>NC_092334.1:75562500-76958125 GCF_046630445.1 Rutidosis leptorrhynchoides
AATATCCGATTTCATACAGACCACATCAGAGTTCTAGACTTGTCGAACACAACCCAACACGCCCATCTTCTCCCATGTCCACAAAAGCAAAGACCTACAACCTGCAAGGGGGAAGGTGGAGGGGTTAGCACGAAGCTAAGTGAATGGACTAATCTAACAGCTAAAGCATACAGGTACAATCACTAGAACACGCAGCAATAAATTAATCAGACAGTTAATCACATAACCACTAGAATCATGCAGAAACATAGCAATACAAATACTGTATCATATAATAGCCACTAATCAATTAAATCCAAAGACCACCAAAGCATAAACACATCTTCAGCAACGGTCAATCCAAAGCAACCGTGATAGCTACTAGCAATGGTCAATCAAAAGTAACCATCTGAGTAATCCAAAGCAACCCATTGAGAGACTCGGCGGCCTGGCCGGGCCAACGACCCTAGTTGATCAATCTAAGGTCTACCGAAAACTCATAACTCTGTATTACTAGTATAAATCTTCCACACGCGACGGACGCGTGATTCCGACTTATATTAACCATACAACATCAATGAGCCCAACCTGATCAAAAGCAAGGTTGATCTCTCCCGACCTGATCAGAAGCAAGGTCGGTCCAACAAACGCGCGAGGCCACAGTCCACAACCCTTAACAACATAATTCAAATCATATAAACTAGGTCAACGGCCTAGGTCATGTCACTATATGCCTTAACGGCTAGATTAACCCACTCACCAAAAACCAGCACAAGTAGAACTCAGAGGTCTTATATTTCTGAGTCTTCACTTCTCCTGATCACCTGGAAACATCATAAACAAAGTCAGTATAGTGTTCTAATCAATAATATAATTGATAAATAGTATAAACTAGGTCATATTATCATATATTCATCATATTATAAGTCTACAACATAAACTCAATCAATAACGACCCTAAACGAGTACAAAACAAGACATACACAACAAAATCCCTTCTTCTGACCAAAATAAAGTTCGATCTAGCTTTTTAAAACCTTATCATTGTAAATTAAACTTCAAGACGAGTCCAATGATAGTTTATTCATCGAAAACGGAGTTACGGTTTGAAAGTTATGACCAAAACAAGTTTTCACAAATCTGACACTGTGCTCGCACGTGTGACTGAGACATCACACGTACGAGTGACTCCTCAACCGCGTGGTTGACCATCAAAAGTGTGGTCACACATACGGTTGATCTGTCAAAAGTGTGGGTGCTGATGAACACCTACAGCTCGCTGTTTTCGCGTTTTTTGACCCCAAAACATGATTTCTGCTCAATCTGATCATGAAACCACTTCAAAAATATCATATAACAACTATAGAACATATATCTAAAAACAATTAACGCTAACAACTACAATTCATCAAGATTCAAGCATCAAAACTCACTTTTACTCAAGAACACAAAAACCCATTTAACAACAAGATTAAATCATGAATCTGAGAAAAGCTTACCTAGTAATGATCACGAATTCACAAAGAACTGATTACAAACTTCAATTAATCCAAAACACTCAAGAATCAAAGTTAGGGTTAGATGGTGAGGAGAGCAAAGTGCGGTGTGTGTGTAATTTGGGGAAGAAAATGCAAGAAACATCCAGATACTTGCATATATATGTGGGTTATAACTCATACCCCATAACACACGGGTATTTATCAGTAAACTAAAACCTTTCGCACCACGTTAGGCAGCCCTAACGGAGTCCAAATAAAATAAACAAACCTGTTCTGTGACCCTTGTCACGAACTGGTCTCAACTAAATAGTCAAATGACTATAAATATTCAACTAATAAAATGACAATATAATCGCACACAAGGGCAAAATGGTCATTTTATCTAGGCCCAATTATCGGGTGTTACACACCACCCACCCACCTGATCATTTCCTTGGTACGAATCATTACAATCCTACCACCCCTAAGAAGGTAACCTCAATGACGAATCCATACGGGCATCGCGTGTAGTAAAATTCCCTCAGGTAAGGCTCGAACGCATGAAGTCCTCAACCTTCGAGGCCCATGAAATGGGCGGGGTAACAAGAAGGAAAATTTGTAGCTAGTAGGAGTCGAACCCCTGACCTCCCATGTGAAAAGACAAGTCACTACCACAACGCTAACTATGTCATAACCCGTCCAAATCCATATGGACGAATGCAATAACATCTGGTCCCATTGCGATGAACGACTCCAAGTAATATCTTTAAAATGAGCAAATGCATAGCGGAAGATTTCTTTTATACCTGAGAATAAACATGCTTAAATGTGTCAACTAAAAGGTTGGTGAGTTCATAGGTTTATAATAACAATCATTTTCATATTTTTAATAGACCACAAGATTCTGATTTCCATTTTTCATAAACAAGCAAACTGCATAAAAATCATTCATATGGATTGAACATCTGGTAACCGACCTTAACCTGATGCATATAGAATATCCCCATCATTCCGGGACTCTCATCGGATATGATAAATCGAAGTACTAAAGCATCCGTAACCCGGATGGGGCTTGTTGGGCCCGATAGATCTATCTTTAGGATTCGCGTCAATTGGTGGCAATTATAATAAACACCAATTCTTAGGGTACCAAGCTAAAAAGGGGCATATTCGGTTCGATAATCCAACCATAGAATGTAGTTTCGATTACTTGTGTCTATTTCGTAAAACATTCATAAAAGCAGCGCATGTATTCTCAGTCCCAAAAATATATATTGCAAAAGCATTTAAAAAGGGAGCAAATGAAACTCACGATACGATATTTTGTAGTAAAAATATGCATACGACTGAACTGAACAATGCAGGGTTGGCCTCGGATTCACGCACCTATAACATTATATATATATATATATATATATATATATATATATATATATATATATATATATATATATATATATATATATATATATATATATATATATATATATTAACACATATAATTGTAATCGAACAATTTTATATATAATTAGTGATACAAATGTTATCTTAATAAATTATGTGTTTCCTTAATAACTTAAATAAATATATTTATTTTATATACATTAAATAATTTATATAAAAAAATGTTAATATAGTTTTATTAAGTATATTTTTATATGACCAACTCTTATTGGAATAAAAATAATAATATTGATAGTAATATTGATAGTAATAATAATATATTTGTAATAATAATGATACTAGTAGTAATAATAATAATAATAATAATAATAATAATAATAATAATAATAATAATAATAATAATAATAATAATAATAATAATAATAATGATGATGATGATGTTAAAAATACTAATATTAATGTTAAAAATAATAATAACAATAACTATAATATCTATATCAATAATACTTTTACTAATAATGATAATGATAATAATAATGATATTAAAAATAATAATACTTATAATAATAATAATGTTAATAATAGTACTATTAATAATAACTTTAATAAAAATGATAATTTTAATAAAAATGATACTTTTAATAATAATAGTAGTTTTTAATAAAAATGATAAGTTTAATAATAATGATAATGAAAATAATAGTTTTGATAATAATACATAATACTTAATATTAGTAATAATAATAATAATAATAATAATAATAATAATAATAATAATAATAATAATAATAATAATAATAATGATTTTTAATAATGATGATAATACTAATAATAGTAATAATAATAATAATAATAATAATAATAATAATAATAATAATAATAATAATACTTATATTAATAATAATAATAATAATAATAATAATAATAAAAATAATAATGATAATACCTTAATTAAACAAGAATGGTTTGGAAGTCCATTGCTAATTAAATAGAGCCCAATTTACAAATCCTTTTATAGAAGCCCAAAATAATAGTCCATAAGTGAGGTTAAATTGATCCACAAACCCAATAACATGTTTAAGTAATTTGATCGATGAGGTATCCGGTTTTTCAATCGACGCAGACAACACCACATAGAGATAGGTTCGGTTGATTAACAGCATCCAGTCATCATCATCAGATTGATCCTCAACAACAACTCTGTCGTGCACTTTGAACAGAGCATCCATATCATCATCTCATCGCAGGATTTAATTCTCTTTTTCAATTGATATATACAATCAATGATCTATGTATGTAATTAGAGGCGCCTTTAATTTGTTCGTATACTAGAGATCTTATTAGTTCGATTGCATTATTTATGCTGAATTTATGTACGATTTTGTAGCTTTTGTTATTTTAGGGATTAGGTTGGTTTTGTGAATGTTCGAATGTTAACAGGGAGTAGCAGGTCTTCGATTTTTGGGCAGAACCTAAATGATAGTATTAACGGAATTTGGTAACAGGCTATGGTGATTATTGAATGACTTCATCAGCGAGTACGAAATGGCAACCGATTAGCCTGGCAACAACAAAACAAAACAGATATTTACAGTTTTGATTTGTCGTGGTGGTTCACAAAGGTTCAAGTGGTGCTTAATGGTGAAGACTGGTTTCAAGCTACAGAGCAAATGAGAATAGCAGGTGGATTTGTAGGTTTGCAGGTGTTGGTCGAAAAAGAGGTATATCAGTAGTGTATGTATTTCGAATAGCACAAGTTTTTTGTAGCTCTTGGTTAGAAAACAGAAAGAAACAATCAGATGGTACTTGATGCAATTACAGTGAACTTTGTTGTTTGCGTATGGTTTATCTAACCATAGTAGTAGTTGGAAGACAACATAAGTGGTGGTTTTCGTGGGGTTAAACTCGAACAGAAACAGTGACCATAAATAACAGTCGAATGAAGCATAGACATTATAGTAGCAGTGGCGACTTGTGTTGGTGTTTGAAATGTAAAGAAAATACAAAGCGTAGCAATAACAGCAATTAACGATGGTTGTGATTCTTTGGATTAAGCTGAAACAGAAACGAAGGTGAGCTGCAGTTTAGTGGTGGTTTTTGGATGGCCATAGACAACTAAAAAGTGGCGGTTAAAGTGTGGTTTGGAGATTGATCCGAAACAGAAAACAGAAAAACGTTGAGATGAGAAAAGTTGGAATGAACTATACTATAAAGCGAAAAAAATAGCAGATAGATAGATAGTTCAACCATAAATTGAAACTGAAAATCAGATGAAAGGATGTAACTTACACTGTATCATCGAGTTATATTATCTAAGGTTGTTATATGGTGGTTATGGTGGTTAGTAGTGGTTACCTGAGTGGTGGTTTTAATGGGGTTCGAATAAACCGAGATCAAAAGGAACACGTGCATTAGCAACAACCGAAGGTTTACAGGTTGTGGTCGTGGCTTCCTAGCTAGACAGAAACCGAAAACAGGAGAAATTACCGGTGGCAGTTTGTTGCAGAAGAAGTTGAAGGAGCAGGAAAGATGGTCATGGCTTAAAGTGGTTCATGAGTGAATGGGTTCTATGTATATGTATATATCTATAATATAGGTAGATAAAGCTATATAAAGGTAGATAAGTATAGAAAATGATAGATTGTGATAGATAATAGAAAGGTGGACTAGTGTGTAGCAAATGAAATCAATAAGTGGAATTTGAGTTGGATTTTGTGGCCATCGAATATATGAAAGATATTTAATAGGAAACTTAGAAGTGGGTCTCTTTGGTGGTGATGTTAAATCATATGAGATAATACAATATATATATATAGATAGATGTTAAAGTCCAACAATAAAAATAAAGAAATATATACCGTAAGATTTGATGCATGCATATTCAAATTTATATTATATAAAGCTAAAGTGATATTACTAATACAAGTGGTTGTTTAAAGAGATGGGGATGGTTATGTTTGTTGAAGGTGGTGCTAGTTTACAAGAGGAAGAAGAAAGTGTTCATGCGTTTTGGTTCAAAATGGAAATAATAGTTCGACTAGTAGTATGATTTTAGTGATTGAAGATGGTGAGGATGGCGATGGAACCAGGAGTAAAGGAAAGAAAATAAAGATGATGATGTGGAATGAAAATGATTATACTGAGTTCACTGGTTTATAGTAGATAGATATATGGATACATGTAGGCAAATATATATATATATATATATATATATATATATATATATATAATGCTAACAATACTTATATGTCCACGAATGAAAAATAAATCAAGTTGTCACTTTTATCACTTAGTGTTATCCACTGTATAAGTTTTGGTTTGGGAATTGACAATCGAATAAATCATTATCTAGCTTGATGTGCAGTGGTAATAGAAAATAAGGAACATAGTAGTTGTAAAGTTAATTATGAGTGAGTGGTGTATAATCATGCATGTTGTCCATATATATAATATATGTATCTCCTAGTAGTTAAATATAGATAGAAAAAGATATGTTAAGGATTGCAAGTTTAACTACTAGAATAAATATATTATATATTTTAAAAAAATAGATTTAATATAATTTTATATATTTACAAGTGGTATTTATATCCATATATATATATATATATATATATATATATATATATATATATATATATATAGTAATAGTTTTCATTACATCACATATTATTTTACATATTTATTTCCAACAATTAAATCATATATTATTTCAAATAATATTTCAAAAAATTATATATATATATATATATATATATATATATATATATATATATATATATATATATATATATATATATATATATATATTTACAATTAGTTATTCGTGAATCGTCGAGAACAGTCGAAGGTCAATTGAATATATGAAACAGTTCAAAATTTTTGAGACTCAACCTAACAGACTTTTCTTATCGTTTCAAAAATATTAAATCGTATCGAGAGTTTGATTTAAAATTAGTCGAAATTTTCCGGGTCGTCACAAACTCCTTGTTATATATGTATGTATGTGTGTATATATATATATATATATATATATATATATATATATATATATATATAGTAAAATTGGAAAAAGATGGGAATCAACATAATATAATTCATCACCAGCATAATAACATTCATCACACATCTATTTAATGTTAATTAACATTTATCACGTTGTTTTTCTCTTTTCTCATTTTTTTTGCTTCTCTCTAGATCATGCCCAAAATCCGGCCCTGATCTTACGAAACACGAATCTAAGCAAGACAGTTTCAATAGTGTTTTGTTTAAGACATTACCAAGACGAAGTCCCGGTTGAATGTTTTAGCTTTTCGGAAAGAAGTTAGGTTTATCCTTGTTGAATTTGGTCGATAAGAAAGAAGATATTGTGATTGCACGAACCCTATGTGCGAAGGTTTTTGCAAAGCTTAGTTTCTTTTGAATAGAAAAAATAATAAAAAAAATTTATGTTGATGTCGAACGAAAGGTTTCTCTTAGACGGAAGAAGAAGAAAGTCGTCTCGGGTTCATACAATTTGGTTGACAATGTTGATGTTTTGTATATAGGTGGGGCGATCCAAAACCTATCAAAGAGGGTCCGTCGACGGTAATGATGGTTGCTTTTCGAGCCTAGGTCCCGAAATAGTTAAGAAGTGTTTCTTTCAAGATCTTGAGGAGCATGGTATGATTGTTCCCTACGAGGCAATTTTGATTGGCGACCTATCATCTAATGTATTGACATAAAAAAATTATCAATTAGGCCGGGAAATAATTGATCAAGAGACGGTTGACGGGAATGAAGAAGTCTGTTTCGTAGGGTGGATGCTTCCTTTGTTCGCTGTTTATTGCTTTAGTTCGTAGTAGTTTGCATATTGCATATTTAGTTTGTCGCGTATTCGTTAGTTCTTTTAGTGGTGTTGGTTCTTTGTTTTAATCTTTTAGTTTGTCACGCGGTTTCATATTTTTGTGTAGTTGAGACTTGGTGTTAGACATATATAGTGCGCTCTCTTTTTCTATGTTTGAGCCTCTTCGATCACTTGTTGCAATTGGTTGAGATTTTTTTTAACGGAAAAAACGGTCTCGTTCCATATGAGTTTGAGTTTTTTAAAAAAAAAAAAAAAAAAAAAGTCCAAGCAGACATCTTACCCCACAGATATAAACATAATCATCCATAAATAAAAGAAGGTGGGGGCGATAATAGAGACACAAGTACATATGTAAACTAAAATTATGTCCTTTCAAAATTTTACACTAGATTGTTGAAATCAGAAAATTGTTTGATGTTGAAATCTGAAAACATTTTCAAAAGTCTAAATTTGATTTATGAATTTTGCTATTTGTAACTTTAATACGGTTAAAACTTACGAAACTAATTATAATGTGATAGTTGTTTAATGATAGTTACAGTAATAATTTTAATCATTATTAACACTCGGAATTTAAACGTAAACGTTGAGAGTTTTTTGTGACTGACGATTTCTTAATGTATTCTCCTTTTTAGTTTTTATGCGTTAAAAAGGCTACAAATAGTAAAATCTTAAATATTTCTATATAATTGTCATTATTGAAATATTAGAAGCCTTAAGTCAAAGATTTAATGGTCAGGCGTTCATGGAATTCATTGTGCATGGAAATATAGAGAGAAATTTTAAGAAAGGCATCAATAGTCAACAGCATATACTAGTGAATTAACCCGCGCGTTGTTGTTGCGGAGTTGTCAAGATTATATTAGCGAATAGTTTTATTGTTATATATTTGTTCAAATAAAATACGGTGCCATATTAGCTAAACGAATAATTTTATTGTTATATTATATACTGCTTGTACGAAAATAATAAAAATCAATTCCATTGTTATCTTTTTTTTTTATCATAAATTTTTGCACAAACTCTATTATAAATAATTTTTTATGTATTAAATTATATAATATATTTGAAATCTTAGGTATAATGTGACTTCACTTAATACCAATATCAATAATAAAGTTCTAGCATTTAAAAATAAACATAAACAATTGAAGAAAAACAAAGAAGTAAAAAACTCACGTGACCATTATGTGACACAGAAATAAATTTCATGTCAATATTTGGGCGGGTCCGGTCATGGGTATACATGTGCGTGTGTTTTGTGGTCTTCAAACAACTTCAAATCTCAGGGGTTGTTTCGTCTTTTGTCACACCACACCCAATTTGTGATTGGTTGTAACTCTTATAAAATAAAAAGAAAATAAAAACAAAATGTAAAATTACATTTCAGATCAATCGCTACAGTAAATTATAGAGGGAGTAGTAGTAACTTTGTCTAATAGTATAAGGGATAATTATAAATCACCGTTCAAAAAGAAAAGTATATATTATAACTCGCACAAAATACACATGGAGTTTCAAATACATGCTCATGAGCAACTTACACACAACACCATTTCAAACAGAGGGTTTAAACTCGTTAAAATGCTAAGGTAGCAACTCAATGGACCAAAACTAAACAATCGAAACTAAGAGAAGAAAACACGCCGATTTAATGGTCCAAAAGAAACAAAATGGGAAGGCTATTCTGCTTTCAAGGTTGTTAGATTAGTCGTTCCTTTAGGTTGTTGGTTTTCATTTGAGTTTGGTCTTGAACTTTTGTTTTGTGTTTGTATGGATTTGTCCATGGTAGTGTTCGTTTGATGGGTTTATTGTTTTTGTTAGGGCTCTTTTCAGTTTTTGTTTAGGCTGGTTGGGTTATGCTTGATTGTAGATAACGGTTGTCCGTTTGTTGTTTTCAAGTCTTGGGCCTTTTCGTGTTTATTTGTATCAGTTTGATTTTTTTTTATCTTTTGATGAAAGTACACCGTTTTATAGAACTAGTTTTTTTTTTTTTTTTTTTTTAATTATTATTTTTTTAATATGTTCCAAAAGAATTGATTTTAATTCTACCTACCAAACGCGCAATTTAAACCTGTAACTGTAAATGGGCCTAAGCCTAGTTTCAAAATCTTTATTCAGCTTACTCATTTAAGCTCGCCCAATACTTAACATATATGGATTTCAATATTCCACCAGTTGGATGAATCAGTAATCACAACAAAATAGTTCACTCGTTTGTTATCCTTTTATATCGTTCTTTATTTTTCTTTATTTAATAAAATTTTTCTATTTTTTTTATTAGATTCACTTGTATTTCCAACTTGCTTTGCAAGAATGATTCCAAAGCGACGAGCAGTCAGAATTAATTGCGGGTGAACCTTCGTGACCATGAGAGGGTTTTTTTTTTTTTTTTTTTAATTCGTTTAGCAAATATTATGTTTAAAACTTTTCATATATCTAACAATAGTAAGATGTTAACGAACAAATTGTTTTTGAAAAACAGCAACATGTACTATAACTATTATCTACTTTAAGAGCTGCATATATATATGTTAAACTATTGCAACAAAACATACATATCAATTTAGCTACACTCGGCATTTTTTTGGTAAAATCTGATAATGTATGAAAGACCTAATTATTAATTGACACATTCTACTATCCACAAGTTCTATATATATCTACTTGAAAATGCAGAACCAGCCACCAGGTGTTGCACTCTATAATGGAGTATAAACTATAAATTAAAGTACTAAACTCTTTTATTATAACTTAAGGGCTATATCTATTATCTAACATTCTCGGTTACAGTAGAACCCTCAAATGAGAACGAACAATATGAGAAATTGCATCCTCAAAGGGAACATATGTAAACTCTCACGTGTCGAGTTGTAAGAAATCGTAGATTACACCTGTCAAAAAATCACGACTTTACTTTTCTCGGCCAAAAGAAAAGTGACATTGTAACCTCAACCATACAACCAGTTTGCCTCACATTTTAGCAACCAAACATGAGAAAAAAAATCCAAAATACAATATAAAAAGGGATAAACCTTTGAGGAGGTTGTGTTGAAGGGCTACCAATGTTGGGTAATGTGAGTTTTTTTAAAGTGTGCACATTTCGATTCAACAAAGGTTGTAGGGGACCATTTCTAAGTGTTGATGAATGTTCTTGGTTTTATTACCCATGCTTTGTATATAGTGATAACCACTTTAGGATAGTTAACAACTTCCTAGTTGTAGCTAGTTACGGATAGATTAACACTTATAATAAGTTAATTAGTTATATTATAGATATATAAGCAATGAGTGATGAAGATACATGAAAATATATAAAATTTCAATATAAATTAAGGGAAGCTGATAAATATAAATTAAGGGAAGCAGATAAATAAAAAGTGATTAATGAGTAGTTTACAAATGAAAGTGGAAGGTAATTGGATAAAAATCGAAGGTAATTTTGTTAAAAAAACGTTGACCCTGTAGTTTGTATTATGTAATTTGCAATACCCTTTTGGCCATTAAAGGGACACCACTTGCACACTTGTAATATATAAACTATTGGCCACCAAGTAAGGAAGGAATGAAAATGAATATGAATAATGGTAATGTATGCACATTGTCGCACACAAATACATACACACAAACAGATTTTAAATGTTATGAACATATATATGAATCAACCATCTCAAGATACTTCACTGGTTGAAGTTCTAGTATTATCTTAAAAAATTAGTTTTAAACGTGAATTGGAGAATCAATCATGAGGTGACTAGAAAAAAGTCAAAAATGTCCCAAATATTCTTAACAGGGGATGTTACGGGTTTATCTGTTTGAACAAATATATGAATTAACATTAATGAGACAAAAAAAAAAAGTGTCACCACTGTACAACAATCGCTAGACCAAATACGGAGTAACAAGTGACTACCTTTAATAGGTGATCTATGCAAGTCACTTTGACTTAATTTAATGAAAAGTTCTCACAAATGTTTTAATTTACCATTTTCCTTTATCACATACTCCACGTAATATAGTATTCCGTACTATATTAATGTTGTTATTGTAGTTAGTATAATTATAATTACTAGTTAATAATAATAATAATAATAATAATAATAATAATAGTAGTAGTAGTAGTAGTAGTAGTAGTAAATAATAGTAATGTTAATATTTATTTTCCTGTAATTTCGGGAAATTATATAGCAACCATTCTAGCACGGATTGGAAGAGTCGATGGCGACAACGGCGTGGACCATTTGGAGATACAAGAATGAGATCATATTCATATTCAACACTCATACTGTAACGACCCGACTTTTTCGATTTACTTTTGTGCTTGTTACTTTCTGCGAAACTGCGTATTTGTGCGTACTGTGTTGGCTTATATTCTGGGATCTTATTTCATGATTAATTACTTTCGCTAATACCATACAACGTGCCATTAAGTACTTAGTTACTTAACTTGATCCCCGAATGCTTTTACGACCGTTAGTGTCACTTGACGTTGAGAATGAGCTATGTGTTTTGGTACACGTTTAACTTTTGTCGTAATTGGAATATTACGACTACGTAATACTAATTGTTATTTCCTAATAACAATTACTTGGGTTTTGGGTTGCTTAATTACGCTTAGTAATTTACTTATGCTCACTAGTTAGTCTTGTTGGACTTTCTATCTTGTTGGACTTTAGCCCACCCTACTCTAGCTAATGGACTATTTAATTAGCCCAATTTTAATAAGTTTATGACCCATATAAATGTAAGACAAAAATCCATTTATAAGAGGGAACATACTAGCATTTTTGTTAACCATAATCACAAATGTTGCATGGGATCCTAACATAAGCACCGCCTTTAGACCATCACCAACCAAAAAGCAAAAAGGTGTCCCCCTTGTCCCCCCATACAACCTACGGCTACCACCACCACCTTCACTACAAATACCAAGCCATTTTCACCCATTTCACATTTAATCTCATTCACATTTTACACACACTTACTCTCTAATTCCCTCTCTAGTCTTTCTCACTCTAAAAAGTATAAGTTTTAAATTTTCTTCTTCTTCTTTTCTTCTTCATAGCATCGACATCATCATCATCATGCAAGGATCAAGCTTTTTAGCTTCTTGATCTTGTTATATCTTGAAGATTCAAACTTTGATTTGAATCCTTCAAGAACATGAAAGATTCAAGCTTTCTAGCTTTGAATCTTCATTACTTTGTTGGATCTAAGTTTTCTAGCTTATGATCTCTTTATTTTATTAAAAAGATCAAAACTTGTGTTTATGATCTTCATGTAACTTGAAGATCTAGCCTTTTGCTTTAAGGATCTTCAAGAACATTAAAGATCCAAGCTTTCTAGCTTAGGGTTTCATTATTTTGTTAAAGATCTTAGCTTTTTAGCTTATGGTCTCATTACTTTTACTAGATCTTAGCTCTTTAGCTTATGGTCTCATTAATATTATAAAGATCCAAGCTTTATAGCTTAGGGTTTTCTTAATACTTGAGATCTAAGTTATCATTGTAGATCTCACTTACTTGGAACCTTTTTGTGATTGTTGTGATGATAAAGATCAAGTCTTCATCATCTCATATGATGAAGATGCATAAACTTGTGTAAAAAGGACAAATGTTGAAGCTTTATTGGATTTATGCAATAAAGATATAACCTTTATGTTCAAAACTTGTAGAATGTTAGCTTTTACTCTTAGTTGTGTGTTGATGGTTGAAACTTGGTCAAAGTGATACTAAAACATCAAAGAGTTGTACACTTGAAGCTTACACGCATCAACGATGAGAACCGTGATGAGCATCAAGCACCAAGAAACCCACCGGAGAACTTGTTTGCTGTTTTTCTAGGTCTGATCAGACTCCTAGGACTTCTGGAAAATTGATTTTCAGATAGTTCGTTTCGAGTAGATGACTTTTCGTTTAGGACTCGCCTAAATCCGATATACAGTTTAGGATTTATAGCCTTCCGAAAGTCACTACGCCGTTATAACGACGTGCTGAAAAATTCTGACCTACTCGCGCTTGAACCGTCGCCACGGTCAAACAACATCGAGTTAGGATCTGAAAATTGGACAACGGTTAGAGGACTCACATATGGAGCCTTGGCCACTGACCACGCGTCTTTTCATTTTGTATAGAGGTCGTAGCAGCTGTCCGAAGTCAGCCTTTTGTTTCGATCTTGTTGAAAACTTACTTTAGCTTTTACGAATGATGATGATGATACTTAAGACTTAATTTATTCACTTTTAAACTTTTGGGGACAATATACTGACTTAGTGACCTTTGAATTAGGTTGACGACCTTTCGGACCGACTTACTACTTGCATACTTTTCATATCGACTTTTACTGCTTATTCACTGTGAGTTATAACTTCCCTTTTTACTTTACTATTTTTAAGACTGAGAATACATGCGCTTTTTATTTTTTACATACTAGACACGAGTACTTAAACTTATATATGTGTGGGTGACATAACGGCACAAAGATTCCCCTTAACACAGTAACTTTTAATCGTTGGTTTTTGAACCAGTGAACGCGAATATTAGATATGGATCCATAGGGTTTGACATCCCCACTCGGGCTAGTCGCGCTAGCATTTAACGGGTGTTTGATACTTCGAGAACATACGCACTCGCCAAGTGTACTTTTAGGGGGTATTATTATTACGTTAAGCTAGTTACCAGGTGCCCACGGTTAAGCATATACTTTTCATACTGTTTTGAATACGAAATCTCTTGGTCGACATTACATTACTGATTACAAACAAACTATAGCTCACCAACATTCGTGTTGACCTTTTAAGCGTGTATTTCTCAGGTGCTTAGACGTTGTTGCTTCCGCTGTTAGACTTGCTGCCTTGATGTTATAGACTTGCTGTTACAGACTAGCTGTGTTAGACTTCCGCTGCATTACTTAGAGATGTCTCAATCATGGAACTTTTATTTTGCATTCGCAACTTATGTTATTTTGAATAATGGTTTTTGAAACGACCCGTCCTAATCCATCTGGACGAAGTCATCAACATTTGGTCTCATTGCGATGATCGACTCCAAGTAATGTCCTTAAAATGAGCAAATGCACAGCGGAAGACTTAATTCGTACCTGAGAATAAACATGCTTAAAAGTGTCAACCAAAAGGTTGGTGAGTTCATAGGTTTATCGTATCAATTATTTCAATATATTAATAGACCACAAGATTTCATAATCATAAACATAATACACTCGCAAGTGTATGTAAAGCATTCTAAGTGGTTGAGCACTTGGTAACCATACTTAACATTTAATCACGCCGCATATTCCCTTTATTATGAAATCTCACTACACCGTACCAAGTGTAGTCACCGAAACGAAGTACTGTGCAACCGTTGAATACTGGCCGTCCAGTCCGGTTGGGGTTGTCAGGCCCGATAGATCTATCAACAGGATTCACGTTTACAATACCACATGTAAATAGTAGTTACCAAGCTACAGGGAAGTATGCCAGTGGTACAACTCAACGTAGAATATATTTTTAAGTACTTGTGTCTATTTCGTAAACATTTATAAAAGCAGCGCATGTATTCTCGGCCCAAAAATATATATTGCAAAAGCAATTAAAAAGGGAGCAAATGAAACTCACCTGACAACTTCAGAAATAAATCACAGAGATAAAACCGAATATCGGAATGCAAGTAACCGTAGACCTCAATCTAGAGAACATATTTTGGTCAATAAGTATCTAATAAGCTAGGTCAGTCCATAGGGTAAGTATAGTCCTATTGCTCAAGTCCGACTCATAAATTTAGCAAAAGTCAATAAAAGTCAACACAAGTCAAAGTAAGTCAAATGTAAGTCAAACGCAAGTCAAACACAGTCAACATGGTTAACACAAGTCAAAATCTCATAATATTACTCAACTTGGTCAAATAGTCAAACATAAGTCAAACAACACGTTTTAGTTCATAAATGGTCAATTACACAATCATAGTTTATTGTCATGCATAACGTTCATGTACATGTAGCAAACTTCGCATAATATATCATAGCACAAAATTCATGGTAACATGAAAAACTCCAGATCACAAATAGACTCAAAATAGATTCCAAAAAGTCCGGCCAGGGTCTCATACTATGTCTACAAGTCGGGAATCAGAAGGGGTACATTTATCATTTACTAAATCAGTTTCTGACCGCGCACTGATATCGTAATGGCTATAACCGGAGCTAGGGATATGGAATTAATACAAGGTCAGTGGCCATGGTTCAAGGACAAGTCAAAATATAACATATCCAAAAATAAGTAACTTTAGTTTAGCCAATTGGTACAGTTTATTGAATAAATTTGGATGTCCTGTTTCAGTTCATTTCAGAAATTACCAAAACTATGGCCCTAGTGTGCACAATGCATAAGTTTTTAGAGGTTGCAATAAACTAAACATATATCACATATCATGTAAAGATTCATATTCCAGAAGCATTCATGTTAATTCACAAAACACAAACCACAGAGTACAAATCAGAGAACAAGTGGAAGATTCGATCCTAGTTTAGCTAGTCAGTTTCGCATGCAATTAGCCGAAGATATTGATACAATTAGACCATGATATCTACATGAAAAGTGAATTACTTTCTATGTATATTTCAGATATGAAAAGATCTCATCTCAGAAGTCAATACATTTTAGCATACAAGTCCATTTTCATGCATGTGCTGGAAAAATCTACATTTTCATTCGATTAGGCATAACACGAGTTTTACTCAAGCAAATGACATGATATCCTAGTGTAACCTGAGTGTTTTTGAATTTTATATCCAATGGTAATCAACACAAAATCCAATTCGTGACTCATCAATACCAGTTTTCTGATCAAGCATAAAAACACAACGATAATTCAAACGGTCATAACATAAGCATACGGAAACGAAATCAAGAGAATCCAAAGCCTAAAATCAATAGTGTTTCATGAGGATTATGAATATCACATAATATCATGCAATTTAAAAATTCAAATTTCTGTTACCATCAAATACAAATTCGTGATTTATCAAAAAGTCATCAAACGATCAAATTAACGAATACTATCATGCATACATACAAGGACTTGAGCACTAGATACTATATCTACCCTAAAATGTAAAAAAACATGAAAACCCAAAAATTAGAGTTTTTGAAACTTACCCTAATCAAGAAATTGTTGGTATATATGTGTAGAGGTCTTCGAGAGGAGTCCGAATATGTAAACGATTTTATGATCAAGTGATTATTGAAGGTGTTCTTGAGTGATTCTTTCTATGGTGTTTATGTATTATTTTTGAAGCTAGATTATGATGGGTTTTTGCTGAGATGAGGAGGTTGAGAAGAGATTTCAAGTGTGTGTGTTTTATAGAGTAAGAAATGAGGATTAGAATTGAAATGAAAATGGTTAAGTGTGTATGTAGTTAGGCGTCATTTTTGATTCCTCATAAAGGGATTCCTAAGTTGAATTTTGAGCTAGAAGTTTAATACTAGAAGTTAAGAAATGTTTAAACATGTTTCCCCATGATTAATAGGTTGAAAATGATGTTTTACTATTGGTATATACGAATAGTAAATACATCTAGAAATTGTATATAGTACATGTCTCATGAGTCATATATAATAACAAAGATGTCATTTTCCATGATAAAATGTTGAAAATGATGTTTTCTTATTGGTATATTCCAATAGTAAATATATCTAGCAACTGTGTATAATACGGGTATAAATACCGTATGAATACGAGTAGAATTCTTGAGAAAATCGAATGCGAATACGAGTATAGCTATCTTTGTTGAGTATAAATATGTTAGTACAAGTATTTAAGTCTTTCAAAAGTGTGTATATTACATATTAATACAATACATATATATTCATTTTAACATAAGGGTTATTACGTCGTTAAGCGTTACATATATATAATGTTTCGAAACCCTTAAGTTAGTAGTCTCATTTTATATATATAACCCATTGTTAATACACTTAATGAGATACTTAATTATCATATATTCAAGTTAGATATAATCCATATATATCCATATATATATACATAAGTATATAATTAATACAAGTTATGACGTTCGTGAATCGTCGAACAAATGGATGGTCAACTGTTTGTATAAAACTCATTTTTAAAAGTTTTAAACTTGTCAAAATTCATTGCTTATCATGACGAAATCATATAGAGAATTGGTTTAAAATAAGTTAAAATTTTTCGGGTCGTCACAGTACCTACCCGTTAAAGAAATTTCGTCCCGAAATTTGATCGAGGTCGTCGTGGCTAACAATAAGAATGTTTTCATGACGAATATGAGTTGATAAATAGAGTTTCATTATTGTTGAGTAATATGGATAAAACAATTCGATTACGCGAAGAGTATAAGTGACGCTATCGCAAAGGATTGAAATACAGAAATAGAAATTCGTCTTATCTTTTGACGTAGGTTGATTTCCAGAATTCAGGGAATTTAAAGAAATACTCTAATCAGAAAGGAAATGTAATAGCACGATCTGATTTGTTAAATTACCAGAAATCACGAAAAGATAGAAATATCAAGAAAATATTTTTCTTAACACGTTTAGAGGTTAAGTAGAATGAAAGAGTCGTGTAACATGGCACCTGATGAGGATATGATTTGTGAACCATCATCATGTTCCATTAGAAATTCAGCATGACTTACTGTAATATAATCACGTTGGCCGGGCGTCATTATTTTACTAACCCATGCTTCAAATTCCAACACTTCTCTACAATTCATTCATAATTTATACTTAGATTTTACAGAAGTTTTCAATATAATGGGATACAGAAAACACGATGAGGTAGATAATTTCGGACAAGAATATTTATAAAAATATACTCAGAAATATCGAAGATATTTATGATGATATTTTTTTGAATTTCTAAGTTCGAAGGTTGATGAAGAAGAGTTTTCCGCATGATTTTAACATGACTTCGGAGAATGATATTCTCTAAAGATTTCATCGGATTCAGAATTACCTGGATTATTTGAATATAGGATTTGGTCCTTGTATTTGTCCTTGGTCTCCTTCATGGTTAGCTCAATTCGTTTTTTTTTCAGTAACAAATTTTCTATAGAGCGTTCCCAACATTCCATTCCTTATCATTAAACTCTTAGCCATTTAGGCCATCTACAATTTTACTGTTTCCTCTGCATTTAATGCAGCTATATCTGAATCATCGATTATCAATCCGAGGTGGTTTCAAGAGAATTGTGTTTTTAGATGATTAAACGCTGATGGTAATATGGTGGCATATAAAAGGTTCCCTGGTAACAATAAAAGAGCACGCATATATATCAAGGTTATAATATGATTGTTTCGAACGAAAAGTCGAAGTTGACTTGCTAGAGCTGTGACAAAATTGGCTATCTTAAAAAGGGATTGTAAAGTTATTTTGGGTAATACCAACACTAAAGGAGCTAGCACAAATACGTGTTAAACGTTTACTCAGGTTCCGAGTGTTTTCAGGTGGATAACTACATGCGTCAATCATTTCTTTCGTAGATGAAGTGCGCTTGGTTCATCCCCTCAATTGAGGTGTTTTCAAGAATCATGAAAAGTTTGAACGCAGATTGTATTCGGCAAGATACAAATGAGGTTTAAGATGAAATCAAGTGGCAAACTTGAAGAGATGTTTAGTTTTATATGTTATAATCAATATTTTAATTCATTTTAATTGTCCAATGTCATTAGTCCACAGTCGATAGTCCACATTTAACAGTCCAGTAATTCAAATATAGTTTAATATATTATATTCGAATTAATTAATACGTATCGTGACCCGTATACGTCTCAGACTCGATCACAACTCAAACTATATATATTATTGTAGAATCAACCTCAACCCTGTATAGCTAACTCCAGCATTACTGCATATAGAGTGTCTATGGTTATTCCAAATAATATATATAGATGCATCGATATGATATGTCAAAACCTTGTATACGTGTCCCGATATTTAAAGTGCGTAAAATAAATAACAGAAATTAAACGACGATAAATAAAATTGCGAGAATTAAAATTGCGATAAATAAATTGCGATAAATAAATGTAATTGGAATTAACAGTTAGCTAGGAACAGTTAGCTAGGATTTTGTTAGCGTGGATTCTTAATAGAATTTCTCATAGTTAATTTGTTTGTTTCTAACAAATTTTATTTTGTTCAATGTTTTCTTCATTATGCCACTTGTTGGATTCTGGTAAATCAAAATCCAAATATGAAATTGGATGAAAATGGTTATTCTGCGGTGAACGGATACGTATATCGGTGGTTGTAAGTAGGATAGTGAATGACTGTTGAATCAGCTTCGACGAATGTACAGTGTAACTTATTAAGGTGAAATCTAAATATTCCTCGGGTATTACCTACCCGTTAAAATATTTTCGCCATTAACAGTACAAAAGAATTTTTAATTACAATCTTTATAAAAACATATATACGTATATATTTTCTTCAGATGTAATCATGGATTTAATGAGTCAATATGATATTAATCTCCTTTGCTTTTTGGTTAGAACTAGAGTACATAATCTCTAAAACATTAGCGATTACATAATCATCATGTCGAACGAAGATAAATGATGTAGAACGTCATGTAGAACGATGATTATACTCGAGGTACAGAATGAGATATTGAGGCATGTGATGTTGAAACTTTGGTTTTTAGTGGTACTGTTGGTGCTGGTGATGTTGCTGAAGCTGGTAAGTTTCACACCATGTTTTCTAAATTGATTACTCGAGTGCGAAGCTCGTTTACTTCTTCCATTATTCCGGGATGATCGTCGGTCGAAACTAGCGGATGAATAAGGTTTAGAATTATAGATAGAATATAATCGTGGTGAGATATTCGGGAAATGAGGGTGAAAATGGTGTTTCGGACTGGTTCGTCGGTAAGTGCTTCAGGTTCATCGCCAAGAGGTAAGTTCGGTTGGTGAAAAGGATCGCCTTCTTCGCGTCTCCATTGATTAAGTCGACTACGAACCCATCAGATGAATTGGGGATGGCTGATTGATTGATTCATTCTGGTGACACCGCTTTCGGAGCTTAGGTGAATATCCATGTCGGAATAGCTATCAAAATCTGAGGGACTCGAACTGGTTGAGGGATTCATCTCGTACGATCAGATGAAGGATTTTCGATAGGAAATAGATTATAGGATGTAGATTAGTACCCTGTAATACATCATTTACATATGCATATATAATACTAACATCCCATAAGTTACGGAGGAATCTACGGAAGCTGTCAGGCAAAGGTAACAATAACAGATACGCTAAGATATGAATTTTGTCTATACACTATTCATGTAGTCAATGCAGTAAAATGTGTCTAGACTAAGAATGATAAGCAAATAATTTTCGACACTAAATGATAAGCAAAACTTTTGACATGCAGACACGGTCGAAGTCCAGACCCACTAATGCATCTAAACAACTTTCAGTTAGACACACTAATGCAAGACCTGGTTCGCTAAGACCACCGCTCTGATACCAACTGAAACGACCCGTCCTAATCCATCTGGACGAAGTCATCAACATTTGGTCCCATTGCGATGATCGACTCCAAGTAATGTCCTTAAAATGAGCAAATGCACAGCGGAAGACTTAATTCGTACCTGAGAATAAACATGCTTAAAAGTGTCAACCAAAAGGTTGGTGAGTTCATAGGTTTATCGTATCAATTATTTCAATATATTAATAGACCACAAGATTTCAAAATCATAAACATAATACACTCGCAAGTGTATGTAAAGCATTCTAAGTGGTTGAGCACTTGGTAACCATACTTAACATTTAATCACGTCGCATATTCCCTTTATTATGAAATCTCACTACACCGTACCAAGTGTAGTCACCGAAACGAAGTACTGTGCAACCGTTGAATACTGGTCGTCCAGTCCGGTTGGGGTTGTCAGGCCCGATAGATCTATCAACAGGATTCGCGTTTACAATACCACATGTAAATAGTAGTTACCAAGCTACAGGGAAGTATGCCAGTGGTACAACTCAACGTAGAATATATTTTTAAGTACTTGTGTCTATTTCGTAAACATTTATAAAAGCAGCGCATGTATTCTCGGCCCAAAAATATATATTGCAAAAGCAATTAAAAAGGGAGCAAATGAAACTCACCTGACAACTTCAGAAATAAATCACAGAGATAAAACCGAATATCGGAATGCAAGTAACCGTAGACCTCAACCTAGAGAACATATGTTGGTTAATAAGTATCTAATAAGCTAGGTCAGTCCATAGGGTAAGTATAGTCCTATTGCTCAAGTCCGACTCATAAATTTAGCAAAAGTCAACAAAAGTCAACGCAAGTCAAAGTAAGTCAAATGTAAGTCAAACGCAAGTCAAACACAGTCAACATGGTTAACACAAGTCAAAATCTCATAATATTACTCAACTTGGTCAAATAGTCAAACATAAGTCAAACAACACGTTTTAGTTCATAAATGGTCAATTACACAATCATAGTTTATTGTCATGCATAACGTTCATGTACATGTAGCAAACTTCGCATAATATCTCATAGCACAAAATTCATGGTAACATGGAAAACTCCAGATCACAAATAGACTTAAAATAGATTCCAAAAAGTCCGGCCAGGGTCTCATACTATGTCTACAAGTCGGGAATCAGAAGGGGTACATTTATCATTTACTAAATCAGTTTCTGACCGCGCACTGATATCGTAATGGCTATAACCGGAGCTAGGGACATGGAATTAATACAAGGTCAGTGGCCATGGTTCAAGGACAAGTCAAAATATAACATATCCAAAAATAAGTAACTTTAGTTTAGCCAATTGGTACAGTTTATTGAATAAAGTTGGATGTCCTGTTTCAGTTCATTTCAGAAATTACCAAAACTATGGCCCTAGTGTGCACAATGCATAAGTTTTCAGAGGTTGCAATAAACTAAACATATATCACATATCATGTAAAGATTCATATTCCAGAAGCATTCATATTAATTCACAAAACACAAACCACAGAGTACAAATCAGAGAACAAGTGGAAGATTTGATCCTAGTTTAGCTAGTCACTTTCGCATGCAATTAGCCGAAGATATAGATACAATTAGACCACAATATCTACATGAAAAGTGAATTAATTTCTGTGTATATTTCAGATATGAAAAGATCTCATCTCAGAAGTCAATACATTTTAGCATACAAGTCCATTTTCATGCATGTGCTGGAAAAATCTACATTTTCATTCGATTAGGCATAACACGAGTTTTACTCAAGGAAATGACATGATATCCTAGTGTAACCTGAGTGTTCTTGAATTTTCTATCCAATGGTAATCAACACATAAGTCAATTCATGACCCATCAATACCAGTTTTCTGATCAAGCATAAAAACACAACGATAATTCAAACGGTCATAACATAAGCATACGGAAACGAAATCAAGCGAATCCAAAGCCTAAAATCAATAGTTTTTCATGAGGATTATGAATATCACATAATATCATGCAATTTAAAAATTTAAATTTCTGTTACCATCAAATACAAATTCGTGATTTATCAAAAAGTCATCAAACAATCAAATTAACGAATACTATCATGCATACATACAAGGACTTGAGCACTAGAAACTATATCTACCCTAAAATGTAAAAAAACATAAAAACCCAAAAATTAGAGTTTTTAAAACTTACCCTAATCAAGAAATTGTTGGTATATATGTGTAGAGGTCTTCGAGAGGAGTCCGAATATGTAAACGATTTTATGATCAAGTGATTATTGAAGGTGTTCTTGAGTGATTCTTTCTATGGTGTTTATGTATTATTTTTAATGCTAGATTATGATGGGTTTTTGCTGAGATGAGGAGGTTGAGAAGAGATTTCAAGTGTGTGTGTTTTATAGAGTAAGAAATGAGGATTAGAATTGAAATGAAAATGGTTAAGTGTGTATGTAGTTAGGCGTCATTTTTGATTCCTCATAAAGGGATTCCTAAGTTGAATTTTGAGCTAGAAGTTTAATACTAGAAGTTAAGAAATGTTTAAACATGTTTCCCCATGATTAATAGGTTGAAAATGATGTTTTACTATTGGTATATACGAATAGTAAATACATCTAGAAATTGTATATAGTACATGTCTCATGAGTCATATATAATAACAAAGATGTCATTTTCCATGATAAAAGGTTGAAAATGATGTTTTCTTATTGGTATATTCCAATAGTAAATATATCTAGCAACTGTGTATAATACGGGTATAAATACCGTATGAATACGAGTAGAATTCTTGAGAAAATTGAATGCGAATACGAGTATAGCTATCTTTGTTGAGTATAAATATGTTAGTACAAGTATTTAAGTCTTTCAAAAGTGTGTATATTACATATTAATACAATACATATATATTCATTTTAACATAAGGGTTATTACGTCGTTAAGCGTTACATATATATAATGTTTCGAAACCCTTAAGTTAGTAGTCTCATTTTATATATATAACCCATTGTTAATATACTTAATGAGATACTTAATTGTCATATATTCAAGTTAGATATAATCCATATATATCCATATATATACATAAGTATATAATTAATACAAGTTATGACGTTCGTGAGTCGGACAAATGGATGGTCAACTGTTTGTATAAAACTCATTTTTAAAAGTTTTAAACTTGTCAAAATTCATTGCTTATCATGACGAAATCATATAGAGAATTGGTTTAAAATAAGTTAAAATTTTCCGGGTCGTCACAGTTTTGTAACGAAATTCGTGTCACGCTATCTTTTGTAAACCGTTATCTTTTCATGAATGCAAAACTTGTTTTAAAACAGCATGTAGTTTTATACCATGTAATGGACCTGTTGTTGACGATTCATACATGATGGTTTTGTACGGGGCGTCACACATACATGAAGAAGTGTGTTTTATTTTTTTCATTTGTTCGTTTTCATTTTAAAAAAAAATAATTGGTATAGGTGTTAGTAATTTACTTTCATGTGCCACACCTCCTCCTAAATCTTTATGACGTGGCGTAATTTCAAATATTATATAACAAAAATAAATAAATTTAAAGTTAAAATTAAAAGAAAGTTTGACTTTGAAAAGTCATACAAGGATTGAGAGAATATTTTTTTAGATTCATGTCTGCTGGAAAAATCCAATAATATGATATACAACGATTAATCTAAACCATAAAAAAAACCAAATAGAACGATTCAAAAGCATCAACTAGTGAAATGACCCGTGGAATCACGGGTTTGGTTAAACGAAATAGTTTAATGATATGTTTTAGGAATTAAGTGAATGTAAATGCTAAAGTCGTTTAGTTTAATGACCCGTAAAACCACGGATTCTGACTAAGAAACTTGTCGTTGTTTTTACAAACATATAGAGACATGTATTTTCGCATACATATGTAACGTAATTAATCTCGTAAAAAGAATCCGTATTTAAATATTGATATTATATTAATAATTATTATAATAATAATAATTAATAATAATAATAAAGTTTTTCTTAAAAATTGAGTATTTATATTTTTAATAATAATTATTACAAATAACAAATGCCTTTTGAAATTTTTTTAAAAATTGTAAAGATTAAATTATATCTTAATCATAATAATTAAATTATAATTAATTGTAAAGATTAAATTTTAATTGTAAATTAAATTGATTTATGATGTCATCCAACTGGGTTAGATTTGTTTCTATTTTTATTTTGATTTTTTTCAATGAAGAAAAATGACTATTTATGATATCATCATTATAGCATTTTAATATTAACTATAGATACCTACATTCAAACCTTGGTACTTAAAACTTGACGTCGTATTTATAAAGTAGAAAGTTGGAGAACAAAAATTACTCCGTATTATGAAGTGTTTGTGGAACTTAGTATTGTAAAGAATATGTTAGGGAGTGTTTTTTTTACGTCTGAATTAAATGGTTCAACGTAGAATGTTGAACATTAAACGGGTTTATTTTTAAACAAAATTGCTGAAATGGTCCCTGTGATTTGTACCAATAAGGTGGTTTCGTCCCTATGTTTTTTTTTGATGGATTTGGTCTCAGTGGTTTGCTAATGTTGCTGATTTAGTCCTTCTGACTGACGGTCGTCAAAAAATTCCGTGAACTCTGGTCACATGCCAAACATGTGAGGGTATTTTCGTCCGTTTCTTTCCTTTATTGACAAAATTGCTGAAATCGTTCATGTGGTTTGTAACAAAATTGCTGAAATCATCCCTGTGGTTTGTAACAAAATTGCTGAGATCTTTATCCCCAAAAATTTTATCTTCCTCACCTTCATCTTCATCTCCAAAAACATGAGCAAACCTCAATTTTCAGCAATTATTGGGATCCCTTGTATATAAAAGTTATTTAACAAGCACCCACCCCCACCAAACCCTTTTAACTTTCAGCAAGTCAACAAAAAAACTCTTTTACCATTTGTTTAGAACATGAAACTTAAATATGGATTTACATACAATAAACTTCATCGATTTCTTTGCCCCAAATATGGGTTTAGAAATAGACGGCGATGGTGGTGGTCGCCACTGTTAGAATGAGGCGATGGTGGTGGTGGTCAGTAGGCCACAAACGTCGTTGAGTCAAAACTCTCGCCGGAATATATAACGACCCTCATTTTCCATCTATATTTTCTTCTTCTTAATTAATGCCCGAATAAATGATTTAAGTGAAATAAATAACTTTGATCCATAACTGACAAACTTTAAAAGTTATAAAACACACTAATTAACTTTGTGCAATAATTGACAAGTTAATAAAAGATGAAAATAATAAGCTAATTAACTTTCGTGAACAAAATGTAATACTCAAAAACTTGTTGCATTCAAACAATTAAACTAGAACAGTTAAGGAGCCATTTTAACTAACCAAAAGTACAAGGACTAAAACGAAAAAGTTCCAAACCCATCCTTGTTGCCCTAGCCGAATTTAAAAAAAAGGGATGAAATGACCTTTTTACCCCTCTAAAAATCGGCCACCATCACCACCTCGTTAAACCCTAACTTGTTCCTTAAGCACTCCTAACTAAACCCTAATTCTAGATCCTTCTAACCTCACCTATAAATAGAGACCTATGCTAATGCTTTTCTTGTACCAAAACATTCTTATAATCCTCTCTCAAAATCACAATCTCCTCTCCCTCTCCCTCTCCTTTGTGGATTTCGGCCACACCACCACCACGACACCACCACCATCTTTTGAAGTTTTGGTTATTTGCTTTTTGATTCCGGGTAATCTTCAAGTGATCTTCAACGTGTTCTTCGTGATCTTCAAAGTGTTCTTGAGTTTTCTAGTGCTTGGATCTTCATCTTCAAGTGTTCTTCTTTTCTTTTTGTTAATCTTCATCCATCTTAAAGGTATAAGACTATAAACCTAAACTTGTTCATTCAATTCTTGTTTTGATTCATATTCATTCTTGATCATATACATACTTGTTCATGTAAAAAAAAATATAATATACATATACATACACATACATACGGTTTAAAAAAAATGTTTAGATCTTAGAAACCCTAATGTTTAACCAAGATTTTGGTAATGTTTAAAATGGTAACAAAATATATATATACATATACCACATATACATATACATATAAAAAAATATATAAACATATACATATATATACATATACGGCTATATATATACATATATATATATATATATATATATATATATATATATATATATATATATATATATATATATAAACAAAACATATATATAGACATATACACGACATATACATATACATAAACATTTATTAATCAAAACCCTAATACTACTTAAACCCTAAACATTAATTATATAAACCCTAAACCTAATACTACTTAAATATTATTTAAAACATTTAATACTACTTAACCCTAACTAACTAAATCTACTTATTTAATTATAACCTAATCATTTATTATTAATCATTACTTACACCTACTCATTTAATAATAACACCCTAATAATAATATTATTATTATTACTTACCACTTATACATTTATAATATATAATAACACTTAAACCTATACTTATTATATAACACTTATATTATAACTACATAGTAACATTTTTATAATATAACACATATACTTAAACTATATACTTATATTAAATACTTATATTATAATAATACAAGTACTATTACTAACACATATAATATACTACTTATATTATAATACTTAGATTATAAGATTATAACATACGATTACAATAGTCATTCACGATAACGTAAAATTACTCGAACGTCAACGCTACTTAAGGCCTAGGGTGATCCTTGGTACCATTATGGGATGCTTGTGGATCTCGAATGCCAAACTTAGATTTTGGTCAAGAGATCCTGGGCCAGCCAGTAACAATAAATCATTCAAGTGACTCGGTGTTGGCATAGATGTTTGGGTATGGTGCATAATATCAAACCCGACTATAGTGATCATACACTCGCTAAGTGAACAACACTTAGTCACTTACACACTTAATAAGTAGTGGACTTATTAAGAACAACTCGCTAGTGTTCAACACTAACTTACTAAAAATGGAAACTTACTAAAAGTGGAAACTTACTAAAAATGGGAACTTAGTAAAACGAACTACACTTAAACACTTGCATACTTAACTTAAACTTGGGCAAACATTTAACTACTCTTAAATGTCATTAGGTTGACTTTCTGCTCACATTCATCCAACTCTTCTTATCTGAGGAATAACAACTCTTCTCCTACTTACTAAGGTGAACTTCATAGACCCACTCTTTATTGCTAGCAATTTATTTTAACTTACTGGGGTGAGACACATGCTACTTTTAATATTTACAACTTAGACACAAGTATCAACTGTTAAATTGTGATATACCTGGCTATGTCCTGCAAGTCCCCACTGTGATATTTTTAATTGCTTTTACAT
Source organism: Rutidosis leptorrhynchoides (assembly GCF_046630445.1). Taxonomy (NCBI): domain Eukaryota; kingdom Viridiplantae; phylum Streptophyta; class Magnoliopsida; order Asterales; family Asteraceae; genus Rutidosis; species Rutidosis leptorrhynchoides. The sequence goes on from NC_092334.1 coordinate 75,591,119, forward strand.
AACGCATTCTTAATTATTGGGGGTAGGCCTATCGTGAGTAACGTCCCCGATACATTTGACCAAGTCATTGTATTACTTAATAATGATTCAAACCGACAAGGACATTACAACTTGTCACGGGGCAAACTTTGAAACTGTTTAGTCTAAATATCACAAACTTGGCACTACTTTTAGATCCCTGTGAGATCTACCTCTATAAATAAAAATCTTGTGGTCTAAACAACGGTCAACTATTTTGTTAAACCTATGAACTTCACTCAACCTTTTTGGTTGACACTTTAGCATGTTTTGTCTCAGGTTACGATTGATCAGCTTACTCTTATCTATGTGATGCTACTTGGACTCTAGGACTTGACAAAGAGTCATATTTATTATTTATGCATTTATTTACATTCTTGTAATTTAAATTCTTGTAAAGACATTCTATTTCATTTCGCTGCGTACTCAATAAATTTTGTTTTTATCATATAGTGTCGTTCTCATTTATATAATATGTTGGTATTTTTGATATTAATGTCACATTCACCCAGGCCCTAACTGGGGGTGTGATAGATTGGTATCAGAGCATAACCAGGCTGTTATTGAGAACCATTATTGCATCTTTATGTGTGCCTTACTTGCTAGCTAGGGTGCCTTAGCGATCTAGGAAACTATAACCTTTCCTGCCTTAGACTTAAAGCACTTAGGATTGCCTTATAATCTTAACAACTTTGCTTTAATAATCTTGGCTTAAAATTCTAATCAAAGTCTCTTTCCTAATGTTAGGATGTCAAGCGTTAATCAACCAAACAAAACAACTCTCTTCAAACCATCTGAAGTAATGGCCCGCTACAAACCTGTTATCGAAGTAGGTACTGGATACTCTTCAACTGCAAGACCAGTCCGAAGCCCTCTTTATGGTCCCGACTCACCACCATTGAACTATTGTCCAAATACTCTTCAAGATTCACCTAAGTCTCCCGAATACTACCTGACCCCGAGAACTGAAGACAAGGGGAAACGTCCTGAGGAAACTGGTCCATCCAAGAAAAGATCCCGATTTCCTTCCTACGATGAAGTTGATGCCAAGTACGAGATCATGAATCTGCGAAAAACTACCGATGGCCTAATTCGTCATATTGCAAGGATCGATGTTCAAATGAAGGAAAAAGACCTAGCGATCAAGAAGTTCATGGAGGAAAATGTTGAGTTAAAGAAAGAGATAAAGTTGGTGAAGTATGAAAGTGATAGAAATGCCCGATGGGGGAAGCAATCTCTCTCCTACCTAAGAGAAGATGTTGACTTTAGATTGAAGATGGAGGAAAACCGCGTGAATAATCAACTCTCTATGAGGGACTACAAGTACCATGTAATCAACAATTGTGTCTCTAATCTTTATGATAATCTCGAGTTCCTGCATGAGAGACAAAAGGCGAAGAATGAGAAAGTTGAGAAGTTTATGAAGAAGGTCGAGGACGAGAAAAAGAAATATGAAGACTACTTCAATCTTAATATTTCCTAGTTTATTTTTTTTTTTCCAATTTCTTATCTATGTAAAGGCTTTGCCTAAGACTAATTCTATATTCAACTCATGTAGTAAAAGGGCTTATTTAATGCCTCGTTTCTAATAATATAAAGTGTTTTATCTATATGATGTTGATATCAATACTTTATCTTCATCATACTGGTAATTGCTCAAACTTATAACTTGTCAACTTATCAAACTTATGTTCACTTTTATGTAGTGAAGAATCATGGCTCGCACACCTACCGTTAACAACATTGTGTTGACCAATGAGCAATTTCAACAATTACTTGCTGCCGCTAGGGATGGCAATGGATTGGATATGGAGCGGGTGATGCCGTATCCACATCCATATCCATATAGTTTTTGTTCATCCATATCCATATCCATATCCGTTTAGTTTCAGGTCATCCATCCATATCCATATCCAGTGGATTAAGCGGGTTAATGGATATCCAATGAATATTAAAAAAATGTTATGATATTTTCTAATATGCGACTAAAATAAAAATGTAGTATAGCAGAAATAAATATAACATGACATATTTAAAATCTACCCATAAGAATGTGTAATCTTTGTTTAAGATATAACAAAATTTGTTAAATTTACTACAACACATGGATTATGAAAAAATAAATATCAAATTTGTAAGTTTATTTTATTAGATATGCGTGTTTTATTGTAATATATTATAGTTATTTCATTATAAGGTTGAAAGCAAAATATAAATCTAACGATAAATGAACTTGTAATAGTAAATATGTAAACATATATCTATATTTATGTATTTGTATATGTATTTCGGGTGGTAATGGATATATCCATGGATGAAACTTTTCATCCATGTCCATATTATATCCATTTAGGTTCATCCATATCCGTATCCATATCCATTTAGGTTCGTCCATATCCATCACGAAGCTAGTAGATCGGATGGATATCCACCGGATCGGGTGGCCATTGCCATCCCTAGCTGCCGCCCAAGGCAACGTCCAACCTAATCATGTTAACAATAAACCAAAACCTTGTTCTTACAAGGACTTTATGAACTGCAATCCTTCCGCTTTTAAGGAGAGTGAAGAGGCTGTTGAACTAGTCCAATGGTTCGAAAATCTAGATTTCATCTTTCGTGTCTGCAACTGTGGGGACAATGACCGAGTTAAATATTCCAGTAGTTCATTAGCTGGCAATGCTATGACTTGGTGGACCACTCATGCTAAGTCTGTGGGAATCGATAATGCTAATGCAACTCCATGGGATGAACTTAAAGGCATGATGGTTAATAAGTTTTGTCCTAGAAGTCAAGTCCAAAAGCTGGAGGCCGAGTTCTGGGAACTCAAAGTTAAGGGTACCGACATTGAAAGCTACACTAATCATTTTCTTGAGCTTTCTACCTTGTGTCCTGAAATGTTTCCTACTGAGCTGAGAAGGATCAAAAGGTACATTGAAGGTCTCCCTAAGGATGTTCAGGGAAATGTTATCGCTGCTGAGAAAGTTACCCTTGATGCCGTGATTCTCATGGCTCAAAATCTGATGATGGCCAAAAGAAGAAGAGCTTTGGCTAGTAAGCAAGTTGATACCAAGAGTAGTGATGGTAAAAGGAAATTTGAGCCGTCTCAAGGTTCAAACCAGAATATTACAAAGAAGCCTGCTGATAATGCTAGGACCAGTTATATAGGGACTAAGCCCTATTGTTCTCGTTGTGAAAGGCACTACCCAGGGCAGTGCACTGCTACTTGTTCTTTATGTAAAAAGGTGGGACATGTAGCTAAGACTTGTAAGACTCCTCTGAAAGATAAAGCTGTTGTTCCTACTAAAGCTCCTCCTACTTGTTACACCTGCGGAGAGAAGGGGTATATTAGTCCTCACTGCCCGAAAAAGAAAGATACCCCTGCTACTGGAGCCAACACCACCAATGCGAAGAGCCGTGCGTTTGTCATAATGGCTGAAGAAGCCCTTGAGGAAGATGAAGTGATTACGGGTACGTTTCTTGTCAATAATTACTACGCAAATATTTTATTCGATACGGGTGCCGATAAGAGTTACGTGTCTAGTGAATTTTGTACCTTATTCACCGAGTGACCACAACCCCTATAAACTAAACGACTAGTAGAGGTAGCAAACGGAAAAGTTATGAAAGTTGATCACATCTATAAAAACTGTAATCTAAAACTAGCCGACCAAGAATTTAAGATTGACCTTTTGCCGGTCGAGTTAGCAAGTTTCGATGTCGTAGTCGGAATGGACTGGTTACGTCCATTACATGCTGCAATCTTGTGTTTCGATAAGACTATTAACATTCCATTGAGAAATGGAGAGACTCTCGTCATTCAAGGCGACAAGAGTGGTTCCAAGCTCAACATCATTTCTTGCATCAAAACCCGTAAATACCTTATGAAAGGTTATCCCTCGATATTAGCCCATGTTAAGATAGTCGAACCGAAGGAAAAGCTTATTGATGACGTGTCGGTGGTTAGAGATTATCCCGATGTATTTCCTGAAGATCTCCCTGGTCTTCTACCTCCTCGACAAGTTGAATTTCAGATTGATTTATCTCCTGGTGCTGCTCCTGTTGCTAAAGCACCATACCATTTAGCACCTTACGAAATGAAGGAACTTTCCAACCAACTCCAAGAATTATTGGATAAAGGTTTCATTCGTCCAAGCTCGTCCCCATGGGGAGCTCCTATTCTATTTGTTAAAAAGAAAGATGGTACGTTGAGGATGTGTATTGATTACCGCGAACTCAACAAGCTTACTATCAAGAACCGCTATCCATTACCGCGTATTGATGATCTATTTGACCAACTTCAAGGGTCGAGTGTTTATTCAAAAATTGATCTGAGGTCCGGTTATCACCAACTTAGGGTCAAGGAATCCGATATTCCTAAGACTGCATTTCGTACTCGTTATGGGCACTATGAATTTTGTGTCATGCCTTTTGGCTTAACTAATGCTCCTGCCGTGTTCATGGATCTTATGAATCGTGTTTGCAAACCATTTTTCGAAAAATTTGTCATTGTATTCATTGACAACATCTTAATCTACTCAAAGAGTGAGAAAGAACATGAGCAGCATTTGCGCATGATTCTTGAACTCTTACGAAAGGAACAACTCTACGCTAAGTTTTCAAAGTGTGATTTTGGCTCAAGACCGTACAATTCCTCGGACATGTTGTTGATAGTAACGGAATACATGTCGATCCAACTAAGATTACCGCTATTCAGAACTGGGAGATACCAAAGACTGCGAAGCATATTCGTCAATTTTTGGGAATTTCCGGTTATTACCGGAGATTCATAAAAGATTTTCCCTCTTTGCTAAACCCCTTACAAAGTTAACTCACAAAGGGAAGAAGTTTTAGTGGTTCGAAGAACAGGAATCTGCTTTCAAGATTCTGAAGGAGAAATTGACCACAGCCCCGATTCTATCTTTACCTGAAGGCTCCGACGATTTTGTTGTTTACTGCGATGCCTCAAAGCAAGGCTTTGGTTGTGTTTTAATGCAACGTGAAAATGCTATTGCCTATGCATCTAGACAGTTGAAGAAACATGAGAAGAACTATACCACACATGACCTGGAATTAGGAGTCGTGGTATTTGCAGTAAAGATGTGGAGACATTACCTCTATGGGGTTAGAATCACGATGTATACCGATCATAAAAGTCTTCAGCATATCTTTGACCAAAAGCAATTAAACAGGAGGCAAAGGCGTTGGATTGAGTTATTGAATGACTACGATTATGAACTTCGATCTCATCCTGAAAAGGCGAATGTAGTTGCCGATGCCCTTAGTCGAATAGACAATGTTAGACGTGTTCATGCTTTAAACCTGAAAATTAAATCGAATCTTATATCACGAATATGTGAAGCTCAACTTGAAGCTATTAAACCAACACTTATCAAAGGTGAAGGACCTATCGGTTTCGAGAACCAACTCCAAGTGAAAGCTAATGGTACACGGTACTTTGGTACTAGAATTTGGGTTCCTCACTTCGGTAATCTCCGTGATCTAGTCTTGGACGAAGCTCATAAGACTAGGTACTCTATTCATCCCGGTTCCAGTAAGATGTACCACGATGTGAATGAATTCTACTGGTGGCCTAACATGAAAGCCGACATTGCTACTTACGTTAGTAAGTGTCTCACTTGTTTGAAAGTCAAGGCTGAACATCAAAAGCCTTCTGGTCTGTTGACACAACCTGATATCCCGCAGTGGAAGTGGGAATGTATCACTATGGATTTCGTTACTAAGTTGCGTAAGACTTCAAACGGTAACGATACTATTTGGGTCATAGTTGATCGTCTTACTAAATCTGCACATTTCTTACCGATCAAGGAAACCGACAAGATGAAGAAATTATCACAACTCTATATTAAAGAAATTGTCTCATGTCATGGAGTTCCTATCTCAATTATTTCAGATCGCGACAGTCGATTCGTTTCTAGATTCTGGAAAACTTTGCAATTTGCTCTTGGAACTCAACTCGACATGAGTACAGCTTACCATCTACAAACTGATGGTCAAAGTGAACGAACCATCCAAACCAAGGAAGATATGCTATGTACTTGTGCAATCGATTTCGGCAAAGGTTGGGATAGACACTTCCCTTTAGCTGAATTTTCCTACAACAACAGTTATCACTCTAGCATTAAAGCTGCACCTTTTGAAGCTTTATATGGACGGAAATGTAGATCCCCTTTGTGTTGGGATGAACTCGAGGACAGACATTTAACTGGTCCTGAAATTACTCATGAAACTACCGAAAAGATCGTCCAGATTAAGCAACGATTAGAAACTGCCCGCAGCCGACAAAAGAGCTATGCTGACAAACATCGGAAGGATATAGAATTCCAAGTTGGAAATAAAGTCATGTTGAAAGTATCCCCTTGGAAAGGTGTCGTCCGCTTTGGTAAATGAAGTAAACTCAGTCCACTGAACTTAGCAAAGTACATGATGTGTTTCATGTCTCGAATCTTAAAAAGTGTCTTGCTGATGACACACTTGTTATTCCTTTAGATGATATCTGCATTGATGAGAAAATGCACTTCGTTGAAGAACCTATAGAAATCATGAATGAAGAGGTCAAACAAACACGTAAAAGCAACATACCTATCGTTAAAGCCCGTTGGAATTCGCGTAGAGGCTTCGAATATACATGGGAACGTAAAGACCAAATGATACGGAATTATCCCCATCTCTTCTCAAACGCTGATGCATCTGAGAAGTATACCTAAAACTTCGGGACGAAGTTTCTAATAATGGGGAGGTACTATAACGACCCTCATTTTTCCATCTATATTTTCTTAATCTTAATTAATGCCCGAATAAATGATTTAAGTGAAATAAATAACTTTGATCCATAACTGACAAACTTTAAAAGATATAAAACACACTAATTAACTTTGTGCAATAATTGACAAGTTAATAAAAGATGAAAATAATAAGCTAATTAACTTTCGTGAATAAAATATTGATAATGCTAAAAACGAACATATATTTCATAGCATTATCCCTCAAAAAAGACAAGCTTTTGGTTGCAATTGTTCTATTTACAAGTGATATTCATTTAAATAATAAAAGGTGAAGACAAAAGACAGATTCGACGAATTGAAGACGCAAATGACCAAAAAGCTCAAAAGTACAAAGTACAATCAAAGTGATTCAAATTATTAATGAGAAACATCTCAAAATTACAAGAGTACAAGACGCGAAACGCAAAATACAAGATATTAAATTGTACGCAAGGACGTTCGAAAATCCGGAATCGGGACCAGAGTCCACTCTCAATGCTCGACGCAACGGACTAAAAATTACAAGTCAACTATGCACATGAATATAATATAATATATAATTAATTCTTAAAATTATATATATATTATATTATTTAATAAAACCGTCGGCAAACAAGAAAACAAACCTGTGTGAGCTGGAAAAGCAGGCCATGCGATCGCATGGCCTGGAAGTGTAATTTCCATGCGATCGCATGGCCCCAAATTTTGGGTCAGGTCCTATAAATTTCGCAGTTTTCAGCCGAACTTAACACATCTTTTTCTCTTCTCTATCTATCAACGTATTATATATATATATATACATATATATATATATATATATATATTATAATTTTAATTTTAATTTTAATAATAATAAGGGTATGTTAGCGAATGTTGTAAGGGTGTAAGTCGAAATTCTGTTCGTGTAACGCTACGCTATTATTAATCATTGTAAGTTATGTTCAACCTTTTTAAATTAATTTCTCATAGCTAAGTTATTATTATGCTTATTTAAGCCGAAGTAATCGTGATGTTGGGCTAAAATATTAAAGATTGGGTAATTGGGCTTTGTACCATAATTGGAGTTTGGACAAAAGAACGACACTTTTGGAAATTAGACTATGGACTATTAATGGGCTTTATATTTGTTTAATTAAATGATAGTTTGTTAATTTAATATAAAGATTTACAATTGGACGTACCTATAAATAACCATATACACTCGATCGGACACGATGGGCGGGATATTTATAAGTACTAATAATCGTTCATTTAACCGGACACGGGAATGGATTAATAGTTAATGGACTTATTAAAACAGGGGTGAATTACATACAAGGAAAATTGGTGTAATTATAGTTTAAGTCCCCAATTAGTTGGAATATTTGACTTCGGATATAAGGATAATTTGACGAGAACACTCGCACTTTATATTTATGACTGATGGACTGTTATGGACAAAAACCAGACGGACATATTGAATAATCCAGGACAAAGGACAATTAACCCATGGTAATAAAATAAAATCAACACGTCAAACATCATGATTACGGAAGTTTAAATAAGCATAATTCCTTTATTTCATATTTAATTGCACTTTTAATTATCGCACTTTAATTTATTGTCATTTTAATTATCGTACTTTTTAATTATCGCAATTTTATTTATTGTCATTTTATTTATCGCACTTTTATTTATCGCAATTTCATTATCGTTATTTACTTTACGCTTAAAATTAAGTTATATTTATTTTTAATATTTTACATTAGGTTTTAACTGCGACTTAAGTTTTAAAATCGACAAACCGATCATTAAATGGTAAAAAACCCCTTTTATAATAATAATACTACTTATATTTATATTTATATTTATACAAATATAGTTTTAAAAATATAGCGTTAAACTTGGCTAGCTCCCTGTGGAATGAACCGGACTTACTAAAAACTACACTACTGTACGATTAGGTACACTGCCTATAAGTGTTGTAGCAAGGTTTAGGTATATCTACTCTATAAATAAATAAATAACTTGTGTAAAATTGTATCGTATTTAATAGTATTTTGTAGTAAAAATTAATAGTATTTTATACCCCTTCGCTTTAACATCAAGTATTTTTGGCGCCGCTACCGGGGACTTTCTTAAACGCAGGAAGCGAAACGCTATATATATAAAAAAATAAAAAAAAAGATTTTTAATTTACTTTTGTAAAAATACGTTTTAATTTTTTAAAAAAATAACAAAAATATAAAAAGAAAAAACAAAATTTATATATTTTTAAGAGTTTGTTAAATATATATATAAAATTATAAAGTTTCTTTATTTTTATTTTAGTTCTTTAAAAAAAAAATTTAAGTTTTTATTTCATTTATATAAATATTTTATATAAATATTAAAACAGGAAAAAAAAATATAAAAACTCTCGGCCCGACACTGTAGCAGCCCAATTTGTAACCTGAATATTTGGGCCATGCGATCGCATAGATCCATAGGTAAAAACTCATGCGACCGCTTGACAGGTTCTGACACGCCCAATTTGACCTAATTCTGCATTAATTACGGGTATAATTTAATTATTATAATTAATAACACTAATTAGGTTTAGTATATTTTAATATCTAGTTTAGTTTTATTTAATTTATAATATTTAGTTATAATTAGTTTTAATAATTACTAAATTAATACTTTTATAAAATAAAAAAAATATAAAAATAATATTTTTATAAAAATTGTATTTTTATAAATTTAAGTTTTATTTTTAAATTTTGTATCTTTTTAATCGTTTATTCATAATATTTATATTTTTCATTCGTAATTAGTTTTAAGTTTTAGTATTTGCCGTAGTTATTTTTAGGCTTTGCCGTAAAATCCCTTAATTGCTTTTTCTTTAGACTAAGATTTAGGTACTTTAGAATTTTGCGACGTCATTTTTAGATTTTAGTACGTTTTAAGTTATTGCCGTTTTGGATATAGTATTCCTTTAAGCTTTAATACCTTTAGACGCAACTTTTAATTCTTAGTTTTTAGACTTTTAAGTTTCGACGCGCTACGTTCTTTTTATTATTTTTCGACCTTTTATTTTTCAACGTTTTTCGACGCGCTCTTTTTCTTTCTTATTTCTCAACGCTCTAGTTTTTAGGGCATAGAATTTTCTATTTCTTCTCTAAAATTTCTTTAAATTTCAACGAAAAATTATTTTAAGCGATTAAATTAATAGACATCCAAAATTTTCTGGTTCATAGTAATAGTTGGATTTGTTAGTGGCGAGTTGTGGGCTTCCAATTGAAAGGGTCCTGGATACCTGCTGCATCTATTGGCTATTCAAAACGTGGGTAAAATCAGAAAAGTCTATTAAATTTGATTACTTATATAATTTTTATCTTTTACAACTAATAGTATCTTCAGTTAATGCACCGAGCAAAACGTTCACCACCTTTTATACGTTCACCACCTGTAACTCGATCAAGACATCTAGCTAATATTGTCGCCGTTGATTTTTCTTTAGTATCATCATCCAGTCGACCAAGTACTCCAATTCAAATTTTTGATAATCCATTTTTTGAACCCGACCTCACAATTGAGAATCCGGAGGATATTCAGGGACAATTCAGAGATCCTGAACCATTAATCTTTCCTCCGAAACCACCAATCATTCAAACAGAGATTGTCGAGGAACAAACCATTAAATCAGAATCCTCTAGTGATTCAGATTCAACAAATTCAGTCATGGAAAATCTGGAACCTCTAAGTATGGAAGACCGAATGAGAGCTAAACGCACTGGCCAAGGTCACGCAATTACTCAACCAGACATTAATGCACCAGATTATGAAATCAAAGGACAAATCCTACACATGGTAACTAATCAATGCCAATTTAGTGGTGCGCCGAAGGAAGATCCAAATGAACATCTTCGAACCTTTAATAGGATCTGTACTTTATTTAAAATTCGAGAAGTGGAGGATGAACAGATATATCTCATGTTATTTCCCTGGACTTTAAAGGAAGAAGCCAAAGATTGGTTGGAATCGTTACCTGAAGGGGCGATTGATACATGAGACGTTTTAGTTAAAAAATTTCTTAAACAATTTTTTCCGGCATCTAAAGCCGTGAGACTTCAAGGAGAAATTGTTACGTTCACACAAAAGCCAAATGAAAATCTATATGAAGCGTGAACAAGATTTGGAAAGTTATTAAGAGGATGTCCGCAATATGGTTTAGACACTTGTGAAATAGTACAAATATTCTACCAAGGATGCGACATCACTACAAGAAAAGACATTGATATAGTAGCTGGTGGTTTGTAATGACCCGGATTTTTCCAATCGTTTTATACTTATGAGATTAATATTTACATAAATTAAACCTTACCAACATGATAAGCAATCCAAATTGTTGAGACTTGTGTTTTTGAAAAGAGTTTTACACAATATTTGACCGTCCAATTTGACCGATGATATCACGAACTATATAACATACGATAATTATACGTTTGTGTATATATATTTATATATTTAACATGATCTAAGGATGGTTTAACATCTCATTGTGTACTAATGACAATGAGTTATAAGTATATTTTGAAACTACTAACTTAAGTTTTCAAAATGATAACTATACGTAACATTCTTTGATATATATACTTATAACCTATAATGCTTATACAAGTATCGTTTATATAATGTATTTAATCACTTTTTAAGGACTTAAATACATAAAACAATATAAGTATATTCACAAAAGATAGCTATATTTGAATTCTCGTTCCGTTTCCTCAAGATTTCTATACGTATATCTAGGGTATATGTACCCGTATCATACCCAGCTTCTATACGTATTTACTATTGGTATATACACATCAAATCCACATACTAATCAACATTATTACTGCCCTAGATATGAGGTAACTAGGATTTGTCAAGTAGCATGAATTATTAGTAAGAAAACAAAATTAAGAATCCTTTTCTTTCTTTATAAACTAAAAACGTTTTTATGAATGAACACCATTTCTTCACTCCATTTTCTCATACCTACACCCTCATTTCTCTCTCAAAATACTCCTAACTTCACAATTGATCATCTCCAAGTATTTTCCCCATCATTTAGCTTCAATTACAAGCCTTAAACACCATAAGAAAACTCTTTCAAGAACATATCAAAATAACCACCCATTTGAAGAAGTATACTTCCAACCTTTTGATCTAATTCCACCACTCTTTGATTCTAAGATTTTTTCTTATCTCTCACAGTAACTTTGTCCAAGTAACTTGAGGTAGTAACCTTTTTCATAATCTTATTCGATTCATATTTATATAGCTATCTTATTTTGTGATATAAAATTTTAACAACAAGAACATAGTTTGAATGATTTCAAACTTGTTCGCAAACTAAATAGATCCTTCTAACTTAACTTTTAAAATACTTCAAGACCTGTAATATATCATAATGATATGCTAACTTAACAAGATATAACTTGGTTTTACAAAGAACACCTTAAAAACTGAATCTACGTCGTCGGAGTGCAACCAGGGGCTGTTTTGGGTTGGATAATTAAAAACCATCTTGAACTTTGAATTGGAAGTTCATGTTCTGGAAAAATGATACTTCTTATGAATATGTTAACACATAAAAATTTCATGGTTTAACTCAAAGTGTAAGTATTTTTAGAAAAATGATCATTAAATGTTGTTTTTATGATGGAAAATGATCACTTTCATAAGTTTCACCAAAGTTTGACCTATAACCTGTGATTTGGAATACAAACTAAGGTATTTTTAGTTCATATTCTTAAAATTTAACTCAATCCAAGGAAGTGTCAAGTTGAACCAACAAAAACGGAGTTGTAATGAAGAAACTACGACTAAAACAAGATTGGGTATCCGAAGCTAGTTTAGCTACGAAAATATTTGGAGATAAAGTAAATTAATCATATATTTTATAATTAATATGATATTTTATATATAATTACTTATGATTTGATTTTATATATTTCAGGACCACCCGTAAACAACACGAGAAGATTAATCATAAGACCTCATGATTGTACGCAACACGTCATTTGACAACACGGTACTTTATGTACGCAACACGTCATTTGACAACATGGTACCATGGGTCGAGATTAATTCTGATCAATACGAATACGATGAGGTCTTTATTTATTTTATTGAGGAACTAATTGTGGAACACTAACATCGGACTGCTAACTACGGACTAAGAAAATATTAAAAGTATTAAAAGTATATATATATGTAACGATTACTTAAAAAGAAAATATGTTGATATATTATATATATGGTTAGGTTCGTGATATCTATCGGAGACCAAGTCGAGTTAAATACCTTCAAGGCAAAAGTGAGTATATATTCCTACTTTTAAACTCTAAATATTTCGGGATGAGAATACATGCATTTTATGATTTACGTTATGGACACAAGTGATTAAAAATATATATTCTACGTTGAGTTGTACCACTGGCATACTTCCCTGTAACTTGGTAACTACTATTTACATGAGGTATTGTAAACGCGAATCCTGTTGATAGATCTATCGGGCCTGACAAACCCAACCGGACAGGACGACCAGTATTCAACGGTTGCACAGTACTTCGTTTCGATGACTACACTTGGTACGGTGTAGTAAGATTTCATAATAAAGGGAATATGCGACGTTGATTAAATGTTAAGTATGGTTATCAAGTGCTCAACAACTTAGAATATTTTTATTAAAACGTTTATATATGAAATCTTGTGGTCTATATTTATAACGCTGCCGGCATTAAACCTATATCTCACCAACTTTATGTTGACGTTTAAGCATGTTTATTCTCAGGTGATAACTAAAAGCTTCCGCTGCAACATGTTGAATTTAAGCAAGATCTTGAGTATGCATATTTGTGTCAAAAATAAAACTGCATATCGGAGGATTTGTAATGTAAAATATGTTGGAAATCGTATTGTTATCATCACATGTAAAGTTTGTAAGGCTAAGATTATCGCTAAATGATAATCATTATTATGTTGTTTAAACCTTGTATTTGTAATAAAGGTTATGGTTTGTATTATAAAAACGAATGCAGTTTTTGAAAAACATCGCATATAGAAGTCAATACCTCGCGATGAAATCATATGTTATTGTATTCGTCCTTATGGTTAAGGTCGGGTTTTGACGTGTGGTATCAGAGCGTTGGTCTTAGAGAACCAGAAAATTTGCATTAGTGTGTCTTATCGAGTTTGTTAGGATGCATTAGTGAGTCTGGACTTTGACCGTGTTTAATTTCGAAAACTATTACTTATCCTTGTTGGTTAAAAATTAATATGTAAATATTATGTGGTACTAATTTGCTAGTTGTTATGTGATAGATGTCTGGCTTAGAACTTGTTATCACATTCAGCGACTCCGAACCAGAATCTTCAGATGGTGTTCCAGTCATTAACCTATCCGATGATGAAAATGACACCTTTGGGGAAGACTCACAATTTTCGGATGAATCAATTGAAGAGGAACCGGAAAGTGATCCTGAGGAGGAAGAAATACAGGAAATTACGAAAGACAAGTTCGAAAGAGGAAAGAAACGAAAGTCTACTGAATTGGAAAATCCAAATCTCGAGTTTAGTGAGGATGTTGTGGCACCAACTCCACCAGACACTTCCACCCCTATTCCCGCTATTCCTATTAGTTCTATTCCGTCATCCAGTTCTTCAGTCCCTCAGCCAAAACGCAGGGAGACAGTCAAGATAACCTTTAGGCGATTTCTTTGAACACAAACGTTTTGGGTTAAATGATGCGCTGTTGTTTTAAACCATGGGATCATATAACGTTTTGTATAATATTACTAGTGTAGTTTGATTAATGTTTGATGTAAGATAAGCATATCTAAAATAGTGAAGTGTGAAATGCAATAATTTTCCATGGTTGAGTATTATTTGGATGGTAGTAATTGATTTCTGTACTAAGCTATTAAGTATGAACTTTAACGAGTAGGTACTACCCTAGATATAATTATAAAATGCTAATAAGAAGAAAAGGCTTTTATAATAATAACTGGTTCATATTATTAATAAGCTACGATGTACTGTAAATACATACAACATCTATAATATTCCATGTGAATAATTATTTTTTTCATTCTTATTGAAGATTATGGCGAGATTGAACCGAATGACGGAACAAGAAATCGAGGAACTCATCAATCAGCGAGTGGATGACAGAATGTTATGGGTCGAGGCTGCAAGAGGTGCTGCAGTTAACCCAAATCCTCGTGTGGGATGTACTTACAAAACTTTTCAAGGTTGCAAGCCCTCATCATTCAGTGGAACAGAAGGACCGGTTGGTTTAACCTGGTGGATCGAAAAGATTGAGTCTGTATTTAAAATCAGTGGTTGTATTAAGAAGGACATGACCAAGTATGCATCGTGCACCTTATAAGATAGTGCACTCACGTGGTGGAAAAACTATGTGAAGGCCGTAGGAGGAGATGTAGCTTATGATACTCCCTGGGAAGAATTCAAAACAATGCTAATCAACGAGTATTGTCCAAGGAACGAGGTTAGGAAGTTGGAAACTGAATTACGAAGCCTGAAAGTTGTTGGTACTGAACTCACCAACTACAATCAGCGATTTATGGAATTAGCTTTGCTATGTCCCGAATTGGTACCAACCGAAGAACGAAAGATAGAACTGTACAAAGATGGTTTGCCTAAAAATGTCAAAGCAAATGTTACAGCATCGAAACCCAAGACTATTCACGAAGCCATCACCATGGCAAACGAGTTGATGGATCAGATTATTCTGGATAAGAACACCGATGTCAAGACATCAGAAAACAAAAGAAAGTGGGAAGGTAATCAACAATCCAACAAGAAACAAGAAACCACACAAGGTGTGGGTAGTGGTTCCAGCTCAGATTACAAAGGACGAAATCCTTTATGTAACAGATGCCACAAACATCACTCTGGTTATTGTAATGTGGTGTACGATAATTGTAATCGAAGGGGTCATCTTGCTGAAGATTGGAGGATTCCTGTTACAAATACCAATGGCACCAAGACTCCTGCCACCAATGCAAATAGAACTGCCTTGGCCACTGTTACTTGTTATGGGTGTGGGAAATAGGGTCATTATAAGAGCCAGTGCCCGAATCCAGAGAAGAATAACAGACCTGCACGTGGAAGAGCATTTATAATTAATGCTAGAGAGGCGTGTGAAGACCTGGAGCTTGTTACGGGTACGTTTATCATTAATAACTTATCAGCATCTATTATATTTGATACTGGTGCCGATAGAAGTTACGTGTGTAGAGACTTTTACGCTAAATTGAATTGTTCATCATTACCTCTAGATGCTAAGTATATGATTGAATTAGCTAATGGTAAACTAATTAAAGCCGATAAAATTTGCCGTGATTGTAAAATAAATTTAGTCGGAGAAACATTTAAGATTGATTTGATACCCGTAGAATTAGGAAGTTTTGACGTAATTATCGGCATGACTGGATGTCCAAAGTAGGAGTCGAAGTGGTGTGTGCTAAAAAGGCAATTCGTATTCCTCGAAAGGATAAATCAATGATAATGATTTACGGAGATAAAGGTAACCCAAACCTAAATCTCATTAGCTGTTTGAAAGCTCGAAAGTGCTTAGAAAAAGGATGTTATGCCATCCTAGCACATGTAAAGAAAGTTGAAGAAAAGGAGAAGAATATTAACGATGTAAATGTAGTAAGAGATTTTCTCGATGTATTTCCGGAAGAATTACCGGGACTACCTCCTTTTAGGTCTGTAGAATTTCAAATAGATCTTGTACCAGGAGCTGCACCGGTTGCCCGTGCTCCATATAGACTTGCACCGTCCGAGTTAAAAGAACTTCAGAGTCAGTTAAAAGAATTACTGGACCGTGGATTCATACGACCAAGTACTTCACCGTGGGGAGCTCCAATTTTATTTGTTAAAAAGAAAGATGGATCTTTTAGGATGTGTATAGATTATCGTGAATTAAATAAGTTAACTATCAAGAATCGGTATCCACTACCAAAAATTGACGACTTATTTGATCAATTGTAAGGATCATGTGTGTACTCGAAAATCGACTTAAGATCGGGCTATCATCAATTACGTGTCAAAGAAGAAGATATTCCGAAAACTGCTTTTCGGACACGTTATGGTCATTACGAATTTTTGGTTATGCCGTTTGGGTTGACTAATGCGCCAGCTGTATTCATGGACCTCATGAATCGAGTTTGTAGTCCGTATTTAGATAAGTTTGTTATCGTTTTCATTGACGATATTCTTATCTATTCCAAGAGTGAGCAAGAGCATGAGCAGCATTTAAGGTTGGTATTAGAATTGTTAAGAAAAGAACAGTTATACGCCAAATTTTCCAAGTGTGCATTTTGGTTGAAAGAAGTGCAATTTCTTGGCCACGTTGTTAGTAGCAAAGGAATTCAGGTTGATCCAGCTAAAATTAAGGCCATTGAAAAATGGGAGACTCCTAAGACACCAACACAGATACGCCAATTTTTGGGTTTAGCCGGTTATTATAGAAGGTTTATTCAAGATTTTTCCCGAATAACTAAACCATTAACAGCGTTAACGCAAAAAGGGAAGAAGTACGAATGGACCTCTGAGCAGGAGAGTGCATTTCAATTACTGAAGAAGAAGTTGACTACGGCGCCTATTTTATCGTTACCTGAAGGGAACGATGATTTTGAGATATATTGTGACGCTTCGCGACAAGGTTTTGGTTGCGTTCTTATGCAACGAAAGAAAGTTATTGCATACGCATCCCGACAATTGAAGATTCACGAGTAGAATTATACGACGCATGATTTAGAATTGGGAGCAGTAGTGTTTGCATTGAAGATATGGAGACACTATTTATATGGGGTTAAATGCACTGTGTTTACTGATCATAAAAGCCTTCAACATATTTTCGATCAGAAACAGCTGAACATGAGGCAACGTAGGTGGGTCGAGCTGATAAATGACTATGATTGTGAAATTCGCTATCATCCCGGGAAAGCGAACGTGGTGGCTGACGCTTTAAGTAGAAAGGAACGGGAACCAATTCGAGTACGAGCAATGAACATAAAAATTCGCATGAATCTCAACTCACAAATCAAAGAGGCTCAACGAGAAGCTCTTACTAAAGAAAACATAGGAAATGAAATAATGAAGAAGTATGAGAAGCAACTTGTTATACGGGAAGACGGAATTCGATATTTTTCAAACCGTATTTGGGTACCAAAGTTGGGTGGATTAAGGAAGTTGATATTGAACGAGGCACATAAGACAAGATACTCGATACATCCTGGAGTTGGAAAGATGTATCAAGATCTTAAGACGCATTATTGGTGGCCTAATTTAAAGACAGGCGTTGCAACATATGTTGGGGAATGTTTAACTTGTTCCAAAGTTAAAGCAGAACACAGTAGCCGTCAGGGTTACTTCAACAACCAGAAATCCCAGAATGGAAATGGGATGGTATTACCATGGATTTCATCACAAAGTTACCTAAGACTGCCTGGGGTTATGACACCATTTGGGTAATAGTTGATCGTCTCACCAAATCTGCACATTTCTTGCCTATAAAGGAAACGGATAGAATGGAGAAACTAATACGATTATACATAAAGGAAATTGTTTCAAGGCATGGAATACCTATTTCCATTATATCCGATCGTGATAGTAGATTTACATCAAAGTTTTGGCAATCACTACAGGAGGCCCTGGGAACTCGTTTGGATATGAGCACCGCATATCATCCACAAACTGACGGGCAGAGTGAAAGAACAATTCAGACTCTTGAAGACATGCTCAGGGCAAGTGTGATCGATTTTGGAAATGGATGGGATAAATATCTACCATTAGCAGAATTCTCGTATAATAATAGTTATCATGCGAGTATTAAAGCTGCACCATTCGAAGCATTATATGGAAGGAAGTGTAGATCCCCTATCTGTTGGAATGAAGTAGGAGATCGATAATTAATTGGTCCCGAGATCATACATGAAACTACTGAGAAGATAGTACAAATCAAGGAGAGATTGAAAACAGCCCGTAGTCGCCAAAAGAGCTACGCCGATGTCTGAAGGAAACCATTAGAGTTTCAGATCGGTGACATGGTTATGCTAAAGGTGTCACCTTGGAAAGGTGTAATACGTTTTGGAAAAAGAGGTAAACTGAACCCAAGGTATGTAGGCCCGTTCAAGATCATCGAACGCGTCGGACCGGTAGCTTATCGACTTGAGTTACCACAACAACTCGCCGGAGTACATAATTCATTTCACATCTTAAACCTCAAGAAATTTCTTGCAAAGGAAGATCTCACCATTCCTCTTGATGAAATCCAAGTCGACGAGAAACTACAATTCATAGAAGAACCAGTCGAAATCATGGACCGTGAAGTTAAACAACTCAAGCAGAGCAACATACCAATTGTTAAGGTTCGTTGAAATGCTCGAAGGGGTCCTGAGTTTACTTGGGAACCATAGGATCAGATGAAACAAAAGTACCCACATTTGTTTCCCGACAACGCAAAATAGGTACAACTTTAAAATTTCGGGACGAAATTTATTTAACGGGTAGGTACTGTAACGACCCGGATTTTTTCAATCGTTTTATACTTATGAGATTAATATTTACATAAATTAAACCTTACCAACATGATAAGCAATCCAAATTGTTGAGACTTGTGTTTTTGAAAAGAGTTTTACACAATGTTTGACCGTCCAATTTGACCGATGATATCACGAACTATATAACATACGATAATTATACGTTTGTGTATATATATTTATATATTTAACATGATCTAAGGATGGTTTAACATCTTATTGTGTACTAATGAAAATGAGTTATAAGTATATTTTGAAACTACTAACTTAAGTTTTCAAAACGATAACTATACGTAACATTCTTTGATATATATACTTATAACCTATAATGCTTATACAAGTATCGTATATGTAATGTATTTAATCACTTTTTAAGGATTTAAATACATAAAACAATATAAGTATATTCACAAAAGATAGCTATATTTGAATTCTCGTTCCGTTTCCTCAAGATTTCTATACGTATATCTAGGGTATATGTACCCGTATCATACCCAGCTTCTATACGTATTTACTATTGGTATATACACATCAAATCCACATCCTAATCAATATTATTACTGCCCTAGATATGAGGTAACTAGGATTTGTCAAGTAGCATGAATTATTAGTAAGAAAACAAAATTAGGAATCCTTTTCTTTCTTTATAAACTAAAAACGTTTTTATGAATGAACACCATTTCTTCACTCCATTTTCTCATACCTACACCCTCATTTCTCTCTAAAAATACTCCTAACTTCATACTTGATCATCTCCAAGCATTTTCTCCATCATTTAGCTTCAATTACAAGCCTTAAACACCATAAGAAAACTCTTTCAAGAACATATCAAAATAACCACCCATTTGCAGAAGTATACTTCCAACCTTTTGATCTAACTCCACCACTCTTTGATTTCAAGATTTTTTATTATCTCTTACAGTAACTTTGTCCAAGTAACTTGAGGTAGTAACCTTGTTCATAATCTTATTCGATTCATATTTATATAGCTATCTTATTTTTGTGATATAAAATTTTAACAACAAGAACATAGTTTGAATGATTTCAAACTTGTTCGCAAACTAAATAGATCCTTCTAAATTAACTTTTAAAACACTTCAAGACCTGTAATATATCATAATGATACGCTAACTTAACAAGATATAACTTGGTTTTACAAATAACACCTTAAAAACTGAATCTACGTCGTCGGAGTGCAACTGGGGGCTGTTTTGGGTTGGATAGTTAAAAACTATCTTGAACTTCGAATTGGAAGTTTATGTTCTAGAAAAATGATATTTCTTATGAATATGTTAACACATAAAAATTTCATGGTTTAACTCAAAGTGTAAGTATTTTTAGAAAAATGATCATTAAATGTTGTTTTTATGATGGAAAATGATCACTTTCATAAGTTTCACCAAAGTTTGACCTATAACCTGTGATTTCGAATACAAACTAAGGTATTTTCAGTTCATATTCTTAAAATTTGACTCGATCCAAGGAAGTGGCAAGTTGAACCAACAAAAACGGAGTTGTAATGAAGAAACTACGACTAAAACAAGATTGAGTATCCGAAGCTAGTTTAGCTACGAAAATATTTGGAGATAAAGTAAATTAATCATATCTTTTCTAATTAATATGATATTTTATATATAATTACTTATGATTTGATTTTATATATTTCAGGACCACCCGTAAACAACACGAGAAGATTAATCATAAGACCTCATGATTGTACGCAACACGTCATTTGACAACATGGTACTTTATGTACGCAACACGTCATTTGACAACATGGTACCATGGGTCGAGATTAAATCTGATCAATACGAATATGATGGGATCTTTATTTATTTTATTGAGCAACTAATTGTGGACCACTAACATCGGACTGCTAACTATGGACTAAGAAAATATTAAAAGTATATATATATATGTAACGATTACTTAAAAAGAAAATATGTTGATATATTATATATATGGTTAGGTTCGTGATATCTATCGGAGACCAAGTCGAGTTAAATACCTTCAAGGCAAAAGTGAGTATATAGTCCCACTTTTAAACTCTAAATATTTCGGGATGAGAATACATGCATTTTATGATTTACGTTATGGACACAAGTGATTAAAAATATATATTCTACGTTGAGTTGTACCACTGGCATACTTCCCTGTAACTTGGTAACTACTATTTACATGAGGTATTGTAAACGCGAATCCTGTTGATAGATCTATCGGGCCTGACAACCCCAACCGGACTGGACGACCAGTATTCAACGGTTGTACAGTACTTCGTTTCGGTGACTACACTTGGTACGGTGTAGTAAGATTTCATAATAAAGGGAATATGCGACGTTGATTAAATGTTAAGTATGGTTATCAAGTGCTCAATAACTTAGAATATTTTTATTAAAACGTTTATATATGAAATCTTGTGGTCTATATTTATAACGCTGCCGGCATTAAACCTATATCTCACCAACTTTATGTTGACATTTTAAGCATGTTTATTCTCAGGTGATAACTAAAACTTCCGCTGCAACATGTTGAATTTAAGCAAGATCTTGAGTATGCATATTTGTGTCAAAAATAAAACTGCATATCGGAGGATTTGTAATGTAAAATATGTTGGAAATCGTATTGTAATCATCACATGTAAAGTTTGTAAGACTAAGATTATCGCTAAATGATAATCATTATTTTGTTGTTTAAACCTTGTATTTGTAATAAAGGTTATGGTTTGTATTATAAAAACGAATGCACTTTTTGAAAAACGTCGCATATAGAGGTCAATACCTCGCGATGAAAACATATGTTATTGTATTCGTCCTTATGGTTAAGGTCGGGTTTTGACATGGTTCCATTATGAAGAAAACCGCAACTGAAGCTTACAAAATTATTGATAACACTGCTTCCCACTCACATGAGTGGCACCAAGAAAAAGATATCGTTAGATCATCTAAAGCGGCTAGAGCCGATTCTAGCCATGAATTCGATTCCATTTCCGCAAAGATAGATGCTGTTGAGAGACGAATGGAAAAGATGACTAAAGATATTCACTCAATACGAATTAGTTGTGAGCAGTGTGGAGGACCACATTTAACAAAAGATTGTCTCAGTATTGAACAAACAATGGAACAAAGAGAGAATGTTTCATACATGAACTAAAGGCCTGGAAATAATTATCAGAATAATTATCAACCGCCAAGACCAATCTACAATCAAAATCAGAATTATAACCGAAATGTTCCTACAATAACCAACAAGGTCCTAGCAATCAACAAGTATCCAACAATACTTACAATCAGCAAAGACCTATTTTTCAAAATAAACCACCACAAACCGATGATAAAAAGCCAAATTTAGAAGATATGATGTCGAAGCTAGTTGAATCTCAAACGCAGTTTTTCACATCTCAGATATAAACTAATGAACAAAATGCTCAAGCATTTAGAAATCAACAAGCTTCTATTCAAAATTTGGAACAAAAAGTAAGTAACCTAGCACGGTTGATAGGTGAAAGAAAACCGGGAAGTTTACCTAGCGATACAAATGCTAACCCCCGAAATGAAACAGCTAAAGCCATTATCACAAGAAGTGGTATTACACTTAAACCACCTAAAATGCCTGTAATTTCTGATGACTCTATTCCTACTTCACAAGAACCACAATCTGAGCAAGATAAGGAAACAGAACCGGTAGTTGAAAAGGTTAATGAAGATAACACAGTTAAGGCAAAACCTTATGTTAAACCATACCAACCACCACTTCCTTACCCTAGTAAAATGAGAAAAGAGAGACTTGAAGCTGAGCAATCCAAATTCTTGGATATGTTTAAACAGATAAATGTCAATCTTCATTTCATTGATGTAATTTCAGGAATGCCAAGATATGCCAAATTCTTGAAAGATCTAATCACAAATAGAAAGAAAATGGAAGAACTCTCGGCTGTTACTATGAATGCTAATTGTTCTGCAGTGCTGTTGAATAAGATACCAGAAAAACTTTCAGATCCAGGAAGTTTCACAATTTCATGTTTTCTGGGTAGTCTTAGTTTAATAGAAGCATTGGCAGACTTAGGTGTTAGTATAAATTTAATGCCGAATTCACTATACGCTAAACTAGACCTTGGAGAATTGAAACCAACACGAATAAGTATACAACTAGCCGATCGAACAGTAAAATATCCTAGAGGGATAATGGAAAACATGCTAGTTAAAGTTGGTACTTTAGTATTTCCAGTAGATTTTGTTATTCTGGATATGGAAGAAGATTCTCAAGTTCCTCTCATATTAGGAAGACCATTCTTAAACACGGCTAAAGCAATAATAGACGTGTTCGGTAAGAAACTGACCCTAAGTATAGAGGACGAGAGTGTTACCTTTTCTGTTGATAGAGCCATGCAACAACCTCAATCTGTAGATGATACATGTTATTATATTCAAACTATAGATTCACATGCAGAATTGTTAGAAGAATTTCCAGAATTACAAGGAACAGGAGAATGTTCTTTAGGAGAAGGAACTGAACCAATTGAAGAAGCTAAAATGTTAGCTACACTTATAGCTAATGGATATGAACCAACAACAGAAGAAATTCAAATGCTAAAAGAGGAAGACAGATACCGATACAAATCATCGATAGAAGAACCACCGACATTAGAGTTAAAGCCACTTCCAAACCATTTGGAATACGCTTATTTACATGGTGAATCTGAATTACCTGTAATAATATCATCTTCTCTTACGGAAAATGAAAAATCTCAACTCATTGCTGTGCGAAAAGCTCATAAACCAGCTATTGTATGGAAGATTCATGATATTAAAGGAATAAGTCCTTCGTATTGCACACATAAAATTCTTATGGAAGAAGGTCATAAAACGTATGTGCAACTCCAACGAAGACTAAATCCTAATATGCAAGATGTTGTTAAGAAAGAAATTATTAAACTGCTTGATGCAAGTTTAATTTATCCAATCTCTGATAGTCCATGGGTAAGCCCAGTTCAATGTGTACCTAAGAAGGGTGGCATGACTGTCATCACAAATGAAAAAAATGAGCTTATTCCTACTAGGACTGTAACAGGATGGCGTGTTTGTATTGATTATAGAAAATTAAATGACGCCACCAGAAAAGATCACTTTCCCTTACCTTTCATTGATCAAATGTTGGAAAGATTAGCCGGAAATAGTTACTATTGTTTTCTTGATGGTTTTTCCGGATATTTTCAAATTCCAATAGCACTCGAGGACCAAGAAAAAACCACATTCACGTGCCCTTATGGTACTTTTGCTTACAAACGCATGCCATTTGGACTTTGCAACGCCCCTGCAACCTTTCAAAGGTGCATGATGGCAATTTTTCACGACATGATAGAAGAATGCATGGAAGTTTTCATGGATGACTTTTCAGTCTTCGGTGATACTTTTGAAACATGTCTAGTTAATCTTGAACGAATGCTTATTAGATGCGAACAATCAAATCTAGTACTTAATTGGGAGAAATGCCATTTCATGGTTAAAGAAGGCATCGTTCTTGGTCATAAAATTTCAAAGGAAGGGATTGAAGTGGATAGAGCTAAAGTAGATGTAATTGCTAAACTTCCACATCCCACCAATGTTAGAGGAGTTAGGAGTTTTCTAGGGCATGCCGGTTTTTACCGACGTTTCATAAAAGATTTTTCTAAAATTGCCACTCCTATGAATAAACTCCTAGAAAAGGATGCTTCATTCATCTTTTCAGATGAATGCATCAAATCTTTTAATATTCTTAAAGAAAAACTCAATAATACGCCGATCATGATAACGCCAAATTGGAATCTACCATTTGAACTAATGTGCGATGCAAGTGATTTTGCAATGGGAGCCATTTTAGGATAAATGATTGAAAAACGATTTCCACCTATTTATTACGCTAGTAAGATGTTACAAGGAGCACAAACAAATTACACAACTACTGAAAAAGAACTCCTTGCTATTGTCTTTGCTTTTGACAAATTTCGTTCATATCTCGTTCTAGCTAAAACGGTGGTCTATACTGACCATTCTGCTCTTAGATACCTATTTTCGAAACAAGATGCCAAACCACGATTAATCTGTTGGATCTTACTCTTACAAGAATTCGATATTGAAATCCGAGATAAAAAGGGAGCAAAAAATCTCGCAGCTGATCATCTTTCTCGTCTTGAAAATCCTGAATTAGAAGTTCTCAATGAATCGGCTATACAAGATAACTTTCCTGATGAATATCTATTAAAGATAGATTATAGTGAAATTCCATGGTTTGTAGACTATGCAAACTACTTAGTATGTGGATTCTTTGAAAAAGGGTTGTCGTACCAAAAACGAAAGAAATTCTTTAGTGATATAAAACACTATTTTTGGGAAGATCCACATTTGTTTAAAAGTTGTCCCGATGGAATAATACGCCGATGCGTATTCGGAGATGAAGCTAGTCAAATCTTAAACCATTGTTACACAGGACCAACAGGAGGGCATTATGGGCCTCAACTTACAGCAAGAAAAGTTTACGATGCTGGATTCTATTGGCCTACAATTTTCAAAGACGCACACCTTCTTTGCAAATCATGTGATGCTTGTCAAAGGGCCGGAAAAATAAGTCAACGAGATGAAATGCCACAAAATGTCATTCAAGTATGTGAAGTATTTGACATTTGGGGA
Source organism: Rutidosis leptorrhynchoides (assembly GCF_046630445.1). Taxonomy (NCBI): domain Eukaryota; kingdom Viridiplantae; phylum Streptophyta; class Magnoliopsida; order Asterales; family Asteraceae; genus Rutidosis; species Rutidosis leptorrhynchoides. Next base: position 75,617,165 of record NC_092334.1, read on the forward strand.
ATTGACTTTATGGGTCCGTTTCCAAAATCTCATAATAATCTCTACATTCTCGTTGCCATTGATTATGTATCTAAATGTGCGGAAGCACAAGCTCTCCCAACTAACGATGCACGAGTTGTAGTCAACTTTTTAAAACGTCTTTTTGCAAGGTTCGGAACACCGAAAGCTTTAATAAGTGATCGGGGTACTCATTTTTGTAATAATCAACTTGAGAAAGTTCTCAAAAGATATGGAGTAACTCATAAAATCTCAACCGCTTATCATCCACAAACAAGTGGAAAAGTTGAAAATACCAACCGAGCATTAAAACGTATTCTAGAGAAAACCGTAGGATCAAATCCGAAGGAATGGTCCATGAAATTGGAGGATGCACTCTGGGCTTTTAGAACAGCCTACAAAACTCTAATTGGAACCACACCTTTTAAACTCGTTTACGGAAAAGCATGTCATCTTCCAGTAGAAATTGAACACAAAGCATTTTGGGCTTTGAAGACATGTAATCTTGATTTACATGAAGCTGGACGTCTACGGTTAAGCCAATTAAACGAATTAGAAGAATTAAGACATGAAGCATACGAAAATTCGTTAATCTATAAGGAAAGAACGAAGAAATGGCATGATAAAAGAATCAGAAGTTCAAAAGAATTCAAAGAAGGAGACAGAGTTCTTCTTTTCAATTCACGATTCAAGCTATTTCCTGGAAAATTGAAATCAAGATGGTCTGGACCATTCATAGTCAAAAGAGTTTTCCCATATGGAACAGTAGAATTAATAAATTCAAATGAGATTGAATTTAAAGTTAATGGTCATAGAGTTAAACATTACATAGATAATCTAATGGAAGTTGAAGATGAAGTTAATCACAATTTCGAAACCACAGCTAACTAAGTGTAGGAAGGTTCGAATCTTTTTAGGATAATATATATTTCTGTTAGAGTTAGATATTCTATTTTTGTGGAGTTTTCGAAAATGGAATCCGAATGGTCTTTCCCTAGCAGACCCTAAAGAACTAGTCTTCTCCCCCCATTCTGAATTTTTATTTTTTTTAGGTTTTACGAGATGAAGAATTCCTTTGATCTGAACCATGGTCTAATGCTACACGCTATGATTACTAAACGTAATAATGACACACTTCCGAGTGAACTGGTATCATTCATAAGAGGCAAAATGGACGGAGTAAGAAAAGAACTCAGAAAAGATCATCATAAGATACATTTTGGTAAAGGAAAATCAAAATTCGCAACAAAAAGAAGAGCACGATACCTTGAAAGATGTTATAAATGCGGAAAATGGTCACACGAAGGTAAATGTTCAAATAATCAAACATATTCAAATACCGAATTTGTTACTCTATGCAGAGAAGGAACGTTCATATGTTTAGAAGAAAAGATATTGAAGAATCGAGGTTACGCTTATGTAGCTATGGGGAACCAAATCACACGACTCTCCGATGAGTCGGCTAAAGCATGTCTCTGAGAATTCTTTCTCATAGGTAAGTATGTACAGTTTTTATTTTTATTTTTATTACTTTTAACCTTTTGATAATAAACGCTGAATCATTCGCTATAAAGTATTAAATTGGCATTCAATAAAATTAGGTATGCGTAACCGAAATTATTGATATCATACAAAAATTTATTACATCACTGCAAAATTTACCGTTTATTCTTAAGGTATAAATATCTTTAATCAATCAACCTAAAATATTTCAAAAATTCGTCAGGAGTAAAACTAGGTGATATAGATGAAATTACTTTACCGAAAAGAGGGGCGTATATTTTTGATAATATTTGATTGATTAAAGTGGGATAAAACACCAAAAAGATTTTTAATTTTAATTTTTACCATGTTTTTAAAATTAATATATAAATATTAAATTAATATTATAATTTTTTTTAAATCAATATATTTAAGTTTGTAAATATTTGAAAAATTAATATTTTTAATATAAGTTTGTATGTATAAAAATAAAAATATAATATAAGTTTGGTGTGAATTTTTAATTTTAATAAAATGAATTTTTAATTTTATGCATTTTGAATCTAATTTTGGTGTGAATTTAAAAACAAAAATTTACTTTATTTCATTAAGTTAAAAATGTGATTTTTAAAATTCGTCGTGAGTTGAAAACTAGGTCGTTGAACCGAAATTGCTTTACCCGAGGGCGGGACGAGAACTTTTATTATCATTATTTTTAATCTTGTTGAATTAAAGTAAGCCAAAAACATTTAAAAAACCCAAAAATCTTTGCTTTTAAAACAACGCTTAAAACGTGACAAATTTTTAAAATTTTGTCGAGGGACGGACTAGGACAACGATCCGAAACACCCTCATCCTAAAAAGAAACAAAATTTTAATTTTTAATTAATTATATGTTTTATTAGTAATGGTTTTTATAAAAAAAAAACCTTTTTAAAAAAAAAAATAGCAGACCCCATGCGATCGCATGGGGTTTCCCCTTCAAATCCATGCGATCCCATGGAGAGAGAATTCTGGTCAGATTGAAAAACCCAGCTCGCTGTTCTGTCTTCACCACAAACACACACACATACACGAGTAAATACACACATACACTCAAAAATTTGCCATTTTTAACCATAATTCGTCAAATTTCTCGCTCTAATAATGAAATTGTTCAGAAGTGATGTGTGCGAGGTGTACTAGGAAATAGTATTATTTTTACAATGAAATACTATTAAATACGATACAATTTTACACAAGATATTTATTTATTTATAGAATGGATATACCTAAACCTTGCTACAACACTTATAGGCAGTGTACCTAATCGTACAGTAGTGTAGTTTTTAGTAAGTCCGGTTCGTTCCACAGGGAAAATTAAACAAGCTTAACGCTATATTAGTTTTAATCTTATAAAATTACAAATATATATATATATATATATATATATATATATATATATATATATATATATATATATATATATATATATATATATATATAAAATTATTATAAAAGGGGCGGGGGGGTTTACCGTTTAATGACCGGTTTGTCGATTTTAAAACTTTAGTCGCAATTAAAACCTAATGTAAAATACTAAAAATAAATACAACTTAATTTAAAGCGTAAAGTAAATAACGATAATGAAATTGCGATAAATAAAAATGCGATAAATAAAAAGTATGACAATTAAAGAGTACGCTAATTAAAAGTGCAATTAAATACAATGACAATAAATAAAAGTGCGATAATTAAAAGTGTAATTAAATATAAAATAAAGGAAATTAAATATGAAATAAAGGAATTATGCTTATTTAAACTTCCGTAATCATGATGTTTGACGTGTTGTTTTTAGTTTATTCCCATGGGTTAATTGTCGTTTGTCCTGGATTATTCGATATGTCCATACGGATTTGTCCATAATAGTCCATCAGGCATAAATATAAAGTGCGAAAGTCTTCGTCAAATTATTCTTATTCCCGAAGTCAAATATTCCAACTAATTGGGGATTCGAATTGTAACAAGGTTTTAATACTTTGTTTAATGAATACACCAGGTTATCGACTGCGTATAAACCAAGGTTTTACTACTTTGTTAACAATTACACCAATTACCCTTGAATGTAATCCACCCCTGTTTCAACAAGTCTATTAACTATTAATCCAGTTTCGTGTCCGGTAAAATGAACAATTATTGGTATTTATAGATATCCCGCCCACCGTACCCAGTCAAGCGTATGTGGTTATATATAAATACGTCAAATTATAAGTCTATATATTAATTTAACGAGGTATCGTTTAGTTAATATAAAACCCATTAATAGCCCATAGTCTAATTTCCACAAGTGTCGTTCTTTTGTCCAAACCCCAATTATGGTACAAAGCCCAATTACACAATTTTAATATTTAGCCTAACATCATGATTACTTCGGCATTAAATAAGCGTAATAATAACTTAGCTACGAGACATTAAATTAAAAATAACATTAACCATAACTTACAGTGATTAAAAATAGCGTAGCGTTACACGGACAGAATTTTGACTTACACCCTTACAACATTCGCTAACATACCCTTATTATTAGAATTTAAAATTAAAATTAAAATTAAAATTAAAATATAAATATAAATATATTTACGTATATAGATAGAGAGATGGATGGATATATGATTAAAAACTGAGCCAAAACTGCGAATTTATAGGACCTGGGCTGTCAACTACTGCCATGCGATTGCATGGCTTTTTGCCCTCCAGGCCATGCGATCGCATGACCACTTTTTCCAGCTCACAAGACTTTGTTTCTTTGTATGCCGACGGTTTTTATAAATAAATATAATATATAAATAATTATAAGAATTATTTAAATATTATATTATATTTATGTGCATAGTTGACTTGTAATTTTTAGTCCGTTACGTCGAGCGTTGAGAGTTGACTTTGGTCCCGGTTCTGGTTTTTCGAACGTCCTAGCGTACAATTTAATATCTTGTATTTTGCGTTTCACATCTTGTACTCTTGTAATTTTGAGACGTTTCTTATCAATAATTGGAACCTCTTTGATTGTACTTTGTACTTTTGAGCTTTTTGGTCGTTTGCGTCTTCAATTCGTCGAATCTGTCTTTTGTCTTCACCTTTTATTATTTAAACGAATATCACTTGTAAATAGAACAATTGCAACTAAAAGCTTGTCTTTCTTGAGGGATAATGCTATGAAATATATGTTCGTTTTTAGCATTATCAAGAAGCTTTTCAAAGAAGGTAAAGATTTCACCCCTAAACCTCTTTAAATTCGATTTTTAGTGTTCTTGAGCTATAATTTACCTAATTTGATTTTGTTAATTTCTAGTGTAATTAGAGTTAAATTGTTAGTATATTATGCATGTATAACCTAGATTAATGCTATTTAACATGATTTGAAGCCAAAAACTTCAAAATTTTTAGGAATCTAGGGTTTGTGTTCTTGAGCAATTTGGGGCTTTTTGATATAAACAGGTTATGGCCGATTTTTTCCATGAATTATTGCTAAATTAAGTAGTGTAACATGTTTAGATAGCTAAATGATCCAAACTTTGATCCTAAACATGATTTTTGAAAATTAAAGTGGACTTTTTAGGTCTAAAATTCATGAACTTGATTAAATTGATGTAAATGCCATTTGAAACTTGTTTAATTTCTGGTAATGGTTGTTTTAACATGTTATTTGAGTTAAATGCTTATGAACTTTGTAAACATTTTCATATATGCTTATTTGAAAAAGTGTAGAATTGTAAAAATTGTGAAAATGTGTATAAGTTTAATTTTGATTGAACATGTTATTGTAATTGTTTCAAGTTGTTATTTTGCTAACACTAATGCATATTTGGATGCACAAATTTTGTGTTTAATGTGTTTTGAAGAGATTTACCGATACTGATGGTGCATCATCATCATCATCATCTAGATAACCTGCTCCAGAACCTGAACCAGAAATGCAATATGAACCGGAGAAACAACAGGAACAATAACAACAACCTGATCAACACACTTCATATTATGATCCGCAACTAGAATATATTAATGCCTACGTAGTATTTCCGATGCATCCGATAGTAGCACACCCGACGATTCATGAAGAACAGTCGCATCCTAATCTGAGGTTTGATCGAAGTTGGAAAGATTACCCGACATATCAAAGTAACAAATTCAAACTGGTAACGAAAAATGTAGAAGTGCCGAGGGTAATCGATTGGGAGCCTTTGGAAAGGGTCCAACTGGTTAACTCAGTTAGACAGCATTTGATCCAAAGGTATGGCAGTTCTTCTTTTCCCGATTGGGAACGTTTATTCACCATTCGTAGGCCTGTATATAAGGAATGGTGCGTTGAGCTTATGAGTACTATTTCACTTAATGCGGATGTAGTTAGGTTAGATGATAGAAGTTTTCTTAGATTTATACTTGGTCGTAGGATGTACAGGATGTCCATGCTGGACATGGCCAGGGCTTTACAGATATATACGCCCGCTGAATTACTATTACCTGATTGTACAAATTTGATTTATCATGGTGAAAGGGTAGATAGGAATTTTGATGCTAACGCCTTCTGGAGGCGTATGTCAGATTATAATGTTTTTGGGCGGGCAGGAACACACTCCTACTTACATATTCACAGAGCCGATCTTCGTATAATTCATAGATTTCTGGCTAACTCGATTACACAGAGAGGTCACAACAAGGAGAAAATGACCTTACATGATTTATTTTACCTTAAGTGTATTCGAGACCCAAGAGGCTTTGTTAATATCCCCTACTGTGTTAGTTTTTATTTGTCTAAGATAGTGGAAGCAATACAGGAAGGGGGAATAATAGGAGGAGGTATTTTTGTTACTCTCATTGGAGAGTATTTGGGTATAGATAGGGATCAAGGGGGTCCTCTTCTGGTATGTAGGGAACATGATGATACTTTAGGATTGAAGGTCTATCAGGGTGGTAAGGTATTGAAGAGCAGACGCAATCCGGCACTACCATTTATTGGTCGTCATCCACAGGTAGAGAGAGGTTCAGATGAGGAAATGGAGGAAGCAGATGACATTAGGGATGTCATTAGGGAGGCTATGTCTGACGTCTACCAGTGTATAGATGAGGTAGAAATGACAAACCAGGATAGACATAGTCGATACGAGCAGTGGCACACCCAGGATGTGTACGAGCATTCCAGGCAACGACAGCATGATAGATGGCACTATCATCAGCATCAGATCATGAGCCGGCTATCACCTCAGGATCACTACGTACCAACCCGACCTGCTTACTATCCTCCACACCAGCCCGATATGAGACCACCATTTACTCTCTACGACCCTAACCAGGCCTATCAGTACACCTATCACCAACCATGGAACCCGACTGACGACATGAACTGGAACCCCTATCCAGATTGATATAGTTCCCGTTGGTGATTTCTTTGATTTTTATCTTTTTATTATTTCTATTTATTTATGTTTAAACATATAATATTGTGATACTTTTATTGTAATGTTTAATATTTAATATTTTTATTATGTTGTACTAATATTTCATATTTGATTTAAAAGTGAGATGTTAAGTCCCATTTCCAATTATCATGCATGTTATTATTTGTATGTATGTATATTGTCAGTTGTACACAACAGGGTAAAACAAGCGCATTTTCAAAGACTGGCAATAAGTTCAGCAAAAGCTACTAATTTTGACGACAAAACGAAAAACAAATGTGATGTAACAACAAGACGGAATGAACAAATGATGTGCACCATTTACATTCAACAAACAAACGCCAATATGTTTGGAAACTTCAGTAAAATTTAATCATTTTTCTACGCTAATCACCCTCAATAATTTAAATTGTTACTGATTTCTTGCAAATGAGGGCATTGCAAGATCTTAAGTGTGAGAAGGGGTTAAATTATTTCGGATTTTTAAAATTTTTCAAAATTTTCAAATAAATGAATTCAAAATCATGTTTATACATATTTATGAACGGTAAAACTAGGTGTTAACACCGAAATTATTGTTACCTCAGAAAGGACATAAATTGAGAAACAACCCAAAATATTAGAATTCATTATGGAATAGAGGAAAATAAAAAGGCAAAGAAAGGAAAATAAAAGCCAAGTGTGAGAAAATTTACCAAGTTATTTAAAACATATATCACATATTTTTGTACAAATAATTGAAGATACTTTTGTTTTGGACAAAATTAACCGTTTTACCCGGTAAATTGTAAGATATTTGAAAGAAATGATGGATCTACACGATAAATCAATTCCATCATTAAAAGGAAGTAAAGTCTTCCGAAAAAGATACGCTCTTCTTGATTTAGATCAGGAAGTTGTCGTCCAGACCAGCTGTAGGTTGACGAAAAATTTAGAAAAGTCATCTCTAAAATCAGCAGGAAATCCACGGACCTCAGCATCAAACAGGGTCGCCAAGTGGTCAGACTTATCCTAACCATGAGAGGATCTGTCTTTTAAAATGGGGAGGGCGCCATGCAAATTAGCTTGATAAGACTAATGAATCAGATCCCCAGAAAGGATAATCTCCTTAAAAGATCAAAAATCAGCTTTTAAGCTTGATATTACTCAATCTTTGAGATTGACTTTTAAAGATTGAGAATTACAAACTCATGGAATTCGATGATATCTAAACTCGAGCTTGAACGAGAAAATATTTTGATCAAAATTACAAACCGATTTGTTTTCTGAAAACCCATTTTTAATGCGTTCATTACCATTGAACGTAAAATCCTAGGAATTCACCTGGAATTCATTAGGTTACCTGAACCAAATCGGGTGTCAACCGTAAGAACGGTGGTTACATAGCATGATCAAAGACAGGATTTTGTGCCAGACCAAAAAACCATAGGGTGAGCTTTACTATTGCTCCTACAAAGGATAGTAATTGCATCCGACACGATATAGACAACAATTAAAAGCATGTCACGGGACATTGCCTTAACAGTTGCTTGTTCAACGCTTTCCTTTACAATCGAACGGTAGTTTACCGAAAGGTAATATACGGAACAAGTATACTGGACGTGTTGCTTTCCCAATACAAGGTTAGCAAGTGGGTAACACAAAACCTCAAGTTTTGAGCTAAAATTTTCAAATCTGAAACCCACAAAACCCACAAAAACAATTTGCAAACACCGGTGAAGGGTTATTCCGGAAAACTTATCTAGGGTAAAAGCTAGATTGAATTTTCAAAAGATCAAATGTTTTCATAAAGATCCAATTTCCTAAAGGATCTAAATTTTCATAGTCATGTGGGACTGTAAACCACATCGTTACTACCATTGAATTCCATGAGTTTGTAATTCTCAATCTTTAAGGTCAATCTCAAGGATCGAGTAATATCAGTCTTAAAAGCTGATTTTTGATCTTTAAGGAGATTATACTTTCTGGGGATCTGGTTCATTAGTCTTATCAAGCTAATTTGCACGGCGTCCTCCCCATTTTACAAGACAGATCCTCTCATGGTTAGGATAAGTCTGACCACTTGGCGACCCTGTTTGATGCTGAGGTCTGTGGATTTCCTGCTGATTTTAGAGATGAATTTTCTAGATTTTTCGTCAACCTACAGCTGGTCTGGACGACAACTTCATGACCTAAGTCAAGAAGCACGTTTCTTTTTCGGAAGACTTTACTTCCTTTTAATGATGGAATTGATTCATCGTGTAGATCCATCTTTCTTTTAAATGTATTACAGTAAATTGGGTAAAACTGTTTAGATTAGTCTAAAGTAAAAGTATCTTCAGTTATTTGTTTCAAAAATATGTGACTTATGTTTTAAATAACTTGGTAAATTTTTCCCACACTTGACTTTTATTTTTCTTTCTTTGCCTTTTTATTGTCCTCTATTCCATTTTAAATGAATTCTAACATTTTGGTTTGTTTATTAATTTATGTCCTTTCCTAGGTAACAATAATTTCGGTGTTTAACACCTAGTTTTATCATTCATAAATATGTATAAACATGATTTTGAATTCATTTAATTGAAAATTTTGAAAAATTTTACTAGAATTGGGTAGTCAGTATATAAGACTAGGGCTGTTCTTTATTATCAGAGAGCACTAGATTCTAATACAACTACTGCTTTACTAGTATTTTTAATGGTAACTAAGTGTATAAGTTTAAAATTTTAAAAATACGAAAGAATTTAACCCCTTTCCACACTTAAGATCTTGCAATGCCCTCATTTGCAAGAAATCAGTAACAATTTAAATTATTGAGGGTGATTAGCGTAGAAAAATGATTAAATTTTACCAAGGTTTCCAAACATATTGGCGTTTGTTTGTTGAATGATAAATGGTGCACATCATTTGTTCATTCCATCTTGTTGTTACATCACATTTGTTTTTCATTTTGTCGTCAAAAGTACTAGCTTATACTGAACATAATGCCAGTCTTTGAAAATGCGCTGCTTTACCCTGTTGTGTACAATTGACAATATACATACATACAAATATAAACATGCATGGTAATTTGAAATGAGACTTTAAATCCCACTTTCAAATCAAATATGAAATATTAGTACCAAATAATAAAAATATTAAACCATACATTAATGTATCACAATATCATATGTTTAAACATAAATAAACAGAAATAATAAAAATTAAAAATCATATAAATTACCAACTGGAACTAAATCAATCTGGATAGGGGTTCCAGTTCATGTCGTCATCCGGGTTCCATGGTTGGTGATAGGTGTACTGGTATGCCTGGTTAGGGTCGTAGAGAGTATAAGGTGGTCTCATCTCGGGCTGGTGTTGAGGATATTAAGCGGGTCGGGTCCGGACATAGTGATCCTGAGGTGACAGCCGGCTCATTATCTGACGCTGATGATAGTCCCATCTATCATGCTGTCATTGCCTGAAATGCTCGTAATCATTCCGGGCTTGCCACTACTCCATCCGACAAAATCTCTCCGCGTTTGTCATGTCTACCTCATCTACACGCTGGTAGACATCAGTCATAGCCTCCCGAATGACATCCCTAATGTCATCTGCTTCCTCCATCTCCTCATCTGAGCCTCTCTCTACCTGAGGATGACTACCTTCATAGGGTATTGCCTGGTTGCGTCTACTCTTTAATACCTTAGCACCCGCATAAACCCTCAATCCTAAAAGCTCAACCTGCTCCCTACATTCCAAAAGTGGACCCCCTTTGTCCTTATCTACACCTAAATTGTAGTGACCCGAACTTTTCCATGTTTATATATATTAATTGAGATTGATATTTACATGATTAAATGTTTCCAACATGTTAAGCAATCAAACTTATTAAGACTTGATTAATTGAAATATGTTTCATATAGACAATTGACCACCCAAGTTGACCGGTGATTCACGAACGTTAAAATTTGTAAAAACTATATGATGACATATATATGGATATATATATATAGTTAACATGATACTATGATAAGTAAACATATCATTAAGTATATTAACAATGAACTACATATGTAAAAACAAGACTACTAACTTAATGATTTTTAAACAAGACATATATGTAACGATTATCGTTGTAAAGACATTTAATGTATATATATCATATTAAGAGATATTCATACATGATAATATCATGATAATATAATAATTTAAAATCTCATTTGATATTATAAACATTGGGTTAACAACATTTAACAAGATCGTTAACCTAAAGGTTTCAAAACAACACTTACATGTAACGACTAACGATGACTTAACGACTCTGTTAAAATGTATATACATGTAGTGTTTTAATATGTATTTATACACTTTTGAAAGACTTCAATACACTTATCAAAATACTTCTACTTAACAAAAATGCTTACAATTACATCCTCGTTCAGTTTCATCAACAATTCTACTCGTATGCACCCGTATTCGTACTCGTATAATACACAGCTTTTAGATGTATGTACTATTGGTATATACACTCCAATGATCAGCTCTTAGCAGCCCATGTGAGTCACCTAACACATGTGGGAACCATCATTTGGCAACTAGCATGAAATATCTCATAAAATTACAAAAATATGAGTAATCATTCATGACTTATTTACATGAAAACAAAATTACATATCCTTTATATCTAATCCATACACAAACGACCAAAAACACCTACAAATACTTTCATTCTTCAATTTTCTTCATCTAATTGATCTCTCTCAAGTTCTATCTTCAAGTTCTAAGTGTTCTTCATAAATTCTACAAGTTCTAGTTACATAAAATCAATAATACTTTCAAGTTTGCTAGCTCACTTCCAATCTTGTAAGGAGATCATCCAACCTCAAGAAATCTTTGTTTCTTACAGTAGGTTATCATTCTAATACAAGGTAATAATCATATTCAAACTTTGGTTCAATTTCTATAACTATAACAATCTTATTTCAAGTGATGATCTTACTTGAACTTGTTTTCGTGTCATGATTCTGCTTCAAGAACTTCGAGCCATCCAAGGATCCGTTGAAGCTAGATCCATTTTTCTCCTTTCCAGTAGGTTTATCCAAGGAACTTAAGGTAGTAGTGATGTTCATAACATCATTCGATTCATACATATAAAGCTATCTTATTCGAAGGTTTAAACTTGTAATCACTAGAACAGATTTTAGTTAATTCTAAACTTGTTCGCAAACAAAAGTTAATCCTTCTAACTTGACTTTTAAAATCAACTAAACACATGTTCTATATCTATATGATATGCTAACTTAATGATTTAAAACCTGGAAACACGAAAAACACCGTAAAACCGGATTTACGCCGTCGTAGTAACACCGCGGGCTGTTTTGGGTTAGTTAATTAAAAACTATGATAAACTTTGATTTAAAAGTTATTATTCTGAGAAAATGATTTTTATTATGAACATGAAACTATATCCAAAAATTATGGTTAAACTCAAAGTGGAAGTATGTTTTCTAAAATGGTCATCTAGACGTCGTTCTTTCGACTGAAATGACTACCTTTATAATAACGACTTGTAACTTATTTTTCCGACTATAAACCTATACTTTTTCTGTTTAGATTCATAAAATAGAGTTCAATATGAAACCATAGCAATTTGATTCACTCAAAACGGATTTAAAATGAAGAAGTTATGGGTAAAACAAGATTGGATAATTTTTCTCATTTTAGCTACGTGAAAATTGGTAACAAATCTATTCCAACCATAACTTAATCAACTTGTATTGTATATTATGTAATCTTGAGATACCATAGACACGTATACAATGTTTCGACCTATCATGTCGACACATCTATATATATTTCGGAACAACCATAGACACTCTATATGTGAATGTTGGAGTTAGCTATACAGGGTTGAGGTTGATTCCAAAATATATATAGTTTGAGTTGTGATCAATACTGAGATACGTATACACTGGGTCGTGGATTGATTCAAGATAATATTTATCGATTTATTTCTGTACATCTAACTGTGGACAACTAGTTGTAGGTTACTAACGAGGACAGCTGACTTAATAAACTTAAAACATCAAAATATATTAAAAGTGTTGTAAATATATTTTGAACAAACTTTGATATATATGTATATATTGTTATAGGTTCGTGAATCAACCAGTGGCCAAGTCTTACTTCCCGACGAAGTAAAAATCTGTGAAAGTGAGTTATAGTTCCACTTTTAAAATCTAATATTTTTGGGATGAGAATACATGCAGGTTTTATAAATGATTTACAAAATAGACACAAGTACGTGAAACTACATTCTATGGTTGAATTATCGAAATCGAATATGCCCCTTTTTATTAAGTCTGGTGATCTAAGAATTAGGGAACAGACACCCTAATTGACGCGAATCCTAAAGATAGATCTATTGGGCCTAACAAACCCCATCCAAAGTACCGGATGCTTTAGTACTTCGAAATTTATATAATATCCGAAGGGTGTCCCGGAATGATGGGGATATTCTTATATATGCATCTTGTTAATGTCGGTTACCAGGTGTTCACCATATGAATGACTTTTATCTCTATGTATGGGATGTGTATTGAAATATGAAATCTTGTGGTCTATTATTATGATTTGATATATATAGGTTAAACCTATAACTCACCAACATTTTTGTTGACGTTTTAAGCATGTTTATTCTCAGGTGATTATTAAGAGCTTCCGCTGTCGCATACTTAAATAAGGACGAGATTTGGAGTCCATGCTTGTATGATATTGTGTAAAAACTGCATTCAAGAAACTTATTTTGTTGTAACATATTTGTATTGTAAACCATTATGTAATGGTCGTGTGTAAACATGATATTTTAGATTATCATTATTTGATAATCTACGTAAAGCTTTTTAAACCTTTATTGATGAAATAAAGGTTATGGTTTGTTTTAAAATGAATGCAGTCTTTGAAAAACGTCTCATATAGAGGTCAAAACCTCGCAACGAAATCAATTAATATGGAACGTTTTTAATCAATAAGAACGAGACATTTCAGTTGGTATCCGAGCGTTGGTCTTAGAGAACCAGAATTTTGCATTAGTGTGTCTTATCGAGTTTGTTAGGATGCATTAGTGAGTCTGGACTTCGACCGTGTTTACTTGAAAAATGATTGCTTAACAAATTTTGTTGGAAACTATATATTTTTAACATGTGAATATTATGTGATATATTAATCTCTTAACGCATTTGATATTATGTGATAGATGTCTACCTCTAGAACAAGTCCCATTGACTCACCTAATAATAATGAAGAGTCAAATGTAAATTGGAATGATTCGTGGACTGATTCACAAGTTCCCGAAGAGGAACCGGAAGAAGAGTCGGAACCGGAAGAAGAATCGGAACCGGAAGAAGAATCGGAACCGGATGAAGAAATAGAACCAGTGGGGGAAATAATAAAACGGTTAAGTAAAAGAAAATCCTCAACCAACCGACCAAGGTTAATTATGGTCAATGGTGTTTCCGCTAAGGAAGCAAAATATTGGGAGGATTACCAATTCTCCGATGAATCGGATTCCGACGAGAATTCCGATGATGTTATAGAAATTACCCCAACTGAATTTAAAAAGGCAAAAGAAAATAATAAGGGAAAGGGCATGAAAATAGAGAAATCTAATTCCAACCCCGATGAACTTTATATGTATCGTCAACCCCCGAAGTCCTTAAGTTGTAATAATGACCCGGGAACCTCTAAACCACCAGGGTTTTCTAAACCAATGTGGATAACGACGGCTCGTATTAGGGGAACATCATATATCCCTAGAAACTTGGCAAAACGAACCAAAACCGAAGAAGAAGAAACGAGCGAGTCGGAATAAGATAGTTGTATTCGTGTGGTGTAATATATGTAATATAGTGTGCTTATGCTTTATGATATATGTAAAAATTGCTTGTATTAATAAGTAATTTTTTTATGAATCTAACTATTGTCTATTTTACAGTTTAAAAACACAAAATAGATAGACAACCCAATATTTTAAGAGACCTACCCGGAGACATGATTGATGAAATCTTGTCTAGAGTCGGTCAGAATTCTTCGGCACAACTATTTAAGGCGAGATCAGTTTGTAAGACATTCGAAGAACGTTCCAAGAATGCCTTGGTTTATAAAAGGCTTTCGTTCGAAGGATGGGGGATATCACATTGGGAAATCCATAAGTTACGATGTGTTTACTTTGACGCATATATTGCGGGGAACCCAAATGCTATTTTACTCAATGGGTTAAGAAATTATTTTGACTCAATATATCCGAATATTGGACTTCGTGATTTAGAAAAAGCGGCTAACATGCAACATAAAGAAGCATGTTATGCTTACGGATTAGTAATGTTCGCTTCTCACCAAAGTGAGAACAAGAACATCGGCCTACAACTATTAAACAAAACGTTCCCACAAGTGACGGATTCGTTAATTGGGGTAAGAAATGAGGTTTTTAGATTTTTACGGGACTGTTGGACATTACGTAACCCTCGTCCCTTTGACGACGTTACAACACGCTGTCTTATCAACGGCCATAACGGTTATGTTCCACAAGACCAAGGATGGGAAGTAATCCTAGTAAAACCAGAATGCATGACTTGTTTCTGGACGTATGAATTACGTGTCTTTATTGCCTTTGCTGAACGACTTGTGTACTAGCTAGAATTATCTTCACAACTATCTTGTATCAAAGTTATTGTGTGCTATATTTCATGCTTTATGTAAAATAAGCGGTATTGTAAGTTTGTAAAATATTGTGTAAAAGTTTGAACGCGAAATATTATTGATGTTATGCGAGGTGTATATAAAATAGCTTTATATTTTACTAGGAAAAACTATTAAATACGATACAATTTTACACAAGATATTTATTTATTTATAGAATGGATATACTTAAACCTTGCTACAACACTTATAGGCAGTGTACCTAATCGTAAAGTAGTGTAGTTTTTAGTAAGTCCGGTTCGTTCCACAGGGAAATCTTTAAACAAAGCTCAACGCTATATTAGTTTACTTTTATAAAAATACAAATATATATATAAGTAATATTATTATTATAAAGGGGGGTTTTTACCGTTTAATGACCGGTTTGTCGATTTTAAAACTTTAGTCGCAGTTAAAACCTAATGTAAAATATTAAATAAATAAAAGACTTAAATTAAAACTTAAAGTAAATAACGATAATGAAATTGCGAATAATAAAAGTGCGATAAAATAAACTTGCGATAATTAAAAAGTACGATAATTAAAAGTGCGATTAAATAACAATAAATAAAAGTGCGATAATTAGAAGTGCAATTAAATATAAAATAAAGGAAATTAAATATGAAATAAAAGAATTATGCTTATTTAAACTTCCGTAATCATGATGTTTGACGTGTTGATTTTAGTTTTATACCCATGGGTTAATTGTCCTTTGTCCTGGATTATTTAATATGTCCGTCTGGTTTTTGTCCATAACAGTCCATCAGTCATAAATATAAAGTGCGAGTGTCCTCGTCAAATTATTATTATACCCGAAGTTAAATATTCCAACTAATTGGGGATTCGAATTGTAACAAGGTTTTAATACTTTGTTTAATGAATACACCAGGTTATCGACTGCGTGTAAACCAAGGTTTTACTACTTTGTTAACAATTACACCAATTACCCTTGAATGTAATTTCACCCCTGTTTTAATTATTCTAGTGGCTATTAATCCATTCCCGTGTCCGGTTAAATGAACGATTATTCGTACATATAAATACCCCGCCCATCGTGTCCGATCGAGTGTATATGGTAATTTATAGGGACGCCCAATTGTAAATCTTTATATTAACATTAACAAACTATCATTTAGTTAAACAAATATAAAGCCCATTAATAGCCCATAGTCTAATTTCCACAAGTGTCGTTCTTTTGTCCAAACCCCAATTATGGTACAAAGCCCAATTACCCAATTTTAGTAATTAGCCCAACATCATGATTACTTCGTTTTAAATAAGCATAATAATAACTTAGCTACGAGACATTAATGTAAAAAGGTTGAACATAACTTACAATGATTAAAAATAGCGTAGCGTTACACGGACAGAATTTCGACTTACACCCTTACAATATTCGCTAACATACCCTTATTATTAGAATTATAATTAAAATTAAAATTAAAATATAAATTATATATATATATATATATATATATCGTATATATGAGAGAAGAGAGAAAATAGATTATAAATTGCGATCAGAATTCGATTGCTTTTATAGGAAAAGTCGAATTTTGGGGCTCCGCGACTCGCGGCAAAATCCTCTTCAAACTCCGCGAGTCGCAGAGAATGTATTTACAGCTCACACCCTTGGAGTCTTTCTCTGCCGACGGTTTATAATATATATATATATATATAATATATATAATTAATATAATTAATTATATATTATATTATATTTATATACATAGTTAACTTGTAATTTTTAGTCCGTTGCGTCGAGCGTTGAGATTTGACTCTGGTCCCGGTTCCGGATTTTCGAACGTCCTTGCGTACAATTTTATATTTTGTACTTTGCGTTTTGAATCTTGTACTCTTGTAATTTCGAGACGTTTCTTATCAATAATTGGAACCTTTTTGATTGTCTTTTGTACTTTTGAGCTTTTTGGTCGTTTGCGTCTTCAATTCGTCGAATCTGTCTTTTGTCTTCACCTTTTATTATTTAAACGAATATCACTTGTAAATAGAACAATTGCAACTAAAAGCTTGTCTTTCTTGAGGAATAATGCTATGAAATATATGTTCGTTTTTAGCATTATCAAATATTCCCACACTTGAGCGTTGCTTGTCCTCAAGCAATATCGTCTTGAAATACTAGAATCACTTCTTTATTCTTCACACTTTGTACATCAGTGATTTCTATACGGCGGTATAAACAATGGTAGTAACGATATGGTTTACAGTCCCACATGACTATAAAAATTTAGATCCATTAAGGAAATTGGATCTTTATGAAAACATTTGATCTTTTGAAAATTAAATCTAGTTTTTACCCTAGATAAGTTTTCCGGGATAACCCTTTACCGGTGTTTGCAAAATATTTTTGTGGGTTTGGTGGGTTTCAGATTTGAAAATTTTAGCTCAAAACTTATGGTTTTGTGTCACCCACTTGCTAACCTTGTATTAGGAAAGCAACACGTCCAGTTTACTTATTCCGTATATTACCTTTCGGCAAACTACCGTCCGGTTGTAAAGGAAAGCGTTGAACAAGCAACTGTTAAGGCAATGTCCCCTGACATGCTTTTAATTATGGTCTATAACATGTCGGACGCAATTACTATCCTTGGTAGGAGCAATAGTAAAGCTCACCCTTATAATTTTTCGGTCTGGCACAAGGTCCTGTCTTTGACCATGCTATGCAACCACCGTTTTTACGGTTGACACCCGATTTAGTTCAGGTGACCTAATGAATTCCAGGTGAATTCGTAGGATTTTACGTTCAATGGTAATGAACGCATTGAAAATAGGTTTTCAGAAAACAAATCGGTTTTTATTTTTGATCAAAATATTTTCTCGTTCAAGCTCGAGTTTAGATATCATTGAATTCCATGAGTTTATAATTCTCAATCTTTAAGGTCAATCTCTAGGATTGAGTAATATCAGTCTTAAAAGCTGATTTTTAATCTTCAAGGAGATTATCCTTTCTGGGGATCTGATTCATTAGTCTTATCCAGCTAATTTGCATGGTGCCCCCCCATTGTACGAGATAAATCCTTCTCATGGTTAGGATAAATCTGACCACTTGGCGACCCTGTTTGATGCTGAGGTCCGTGGATTTCCTGCTGATTTTAGAGATGACTTTTCTAGATTTTTCGTCAACCTACAGCTGGTCTGGACGACAACTTCATGACCTAAATCAAGAAGCGCGTGTCTTTTTCGGAAGACTTTACTTCCTTTTAATGATGGAATTGATTCATCGTGTAGATCCATCTCTTCTTTTCTTTCATCGGGTAAAACAGTTTAGTTTAGTTCAAAGCAAAAGTATTTTCAGTTATTTGTTACAGATATATGTGACATATGTTTAAAATAACTAGGTAAATTTTCCCACACTTGGCTTTTTATTTTTCTTTTTATCGTCCTCTATTCCATTTTAAATGAATTTTGACATTTTAGTTTGTTTCTTAATTTATGTCCTTTCCGAGGTAACAATAATTTCGGTGTTAAAACCTAGTTTTATCGTTCATAAATATGTATAAACATGATTTTGAATTCATTTAATTGAAAATTTTGAAAATTTTTACTAGAATTGAGTAGTCAGTATATAAGACTAGGGCTGTTCTTTTTTATCAGAGAGCACTAGATTCTAATACAACTACTGCTTTACTAGTATTTTTAATGGTAACCAAGTGTATAAAGTAAAAAATTTTAAAATCCGAAAGGATTTAACCCCTTCCCACACTTAAGATCTTGCAATGCCCTCATTTGCAAGAAATCAGTAACAATTTAAATTATTGAGGGTGATTTGTGTGAAAATGATTAAATTTTACCAAAGTTTCCAAATATATTGGCGTTTGTTTGCTGAATGATAAATGGTGCACATCATTTGTTCATTCCGTCTTGTTGTTATTTCACATATATTTTGCATCTTGTCGTCAAAATTAGTTGCTTTTGCTGAACTTAATGCCAGTCTTTGAAAATGCGTTATTTTACCCTGTTGTGTACATAAGATAAACTGCAAACATATATACATATTTTTGAAGTTTGGTATATTACCCCACATTCAAAAATTATTAAAATCTAAGAATAAAAGTTAGATAATTATAAAAATGATTACAATATTAACAAAAGTATTAAACGTATCAATAATTACAAATTACAAAAAAAAAAAAAAAATAATAAGTAAACTAAGGATGATATTGGTACCAATAGGGGTTCCAGGCATAACCATAAGTGCTATAGAATGCTTCGGCAGGGTCATACGTAGGATATGGTGGCTGCATCTCTATAGACCAAGGAGGGAAGATGGGTTTCGGTGTAGGAATATAGTTTCTACCTATATGTTGGCAATGAGCTATGATTTGGTTCTGATGAACTTGCCAATCTTCAAATGCTCTCTGTCTAGCATTTTCGTATTCCTGAGAAGCTATAAACCTATGCATTTCTTGCATCTCATTCCCCCCTCCTACATTACCTTGCTGCTGGTTTCTCTCCACCTCTGGATGTCTACCATGGTATCGTACTGCGGCGTTATTTCGCCTCTTCAAAACTTTCGCACCATGGTATACATTTAAACCTATAGTATCGCGGGGTTCTGGTTCTTCTACTAATAATCCCCCCCGACTTATATCCACACCGAGATATTCACCAATCAAAGTAATAAAAATTCCACCTCCTATTATGCTATGTGGTCGCATCCCCCGAACCATAGCTGATAAATAATAACCCACACAATATGGTATACTTACAGCGCTTTGTGGGTCTCGAATACACATATGGTAAAACAAATCCTGTTCATTTACTTTTTCTTTGTTTTTACCCCTTTGTGTAATCGAATTAGCTAAAAACCTATGTATCACTCTTAATTCGGCTCTATCTATATCCAAATAAGAGTAATTTCCCCCTTTGAAACGGTGATGGCTTGTCATTTGACTCCACACACCGTGTGTATCAAAATTTTCATCTATTTTTCTACCGTTTAGTATCAATCCTCTACAATCGGCAGACGCTAACTCCTCAGGCGTATATATACGTAAAGCCTGAGCCATGTCCAGTAAAGACATGTGGCGCATCGAACCGCCTAACAAAAATCTAATAAAAGAACGATCGGTTAAACTAGCTACCCGATCATTCAACTCTATACTACATAACAATTCTTCACACCATACTTTATATACAGGTCTACGTATGGTGAATAAACATATCCAGTCATTAAAAGAAGAATTACCATACCTCTGTACAAGTAATTCCCTAATTTGCCCGGCTAATTCTACAGCTTCTAAGGGTCCCCATTCTATGACCCTCGGTACCTCAACAACCTTAGAATGAAGAGTATGCAAACCCCGTTGATATTTTGGATAATCTATCCAAAGTCTGTCAAATCTCAGGTTCGGGTGCAACTCTTCCAAGTGCATATCAGAAAAGGTCATGACTGGATGAGGTATATCCTGCTTGTAGTAGTTATCCACCTCCTGTTGTTCCAAATTCTCAGCAGGAGCATTGCGGGCTTGGGATGAAGATTCACCCCTTTCATTCTGCAAAACACATCAAACACAAATTTTGTGCATCCAAATATGCATTAGTGTCAGCAAAATCATCAATCAAAATAATTACAATGACATTATCAATTTATATCAAACTTAAGCTCATTTTCATATTTTCATCAAATCTACACTTTTTCAAATAAGCATATACGAAAATTTTCGCCAAGTTCATAAGCATTCAACTCAAATAATATGTCAAAATAATCATTACTAGCAATTAAACAAGTCTCAAATGGCATTATCTTTCAAAAATCAAGTTCATGAATTTTAGACTTGAAAAAGTCCACTTTAATTCTCAAAATCATGTTTAGGCTCAAAGTTTGGATCATTTAACTACCTAAACATGTTACACTACTTAATTTAGCAACAATTCATGACAAAAATCGGCCATAACCTGTTTATATCAAAAAGCCCCAAATTTGCTCAAGAACACAAACCCTAGATTACTCAAAATTTGAAGTTTAAGGCTTTAAACAGCATCAATCTAGGTTATACAAGCATAATACATAAACAATTTAAGCCTAATTACACTAAAAAGCATCAAAATCAAATTGGGGAAAAAATTGCTCAAGAACATCAAATTTCGAATTAAATGGTGTTTAGGTGTAGAAATTTACCGTTTTTCTTGAGTAATTCTTAGATAGCATCCTTCTCAACATGATTTTAGCAAAAAATTTGGTGATTAACGGTTAAAATTTTGGATTTTTGGGGGTGTTTTTCGTGTATTTTCGGGGTTTTTTCGTTGTGTTCTTCGCAGTGTGTTTTTGTTTTGGGTTGGGGACTGATCTGTTCTGCGGGTATATTTTTTTCTGTAAATTGGTCCCTCCGCGAGTCGCGGGGATTTACCCTCCAAACTCCGCGAGTCGCGGAGTTTGGTATATATATATATATATATTTTTTTTATATAATCATTAACTTATTAAAACAATTAAGTAATTAATTTTAAAATTTTGTTTCCCTTGTTATTTAGGACGAGGTCGTTTCGGATCGATGTCCTAGTCCGTCCTTCGACAAAATTTTAAAATTTGTCTTTTTGTAGCGATTGTTTTAAAAGCTAAGATTTTTGGGTTTTTTTTTTTTTTTCAATGTTTTTGGCATACTTTAATTCAATAAGATTAAAAATAATGATGATAAAAGTTCTCGTCCCTCCCTCGGGTAAAGCAATTTCGGTTCAAAGACCTAGTCTTCAACTTACGACGAATTTTAAAAATCATATTTTTAACTTAATGAGATAAAGTAAATTTTTGTTTTTAAATTCACACAACTTAAATATTAAATTCAAAATTAATATTAAAAAATCACACCAAACTTAAAATTTGAAATGCATAAAATTAAAAATTCATATTTTAAAAATTAAAAATTCACACCAAACTTAATTTTAAAAATTCATATTATAAATTCATACCAAACTTATATTAATTTTTCAAATATTTACAATTTTAAATATATTGTTTTTACAAAGTTTACAATATTAATTTAAGATTTAATTATTAATTTTAAAAACATGGTAAAAATAAAATTAAAAATCTTTTTGTCTTTTTATCCCACTTTAATCAATCAAATATTATCAAAAATATGCGCCCCTCTTTTCGGTAAAGCAATTTCGGTTCCAAGACCTAATTTAACTCATGACGAATTTTTGAAATATTTTGGGTTGATTGATTAAAGATATTTATACCTTAAGAATAAACGTTAAATTTCGCAGTGATGTAATAAATTTTTGAATGATATCAATAATTTCGGTTGCCAAACCTAATTTTATTCAATACCAATTTAATACTTTTTAGCGAACAAATTAGCGTTTATTATCAAAAGGTTTAAAAATAAAAATAAAAATAAAAACTGTACAGACATACCTGTGAAATAGATTTCTTAGTTATATGATCTATCCCATTCATAAGATAGTCGGTTTAATTGGTTTTCCATGGCTACATAGGCGTAACCTCGAGCATTCAGTGTCTTTTCTTCTAAACATATGAACGGTCCGTCTCTGCATAAAGTAACAAATTCGGTATTTGAATAGGTTTGATTATTTGAACATTTACCTCTATGTGACCATTTTCCGCATTTGTGACATCGTTCTAGGTGTCGTGCTCTTCTTTTCGCTGCGGATTTTGATTTTCCTTTACCAAATTGTAACTTATTATCTTCGCATCTGGATTCTTTTCTAACTCCGTCCATTCTTTCTCTGATTACTGATACTATTTCACTCAGGAGTATGTCATTATTACGTTTAGTGATCAAAGCGTGTAGCATTAGACCATGGTTTAGTTCACAGGCAGTCTTCATTTTGTAAAAACCTAAAAAAAATAAAATTCAGAATGGGGGAGAAGACTAGTTCTTTAGGGTCTGCTAGGGAAAGACCATTCGGGTTCCATTTTCGAGAACTACACGAAAACAGACAATCTAACTCTAACAGAAATACATATTATCCTTTAAAGACTTGATTCTCCCCACACTTAGTTAGCTGTGTTGTCGAAATTGTGATTAACTTCGTTGTCGACTTCCATCGGACCATGTATGTAATGTTTAACTCTGTGACCATTAACTTTAAATTCAATCCCATTTGAATTTATTAATTCTATCGTTCCGTATGGGAAAACTCTTTTGACTATGAATGGTCCAGACCATCTTGATTTCAATTTTCCAGGAAATAGCTTGAATCGTGAATTGAAAAGAAGAACTCTGTCTCCTTCTTTAAATTCTTTTGAACTTCTGATTCTTTTATCATGCCATTTCTTCGTTCTTTCTTTATAGATTAACGAATTTTCGTATGCTTCATGTCTTAATTCTTCTAATTCATTTAGTTGACTTAATCGTAGATGTCCGGCTTCATGTAAATCAAGATTACATGTCTTCAAAGCCCAAAATGCTTTGTGTTCAATTTCTACTGGAAGATGACATGCTTTTCCATAAACAAGTCTAAAAGGTGTGGTTCCAATTGGAGTTTTGTAGGCTGTTCTAAAAGCCCAGAGTGCATCCTCCAATTTAATGGACCATTCCTTCGGATTTGATCCTACGGTTTTCTCTAGAATACGTTTTAAAGCTCGGTTGGTATTTTCAACTTGTCCACTTGTTTGTGGATGATATGCGGTGGAGATTTTATGAGTTACTCCATATCTTTTAAGAACTTTCTCAAGTTGATTATTACAGAAATGAGTACCCCGATCACTTATTAAAGCTTTCGGTGTTCCAAACCTTGCAAAAAGACGTTTTAAAAAGTTGACTACAACTCGTGCATCGTTAGTTGGGAGAGCTTGTGCTTCCGCCCATTTAGATACATAATCAATGGCTACGAGTATATATAGATTATTATGAGATTTTGGAAATGGACCCATAAAGTCAATACCCCAAATGTCAAATACTTCACATACTTGGATGACATTTTGTGGCATTTCATCACGTTGACTTATTTTTCCGGCCCTTTGACATGCATCACAGGATTTGCAAAGAAGGTGTGCGTCTTTGTAAATTGTAGGCCAATAGAATCCAGCTTCATAAACTTTTCTTGCTGTTAGTTGAGGCCCATAATGCCCTCCTGTTGGTCCTGTGTGACAATGGTTTAAAATTTTACTAGCTTCATCTCCAAATACACATCGGCGTATTATTCCATCGGGACAACTTTTAAACAGATGTGGATCTTCCCAGAAATAGTGTTTTATATCACTGAAGAATTTCTTTCGTCTTTGGTACGATAATCCTTTTTCAAGGAATCCACAAACTAAGTAGTTTGCATAGTCTGCAAACCATGGGATTTCTTTATAATCTATCTTCAATAGATATTCATCAGGAAAGTTGTCTTGTATGGCCGATTCATTTAGAACTTCTAATTCAGGATTTTCAAGACGAGAAAGATGATCAGCGGCGAGATTTTCTGCTCCTCTTTTATCTCGGATTTCAATATCAAACTCTTGTAAGAGTAAGATCCAACGGATTAATCTTGGTTTAGCATCTTGTTTTGAAAATAGGTATCTAAGAGCAGAATGGTCGGTATAGACCACCGTTTTTTGCTAGAACGAGATATGATCGAAATTTGTCAAAAGCAAAGACAATAGCAAGGAGTTCTTTTTCAGTAGTTGTATAGTTCGTTTGTGCTCCTTGTAATGTCTTACTAGCATAATATATAGGTTGAAATCGTTTTTCAATCCTTTGTCCTAAAACGGCTCCCATTGCAAAATCACTTGCATCGCACATTAGTTCAAATGGTAGATTCCAATTTGGTGTTATCATGATCGGTGCTTTAGTGAGTTTCTCTTTAAGAATATTAAAAGATTTGATACACTCATCTGAAAAGATGAATGGCGCATCCTTTTCTAGGAGTTTATTCATAGGAGTGGCAATTTTAGAAAAATCTTTTATGAAACGTCGGTAAAAACCGGCATGCCCTAGAAAACTCCTAACTCCTCTAACATTGGTGGGATGTGGAAGTTT
The DNA here is from genome assembly GCF_046630445.1 of Rutidosis leptorrhynchoides. Lineage (NCBI taxonomy): Eukaryota > Viridiplantae > Streptophyta > Magnoliopsida > Asterales > Asteraceae > Rutidosis > Rutidosis leptorrhynchoides. The sequence goes on from NC_092334.1 coordinate 75,642,726, forward strand.
AGCAATTACATCTACTTTAGCTCTATCCACTTCAATTCCTTCTTTTGAAATTTTATGTCCAAGAACGATGCCTTCTTTAACCATGAAATGGCATTTCTCCCAATTAAGTACTAGATTTGATTTTTAGCATCTAATTAGCATTCGTTCCAGATTAACTAGACATGATTTAAATGTATCACCGAAGACTGAAAAGTCATCCATGAATAATTCCATGCATTCTTCTATCATGTCGTGAAAAATCGCCATCATACACCTTTGAAAGGTTGCAGGGGCGTTACAAAGTCCAAGTGGCATGCGTTTGTAAGCAAAAGTACCATAAGGGCACGTGAATGTGGTTTTCTCTTGATCTTCGGGTGCTATTGGAATTTGAAAATATCCGGAAAATCCATCTAGAAAACAATAGTAACTATTTCCGGCTAATCTTTCCAACATTTGATCTATGAAAGGTAAGGGAAAGTGATCTTTTCTGGTGGCGTCATTTAATTTTCTATAATCAATACATACACGCCATCCTGTTACAGTCCTAGTAGGAATAAGCTCATTTTTCTCATTTGTAATGACAGTCATGCCACCCTTCTTAGGTACGCATTGAACTGGGCTTACCCATGGACTATCAGAAATTGGATATATCAAACCTGCATCTAGCAGTTTAATAATCTCTTTCTTAACTACATCTTGCATATTAGGATTTAGTCTTCGTTGGCGTTGCACATACGTTTTATGACCTTCTTCCATAAGGATTTTATGTGTGCAATACGAAGGACTTATTCCTTTAATATCATGAATCTTCCATGCAATGGCTGGTTTATGAGCTTTCAACACAGAAATGAGTTGTGATTTCTCATTTTCAGTAAGAGAAGACGATATTATTACAGGTAATTCAGATTCACCATGTAAATAAGCGTATTCCAAATGGTTTGGAAGTGGCTTTAACTCTAATTTCGGAGGTTCTTCTATCGATGATTTGTATCGATATCTGTCTTCTTCTTTTAGCATTTGAATTTCTTCTGTTGTTGGTTCATATCCATTAGCTATAAGTGTAGCTAACATTTCAGCTTCATCAATTGGTTCATTACCTTCTCCTAAAGAACATTCTCCTGTTCCTTGTAATTCTGGAAATTCTTCTAATAATTCTGCATGTGCATCTATAGTTTGAATATAATAACATGTATCATCTGCAGATTGTGGTTGTTGCATTGCTCTATCAACTGAAAAGGTAACACTCTCATCCTCTATACTTAGGGTCAATTTCTTACCGAACACGTCTATCATTGCTTTAGCCGTGTTTAAGAATGGTCTTCCTAATATGAGAGGAACTTGAGAATCTTCTTCCATGTCCAAAACAACAAAATCTATTGGAAATACTAAAGTACCAACTTTAACTAGCATGTTCTCCATTATCCCTCTAGGATATTTTATTGATCTATCGGCTAGTTGTATGCTTATTCTGGTTGGTTTCAATTCTCCAAGGTCTAGTTTAGTGTATAGTGAATACGGCATTAGATTTATACTAGCACCTAAGTCTGCCAATGCTTCTATTGAACTAAGACTACCCAGAAAACATGGAATTGTGAAACTTCCTGGATCAGATAGTTTTTCTGGTATCTTATTCAACAGCACTGCTGAACAATTAGCATTCATAGTAACAGCCGAGAGTTCTTCCATTTTCTTTCTATTTGAGATTAGATCTTTCAAGAATTTAGCATATCTTGGCATTCCTGAAATCACATCAATGAAAGGAAGATTTACATTTATCTGTTTAAACATATTCAAGAATTTGGATTGCTCGGCTTCAAGTTTCTCTTTCTTCATTTTACTCGGGTAAGGAAGTGGTGGTTGGTATGGTTTAACATAAGGTTTATCCTTAACTTTGTTATCTTCATTAACCTTTTCAACTACCGGTTCTTTTTCCTTATCTTGATCAGGTTGTGGTTTTTGTGGAGTAGGAATAGTTTCATCAGAAGTTACAGGTATTTCAGGTGGTTTAAGTGTTGTACCACTTCTTGTGGTAATAGCTTTAGCTGTTTCATTCCGGGGGTTAGCATTTGTATCACTAGGTAAACTTCCCGGTTTTCTTTCACCTATTAACCTTGCTAGGTTACTTACTTCTTGTTCCAGATTTTGAATAGAAGCTTGTTGATTTCTAAATGCTTGAGCATTTTGTTCATTAGTTTGTTTTTGAGATGTGAAAAACTGCGTTTGAGTTTCAACTAGCTTCGTCATCATATCTTCTAAATTCGGCTTTTTATCATCGGTTTGTTGTGGTGGTTTGTTTTGAAAATTAGGTCTTTGCTGATTGTAAGTATTATTGGATACTTGTTGATTGCTAGGACCTTGTTGGTTGTTGTATGGAATATTTCGGTTATAATTCTGGTTTTGATTGTAAATAGGTCTTGGCGTATGATAATTATTCTGATAATTATTTCCAGGCCTTTGGTTTATGTATGAAATATTCTCTCTTTGTTCCATTGTTAATTCAATACTGAGACAATCTTTTGTCAAATGTGGTCCTCCACACTGCTCACAACTAATTCGTATTGAGTGAATATCCTTAGTCATCTTTTCCATTCGTCTCTCCACAGCATCTATCTTTGCGGAAATGGAATCTAAGTCATGGCTAGAATCGGCTCTAGCTGCTTTAGATGATCTAATGATGTCTTTTTCTTGGTGCCACTCATGTGAGTGGGAAGCAGTGTTATCAATAATTTTGTAAGCATTAGTTTCGGTTTTCTTCATAATAGAACCACCAGCTGCTATATCTATGTCTTTTCTTGTAGTGATGTCGCATCCTTGGTAGAATATTTGTACTATTTGACAGGTGTCTAAACCATGTTGCGGACATCCTCTTAACAACTTTCCATATCTTGTCCACGCCTCATATAAAGTTTCATTTGGTTTCTGTGTGAACGTAACAATTTCTGCTTGAAGTCTTACGGCTTTAGATGCAGGAAAGAATTGTTTAAGAAATTTGTCAACTAAAACATCCCATGTATCAATCGCCCCTTCAGGTAACGATTCCAACCAATCTTTGGCTTCTCCCTTTAAAGTCCAGGGAAATAATATGAGATATATCTGTTCATCCTCCACTTCTCGGATTTTAAATAGTGTGCAGATCCTATTAAAGGTACGTAGATGTTCATTTGGATCTTCCTTCGGCGCACCACTAAATTGGCATTGATTAGTCACCATGTGTAGAATTTGTCCTTTGATTTCATAATCTGGCGCATTAATGTCTGGATGAGTAATTGCGTGACCTTGGCCAGTGCGTTTAGCTCTCATTCGGTCTTCCATACTTAAAGGTTCCAGATTCTCCATAATTGAATTTGTTGAATCGGTATCACTAGATGATTCTGATTTAATGGTTCGTTCCTCAACAATCTCTGTTTGAATGATTGGTGGCTCCGGAGGAAAGTTTAATGGTTCAGGATCTATGAACCGTTCCTGAATATTTTCCGGATTCTCAATTGTGAGGTCGGGTTCAAAAAATGGATTATCGGAAATTTGAACTGAAGTACTTGGTCTACTGGATGACGATTCTAAAGAAAAATCAACGGCGGTTATATTTGCTAAATGTCTTGATCTAGTTACAGGTGGTGAACGTACAAAAGGTGATGAACGTCTTGCTCGGTGCATTCACTGAATATCCTATTAGTTTTAAAAAGGAAAGAAAAATTATAATAAGTTATCCAATCAATAGACTTTTCTGATTTTGCCCACGTTTCGAATAGCTAAAAGATGCAGCAGAGGGGCAGGATTCGTTTGGTCTCAATATAATTGAGGACTGTTTGGCTCCAATAACCCGGTCCACGTACAAATCCAACTATTACTACGAACCAGAAAATTTTGATGTCTATCAATTTAACCACTTAAAATAAATTTTCGTAATTTTAAGAAATTTAGATAAGAAGTAGAGAAAATTCTAAGTCCTAAAAACTAGAATAGCGAGAAATAAGAGAGAAAAAGAGTTCGTCGCAAAAGGTCGAAAAAGAAAAAAAAAATGGTTGAAAAATAAAAGGTGACGGAAAAATAAAAGAAACTTATAAAAATTTAAAAATACTTAACTAACCTAATCTTATTACTACAACTAACTTAAAATTATAATCGCAAATTGAAATTACTAATTGGAATGATAATTGATACATAGTAAAAGGTCTAAAAATATTAAAGCTTACAGGAAAAACTAAATCCCAAATGGAAATAACTTAAAAAGAAACTAAAACTTAAAAAGGCGTCGCAAAATTCTAAAGCACCTAAATCTTAGTCTAAAGAAAAAGCACTTAAGGAATTCTACGGCAAAGCCTAAAAATCTAGGAGTAAAAATAACTATAGCAAAAACTAAGTTTAAAATTAAATATGAGCTAAAAATACAAATATTACGCTACAACGATTAAAAAGGGACAAAATATAAAAATATATAAAAAGTTGTAAAAAGTACAATTTTTATAAAAATATTATTTTTATATTATTTATTTTATTAAACTATTAATTTTACAATTTAAGTAAACTAATTAATACTAAATAAAACAAATTAAATAAAAAGTAAATCTTAAAATAAAACTAATAATAATAATAATAATAATAATTAGGGTTAAATAATAATTATAATTAATAATAAACCGTAATTAATGCTGAATTAGGGCTTCCTGTTCGCGTGTCAGAGAAGCTCCGCGAGTCGCGGTAATTAATGCATCAAACCCCGCGAGTCGCGGGGTTCAAAAATTCAGATGACAGCTTTAAATTCGACGCGTTTTTTTCTTTATTTATTTTTTTTTATTTTCTGTTTTTAATTTTTTCTATAAATAAAAGATATTTAATAAAACTTATATTTTTATAAATTAAAATAAGAATAAAGAAACTTATAAAACTTAAATATTTAACAAAATCTTAAAAATACTTATATTTTTGTTTTTCTTTTTATATTTTCGAATATTTAAAACGTATTTTTACAAAAGCGAATTTTAATAAAAGTAAAATTTTTTTTTTTTTTTTTTTTTTATTATTAGCGTTGCGCTTCCGGCGTTTAAGAGGATCCCCGGCAGCGGCGCCAAAAATACTTGATGTTATGCGAGGTGTATATAAAATAGCTTTATATTTTACTAGGAAAAACTATTAAATACGATACAATTTTACACAAGATATTTATTTATTTATAGAATGGATATACTTAAACCTTGCTACAACACTTATAGGCAGTGTACCTAATCGTAAAGTAGTGTAGTTTTTAGTAAGTCCGGTTCGTTCCACAGGGAAATCTTTAAACAAAGCTCAACGCTATATTAGTTTACTTTTATAAAAATACAAATATATATATAAGTAATATTATTATTATAAAGGGGGGTTTTTACCGTTTAATGACCGGTTTGTCGATTTTAAAACTTTAGTCGCAGTTAAAACCTAATGTAAAATAGTAAATAAATAAAAGACTTAAATTAAAACTTAAAGTAAATAACGATAATGAAATTGCGAATAATAAAAGTGCGATAAAATAAACTTGCGATAATTAAAAAGTACGATAATTAAAAGTGCGATTAAATAACAATAAATAAAAGTGCGATAATTAGAAGTGCAATTAAATATAAAATAAAGGAAATTAAATATGAAATAAAAGAATTATGCTTATTTAAACTTCCGTAATCATGATGTTTGACGTGTTGATTTTAGTTTTATACCCATGGGTTAATTGTCCTTTGTCCAGGATTATTTAATATGTCCGTCTGGTTTTTGTCCATAACAGTCCATCAGTCATAAATATAAAGTGCGAGTGTCCTCGTCAAATTATTATTATACCCGAAGTTAAATATTCCAACTAATTGGGGATTCGAATTGTAACAAGGTTTTAATACTTTGTTTAATGAATACACCAGGTTATCGACTGCGTGTAAACCAAGGTTTTACTACTTTGTTAACAATTACACCAATTACCCTTGAATGTAATTTCACCCCTGTTTTAATTATTCTAGTGGCTATTAATCCATTTCCATGTCCGGTTAAATGAACGATTATTCGTACATATAAATACCCCGCCCATCGTGTCCGATCGAGTGTATATGGTAATTTATAGGGACGCCCAATTGTAAATCTTTATAATAACATTAACAAACTATCATTTAGTTAAACAAATATAAAGCCCATTAATAGCCCATAGTCTAATTTCCACAAGTGTCGTTCTTTTGTCCAAACCCCAATTATGGTACAAAGCCCAATTACCCAATTTTAGTAATTAGCCCAACATCATGATTACTTCGTTTTAAATAAGCATAATAATAACTTAGCTACGAGACATTAATGTAAAAAGGTTGAACATAACTTACAATGATTAAAAATAGCGTAGCGTTACACGGACAGAATTTCGACTTACACCCTTACAATATTCGCTAACATACCCTTATTATTAGAATTATAATTAAAATTAAAATTAAAATTAAAATATAAATTATATATATATATATATCGTATATATGAGAGAAGAGAGAAAATAGATTATAAATTGCGATCAGAATTCGGTTGCTTTTATAGGAAAAGTCGAATTTTGGGGCTCCGCGACTCGCGGCAAAATCCTCTTCAAACTCCGCGAGTCGCGGAGAATGTATTTACGGCTCACACCCTTGGAGTCTTTCTCTGCCGACGGTTTATAATATATATATAATATATATATAATTAATATAATTAATTATATATTATATTATATTTATATACATAGTTAACTTGTAATTTTTAGTCCGTTGCGTCGAGCGTTGAGAGTTGACTCTGGTCCCGGTTCCGGATTTTCGAACATCCTTGCGTACAATTTTATATTTTGTACTTTGCGTTTTGAATCTTGTACTCTTGTAATTTCGAGACGTTTCTTATCAATAATTGGAACCTTTTTGATTGTCTTTTGTACTTTTGAGCTTTTTGGTCGTTTGCGTCTTCAATTCGTCGAATCTGTCTTTTATCTTCACCTTTTATTATTTAAACGAATATCACTTGTAAATAGAACAATTGCAACTAAAAGCTTGTCTTTCTTGAGGAATAATGCTATGAAATACATGTTCGTTTTTAGCATTATCAATTATTATAATCAGTTTTTCATATAGAATTGTAGTAGTTGAATTGTATACTAGCTACTAAGTATGAACTTAACGGGTAGGTACTACCCGAATTTAAACTTATAAAACGCTAATATGAAGAAAAAGCTTTTATAAATGAGTTCATATTATGCTACGAAATACTATTAACTACTCTTAATATTCTGTATGATTAACTTGTTCCATTTGACTATTTTGAAGGAAATGGCACCGACTACTCGACACACCGTGAATATGAATGAAGAGGAATTCCGTACTTTTCTAGCTTCAAACATAGCCGCAGTACAGGCTGCGCTACATACCAACAATAACCTTGGATCTAGCAGTATAGGAAATCGTGTAGGATGCACCTACAAAGAATTCACTGCCTGCAAACCTTTGGAATTTGATGGAACCGAAGGACCGATCGGATTGAAACGGTGGACCGAGAAGGTCGAATCGGTGTTTGCCATAAGTAAGTGTACTAAAGAGGACAAAGTAAAGTACGCTACGCATACCTTCACAGGTTCTGCGTTAACATGGTGGAATACCTATCTAGAGCAAGTGGGACAAGACGATGCGTACGCACTACCGTGGTCAGCATTCAAGCACTTGATGAACGAGAAGTACCGTCCCAGAACTGAGGTCAATAAGCTCAAGACAGAACTTAGAGGGTTACAAACCCAAGGATTTGATATTACCACGTACGAAAGACGATTCACAGAATTGTGCCTATTGTGTCCGGGAGCATTCGAAGATGAGGAAGAGAAGATCGACGCGTTTGTGAAAGGATTACCGGAAAGAATCCAAGAAGATATAAGTTCACACGAGCCCGCCTCCATACAACAGGCATGTAGAATGGCTCACAAACTAGTGAACCAGATTGAAGAAAGAATTAAAGAACAGACTGCTGAAGAGGCCAATGTGAAGCAAGTCAAAAGAAAGTGGGAGGAAAACGGTGATAAGAATCACCAATACAACAACAACAGCAATTACAACAATAATCGCAACAATTATCCCAACAATCGCAACATCAATCGCAACTACAACAAACGGCCCAACAACAATAACAACAACAACAATAACAACAATAACAGCAACTACAACAATCATCCCAACAACAATAATAACCGCAACAACAACAACAATCAGAAGCAGCTATGCCAAAGGTGTGAAAAGTATCACTCGGGGTTCTGCACCAAATTTTGCAACAAGTGTAAAAGAAATGGTCATAGCGCGGCGAAGTGTGAGGTCTACGGACCAGGGGTTAATAGAACGAAAGGAACAAATGGTGTCGGAACGAGTAATGGCGGAGCAAGTAGTGTCGGAGCAAGTTATGCCAATGTAGTTTGTTATAAATGTGGAAAACCGGGCCACATTATTAGAAATTGCCCGAACCAGGAGAACACGAATGGACAAGGCCGCGGAAGAGTTTTCAATATTAATGCGGCAGAGGCACAGGAAGACCCGGAGCTTGTTACGGGTACGTTTCTTATTGACAATAAATCTGCTTACGTTTTATTTGATTCGGGTGCGGATAGAAGCTATATGAGTAGAGATTTTTGTGCTAAATTAAGTTGTCCATTGACACCTTTGGATAGTAAATTTTTACTCGAATTAGCAAATGGTAAATTAATTTCAGCAGATAATATATGTCGGAATCGAGAAATTAAACTTGTTAGCGAAACATTTAAGATTGATTTGATACCAGTAGAGTTAGGGAGTTTTGATGTGATAATCGGTATGGACTGGTTGAAAGAAGTGAAAGCAGAGATCGTTTGTTACAAAAATGCAATTCGCATTATACGAGAAAAAGGAAAACCCTTAATGGTGTACGGAGAAAAGGGCAACACGAAGCTACATCTTATTAGTAATTTGAAGGCACAAAAACTAATAAGAAAAGGTTGCTATACTGTTCTAGCACACGTCGAGAAAGTACAAACTGAAGAAAAGAGCATCAATGATGTTCCCATTGCAAAAGAATTTCCCGATGTATTTCCGAAAGAATTACCGGGATTACCCCCACATCGATCCGTTGAATTTCAAATAGATCTTGTACCAGGAGCTGCACCAATAGCTCGTACTCCTTACAGACTCGCACCCAGCAAGATGAAAGAACTGCAAAGCCAATTACAAGAACTTTTAGAGCGTGGTTTCATTCGACCAAGCACATCACCGTGGGGAGCTCCTGTTTTGTTTGTCAAGAAGAAAGATGGTACATTCAGGTTGTGTATCGACTACCGAGAGTTGAACAAACTTACCATCAAGAACCGCTACCCACTACCGAGAATTGACGACTTATTTGATCAACTACAAGGCTCGTCTGTTTATTCAAAGATTGACTTACGTTCCGGGTATCATCAAATGCGGGTGAAAGAAGATGATATTCCAAAGACTGCTTTTAGAACACATTACGGTCATTACGAGTTTATGGTCATGCCGTTTGGTTTAACTAATGCACCAGCTGTGTTCATGGACCTTATGAACTGAGTGTGTGGACCATACCTTGACAAGTTTGTCATTGTTTTCATTGATGACATACTTATTTACTCAAAGAATGACCAAGAACACGGTGAACATTTGAGAAAGGTGTTAGAAGTATTGAGGAAGGAAGAATTGTACGCTAAGTTTTCAAAGGGTGCATTTTGGTTGGAAGAAGTTCAATTCCTCGGTCACATAGTGAATAAAGAAGGTATTAAGGTGGATCCGGCAAAGATAGAAACTGTTGAAAAGTGGGAAACCCCGAAAACTCCGAAACACATACGCCAGTTTTTAGGACTAGCTGGTTACTACAGAAGGTTCATCCAAGACTTTTCCAGAATAGCAAAACCCTTGACTGCATTAACGCATAAAGGGAAGAAATTTGAATGGAATGATGAACAAGAGAAAGCGTTTCAGTTATTGAAGAAAAAGCTAACTACGGCACCTATATTGTCATTGCCTGAAGGGAATGATGATTTTGTGATTTATTGTGACGCATCAAAGCAAGGTCTCGGTTGTGTATTAATGCAACGAACGAAGGTGATTGCTTATGCGTCTAGACAATTGAAGATTCACGAACAAAATTATACGACGCATGATTTGGAATTAGGCGCGGTTGTTTTTGCATTAAAGACTTGGAGGCACTACTTATATGGGGTCAAAAGTATTATATATACTGACCACAAAAGTCTTCAACACATATTTAATCAGAAACTACTGAATATGAGGCAGCGTAGGTGGATTGAATTGTTGAATGATTACGACTTTGAGATTCGTTACCACCCGGGGAAGGCAAATGTGGTAGCCGATGCCTTGAGCAGGAAGGACAGAGAACCCATTCGAGTAAAATCTATGAATATAATGATTCATAATAACCTTACTACTCAAATAAAGGAGGCGCAACAAGGAGTTTTAAAAGAGGGAAATTTAAAGGATGAAATACCCAAAGGATCGGAGAAGCATCTTAATATTCGGGAAGATGGAACCCGGTATAAGGCTGAAAGGATTTGGGTACCAAAATTTGGAGATATGAGAGAAATGGTACTTACAGAAGCTCATAAAACCAGATACTCAATACATCCTGGAACGGGGAAGATGTACAAGGATCTCAAGAAACATTTTTGGTGGCCGGGTATGAAAGCCGATGTTGCTAAATACGTAGGAGAATGTTTGACGTGTTCTAAGGTCAAAGCTGAGCATCAGAAACCATCAGGTCTACTTCAACAACCCGAAATCCCGGAATGGAAATGGGAAAACATTACCATGGATTTCATCACTAAATTGCCAAGGACTGCAAGTGGTTTTGATACTATTTGGGTAATAGTTGATCGTCTCACCAAATCAGCACACTTCCTACCAATAAGAGAAGATGACAAGATGGAGAAGTTAGCACGACTGTATTTGAAGGAAGTCGTCTCCAGACATGGAATACCAATCTCTATTATCTCTGATAGGGATGGCAGATTTATTTCAAGATTCTGGCAGACATTACAGCAAGCATTAGGAACTCGTCTAGACATGAGTACTGCCTATCATCCATAAACTGATGGTGAAGGTATTTCGTATGCCCGAGAGACATATTAAATTAACGTGGCTGACGTGTTATGATCCAAGTCGGGTCATACCCAATAACAAACTTACCGACACCTTATTCGTATTTGATTTTAACGATTGGTTCATTAATCAAATACGCGACACTTGAACTTCAAGAAAAATGGTTTTCTTAAATATTACTTGATGTGTACATATAAATTATGGAATAATTTATATAATATGGATTTAATTATTTATAGGTTAAATAATTAATTAATTTATGTTACATTTTATATAAATTGGTTTTATGTAATAAAATGTACATAAAATTAATATGGAAGTTTTATAAAACTAGTTTTATAAAATTCAAATTTTATAAAAACTATTCTTTATAAAATATAATGGGAGTGACATGGGAGTTAGAGTACACATGCTCTTTGATTCCTTCTTGGTCAAAGACAATTCCCTTTTCCATATACATGCAAGCATCTTGACTCCTAGAGACTTACACTTGCAAAATAAACACATCAAGCAAAAAAAAATCTGCTCCAAGAAGGTGCTGCTGCCGTGGGCTTTCAAGGCTCAAAGGGAGTTCATTTTCAAGTTTTGCAAGTTCATTTTAAGTGTCTAATAAATCCTAACCAAAAGCTAGGGTGTTGGTGCAAAGTTTGGGGTATAACAACTTGAGGTTTCACACTTTTGGAGCTCCATTCATCATCATCATCATCTTCATCATTTACTAGCAAGCTTGGAGTAGGTATAATCTCTTTACTTGCTTGTAGTTTGTAAGTATATATCACAACTTGATCCTAATTGGGATTTAACTTTAATTGGTTAAAGTTTAACAAGTCTTAAATTGGTAATTAACTTGCTTCCGCTTTTTTAATTCTTAAAATGGTTTAAGTATATTATGAACTTGTTAAATCCCAACAATGGTATCTAGAGCCGAAGTTGTTGAAATATGCTTCGAGATGGTTATTAAACCCACTATAATTTTGCATTCTATGAACATGCATGAAGTAGAATGTAAAATTTTGGGTTTTGGGTGGTTGTCATTTTGGCCAAAATCACTTGTGATTCTGCATTCTGTACTGCCAATCACTTGTGATTCTGTACTTCCAATCACTTGTGATTCTGTACTGCCAATCACTTGTGATTCTGTGTTGCCGATCACTTGTGATTCTGTATTGCCAATCACTTGTGATTCTGTGTTGCAGATCACTTGTGATTCTGTGTTTCAAATCACTTGTGATTCTGTATTGCCTTTCACTTTTGTTGATGATGTTCACAATCTAAGCCTTGACCTTGTGTTTGGATGCATGCATGGTTGATTGATATTTATTCAATTGGTTTGTAATAATATTTATTCATTTGGCATGTAATAATTCATTTGGTTATGTAATTTATTTTATATTTGGTATGTAAAATAGATTAGGTTGTAATTTCATTTTTTAGACAAAATGTATTAGGATATATTTTGTAAAATGATGAAGAATGATGAAGACTTGAAGAACACATGAAGAAGCATTTGGATGCAAGGTTAAGTGGGAGATTTGAAATCTCCTACTTTGTGTAATTACCCCTTATCCGGTGGCATTTGTTTTCGGCTAAACAAATGTCTACCAAAATGGCTTGATTGTGAACATATTTGTTTTGCATGCATGGTTGTTTATTGTATGATTGTGGATTGTATGTTTGTATGCTACAAGTTAATCACACAAGTTAACAACAAGCAAAATGGAAATTTAATTGGTTAAATTATACATTAATTAACGACATGCAAAACGACAATTTAATTGGTTGAATTAAAAATGGCTAAAAGGACATTAATAAACGGTTATTAAGATCATGATTAGGATCATATATATAAAATGGTTTATAGACATGAAATTGGCTTTTCATAATGAACTATACACCAAATGCATGTTGGTGTATGGCAAATGTTTTCTTAAACTAGAATTTATGAAAACTTAAAATCCCTTTACTAAAACAAGGTAAACAAGTTAAACGCCATCCTTTTGTGGAAACACTTAGACGTATTAGGAAACTCTTGATGGGATAAAGGTCACCTAACCGTCATGAGCGAACTAATATGAATAAGGTACACTTCGCATACATGTGGGATAAAGGTCACCTAACCACTTGTATGTTAAGTCTACATGTTTACACAAGTAGGACGACTTGATTTGGGAATCATGAACTTAGGGTCACCGAAGCATGATGAACAAATAGGCGTTGATGGGATAAATATGCCATGCAAAAGGATTGCATGATCCCATAACTTAGAAGTTGCAAAAGGATTGCAATTGTCACATAAATGACTACCTAGCTAAATCAAATAACGGGATAAAGGTCACCTAACCGAAATTTGATTTACCGTTGGATTCTAAGATTTAATAAAACAATTAAAAATAAAAGGGTATTGTTTATTAAATTTAAAATCGATACTTAAAAGGACTTTGTTAAATTTTGTAGATGGCCGCAAATAACAACAACATGCAAAATGCACCACTTAACCTAAACAACCTATCATTAAGGTCTCTCCTCGAGAAAGACAAACTCAACCATACGAACTTTATGGATTGGTTCCGTAATCTTAGGATTGTCCTCAAACTTGAGGACAAAGCGTATGTGTTGGAGGACCCTATTCCCGACCAACCGGATGAGGAAGATATAGAGGGCATGGCTTATTATGACAAGTATTGCGCCGATTCGGTGCAAGTCGCTTGTCTAATGCTTGGGACTATGATACCCGAACTCCAAAAGGATTTCGAACATCATAGTGCATATGACATGATTACGCAATTGAAGGAGATGTTCCTTCAACAAGCACGTGTCGAGCGCTTCGAAACGGTTCGAGCGCTACATGCATGTCGTATGGATGACACCCAATCCGTCTCCTCTTATGTCCTCAAAATGAAGAGCCTTATTGATCGTGCTAACCGTCTTAACCTAAACATATCAAATGAGTTAGCCACCAATCTTATCCTTAATTCCCTATCAAAAAGGTTTGATCAATTTGTAATTAATTACAATATGAATGGGATGGATAAGAGCATAGGTGAGCTTCACGGTATGCTTAGAACGGCGGAAACTAGCATGGGTAAAAGGGCTTTACCCGTGTTAGCAATCGATCAAGGTGGGTCCAAAAGTAAGACCTCTAAGCCAAAGGTGGCTAAGAGAAAAGGACCCGCCTATCAAGGCAAAGGGAAAGGGAAGATGGTTACCCCAACCATCAACAAGGCTAAGAAGCAAAAGGTAGCCGAGAAGGCAAACCCCAAGGAAGACCCATGTTTCGGTTGCGGTGAGATGGGTCATTGGAAACGAAACTGTCCGGTCTACCTTAAGGAGTTGAAGGACAAGAGGGATGCAGGGCAAACCTCAGGTAATATATATATGGTATATATAGAGCTAAGTATTACTTCTTCTAATACATGGGTATTAGACACTGGATGTGGAACTCATATTTGCAATTCTTTGCAGGGGTTCAAAAGAAGTGATCATAAGGCGGGAACATCAAGTCTCTATATGGGCAATGGTGCAAAGGTGCATGTTAAAGCTCAAGGAGATTTTATTTTGAAGCTTCCAAGCGGATTGGAACTTATTTTAGAAAATGTTTTGTATGCTCCGGATTTGTGTAGAAACATTATTTCTATTTCTCGCTTAAAACAATGTGGTTACGTTGTTAATTTTATTGATGATGATATTCATGTTTCTAAAGATAATGTATTCTATTTCAAGGCTTCGCCTTCAAATGGAATTTATGAATTGGTTCATGATGACACATCATCTAGTAGCTCAATGTACCATACAAGCACCAAGAAACTCAAAAGGGATTTGAGTGATTCCTACTTATGGCATTGTCGCCTTGGTCACATAAACAAGAACCGAATACATACACTTCAAAAGAATGGACTTTTGAAATCAAATGAAATGGATTCGTTTGAAGTATGTGAATCTTGTTTGCAAGGCAAGATGACTAAAGCACCTTTCAAAGGGACCTATGAAAGGGCTAAAGATTTATTGGGATTAATACATTCGGATGTATGTGGACCCTTTAAACCCATGACTAGGAAAGGTGAAAGATACTTTGTTACTTTCATTGATGACTTTAGTCGTTTCGGATATGTCTACTTATTAAGACACAAGGACGAAACGTTTGAAGCATTCAAAGAATATCAAAACGAAGTACAAAATCAACTCAATAAGACAATTAAGGTACTACGTACCGATAGAGGAGGTGAATACCTAAGCGATGCCTTCCAAGATCATCTTAGGAGTTGTGGGATTATCTCACAACTTACTCCACCCGGAACACCCCAACTTAATGGAGTTTCCGAAAGGAGGAACCGAACCCTAATGGATATGGTTCGATCTATGATGGCAAGAAGCTCGTTACCTCTGTCATTTTGGGGTTATTGTCTAAGCTCCGCGGCTCGTATTTTAAATATGGCCCCAACCAAGAAAGTGGAACGAACTCCTCATGAGATGTGGTTTGGAAAACCTCCTTCTCTATCATACTTAAAGGTATGGGGATGTGAAGCTTATCCTAAGCGTTACGTCCCTAATAAGTTGAATGCTCGATCCACGAAGTGTATCTTCATAGGATATCCCAAGGATGATATGGGATACTATTTCTATGATCCATACGAGCAGAATGTATTTGTTGCTCGAAAGGCGGAATTCCTTGAAACTAAGTTCCTAATGGAAGGAAATAGTGAAAGGAAGATAGATCTTGAAGAGGTTCAAGATCAAGTAGATGATACACAATTGGTTGACACTAGCACTCAACATGAAAATGTTGATAGTGATCAAATGAATGATCAAAATACACAAGGCATTCGTAGATCTGGTAGGATTAGCAATCCTCCTGAGAGATATGGGTTTCTCATAGATGGTTGCTATACGGTTGATTTGGATGAACCGACAAACTACGAAGATGCTTTATCAAGGATCGATAAAGATAAATGGCAGGAAGCCATGAACGCCGAGATGCAATCCATGTATGAAAACCAAGTTTGGGAACTTGTTGTGCAACCTCCTAGCTCCAAGCTAGTTGATTGCAAATGGCTTTTCAAGAAGAAAACCGACATACATGGAAACTTGGATACATATAAAGCTAGACTTGTTGCAAAAGGTTTCACTCAAACTCAAGGGGTTGATTATGATGAAACTTTCTCGCCTGTGGCAATGCTAAAGTCTATTAGGATATTATTTGCCATTGCTGCTCACTACGACTATGAAATATGGCAAATGGATGTCAAAACCGCTTTCCTAAATGGATATCTTATGGAAGATGTCTATATGGTCCAGCCTGAAGGTTTTGTTGATCCAAAATATCCTAAAAGTGTATGCAAGTTAAAGAAGTCAATCTACGGATTGAAACAAGCATCTAGAATGTGGAATCATCGTTTTAATGAGGAAGCCGAGAAATTTGGCTTCATTAAAAATGGTGATGAAGCTTGTGTATATAAGAAAGCTAGTGGGAGCACTATCATGTTCCTTGTACTATATGTGGATGATATATTATTATTTGGGAATGATATTACCACAATGCAAGGAGTCAAAACTTGGCTAAAGAGTTGCTTCTCCATTAAGGATCTTGGAGATGCACAATACATATTGGGGATAGGGATCTATAGGAATAGATCCAAGAGATTGATAGGTTTAAGTCAAAGTACATACATTGATAAAATCTTGAAAAGGTTCAAGATGGAAAACTCTAAGAAAGGTTTGGTACCTATTCAAAGAGGAACCGTTCTCAATTCATCTCAGTGTCCTACCACGAAAGATGAACAAGAGAGAATGAAGAAAGTCCCATACGCATCTGCCATTGGGTCTATCATGTATGCGATGATATGTACTAGACCGGATGTGTCATGCGCTCTAAGCTTGACAAGTAGATACCAGAATAACCCAGGAAACAGTCATTGGATTGCTGTTAAAAGTATATTGAAATACCTTAGGAGAACTAAGGATATGTTTCTAATATATGGGTCTGGTGAGGAGGAACTCGCCGTAAAAGGTTACGTGGACGCGAGTTTCCAAACTGATCGAGATGACTCTCGATCACAATCCGGTTATGTCTTCATGTTAAATGGTGGTGCGGTCTCTTGGAAGAGTTCGAAACAGGAGGTTGTTGCGTTATCCACTACAGAGTCGGAGTACATTGCCGCCTCACTGGCAGCTCAGGAAGCTGCATGGATGAAGAAATTCATCGACGACTTAGGAGTGGTCCCTTCCATTCAGGACCCTCTTGAGATCTTTTGTGACAACGAGGGTGCGATTGCTCAAATCAAGGAACCTCGTGCTCATCAAAAGACTCGTCACATTGAGCGGAGATTCAACTACATCAGGGATGAGGTTGAAAAGGGAAAGATATGTATTCACAAAGTTCACACAGATCATAATGTTGCGGATCCACTCACGAAGCTTTTACATGGGCCAAAACATGAGGGACATGTTTGTGCGTTAGGGCTTCGATATTCTAGTGATTGGAATTGATCTACTTTATGTATTGTAATGGAACGAATTAGTTCAAACTCATAAATATAATTATGGTATTAATTTAATTATGAGTCATGTTCCAATTTAGCATATTTCATCCATGAATAAACTATTATTCTAAATTCCGTGGTTGATCACATTTATGGGAACAAGTGTGAGGTTTAGACTATTATGAACTCGGATTGGTATACATTCATAGGTTGAATGTGGGGCAAGGTTGCAACCAAGGTTCATAGATATTTGTGGGAAAACAAATATTGGAAGACCCGCTCTCAAGAATTACTGTATAGAGCCTTTGTGGTTGATCACATGTAATCTTGAGTAAAGGCGAATATCATTGTATCCTCTGACCTGAGATACATATTGGGTTCGGATATTCACCAAGTACTATGCCTTGATTCTTTCCTTCGCTATTCTGAAACATGGTAGTACATAAGGAAGAACTCAGGTATATTACAAAGTGTATATCTATGACGTATGTAGTCAAGATGGAATTTGTCCCTCTTATTCGTTGAGAGTCAGATGTCTAAGGCCTGAAAAGTTAAATCTATAAGAGAGTGATCACTCTGTATCTCTTGGATTTAACATGACATCTAGGACGAAAGGAAATAATGAAAGATTCACCTAATCATATTCGAGATGGGAACTCGAAAGGGATGATGTTATTGAATGGCACAAAGTCATAACATATTAGGGGTGATGGACGGTGTGTTAGGCTGTATCCATCACTTGCATTAATTTCTTATGTTTCTCGTGCAAGTGGGAGATTGAAGGTATTTCGTATGCCCGAGAGACATATTAAATTAACGTGGCTGACGTGTTATGATCCAAGTCGGGTCATACCCAATAACAAACTTACCGACACCTTATTCGTATTTGATTTTAACGATTGGTTCATTAATCAAATACGCGACACTTGAACTTCAAGAAAAATGGTTTTCTTAAATATTACTTGATGTGTACATATAAATTATGGAATAATTTATATAATATGGATTTAATTATTTATAGGTTAAATAATTAATTAATTTATGTTACATTTTATATAAATTGGTTTTATGTAATAAAATGTACATAAAATTAATATGGAAGTTTTATAAAACTAGTTTTATAAAATTCAAATTTTATAAAAACTATTCTTTATAAAATATAATGGGAGTGACATGGGAGTTAGAGTACACATGCTCTTTGATTCCTTCTTGGTCAAAGACAATTCCCTTTTCCATATACATGCAAGCATCTTGACTCCTAGAGACTTACACTTGCAAAATAAACACATCAAGCAAAAAAAAATCTGCTCCAAGAAGGTGCTGCTGCCGTGGGCTTTCAAGGCTCAAAGGGAGTTCATTTTCAAGTTTTGCAAGTTCATTTTAAGTGTCTAATAAATCCTAACCAAAAGCTAGGGTGTTGGTGCAAAGTTTGGGGTATAACAACTTGAGGTTTCACACTTTTGGAGCTCCATTCATCATCATCATCTTCATCATTTACTAGCAAGCTTGGAGTAGGTATAATCTCTTTACTTGCTTGTAGTTTGTAAGTATATATCACAACTTGATCCTAATTGGGATTTAACTTTAATTGGTTAAAGTTTAACAAGTCTTAAATTGGTAATTAACTTGCTTCCGCTTTCTTAATTCTTAAAATGGTTTAAGTATATTATGAACTTGTTAAATCCCAACAGATGGGCAGAGCGAAAGGACGATACAAACGCTTGAAGACATGCTACGAGCATGTGTTATTGATTTCGGAAACAGTTGGGATCGACATCTACCGTTAGCAGAATTTTCCTACAACAACAGCTACCATTCAAGCATTGAGATGGCGCCGTTTGAAGCACTTTATGGTAGAAAGTGCAGGTCTCTAATTTGTTGGAGTGAAGTGGGGGATAGACAGATTACGGGTCCGGAGATTATACAAGAAACTACCGAGAAGATCATCCAAATTCAACAACGGTTGAAAACCGCCCAAAGTCGAAAAAAGAGCTACGCTGACATTAAAAGAAAAGATATAGAATTTGAAATTGGAGAGATGGTCATGCTTAAAGTTGCACCTTGGAAAGGCGTTGTTCGATTTGGTAAACGAGGGAAATTAAATCCAAGGTATATTGGACCATTCAAGATTATTGATCGTGTCGGACCAGTAGCTTACCGACTTGAGTTACCTCAACAACTCACGGCTGTACATAACACTTTCCACGTCTCGAATTTGAAGAAATGTTTTGCTAAAGAAGATCTCACTATTCCGTTAGATGAAATCCAAATCAACGAAAAACTTCAATTCATCGAAGAACCCGTCGAAATAATGGATCGTGAGGTTAAAAGACTTAAGCAAAACAAGATACCAATTGTTAAGGTTCGATGGAATGCTCGTAGAGGACCCGAGTTCACCTGGGAGTGTGAAGATCAGATGAAGAAGAAATACTCGCATCTATTTCCAGAAGATTCGTCAACACCTTCAACAGCTTAAAATTTCAGGACGAAATTTATTTAACGGGTAGGTACTGTAGTGACCCGAACTTTTCCATGTTTATATATATTAATTGAGATTGATATTTACATGATTAAATGTTTCCAACATGTTAAGCAATCAAACTTATTAAGACTTGATTAATTGAAATATGTTTCATATAGACAATTGACCACCCAAGTTGACCGGTGATTCACGAACGTTAAAACTTGTAAAAACTATATGATGACATATATATGGATATATATATATATAGTTAACATGATACTATGATAATTAAACATATCATTAAGTATATTAACAATGAACTACATATGTAAAAACAAGACTACTAACTTAATGATTTTTAAACAAGACATATATGTAACGATTATCGTTGTAAAGACATTTAATGTATATATATCATATTAAGAGATATTCATATATGATAATATCATGATAATATAATAATTTAAAATCTCATTTGATATTATAAACATTGGGTTAACAACATTTAACAAGATCGTTAACCTAAAGGTTTCAAAACAACACTTACATGTAACGACTAACGATGACTTAACGACTCAGTTAAAATGTATATACATGTAGTGTTTTAATATGTATTTATACACTTTTGAAAGACTTCAATACACTTATCAAAATACTTCTACTTAACAAAAATGCTTACAATTACATCCTCGTTCAGTTTCATCAACAATTCTACTCGTATGCACCCGTATTCGTACTCGTACAATACACAGCTTTTAGATGTATGTACTATTGGTATATACACTCCAATGATCAGCTCTTAGCAGCCCATGTGAGTCACTTAACACATGTAGGAACCATCATTTGGCAACTAGCATGAAATATCTGATAAAATTACAAAAATATGAGTAATCATTCATGACTTATTTACATGAAAACAAAATTACATATCCTTTATATCTAATCCATACACCAACGACCAAAAACACCTACAAACACTTTCATTCTTCAATTTTCTTCATCTAATTGATCTCTCTCAAGTTCTATCTTCAAGTTCTAAGTGTTCTTCATAAATTCTACAAGTTCTAGTTACATAAAATCAAGAATACTTTCAAGTTTGCTAGCTCACTTCCAATCTTGTAAGGAGATCATCCAACCTCAAGAAATCTTTGTTTCTTACAGTAGGTTATCATTCTAATACAAGGTAATAATCATATTCAAACTTTGGTTCAATTTCTATAACTATAACAATCTTATTTCAAGTGATGATCTTACTTGATCTTGTTTTCGTGTCATGATTCTGCTTCAAGAACTTCGAGCCATCCAAGGATCCGTTGAAGCTAGATCCATTTTTCTCCTTTCCAGTAGGTTTATCCAAGGAACTTAAGGTAGTAATGATGTTCATAACATCATTCGATTCATACATATAAAGCTATCTTATTCGAAGGTTTAAACTTGTAATCACTAGAACAGATTTTAGTTAATTCTAAACTTGTTCGCAAACAAAAGTTAATCCTTCTAACTTGACTTTTAAAATCAACTAAACACATGTTCTATATCTATATGATATGCTAACTTAATGATTTAAAACCTGGAAATACGAAAAACACCGTAAAACCGGATTTACGCCGTCGTAGTAACACCGCGGGCTGTTTTGGGTTAGTTAATTAAAAACTATGATAAACTTTGATTTAAAAGTTGTTATTCTGAGAAAATGATTTTTATTATGAACATGAAACTATATCCAAAAATTATGGTTAAACTCAAAGTGGAAGTATGTTTTCTAAAATGGTCATCTAGACGTCGTTCTTTCGACTGAAATGACTACCTTTACAAAAACGACTTGTAACTTATTTTTCCGACTATAAACCTATACTTTTTCTGTTTAGATTCATAAAATAGAGTTCAATATGAAACCATAGCAATTTGATTCACTCAAAAAGGATTTAAAATGAAGAAGTTATGGGTAAAACAAGATTGGATAATTTTTCTCATTTTAGCTACGTGAAAATTGGTAACAAATCTATTCCAACCATAACTTAATCAACTTGTATTGTATATTATGTAATCTTGAGATACCATAGACACGTATACAATGTTTCGACCTATCATGTCGACACATCTATATATATTTCGGAACAACCATAGACACTCTATATGTGAATGTTGGAGTTAGCTATACAGGGTTGAGGTTGATTCCAAAATATATATAGTTTGAGTTGTGATCAATACTGAGATACGTATACACTGGGTCGTGGATTGATTCAAGATAATATTTATCAATTTATTTCTGTACATCTAACTGTGGACAACTAGTTGTAGGTTACTAACGAGGACAGCTGACTTAATAAACTTAAAACATCAAAATATATTAAAAGTGTTGTAAATATATTTTGAACAAACTTTGATATATATGTATATATTGTTATAGGTTCGTGAATCAACCAGTGGCCAAGTCTTACTTCCCGACGAAGTAAAAATCTGTGAAAGTGAGTTATAGTCCCACTTTTAAAATCTAATATTTTTGGGATGAGAATACATGCAGGTTTTATAAATGATTTACAAAATAGACACAAGTACGTGAAACTACATTCTATGGTTGAATTATCGAAATCAAATATGCCCCTTTTTATTAAGTCTGGTAATCTAAGAATTAGGGAACAGACACCCTAATTGACGCGAATCCTAAAGATAGATCTATTGGGCCTAACAAACCCCATCCAAAGTACCGGATGCTTTAGTACTTCGAAATTTATATCATATCCGAAGGGTGTCCCGGAATGATGGGGATATTCTTATATATGCATCTTGTTAATGTCGGTTACCAGGTGTTCATCATATGAATGATTTTTATCTCTATGTATGGGATGTGTATTGAAATATGAAATCTTGTGGTCTATTGTTACGATTTGATATATATAGGTTAAACCTATAACTCACCAACATTTTTGTTGACGTTTTAAGCATGTTTATTCTCAGGTGATTATTAAGAGCTTCCGCTGTCGCATACTTAAATAAGGACGAGATTTGGAGTCCATGCTTGTATGATATTGTGTAAAAACTGCATTCAAGAAACTTATTTTGTTGTAACATATTTGTATTGTAAACCATTATGTAATGGTCGTGTGTAAACAGGATATTTTAGATTATCATTATTTGATAATCTACGTAAAGCTTTTTAAACCTTTATTGATGAAATAAAGGTTATGGTTTGTTTTAAAATGAATGCAGTCTTTGAAAAACGTCTCATATAGAGGTCAAAACCTCGCAACGAAATCAATTAATATGGAACGTTTTTAATCAATAAGAACGGGACATTTCATAAATACTCTCCAATGAGAGTAACAAAAATACCTCCTCCAATTATCCCCCCTTCCTGTATTCCTTCCACCATCTTGGGTCTCGAATACACTTTAGGTAAAATAAATCATGTAAGGTCAATTTTTCCTTGTTGTGACCTCTCTGTGTAATCGAGTTAGCCAAAAATCTATGAATTATACAAAGCTCGGCTCTGTTAATATGTAAGTAGGTATGTGTTCCTCCCCGCCCAAAAACATTATAATCAGACATACCCCTCCAGACGGCGTTCGCATCAAAATTCCTATCTACCCTTTCACCACGATAAATCAAATTCATACAATCGGGTAGTAGCAATTCAGCGGGCGTATATATCTGCAAAGCCCTGGCCATGTCCAGCATGGACATTCTGTACATCCTACGGCCAAGTATAAACCTAAGAAAACTTCTATCATCTAATCTATCTACATCTACATTTAATACTATAGTACTCATGAGTTCAACACACCATTCCTTATATACAGGTCTACGAATGGTGAATAGACGTTCCCAATCGGTAAAAGAAGAACTGCCATACCTTTGAATCAGATGCTCCCTAACACGGTCAGCAAGTTGGACCCTTTCCAAAGGATTCCAATCAATTACCCTAGGCACCTCTACATCTTTCGTTACTAATTTGAATTTATTACTTTGATATGCCGGGTAATCTCTCCAGCTTCTATCGAATCTCAGATTAGGATGCAATGTATGTTCAGGAATCGTTGGGTATTCTAGTGGCGGATGCATCGGTGCTACTATGAATTCATTATCCAACTGTAGTGGATCATAATAAGGTACATGTTGATCAGGCTGATGTTGTTGTTCCTGTTGTGGTTCTGGCTCGTATTGCGGCTCATATTCTGGTTCAGGTTCCTGCTGTGGTTGTCTAGATGATGATGAAGCACCAGCAGTATCAGTTTTCTACAAAACACATTAAACACAAAATTTGTGTATCCAAATATGCATTAGTGTTAGCAAAATAACAACTTAAATTAACCACAATAACATGTTCAATTAAAATTAAACTTATACACATTTTCACAATTTTTTTACAATTCTACACTTTTTAAAATAAGCACATATAAAAATGTATACAAAGTTCATAAGCTTTTAACTCAAATAACATGTCAAAATAGTCATTACTAGCAATTAAACAAGTCTCAAATGGCAATTATATCAAATTAATCAAGTTCATGAATTTTGGACTTAAAAAGTTCACTTTAATCTCCAAAAATCATGTTTAGGATCAAAGTTTGGATCATTTAACTACCTAAACATGTTACACTACTTAATTTAGTAATAATTCATGACAAAAATTGGCCATAACCTGTTTATATCAAAAAGCCCCAAATTGCTCAAGAACACAAACCCTAGATTCCTAAAATTTTTGAAGTTTTTGGCTTCAAATCATGTTAAATAGCATCAATCTAGGTTATACATGCATAAAATACTAACAATTTAACACTAATTACACTAGAAATTAACAAAATTGTATTAGGTAAAAGATTGGTAATTATCACAAAAACTAGGAAATTTTAGAGTTTAGGGGTGTAATTTTTACCTTTTTGTTGAAGAATCCGAACCTAGGCATGATTAGAGCAAGAAATTTGACGAATTACGGTGGAAAAATGATGAAATTTGAGAGGGTTTTGGGAGAATTTTCGTGTATTGTGTGTGTTGTGGTGTGAGAAAGACAGACCAGTCGCTGGTACTTGTTTGTGGCCTGGAATCCAACTTCATACGATCGCATGGAGTTTGTGAAGGAACCCCATGCGATCGCATGGGGCTGCTGTTTTTTTTTTATATAAAATTCTTACACTTTTAAAACATATAATTAATTAAATTTTAAAAATTTGTTTCTTTTTAGGATGAGGGCGTTTCGGATCGTTGTCCTAGTCCGTCCCTCGACAAAATTTTAAAATTTGTCAATTCAAAGCGCGGTTTTAATAGTAAAGATTTTTGAGTTTTTTAAATGTTTTTGGCATACTTTAATTCAATAAGGCTAAAAATAATGATAATAAAAGTTCTCGCCCCTCCCTTGGTTAAAGCAATTTCAGTTCAATGACCTAGTCTTCAACTTACGACGAATTTTAAAAATCATATTTTTAACTTAACGAAATAAAGTAAATTTTTGTTTTTAAATTCACACCAAACTTAAATTTAAAATGCATAAAATTAAAAATTCATATTATTAAAATTAAAAATTCACACCAAACTTAAATTATATTTTTGTTTTTATACATACAAACTTATATTAAAAACATAAATTTTTTTTTCAAATATTTACAAACTTAAATATATTGATTTTAAAAGTTTTACAATATTAATTTAATATTTATATATTAAATTTAAAAACATAGTAAAAATAAAATTAAAAATCTTTTTGGTCTTTTATCCCACTTTAATCAATCAAATATTATCAAAAATATACGCCCCTTTTTTCGGTAAAGTAATTTCGGCTATATTACCTATTTTTACTCCTGACGAATTTCTGAAATATTTTGGGTTGATTGATTAAAGATATTTATACCTTAAGAATAAACGGTAAATTTCGCAGTGATGTAATAAATTTTTGTATGATATCAATAATTTCGGTTACGCATACCTAATTTTATTGAATACTAATTTAATACTTTATAGCGAACGATTCAGCGTTTATTATCAAAAGGTTAAAAATAATAAAAATAAAAATAAAAACTGTACATACTTACCTGTGAAATAGAATTCTTAGTGACCTGCTTTAGCCCACTCATAAGATAGTCAGACTAATTGATTTTCCATAGCTACATAGGCATAACCTCAAACATTCAACGTTTTTTCTTCGAAACATATGAACGGTCCATCTCTGCATAAAGTAACGAATTCGGTATTGGAATATGTTTGATTCGTCGAACATTTTCCTTCGTGTGACCATTTTTCGCATTTGTGACATCTTTCAAGGTGTCGTGCTCTTCTTTTCGCTGCGGATTTTGATTTTCCTTTACCAAACTGTAACTTATTATTTTCGTTCCTGGATTCTTTTCTTATTCCGTCCAATTTACCTCTGATTAATGATATCAATTCACTTGGAAAGGTGTCATTATTACGTTTAGTGATCAAAGTGGGTAGCATTAGACCATGGTTTAATTCACAGGAAGTCTTCATCTCATAAAACCTAAAAAAAATAAAAATTCAGAATGGGGGGAGAAGACTAGTTCTTTAGGGTCTGCTAGGGAAAGACCATTCGGATTCCATTCTCGAGAACTACACGAAAACAGAAAATCTAACTCTAACAGAAATACATATTACCCTAAAAAGATTCGAACCTCCCCACACTTAGTTGAAATTGTGATTAACGTTATTTTCAATTGGATCATCAACAACTTGTATATCTTTGACTTTTACTTCAATCCATTTGTTGATTTCCTCCGTAACTTTCACAAATTCAACTAACATCGCCTTTTCTTTTGGTGATAAATTGGTTATTAATCGATTACATAACTTAAAGTTTCCCTTAATCTTAGCATCGTGAATCCGTTTATAAAGTTTCTTCGTTGAACTGTTAAAAACGGGTTCATCTAATTTCTTATCATCAACGGGGTTCTTTGTGATTGGATCATCATTAAGTGTTTCTTCATCTTCCCCACACTTATTCGTTTTTATTGATTTAACAGTTTTGGTTGTGGAGATCTAAACTTTCGGTTCACAAAGGTGATCGATTTATCACCATCCCTAAGTGTCATTCTACCTTCTCTTACATCAATGAATGCCTCGGTGGTTGCTAAAAATGGGCGACCTAAAATTAGAGGAATATCGAGGTTTTCCTCCATATTAATCACTATGAAGTTTGCAACAAAGGTCAAACTTCCCACGTTAACAAGTAAATTATTTGCTATTCCAACCGGGTGTTTAATGGTTAGGTCAAATGATTGAACACCTATTTTGGTTGGTTTTAATTTACCCATACCTAATCTTTTGTATAAGGAAAGAGGCATAATATTTGCACTTGCTCCTAAATCTACTAGTCCATTATATACAACGCCATCATTAAGCAAGCAAGAAATGATAAATTCACCCGGGTCTCCTGCTTTAGTAAGTCGAGGTGGTTTGTAAACCTTTTTCGGGTGTCCTTTTCTTGGTTCTTTCACTTTTATTTGAAATTCTTGTTCACATTTTTCTTCGTTTCTTGGAATGGGAGGTTTGTATAAGAATTCTTCTTCATCACTCAAATTTGAATCCTCCCTATTTTCCAATTTTTATTTTTCATATGTTGTTGATAACATATTTATGTTTTCATTTTGAGGGTTTTCTTGGGTGGTGAAATTATGATTGACTTCATTGTCAACTTCCATCGGACCATGTATGTAATGTTTAACTCTGTGACCAATAACTTTAAATTCAATCCCATTTGAATTTATTAACTCTATTGTTCCGTATGGGAAAACTCTTTTGACTATGAATGGTCCAGACCATCTTGATTTCAATTTTCCAGGAAATAGCTTGAATCGTGAATTAAAAAGAAGAACTCTATATCCTTCTTTAAATTCTTTTGAACTTCTGATTCTTTTATCATGCCATTTCTTTGTTCTTTCCTTATAGATTATCGAATTTTCGTATGCTTCATGTCTTAATTCTTCTAATTCGTTTAATTGACTTAACCGTAGATGTCCAGCTTCATGTAAATCAAGATTACATGTCTTCAAAGCCCAAAATGCTTTGTGTTCAATTTCTACTGGAAGATGACATGCTTTTCCGTAGACGAGTCTAAAAGGTGTGGTTCCAATTGGAGTTTTGTAGGCTGTTCTAAAAGCCCAAAGTGCATCCTCTAATTTAATGGACCATTCCTTCGGATTTGATCCTACGGTTTTCTCAAGAATACGTTTTAATGCTCGGTTGGTATTTTTAACTTGTTCACTTGTTTGTGGATGATAAGCAGTGGAGATTTTATGAGTTACTCCATATCTTTTGAGAACTTTCTCAAGTTGATTATTACAAAAATGAGTACCCCGATCACTTATTAAAGCTTTCGGTGTTCCAAACCTTGCAAAAAGACGTTTTAAAAAGTTGACTACAACTCGTGCATCATTAGTCGGGAGAGCTTGTGCTTCCGCCCATTTAGATACATAATCAATGGCAACGAGAATGTAGAGATTATTATGAGATTTTGGAAATGGACCCATAAAGTCAATACCCCAAATGTCAAATACTTCACATACTTGAATGACATTATGCGGCATTTCATCACGTTGACTTATTTTTTAGGCCCTTTGACAAGCATCACAGGATTTGCAAAGAAGGTGTGCGTCTTTGAAAATTGTAGACCAATAGAATCCAGCATCATAAACTTTTCTTGCTGTTAGTTGAGGCCCATAATGCCCTCCTGTTGGTCCTGTGTGACAATGGTTTAAGATTTGACTAGCTTCGTCTCCGAATACACATCGGCGTATTATTCCATCGGAACAACTTTTAAACAAATGTGGATCTTCCCAGAAATAGTGTTTTATATCACTAAAGAATTTCTTTCATTTTTGGTACGACAACCCCTTTTCAAGGAATCCACATACTAAGTAGTTTGCATAGTCTGCAAACCATGGAATTTCATTATAATCTATCTTCAATAGATATTCATCAGGAAAGTTGTCTTGTATGGCCGATTCATTTAGAACTTTTAATTCGGGATTTTCAAGACGAGAAAGATGATCAGCGGCGAGATTTTATGTTCCCTTTTTGTCTCGGATTTCAATATCGAACTCTTGTAAGAGTAAGATCCAACGGATTAATCTTGGTTTAGCATCTTGTTTCGAGAAAAGGTATCTAAGAGCAGAATGGTCGTTATAGACCACCGTTTTAGCTAGAACGAGATATGATCGAAATTTGTCAAAAGCAAAGACAACAACAAGGAGTTCTTTTTCAGTAGTTGTATAATTCGTTTGTGCTCCTTGTAACTTCTTACTAGCATAATAAATAGGTTGAAATCGTTTTTCAATCCTTTGTCCTAAAACGTCTCCCATTGCAAAATCACTTGCATCGCACATAAGTTCAAATGGTAGATTCCAATTTGGAGTTATCATGATTGGCGCATTAGTGAGTTTTTCTTTAAGAATATTAAAAGATTTGATGCATTCATCTGAAAAGATGAATGGAGCATCCTTTTCTAGGAGTTTATTCATAGGAGTGGCAATTTTAGAAAAATCTTTTATGAAACGTCGGTAAAAACCGGCATGCCCTAGAAAACTCCTAACTCCTCTAACATTGGTGGGATGTGGAAGTTTAGCAATTACATCTACTTTAGCTCTATCCACTTCAATTCCTTCCTTTGAGATTTTATGTCCAAGAACGATGCCTTCTTTAACCATGAAATGGCATTTCTCCCAATTAAGTACTAGATTTGATTGTTCGCATCTAATAAGCATTCGTTCAAGATTAACTAGACATGATTCAAATGTATCACCGAAGACTGAAAAGTCATCCATGAAAACTTCCATGCATTTTTCTATCATGTCGTGAAAAATCACCATCATAAACCTTTGAAAGGTTGCAGGGGTGTTGCAAAGTCCAAATGGCATGCGTTTGTAAGCAAAAGTACCATAAGGGCACGTGAATGTGGTTTTCTCTTGGTCCTCGGGTGCTATTGGAATTTGAAAATATCTGGAAAAACCATTAAGGAAACAATAGTAACTATTTTTGGCTAATCTTTCCAACATTTGATCAATGAAAGGTAAGGGAAAGTGATCTTTTCTGGTGGCGTCATTTAATTTTCTATAATCAATACAAACACGCCATCCTGTTACAGTCCTAGTGGGAATAAGCTCATTTTTTTCATTTGTGATGACAGTCATGCCACCCTTCTTAGATACACATTGAACTGGGCTTACCCATGGACTATTAGAGATTGGATAAATTAAACCTGCATCAAGCAGTTTAATAATTTCTTTCTTAACAACATCTTGCATATTAGGATTTAGTCTTCGTTGGCGTTGCACATACGTTTTATGACCTTCTTCCATAAGAATTTTATGTGTGTAATACGAAGGACTTATTCCTTTAATATCATGAATCTTCCATGCAATAGCTGGTTTATGAGCTTTTAGCACAGCAATGAGTTGAGATTTTTCATTTTCCGTAAGAGAAGACGATAATATTACAGGTAATTCAGATTCACCATGTAAATAGGCGTATTCCAAATGGTTTGGAAGTGGCTTTAACTCTAATGTCGGTGGTTCTTCTATCGATGATTTGTATCGATATCTGTCTTCCTCTTTTAGCATTTGAATTTCTTCTATTGTTGGTTCATATCCATTAGCCATAAGTGTAGCTAACATTTCAGCTTCTTCAATTGGTTCAGTTCCTTCTCCTAAAGAACATTCTCCTGTTCCTTGTAATTCTGGATATTCTTCTAACAATTCTGCATGTGAATCTATAGTTTGAATATAATAACATGTATCATCTACAGATTGCGGTTGTTGCATGGATCTATCAACAGAAAAGGTAACACTCTCGTCCTCTATACTTAGGGTCAGTTTCTTACCGAACACGTCTATTATTGCTTTAGCTGTGTTTAAGAATGGTCTTCATAATATGAGAGGTACTCGAGAATCTCCTTCCATGTCCAGAATAACAAAATCTACTGGATATACTAAAGTTCCAACTTTAACTAGCATATTTTCCATTATCCCTCTAGGATATTTTACTGATCGATCGGCTAGTTGTATGCTTATTCGTGTTGGTTTTAATTCTCTGAGGTCTAGTTTAGCGTATAGTGAATACGGCATTAAATTTATACTAGCACCTAAGTCTGCCAATGCTTCTATTGAACTATGACTACCCAGAAAATATAGAATTGTGAAACTTCCTGGATCTGATAATTTTTCTGGTATCTTATTCAACAGTACTGCAGAACAATTAGCATTCATAGTAACAGCCGAGAGTTCTTCCATTTTCTTTCTATTTGTGATTAGATCTTTCAAAAATTTAGCATATCTAGGCATTCCTGAAATCACATCAATGAAAGGAAGATTGACATTTATCTGTTTAAACATATCCAAGAATTTGGATTGCTCGGCTTCAAGTCTCTCTTTTCTCATTTTACTCGGGTAAGGAAGTGGTGGTTGGTATGGTTTAACATAAGGTTTAGCCTTAACTGTGTTATCTTCATTAACCTTTTCAACTACCGGTTCTTTTTCCTTATCTTGATTAGATTGTGGTTCTTGTGGAGTAGGAATAGCTTCATCAGAAATTTCAGGTATTTCAGGTGGTTTAAGTGTAATACCACTTCTCGTGGTAATGGCTTTAGCTGTTTCATTCCGGGGGTTAGCATTTGTATCGCTAGGTAGACTTCCCGGTTTTCTTTCACCTATCAATCTTGCTAGGTTACTTACTTCTTGTTCCAGATTTTAAATAGAAGCTTGTTGATTTCTAAATGCTTGAGCATTTTGTTCATTGGTTTGTTTCTGAGATGTGAAAAACTGTGTTTGAGATTCAACTAGCTTTGACATCATGTCTTCTAAATTTGGCTTTTTATCATCGGTTTGTGGTGGTTTATTTTGAAAATTAGGTCTTTGCTGGTTGTAAGTATTGTTGGATACTTGTTGATTGCTAGGACCTTGTTGGTTGTTGTATGGAACATTTCGGTTATAATTCTGATTTTGATTGTAGATCGGTCTTGGTGGTTGATAATTATTCTGATAATTATTTCCAGGCCTTTGGTTTATGTATGAAACATTCTCTCTTTGTTCCATTGTTAGTTCAATACTGAGACAATCTTTTGTTAAATGTGGTCCTCCACACTGCTCACAACTAATTCGTATTGAGTAAATATCTTTAGTCATCTTTTCCATTCGTCTCTCGACAGCATCTATCTTTGCGGAAATGGAATCTAAGTCATGGCTAGAATCGGCTCTAGCTGCTTTAGATGATCT
Source organism: Rutidosis leptorrhynchoides (assembly GCF_046630445.1). Taxonomy (NCBI): domain Eukaryota; kingdom Viridiplantae; phylum Streptophyta; class Magnoliopsida; order Asterales; family Asteraceae; genus Rutidosis; species Rutidosis leptorrhynchoides. Next base: position 75,674,959 of record NC_092334.1, read on the forward strand.
AACGATATCTTTTTCTTGGTGCCACTCATGTGAGTGGGAAGCAGAGTTATCAATAATTTTGTAAGCATCAGTTGCGGTTTTCTTCATAATGGAACCACCAGCTGCTATATCGATGTCTTTCCTTGTAGTGATGTCGCATCCTTGGTAGAATATTTGTACTATTTGACAGGTGTCTAAACCATGTTGCGGACATCCCCATAATAACTTTCCAAATCTTGTCCAAGCCTCATATAAAGTTTCATTTGGCTTTTGTGTGAACGTAACAGTTTCTCCTTGAAGTCTCACGGCTTTAGATGCTGGAAAGCATTGTTTAAGAAATTTTTCAACTAAAACGTCCCATGTATCAATCGCCCCTTCAGGTAATGATTCTAACCAATCTTTGGCTTCTCACTTTAAAGTCGAGGGAAATAACATGATATATATCTGTTCATCCTCAACTTCTCGAATTTTAAATTGTGTACAGATCCTATTAAAAGTACGAAGATGTTCATTTGGATCTTCCTTCGGCGCACCACTAAATTGGCATTGATTTGTTACCATGTGTAGGATTTGTCCTTTGATTTCATAATCTGGCGCATTAATGTCTGATTGAGTAATTGCATGACCTTGGCCAGTGCGTTTAGCTCTCATTCGGTCTTCCATACTTAGAGGTTCCAGATTCTCCATAATTGAATTTGTTGAATCTGAATCACTAGAGGATTCTGATTTAATGGTTGGTTCCTCGACAATCTCCGTTTGAATGATTGGTGGTTCCGGAGGAAAGATTAATGGTTCAGGATCTATGAATTGTCCCTGAATATTCTCCGGATTCTCAATTGTGAGGTCGGGTTCAAAAAATGGATTATCGGAAATTTGAATTGGAGTACTTGGTTGACTGGATGACGATTCTAAAGAAAAATCAACGACGACAATATTTGCTAGATGTCTTGATCGAGTTACAGGTGGTGACCGTACAAAAGGTGGTGAACGTTTTGCTCGGTGCATTCACTGAATATCCTATTAGTTATAAAAATAAGAAAAATTATATAAGTTATCAAATTAATAGACTTTTCTGATTTTGCCCACGTTTTGAATAGCCAAAAGATGCAGCAGAGGGGCAGGATTCATTTGGTCTCAATATAATTGAGTACTGTTTGGCTCCAATAACCCAGTCCACGTACAAATCCAACTATTAATATGAACCAGAAAATTTTGATGTCTATCAATTTAACCACTTAAAATAATTTTTTCGTTTGAAATTTTAAAGAAATTTAGAGAAGAAATAGAAAATTCTATGTCCTAAAAACTAGAATGTCGAGAAATAAGAAAGAAAAAAAGAGCGCGTCGAAAAACGTCGAAAAATAAATGGTCGAAAAATAATAGGCGTCGAAAAATAAAAATAAGAAAGTAGCGCGTCGAAACTTAAAAAGGAACTAAAAACTAAGAATTAAAAGTTACGTCTAGGAATATTAAAGCTTACAAGAAATTCTATATCCCAAATAGCAATAACTTAAAAAGGTACTAAAATATATAAAACGGCGTCGCAAAATTCTAAAGCACCTAAATCTTAGTCTAAAGAAAAAGCACTTAAGGGATTTTACGGCAAAGCCTAAAAATCTAGAAGTAAAAATAACTATGGCAAAAACTATGACTTAAAACTAAATACGAGAGAAAAATACAAATATTACGCTAAAACGAATAAAAAGAAACAAAATATAAAAATATACTTAAAGTTGTAAAAAGTACAATTTTTATAAAAATATTATTTTTATATTAATTATTTTATAAAAGTATTAATTTTGTAATTTAATTAAACTAATTAAACTTAATAATACAAATTAAATAAACACTAAACTAAATAATTAAATAACTAAACCCTAATTAGGGTTATAATAAATAATAATAATAATTACGTAATGATTGCAGAATTAGGGTAAAACTGTGACGTGTCAGACAGGGCCATGGAATCGCATGGTCCTCACGTTAAAAATCCATGCGATCGCATGGAGTAGGATTTCGGGCCTGATATTGGGCTGCTACAGTGATCGGGCCGAGTAGTTTTACTATTTTTTTTTCTGTTTTAAATTTCTGTTTTAAAATATTTAAATTAAGTAAATAAAACTTATATTTTTACAAAATAAAATAAAAATAAAGAAACTTTATAAAACTTATATAATTAACAATCTCTTAAAAATATTTAAATTTTATTTTTCTTTTTATATTTTTGTATTTAAAAACGTATTTTTATAAAAGGAAACTTAAAAATTAGTAAAAATCTTTTTTTTATATAGCGTTGCGCTTCCGGCGTTTAAGCAAGAAAGTCCCCGGCAGCGGCGCCAAAAATACTTGATGTGTGCGAGGTGTACTAGGAAATAGTATTATTTTTACAACGAAATACTATTAAATACGATACAATTTTACACAAGATATTTATTTATTTATAGAATGGATATACTTAAACCTTGCTACAACACTTATAGGCAGTGTACCTAATCGTACAGTAGTATAGTTTTTAGTAAGCCCGGTTCGTTCCACAGGGAAAATTAAACAAGCTTAACACTATATTAGTTTTAATCTTATAAAAATACAAATATATATATATAAGTAATATTATTATTATAAAAGGGGGGGTTTTTTACCGTTTAATGACCGGTTTGTAGATTTTAAAACTTTAGTCGCAATTAAAACCTAATGTAAAATACTAAAAATAAATACAACTTAATTTAAAGCGTAAAGTAAATAACGATAATGAAATTACGATAAATAAAAATGCGATAAATAAAAAGTATGACAATTAAAGAGTACGATAATTAAAAGTGCAATTAAATACAATGACAATAAATAAAAGTGCGATAATTAAAAGTGCAATTAAATATAAAATAAAGGAAATTAAATATGAAATAAAGGAATTATGCTTATTTAAACTTCCGTAATCATGATGTTTGACGTGTTGTTTTTAGTTTATTCCCATGGGTTAATTGTCCTTTGTCCTGGATTATTCGATATGTCCATACGGATTTGTCCATAATAGTCCATCAGGCATAAATATAAAGTGCAAAAGTCTTCGTCAAATTATTCTTATTCCTGAAGTCAAATATTCCAACTAATTGGGGATTCGAATTGTAACAAGGTTTTAATACTTTGTTTAATGAATACACCAGGTTATCGACTACGTGTAAACCAAGGTTTTACTACTTTGTTAACAATTACACCAATTACCCTTGAATGTAATCCACCCCTGTTTCAACAAGTCTATTAACTAATAATCCAGTTCCGTGTCTGGTAAAATGAACAATTATTGGTATTTATAGATATCCCGCCCACCGTACCCAGTCAAGCGTATGTGGTTATATATAAATACGTCAAATTATAAGTCTATATATTAATTTAACGAGGTATCATTTAGTTAATATAAAACCCATTAATAGCCCATAGTCTAATTTCCACAAGTGTCGTTCTTTTGTCCAAACCCCAATTATGGTACAAAGCCCAATTATCCAATTTTAATATTTAGCCCAACATCATGATTACTTCGACATCAAATAAGCATAATAATAACTTAGCTACGAGACATTAAATTAAAAATAACATTAACCATAACTTACAGTGATTAAAAATAGCGTAGCGTTACACGGATAGAATTTCGACTTACACCCTTACAACATTCGCTAACAAACCCTTATTATTAGAATTTAAAATTAAAATTAAAATATAAATATAAATATATTTACGTATATAGATAGAGAGATGGATGGATATATGATTAAAAACTGAGCCAAAATCGCGAATTTATAGGACCTGGGTTGTCACCTACTGCCATGCGATCACATGGCTTTTTGCCTTCCAGGCCATGCGATCGCATGGCCACTTTTTCCAGCTCACAAGACTTTGTTTCTTTGTATGCCGGCGGTTTTTATAAATAAATATAATATATAAATAATTATAATAATTATTTAAATATTATATTATATTTATGTGCATAGTTGACTTGTAATTTTTAGTCCGTTGCGTCGAGCGTTGAGAGTTGACTTTGGTCCCGGTTCCGGTTTTTCGAACGTCCTTGCGTACAATTTAATATCTTGTATTTTGCGTTTCGCATCTTGTACTCTTGTAATTTTGAGACGTTTCTTATCAATAATTGGAACCTCTTTGATTGTACTTTGTACTTTAGAGCTTTTTGGTCGTTTGCGTCTTCAATTCGTCGAATCTGTCTTTTGTCTTCACCTTTTATTATTTAAACGAATATCACTTGTAAATAGAACAATTGCAACTAAAAGCTTGTCTTTCTTGAGGGATAATGCTATGAAATATATGTTCGTTTTTAGCATTATCAAGAAGCTTTTCAAAGAAGGTAAAGATTTCACCCCTAAACCTCTTTAAATTCGATTTTTAGTGTTCTTGATCTATAATTTACCTAATTTGATTTTATTAATTTCTAGTGTAATTAGAGTTAAATTGTTAGTATATTATGCATGTATAACCCAGATTGATGCTATTTAACATGATTTGAAGCCAAAAACTTCAAAAATTTTAGGAATCTAGGGTTTGTGTTCTTGATCAATTTGGGGCTTTTTGATATAAACATGTTATGGCCAATTTTTTTCATGAATTATTGCTAAATTAAGTAGTGTAACATGTTTAGATAGCTAAATGATCCAAACTTTGATCCTAAACATGATTTTTGAAAATTAAAGTGGACTTTTTAGGTCTAAAATTCATGAACTTGATTAAATTGATGTAAATGCCATTTGAAACTTGTTTAATTGCTGGTAATGGTTGTTTTAACATGTTATTTGAGTTAAATGCTTATGAACTTTGTAAACATTTTCATATATGCTTATTTGAAAAAGTGTAGAATTGTAAAAATTGTGAAAATGTGTATAAGTTTAATTTTGATTGAACATGTTATTGTAATTGTTTCAAGTTGTTATTTTGCTAACACTAATGCATATTTGGATGCACAAATTTTGTGTTTAATGTGTTTTGCAGAGATTTACTGATCCCGATGGTGCATCATCATCATCATCTAGACAACCTGCTCCAGAACCTGAACCAGAAATGCAATATGAACCGGAGCAACAACAGGAACAACAACAACAACCTGATCAACACACTCCATATTATGATCCGCAACTAGAATATATTAATGCCTACGTAGTATTTCCGATGCATCCGATAGTAGCACACCCGACGATTCATGAAGAACAGTCGCATCCTAATCTGAGGTTTGATCGAAGTTGGAAAGATTACCCGACATATCAAAGTAACAAATTCAAACTGGTAACGAAAAATATAGAAGTGCCGAGGGTAATCGATTGGGAGCCTTTGGAAAGGGTCTAACTGGTTAACTCAGTTAGACAACATTTGATCCAAAGGTATGGCAGTTCTTTTTTTCCCGATTGGGAACGTTTATTCACCATTCGTAGGCCTGTATATAAGGAATGGTGCGTTGAGCTTATGAGTACTATTTCACTTAATGCGGATGTAGTTAGGTTAGATGATAGAAGTTTTCTTAGATTTATACTTGGCCGTAGGATGTACAGGATGTCCATGCTGGACATGGCCAGGGCTTTACAGATATATACGCCCGCTGAATTACTATTACCCGATTGTACAAATTTGATTTATCATGGTGAAAGGGTAGATAGGAATTTTGATGCTAACGCCGTCTGGAGGCGTATGTCAGATTATAATGTTTTTGGGTGGGCAGGAACACACTCCTATTACATATTCACAGAGCCGAGCTTCGTATAATTCATATATTTCTGGCTAACTCGATCACACCGAGAGGTCACAACAAGGAGAAAATGACCTTACATGATTTATTTTATCTTAAGTGTATTCGAGACCCAAGAGGCTTTGTTAATATCCCTTACTGTGTTGGTTTTTATTTGTCTAAGATAGTGGAAGGAATACAGGAAGGGGGAATAATAGGAGGAGGTATTTTTGTTACTCTCATTGGAGAGTATTTGGGTATAGATAGGGATCAAGGGGGTCCTCTTCTGGTATGTAGGGAATAGGATGATACTTTATGATTGAAGGTCTATCAGGGTGCTAAGGTATTGAAGAGCAGACGCAATCCGACAGTACCGTATGTTGGTCGTCATCCACAGGTAGAGAGAGGTTCAGATGAGGAAATGGAGGAAGCAGATGACATTAGGGATGTCATTAGGGAGGCTATGACTGATGTCTACCAGCGTATAGATGACGTAGAAATGACAAACCAGGATAGACATAGTCGATACGAGCAGTGGCACACCCAGGATGTGTACGAGCATTCCAGGCAACGACAGCATGATAGATGGCACTATCATCAGCATCAGATCATGAGCCGGCTATCACCTCAGGATCACTACGTACCAACCCGACCTGCTTACTATCCTCCACACCAGCCCGATATGAGACCACCATTTACTCTCTACGAACCTAACCAGGCCTATCAGTACACCTATCACCAACCATAGAACCCGACCGACGACATGAACTGGAACCCCTATCCAGATTGATATAATTCCCGTTGGTGATTTCTTTGATTTTTATCTTTTTATTATTTCTATTTATTTATGTTTAAACATATAATATTGTGATACTTTTATTGTAATGTTTAATATTTTTATTATGTTGTACTAATATTTCATATTTGATTTGAATGTGGGATGTTAAGTCCCATTTCAAATTATCATGCATGTTATTATTTGTATGTATGTATATTGTCAGTTGTACACAACAGGGTAAAACAAGCGCATTTTCAAAGACTGTCATTAAGTTCAGCAAAAGCTACTAATTTTGACGACAAAACGAAAAACAAATGTGATGTAACAACAAGATGGAATGAACAAATGATGTGCGCCATTTATCATTCAACAAACAAACGCCAATATGTTTGGAAACTTTGGTAAAATTTAATCATTTTTCTACGCTAATCACCCTCAATAATTTAAATTGTTACTGATTTCTTGCAAATGAGGGCATTGCAAGATCTTAAGTGTGGAAAGGGGTTAAATTATTTCGGATTTTTAAAATTTTTCAAAATTTTCAAATAAATGAATTCAAAATCATGTTTATACATATTTATGAACGGTAAAACTAGGTGTTAACACCGAAATTATTGTTACCTCAGAAAGGACATAAATTGAGAAACAACCCAAAATATTAGAATTCATTATGGAATAGAGGACAATAAAAAGGCAAAGAAATGAAAATAAAAGCCAAGTGTGAGAAAATTTACCAAGTTATTTAAAACATATATCACATATTTTTGTACAAATAATTGAAGATACTTTTGTTTTGGACAAAATTAACCGTTTTACCCGGTAAATTGTAAGATATTTGAAAGAAATGATGGATCTACACGATAAATCAATTCCATCATTAAAAGGAAGTAAAGTCTTCCGAAAAAGATACGCTCTTCTTGATTTAAATCAGGAAGTTGTCGTCCAGACCAGCTGTAGGTTGACGAAAAATTTAGAAAAGTCATCTCTAAAATCAGCAGGAAATCCACGGACCTCAGCATCAAACAGGGTCGCCAAGTGGTCAGACTTATCCTAACCATGAGAGGATCTGTCTTTTAAAATGGGGAGGGCGCCATGCAAATTAGCTTGATAAGACTAATGAATCAGATCCCTAGAAAGGATAATCTCCTTAAAAGATCAAAAATCAGCTTTTAAGCTTGATATTACTCAATCCTTGAGATTGACTTTTAAAGATTGAGAATTACAAACTCATGGAATTCGATGATATCTAAACTCGAGCTTGAACGAGAAAATATTTTGATCAAAATTACAAACCGATTTGTTTTCTGAAAACCCATTTTTAATGCGTTCATTACCATTGAACGTAAAATCCTAGGAATTCACCTGAAATTCATTAGGTCACCTGAACCAAATCGGGTGTCAACCGTAAGAACGGTGGTTACATAGCATGATCAAAGACAGGATTTTGTGCCAGACCGAAAAACCATAGGGTGAGCTTTACTATTGCTCCTACAAAGGATAGTAATTGCATCCGACACGATATAGACAACAATTAAAAGCATGTCACGGGACATTGCCTTAACAGTTGCTTGTTCAACGCTTTCCTTTACAACCGAACGGTAGTTTACCGAAAGGTAATATACGGAACAAGTATACTGGACGTGTTGCTTTCCCAATACAAGGTTAGCAAGTGGGTGACACAAAACCTCAAGTTTTGAGCTAAAATTTTCAAATCTGAAACCCACAAAACCCACAAAAACAATTTGCAAACACCGGTGAAGGGTTATTCCGGAAAACTTATCTAGGGTAAAAGCTAGATTGAATTTTCAAAAGATCAAATGTTTTCATAAAGATCCAATTTCCTAAAGGATCTAAATTTTCATAGTCATGTGGGACTGTAACCACATCGTTACTACCATTGTTCATACCGCCATATAGAAATCACTGATGTACAAAGTGTGAAGAATAAAGAAGTGATTCTAGTATTTTTATTTCAAGACTATATTGCTTGAGGACAAGCAACGCTCAAGTGTGGGAATATTTGATAATGCTAAAAACGAACATATATTTCATAGCATTATCCCTCAAGAAAGACAAGCTTTTGGTTGCAATTGTTCTATTTACAAGTGATATTCGTTTAAATAATAAAAGGCGAAGACAAAAGACAGATTCGACGAATTGAAGATGCAAACGACCAAAAAGCTCAAAAGTACAAAGTACAATCAAAGTGGTTCAAATTATTAATGAGAAACGTCTCAAAATTACAAGAGTACAAGACGCGAAACGCAAAATACAAGATATTAAATTGTACGCAAGGACGTTCGAAAATTCGGAACCGGGACCAGAGTCAACTCTCAACGCTCGACGGAACGGACTAAAAATTACAAGTCAACTATGCACATGAATATAATATAATATATAATTAATTCTTAAAATTATATATATTATATTATTTAATAAAACCGTCGGCAAACAAGAAAACAAACCTGTGTGAGCTGGAAAAGCAGGCCATGCGATCGCATGGCCTGGAAGTGTAATTTCCATGCGATCGCATGGCCCCAAATTTTGGGTCCGGTCCTATAAATACAGTTTTCAGCCGAACTTAACACATCTTTTTCTCTTCTCTATCTATCAACGTATTATATATATATATATATATATATACATATATATATACACATATATATATACATATATATATATATATATATATATATATTATAATTTTAATTTTAATTTTAATAATAATAAGGGTATGTTAGCGAATGTTGTAAGGGTGTAAGTCGAAATTCTGTCCGTGTAACGCTACGCTATTATTAATCATTGTGAGTTATGTTCAACCTTTTTAAATTAATGTCTCGTAGCTAAGTTATTATTATGCTTATTTAAGCCGAAGTAATCGTGATGTTGGGCTAAAATATTAAAGATTGGGTAATTGGGCTTTGTACCATAATTGGGGTTTGGACAAAAGAATGACTCTTGTGGAAATTAGACTATGGGCTATTAATGGGCTTTATATTTTTTTAATTAAATGATAGTTTGTTAATTTAATATAAAAATTTACAATTGGACGTACCTATAAATAACCATATACACTCGATCGGACACGATGGGCGGGATATTTATAAGTACTAATAATCGTTCATTTAACCGGACACGGGAATAGATTAATAGTTAATGGACTTATTAAAACAGGGGTGAATTACATACAAGGAAAATTGGTGTAATTATAGTTTAAGTCCCCAATTAGTTGGAATATTTGACTTCGGATATAAGGATAATTTGACGAGGACACTCGCACTTTATATTTATGACTGATGGACTATTATGGACAAAAACCAGACGGACATATTGAATAATCTAGGACAAAGGACAATTAATCCATGGTAATAAGCTAAAATCAACACGTCAAACATCATGATTACGGAAGTTTAAATAAGCATAATTCCTTTATTTCATATTTAATTGCACTTTTAATTATCGCACTTTAATTTATTGTCATTTTAATTATCGTACTTTTTAATTATCGCAATTTTATTTATTGTCATTTTATTTATCGCAATTTCATTATCGTTATTTACTTTACGCTTAAAATTAAGCTATATTTATTTTTAATATTTTACATTAGGTTTTAACTGCGACTTAAGTTTTAAAATTGACAAACCGGTTATTAAACGGTAAAAACCCCCTTTTATAATAATAATACTACTTATATTTATATTTATATTTATATTTATATTTATGCAAATATAGTTTTAAAAATATAGCGTTAAACTTAGCTAGCTCCCTATGGAACGAACCGGACTTACTAAAAACTACACTATTGTACGATTAGGTATACTGCCTATAAGTGTTGTAGCAAGGTTTAGGTATATCCACTCTATAAATAAATAAATAACTTGTGTAAAATTGTATCGTATTTAATAGTATTTTGTAGTAAAAATTAATAGTATTTTATACCCCTTCGCTTTAACATCAAGTATTTTTAGCGCCGCTACCGGGGACTTGCTTAAACGCAGGAAGCGAAACGCTATATATATAAAAAAATAAAAAAAAAGATTTTTAATTTACTTTTGTAAAAATACGTTTTAATTTTTAAAAAAAATAACAAAAATATAAAAAGAAAAAACAAAATTTATATATTTTAAGAGTTTGTTAAATATATATATAAAATTATAAAGTTTTTTTATTTTTATTTTAGTTTTTTTTAAAAAAAATTTAATTTTTTATTTCATTTATATAAATATTTTATATAAATATTAAAACAGAAAAAAAAATATATAAAAACTCTCGGCCCGACACTGTAGCAGCCCAATTTGTAACCTGAATATTTGGGCCATGTGATCGCATGGATCCTTAGGCAAAAACTCATGCGACCGCGTGACAGGTTCTGACACGCCCAATTTGACCTAATTCTGCATTAATTACGGGTATAATTTAATTATTATAATTAATAACCCTAATTAGGTTTAGTATATTTTAATATTTAGTTTAGTTTTATTTAATTTATAATATTTAGTTATAATTAGTTTTAATAATTACTAAATTTATACTTTTATAAAATAAAAAAATATAAAAATAATATTTTTATAAAAATTGTATTTTTATAAATTTAAGTTTTATTTTTAAATTTTGTATCTTTTTAATCGTTTATTCGTAATATTTATATTTTTCATTCGTAATTAGTTTTAAGTTTTAGTATTTGCCGTAGTTATTTTTAGGCTCTGCCGTAAAATCCCTTAAGTGCTTTTTCTTTAGACTAAGATTTAGGTGCTTTAAAATTTTACGACGCCGTTTTTAGATTTTAGTACTTTTTAAGTTATTGCCGTTTTGGATATAGTATTTCTTTAAGCTTTAATACTTTTAGACGCAACTTTTAATTCTTAGTTTTTAGACTTTTAAGTTTCGACGCGCTACGTTCTTTTTATTATTTTTCGACCTTTTATTTTTCAACGTTTTTCGACGTGCTCTTTTTCTTTCTTATTTCTCAACGCTCTAGTTTTTAGGGCATATAATTTTCTATTTCTTCTCTAAAATTTCTTTAAATTTCAACGAAAAATTATTTTAAGCGGTTAAATTAATAGACATCCAAAATTTTCTGGTTCGTAGTAATAGTTGGATTTGTTAGTGGCGAGTTGTGGGCTTCCGATTTAAAGGGTCCTGGCTACCTGCTGCATCCATTGGCTATTCGTAACGTGGGAAAAATCAGAAAAGTCTATTAAATTTGATAACTTATATAATTTTTATCTTTTATAACTAATAGGATATTCAGTGAATGCACCGAGCAAAACGTTCACCACCTTTTATACATTCACCACCTGTAACTCGATCAAGACATCTAGCCAATATTGTCGCCGTTGATTTTTCTTTAGAATCATCATCCAGTCGACCAAGTACTCCAATTCAAATTTCCGATAATCCATTTTTTGAACCCGACCTCACAATTGAGAATCCGGAGGATATTCAGGGACAATTCAGAGATCCTGAACCATTAATCTTTCCTTCGGAACCACCAATCATTCAAACAGAGATTGTCGAGGAACAAACCATTAAATCAGAATCCTCTAGTGATTCAGATTCAACAAATTTAATCATGGAAAATCTGGAACCTCTAAGTATGGAAGACCGAATGAGAGCTAAACGCACTGGCCGAGGTCACGCAATTACTCAACCAGACATTAATGCGCCAGATTATGAAATCAAAGGACAAATCCTACACATGGTAACTAATCAATGCCAATTTAGTGGTGCGCCGAAGGAAGATCCAAATGAACATCTTCGAACCTTTAATAGGACCTGTACTTTATTTAAAATTCGAGAAGTGGAGGATGAACAGATATATCTCATGTTATTTCCTGGACTTTAAAGGGAAAAACCAAAGATTGGTTGGAATCGTTACCTGAAGGGCTATTGATACATGAGACGTTTTAGTTGAAAATTTTCTTAAACAATTTTTTCCGGCATCTAAAGCCGTGAGACTTCAAGTAGAAATTGTTACGTTCACACAAAAGTCAAATGAAAATCTATATGAAGAGTGGACAAGATTTAGAAAGTTATTAAGAGGATGTCCGCAACATGGTTTAGACACTTGTCAAATAGTACAAATATTCTACCAAGGATGCGACATCACTATAAGAAAAGACATTGATATAGCAGCTGGTGGTTCCATTATGAAGGAAACCGCAACTGAAGCTTACAAAATTATTGATAACACTGCTTCCCACTCACATGAGTGGCACCAAGAAAAAGATATCGTTAGATCATCTAAAGCGGCTAGAGCCAATTCTAGCCATGACTTCGATTCCATTTCCGCAAAGATAGATGCTGTTGAGAGACGAATGGAAAAGATGACTAAAGATATTCACTCAATACGAATTAGTTGTGAGCAGTGTGGAGGACCACATTTAACAAAAGATTGTCTCAGTATTGAACAAACAATGGAACAAAGAGAGAATGTTTCATACATGAACCAAAGGCCTGGAAATAATTATCAGAATAATTATCAACCGCCAAGACCAATCTACAATCAAAATCAGAATTATAACCGAAATGTTCCTACAACAACCAAAAAGGTCCTAGCAATCAACAAGTATCTAACAATACTTACAATCAGCAAAGACCTATTTTTCAAAATAAACCACCACAAATCGATGATAAAAAGCCAAATTTAGAAGATATGATGTCGAAGCTAGTTGAATGTCAAACGCAGTTTTTCACATCTCAGAAACAAACCAATGAACAAAATGCTCAAGCATTTAGAAATCAACAAGCTTCTATTCAAAATTTAGAACAAGAAGTAAGTAACCTAGCACGGTTGATAGGTGAAAGAAAACCAGGAAGTTTACCTAGCGATACAAATGCTAACCCCCGGAATGAAACAGCTAAAGCCATTACCACAAGAAGTGTTATTACACTTAAACCACCTGAAATGCCTGTAATTTTTGATGACTCTATTCCTACTCCACAAGAACTACAATCTGAGCAAGATAAGGAAACAGAACCGGTAGTTGAAAAGGTTAATGAAGATAACACAGTTAAGGCAAAACTTTATGTTAAACCATACCAACCACCACTTCCTTACCCGAGTAAAATGAGAAAAGAGAGACTTGAAGCCGAGCAATCCAAATTCTTGGATATGTTTAAACAGATAAATGTCAATCTTCCTTTCATTGATGTAATTTCAGGAATGCCAAGATATGCCAAATTCTTGAAAAATCTAATCACAAATAGAAAGAAAATGGAAGAACTCTCAGCTGTTACTATGAATGCTAATTGTTCTGCAGTGCTGTTGAATAAGATACCAGAAAAACTTTCAGATCCAGGAAGTTTCACAATTCCATGTTTTCTGGGTAGTCTTAGTTCAATAGAAGCATTGGCAGACTTAGGTGCTAGTATAAATTTAATGCCGTATTCACTATACGCTAAACTAGACCTTAGAGAATTGAAACCAACACGAATAAGTATACAACTAGCCGATCGATCAGTAAAATATCCTAGAGGGATAATGGAAAACATGCTAGTTAAAGTTGGTACTTTAGTATTTCCAGTAGATTTTGTTATTCTGGATATGGAAGAAGATTCTCGAGTTCCTCTCATATTAGGAAGACCATTCTTAAACACGGCTAAAGCAATAATAGATATGTTCGGTAAGAAACTGACCCTAAGTATAGAGGACGAGAGTGTTACCTTTTCTGTTGATAGAGCCATGCAACAACCACAATCTGTAGATGATACATGTTATTATATTCAAACTATAGATTCACATGCAGAATTGTTAGAAGAATTTCCAGAATTACAAGGAACAGGAGAATGTTCTTTAGGAGAAGGAACTGAACCAATTGAAGAAGCTGAAATGTTAGCTACACTTATGGCTAATGGATATGAACCAACAACAGAACAAATTCAAATGCTAAAAGAGGAAGACAGATATCGATACAAATCATCGATAGAAGAACCACCGACATTAGAGTTAAAGCCACTTCCAAACCATTTGGAATACGCCTATTTACATGGTGAATCTGAATTACCTGTAATAATATCGTCTTCTCTTGCGGAAAATGAAAAATCTCAACTCATTGCTGTGCTAAAAGCTCATAAACCAGCTATTGCATGGAAGATTCATGATATTAAAGGAATAAGTCCTTCGTATTGCACACATAAAATTCTTATGGAAGAAGGTCATAAAACGTATGTGCACCAACGAAGACTAAATCCTAATATGCAAGATGTTGTTAAGCAAAAAATTATTAAACTGCATGATGCAGGTTTAATTTATCCAATCTCTAATAGTCCATGGGTAAGCCCAGTTCAATGTGTACCTAAAAAGGGTGGCATGACTGTCATCACAAATGAAAAAAATGAGCTTATTCCTACTAGGACTGTAACAGGATGGCGTGTTTGTATTGATTATAGAAAATTAAATGACGCCACCAGAAAAGATCACTTTCCCTTACCTTTCATTGATCAAATGTTGGAAAGATTAGCCAGAAATAGTTACTATTGTTTTCTTGATAGTTTTTCCGGATATTTTCAAATTCCAATAGCACCCGAGGACCAAGAAAAAACTACATTCACGTGCCCTTATGGTACTTTTGCTTACAAACGCATGTCATTTGGACTTTGAAACGCCACTGCAACCTTTCAAAGGTGCATGATGGCGATTTTTCACGACATGATAGAAGAATGCATGGAAGTTTTCATGGATGACTTTTCAGTCTTCGGTGATACTTTTGAAACATGCCTAGTTAATCTTGAACGAATGCTTATTAGATGCGAACAATCAAATCTAGTACTTAATTGGGAGAAATGACATTTCATGGTTAAAGAAGGCATCGTTCTTGGTCATAAAATTTCAAAGGAAGGAATTGAAGTGGATAGAGCTAAAGTAGATGTAATTGCTAAACTTCCACATCCCACCAATGTTAGAGGAGTTAGGAGTTTTCTAGGGCATGCCGGTTTTTACCGACTTTCATAAAAGATTTTTCTAAAATTGCCACTCCTATGAATAAACTCCTAGAAAATGATGCTTCATTCATCTTTTCAGATGAATGCATCAAATCTTTTAATATTCTTAAAGAAAAACTCACTAATGCGCTGATCGTGATAACGCCAAATTGGAATCTACCATTTGAACTAATGTGCGATGCAAGTGATTTTACAATGGGAGCCGTTTTAGGACAAAGGATTGAAAAATGATTTCAACCTATTTATTACGCTAGTAAGACATTACAAGGAGCACAAACAAATTACACAACTACTGAAAAAGAACTCCTTGCTATTGTCTTTGCTTTTGACAAATTTCGTTCATATCTCGTTCTAGCTAAAACGGTGGTCTATACCGACCATTCTACTCTTAGATACCTATTTTCGAAACAAGATGCCAAACCACGATTAATCCATTGGATCTTACTCTTATAAGAATTCGATATTGAAATCCGAGATAAAAAGGGAGCAGAAAATCTCGCAGCTGATCATCTTTCTCGTCTTGAAAATCCTGAATTAGAAGTTCTCAATGAATCGGCTATACAAGACAACTTTCCTGATGAATATCTATTAAAGATAGATTATAGTGAAATTCCATGTTTTGCAGACTATGCAAACTACTTAGTATGTAGATTCTTTGAAAAAGGGTTGTCGTACCAAAAACGAAAGAAATTCTTTAGTGATATAAAACACTATTTTTGGGAAGATCCACATTTGTTTAAAAGTTGTCCCGATGGAATAATACGCCGATGCGTATTCAGAGATGAAGCTAGTCAAATCTTAAACTATTGTCACACAGGACCAACAGGAGGGCATTATGGGCCTCAACTTACAGCAAGAAAAGTTTACGATGCTGGATTCTATTGGCCTACAATTTTCAAAGACGCACACCTTCTTTGCAAATCCTGTGATGCTTGTCAAAGGGCCGGAAAAATAAGTTAACGAGATGAAATGCCACAAAATGTCATTCAAGTATGTGAAGTATTTGACATTTGGGGAATTGACTTTATGGGTCCATTTCCAAAATCTCATAATAATCTCTACATTCTCGTTGCCATTGATTATGTATCTAAATGGGCGGAAGCACAAGCTCTCCCAACTAACGATGCACGAGTTGTAGTCAACTTTTTAAAATGTCTTTTTGCAAGGTTCGGAACACCGAAAGCTTTAATAAGTGATCGGGGTACTCATTTTTGTAATAATCAACTTGAGAAAGTTCTCAAATATATGGAGTAACTCATAAAATCTCAATCGCTTATCATCCACAAACAAGTGGACAAGTTGAAAATACCAACCGAGCATTAAAACGTATTCTAGAGAAAACCGTAGGATCAAATCCGAAGGAATGGTCCATGAAATTGGAGGATGCACTCTGGGCTTTTAGAACAGCCTACAAAACTCTAATTGGAACCACACCTTTTAAACTCATTTACGAAAAAGCATGTCATCTTCCAGTAGAAATTGAACACAAAGCATTTTGGGCTTTGAAGACATGTAATCTTGATTTACATGAAGCTGGACGTCTACGGTTAAGTCAATTAAACGAATTAGAAGAATTAAGACATGAAGCATACGAAAATTCGTTAATCTATAAGGAAAGAACGAAGAAATGGCATGATAAAAGAATCAGAAGTTCAAAAGAATTCAAAGAAGGAGACAGAGTTCTTCTTTTCAATTCACGATTCAAACTATTTCCTGGAAAATTGAAATCAAGATGGTCTGGACCATTCATAGTCAAAAGAGTTTTCCCATATGGAACAGTAGAATTAATAAATTCAAATGAGATTGAATTTAAAGTTAATGGTCACAGAGTTAAACATTACATAGATAATCTAATGGAAGTTGAAGATGAAGTTAATCACAATTTCAAAACCACAGCTAACTAAGTGTGAGAAGGTTCGAATCTTTTTAGGGTAATATATATTTCTGTTAGAGTTAGATATTATGTTTTTGTGGAGTTTTCGAAAATGGAATCTGAATGGTCTTTCCCTAGCAGATCCTAAAGAACTAGTTTTCTCCCCCCATTTTGAATTTTTATTTTTTTTAGGTTTTACGAGATGAAGAATTCCTTTGATCTGAACCATGGTCTAATGCTACACGCTATGATTACTAAACGTAATAATGACACACTTCCGAGTGAACTGGTATCATTCATAAGAGGCAAAATGGACGGAGTAAGAAAAGAACTCAGAAAAGATCATCATAAGATACATTTTGGTAAAGGAAAATCAAAATCCGCAACAAAAAGAAGAGCACGACACCTTGAAAGATGTTATAAATGCGGAAAATGGTCACACGAAGGTAAATGTTCAAATAATCAAACATATTCAAATACCGAATTTGTTACTCTATGCAGAGAAGGACCGTTCATATGTTTAGAAGAAAAGATATTAAAGAATCGAGGTTACGCTTATGTAGCTATGGAGAACCAAATCACACGACTCTCCTATGAGTCGGCTAAAGCAGGTCTCTGAGAATTCTTTCTCATAGGTAAGTATGTACAGTTTTTATTTTTATTTTTATTGCTTTTAACCTTTTGATAATAAACGCTGAATCATTCTCTATAAAGTATTAAATTGGTATTCAATAAATTAGGTATGCGTAACCGAAATTATTGATATCATACAAAAATTTATTACATCACTGCGAAATTTACCGTTTATTCTTAAGGTATAAATATCTTTAATCAATCAACCCAAAATATTTCAAAAATTCGTCAGGAGTAAAACTAGGTGATATAGCCGAAATTACTTTACCGAAAAGAGGTGTGTATATTTTTGATAATATTTGATTGATTAAAGTGGGATAAAAGACCAAAAAGATTTTTAATTTTAATTTTTACCATGTTTTTAAAATTAATATATAAATATTAAATTAATATTATAATTTTTTTTAAAATCAATATATTTAAGTTTGTAAATATTTGAAAAACTAATATTTTTAATATAAGTTTGTATGTATAAAAACAAAAATATAATATAAGTTTGGTGTGAATTTTTAATTTTAATAAAATGAATTTTTAATTTTATGCATTTTAAATCTAATTTTGGTGTGAATTTAAAAAGAAAAATTTACTTTATTTCATTAAGTTAAAAATGTGATTTTTAAAATTCGTCGTGAGTTGAAAACTAGGTCGTTGAACCGAAATTGCTTTACCCGAGGGCGGGACGAGAACTTTTATTATCATTATTTTTAATCTTATTGAATTAAAGTAAGCCAAAAACATTTAAAAAACCCAAAAATCTTTGCTTTTAAAACAACGCTTAAAACGTGACAAATTTTTAAAATTTTGTCGAGGGACGGACTAGGACAACGATCCGAAACGCCCTCATCCTAAAAAGAAACAAAATTTTAATTTTTAATTAATTATATGTTTTATTAGTAATGGTTTTTATAAAAAAAAAAAAACCTTTTTAAAAAAAATTAAAATAGCAGACCCCATGCGATCGCATGGGGTTTCCCCTTCAAATCCATGCGATCGCATGGAGAGAGAATTCTGGTCAGATTGAAAAACCCAGCTCGCTGTTCTGTCTTCACCACAAACACACACACATACACGGGCAAATACACACATACACTCAAAAAGTCGCCATTTTTAACCATAATTCGTCAAATTTCTCGCTCTAATCATGAAATTGTTCAGAAGCTTTTCAAAGAAGGTAAAGATTTTACCCCTAAACCTCTTTAAATTCGATTTTTAGTGTTCTTGAGCTATAATTTACCTAATTTGATTTTGTTAATTTCTAGTGTAATTAGAGTTAAATTGTTAGTATATTATGCATGTATAACCTAGATTGATGCTATTTAACATGATTTGAAGCCAAAAACTTCAAAATTTTTAGGAATCTAGGGTTTGTGTTCTTGAGCAATTTGGGGCTTTTTGATATAAACAGGTTATGGCCAATTTTTTTCATGAATTATTGTTAAATTAAGTAGTGTAATATGTTTAGATAGCTAAATGATCCAAACTTTGATCCTAAACATGAATTTTTTAAAATTAAAGTGGACTTTTTAGGTCTAAAATTCATGAACTTGATTAAATTGATGTAAATGCCATTTGAAACTTATTTAATTACTGGTAATGGTTGTTTTAACATGTTATTTGAGTTAAATGCTTATGAACTTTGTAAACATTTTCATATATGCTTATTTAAAAAAGTGTAGAATTGTAAAAATTGTGAAAATGTGTATAAGTTTAATTTTGATTGAACATGTTATTGTAATTGTTTCAAGTTGTTATTTTGCTAACACTAATGCATATTTGGATGCACAAATTTTGTGTTTAATGTGTTTTACAGAGATTTACCGATACTGATGGTGCATCATCATCATCATCTAGACAACCTGCTCCAGAACCTGAACCAGATATGCAATATGAACCGGAGCAACAACAGGAACAACAACAACAACCTGATCAACACGCTCCATATTATGATCCGCAACTAGAATATATTAATGCCTACGTAGTATTTCCGATGCATCCGATAGTAGCACACCCGACGATTCATGAAGAACAGTTGCATCCTAATCTGAGGTTTGATCGAAGTTGGAAAGATTACCCGACATATCAAAGTAACAAATTCAAACTGGTAACG
Source organism: Rutidosis leptorrhynchoides (assembly GCF_046630445.1). Taxonomy (NCBI): domain Eukaryota; kingdom Viridiplantae; phylum Streptophyta; class Magnoliopsida; order Asterales; family Asteraceae; genus Rutidosis; species Rutidosis leptorrhynchoides. The sequence continues at coordinate 75,694,988 of NC_092334.1, forward strand.
AAAAATGTAGAAGTTACGAGGGTAATCAATTGGAAGCCTTTGGAAAGGGTCCAACTGATTAACTCAGTTAGACAGCATTTGATCCAAAGGTATGGCAGTTCTTTTTTTCCCGATTGGGAACGTTTATTCACCATTTGTAAGCCTGTATATAAGAAATGGTGCGTTGACCTTATGAGTACTATTTCACTTAATGCGGATGTAGTTAGGTTAGATGATAGAAGTTTTCTTAGATTTATACTTGGCCGTAGGATATACAGGATGTCCATGCTGGACATGGCCAGGGCTTTACAGATATATACGCCCGCTGAATTACTATTACCCGATTGTACAAATTTGATTTATCATGGTGAAAGGGTAGATAGGAATTTTGATGCTAACGCCATCTGGAGGCGTATGTCAGATTATAATGTTTTTGGGCCGGCAGGAACACACTCCTACTTACATATTCACAGAGCCGAGCTTCGTATAATTCATAGATTTCTGGCTAACTCGATTACACAGAGAGGTCATAACAAGGAGAAAATGACCTTACATGATTTATTTTACCTTAAGTGTATTCGAGACCCAAGAGGCTTTGTTAATATCCCCTACTGTTACCTCAAAATCATGTTTATACATATTTATGAACGGTAAAACTAGGTGTTAACACCGAAATTATTGTTACCTCAGAAAGGACATAAATTGAGAAACAACCCAAAATATTAGAATTCATTATGGAATAGAGGACAATAAAAAGGCAAAGAAAGGAAAATAAAAGCCAAGTGTGAGAAAATTTACCAAGTTATTTAAAATATATATCACATATTTTTGTACAAATAATTGAAGATACTTTTGTTTTGGACAAAATTAACCGTTTTACCCGGTAAATTGTAAGATATTTGAAAGAAATGATGGATCTACACGATAAATCAATTCCATCATTAAAAGGAAGTAAAGTCTTCCGAAAAAGATACGCTCTTCTTGATTTAAATCAGGAAGTTGTCGTCCAGACCAGCTGTAGGTTGACGAAAAATTTAGAAAAGTCATCTCTAAAATCAGCAGGAAATCCACGGACCTCAGCATAAAACAGGGTCGCCAAGTGGTCAGACTTATCCTAACCATGAGAGGATCTGTCTTTTAAAATGGGGAGGGCGCCATGCAAATTAGCTTGATAAGACTAATGAATCAGATCCCCAGAAAGGATAATCTCCTTAAAAGATCAAAAATCAGCTTTTAAGCTTGATATTACTCAATCCTTGAGATTGACTTTTAAAGATTGAGAATTACAAACTCATGGAATTCGATGATATCTAAACTCGAGCTTGAACGAGAAAATATTTTGATCAAAATTACAAACCGATTTGTTTTCTGAAAACCCATTTTTAATGCGTTCATTACCATTGAACGTAAAATCCTAGGAATTCACCTGGAATTCATTAGGTCACCTGAACCAAATCGGGTGTCAACCGTAAGAACGATGGTTACATAGCATGATCAAAGACAGGATTTTGTGCCAGACCGAAAAACCATAGGGTGAGCTTTACTATTGCTCCTACAAAGGATAGTAATTGTATCCGACACGATATAGACAACAATTAAAAGCATGTCACGGGACATTGCCTTAACAGTTGCTTGTTCAACGCTTTCCTTTACAACCGAACGGTAGTTTACCGAAAGGTAATATACGGAACAAGTATACTGGACGTGTTGCTTTCCCAATACAAGGTTAGCAAGTGGGTGACACAAAACCTCAAGTTTTGAGCTAAAATTTTCAAATCTGAAACCCACAAAACCCACAAAAACAATTTGCAAACACCGGTGAAGGGTTATTCCGGAAAACTTATCTAGGGTAAAAGCTAGATTGAATTTTCAAAAGATCAAATGTTTTCATAAAGATCCAATTTCCTAAAGGATCTAAATTTTCATAGTCATGTGGGACTGTAACCATATCGTTACTACCATTGTTCATACCGCCGTATAGAAATCACTGATGTACAAAGTGTGAAGAATAAAGAAGTGATTCTAGTATTTTTATTTCAAGACTATATTGCTTGAGGACAAGCAACGCTCAAGTGTGGAAATATTTGATAATGCTAAAAACGAACATATATTTCATAGCATTATCCCTCAAGAAAGACAAGCTTTTGGTTGCAATTGTTCTATTTACAAATGATATTCGTTTAAATAATAAAAGGCGAAGACAAAAGACAGATTCGACGAATTGAAGATGCAAACGACCAAAAAGCTTAAAAGTACAAAGTACAATCAAAGTGGTTCAAATTATTAATGAGAAACGTCTCAAAATTACAAGAGTACAAGACGCGAAATGCAAAATACAAGATATTAAATTGTACGCAAGGACGTTCGAAAATCCAGAACCGGGACCAGAGTCAACTCTCAACGCTCGACGCAACGGACTAAAAATTACAAGTCAACTATGCACATGAATATAATATAATACATAATTAATTCTTAAAATTATATATATATATATTATATTATTTAATAAAATCGTCGGCAAACAAGAAAACAAACCTGTGTGAGCTGGAAAAGCAGGCCATGCGATCGCATGGCCTGGAAGTGTAATTTCCATGCGATCGCATGGCCCCAAATTTTGGGTCAGGTCCTATAAATTTCGCAGTTTTTAGCCGAACTTAACACATCTTTTTCTCTTCTCTATCTTTCAACGTATTATATATATATATATATATATATATATATATATATATATATATATATATATATATATATATATATATATATATATATATATATATATATATATATATTATAATTTTAATTTTAATTTTAATATGTTAGCGAATGTTGTAAGGGTGTAAGTCGAAATTTTGTCCGTGTAACGCTACGCTATTATTAATCATTGTAAGTTATGTTCAACCTTTTTAAATTAAAGTCTCGTAGCTAAGTTATTATTATGCTTATTTAAGCCGAAGTAATAATGATGTTGGGCTAAAGTATTAAAGATTGGGTAATTAGACTTTGTACCATAATTGGGGTTTGGACAAAAGAATGACTCTTGTGAAAATTAGACTATGTGCTATTAATGGGCTTTATATTTGTTTAATTAAATGATAGTTTGTTAATTTAATATAAAAATTTACAATTGGACATACCTATAAATAACCATATACATTCGATCGGACACGATGGGCGGGATATTTATAAGTACTAATAATCGTTCATTTAACCGGACACGAGAATGGATTAATAGTTAATGGACTTATTAAAACAGGGGTGAATTACATACCAGGAAAATTGGTGTAATTATAGTTTAAGTCCTCAATTAGTTGGAATATTTGACTTCGGATATAAGGATAATTTGACGAGGACACTCGCACTTTATATTTATGACTGATGGACTGTTATGGACAAAAACCAGACGGACATATTGAATAATCCAGGACAAAGGACAATTCACCCATGGTAATAAACTAAAATCAATACGTCAAACATCATGATTACGGAAGTTTAAATAAGCATAATTCCTTTATTTCATATTTAATTGAACTTTTAATTATCGCACTTTAATTTATTGTCATTTTAATTATCGTACTTTTTAATTATCGCAATTTTATTTATTGTCATTTTATTTATCGCACTTTTATTTATCGCAATTTCATTATCGTTATTTACTTTACGCTTAAAAATAAGTTATATTTATTTTTTATATTTTACATTAGGTTTTAACTGCGACTTAATTTTTAAAATCGACAAACCGGTCATTAAACGGTAAAAATCCCCTTTTATAATAATAATACTACTTATATTTATATTTATATTTATACAAATATAGTTTTAAAAATATAGCGTTAAACTTGGCTAGCTCCCTGTGGAACGAACCGGAATTACTAAAAACTACACTACTATACGATTAGGTACACTGCCTATAAGTGTTGTAGCAAGGTTTAGGTATATCCACTCTATAAATAAATAAATAACTTGTGTAAAATTGTATCGTATTTAATAGTATTTTGTAGTAAAAATTAATAGTATTTTATACCCCTTCGCTTTAACATCAAATATAATACTCAAAAACTTGTTGCATTCAAACAATTAAACTAGAACAGTTAATAAGCCATTTTAACTAACCAAAAGTACAAGGACTAAAACGAAAAAGTTCCAAACCCATCCTTGTTGCCCTAGCTGAAGTTAAAAAAAAGGGATGAAATGACCTTTTTGCCCCTCTAAAAATCGGCCACCATCACCACCTCCTTAAACCCTAACTTGTTCCTTAAGCACTCCTAACTAAACCCTAATTCTAGATCCTTTTAACCTCACCTATAAATAGAGACCTAGGCTAATGCTTTTCTTGTACCAAAACATTCTTATAATCCTCTCTCAAAATCACAATCTCCTCTCCCTCTCCTTTGTGGATTTCGCCCACACCACCACCACGACACCACCACCATCTTTTGAAGTTTTGGTTATTTGCTTTTTGATTCTGGGTAATCTTCAAGTGATCTTCAACGTGTTCTTCGTGATCATCAAAGTGTTCTTGAGTTTTCTAGTGCTTAGATCTTCATCTTCAAGTGTTCTTCTTTTCTTTTTGTTAATCTTCATCCATCTTCAAGGTATAAGACTATAAACCTAAACTTGTTCATTCAATTCTTGTTTTGATTCATATTCATTCTTGATCATATACATACTTGTTCATGTAAAAAAAATATAATACACATATACATACACATACATACGGTTTAAAAAAAATGTTTAGATCTTAGAAACCCTAATGATTAACCAAGATTTTGTTAATGTTTAAAATGGTAACAAAATATATATATACATATACCACATATACATATACATATAAAAAATATATATATAAACATGTACATATATATACATATACGGCTATATATATACATATATATAAAAAAGCAAAACATATATATAGACATATACACGACATATACATATACATAAACATTTATTAATCAAAACCCTAATACTACTTAAACCCTAAACATTAATTATATAAACCCTAAACCTAATACTACTTAAATATTATTTAAAACATTTAATACTACTTAACCCTAACTAACTAAATCTACTTATTTAATTATAACCTAATCATTTATTATTAATTATTACTTACACCTACTCATTTAATAATAACACCCTAACAATAATAATAATATTATTATTACTTACCACTTATACATTTATAATATATAATAACACTTAAACCTATACTTATTATATAACACTTATATTATAACTACATAGTAACATTTTTATAATATAACACATATACTTAAACTATATACTTATATTATAATAATACGAGTACTATTACTAACACATATAATATACTACTTATATTATAATACTTAGATTATAAGATTATAATATACGATTACAATAGTCATTCACGATAACGTAAAATTACTCGAACGTCAACGCTACTTAAGGCCTAGGGTGATCCTTGGTACCATTACGGGACCCTTGTGGATCTCGAATGCCAAACTTAGATTTTGGTCAAGAGATCCTGGGCCAACCGGTAACAATAGATCATTCAAGTGACTCGACGGTGGCATAGATGTTTGGGTATGGTGCACAATATCAAACCCGACTATAGTGATCATACACTCACTAAGTGAACAACAATTAGTCACTTACACACTTAATAAGTAGTGGACTTATTAAGAACAACTCGCTAGTGTTCAACACTAACTTACTAAAAATGGAAACTTACTAAAAGTGGAAACTTACTAAAAATGGGAACTTAGTAAAACGAACTACACTTAAACACTTGCATACTTAACTTAAACTTGGGCAAACATTTAACTACTCTTAAATGTCATTAGGTTGACTTTCTGCTCACATTCATCCAACTCTTCTTATCCGAGGAATAACAACTCTTCTCCTACTTACTAAGGTGAACTTCATAGCCCCACTCTTTATTGCTAGCAATTTATTTAACTTACTGGGGTGAGAAATATGCTACTTTTAATATTTACAACTTAGACACAAGTGCCAACTGTTAAACTGTGCTATACCTGGCTATGTCTTGCAAGTCCCCACTGTGATATTTTTAATTGCTTTTACATAACGCATTCTTAATTATTGGGGGTAGGCCTATCGGGAGTAACGTCCCTAATACATTTGACCTAGTCATTGTATTACTTAATAATGATTCAAACCGACAAGGACAGTACAACTTATCACGGGGCAAACTTTGAAAATGTTTAGTCTAAATATCACAAACTTGGCACTACTTTTAGATCCCTGCGAGATCTACCCCTATAAATAAAAATCTTGTGGTTTAAACAACGGTCAACTATTTTGTTAAACCTATGAACTTCACTCAACCTTTTTGGTTGACACTTTAGCATGTTTTGTATCAGGTTACGATTGATCAGCTTACTCTTATCTATGTGATGCTACTTGGACTCTAGGACTTGAAGAAAGAGTCACATTTATTATTTTTGCATTTATTTACATTCTTGTAATTTAAATTCTTGTAACGACATTCTATTTCATTCCGCTGCGTACTCAATAAAGTTAGTTTTTATTATATAGTGTCGTTCTCATTTATATAATATGTTGGTATTTTTGATATTAATGTCACATTCACCCACGCCCTAACTGGGGGTGTGATAGAATACATACCACAAACGACAACTCCGGTATTGTATCTGTTAATCAATAGTTGATCACTTTAAATGGCTCACCTGAATCAAACGCTGTGTAACGACCCGTCAAAATCGCTATTGACGCGGTACGTTATTCATTGATTCCATAGTGAAGTTTTGACCACTACATGTTACGTTTTAATAAAAATATTGCATTCATTAAAATAAGTGACTTTCTAAACATAGAAAGTTATAAACATGTGGGCGATTACTTAAGTATAAGTAAATCCCCAGAAATACATAAGTCTTTATCTTACAAATTGACATCACAGTCAAATTATTTATTACACAACGTAGTTTTGTTTCGAATGCTATAACTTTATACAAAGCATGAGAGACTCCATGCAAGCAATAACCACATCACAGCGGAAGCAGTCTAAGGACCTGAGAATAAAACATGCTAAAAAGGTCAACACGAATGTTGGTGAGTTATAGTTTTAATTGCTCGAGTCATAAGTATATAAAGATGGACCACAAGATTTCATCAAAATTTTATCAATAGATTCTACATAACAGAGCACCCTGGTAACTAAACTTAATGCTATAATAACAATTACCCTATTCGTTTTAATACACGCAAACCAACGTGTCGAAAACTCAAATAACATACGTCCGTTAAAAGGCTAGCGCTACTAGCTCGGACGGGGATGTCAAGCCCTATGGATCCATATAAAATTATTCGCGCCCACCATTCCACATCCTATGTACTGGCAGCTACTAGTTACCAAAGCTAAGAGATTTTCGGTTTAACTCAGTGTAGAATTAAGTATGTACTTGTGTCCATTGTGTTTAAAATAAATTGCATGTATTCTCAGCCCAAAAATATTTAAAGCATTTAAAAAGGGAGACTATAAACTCACGGTTCAATATTGAGATTCAATATTGTAGGTAAATTGTGTAGACGTAATGATAGTAGACGACTGTACGGTTGGCCTTGGATTCACGAACAATACCCAATATTTTCTTATTTATAATCGGTTTGAAACCCGTAATTAAAACACCCGCTTATACACTCGAGGTAGTATATAACTATTAATTTTGCAGTTTATCTTGAAATTTTACAGAGTAATATAAGTAGTTATATGTGTGTACTATCCTTCGTAAATGATCTTAAGTATCTATATATATATATAAATTCGTGAGGTGTGAAATATAATATATGAATTCAGTTTTTAAAAATGTGCTACACTTAGCCGCCCATGTTTTGGTTTGTAGTACCACACTTAATCATGCATGTGAGATGTATTTGTTTTTATTGTGTCGACATATCCAACCCCATATTTTACGGAGTATGTAATAATATATAATAATGATAAGGATGGTAACCATGACAAAATTACTTTGTACACATCTTTGACTCTATAACAAACTTTAATAATCTTTTCAGTGAAAACAAAATACGAATTATTGAAAGTTAGGTTCTTGTCTGATTGAGGAGTAATTTAATTAAGAAAGCAAATAAGTTGACAGAAGGCTACAGAGTATTTTAAATTGTTTTCTTATACATATATATATATATATATATATATATATATATATATATATATATATATATATATATATATATATATATATATATATATATATATATATATATATGTATATATATATGTATATATATATATATATATATATATATATATATATATGTTTAAATTACGTATTTTTAATTTAAACCTAAGTCATTAACATTTAAACTAATTTCTCTTATTAGTAACATAACATAAGAATGAGTTTTAAAGTTTAAGTGTCATGTCCTATGAGAAGCGTATGGTAAAAATGTACCCATGTCTTAAAATACTTTATACGTTTGTTTAAAGAAAACTGACTGTAAGACCCAAATAATTAGTGTACAGCGGTGTAAATTTGGTACATGGAGTGTGGGTGACATTGTATAGCTAAACAGAGGTCAGAGCCTGCTCAGGCCTGTGTGCGCACCGCGTAGGTATAGGTGTGCATGCCGCTCACCTGTACTGTTGGCAGATTCCAGCTTTTAAATTAAAGTTTAATGAGGGGCATTATGGTCCTTTCACATGGGGCCGGTTTTAGGGCACTTATGGCCAGATTTGTGGTGGTTGAAGCACATTCAACACAACCACCAACACCATCTTCAATTCTACTTTAATCTAGAGAGAGAAACCCTTTAAGAGAGAGAAAGCTTGAATCAAGGAGGAAGAAGCTTGATCCGGGTTAAAGCTCAAGTATTAAAGTTGTTCATCTAGCCTTTAGCTACGTTTCGGTTGTGGTGGTATGTTCTAACCTCGATTTCCCTATTTTAATATGTCTAAGGGTTAGGGTTTGGGTTAGTGATGAACATAAAACCCATATTTGGTGATTTTGGGTGTTCGTGGGTAAGATTGAGTCATGAAGACTCAATAGCAACTAACCTAGGGTTTCAAAGTGTTAATTGGTGTTTATGAGCCTTAATTGGTTAGTTAATTACTAGCACACCTAGATGTTTAGTAAATGGGTGTTATGTGGGTTTGTGGATGACCCGAAATGGGTGTGTTGACCTTAAAATGGTCAAATGGGTAATAATTAACCTAGTTGGGAAATATGGGTATGAAATACCCTAATCGTGTATTAGTTAGGGTTGTTGAACCTTAATCACTAGCTTTTAGTGGTTCGTGATGGTCTTGACCTTAAATGGACGGTTTTTGTAATGACCCGGAATTTTCCGACCAAATTATACTTATGAGATTAATATTTACATAAATTAAACCATACCAACATGATAAGCAATCCAAATTGTTGAGACTTGTGTTTTTGAAAAGAGTTTTACACAACGTTTGACCGTCCAATATGACCGATGACATCACGAACTATATAACATACGATAATTATACATTTGTGTATATATATGTATTTATATATATTTAACATGATCTAAGGATGGTTTAACATCTCATTGTGCACTAATGACAATGAGTTATAAGTATATTTTGAAACTACTAACTTAAGTTTTAAAAACGATAACTATACGTAACATTCTTTGATATATATACTTATAATCTATAATGCTTATACATGTATCGTATATATAATGTATTTAATCACTTTTTAAGGACTTAAATACATAAAACAATATAAGTATATTCACAAAAGATAGCTATATTTGAATTCTCTTTCCGTTTCCTCAAGATTTCTATACGTATATCTAGGGTATATGTACCCGTAGCATACCCAGCTTCTATACGTATTTACTATTAGTATATACACATCAAATCAACATCCTAATCAACATTATTACTGCCCTAGATATGAGGTAACTAGGATTTGTCAAGTAGTATGAATTATTAGTAAGAAAACAAAATTAGGAATCCTTTTCCTTCTTTATAAACTAAAAACGTTTTTATAAATGAACACCATTTCTTCACTCCATTTTCTCATACCTACACCCTCATTTCTCTCTCAAAATACTCCTAACTTCATACTTGATCATCTCCAAGCATTTTCCCCATCATTTAGCTTCAATTATAAGCCTTAAACACCATAAGAAAACTCTTTCAAGAACATATCAAAATAACCACCCATTTGAAGAAGTTTACTTCCAACCTTTTGATCTAACTCCACCACTCTTTGATTCCAAGATTATTTCTTATCTTTTGCAGTAACTTTGACCAAGTAACTTGAGGTAGTAACCTTGTTCATAATCTTATTCAATTCATATTCATATAGCTATCTTATTTTGTGGTATAAAATTTTAACAACAAGAACATTGAAATGACCCGACCCAATCCATAGGGACGAATACAATAACATATAATTACATCACGAGGCATTTGACCTCTATATGATACGTTTTATAAACATTGCATTCTTTTGAAAAGATATACCATAAATGAATATTTAAAATTCAATGTTTTCGACATCTGATGATTTCTACATGTAGACAATCACCGTAAATAACAGTTTACAAGAATACTTCCGTTGATAATGCAGTCAAAATAAATACACGGTGTTGATTTTTTGAATGCAATGCTTCCTCGAATAAAACATGTATGACTCCATGGACATGGTTTCTCTAACATATATTCAAATAGCGGAAGACTTCTAGGAACCTGAGAATAAACATGCTTTAAACGTCAACATAAAGTTGGTGAGATATAGGTTTATTGCTAGCACCGTTATAAATATAGACCACAAGATTTCATATACATAAACGTTTTAATAAAAATATTCTAAGTGGTTGAGCACTTGATAACCATACTTAACATTTAATCAACGTCGCATATTCCCTTTATTATGAAATCTCACTACACTGTACCAAGTGTAGTTACCGAAACGAAGTACTGTGCAACAGTTGAATACTGGTCGTCCAGTCCGGTTGGGGTTGTCAGGCCCGATAGATCTATCAACAGGATTCGCATTTACAATACCACATGTAAATAGTAGTTACCAAGCTACAGGGAAGTATGCCAGTGGTACAACTCAATGTAGAATATATTTTTTTATCACTTGTGTCCATAACGTAAATCATAAAATGCATGTATTCTCATCCCGAAATATTTAGAGTTTAAAAGTGGGACTATATACTCACTTTTGCCTTGAAGGTATTTAACTCGACTTGGTCTCCGATAGATATCACAAACCTAACCATATATATATATATATATATATATATATATATATATATATATATATATATATATATATATATATATATATATATATATATATATATATATATATATATATATATATATATATATATATATCAACATATTTTCTTTTCAAGTAATCGTTACATATATATATATATACTTTTAATACTTTTAATATTTTCTTAGTCCGTAGTTAGCAGTCCGATGTTAGTGGTCCACAATTAGTTGCTCAATAAAATAAATAAAGACCCCATCGTATTCGTATTGATCAGAATTAATCTCGACCCATGGTACCATGTTGTCAAATGACGTGTTGCGTACATAAAGTACCGTGTTGTCAAATGACGTGTTGCGTACAATCATGAGTTCTTATGATTAATCTTCTCGTGTTGTTTACGGGTGGTCCTGAAATATATAAAATCAAATCATAAGTAATTATATATAAAATATCATATTAATTAGAAAAGATATGATTAATTTACTTTATCTCCAAATATTTTCGTAGCTAAACTAGCTTCGGATACCCAATCTTGTTTTAGTCGTAGTTTCTTCATTACAACTCCGTTTTTGTTGGTTCAACTTGCCACTTCCTTGGATCGAGTCAAATTTTAAGAATATGAACTTAAAATACCTTAGTTTGTATTCGAAATCACAGGTTATAGGTCAAACTTTGGTAAAACTTCTGAAAGTGATCATTTTCCATCATAAAAACAACATTTAATGATCATTTTTCTAAAAATACTTACACTTTGAGTTAAACCATGAAATTTTTATGTGTTAACTTATTCATAAAAAATATCATTTTTCCAGAACATGAACTTCCAATTCAAAGTTCAAGATGGTTTTTAATTATCCAACCCAAAACAGCCCCCGGTTGCACTCCGACGACGTAGATTCAGTTTTTAAGGTGTTCTTTGTAAAACCAAGTTATATCTTGTTAAGTTAGCATATCATTATGATATATTATAGGTCTTGAAGTGTTTTAAAAGTTAAGTTAGAAGGATCTATTTAGTTTGCAAACAAGTTTAAAATCATTCAAACTATGTTCTTGTTGTTAGAATTTTACAACATAAAATAAGATAGCTATATAATTATGAATCGAACAAGATTATGAACAAGGTTACTACCTCAAGTTACTTGGACAAAGTTACTGTAAGAGATAAGAAAAAATTTTGAAATCAAAGAGTGGTGGAGTTAGATCAAAAGGTTGGAAGTATACTTCTTCAAATGGGTGGTTATTTTGATATGTTCTTGAAAGAGTTTTCTTATGGTGTTTAAGGCTTGTAATTGAAGCTAAATGATGGGGAAAATGCTTGGAGATGATCAAGTATGAAGTTAGGAGTATTTTGAGAGAGAAATGAGGGAGTAGGTATGAGAAAATGGAGTGAAGAAATGGTGTTCATTCATAAAAACGTTTTTAGTTTATAAAGAAAGAAAAAGATTCCTAATTTTGTTTTCTTACTAATAATTCATGCTACTTGACAAATCCTAGTTACCTCATATCTAGGGCAGTAATAATATTGATTAGGATGTTGATTTGATGTGTATATACCAATAGTAAATACATATAGAAGCTGGGTATGATACGGGTACATATACCCTAGATATACGTATAGAAATCTTGAGGAAACGGAATGAGAATTCAAATATAGCTATCTTTTGTGAATATACTTATATTGTTTTATATATTTAAGTCCTTAAAAAGTGATTAAATACATTATATATACGATACATATATAAGCATTATAGGTTATAAGTATATATATCAAAGAATGTTACGTATAGTTATCGTTTTAAAAACTTAAGTTAGTAGTTTCAAAATATACTTATAACTCATTGTCATTAGTACACAATGAGATGTTAAACCATCCTTAGATCATGTTAAATATATATAAATACATATATATACACAAACGTATAATTATCGTATGTTATATAGTTCGTGATATCATCGGTTAAATTGGACGGTCAAACGTTGTGTAAAACTCTTTTCAAAAACACAAGTCTCAATAATTTGGATTGCTTATCATGTTGGTAAGGTTTAATTTATGTAAATATTAATCTCATAAGTATAAAACGATTGGAAAAATCCAGGTCGTTACAGTACCTACCCGTTAAATAAATTTCGTCCCGAAATTTGAATGGGATGGCCATGGCTGACAATAAGTATGTTTTCATGACGTATACGACTTGAAAATTAGAGTTTTATTATCATCAAGTAATATTGATAAAGCAATTTGATTTTTGTGAAGAGTACGAGTGAGGCTATCACCAAAGGGTGAAATGAGTAGGTATAGATTCGTCATATCTTTTGACGTAGATAGGATTGATTTCCAAGTTCAAGAGATTTGGAGTAAAATCTTCATAATGAGATTTGATTCTTCGATAATCAAGGAAATTAGAATCCGCTTTAAATGCGATCATCTATTTTGATTGCTCTGTCGGATCTTTTACTATAAATCCACCTCCCTTCATTTCCTTACAACTCATACCTTCTATTCTTCCTCCCTTAATTCATACTTTAAAACATTTATCAGTATGCTTCATCCAGTACTGATCCTGGATATACTCTTAACTTTCATCTCTGTCATTCTTCTTTTTCATCTACCTCCGAAGGATTTTATTTATTTCTACTATTACCTTGGGGTTATAGTATTGTTAATTCTCCTGTGCCTTTACGTTGCAATACGTATTGATATACACGGTTTGTAATTTATTTGTTGTTGTCGAGCTTTATATTTTCTTTTATATTCCACAGTTCCATACTTCTGTTTCCTCTTCCCGACTTCGAGTCATGCGAATAATGGTCCGGAATTCGTAGGTATGGATTTTGAAATAAACATAGTTAATGTTCTAAGAAGGAAATAGTAACTGCACGATCTTGATTTTGTAAGTTACCAGAATATCCGAAAAGATAGAATTATCAAGGAGATATGTTCTTAATATGTTTGGAGATTGGGTAGAATGTAAGAGTTGTGTAACATGGCACATGATGACGTTATAATCTGTGAATCATTATGTTCCATTTAGAAACTCATCATGAATTACTGTAATATAATCACGTTGATCAAGTGTCATTATATTATACTAATTCATGCTTCAGTTTCCAACACTACTTCAAAACATTCATATTTTAAACTCGAATTTTTCAGAATTTAGAAACTAACACAGTTTCTTTTATGTTGTAATGCAAATATTGTGAAGAGATAAATGATTTTTGATGAGGATAGTTGGGAATATATCTTCAGGAATATCGGAGATATTTATAATGTAAAATACGATGATATCTTAGAATATCTAAGATCAGGGAATGACGCGGAAAATCTGTCTGTGAAGGTTTAGAATAAGGAGTAAGGTTTACTAATGGTTTCAGCAGACACTGAATCATTTGAATCCTTTGAAGGTAGATTTCGTCATTGTGATTTGTCCATGACCTCCTTTATACTTTGCTCAATCCGTTTTCCAGTACCAAATTTTTCGTTCGAGCTTTTTCAATCTATTATTCTTTATTGTCAAACTTCTGACCGTAATTGTTGTCTACTGTCTTTACCACTTTATAAGTCTTTTCTAAAAATTAATAGCACTAATTCGTAGACTGGAGCATTTTTCAGAAACTTCACATTTGAAATATGTAATTCTTGGGGATAGACGTTGTATATATATATATATAACTGCCAAAATAGAAATGCTGCGAGATTTCAAAATACCAATTGTTGATTCCGCCAAAGGGGTAACGAGTTGCTGGTACATCTGCTGGTAATGTCGTGGAATATAAAAGGTTCCCTGGTAACAAAAGGGTAATCGTATGTATTACAGGTTATAATAAGGCTACTTCGAATGGAAAGTCGAGGTTGACTTGCTGAAACTGTGACAAAATTTGCTATTTTGAAAAGGAATCGCAAAGTTATTTTTGCTAATAAATGCTAAAAGATTTAACGCGGATACGTGTTAAATTATGTCCTTGGTTTCGAGAGCTTTTCAGGTGCAAGACTGCGGGTAATGTGTGGTTAGATCATCATCTCGATTGTCCATTATTTGAAGTGTCTTCAGGAATTTCGAAGGGTTTGATCATAGATTGTAATCGTTAATATACATATGATGTTTTAGGACTTTGAATGATACAAATATTTTTCTGGGTTCCAAGAATCAAATGATGTTCTAGCATAGTTTTGAAGTCAAAGTATAGTTTTGAAAGATGTAAGAGTCCTAAGAGTGATGTCTTCTGTTAAGTCTTGACTTGGATTTCGTTTTGTTGTAATCAAATTTGGACGAGAATGGTTGTTTTGATTTCTATGAAAGAATGTATATTATTATGAAGGTAGTGAGTATAGTTGATGATTGTTGAATCAGAGTCGAAGAATATAATCATATTAATTGTGAATTTATATATGTCTCGGGTATTACCTACCCGTTAAAAAAAATTTCACAAGTAATGTTTTGTACCAGAGAATTTTATTACAATCTTTATGAAAATATATGTACATATATATCTTCTTCAGATGTAATCATGAATTTAATAAGTCAATATAATATTAGACTCATTGATTTTCGGTTTGAGCTAGAATAAGTAATCTCTAAAACGATTAGGAACCACATATTCTTCACAGAATATTAATGAAGTTATGGATCAATACTTCATTATTTATTCTTATATATATTTACTTAGTGAATCATGCTGATACTCATTGAACTCTTGCTAACTTCGCAAGATATGAATGTTGTTTCCCAGTAAGCTTCGAGTACATTGAAGATGAAAGTGTAAAATCAAACATATTATTGAATAATACACTTGGTTTATTATAAAACAAAATTCATTGAATTGAAACAAGGATTGTAGTTAACGATGATTAAGTTGCTAACGAAGGACGTACATCATTGCATATTTGTAATATGAATTTAAACGAGTAGTATCTACCCTTTTTCAATTCATACTTAATAGCTTAGTACGAAAAGATTTATTTTGGTTTCCGAATTCATATATATAAAATATTTATATAAATTCTTCAGAAGAATGAGTTAATACTTCATAACTCGTTGCTGCAATATACGCGTTATTGATGATGTCCACGGTGATTCTTGAACTGGTGGAGCTTGTGATGTTAAAGTTGCTGACGATTCTAACGATGTTGACAGCACTGACTGTGTTGGTGAGGCTAAGAGTACTGCTGATGCTGTTGGTAAAACAAGTCTAGCTTGTACCTTACGCATCATTCTTGTCAGGGTTTCTACTCTTCCTTTTATCATTTCTGTCCACTCATCTGATTTATGGTTAAGGCAGAAATAGGTAATCTCTATGTCTTTAGAGATTACATAATCACCATAGAATGTTTCTCCGATGAAGTTATGAATCAATACTTCATCGTTTGTTGTTGTTGGTACTTCTTAGTATCTATGGTGCGTGTGACGTTGATATCCGAGGTACGGATGGTGATATTGAGGCGTGTGATGCGGTTGTGATTGTTGGTGGTGGTAATGATCCTGTTGATGTTGATGATGGTGATAACGTTGATGCTGGTGATGCTGCTGGTGCTTAGGGTATTGAGGCTTGCGATGTTGATGTTATTGACGGTACTGGTTATGCTGCTGATGCTGCTGATGGTGTTTGTAACCTTCATACCGTATTCTCCAAAGCCACTACCCGAGTGCGAAGCTCGTTGACTTCTTCTATTACACCGGGATGATTGTCGGTTCGGACGAGCGGATAAATAAAATCTAGAATTTAATGTAGTATATAATCGTGACAAGATACTCTGGAAATGAGAGAGAAAATGGTTTCTCGAACAGGTTCGCCGGTAAGTGCTTCAGGTTCATCGTCAAGAGGGCAATTTGGTGGATGGAAGGGATCACCTTCTTCTTGTCTCCAATGATTGAGGAGGCTACGAACCCATCCCCAATCCATCCAAAATAGATGATGACTGATTGGTTGATCCATTCCGGTCACACTGCTTTCGGAGCTTGAGTGGTATTCCATATCGGAATCCGAGGGACTTCAACTAGTGACGAGTTCCATTTCGTATGATTGAATAAAGGATTTTTCGATATGAAATGATTTTTCGGCTATCGGGTGGTATTCTAATTATATAGAATATCCACATATATAGAACAAAAGATCTCATAGATTACGGAGGAATTTACGGAATATGTCAGACAAAGTTTACAGTAACGGATACGCGTAGATATGAATTAGCAAATACGCTAAGATATGAATTTTGTCTATACACCATTCATGCAATGAATGCAGTAAGACGCGTTTAGACTTAAGATGATAAGCAGGTAATTTCCTACAGATGATAAGTAGATGATTTTCGACACAAAATGATAAGCAAAATTTTGACATGCAGACACGGTCGAAGTCCAAACTCACTAATGCAACCTAACGACTTATCAGTTAGACACACTAATGCAGACCTGGTTCGCTAAGACCACCGCTCTGATACCACATGAAATGACCCGACCGAATCCATAGGGATGAATACAATAACAAATGATTACATCGCGAGGCATTTGACCTCTATATGATACGTTTTATAAACATTGCATTCTTTTGAAAAGATATACCATAAATGAATATTTAAAATTCAATGTTTTCGACATCTGATGATTTCTACATGTAGACAATCACCGTAAATAACAGTTACAAGAATACTTCCGTTGATAATGCAGTCAAAATAAATACACGGTGATGATTTTGTGAATGCAATGCTTCCTCGAATAAAACATGTATGACTCCATGGACATGGTTTCTCTAACATATATTCAAACAGCGGAAGACTTTTAGGAACCTGAGAATAAACATGCTTTAAACGTCAACATAAAGTTGGTGAGATATAGGTTTAATGCTAGCACCGTTATAAATATAGACCACAAGATTTCATATACATAAACGTTTTAATAAAAATATTCTAAGTGGTTGAGCACTTGATAACCATACTTAACATTTAATCAACGTCGCATATTCCCTTTATTATGAAATCTCACTACACTGTACCAAGTGTAGTTACCGAAACGAAGTACTGTGCAACCGTTGAATACTGGTCGTCCAGTCCGGTTGGGGTTGTCAGGCCCGATAGATCTATCAACAGGATTCGCGTTTACAATACCACATGTAAATAGTAGTTACCAAGCTACAGGGAAGTATGTCAGTGGTACAACTCAACGTAGAATATATTTTTTATCACTTGTGTCCATAACGTAAATCATAAAATGCATGTATTCTCATCCCGAAATATTTAGAGTTTAAAAGTGGGACTATATACTCACTTTTGCCTTGAAGGTATTTAACTCGACTTGGTCTCCAATAGATATCACAAACCTAACCATATATATATATATATATATATATATATATATATATATATATATATATATATATATATATATATATATAATATATCAACATATTTTCTTTTCAAGTAATCGTTACATATATATATATATATATATATATATATATATATATATATATATATATATATATATATATATATATATATATACTTATAATACTTTTAATATTTTCTTAGTCCGTAGTTAGCAGTCCGATGTTAGTGGTCCACAATTAGTTGCTCAATAAAATAAATAAAGACCCCATCATATTCGTATTGATCAGAATTAATCTCGACCCATGGTACCATGTTGTCAAATGACGTGTTGCGTACATAAAGTACCGTGTTGTCAAATGACGTGTTGCGTACAATCATGAGGTCTTATGATTAATCTTCTCGTATTGTTTACGGGTGGTCGTGAAATATATAAAATCAAATCATAAGTAATTATATATAAAATATCATATTAATTAGAAAAGATATGATTAATTTACTTTATCTCCAAATATTTTCGTAGCTAAACTAGCTTCGGATACCCAATCTTGTTTTAGTCGTAGTTTCTTCATTACAACTCCATTTTTGTTGGTTCAACTTGACACTTCCTTGGATCGAGTCAAATTTTAAGAATATGAACTGAAAATACCTTAGTTTGTATTCGAAATCACAGGTTATAGGTCAAACTTTGGTAAAACTTCTGAAAGTGATCATTTTCCATCATAAAAACAACATTTAATGATCATTTTTCTAAAAATACTTACACTTTGAGTTAAACCATGAAATTTTTATGTGTTAACATATTCATAAAAAATATCATTTTTCCAGAACATGAACTTCCAATTCAAAGTTCAAGATGGTTTTTAATTATCCAACCCAAAACAGCCCCCGGTTGCACTCCGACGACGTAGATTCAGTTTTTAAGGTGTTCTTTGTAAAACCAAGTTATATCTTGTTAAGTTAGCATATCATTATGATATATTATAGGTCTTGAAGTGTTTTAAAAGTTAAGTTAGAAGGATCTATTTAGTTTGCAAACAAGTTTGAAATCATTCAAACTATGTTCTTGTTGTTAGAATTTTACAACATAAAATAAGATAGCTATATAATTATGAATCGAACAAGATTATGAACAAGGTTACTACCTCAAGTTACTTGGACAAAGTTACTGTAAGAGATAAGAAAAAATCTTGGAATCAAAGAGTGGTGGAGTTAGATCAAAAGGTTGGAAGTATACTTCTTCAAATGGGTGGTTATTTTGATATGTTCTTGAAAGAGTTTTCTTATGGTGTTTAAGGCTTGTAATTGAAGCTAAATGATGGGGAAAATGCTTGGAGATGATCAAGTATGAAGTTAGGAGTATTTTGAGAGAGAAATGAGGGAGTAGGTATGAGAAAATGGAGTGAAGAAATGGTGTTCATTCATAAAAACGTTTTTAGTTTATAAAGAAAGAAAAAGATTCCTAATTTTGTTTTCTTACTAATAATTCATGCTACTTGACAAATCCTAGTTACCTCATATCTAGGGCAGTAATAATATTGATTAGGATGTTGATTTGATGTGTATATACCAATAGTAAATACATATAGAAGCTGGGTATGATACGGGTACATATACCCTAGATATACGTATAGAAATCTTGAGGAAACGGAATGAGAATTCAAATATAGCTATCTTTTGTGAATATACTTATATTGTTTTATATATTTAAGTCCTTAAAAAGTGATTAAATACATTATATATACGATACATGTATAAGCATTATAGGTTATAAGTATATATATCAAAGAATGTTACGTATAGTTATCGTTTTGAAAACTTAAGTTAGTAGTTTCAAAATATACTTATAACTCATTGTCATTAGTACACAATGAGATGTTAAACCATCCTTAGATCATGTTAAATATATATAAATAAATATATATACACAAACGTATAATTATCGTATGTTATATAGTTCGTGATATCATCAGTTAAATTGGACGGTCAAACGTTGTGTAAAACTCTTTTCAAAAACACAAGTCTCAATAATTTGGATTGCTTATCATGTTGGTAAGGTTTAATTTATGTAAATATTAATCTCATAAGTATAAAACGATTGGAAAAATCCAGGTCGTTACAGTACCTACCCGTTAAATAAATTTCATCCCGAAATTTGAATGGGATGGCCATGGCTGACAATAAGTATGTTTTCATGACGTATACGACTTGAAAATTAGAGTTTTATTATCATCAAGTAATATTGATAAAGCAATTTGATTTTTGTGAAGAGTACGAGTGAGGCTATCACCAAAGGGTGAAATGAGTAGGTATAGATTCGTCATATCTTTTGACGTAGATAGGATTGATTTCCAAGTTCAAGAGATTTGGAGTAAAATCTTCATAATGAGATTTGATTCTTCGATAATCAAGGAAATTAGAATCCGCTTTAAATGCGATCATCTATTTTGATTGCTCTGTCGGATCTTTTACTATAAATCCACCTCCCTTCATTTCCTTACAACTCATACCTTCTATTCTTCCTCCCTTAATTCATACTTTAAAACATTTATCAGTATGCTTCATCCAGTACTGATCCTGGATATACTCTTAACTTTCATCTCTGTCATTCTTCTTTTTCATCTACCTCCGGAGGATTTTATTTATTTCTACTATTACCTTGGGGTTATAGTATTGTTAATTCTCATGGTTTAACTCAAAGTGTAAGTATTTTTAGAAAAATGATCATTAAATGTTGTTTTTATGATGGAAAATGATCACTTTCATAAGTTTCACCAAAGTTTGACCTATAACCTATGATTTCGAATACAAACTAAGGTATTTTCAGTTCATATTCTTAAAATTTGACTCGATCCAAGGAAGTGACAAGTTGAACCAACAAAAACGGAGTTGTAATGAAGAAACTACGACTAAAACAAGATTAGGTATCCGAAGCTAGTTTAGCTACGAAAATATTTGGAGAAAAAGTAAATTAATCATATCTTTTCTAATTAATATGATATTTTATATATAATTACTTATAATTTGATTTTATATATTTCAGGACCACCCGTAAACAACACGAGAAGATTAATCATAAGACCTCATGATTGTACGCAACACGTCATTTGACAACACGGTATTTTATGTACGCAACATGTCATTTGACAACATGGTACCATGGGTCGAGATTAATTCTGATCAATACGAATACGATGGGGTCTTTATTTATTTTATTTAAGCAACTAATTGTGGACCACTAACATCGGACTGCTAACTACGGACTAAGAAAATATTAAAAGTATTAAAAGTATATATATATGTAACGATTACTTAAAAAGAAAATATGTTGATATATTATATATATGGTTAGGTTCGTGATATCTATCGGAGACCAAGTCGAATTAAATACCTTCAAGGCAAAAGTGAGTTTCATTTGCTCCCTTTTTAATTGCTTTTGCAATATATATTTTTGGGCTGAGAATACATGCGCTGCTTTTATAAATGTTTACAAAATAGACACAAGTACTTAAAAATATATTCTATGTTGAGTTGTACCACTGGCATATTTCCCTGTAGCTTGGTAACTACTATTTACATGGGTATTGTAAACTCGAATCCTGCTGATAGATCTATCGGGCCTGATAACCCCAACCGGACTGGACGACCAGTATTCAACGGTTGCACAGTACTTCGTTTTGGTGACTACACTTGGTACGGTGTTGTGAGATTTCATAATAAAGGGAATATGCGACGTTGATTAAATGTTAAGTATGGTTACCAAGTGCTCAACCACTTAGAATGCTTTACATACACTTGCGAGTGTATTATGTTTATGATTATGAAATCTTATGGTCTATTAACATATTGAAATGATTGTTATGATAAACCTATGAACTCACCAACCTTTTGGTTGACACTTTAAAGCATGTTTATCCTCAGGTACGAATTAAGTCTTCCGCTGTGCATTTGCTCAATATAAGGACATTACTTGGAGCCGATCATCGCAATGGGACCAAATGTTGATGACTTCGTCCAGGTGGATTAGGACGGGTCCTTTCAGTTGGTATCAGAGTGGTGGTCGTAGCGAACCAGGTCTTGCATTAGTGTGTCTAACTAGTAGTTGTTAGGATGCATTAATGAGTCTGGACTTCGACCGTGTCTACATGTCAAAAGTTTTGCTTATCATTTCTAGTCGGAAATCATCTTCTTATCATCCTTAGAAAATTACCTGCTTATCATTCATAAGTCTAGACACGTTTTACTGCATTTACTGCATTGATAGTGTATAGACGAATTCTTATCTTAGCATATCTGTTATTGCGAACTTTGACTGATACCTTTTCAAAGATTCTCCGTAATTTACGGGATTTTGGTATTATATATACATATGTAAATTATGTATTGAAGAGTACCAAATCTAACTCCTATAATCTATTCCATACCAAAAATTCATTTTCCCCATTATACAAGATGGATTCCGCATCTAGTTCGAATTCTTCAGATTTCGACAGTTATGCCGATATGGATTTCCATTCGGGCTCCGAAAGCAGCGTCACCGGAATGGATCAACCAATTTTCCATCATCTATTCTGGATGAATTAGGGATGGGTTCGTAATATACTAAATCACTGAAGACAAGAAGAAGGTGATCCATTCCATCCACCAAATTGCCCTCTTGGCGATGAACCTGAAGCACTTATCGGCGAACCTATTCGAAACACCATTTTCTCTCTCATTTCTAGAGTATCTCGTCATGATTATATACTATCCCATATTACAAATCTTGTTCATTTGCTCGCTCCAACCGCCAATCATCCCGGTGTACTAGCAGAAGGTAACGAACTTCGCGCTCGCGTGACGGCTTTGGAGAACATGGTGAAGGTTGCAAACACCAGCAGCATAATCAGCACCACCATCAATAACATCAACAATACCATCATCACCACTAACAAACAACATACGCATCACACGTCTCGACATCATAATCTGTCCCACAAACATCAACATCATACGCACCATAGATACCAAGGAGTACCAACAATAATGAGCGATGAAGTATTGATCCATAACTTCATTGATATTCTGCGAAGAATATGTGATTTCAAAAAGTTTTAGAGATTTCTTATTCTAGCTCAAACCGAAAAGCAAATGAGATTAATATCATATTAACTCATTAAATTCATGATTTCATCTGAAGAAAATATATATGTATATATGTTTTCATAAAGATTGTAATTAAAAGTTCTTTTGTACAAAATATTAATGGTGAAATTTTTTTTTTTTAACGGGTAGGTAATACCCGAGGAATAATTAGATTTCCTCTTAATAAGTTACATTGTACATTCGTCGAAGTTGATTCAACAGTCATTTACTATCCTACTTACAACCACCGATATACGTATCCGTTCACCGCAGAATAACCATTTTCATTCAATTTCATATTTGGATTTTGACTTCCCAGAATCCAACAAGTGGCATATGAAGAAAACATATGATAAAATAAAATCTGTTAGAAACAAACAAATTAACTATGAAAAATTTTGTTAAGAATCCACGCTAACTGTTCCTAGCTACCTGATTACATTTTATTTATCGCAGTTTATTTATCGCAATTTAATTATCGCACTTTTATTTATCGTCATTTAATTTCTGTAATTATTTTACGCACTTTAAATATCGGGACACGTATACAATGTTTTGACATATCATATCGACGCATCTATATATATTATTTGGAATCACCATAGACACTCTATATGCAGTAATGATCGAGTTCTCTATACAGGGTTGAGGTTGATTCTACAATAATATATATAGTTTGAGTTGTGATCGAGTCTGAGACGTATACGGGTCACGACACGTATTAATTAATTCGTATATTATATATTAAACTATATATGAATTATTGGACTGTTACTGTGGACTAATGACATTGGACAATTAAAATGAATTAAAATATTGATTATAACATATGAAACTAAACATTTCTTCAAGATTGCCACTTGATTTCATCTTAAACCTCATTGTATCTCGACGATTACAATCAGCGTTCAAATCTATCATGATTCTTAAAAACACCTCAATCGAGAGGATAAACCAACCGCACTTCATCTACGGAAGAAAAGATTGATGCATATAGTTATGCACCTGAAAAACCCTCGGAAACTGAGTAAACGTTTGACACGTATCTGTTCTAGTTCCTTTGACATTGTTATTACCGAAGATCGTTTTGCAATCCCTTTCCAAAGTAGCTAATTTTGTCACAGCTCCAGCAAGTCAACTCCGACTTTTCATCCGAAACAACTTTATTATAACCGCGATATATATGCGTACTCTTTATTGTTACTGGGGAACCTTTTATATTCCACAATATTACCATCAGCGATTAATCATTCTAAAAAACACAATTCTCCTGAAACTACCTCGGTTTGATAACCGATGACCCAGATCAGTTAACTTTGAAAATGCTGACGAAGCAGCATGTTGTAGATGATCTTAATGGCCAAAAGTTTGATGATAAAGAAAGGAGTGTTAGGAACGCTCGATAGAAAATTTAGTACCGAAAAGCGGATTATGCGAAACTATGAAGAAAGCCGTGGACAAATCACAAAGAATAAGTTTGCCTTCAAAGAATCCAAATGATTCTGTGCCTGCTGAAATCGTTAGCAAACATCTTATTTCTCATTCTAAACCTTCACAGACAAATCTTCTTCATCATCCATTGATATTAGAAATTCTAAGATATTCTCGTATGTTCTATTATAAATATCCTCCATATTTCTGGCGATATTTTCACAACTATTCTTATCTGAGATCATTTATCTCTTCGTAATATCTGCAACATAAAAGAAACTGTGTTAGTTTCTAAATTCTGAAACCTTCGAGTTTAAAATATGAATGTTTTGAAGTAGTGTTAGGAACTGAAGCATGGATTAGTATAATATAATGACACTTGATCAACGTCATTATATTACAGTAAGTCATGCTAAGTTTCTAATGAAGCATGATGATTCACAGTACCGTCATCATGTGCCATTTACACGACTCTTACATTATATCTAATCTCTAAACATATCAAGAGAATATTTTTCTGGATGACTCGGTCTTCTCCAGGGTATTCTGGTAATTTAACAAATCAAAATAGTTCTATTACCATTTTCTTCTTAGAGCATTAGCTATGTTCATTCTGAATTTCATATCTACGAATTCCGGACCATTACTCGCTTGACTCGAAGTCGGGAAGAGAAAACGAAAGCATGAAGCTCCGAAAAATAATGAAGAATATAAACTCCGATAATAACCCCGAAATTTACAAACCGTGTATATCGATGCAGATAGCAATATAGAGACACGGGAGAATTAGAAACACTATAAACACAAGAGTATAGTAGAAGTAAATAGATTCTTCTGGTGGTAGATGAAAAAGAAGAATGATAGATATAAAAGTTAGGAGTATATCAAGAATCAGGACTGGATGGAGCATATTGATGAATGCTTTAAAGTAAGAATCAAGGGAGAAAGAATAGAAGGTGTGAGTCGTGGAAAATAAGGAAACGAAGGGGTGAATTTATAGTGAAATATCCGACAGAGCAATCGAAACAGATTATTACATATAATCAAAGAAGATCCTGATTTCCTTAATCACCAAAGAACCAAATCTTATTACGTAAGATTCTCTTTAAATCCCTTAAATCCCGGAAATCAATCATAACTACGTCATCGGTTAAGACGAATAAATTTTACTCATCTCACTCTTTTACGATAGTCTCATTTATATTCTTCGCATAATCGAATCGTTTTATCTACATTACTCAATGATGATAAAACTCCATTATCACCTTATATTTGTCATGAAAACCTTCTTATTGTTATCCATAACAACAGCTATCAAATTTCGGGGACGAAATTTCTTTAACGGGTAGGTACTGTAATGACCCGGAATTTTCCGACCAAATTATACTTATGAGATTAATATTTACATAAATTAAACCATACCAACATGATAAGCAATCCAAATTGTTGAGACTTGTGTTTTTGAAAAGAGTTTTACACAACGTTTGACCGTCCAATATGACCGATGATATCACGAACTATATAACATACGATAATTATACGTTTGTGTATATATATGTATTTATATATATTTAACATGATCTAAGGATGGTTTAACATCTCATTGTGTACTATTGATAATGAGTTATAAGTATATTTTGAAACTACTAACTTAAGTTTTAAAAACGATAACTATACGTAACATTCTTTGATATATATACTTATAATCTATAATGCTTATACATGTATCGTTGATATCGTGTATTTCATATGCATTTTCCTTAGCGATATCGGGTACATTTTGGTCCTTTTGGATACGATTTGGAGTTATTTTGGTTAAAGTTGTGAAAGTTTGAGTTCCAAGACCAAGAAGGTTAAATTTGATGTTATTTGATGGTTTTGGATGTGTTTCGATGTTTACAAGTGAAAAGGTTTGATTCGGTTCGAGTTTTGGTGTTAGTATGATGATTTTCAGCTCGTTTCAGTAATCTGATAATGGAGCGCCGCTCCAAATAGGCGCGCGCCGCGCCATTTAACTATAAAAACAGTTCGAGCATATCAGAAAACAAAATGTGAGTTTCCAGACAATTGGCGCGCCGCGCGGGTCATATGGCGCGCCGCGCGGGGATGTATCCGGGTTCAGAAATCTTCTCCTATAAAAGCCCGAATTATACCCTAATTTATCATAATCGCATCCTGACGAATTCCAGCCACTTTTTGACGAACTTAGGTGATTTTTGGAGATCTTCAAGGTCATTCTAAGGTACTAATCATTCCGGGAACAAGTCTCGATTCGTGTATCGTTCAGATTTCAATCTTTGATTAGGTTTATTCTTTTGTTATCAACAATGAATTTCTCTATGTTTTTGATTGTTATTTTGATTTCAGCCATGATTGTAGGCTAAACTCTTAATGTTTGTCTAGATTGAATATTTGCAAGTGTTTGGATGTTACTTTGAGGTTTTATTAATTGATGCATGATAATTATGAGTTTTGATTAAGAACCATTCTTGTGGGTGTTAATTATTGATACTAGGTTGATTAGTGAATCTTGTTTGAACAAAGGGAACCGTGTTTCAATTTAGTGATCTAATTCCCAATTGATTTGTCTTAACGGATTGGGTGCTTACTGGACCAAGGGGGTAAACCGGGTAACGTAATTGAACAAAATAGGGGTGAATTGTGTGGAGCGAACGCGTAACCAATTGAATCTTAATCTTATAATTAGCTAGTTACTAAGTCACAAACGAAAGATGGTATTTGGTAAAAGGGAACCCTAAGCCAATTAATCCTAGTTTGACGTGTTTGCTGAAAGAGAACTCTGGGTAAACCGACTCTGTAATTGCGTGCATTGATCAATAGAGCTAGTGCTTAATAACAAATCATCCAACACTGCGAATAGGATATCTAGGCGAACATTCTTCTATCCATTGAATTCCAATATCTTTATTTTCCCGTTGAATCTGTATTTCTTTTATCTAAACTTAAAAATCCAAAAATATTGTCTTTTACTTTTAAAGCTATCTTGATTTGGCTAATCGTTAAATAGCCGCAAAACAAACTATCTCGTAATTTCAATTTTCATAGTTTAACTTAGTTTACTTTTATTAGTTTCAAACTTAATTCTCACGTTAATACTGTCCTTGGAACGATACTTGGAATTACCATTTTTATACTATTACACGATCGGGTACACTGCCCGTAAGTGTGTAGTAATCTTTAACCAGGCATATTTCCAGAGATAATTTATATACTAGATATCGTGTATTTCATATGCATTTTCCTTAGCGATATCGGGTACATTTTGGTCCTTTTGGATACGATTTGGAGTTATTTTGGTTAAAGTTGTGAAAGTTTGAGTTCCAAGACCAAGAAGGTTAAATTTGATGTTATTTGATGGTTTTGGATGTGTTTCGATGTTTACAAGTGAAAAGGTTTGATTCGGTTCGAGTTTTGGTGTTAGTATGATGATTTTCAGCTCGTTTCAGTAATCTGATAATGGAGCGCCGCTCCAAATAGGCGCGCGCCGCGCCATTTAACTATAAAAACAGTTCGAGCATATCAGAAAACAAAATGTGAGTTTCCAGACAATTGGCGCGCCGCGCGGGTCATATGGCGCGCCGCGCGGGGATGTATCCGGGTTCAGAAATCTTCTCCTATAAAAGCCCGAATTATACCCTAATTTATCATAATCGCATCCTGACGAATTCCAGCCACTTTTTGACGAACTTAGGTGATTTTTGGAGATCTTCAAGGTCATTCTAAGGTACTAATCATTCCGGGAACAAGTCTCGATTCGTGTATCGTTCAGATTTCAATCTTTGATTAGGTTTATTCTTTTGTTATCAACAATGAATTTCTCTATGTTTTTGATTGTTATTTTGATTTCAGCCATGATTGTAGGCTAAACTCTTAATGTTTGTCTAGATTGAATATTTGCAAGTGTTTGGATGTTACTTTGAGGTTTTATTAATTGATGCATGATAATTATGAGTTTTGATTAAGAACCATTCTTGTGGGTGTTAATTATTGATACTAGGTTGATTAGTGAATCTTGTTTGAACAAAGGGAACCCTGTTTCAATTTAGTGATCTAATTCCCAATTGATTTGTCTTAACCGATTGGGTGCTTACTGGACCAAGGGGGTAAACTGGGTAACGTAATTGAACAAAATAGGGGTGAATTGTGTGGAGCGAACGCGTAACCAATTGAATCTTAATCTTATAATTAGCTAGTTACTAAGTCACAAACGAAAGATGGTATTTGGTAAAAGGGAACCCTAAGCCAATTAATCCTAGTTTGACGTGTTTGCTGAAAGAGAACTCTGGGTAAACCGACTCTGTAATTGCGTGCATTGATCAATAGAGCTAGTGCTTAATAACAAATCATCCAACACTGCGAATAGGATATCTAGGCGAACATTCTTCTATCCATTGAATTCCAATATCTTTATTTTCCCGTTGAGTCTGTATTTCTTTTATCTAAACTTAAAAATCCAAAAATATTGTCTTTTACTTTTAAAGCTATCTTGATTTGGCTAATCGTTAAATAGCCGCAAAACAAACTATCTCGTAATTTCAATTTTCATAGTTTAACTTAGTTTACTTTTATTAGTTTCAAACTTAATTCTCACGTTAATACTGTCCTTGGAACGATACTTGGAATTACCATTTTTATACTATTACACGATCGGGTACACTGCCCGTAAGTGTGTAGTAATCTTTAACCAGGCATATTTCCAGAGATAATTTATATACTAGATTTCACACATCAAGTTTTTGGCGCCGCTGCCGGGGACAGTTGTGTTGAAAATTAAGTTTGATAATTAAGTTTGTTCTTAGTTAATTTTAACTGTTTAGTTTAATTTAATTCTAATTGAGTCGGTGCGTTTAATCGGTTTGTTAGCTGTGTTCTTGCAGTTACAGGTAGTGCATGCAACATACGCGTTCTTCAGATTCTCCAATTGTTAAACCATTTGACGAGCCTGAAAGAGAGTTGTTTAAAGCTTTAAGTCAGAAGCAAAAGTTAACAGTGGATTCATCAGTTTTATCGGGTGATACTTACGTTAATTTGGGTAGTACTTCTGAGACTGTGGTGCCCGAGACACCACCTGAAATTTTTAACGAAGAAGATTCTTACGTTTCGTCTGACACTTCAGATACTGAAGAAATGGCCGAAGAACCACCTCGTCCTCAGACTATGGCAGAAAAGTTGAAGGCCACCCGAGGAGGCCAAGGCAATTCGATTACTCAGCCGAATATTACTCAGCCTTTTCAAATTACAGGGCCGATCCTGAATTTGATTTCTTCTGATTGCCGATTCTATGCCAAAGATACCGAGGATGCTAACGAGCATCTTCGTAATTTTAATGATGTTTGTAACTTGTTTAAGCTACATGAGGTTGCCGACACTTCAATTAAGACAAGACTTTTTCCTTGGACTCTTAAGGGAGAAGCTAAGAGATGGTTAGACAAGCAACCTGAGGGTACGATTAGATCTTGGGAGACTTTGGAAGATAAGTTTTTGTCGAAGTTTTTCCCTGCATCTCGAGCTGCTCGACTTCAAGCAGATATTTCTCAATTTAGACAAAAGAGCAGTGAGACATTGTTTGATGCTTGGGACCGTTTTGCTACTTTGTTACGCTCGTGCCCGCAACACGGGTTGAATGATTTACAGAAGGTTCAGATTTTCTACAAAGGTTGTGATATTCCTACGCGTCAGAGTATTGATCAAGCTGCAGGTGGTACGTTAATGGATAAGACTGAAGAAGAGGCGTTAGAGATCATTGAAAAGCAAGCTGCTTATTCTCATGAGTGGCATCAGGATCATGAATCTTACCCTTCAGCTTCAGTTAAGAGAACAGAGACTACAGGTACAGGTGCTTATGATGATTTTGGGTCTATCAGTGCTAAGTTGGATTCGTTTGGTAGGAATTTGGAGAAGATGAACAAGGATATTCATGGTATGAAGGTTGGTTGTGAATACTGTGGAGGTTTGCATCTGGGTAAAGATTGTGATGCGGGTTTGACTATGAATCAGAAAGAAGAGGTCAACTATATTAGTCAGCAGAATAACAATCAGTTTCAGGGACGTGCTCAGTTTAATAGGAATTTCAATAATCCTTATAATCCGCAAGGTAATCAGGGTTCGAGGTTCCAACCGGGATCTAGTGGAGGTTTTCAGCAGCAAGCTCCCGGTTATTTTCAGAAACCACAGGTCGAAGAGAAAAAGTCCAACCTTGAGGCTATGATCGAGAAGTTAGTGATATCTCAGACTCAACTTGTCACTACCGTTACTCAGAATAATGAAAAGAATGACCAAATGTTTCGAAATCAACAAGCAGCTATTCATAATCTTGAACAGCAGATTGGTCAACTTGCTAATAAGAGTAGTGAGAGGAAACCGGGAGAGTTACCTAGCAAGACGGATACTAACCCGAAAAACGGGCATGTTAATGCTATCACCACCCGAAGTGGTTTAGCATATTATCCACCGAGGAAGCCCGACGAGTATGATTTGAGGGTACCGTTAGTTAATGATAGTGAGCCGGTTGTTGAAAGTGAACCGGCAAGGGAAAAGGAGCCGGAACAGGTGGCTGAAAAAGTTGTTAAGGAACCGGTTACTGTTGCTGCTAAACCGGTAGTTAGAGAGTATCAACCACCGCTACCATTCCCGAGGAAACAGCGATTGGAGAAGCTAGAGGCCGAAAAGTCCAAGTTCATGGACTTGATTAAAAAAGTTAACATAAATATGCCTTTTATTGATGTTATTGCAGGTATGCCTAAGTATGCGAGGTTTCTCAAAGATTTGGTGACTAACAGGCAGAAGCTGAAGAACGTGTCTTCAGTCAGGTTGAATGCCGCATGCTCAGCGGTTGTTGCAAACAAGCTTCCCGAGAAGCTTGAGGATCCTGGAAGTTTTACCATTCCTTGTTTACTTGGTAATTTGGACTGTATGAGGGCTTTGGCGAATTTGGGGGCTAGCATTAATTTAATGCCTTATTCTATTTACTTAAAGCTAGACCCCGGGGAGTTAAAACCCACGCGTATGGCTGTGCAGCTAGCCGACCGCTCTATTAAATTCCCTCGTGGAATCATAGAGAATATGCTAGTGAAGACCGGGTTGTTAGTTTTTCCGGCGGATTTTGTGGTTTTGGATATGGAAGTGGATGAAAGGATTCCACTAATTTTGGGTCGGCCATTCTTAAATACTGCTAGGTGTATGATTGATGTGTATGGCCAAAAGTTGACCCTTAGGATAGATGATTTGAGTGCAACATTCTCAA
Source organism: Rutidosis leptorrhynchoides (assembly GCF_046630445.1). Lineage (NCBI taxonomy): Eukaryota > Viridiplantae > Streptophyta > Magnoliopsida > Asterales > Asteraceae > Rutidosis > Rutidosis leptorrhynchoides. The sequence continues at coordinate 75,727,365 of NC_092334.1, forward strand.
TCGACCATGCTTTGAAATACCCTGGCTACACTGATGATACATGTTATTTTCTTAACACTGTGAATGTCCAGTCTGAGTTTTTGCAGGAATTCCCAGAGTTACAGGGTTCAGGAGAGTGCTCTTTGGTTGAGATTGATGAGGATGTGCAGGTTGAGGAGGTGGAAATTTTAACCACCTTGATGGAAAACGGCTATGAGCCGACTGAAGAGGAGTTCAAAGAACTCGAACGTGATGTTAATTACCGGAGCAAGTCTTCAATTGAAGAACCTCCCGAGCTTGAATTGAAGCCACTTCCAGATCATTTGGAATACGCTTACTTGCAAGAGGAATCTAAGCTTCCGGTAATTATTTCTTCTTCTCTTTCAGCAGGTCAGAAAAATGAGCTTATTACCATGCTAAAGGCCCATAAACCGGCCATTGCATGGAAGATTCACGACATTAAGGGTATTAGTCCCTCCTATTGCACCCACAAAATTCTAATGGAGGATAACTCCAAACCTGTGGTGCAACGCCAAAGGAGGTTGAACCCGCACATGCAAGATGTCGTGAAGAAAGAGATCATAAAGCTCCTTGATGCAGGTCTGATTTACCCGATTTCTGACAGTCCATGGATTAGCCCGGTATACTGTGTACCTAAGAAAGGTGGTATGACTGTTACCACCAATGATAAAAATGAGTTAATTTCCACCCGAACTGTCACGGGGTGGCGTGTTTGTATCGACTACCGTAAGTTGAACGACGCCACACGTAAAGACCACTTCCCGCTACCTTTCATGGATCAAATGCTAGAGAGGTTGGCGGGAAACAGTTTCTATTGCTTTCTCGATGGTTTCTTGGGGTATTTTCAAATTCCTATCTCGCCTGAGGACCAAGAGAAGACTACTTTCACGTGCCCGTATGGCACGTTTTCTTATCGACGCATGCCCTTTGGCCTTTGCAATGCTCCGGCCACTTTTCAAAGGTGCATGATGGCCATATTCCATGACATGATAGAAGATTGCATGGAGGTGTTCATGGATGACTTCTCGGTCTTCGGTGACACTTTCGATTCATGCCTTCTTAATTTAGAACGGATGTTGGTCAGGTGCGAAAAATCTAATCTTGTGCTCAACTGGGAGAAGTGCCATTTCATGGTTCAAGGGGGCATCGTTCTCGGGCACAAGATTTCTAAAAACGGTATAGAGGTGGATCCCGCAAAGGTTACCGCTATTAAGAACCTTCCACCCCCTACCGATGTTAAGGGTGTTAGGAGTTTTCTCGGGCACGCCGGTTTTTACCGGCGATTCATTAAAGATTTTTCTAAGATTGCCAACCCGATGAATAAACTCCTTGAAAAGGACACCCCGTGGAAATTCTCCGACGAATGCCAAAAGGCATTCGAGCTTTTGAAGGAGAAACTCATCAATGCGCCAATCATAATTGCTCCGAATTGGTCCCTTCCGTTCGAGCTTATGTGCGATGCATCTGATTTCGCTGTTGGCTCAGTTTTGGGTCAAAGGGTCGAGAAGCATTTCCGACCCATCTACTATGCAAGCAAGACCTTGCAAGGAGCGCAATTAAATTATACTACCACTGAAAAAGAGCTCCTTGCGGTGGTCTTTTCGTTTGATAAGTTCCGGTCCTACTTAGTCTTATCTAAGACTATTGTCTTTACGGACCATTCTGCTCTAAAGTACCTTTTTGCTAAACCGGATGCAAAACCACGACTTCTTAGATGGATCTTGCTTTTGCAAGAATTTGATGTGGAGATCCGGGATAAAAAGGGTGCTGAAAACTTGGCGGCCGATCACCTTTCCCGTCTCGAGAACCCCTCCCGTGAGGTTCTCGATGAGACTACCATTCGTGATGATTTTCCCGGCGAATATCTCATGAAGGTGGATAAGGTTGATGAGCCGTGGTACGTGGACATTGCTAATTATCTAGTTGGGAGATTCTTGGAGAAAGGGTGGTCACATCAAAAGAGGAAGAAATTCTTCAGTGACCTTAAGTACTATTTCTGGGAGGATCCCTATCTTTTTCGTTGTTGTCCCGATGGAGTTATCCGCCGGTGCGTTTCCGGTGATGAGTGTATGCGTATTTTGACCGAGTGCCATAGTGGGCCTACCGGTGGGCATTTTGGACCCCAAATTACGGGGCGTAAAGTCTATGATGCCGGCTTTTATTGGCCGACAATCTTCAAAGATGCCCACTTGGTTTGTAAGTCTTGTGATTCATGCCAAAGGGCTGGTAAAGTCACCAAACGTGATGAGATGCCTCAACAAAGCATCCAAGTTTGCGAAGTATTTGACGTTTGGGGAATTGACTTTATGGGGCCATTTCCGAAATCTCAGAATTATAGTTACATACTCGTTGCCATTAACTACGTGTCTAAATGGGCCGAAGCGCAAGCTTTACCCACAAATGATGCACGAGTAGTGATTTCATTCCTTAAGCGTTTATTCTCTCGATTTGGAACTCCTAAAGCTTTAATTAGCGATAGGGGTACTCATTTTTGTAACGCTCAAATGGAGAAGGTATTGAAGCGATATGGAGTTCTCCATAAAGTTTCTACTTCATACCATCCCCAAACGAGCGGACAAGTTGAGAATACAAATCGAGCTCTTAAAAGTATTCTTGAGAAAACTGTGGGTTCGAATCCGAAGGAGTGGGCAAATAAGCTCGATGAAGCTTTGTGGGCGTTTAGAACCGCCTTCAAAACGCCACTTGGTACCACTCCTTATCGGTTGGTTTATGGAAAAGCGTGCCATCTCCCGTTGGAGATTGAGCATAAAGCTATGTGGGCACTTCAAAAGTGCAATTTAGATTTGAAGGAAGCCGGACGCCTAAGGGCGGGGCAATTGAATGAGCTTGGTGAATTACGCCTTGATGCGTACGAGAATTCATTGATTTATAAAGAAAAGACCAAGCAATGGCATGATAGGAAGTTAAAGGGTCCAAAAGAGTTTAACGAAGGCGATCGAGTGCTTTTGTTTAACTCAAGGTTAAAGCTTTTACCGGGAAAACTTAAGTCCCGGTGGACGGGACCATTTGAGGTTGTTAAGGTGTACCCATATGGTACGATCGAGTTGAAAAATGCGAATGGTATCACCTTTAAGGTTAACGGACATCGTGTGAAGAAGTATTTTGATGGTCCGTTAATGATTGATGACGAGGTTCACGTTGAACCCGATCCCAACGCCACTTAAAGTTGGGGACGAGTCGAGTGAACGACTCATTAAATAAGGTTCACATTGTTGTAGAGTTTGTAAATTTTTGTGCTTGTTTCATAATATGTGCAACATGATCATGATTAGATTGTTATTGGGGTTGGTTTGGTTGTTTTATGGCGAGAAAACTGGGTTTAGAGGCTTTAAAGAACGAATTTTTGAAGTTACAGTACATGGAGCGCCGCTCCAATAAGGGGCGCGCCGCGCCACTTGAGTATATCTGAAGTACCAGTTTTTGAAAACAGCTCGGCATCAATTTTTAGTTATTCTGCGCGCCGCGCGATCTCCTGGAGCGCCGCGCCACCTGGTGTCGGCCAGCTATTTTGCTTATTAATTAAAATCACACCCGAATTTTCTCAACCACATATATTAGAAACGGGATACCAGCTGTTTTTATACCCTTTTACTTCAATTATTTTCATTCTTACATCTCTTAAACACCTACAAATCCTTTGATCTTTCAAAACCCTAATTCTACAAAGTTTAATTCCTTGTTTCAAGTAACCTTAATCTTGCAAGAATGGCACCTAAGAAGGTCCGAATTTGTTCTTTTCTTTACTAATTTCATCTTATTATATGTTAATTGCTTGTTTAATTCTTAATTATCATGATGAATTAGTGTGGGGTTGCTTTAATTTGGGTTATATGATTCAATTAGTCATGGGTTTTTGTTAGATTATGTTTATATGCTTTGATTTCATGATAAAGTTGGTATTTTTGGAAGTTTAACATGAACTTAGGGTTTGTAGGGTTTTGAGTCCGAATTTTGTAAGTAAAAAGGGGTTAATTGCTTGAAGGTGTGTTGTTCTTTGAATTGTTCATGTGTTTTTGAACTAGTGTGGGGTAGTGTCCATATGGGCGGGTCAATTTGTTTTGAATGAATTTTTGCTTTATTGTTCCAATTATGTGATATGCCATGCTAGTGATGATTAAGTATATGATTTTGTATTGAGATGAAGCTTTTGTTTAATGGTTGTTGAATTTGTTAAAAGTTGCTAACATGATGAAGTTGATTGGATTTTTGGAATTTAAAAGAGTTATAAGTAATCATGTTGGTCATGTTTTGGTTATGTTGTTTGATGATTAAGGTTATGAGTTATTTGTTTTAATGGATAATGTGGTTTGGTTGAGAGTTGTTTTTGAAAAGTTTCCACAAGAGTTATTGGTTTACTTGGTTATTGTTTCTGAAAGTGATTTAACATGAAACAAGGATTGATTGTAAAGGTGTTTGGTGCTTATTGTGATGACTAACACTAACTTTTGAGCTTTGTGTTTGTTTTCTTTACTTGTTTCATGAATGCAGAGAACAAGAGGTAACCAACCACAACAACCACCAAACAATCCTGAATTGTGGTTGACCCAAGTTGGTGATATTGAGGATTTGGAACAAAGGTTTAACATCAATCTTGCTCGTCCGATTGAGCAAACCTACTACTTGGATTGGACGCAACTTCGAAATGAAAGTGTTCATGCTTATCGAGAATTGCGTAGTTATTTATGGGTTACTTATAGCGGTAATGAGTTGAGACCGTATGAGCGTTTGTTTGAGATTAACGAAGATGTTTATGAGCAATTGACTGTTGAGTTCTTTTCGACCGTAAGTTGTCGGCCCCGAGTTGCCCCTCGTGAGGCGAATTTTTTGACATTCAGGCTTGGCGGGGCGGACCGTCAAATGAGTAAAGTTGAGTTAGCTCGGGCGTTGGGTTTATACCCCGAGTTAAATGATGATATAGATTTACAGTATCATTTGCTGGGATGTCAGGTATTCGGTGACGGAGATTTTAGCGAAAGTGAGTATTGGCCGACGATTATTAATCCGGGGGTTAGAGCTTTCAGTTCTAGTAGGAGCATTCAGTCTAACCTTCGACGTCCGGTGGACCGTATTCTTTTTAAAATGATTGCTACTATGTTCTTGGCCCGGAGAAATGCAAACAAAATTAAACGAAAGGATCTTTGGGTCCTTCAGCAGATTAAGGCTAGAGAGGCGATAGATGTGCCGACTATGTTGGGGGCCTGGTTTCAGGAAATTGGTATGGATAATCGTCCCGAGCGCCCGTTGTTAGGGGGCCATTTAGTTACACGGATAGCTGAGGCATTTTCTGTGCCTACTGATAGGTGTACTATTGCGGGGGTCGAATCAATGGTGACAAATCTTTTGTATTTCGCTAAAGCCGATTTTATTAGGCGAGGACCGAACGGTTGGGTTTTGGTAGAGGATGAAGAGCAACCACAGGGTCAAGGTCAACAACAACAGCAAGAGCAGGGTCAAGGTCGAGGTCACGGTAGAGGACGTGATATTGGGTCCACGTATGAAGCAGGGAGTTCTAGTGGTAATGTTCGGGGAGGATGGACTCCCGATGAGGAAGCTTTTAATGGGTTGGTGAATAGTGTTGACGGGCTGCATCTCGAGTTCCAAGATAGTCGTACTTTTTATAATGATCAGGTTGCGCATAATCAGCGTATGTATGACGAGCAGCGCCGTCATAATCAGGAGTTGATGACGTGGCACCAGGGTAACTATGGGTCGCTCAACACGAGTATTGGTCAGGTTCGGACAGAGGTTGGTAATTTGGGTGAACGTGTGAGCAGGAAAGAGTATGATGTTCAAGGGATTCGGGCCCACAATCAGTGGGAGATTCATCAGAGGCAGCTCCAACGGCAGATGCGTCGTGTACCGGATGTGTACATTCCTACGCGAACCACCATTCCGGATTACACCGCCGTGACGCCTCCGAGACCGGATCCATCTTATGACCCATATCGAGCTTGCCAAGATACTTATGGTGTGGCTTGGGACCCGACGAGAGATTTTTGGCCGGGAAGCGAATGATGTGTTGCGCGTATTATTGTTGTTGTATTGTTTTGAAACTATTTCCATTTCGATTTGGTTGTACTTGACTATTTTTATTTTTCGTATGATGTACCTTGAGACTTATTAGGGATAAGGCGTTTCGGTACCGGGTGGTACCACCTTGTCCCAGTTATGCATTTGGTGTGTTTTTCTTTTTCATAGGTTGTTGGTGAAACAGTTTTCAAGTCTGGCATTAAGTTCAGCAAAACTACTTTAATGATGGTATTGGTGTGAGGATCGGGAATGGACGATGTTCTTATGCTGGCAGTCAGTTCAGCGCCATCTGTCACTGTCATTCCACGATCTGTGGTTATACTCGATAAGTTTTTATTTTTCTTACCCTTTTGATTTTAATCCATTTTTGATCTCCAGTAATGGGGACATTACTTGATCTCAAGTGTGGGGTGGGGGATGTAAAATCTCTCGGGTTGGTTATTAATAGAATCATCATTATTTTGGTTTTGATATTTAAAAGACTTGACGTTTCACGGGGTTTTGGTCATAAAAAATTGAAAAATTTAGGGGAAAATAAAAAAAAATGAAAAAATTAGTTGGTTAAAAAGAAAAAAAAAAATATAAAAGTAGTTAAAAATTCGGCCAAAACCCTTGTTTTAGTATGGCTTGGTATTTATATTTTATGATGTTTAAAGAAGCCAAAGTTGTTCCACATGTTCATTACCATTGAACATGAAATCCTACTAGTTCGGGGAACTAAATAGTAGGTCACCTGTACCAAAATGGGTGTAAACCGTGAGAGAGCGGTGATTGCATAGCGTGATTGTGACCGAATCACGTGCCAGATCAAAAACTTCTGGTTACTTGATATAGCATACTTCCGAAACTATATCATTTTATTATTGCATCATATAAATGATGTGATACTGTGGGAAGAGGAGCCTTGAGCTTCACCAGTGCTGTCCTTTTTAGGAGCAATAGCTACGTGCTTGTGTTTGCTTAGACAACACAACCCATAGCCAAAAGCTATGGAACCCGAAGGTTTTCGGGAATTTTAAAACCGGTGTCAATTGAAACAGATTGGCACTTCCGAGTGATTCAAATCCGCTCATAAGGAAGTAAAGTCTTCCGACAGTCCTACTTGGTACGTTTTCCTCTAAAGGCGTATCATTTCATTACCCATCATTTCACGATGAGGTAATTTTAGAGGAAACACGTTCATTATTTTGAATGTGAAATCCTACATGAACAGTCAGTTCATAGGTAGGTCACTTGTACAAAACGGGTGTCAACCGTATGAACGGTGATTGGATCGTGTGGTCGAAGCCGGGCCATACGCTAGATCGAAAACTTTATAGGGCGGTCTTCATTGTTTCTCCTAACAAGGACAATGTATGCGCTCGACCACCTTTTATGACCATACAGGATGAATCCACTCCATCCTAAAGGGAGTCAAGTCTCCCGAACGACACACTTGCTGATTTATTTCAGAAGTTGTAGTCCAGACCAGTTGTAGGGTGACGAAAAGTCTTGAAAAGTCATTGCTAAAATCGACTGGAAATCTACCAGGCCTCAACATCAAACAGGGAAACTGGTAGTCAAAGCTTATCTCAATGAGGGAGATTTGCTAGCCAAATGGGAAGCGCACCATGATACACAAAATGTCAGTGATTGATCAGATTCCCAGTGGATAACCTCCGGAAAGGTAAGATATCAGCTTTTAAGCCTGATGAACTTCAATCTTTATGATTGAATTAACGAATTAGACGGTTACCTCATAACCATCGATGATATCTGGACGTAATGTGTATCCTCCTAAGCACATTATTTTTTACCGACATCTCGCGATGTTAGGTACTGTGGGAGGCTTGGCTTGACCAATTGCGGGATAGCCCGTACGTTCTCTTGGCACACATGGTTCGATTGTTACATCTTTGGTGCTTGGTTCCCGTTTGATTCCCGATGCTATTGAAGACTTATGATTCGAGATTCTCTACTTCATCATGATGGTACGTTATCGAGATTACTTTTGGTTTCTATATCCGTTACATATTGTTTGCGGTTTGGGAAGTTTCAAGGGGGAATGCAAGTGGGAACCATGGTTGTTATTTACTCCAAATCGTGCCCACGCTAGTTGCTTGTTGGTTCTTGTTCGTTTGGTTCTACATATATTTTTGAGGACGTTATTTCATTGTAGAAGATTATTATCGAGTTTCATTGCTTGAGGGCAAGCAAAACTCTAGTGTGGGGTTGTTTGATATCGTGTATTTCATATGCATTTTCCTTAGCGATATCGGGTACATTTTGGTCCTTTTGGATACGATTTGGAGTTATTTTGGTTAAAGTTGTGAAAGTTTGAGTTCCAAGACCAAGAAGGTTAAATTTGATGTTATTTGATGGTTTTGGATGTATTTCGATGTTTACAAGTGAAAAGGTTTGATTCGGTTCGAGTTTTGGTGTTAGTATGATGATTTTCAGCTCGTTTCAGTAATCTGATAATGGAGCGCCGCTCCAAATAGGCACGCGCCGCGCCATTTAACTATAAAAACAGTTCGAGCATATCAGAAAACAAAATGTGAGTTTCCAGACAATTGGCGCGCCGCGCGGGTCATATGGCGCGCCGCGCGGGGATGTATCCGGGTTCAGAAATCTTCTCCTATAAAAGCCCGAATTATACCCTAATTTATCATAATCGCATCCTGACGAATTCCAGCCACTTTTTGACGAACTTAGGTGATTTTTGGAGATCTTCAAGGTCATTCTAAGGTACTAATCATTCCGGGAACAAGTCTCGATTCGTGTATCGTTCAGATTTCAATCTTTGATTAGGTTTATTCTTTTGTTATCAACAATGAATTTCTCTATGTTTTTGATTGTTATTTTGATTTCAGCCATGATTGTAGGCTAAACTCTTAATGTTTGTCTAGATTGAATATTTGCAAGTGTTTGGATGTTACTTTGAGGTTTTATTAATTGATGCATGATAATTATGAGTTTTGATTAAGAACCATTCTTGTGGGTGTTAATTATTGATACTAGGTTGATTAGTGAATCTTGTTTGAACAAAGGGAACCCTGTTTCAATTTAGTGATCTAATTCCCAATTGATTTGTCTTAACCGATTGGGTGCTTACTGGACCAAGGGGGTAAACCGGGTAACGTAATTGAACAAAATAGGGGTGAATTGTGTGGAGCGAACGCGTAACCAATTGAATCTTAATCTTATAATTAGCTAGTTACTAAGTCACAAACGAAAGATGGTATTTGGTAAAAGGGAACCCTAAGCCAATTAATCCTAGTTTGACGTGTTTGCTGAAAGAGAACTCTGGGTAAACCGACTCTGTAATTGCGTGCATTGATCAATAGAGCTAGTGCTTAATAACAAATCATCCAACACTGCGAATAGGATATCTAGGCGAACATTCTTCTATCCATTGAATTCCAATATCTTTATTTTCCCGTTGAGTCTGTATTTCTTTTATCTAAACTTAAAAATCCAAAAATATTGTCTTTTACTTTTAAAGCTATCTTGATTTGGCTAATCGTTAAATAGCCGCAAAACAAACTATCTCGTAATTTCAATTTTAATAGTTTAACTTAGTTTACTTTTATTAGTTTCAAACTTAATTCTCACGTTAATACTGTCCTTGGAACGATACTTGGAATTACCATTTTTATACTATTACACGATCGGGTACACTGCCCGTAAGTGTGTAGTAATCTTTAACCAGGCATATTTCCAGAGATAATTTATATACTAGATTTCACACATCAATCGTATATATAATGTATTTAATCACTTTTTAAGGACTTAAAAACATAAAACAATATAAGTATATTCACAAAAGATAGCTATATTTGAATTCTCGTTCCGTTTCCTCAAGATTTCTATACGTATATCTAGGGTATATGTACCCGTATCATACCCAGGTTCTATATGTATTTACTATTGGTATATACACATCAAATCAACATCTTAATCAACATTATTACTGCCCTAGATATGAGGTAACTAGGATTTGTCAAGTAGTATGAATTATTAGTAAGAAAACAAAATTAGGAATCCTTTTCTTTCTTTATAAACTAAAAACATTTTTATAAATGAACACCATTTCTTCACTCCATTTTTTCATACCTATACCCTCATTTCTCTCTCAAAATACTCCTAACTTCATACTTGATCATCTCCAAGCATTTTCCCCATCATTTAGCTTCAATTATAAGCCTTAAATACCATAAGAAAACTCTTTCAAGAACATATCAAAATAACCACCCATTTGAAGAAGTTTACTTCCAACCTTTTGATCTAACTCCACCACTCTTTGATTCCAAGATTATTTCTTATCTTTTGCAGTAACTTTGTCCAAGTAACTTGAGGTAGTAACCTTGTTCATAATTTTAACAACAAGAACATAGTTTGAATGATTTCAAACTTGTTCGCAAACTAAATAGATCCTTCTAACTTGACTTTTAAAACACTTCAAGACCTTTAATATATCATAATAATATGCTAACCTAACAAGATATAACTTGGTTTTACAAAGAACATCTTAAAAACTGAATCTACGTCGTCGGAGTGCAACCGGGGGCTGTTTTGGGTTGGATAATTAAAAACCATCTTGAACTATGAATTGAAAGTTCATGTTCTAGAAAAATGATATTTCTTATGAATATGTTAACACATAAAAATTTCATGGTTTAACTCAAAGTGTAAGTATTTTTAGAAAAATGATCATTAAATGTTGTTTTTATGATGGAAAATGATCACTTTCATAAGTTTCACCAAAGTTTGACCTATAACCTATGATTTCGAATACAAACTAAGGTATTTTCAGTTCATATTCTTAAAATTTGACTCGATCCAAGGAAGTGGCAAGTTGAATCAACAAAAACGGAGTTGTAATGAAGAAACTACGACTAAAACAAGATTGGGTATCCGAAGCTAGTTTAGCTACGAAAATATTTGGAGAAAAAGTAAATTAATCATATCTTTTCTAATTAATATAATATTTTATATATAATTACTTATGATTTGATTTTATATATTTCAGGACCACCCGTAAACAACACGAGAAGATTAATCATAAGACCTCATGATTGTACGCAACACGTCACTTGACAACACGGTACATTATGTACGCAACATGTCATTTGACAACATGGTACCATGGGTCGAGATTAATTCTGATCAATACGAATACGATGGGGTCTTTATTTATTTTATTTAAGCAACTAATTGTGGACCACTAACATCGGACTGCTAACTACGGACTAAGAAAATATTAAAAGTATTAAAAGTATATATATATGTAACGATTACTTAAAAAGAAAATATGTTGAAATATTATATATATGGTTAGGTTCGTGATATCTATCGGAGACCAAGTGAATTAAATACCTTCAAGGCAAAAGTGAGTTTCATTTGCTCCCTTTTTAATTGCTTTTGCAATATATATTTTTGGGCTGAGAATACATGCGCTGCTTTTATAAATGTTTACAAAATAGACACAAGTACTTAAAAATATATTCTACGTTGAGTTGTACCACTGGCATATTTCCCTGTAGCTTGGTAACTACTATTTACATGGGTATTGTAAACACGAATCCTGTTGATAGATCTATCGGGCCTGACAACGCCAACTGGACTGGACGACCAGTATTCAATGGTTGCACAGTACTTCGTTTTGGTGACTACACTTGGTACGGTGTAGTGAGATTTCATAATAAAGGGAATATGCGACGTTGATTAAATGTTAAGTATGGTTACCAAGTGCTCAACCACTTAGAATGCTTTACATACACTTGCGAGTGTATTATGTTTATGATTATGAAATCTTGTGGTCTATTAACATATTGAAATGATTGTTATGATAAACCTATGAACTCACCAAACTTTTGGTTGACACTTTAAAGCATGTTTATTCTCAGGTACGAATTAAGTCTTCCGCTGTGAATTTGCTCAATATAAGGACATTACTTGGAGCCGATCATCACAATGGGACCAAATGTTGATGACTTCGTCCAGGTGGATTAGGACGGGTCCTTTCAGTTTTGGAGTAAATGGGTGGTTTAATGCATTAAGTCATTAAATGCACATTAGTGAATGGTTGTTGTTTAGTCCAACTAGTTTGTGTGTTGATTGAGTACTTATTGTAATAGGTACTTTGCTTTGAAGCTTGCAGAAGTGTAAAACCGTCACCGAATCATTAAGGTGAGTGGAGTAATTATACATGTATGTATATGGTGTATTTATTTGAATGTTATGGTATAAACCACGGAGCCGGGAGTGCCATAATGTGTGCGAGTGTACTATGATGTGAACCACAGAGCCGGTAGCATCATGGTGCATGTGTTGTGATGTGAACCACGGAGCCGGTAGCATCAATGTGTGAACCATGGAGCCGGTAGCACTATAAAATGAGATGTGAACCATGGAGCCGGTAGCATCTAAGTGTAAACCATGGAGCCGGTAGCACTATAATATGAGGTGTGAACCACGGAGCCAGTAACACCGAAGTGTGAACCACGGAGCCGGTAGCACTATAAAAGAGTATGACTCGAATGCGTAGTGACGTGAACCACGGAGCCAGTAGCGTCATAGCATTGCGTATGGTCTGAACCACGAAGCCGGTAGCACCATGACGTGTGTATGGTTAACCATATAGTTTGTGTATGTGTCATTGTATAGCATTATATATTATTTTGGTGAATATGCTATTGATTACGCTAGTTGCGGTATTTGGAGGTTATTAGCCTATACTCGGAGTTTGTATGCTAATTGCTATTGCTAGCGATTATACGGTGTATGTAAGTGTATGCAAGTAGGTATATTATTTATGTATATGTATAATTATTGCATTCACTAAGCTTTGTTTACCCTCTTGTTGTTTACCTTTTTATAGGCTCGGACGTTGACAAGGGTAAGGGCGTTCGATTGGATTAGAGATCCCGCTTTGTTTTGATAGGGGACGCTTTTGGATGTGTTAGCTTTTGAAGTTTGACCGAGAGTTGGGTAGTTTAACCCCCAAACATCATGCTCTGGTGTTGTTTGGAATTTAAACTAATTTGGTTGAAACTTATATATTTTGTACGAAACTCGTATTTCAGCCATATGTGGGCTCGGGTTCGTAAAACTTGTTTTATCATTGAAATGTGTTAGTTTTACATATTTGAAATGGTGTGAAAAGCGTTTCGCCTAAATATGTCGGAAAGTGGGAGATCTTTAATTGAAATTTGACAAAACCGGACAGAATCTGTTGGAGCTTGTGCGCGCCGCGCACCTATGCTGAATAAAAAAATATATACATTTTGTGTATTCGGTTGGATATTGGGTTGGGTTGTTACAAGTCCTATCAGAGCATGGTCTAAGGGATTTAGGCGACTTGAGATAGGTGCCTAGACTTAGACTTCATTGTGTATGCGCTTTATGCGGGACTTGTAGGAGACGGGTCGGACCGGAAATTGGTTAGTACCTAGGTTTAGGTGAACTAACTATGCGCTAATTGTTTTGTGTTGTATTTGCAATCATCAAGCGAGATAGACGTTGTACTAGCAAGTTAATGCGACGTGCTCGCGTAACAATGATTAGCTACCATTGTTACGGGTTCAAATCGTGCCAAACAAGTGATGTACGATGATTGTTGAGCAAGATGGGGTGGTGTGAGATGTACATATATGCTTTATGTTATGTCTTTTCGTTTCATTATTTAATCTATTTCTGTTTTATAGTATGAAGACGAGAAACGGACCCGAAAACCATGAAGGAGGTACGAGCGAGGACCTCGAGTTTACGTCCAAAGTGGAGGCCATCTTTAAACGTCAAAAAGCGGAGTTTCTCGAAGACGTTAAGAAGATGTTTCTAGATACGATTGACGAGCAGCTAGTCAATGTGGTTAAGGAACAAGTTAAGCTTGTTCTACAAGAAGATAATGTGGGAAGACGGGACTTTTTCTACAAGAATTTCAAGGATTCTCAACCTCCCACCTTTGATGGTGAACGAGATCCACTTAAGAGTGCTCGTTGGATCTCCGATATGGAGGGGGCTTTTCGTACTTGTGAATGCCCTCTCGATAAAAAAACGAGGTATGGTTGTAGCATGTTAAGGGGCGATGCTAAATTGTGGTGGGACGCGAAGATCCAACTTTATGGTGAAGAACAATGTATGGATTTCACTTGGGAAGAGTTCAAGGCGGAGTTTTTCAACGAGTACCGAACTTCGACTGATCTTACTAGACTTAAGGACGAGTTGCGTGCCTTGAGGCAAGGGTCGATGGATTTGAACACTCTCAAATTCATTTTCTTGTCAAAGACCCAATTTTTCCCGGAGTACGTCGGGAATGATAAAATGTTGAAGGAAGATTTCTATCAAATCTTGAATGACAACTATCAAGATAAGATTAGTGTAAACGTGGTGAAAAGTTTTGATGAGTTGTTTTGATATGGCCAAAGGTTTTGAGTCGCTCGCTTTAAGAAAGAGTGGCTTTACTTTTGGCAAGAGGAAGTTTGAAGCTACTAGTCATTTGAACAAGAAAAGTAAGGGTGCGAGTGAGAGTGTTGGTAGTGTGAAGAAGGGTACGTCCGGGGGTTTTGGACCCAAATGTTATAATTTTGGGCGACAAGGACACTTGGCTCGCGATTGCACCAAGCCATCTTCTACATCTAAACTCACTTGTTATAATTGTGGAAAGGAAGGGCACCGAAGGCTGGAGTGTCCCGATTTGAACACCGATCATGTTAAGAAATTGGAGAAGGCGGTGGGTACGGCTAGGGGACGAAACTATTTGATGACTAATGATGAGGCCAAGCAATCCAACGAAGTTGTCTCAGGTACTTTCATGGTTAACTCTAATCCGGCTAGGATCCTATTTGATAGCGATGCTAATTTGTCATTTATTTTCTCCAAGATTTGTGACTAAGCTTGATAAACCACTAGCTAAGTTAGGTCATCCGGTAGAAGTTGAAATAGCGGATGGTAAGACGGTGCTAGGGGTTGATGTTTGTAATGATTGTGATATTGTGTTTGGTTTCGAAACGTTTAAAATTGATCTTGTCCCGATGACCTTGGGTGAATTCGATATTGTCGTTGGTATGGATTGGCTCGATCGTTATAGAGCCGATCTTGCATGCCATGAGAAATCTATTCGTGTGAAGACCCCAAGTGGGGGAGAGTTAATTATTCACGGCGAGAGAAGGAGAAGACTTGTGCCATTATGCACTTATGCACGGGCACGTCGTTTTCTTGTTAGTGGTGGCATGACTTTTCTTGCTCATGTAGTTGATACTTATGAAGAGCCACCACCCATTCGTGAAATTTCGGTGGTTAGTGAATTCGAATACGTTTTTTCGGATGAATTACCGGATGTTTCGGCGGAAAGACAGGTTGAATTTCGCATTGAGTTGGTTCCGGGGGCTACTCCCATTGCTAAAACTCCTTATCGTTTAGCACCAACGGAAATGCAAGAGTTGTTAAATCAAACCCAAGAATTACTTGAAAAGGGTTTTATTCAACCGAGTGCTTCACCATAGGGCGCTCCGGTTTTATTCGTGAAGAAGAAGGATGGTAGTATGCGGATGTGCATCGATTATCGGGAGTTGAACAAAGTGACGATAAAGAATCATTATCCATTGCCTCGGATTGACGATTTGTTTTACCAACTCCAAGGTGCAACGTATTTCTCTAAGATCGACCTACGGTCTGGCTATCACCAAATGCGAGTCCGTGAGGAAAATATTGAGAAAACGGCCTTTCGAACGCGTTACGGGCATTTTGAGTTTGTAGTTATGCCTTTTGGTCTTACGAATGCATCGGCGGAATTCATGGATCTTATGAACCGAGTGTGCCAACCTATGTTGGACAAGTTGGTAATTGTGTTCATTGACGACATACTTGTCTATTTAAAGAGTATGAAGGAACATGAACATCATTTGCGTGGTGTGTTTAAGACGTTGCGGAAGGAGAAGTTGTATGCAAAATTCTCCAAATGTGAATTTTGGCTAAGGGAAGTTTAATTCCTTGGCCATATTGTGAACAAAGATGGTATTCAAGTAGATCCGGGGAAGATTGAGACGGTGAAGAGTTGGGGACGACCGACTACGCCTACGAAAATCCGAAGTTTTCTCGGATTGGCCAGTTATTATCGTCGGTTTATCTAAGACTTTTCTAAAATTTCTTCTCCATTGACAAAGTTAACGAGAAAGAACGTGAGATTTAATTGGGAGAACGAGCAAGAAATTGCTTTTCAATTGTTAAAAGAGAAGTTATGTCAAGCTCCGGTGTTAGTGTTGCCTGAAGGGGTGGAAGACATGACGGTTTATTGTGATGCTTCTTTAAATGGGATCGGTTGTGTTCTAATGCAACGAGGTAAAGTCATCACGTATGCCTCTCAACAATTAAAGGAACACGAAATAAGATATCTGACTCATGATCTTGAGTTGGCGATGGTTGTTCATGTGTTGAAAATTTGGCGCCATTACTTGTATGGTGTCAAGTGTACGATTTATTCGGATCACAAGAGTTTGAAACATCTTTTTTGATCAACGAGATTTGAATTATCGTCAACGTAGATGGATGGATGTGGTGAAAGACTATGATTGTGAAATACTTTACCATCCGGGCAAGGCGAATGTGGTCGCGGATGCGTTGAGTCGAAAGAGTCAACATCCGGCGATACGAGTAGGATCGTTACGCATGATTTTTACTAACGATTTTCTTGTAAAGCTTGGCGAGGCTCAAATTGAATCTTTTGTTAACAACAAACATGAGGAACGAATCGTGGGCCAAACGGAGTCTATTACCTTAGGCCCGCATGGTTTGTTGTCCTTTCAAGGACGAGTTTGGGTGCCTAGAATGGGAGATTTCCGACGAGTGCTACTTGATGAAGTACATAAGTCAAAGTATTCCATTCATCCGGGCACAACGAAAATGTATCTTGATTTAAAGAAGGAGTATTGGTGGACGGGCATGAAACGTGATGTTGTGAAGTATGTTGAACAATGCGTCACATGTTTGCAAGTTAAAGCCGAACACCAAAAGCCGTATGGTAAGTTACAACCGTTAGAAAATCCGAAATGGAAATGGGAGCACATTACCATGGATTTCATCACAAAGTTACCAAAGACGGCGAGAACCCAATTTGATTCGATTTGGGTGATAGTTGATCGGTTGACAAAAAGTGCTTTGTTTCTTCCCATTCGGGAAGCGATATCGTCGGAGACCTTGGCTAAGTTGTTTATCAAGGAGGTAATATCGAGACACGGGGTTCCTATATCTATTATTTCGGATCGAGATACTCGTTTCACATCTCGGTTTTGGGAAAAGTTTCATGAAGATATGGGTACACAATTGAAATTGAGCACGACGTACCATCCTCAAACGGACGGTCAAGCCGAACGTACGAACCAAATATTAGAGGATATGTTACGGGCGTGTATTATTGATTTCGGTGGTAGTTGGGATGAGCACTTGCCCTTGGTGAAATTCTCGTACAATAATAGTTATCATACTAGTATCGGGATGCCACCTTATGAGATGCTTTATGGGCGGAGGTGTCGAACTCCGATTTGTTAGGACGAAGTGGGTCAAAGAGAAATCGGGAGTACCGATTTGGTTTTAGAGACGAATAGCAAGATTGAGATGATTCGGACTCATTTGAAAACGGCTCAAGATAGACAAAAGTCGTATGCCGATAAACGTCGGCGATTGATTGAGTTCCAAGAAGGCGACATGGCGATGCTTAAGGTTTCGCCATGGAAGGGTATTATTTGGTTTTGAAAATGGGGAAAGTTAGCTCCTAGGTTTATTGGGCCATTTAAGATTTTAGCTCGTGTGGGTGAAGTTGCGTATCATTTGGAATTACCCGAAGAGCTTGCGGGGATCCATAATACATTTCATGTTTCCCATCTCCGTAAGTGTCTTGCGGATGATTCTTCATGGATGCCATTAGACGAAATTGAGCTAAACAGCAAGTTAGAGTATGTTGAGGAGTCAATTGCTATACTCGATGTAAAGGTGAAAAGGTTGAGGAATAAAGAGGTGAGAACTTATAAAGTTCAATGGCGTCGTAGTAAGGGTTCCGAGTTTACATGGGAGCCCGAAGAGTTTGTGTTGGTGTATCTTCCCTCTTGTCATGCGGCTTGGATCGCGAGGACGCGCTCCGATTCAAGTGGGGGAGAGTTGTAAGACCCAAATAATTAGTGTACAGTGGGGTAAATATGGTACATGGAGTGTGGGTGACATTGTACAGCTAAACAGAGGTCAGAGTCTGCTCAGGCCTGTCTGCGTGCCGCACAGGTATAGGTGTACGTGCCGCGCACCTGTACTGTTGGTAGATTCCAGCTTTTAAATTAAAGTTTAATGAGGGGCATTATGGTCCTTTCACATGAGACCGGTTTTAGGGCACTTATGGCCAGATTTGTGGTGGTTGAAACACATTCAACACAACCACCAACACCATCTTCAATTCTACTTTAATCTAGAGAGAGAAACCCTTTAAGAGAAAGAAAGCTTGAATCAAGGAGGAAGAAGCTTGATCCGGGTTAAAGCTCAAGTATTAAAGTTGTTCATCTAGCCTTTAGCTACGTTTCGGTTGTGGTGGTATGTTCTAACCTCGATTTCCCTATTTTAATTTGTCTAAGGGTTAGGGTTTGGGTTAGTGATGAACATAAAACCCATATTTGGTGATTTTGGGTGTTCTTGGGTAAGATTGAGTCATGAAGCTCAATAGCAACTAACCTAGGGTTTCAAAGTGTTAATTGGTGTTTATGAGCCTTAATTTGTTAGTTAATTACTAGCACACCTAGATGTTTAGTAAATGGGTGTTATGTGGGTTTGTGGATGACCCAAAATGGGTGTGTTGACCTTAAAATGGTCAAATGGGTAATAATTGACCTAGTTGGGAAAGATGGGTATGAAATACCCTAATCGTGTATTAGTTAGGGTTGTTGAACCTTAATCACTAGCTTTTAGTGGTTCGTGATGGTCTTGACCTTAAATGGACGGTTTTGGAGTAAATGGGAGGTTTAATGCATTAAGTCATTAAATGCACATTAGTGAATGGTTGGTGTTTAGTCCAAATAGTTTGTGTGTTGATTGAGTACTTATTGTAATAGGTACTTTGCTTTGAAGCTTGTGGAAGTGTAAAACCATCACCGAATCGTTAAGGTGAGTGGAATAATTATACATGTATGTATATGGTGTATTTATTTGTATGCTATGGTATGACCCACGGAGTCAAGAGTGCCATAGTGTGTGCGAGTGTACTATGATGTGAACCACGGAGCCGTTAGCATCATGGTGCATGTGTTGTGATGTGAACCACGGAGCCGGTAGCATCAAAGTGTGAACCACGGAGCTGGTAGCACTATAAAATGAGATGTGAACCACGGAGCCGGTAGCATCTAAGTGTGAACCACGGAGCCGGTAGCACTATAAAAGAGTATGACTCGAATGCATAGTAACGTGAACCACGTAGCTGGGAGCGTCATAGCATTACGTATGGTGTGAACCACGGAGCCGGTAGCACCATGACGTGTGTATGTATAACAACCCGGAAATTTTTAACAAAATTTAAACCTAACTTTTATTAAATACCGACGATTCATGAACAACAATTACATATTAGTATTATTATTAAACTATATTATCAATTACAATCATTATTATTATTATCAGTATTATAATTATTATTATTAATAATTATCAATATCATTAATATAATTACTAATATATTATTAGTATTAATACTTACCATTAATATTAAAATAATGAAATATCATTATTATTACTATTAATATTATTATTATCAAAATTATTATTATTATCATTTATCATTTATTATTATTAAGATTTAATATGATTATTAGTATCATTAACATAATCTATTATTATTATTATTATTATTATTATTATTATTATTATTATTATTATTATTATTATTATTATTATTAGTATCATTACTAGTATTATTATTACTAATATTATTATTATTATTATTTTTATACTTATTATTATTATTATTATTATTAATTATCATTATTAATAATATTAAAAGTATTATCATTATTATTAATATAATTATTATTAATTTATTATTAATATAATTATTAATATTAATTAAAAATAAAAATAAGAAGTAACAGATACCTAAATTAGGTATTATCATTAACCACTTTTATATTTTTTTTATTTTCACTATTTGTTTCTTTTATTTTTATAATCATCGTGATCTGTTTTTTTTTTTTTTTTTTTACCCATCGTGATTCTGTCTTTATATTTTTATATTTTTTTTTAATTTCTGATCGTGATCTTCATAATCACTAACATTAAACAATTAAGGCTCCTGCGTTACACATTCGATTAACATCAACATTATCATTTATAAATTGCTGGTATCTGTTTTCTATCTGAGGAATCAAACCTAATTTTTTTTCCTGCTCGATATCTCTGTTTCAACCATTTAAATCAAGAAATCGAATTCGAAATAAACTTCAAAATCCTTAATTGCAGTTTTGTTAGGAATAATTTACTCAAACTTCCTGTAAAATCCCAAATTCCAATTCATTGTATTGAATTCCAATTTTGGAGTCAAAGTTTCGAAATAAAAAGTCAAAAGTTGTGTTCTTGGTGAAATTCGAATTCGTTTTGATATTTCAAGATAAATTGATGATTCCAATAGTTTCTTTGAGTGATTTGCAAACTAATTCATGTTAGAATCATAAGCCAAAACAGCCTTAAAATCAAAATCAATATTTTTTTTATAAATCAGTCGCGACAGCAGCAGCCTATTTTTTTTTATTTTTTTTCTCTTCAATTTAATCATTGATAATGGTTTATGTGTTCGTGAATAAATCCTAAAATCACGTCTGTAATTATAATTAAGAGTAAAAGGATTTTTGGTTTAATTGGTCGATTTGAATTTTATGATAAAGAAGAAGATATAGAAGCAGAAACAAAAAGGATTAAATATAAATGGTGTTAGTTTTAAATCAGAAAAACAGTAGCAGCATAGTGGTTAAGGGGTGTTTCGTGTGAGCGAGAGGTCACGGGTTCGAGTCCTGTCTTGGGCAATTTTTTTGGAAAAAGCTTTATAAGGTAGTTCTCATATTATAAATTTTATTATTATTATTATTGTTATTATTATTAGTAATATAATTATTATTATTATTATTATTATTATTATTATTATTATTATTATTATTATTATTATTATTATTATTATTAATATAAGAATTAAGAATCATTTATTGTTATTATTAATATTGTAATTATTATTATTTTTATCATTAACATAAGTATAATTGTCATTAGTATTATTATTATTATTATTAAAAAGGAATTATCATTATTATCATTCTTACAAAAATTATTATTTTTTTAACATTAAAAGTATTATTATTAATATCATTAAGATTATTAGTATTATTATAAACTATCATTATTATTATCATTTTAAATATTATTTTCATTATTACGATTATTATTATTATTATTATTATTATTATTATTATTATTATTATTATTATTATTATTATTATTATTATTATTATTATTATTATGAAAACACAACAACTTATCATTATTTTCATAAATATTAGTATTAGTATCATTTCCTAAATATTAAGATTATTATTATTATCATAAATACTATCATTAATATTATCATTAAATACAACTTTTATCTACTATTATTAATAGTATTTTACCAAATAAATATTATGTATATATTCATAGGTAATATTACATAAAAGTATGTAATAATCACATTAACAATTTTTATATAAATATTCAAATATAACAAGTTAGGTATTTTTAATATAATACTAATCAAATATATATGTATATATATATTAACATAACCATATAAATATTAATCATTTTTGTATACACAATTTAAATATATAAGATACATAATTTAAGATACAATATATAAACTCATTCAATTACGAGTATATGTGTTAATATATATACTTGATATAGGTTCGTGAATTCGAGGTCAACTCTACATTTGTTCAACGCCGTCATATGCATATTTACTACAAACAATCGTATCGTATAGTGAGTTCATTTGCTCCCTTTTTATCTATATTTTTGGGCTGAGAATACATGCACTATTTTTATAACTGTTTTACACGTTAGACACAAGTACTCAAACTTTTATGCTATATACGTGCTTTGTCATGCTAAATCCCTGCCGTAATATCGTTAATTGCTGAGGTATAAGATGCAAGCTTAGTTATTGTGAGTAGCGCTACTGAGAGTGACGTCTCTGTCCATTTGATCATTAGTCTTTGGATACATAATAATGATTCAAAGACACTGACAGTAGAAGGTGTCACGGGGTAACTTTGTTTAGTCGCGATATTACAAACAGTAACTCTTTCGATTAATATATTTGGTATTAATCAACTTTAAACTGAAATCTTGTGGTCTAATGCTATACTGAACTATTGATTTATGATAAACCTATAAACTCACTCAACATAGTGTTGACTCTTTAAAGCATGTTTATTCTCAGGTACTTAAATATTGCTTCCGCTGTATATCTGCTGCTTTGATGATGATTGCTTGCTATGCTTGGAGTCTTCATTACATATCATATCAATTAAAGACATTTAATGTTCTAAATACATTGTAATCTATTTATCTTCCGCTGCAAAACTCAATAAAACGTCTCATATAGAGTCGTTCTCATTTATACAACTGTGATTTGATATAATTAGTCACAAATACCCCAGTCCCTATTTGGGGGTGTGACAGTATGGTTAACCATATAGTTTGTGTATGTGTCGTATAGCATTATATATTATTTCGGTGAATATGTTATTGATTACGCTAGTGGCGGTATTTGGAGATTATTAGCCTATACTTGGAGTTTGTATGCTAATTGTTATTGCTAGTGATTATACGGTGTATGTAAGTGTATGCAAGTAGGTATATTATATATGTATATGTATAATTATTGTATTCACTAAGCTTTACTTACCCTCTCGTTCTTTACCTTTTTATAGGCTCGGGCGTTGACAAGGGTAAGGGCATTCGATTGGATTAGAGATCCTACTTTGTTTTGATAGGGGACGCTTTTGGATGTGTTAGCTTTTGAAGTTTGACCGAGAGTTGGGTAGTTTAACCCCCAAACATCATGCTCTAGTGTCGTTTGGAATTTAAACTAATTCGATTGAAACTTATATATTTTGTACGAAACTCGTATTTTGACCATATGTGGGCCCGGGTTCGTAAAACTTGTTTTATCATTGAAATGTGTTAGTTTTACATATTTGAACATGTTGTGAAAAGTGTTTCGACTAAATATGTCGGGAAGTGGGAGATCTTTAATTGAAATTTGACAAAACCGGACAGAAGCTGTTGGAGCTTGTGCGCGCCGCGCACCTATGCTGAATAAAAAAATATATATTTCGTGTATTCGGTTGGATATTGGGTTGGGTTGTTACACTGACCACCCAAAATGTAATATATAAAGTCTATAGTTTCTATAACAAAAATCTAATTTTATCTTTAGCAAAATTTAAGTGAGACTAATTATATACACATACGTCAACTTGCATGATCAAATGTCTAGCTACATTAAATTTTGTCCTAGTCTAATATCGAATATATATAGATATGCATGTTTATCAAAAGTGAAAAATAAAAATCCCACATTTTTGTCCAAAGACTATCTCGCTAGTTTTAATGATATATATATATATATATATATATATATATATATATATATATATATATATATATATATATACATAATTAAATTATTTATTTAAACCGTTATATATATATATCCATTTATAAATTGTTGTTCGTGAATTGTCGAGAATGATCAAAGGTTACTTGAATGTGTAAACTAGTTCAAAAAGTTTTAAGACTCAGCATAATAGGTTCGCTTATCGTGTCGGAAACATTCTATCCTGTAATTAATTTATTAACGCGAATTTTTCTGGGTCATCATAGTAAGTGTGAAGCCAAAAAGGGACACCAACTTATCCTTCATTTGAATCATCATCTTGAGTAGTTAGTTTGATTAATTGTGTTTAAAGAAGCGTGAGGGAAAACCATCATTATTAACTTACACTGTCATGATAATTAGTATCTAAGTGAGGGTCACCGATTTATCTTACTAATTAGTTGATCTTAATTAAAACAATCCAAATCCTCAGGAATTGAATCTAAGTTAATATCTGATAGTGCTCCAAATGAACATATATCTTGTAGCAATATCCTCTCAATATGTAAAGTATTTAGTTGTAATTGTTATATTTTAAGTTGTAATCGTCTATATTAAATAAGTGCGAAGACAAAAGGCGAAAACGACGATTTGAAGACGAAAATGACCAAAAAGCTCAAATGTACAAGATACAATCCAAGTGGTTCAAATTATTGATGAGAAACGTCTAAAAATGACAAGAGTACAAGTTGCGGAACGCAAAGTACAAGATATTAAATTATACGAAAGGACGTTCGAAAATCCGGAACTGGGACCTGAGCCATCTATCAACGCCCGACTCAACGGACCAAAAATTACAAGTCTACTATGCACAAGAATATAATATAATATTTAAATAATTATATAAATTATTTATATATTATATTATTAAATAAAAACGTCGGCAAGCTAGAAAACAAGGCAACTTGGCTGGATCCTGGTGGCCATGCGATCGCATGGCCTGGTAGTTATAATCTCATGCGATCGCATGAGCTGAAAAGTCAGGCCACATTCCTATAAATTGCAAGTTTGGGCGACGAGTTTAAAGACACATATACATATATACTCCCTCTGTAATATATATATATATATATATATATATATATATATATATATATATATATATATATATATATATATATATATATATATATATATATATATATATATATATATATATATAGTATAGGGTAGTTTTATATTAGATTAGTTTTGGGTTATGCAAAGGTTATTTTACGGGTTTTAAAGTCGGAACTCTGTCCGTGTAACACTACGCGATAAATAATCAATGTAAGCTATGTTCTCCTTTTTAAATTAATGTCTCGTACTTAAGTTATTATTATGCTTGTTTAAAACGAAGTAATCATGATGTTGGGCTAAAAATATTAAAATTGGGTAATTGGGGTTTGTACCATAATTGGGGTTTGGACAAAAGAACGACACTTGTGGAAATTAGACTATGGGCTATTAATGGGCTTTATATTTGTTTAACTAAATGATAGTTTGTTAATTTTAATATAAAGATTTACAATTGGACATACCTATAAATAACCATATACACTCAATCGGACACGATGGGCGGGATATTTATATGTACGAATAATCGTTCATTTAACCGGACACGGGAATGGATTAATAGTCTATGGACTTATTAAAACAGGGGTGAAATTATGTACAAGGACACTTGGCGTAATTATTAACAAAGTATTAAAACCTTGGGTTACACACAGTCGATATCCTGGTGTAATTATTAAACAAAGTATTAAGACCTTGTTACAGTTTAAGTCCCCAATTAGTTGGAATATTTGACTTCGGGTATAAGGATAATTTGACGAGGACACTCGCATTTTATATTTATGACTGATGGACTGTTATGGACAAAAACCAGACGGACATATTAAATAATCCAGGACAAAGAACAATTAACTCATGGACATAAAACTAAAAATCAACACGTCAAACATCAAGATTACGGAAGTTTAAATAAGCATAATTCTTTTATTTTCATATTTAATTGCACTTCTAATTAACGCACTTTTTAATTATCATATTTTATTTCATCGCACTTTTATTTTTCGCAATTTCATTATCGTTATTTACTTTACGCTTTAAATTAAATTGTATTTATTTTTAATATTTTACATTAGGTTTTAACTGCGACTAAAGTTTTAAAATCGACAAACCGGTCATTAAACGGTAAACCCCCTTTTATATTATTATTATATATAAAAATATATATTTTGTACAAATATAGTTGTTTAAAATATAGTGTAAAATAAGTCGTCTCCCTGTGGAACGAACCGGACTTACTAAAAACTATACTACTCTACGATTAGGTACACTGCCTATAAGTGTTGTAGCAAGGTTTAGGTATATCCATTATATAAATAATTAAAACTTGTGTTATTTGTAATTTTCGTCATATTTCGTAGTAAACAATAATAGTATTTCGTACCACCTCTGCTTTAACATCAAGTTTTTGGCGCAGCTGCCGGGGACCCGGCGAAACGCTATATTTTTAAAATATATTTGTATATTATTTTTTAGAAAAATAATATAAAATCCTTTAAAAAAAAAACTGGAACCCAGGCCCATGCGATCGCATGAGCCGGGTGTTGTAAAACCATGCGATCGCATGGCCTGACCTGACACGCCCTACTGAACCTGCCGACAGCATTAATTACGGATTATTATTAATTATTATTAATATTAAACCCTAATTAGGGTTAGTTATTATATTAATTAATTTTAGATATTAATTAATTTGTATATTTAGTTTATTTAGTTTTAATAAATTATAAAATTAATACTTTTATAAAATAAATAATATAAAAATAATATTTTTATAAAAATTGTACTTTTTACAACTTTAAGATTATTTTTATATTTTGTATCTTTTTATTTGTTTTAGCGTAATATTTGTATTTTATCGCTCGTACTTAGTTTTAAACTTAGTTTTTGCCATAGTTATTTTTATTTCTAGATTTTTAGGCTTTTTCGTAAAATCCCTTAAGTGCTTTTTCTTTAGACAAAGATTTAGGTGCTTTAGAGTTTTGCGACGCCGTTTTTTTTAGTACCTTTTTAAATTATTGCCATTTTGGGATATAGTATTTCTTTTAAGCTTTTATATTTTTTTTGACGCAACTTTTAATTCTTAGTTTTTAGTTTCTTTTAAGTTTCGACGCGTTACTTTCTTATTTTTGTTTTCCGCCATTTATTTTTTGACGTTTTTCGACGCGCTTCTTTTTCTTTCTTATTTCTCGACGATCTAGTTTTTAGGACATAGAATTTTCTATTTCTTCTCTAAAATTTCAAAAACGAAAAATTATTTTAAGCGGTTAAATTGATAGACATCCAAATTTTCTGCTTCGTAGTAATAGTTGGATTTGTTAGTGGCTGAGTTGTGAGCTTCCGATTTAAAGGGTTCTGGCTCCCTGCTGCATCTATTGGCTATTCGAAACGTGGGCAAAAGCAGAAAAGTTTATTAATTTGATAACTTATATAATTTTTATTTTTATAACTAATAGGATAATTAAGTAAATGCACCACATTGTAGCTAAAATTTGGTAATAAGCGCATTATGGAAAATCTCGAGAATATTTTGGAAACTCTTATTGACATCCGAAATCAATTTAATCAATACTCTCAAACGGATGTTGATGACAATTCGTTCGGTCAATCTTGGATCACGAATGACGAAACAATAACTGGTTGTGAAATCTGTGGAGATTATCACTCAACATGGGAATGTTATTATTACGTTCCTATGGAAAATTACGCACCCACAGAACCTGAATGGAACGATTATGAAGAATACAATTCTAATTGGGATTATTCCCAAGAATATATCCAAACTCAACAACCAGAAGACGAGGAAAATTATGTGCCTGAAAATTCCTTAGATTATATGAAAATCAAACTCGAAGAACTTGATGCTCAAAATGAACAAATGAGAGAGTTTGTAAATCGGCAAGCTGAAACTCTATCAGATTACACACCTGTTGATCTGAGGAGTCGTGTGCAAGAAAATCTCATATCATCGAATTTTGATGAATTCGAGAGCTCCGAAATCAACAACTATCCCGATGATACTTTTTATTCAGTCTTACCAATTTCACAACATATCGACACATTAGCCTCTACCAACGAAATCATCGATCCATCAATAGATGAAGAAGAAGTAAGGGTGACAAATTGGTACTCTTGGGAAAATGATAACGTTGAAAATTTTACCCCCGAGACCAAAATGGTGGGACCGATAAGTACCATTAATGAAGAAGAATTTGCTTCGATCCCGAAATTCACCATTCCACAACCTTCTAACCCAATATTCTCAATAGACGAGTCATCTACCAAAGATGAACTACAAGCTGTAATAGATATTGACACCTCGAATTTCACCCAATTGGGTAATAGAGGTGAAAACCTTGATCCCGAGAATGAACGAAAGGAAATGTTAGGAATTGTCCACCCTATAGAAATATGTATGTCGGTGTATATCGATCCATTTGACCAAGAACCAGAAAAGAGACATATCCATTTACTAAAAGCTACACTTAAAAAAGAATTAAGTAGTGACGATCGGGTGGGTCTAAACTTTAAACCATTGATATATTTTATACCATCCGAGATGTAAATAACTGGCTCACTATTTTAATTCGTGGAACTTATTCTACCGACTTCACATGTCGTCAGCTAAGTACGGGGAAGTCTAACCCCACTTAACGTTAAATTCGGGGTTCGGGTTAGTGCATAACTCGTTAATAAACATGCATAATAAATTAGGGTAAAAGACGCATTTTTAAAGATTAGCAAACAGTTCAGAAAAGCAACCGTTTTTGAAGAAAAATATGTGTGATAAAACAAGAAGGAATGAACGATGAGGCGCGCCATCTATCATTCGACGAGCTTTGTAATTACAAACTGGGTATTTTTAATCACTTTTCTACACTTATCACCCTCGTGAATTTATAATTAAAGTCTGATTTCATGCAAATGAGGGCATTGCATGATCTCAAGTGTGGGGAAGGGTTATAAATTCTCTCGGGTTTGCACTTAGTTTATTTGCCAAATTTTGTGAAAATTTTAAAAATTTTCAAATAAATGAATTCAAAATTATGTTTATACATATTTATGAACGATGAAAATTAGGTGTTAATACCGAAATTATCGTTACGTCGGAAAAGACATAAATTGAGAAACACCCTAAAACGATTGAATTTATTTAAAATGGAATAAAGGAGAATAAAAAGGCAAAGAAAGAAACTAAGTGTGGGGAGAATGTACCAAGTTATTCAATTAAAAACTATCTATCACATGTTTCTGTAAAGTTATTGCAGGTACTTTTGTTTTGGACGATTTTAATCAGTTTTACCCGATTTACTGTAATATATTTGAAAGAAAAGATGGATCTACACGATGAATCAATTCCATCATTAAAAGGAAGTAAAGTCTTCCGAAAAAGACACGCGCTTCTTGATTTAGGTCAAGAAGTTGTCGTCCAGACCAGCTGTAGGTTGACGAAAAATCTAGAAAAGTCATCTCTAAAATCAGCAGGAAATCCACGGACCTCAGCATCAAACAGGGTCGCCAAGTGGTCAAACTTATCCTAACCATGAGAGAATCTATCTCATAAAATGGGGAGGGCGCCGTGCAAATTAGCTTGATAAGACTAATGAATCAGACCCCCAGAAAGGATAATCTCCTTAAAGATTAAAAATCAGCTTTTAAGACTGATATTACTCAATCCTTGAGATTGACTTTAAAGATTGAGAATTACAAACTCATGGAATTCGATGATATCTAAACTCGAGCTTGAACGAGAAAATATTTTGATCAAATTAAAACCGATTTGTTTTCTGAAAACCCATTTTCAATGCGTTCATTACCATTGAACGTAAAATCCTAGGAATTTACCTGGAATTCATTAGGTCACCTGAACCAATTTGGGTGTCAACTGTAAGAACGGTGGTTGCATAACATGGTCGAAGACAGGACCTTGTGCCAGACCAAAACAAATTATAGGGTGATCTTTACTATTGCTCCTACAAATGATAGTAATTGCATCCGACACGTTATAGACCATAATTAAAAGTATGTCAGGGGACATTGCCTTAACAGTTGCTTGTTCAACGCTTTCCTTTACAACCAGACGGTAGTTTACCGAAAGGTAATATATTGAGCAAGTATACTGGATGTGTGCTTTCCTAATACAAGGTTAGCAAGTGGGTGACACAAAACCGCAAGTTTTGAGCTAAAATTTTAAAATCTGAAACCTACCAAACCCACAAAAATATTTTGCAAACACCGGTGAAGGGTTATTCCGAAAAACTTATCTAGGGTGAAAGCTAGATTGAATTTTCAAAAGATCAAATGTTTTCATAAAGATCCAATTTCCTTAAAGGATCTAAATTTTCATAGTCACGTGGGACTGTAAACCACGTCGTTACTATCATTTTTATACCACTGTATCAAAATCACTAATGTATAAAGTGTGAGAATAAAAAAAGTGATTCGAGTGAAGTGTGATTTTATTTCAAGTTATATATTGCTTGAGGACAAGCAACGTTCAAGTGTGGGGATATTCGATAGTGCTCCAAATGAACATATATCTTGTAGCAATATCCTCCCAATATGTAAAGTATTTAGTTGTAATTGTTATATTTTAAGTTGTAATCGTCTATATTAAATAAGTGCGAAGACAAAAGGCGAAAATGACGATTTGAAGACGCAAATGACCAAAAAGCTCAAATGTACAAGATACAATCCAAGTGGTTCAAATTGTTGATGAGAAACGTCTAAAAATGACAAGAGTACAAGTTGCGGAACGCAAAGTACAAGATATTAAATTATACGAAAGGACGTTCAAAAATCCGGAACCGGGACCTGAGCCATCTATCAACGCCCGACTCAACGGACTAAAAATTACAAGTCTACTATGCACAAGAATATAATATAATATTTAAATAATTATATAAATTATTTATATATTATATTATTAAATAAAAACGTCGGCAAGCTAGAAAACAAGGCAACTTGGCTGGATCCTGGTGGCCATGCGATCGCATGGCCTGGTAGTTATAATCTCATGCGATCGCATGAGCTGAAAAGTCAGGCCACATTCCTATAAATTGCAAGTTTGGGCGACGAGTTTAAAGACACATATACATATATACTCCCTCTGTAATATATATAATATATATATATATATATATATATATATATATATATATATATATATATATATAGTATAGGGTAGTTTTATATTAGATTAGTTTTGGGTTATGCAAAGGTTATTTTACGGGTTTTAAAGTCGGAACTCTGTCCGTGTAACACTACGCGATAAATAATCAATGTAAGCTATGTTCTCCTTTTTAAATTAATGTCTCGTACTTAAGTTATTATTATGCTTGTTTAAAATGAAGTAATCATGATGTTGGGCTAAAAATATTAAAATTGGGTAATTGGGCTTTGTACCATAATTGGGGTTTGGACAAAAGAACGACACTTATGGAAATTAGACTATGGGCTATTAATGGGCTTTATATTTGTTTAACTAAATGATAGTTTGTTAATTTTAATATAAAGATTTACAATTGGACATACCTATAAATAACCATATACACTCAATCGGACACGAGGAGCGGGATATTTATATGTACGAATAATCGTTCATTTAACCGGACACGGAAATGGATTAATAGTCTATGGATGACCATTTTAGAAAACATACTTCCACTTTGAGTTTAACCATAATAAAAATCATTTTCCCAGAATAACAAATTTAATTTAACATTAACTCATTAAATCTATGTTACATCTGAAGAAAATATACATATATATATTTTCATAAAGACTGTAATAAAATTCTTTTGTACAAAATATTAATTGTGAAATTTTTTTGTAATTTTATGAGATATTTCATGCTAGTTGCCAAATGATGGTTCCCACATGTGTTAGGTGACTCACATGGGCTACTAAGAGCTGATCATTGGAGTGGTGAACACCTGGTAACCGACATTAACAAGATGCATATATAAGAATATCCCCATCATTCCGGGGAAAAGTTCTTAATTTTTCGCTAGCTTTCCAAGGACATGCATATCTTATACCTTATCTCAACCGAACCGAACATCATACATCAACAAATAACGAAGTATTGATTCATAATTTCAATGTCATTAAAGAAATACTGGAGGTGATTTAGTATGGTTCATGGGTATGCTTGTGAGGTCAATATAGTGTTTATCATTTCCGTTAGAAAAGTAGAATCATATATATTCATAATAGGTTTCAAGTTTTTAAATTATAGTTTGTTGGTGAAGCATGAGATAAAGTTCAAAGGTTAAATAAACGTATGAAATCATCTTAATGAAAACAAGGGTGAAATTATGTACAAGGACACTTGGCGTAATTATTAACAAAGTATTAAAACCTTGGGTTACACACAGTCGATATCCTGGTGTAATTATTAAACAAAGTATTAAGACCTTGTTACAGTTTAAGTCCCCAATTAGTTGGAATATTTGACTTCGGGTATAAGGATAATTTGACGAGGATACTCGCATTTTATATTTATGACTGATGGACTGTTATGGACAAAAACCAGACGGACATATTAAATAATCCAGGACAAAGAACAATTAACCCATGGACATAAAACTAAAAATCAACACGTCAAACATCATGATTACGGAAGTTTAAATAAGCATAATTCTTTTATTTTTCATATTTAATTGCACTTCTAATTAACGCACTTTTTAATTATCATATTTTATTTCATCGCACTTTTATTTTTCGCAATTTCATTATCGTTATTTACTTTACGCTTTAAATTAAGTTGTATTTATTTTTAATATTTTACATTAGGTTTTAACTGCGACTAAAGTTTTAAAATCGACAAACCGGTCATTAAACGGTAAACCCCCTTTTATATTATTATTATATATAAAAATATATATTTTGTACAAATATAGTTGTTTAAAATATAGCGTAAAATAAGTCGTCTCCCTGTGGAACGAACCGGACTTACTAAAAACTATACTACTCTACGATTAGGTACACTGCCTATAAGTGTTGTAGCAAGGTTTAGGTATATCCATTCTATAAATAATTAAAACTTGTGTTATTTGTAATTTTAGTCATATTTCGTAGTAAACAATAATAGTATTTCGTACCACCTCTGCTTTAACATCAATATCTTTGTCTCATTGAATTCATATTTGTTTAATTTGTGTTTCTTAGTTTATTTAGTTTTAAAATCAAGCTCTCGTACTTTTACTTAGAATCATTACTAGTTTTAAATTGTTAATATTTAACTGCTCCCTATGGACAAACCTGAACTTACCTGTGCTAGCTATATACGATTGAGTTAGTTGCTCATTTGTGTGGAGTTAATTACTAGGTTTAGTTTAGAATTAAATAGGTGTAGAAAACACACATCAAAGTATAAGCTATTTATCACTAGAAAACTCACATAAACTAGTCAATAGCCTATATAACCGAATTCAAACAATACACATATATAACAATGGTTCAATGCTCAAACTCAAACAATAATAATTATTCAAACCAATATATCCATGTAATAAGAACAATCGCACCATAAAAGTTTCACATCTAAGAAAACATTAAAGATCTACCCAATCATGATCAAAGTAAGAACAATAAAACTTATGATAACAAAGGAATTCATAATAATCTCACAAAAATTGATGAAAACTAGAGTACCAATAGTAATAGATGGTCAAAGCTCCGATCCTAGTTGAAAAGCCCTATTGATTTGGTGAAGAATGGCTTTTGAATGGCCAAAATCGCCCAGAAACGGAGTGAATTCGTGGATAACCTAAAATTGAATCGTGCAGCTAGTTAAATAGTGCAGGTCAGTCCTAGTTAGTCTCGCGAACGCGATATTTATGTGCTTCCTGGCTCGCTAACGCGAGCACTGGCATATCTGTTGCTCGCATTCGATTTTCTGATTTTCGTGTCACGAGTAAGGCTCGATTAGTAGCTCACGAAAGGGAGATATTTTAGCCTATATGGCTCGCGAAAGGGAGAGTTAAAACTCCATTTTTTCTCCTAGAAAAGTCTTGAACTTTAAGCTCGAATTGAAACTATTTTTCTTGACATTTTAGCTTCAAAACTCATTCTAAATCACCTTAAATACCTTAAGTATCATCTCAAACATCATCACAACATAAAAGGTGTTATCTTCACTATAAGTCTTTAATAAGTCTTCAATTATAACCCGAAAATAACACGAATAGAACCCGAAATTGCGAGATAAATATGTGTAATTAAACCGAGCAATATCAGTGGTTGATTAAGGGTTTAACTGAACAGATCTAAAGGTAGCGGTTCATACCCATTGTTGATGTTGTTGTGTGATTTAGCAAAAATCTCTAAAGCATGAGCTTGGATGTGACAATCGCTCCAAATCCATATGGACAATACGTCATTCATTGATTTCATTGCGAGGTATTTGACCTCTATATGATACGTTTTATAAACATTGAATTCTTTTGAAAAGGCACACCATAAATGAATATTTAAATCAAAGGTTTTCGACATCTGATGATTTCTACATATAGACAATCACCGTAAATAATAGTTTACAATAGTACTTCCGTTGACAATGCAGTCAAAATAAGATACATGGTGATAATTTGGTGAATGCAACATTTCCTTGAAAAGTATGTCATGTAAGACTCCATGCACATAGCTTGTCTAACATATAAGCAACAGCGGAAGACTTCTAGGAAACCTGAGAATAAACATGCTAACAAGTGTCAACACAAAGGTTGGTGAGTTCATAGTTTTAATGTTTCGCATAATCTGTGTATAAAGGTGGATCACAAGATTTCAGTTGTTTCATCCAGAAACGTTTATCAAAATATTCTACAAGATTGAGCACCCTGGTAACTAAACTTAACGTATATTTAATTTGTACCCTTTATATAATCATCTTAATAGTACACGCAAACCAACGTGTACGCTTCTCAAATAGCATACGTCCGTTAAAAGGCTAGCGCTCTAGCTCGGACGGGGATATCAAGCCCTATGGATCCATATACTACTACTTGCGCCCACCAGTTCTTATAACCGGCAGTTACTAGTTACCAAAGCTAAAGGATTTCCGGTTCAAACTCGGTGTAGAATTTAGTATGTACTTGTATCCATTGCGTTTAAAATAAAGTGCATGTATTCTCAGCCCAAAAATATAGATTGCAAAAGCAATTAAAAAGGGAGCAAATGAAACTCACCTTAGCAGCACATAAAGTTGTTCACCAAAACGTGACCGAAACTCGGAATATCAAATAACCGTAGATCTCAACCTAGAGAACATATGTTGGTCAATAAATGTCTATCAAGCTAGGTCAGGTCATAGTGTATAACAATCCTAATGCTCGAGATCGACATATAAAAGTTATCCAAAGTCATTTCAAAAAGTCAATTTTGACAATAGTTCAACAAAACGAGACATACCTTATATAAGGATTCATTTACTCGGTTGGTAATATTCAAAAATCCAATTTATCAATCTCGTAAACAAGTTGTTTATATCTTAATTGTAGATTCAAAAGCAATTTCAATTAACGTTAATCATAATTCAGTTGATCATATCTTTTAATCCGTTCATCAAAATTATTCGATATCTAAATGAAAAGTTATTGATTTTTTGCCAGCTTTCCAAAAACATGTATATCATATACCTTTTCCCAGTAATATATGTATTTACTTCGTGATTCATCATAACTGTTTAACGACAAAATTTAGCATACAAGCATGCATAAATATATATACTCGAGCACTAGACATGGATACACAATTAATGTATAAAAGATAAAATATGAGTGCTTACGTATCAATATTGAGATTCAATATTGTAGGAAAGTACGTAGACGCAACAGAGATGATAAACACTAGATTTGATTCACAAATATACCCTCGAACATTACCCATAATTTCCTTAGCTCTATCCCGCTCAAAAACCCATTTTGAAGGTGACACGCTCATAACCTCGTCGTAGTATTTTAGGTATATATACTACTAATAATAATATTATAATAAGATTAATAATAATAATATTAATCTTAATAATAATAATAATAATAATAATATAAAAAAAAAATAATACAGAGGAATGAATCGAGCTTTTATAGTATGTGGCCTGCTACAGTACCTCATGCGATCGCATGAGTTTTCAGTGTTTTTGCCATGCGATCGCATGGCCGCCTTATCCTGTTTTTGTTTGCTAGTTCGTCGACATCAAATAGTGTTTTACTGTAGCAAATAGTGTACTGCAGCAAATAGTGTTTTACTGCAGCAAATAGTGTTTACTGTAGCAAATCACTGTAGCAAAGTCGTTTTCACTGTAGCAAATAGTGTTTTACTGTAGCAAATAGTGTTTTCACTGTAGCACTGTAGCAAAATACGGTTTCACTGCAGCAAATAGTGTTTTTACTGTAGCAAATAGTATTTTACGGTAGGAAAGTCATTTTACTGTAGCAAATAGTGTTTTACGGTAGGAAAGTCGTTTTTACTTGTACATATATATATATACATACATATAATTGTTCATGAATCGTCGAGAGCAGTCAAATGTAATTTAATACATGAAACAGTTCTAAAATTTTAAGATTCAACTTCATAGACTTTGCTTATCGTGTCGGAAACATTAAATCATTTAAAGATAAAGTTTAAATTTGGTCAAAAATTTCCGGGTCATCACATTGGATGCAAAAACACTGTGATCATTGCTAAAAATTTGGAGGAGGTATTAGTGATGTAATTTTGTCTAGAAAAACCAAATGATGTAATATTTGACAAGCCTGAGAGATCAATGAGGTGAGTTGAAGTTAATCTGTTATGTTAAATATATATACATTAGAATAATTTAAATAGTTGAATGTATATAATAAAAATTTTACAGAAAATGGAGAGTGTGAGAGAGATTGTGAAAGAGAAAGTGAGGAGAGAGAACGTGAGAAACTTCAATGGTGGAGCTTGGGAGGCGAGAGACAGATTCAACCGGAGATCACAAGACCGACTTACTATGATTTTT
Source organism: Rutidosis leptorrhynchoides (assembly GCF_046630445.1). Lineage (NCBI taxonomy): Eukaryota > Viridiplantae > Streptophyta > Magnoliopsida > Asterales > Asteraceae > Rutidosis > Rutidosis leptorrhynchoides. The sequence goes on from NC_092334.1 coordinate 75,764,150, forward strand.
GGACTTCGATTGATATCGTTCATGTTTTTCAACTTTCCAGAGGATAGCTCTGTGGAAGATCTATGGAAGACGTTCAAACCCTTTGGTGATTTAAGGGACGTTTACATGGTGGGGAGAAGATTAAGAAACGGAAGCAGGTTTGCGTTTGTGAGATTTACCAACGTTAGAAGTGTAGATGAACTCCTCTCTACACTGGAAAAGATCAAGTTCAAGGATAATCCTATAAGAATTTTTAAAGCCAAGGAGAGGGGGGAGGCTGCTAATGTGAGACAACCGTACCCTCGCCAGAAAGATGAAGATAAACAACATCAATTTCATAATGCTTTCAGAGATGAGCGTAATTTTCGGGAGGTATTATCTCCTAGGGTGGACTTAAGATTCAAACTTAACAGGATGAAGGCTAATGAGGATCTTCGTGAGAAGTTAACCAAACAAAGAGAAGCAGATAAATCGAGCGTGTTATATTCTGACACTAGAACCATTCGTATGCATAGGCAGACGAATGATCTAGCAGGAAAGGCAATCCTTTGTGAACTTTTAAATCTTGATCTCTTTTTCAAGTTTGAAGAACTTTGTATTTTTGAGGGTATGTCTAACTTCACCATTAAGTATCTTGGTGGTATGACAGTTTTGGTAATTCTTAAATCTGTTGTGGAGGCCAAGAACATATGTGAAAAAACTAGCCATACAATTCACAAGTGGTGTAGCAAAATTCATGTATTCGATGGCTCTTATCTATCACCGGGACGCCTCATTTGGGAAGATATCAATGGGGTTCAGGTAACACTTTGGTATCAAGAAACATTCTCTAAAATCGCAGGGTGGTGGGGCAAGATTCTGGCAATGGAAAATTATAAAATTGAAGACGGCAACCAAAATCTTCACAATGGCAAAGTGCTTATCCATGTTCGTAGTAGCACAACCCATATCAATGGATGGGTCAGCTTATTCGATGATGAGACATTATTTTATGTCACGGTGAAGGAAGACACAACAAGATCTGTCCAATTCAAATTTCGTAATTCTCTTGATGAGATTGAGGGAGATAAGGGGAAGGATAATACATTTAATGTGGAAGAAGACAAGAACGAAGACGATGGTAATGAGAATTCTGAACCAGATGATGTAGATGACGAGTTCATCGATGATACATTTGATGATTCGGGGGATGATAACGAAGACCTTAGTATCTCCCCCGACGTTGATAAAGTTGAAGATACTATTCACAGCTGCTCACCACCAAAAAATCTTGATGATGCCGGCAAAGATGACCAGAATAACTACCAGAGACACTCTCTTGACGGGGAAGATGAGGGGTCTGGGTGTTGGGGTGCGAGAAACCTTTTCCAAGAATTTAATGATGATATCAAAATAATTAATGCGGATAATAGTTCCAATATCCCTAACGGCTACAAAGAGAACAACAAAGGTGTCGAAGAGTCGGGTTCAACTTCCCAGATAGATCATGTGGGGCATGATGTCATAAACCCTAATTCTTTTACTAAGTGTGCAGTGGACCAAGAACCTAATGCTCAAACTGAAGGCCCAACAGATGTTTTGGGCCCATCGTGTGCTATCAAAGCCAAGACAATTGCTGAAGTAAGCCCAACTATTAATCCTGAGCCCAATTCGAAACCTAGGCCTACCCCTGCTATTCCAGTTGGACCCAAACGAAAAGTTGCTTCTAAACAATCTACACAGATCGATGAAAACAAGAAAGACCAGAAACGTGTTGCAGGTTCCAAAAAAATGATTAAAGGCGATAAAAGGAAGAATGATTGTTGCTGGTCCTCTATTCGAAGATGGAAATCATCATCTCGAATGCTGAATATAAAGAGCACTGCCAGAAGAGGTAATGGATGTCCTCCTTTGAAATCGACTTGCTCTTTGTGTGCTAACATCAGTGATGCGAGAGTGAATAAAACCTCCAATTCCAAGAACCAGGTACCCTCGTTTTCCAGTTCTTCGTTAAACTCAGATGGGGAAAAAATTAGGGGTTCCCAAGCGTTTAAACCGATCAATAATGATGACCTTTATGAGTTTGGAAACCAATTGGGGCTTAAATGGCAGCGTAAGCCACCTGCCCAGTAAGGCTCTTGTCCAATTTTCGTCCCTTTTTGTTATAAATGAAGATTATTTCTTACAATATTAGGGGTTTTGGGGTCGGGAAATTAAGTAAGTTCGGGGATACTAAGAAGATGATTATGAAGGAAAAACCATCCTTTTTAGCGATACAGGAATCAAAACTCCACATTGTCGATGAATTTTGAATTAAATCCTTATGGGGGTCGGATAATTGTAACTTCATTCAACATGAGATGGTGGGCAAATCGGGTGAGCAATTGTTAATTTGGGACACAACTGAATTTGATGCTACTGATGTTATTAGATTTGATTGTGTGATAGGTATTCGTGGGTCTTGGAAGAGTAACGGGGTTATCTTAAATGTGCTTAATGTGTATGGCCCCCACGATGACTCCAAGAAACAGCAACTATGGGATATGCTACTAAAAACTGTCGTGAATGAAGAAGAAACCTGGGTAGTGTGCGGGGACTTTAACGAGGTTAGATGTGAATCGGAAAGATTTAACTGTGCTTTTGATGGTAATAGAGAAAGGAGATTTAATAACTTCATAAACTCGAGTGGGTTGATTGATATTAATATCAGTGGTCGATTATTTACCCGTATTAGTGACGACGGGGCGAAATTCAGTAAGTTAGACCGGTTCCTCATTTCGGGTAATTTCTTCTCGCTTTGGGGTAATCTTTCAGCTTTAACCCTTAAATGAACTAAATCGGATCACTGTCCCATCTCCGTAATTGACGATGAAAAAGATTTTGGTCCGAAACCTTTTAAGGTTTTTGACACCTGGTTTGATGATACCGAGGCGTTCAAGATAGTAGAGGAAGCTTGGAACTCTACTGTTTATTCAGGAAACAGACTTGATTGTAAATTCGCGGTGAAACTGAAAGGTGTGAAAGCTGCATTAAAATGCTGGAGCAAACAGAAATTTGGCCAAATCAACTGTGAAATCGAGCTGCTGAAAAAAGAAGCTACTGACCTAGAACTTAAAGCTGAAACGGCTGTTCTAAACGAGTCAGAATTATGCTCTTGGAGAGAAAAAAGAAAACAATGGCTCGAGAAAGAGAAGAAAAAAGCAAGTATGGTAAAGCAAAAAAGCGCGGGTTAGATGGGCCATTGAAGGTGACGAAAACTCAAAAATTTTTCTTTCACTTATTAGAAACAAATATAATAAGTGCAATATTCGAGGTCTATTCATCGACAGGGTTTGGAATGAAAATCCTAAGGATATCAAGGAAGAAGTTTTCAACCACTATAAGTCTATTTTCGATGAACCGGATTCCTTGAGGCCATCCTTAGAAGACTTAAGTTACCCTTCAATTTCGGCTTCTGAAGTAGCTTCTCTTGAATCTCCCTTTTCTGAAAATGAAATCTTCGATGTAATAAAGGATTGTGGCAGTACGAAGGCACCGGGCCCCGATGGTTTAAACTTACAATTTTATAAATTGTTTTGGGAAATAACCAAAGGTGACCTCCTTAGTGCTTTAAATTGGTTTTGGGAAAACGAGGATATCTCGAGAGGTTGCATTGCGTCCTTCCTCACTCTCGTTCCAAAAAAGCAGGTGACTCTAGGATTGGGTGACTACCGACCTATTAGTCTAATAGGTAGCTATTATAAAATCGTGGCAAAGATACTATCAAATAGACTTAGGAAGGTACTACCCAATCTCATTGGCCCTGAACAGAGTGTGTTCTTAAGTGGTAGATACATCTTAGATGGCATTCTTGTTGCGAATGAAACGGTTGATTTTCTTAAAGCAAACCGTAAGCAAGGTATTATTTTCAAAGTGGATTTCGAGAAAGCTTTTGATAGTCTCAATTGGTGCTTTCTTTTCGTGGTCATGAAAAGTATGGGGTTCGAGAACAAATGGATAAAATGGATCAGGGCTTGCCTTAAATCGGCTTCCATTTCCATCTTGGTCAACGGCTCTCCCACCAAGGAATTCTCTCTTGGAAGGGGAGTTAGACAAGGCGATCCCCTTTCGCCTTTTCTATTTATCTTGGCGGCAGAAGGTCTTAACATCTTAACAAAGGCGGCAACTGAGAAAGGTTTGTTCAGAGGGGTAGAAATCGGGAACGATAAGGTACTCGTCTCACATCTCCAGTTTACAGATGATACGATTTTCTTTGGCGAATGGGGTAGGATGAATGCTTTAAACTTAAGAAACCTTCTAAAATGTTTCGAGCTTTCTTCCGGGTTAAAAGTTAATTTCCAGAAAAGTTGTCTTTATGGTGTCGGGATTGAGTTTGATGAAGTCACTCGTGTTGCTAATCATATTGGGTACCAAGCAGAAAAATTTCCCTTTGTATATCTAGGGTTGCCAATTGGGAACAAGATGAAAAAAATTGAAGGATTGGTATCCGGTAATTGAGAAATTCAAAGCTAGGCTTTCGGGGTGGAAAATGCGTTCGTTATCATTCGGAGGACTACTAGTCCTAATTAAATCCGTGCTTAATATCCTCTCGTTGTATTACTTCTCGCTTTTCCGTGCTCCATCGAGTGTTATCAAAGTTCTTGAGAGTGTGAGAAGAGCGTTTTTTTTGGGCGGTTCGGGTTCGGGCACAAAGATAAATTGGGTTAAATGGGATAACGTCATAAAAAGCTACGGGTTGGGGGGGGCTTAATATTGGGTCCTTACTTAATAAAAATCTTGCCTTGTAATGTAAATGGTGGTGGAGGTTTAAAACCGAAACCGAGTCTTTTTAGGTCAAATTAATTAAGAGTATTTATGGTTCGTGTGGCGATTTCTTGTCGAGGAGTGATTTAACCCACTCTTCTTCAAGTGTTTGGTGTAATATTATTGCAACAGGTTTCTCCTTGGATGACATGCAAGTGGCGTTTAGCAACTCGTTCATTAAGCAACTTGGCAATGGGAATAACACATCTTTTTGGCACGAGGATTGGATCAGGAACGATAAGCTATGCATCCTTTTCCCTAGGCTTTACAGACTAGAATCTGAGATTGAAGCAACTATGCAGCAGCGTATCCAGAAAAATTCAGATGGTTTCGTGTGTGTGTGGGATTGGCGAAGACAACCCTCGGGTCAAACGGCAACAGAATTCGTGAATCTTTGTGATCTTATCTCTTCAGCAAGCCTATTCGAAGATGTTAAAGACAATTGGTCGTGGGCCTTTTCGAGTAACGGGCTTTTCACTATCAAAAAGTTAACTTCCATTATCGATGAACAATCCTGGGGATCGACTGCTCAGCAACCTACCTTGCGAAATAAATTAGTCCCGAAGAAGGTCGAGGTGTTTATTTGGAGAGTACAAAACAAAAGATTACCGGTGAAATTAGAATTGGATAAACGCGGTTTGGACTTACATAGCGTGAGATGCCCCAATTGTGACGACGATCTCGAATCTCTTGAGCATGCCCACGTCGAATGCAAGCATGTTAAGGAGATTTGGATCCGAACTCTCAAATGGTGGGATCTTTCGACTACTGATACTTGTCCGCTTATTTGATTGGGTCTTCTTGTACAAGTCCGATTTGAGATCACGAGTTATGTCAAGCTTTGAAATGGATTACCTTATATTGCATTTGGAAACATCGCAACAAAGTAGTATTTCAAGGTAAACCTTGGAGTGCCCCGATGATCTTCAACGAAATACAATCTATTTCATTCTTGTGGATTGATAACCGTGCAAAAGGGAAAGGCTTGGAGTGGTTATCATGGATCTCGAAACCTTCTGTTTACCTCACTTAACCTTAATCGTGTTCGCACTATGCTTGTTTTAGATTTTATATGTAAAGCTCTAGGATAGAAGGTTGCTCGCTTAGCAACCATGTCTTTTGTTCTCGTGTCCTTGTATCGATGTATCGTGTCGTGTGGCGTCCCTGCAGTTTTTATGGGGACGTATCTTTGTATTTTCGTTCCTTCGTGCTAATAAAATTGTTTGCCTTTCAAAAAAAAAATATAATAAAAAATTTGAAAGTTAAATACATAAAATAAAAATCTGATGAAAGTTCGACGTGTTTTCAAACAATTTTTTAGTTAAGGGAATTGAGTAGTAGGAAAGTGGCATGTGGCGAGCTAAGAGATTGGCACATGACTTCCCAAATTCCCAAGCTCTTAAACCATTAAGGGTTTTGGGCTTTCCAAGAGAATCATCGTTGCAGAGGAAACAGCAACACACCATTCTCATTGGTACCTAATATTTTTATATTCTTCAATTTATTAAAATATTTACACACACTTGATGGGGAACTGTGTGTAAAAAGTTGTCTTAGTTCTCATCATCTTTTATAACTAGTATACTAGTTCTGGTACAATTTATTTCTTAATTAGATCACTTCAAATTCCATTATTTATATCTCTTCACCAACACACTCATCTGCTAACTCTGTTTTACACACAGTTTTTGTTCTTTTTTCTCCCTTCCTAATTCTCACTCAATCAACCAAAAATCCAATCTTTTTTTACTTTGTACCAGTAAAAAAGATACCCTTTTTCTTTATAGATTTACATCTGTATATTGTTATTTTTCTTTTGAATATATGGGGTTTTTTATTACTATAACACCCACTGTTACTATTGCATGTGGTGATTTAATTGTGCTGATTATCACAATATTGATCTTGGTGTTTTCTGCATTGTGGTTCATGCAACACTCAAAGTGCAAGGTAAAAGCTCTTAAGCATGAAGTACAAGCCCATCAAGATCATAATCATACTGATGTAATAAAGCAAGGATCTTTAGATGTGGGTTCACCGGAATCTTGCTCAGAAAGTGAAATCATTGATCAGTTTTCATGTACAACTGAAGAAGATTTAGATTTTGATACGTGGCAATTTTCCGGCGAGAGTTGCCGGAGAACTGACTGCTCCGATGGATCCATATCCGATGAGGAGAGTTTGATCGAAATTGCGCTTCCAGGTGGTCACTATGTTGGGTACAAAGATTATAGAGATGAAGAATCAAAGTGTTGTAACGGGAAAAGGTCGCCGGAATCGGTGTTATGGTGGCCGGAGATGAATGAGGAAGAAAATATGATAGAAATTGATATATCAATGGGGTCAATTAAGTGCTCAAGATGTGAAATTAAAGCATGAGTAATTAATAGTAGTACTTTAATGATGATGTTGTGTATTCCTTTTAAGGTTCAAAGGTTTTTTTGTAATCCTTAATGGATTTAGTATCTTTTTTACCCAAGTTAAAAGGATTATTTGATATCTCTGAAAAGAAATTAAGGTTCTTTTGAGTACTTATGATAATGATATTTTTATTTCTATATTGTCATTGTAAAAACATTGATTTTGATTTTGTTTATACGTAATAAGTATACATACACTTTATATCAACTTTTGAAAGTTTTAGCTAGTTTTTTAGGTGATAAATTTTTACATTATCAAACTTTAATTTATCAAAAGGGTAATTAGTTACCGAAGTGATCCTCTGATTTAAGCAAAATTACTCGCAACAAACGAAAGAACAAATGCGAAAATTGAATCGAGAACAATATATAACGTGATTATATGTAATCAATCGATGTGATCATTTTACTCCATAGACCAACTAGAGAGTATTTTATTAATAAATTTCGTGTATAATAGAGTTTATTTATAGAGCTTAAACAAAGACGAATTGCATCACAATGAAGACTGCTAATTAAAATCTAATTCTGGTCGTCCATGAGGGTTTTCGCGATCGCGAGCTACAAGCCCAAACCCATTTCACATTCGCGAGTCTATGATCGAAGCTTTCTCACGTCACGACAAAAGTATCTCCAGTTCGTGTATTTGATGCTTCACGGTCGCGAGCATATCTTCGCCATCGCAAGATTCGCAGCTTAACTACCTTTTGCTTTGTTTGATATTCTTCACCATACAAAAATCTCCCACTTGAAGGATAATCTAAACAAACCCAATCTTCGTCAAACCAACAATTCAACAATCTAACCAAAAACGTTAAGCCACAATTTAGACCGCCAAACTCCATTTGGGACACACACACTCAACGCATACTTCGGACGAGGAGACTTTCGATACAAGATCTTCAACACTACTTGTTTGAATCGAACTATCAACCCTCTAACTCTCTAGTTGGCGTCTTCTATCCTCCAGTCATGAGGAGACCGGTTGATTCAATACAAAACCTCAACTTCTGTGTCGTCACCACCTTAGTAAACATATCAACGAGATTCTCCGTACCAAGGACTATAGCCAAAAATAAAGTGAGTTCACGAATAAAATAATACCTTAGATTTATGTGTATGACTATGAAACACCTGATTCTTCCCAAGATGAACCGCACTTTGATTATCACAATATAAGATGTTTTAGTCTTGCTTCTTCCACAATTCACACAAGAAAGTTTCTCAACCAAATTAACTCTTTCGCGGTTTCTGCTGCAACCATGTATTTGGATTCGGTTGTAGATAGAGCAACACTTCTTTGTAATCAAGATAACCAACTAACTGTAGTCTTACCAACCGTGAACACATAAACCGTAGTGCTTCTACCCGAATCATCACATCCACCAAAATTATCATCCACATATCTCCTAAGTATGGCATTGCTTTTAGTGAATCACAATCCCATACTAGATTTACCTTCCAAATAACGAAGAAACCATTTGACCGCTTCCCAACGCTCTTTCCCCAAATTACATATATAACAGCTAACAACTCCGACCAAATGGGTAATATCCAGTCTCGTACAGAGTATGGCATACATAACACTACCCACAGTCAAAGCATGCATTACCTTTTCCATCTCCGCTTTGTCTTCTTCCAATTTAGGTGATTGACTCTCCGTTGACTTTACCATCTACCCAAAGGCATAGAACGAGCCTTTGCTTTATCCATGTTGAACTTCTCTACAACTTTATCAATATATTTTAATTGATACAAGTATAGAGTACCTTTCGCGCGATCACGCACAATACTCATACCGAGTATTTTCTTAGCACAACCAAGATCTTTCATCTCCAACTCACGGGAAAGCAATCCCTTCAAATTGTAAATTCCAGACATGTCAGATCCTGCAAGTATGTCATCGACATATAACAATAAAATTATATAAGAGGACTTAAATTTCTTCAAGTAGCAACAACGATCCATCTCACAACGCATGAACCCACTCCTCTTCATAAAAACATCAAACTTCAAGTACCATTATCGAGATGCTTGCTTCAATGCACAATCTTTTATGTAGCTTGCAAACCCACTTATCTTTACCCTTTACCATGTAAGAATGCGGTCTTCACAACTAATTGTTCTAGATGTAAGTCCTCGGATGCAACCATTCAAAGTACCAAATGAATACTTGTCATTCTAACAACCTGTGAAAATATCTCGTTGTAGTCAACCCCTTCCTTTTGTTGAAAGCCTTTAACCGGGTCATGTACCTTTCATTGCCATACAACTCATTCTTAATACGATACACCCATTTGTTTTAAAACGCCCTTTTATCATGAGTTAATTTCACTAGTGACCAAGTTTCATTCTTCTCAGGTGACCCCATCTCTTTTTTTAAGGCAAGCTACCATTGCATGGATTCTTCAGTTGTCACACCTCAAAGTAACTTTTCGGTTCACTATTCTTGGTATAGAGGAAGTAGTCTGTTCATGGAGAATACGTAGAATTAGGCTTGGGCACTCTAGTCTAGCATCTTGGTGTAGGACCAACCGGAATGGTTGAACCTGTTTCATTAGCAACCTCTCATTACTTGAACTCGCACTATGTTCGGAATTATCACCGCTTTCCGAACCAACCCCATCATTAGCATTTTCCGACACCTCACCGTTATTCGAAAATTCATGATTACCCGAAGTCTCACTAGAACCTACAAGATCATCAATAGAAACATCTTTAAAAGTAACATAGTTCGATTAGGGTTCATCGTTTTCGATTTACCATAAACCGAGTCTTCATCAAAAGTAACATCGCCAGAGTGAATCACTTTTCTAGCCTCATTATCCCAACAGCGAGAACCCATTTCATCTGAACCATAACCAATGAAAATACACATCTTTGACTTAGCCCCAAGCTTGTCTCTATCCGCATCTTTGGTTTTCACATAGGCATTAAGATTCAAAGATGACCATAATTCACCTTTTTATCTTGCCATTCTTCCTCGGGAATTCATAAACTCAACGGTTTTGAGGGTCCCTATTGATCAAATAAGCCGATGTGTTAACCGCATCTGCCCAAAATATCTTAGGCAAACTGGCATGTAGTCTCATACTCTTAGCCCTTTCATTCAACGTACGATTCATACGTTCAGCGACCCCATTATGTTGCGGTGTATCCGGTACCATTTCCAGCATATTAGTACCGAGCTTTGCAATATGGTTATTAAAATCTTGACTACCATATTCTCCTTCATTACCCGACTTCAAGCACTTGACCTTTAGATTAGTATCGTTCTCTACCATAGCTTTCCACTTTGCAAAAGTATCAAACACATCGGATTTAGCTTTAAGAAAATAAACTCATACCTTTCGCGTGGATTTGTCAATGAAGGTGACATAATAGCGAAAACCTCGGTGTGATTCTACATTAGTTGGATCAAACACATCTGTATGAACTAGCTCCAATTTCTCCAAATTGGGCGTTTTCCTCGATTTCCCAAAAGTCACCTTCTTTTGTTTCCCATATACACATAGTTCGCATAACCGAAGCTTCACCTTTTTCAAATTCGGAATTCTCCCACTCAGAACAAGAATCTTCATACCTTTCTCACTCATATGCTGAGTCTTCGATGCCATAGAGTAGACTCGGCCCCAAAATCAACCGTAGCATCCATCGTATCATTATCAAACACCTCAATCATATAAAGTTCCCCAATTATTTCAACGAGCCGCGACACAACTACCTTTAACAACCTTCCATTGGTGGTTTTCGAAAGTAACTGTATTACCTTCCTCATCCTATTGACCGGCCGAGATAAGATTCCTCTTTAACTAAGGAATGAACCTCACGTCTTTCAAAGTCCAACTAGATACAAGAGTAGTACTCAATATAACATCTCAAATGCCCCCAATCTCAAGCCTTTTATGGTTTGCCAATATCACCTTACCTCCATACGACAAAAATGCCCATTTAGTAGGAGCATTCTTACAATTACGTTGATAATTCCCCTTTTGATTGCAACCCCAACAAATAACTTCACTTCGGTCCTTAGATGGATACGTCTTCTTAGACTTCCCCTACCCTTTTTTCCCCGCGATCAATTTTTCTACCACGGTTGTCAGTACTCAACAAAGAACCGGTTGATGATTCCCCCGAGTTTCTCCTACGTGTGTCTTCACCAAGGATAAAATCCCTAATTCCTTCAAAGAAAGGTTAGCGCATCTAGTTCATCATTTAACACAATTTCCCCGATACGAGCCTCAATACGAGATTGTTGAACTCATTGATATGATCTGTTGCACTCATACATTCCCTCATCTTTGTATTGAACAATTGATGCATAAGAAAAAGCTTATTAGCGGCGTTAAGTTTTTCATACATGTTGCAGAGAGCCTTCAAACAATTGAATGTATTCTTTTCATTCAAAACGTTTCCTACAACGTTCTTAGCAAGTGCAAGACGGACCACACCTAAAGCTTGGCGATCAACACCCAATCAGCATCACTCATGCTTTCAGGTTTAGCTCTCGACAAGATCACCCACCCACAACTACAAACGAAAGAACAAATGCGAAAATTAAATAAAACACAAGATATAAAGTGGTTATATGTAGTCGATGTGATTACTTTATTCCTCAAACCAACTAGAAAGTATTTTATTCATAAATTTTGTGGATACATGTATGTGTTACCATAGAGTCTATTTATAGAGAGCTCAAACAAAGACGAATTGCATCACAATGAGGATTCCTAATCAAAATTCAATTCTGGCCACCCAGGAGGGTTTTCGCGATCGCGAGATACAAGCCTAAACCCATTTCCGTTCGCGAGTCCATGATCGAAGCTTTCTTACATCACGACATAAGAATCTCCAGTTCGTGAATTTGATGCTTCGCGGTTGCAAGCACATCCTCGCCTTCTCGAGATTCGCAACTGAACCACCTTTTGCTTTGTTTGATATTCTTCACCATCCAACACAAATTGCTAAATGGACATATTTTAGCCCGTCACTATAAAACTTATGACATCGGTCCGCTCTCAACAAAATTCTCATGGGAACACATTTATCATTCTGGATCTCAACATGCTCTCAAACTTTCGTTATTTATTTTGTCATATCGTTCATGCTTGTGGTAATTTTGGCGTTGTACATTTGGCAATCAGCCAATCATACTTGTATTTTAGGTCAATTAATTAATAAACTGTCTTAATTATTGAAAGAATGATATTTTAATAGAGCTTTTATTCAATTCTAATGCGACTTAAATGTTACGGCTATTTTTAAGAGATGTTAGTGATGAATATATATATATATATATATATATATATATATATATATATATATATATATATATATATATATATATTGAACAGCAAGGAACTTTTATTAACATTACCAAGAGATACATGTTCATAGCATTGAGACTATGAACCTATTACAAACTGCATACACGAAAATGAGACAGAAATATACACGAGCTTAATTAACAAACGCGAGAGACTAACTACCATGCATAACACTGAATTGTTGCTAAGAAAGCAACTACAAAAGTTAACTATGGAAAGGAAAGATAAGAAGACGGGCTTGAGATCCACGTGAGTCGATCAAACTTTCTTCCCCGAGCTCTATTAGAAATCCACTCGAAGGATAAAGCTTGTATCTCATTGATCACAACCGGAGCAATTTTATTTTTACCTTGAAACACTTTGTTATTGTGATTTTTCCAAATGAGATACGCACTAATCCATAACACGGCTTGCCATATCTTTTTGCCAAAACCCGACATTACATTACGTACATTACCATTAAAGATTTCGAAGAGGCTGAAGTTAGAGAAATTGCCCGCGCCCCTTCCAATTGAAGACCCGCTCCCACACATCCAACGCATGCTTACAAAAAATCAGAGAGTGCTCTTGTTGCGAGTTGCTGTCGACCAGGAGGTTAGAGTCTATTTCAGATGTCAAAGTTCGAACACTGAATACATCATTCGGAGCAAAGCAGCAGCTCCACTTGTCCCGACTGTCGTGATTGAATTCGAATGAAGTTAACAAGGCTGTCAGCGAGTTTAATTCACCTTGTACCCGTCCCGATGGTGGTCTTCTCCAATGACAAACCGCTGCACCGTTGTTCATACGATCCTTGATGGTGATATCGGGGAACTGATCAAGACGAAACAGTCTTGGGAACCTGAGTCTGAGTACATTGTCCCCGATCCAATGGTCATGCCAAAAAGAAGTTGAATCTCCACCGCCAATTGATTTGATAAACGAGCTCTTGAAGTGTACATTAGAGTCTTCGATAGAGTTACCTACACGAATAATATTTTTCCAAATACCTTTTGTCGATAAGTGATTTTGGTCACTTCTCGACAATAGGCCACAACAAGAACCATGTAAACTTCGAATGATTTTAACCCAAAGTGAATCGGTTTCGGTTTTGAACCTCCACCACCACTTACCCAATAAAGCAAGATTTTTGCTTTTCAAAGACCCGATATTTAACACCCCCCCCCCCCCCCCCCCCCCGCTTTCAAAAGAATTAATGACACAATCCCATTTAACCCAAGACATTTTTGAACCCGAACCCGACCCACCCCAAAAGAAATTTCTCCTCACACTTTCGAGATGTTTAAGAACACAAGGCGGAGCACGATAGAGCGAGAAATAGTACAATGGAAGACTCGAGGGAACCGATTTAATAAGCACTAATCTTCCTCCAAAAGACAACGACTTCATTTTCCAACTCGAAAGTCTACTATCAAATTTATCAATCACCGGGCGCCAATCATTTAGAGTTTTCATACTTGAACCGATCATAAGTCCAATGTATATAAAGGGGAATCTTTCAACTTGGCAACCCATATGATGCGATAGAATTTCAAGTTCACCATGCTCAATACCAATTCCATAGACACAACTCTTATGGAAGTTCATTTTTAAACCTGAGGTAAACTCGAAACATTTGAGAAGATTCATCAAATTACAAGCATTCAAACGACTCCATTCTTCAAAAAAGATAGTATCATCTGCATATTGTAAGTGAGAGATGAGGAATTTGTCATTACCAACTTCAAAACGTTTGAAGAGACTTGCCTAAAGCCGCCTTGGTTACTACTTAACTAGTACTAACTAGTTTTGTACTTATAATAGAAAGGAAAAGCCAGGAGCATGATTGTGTAGCTTTCTATGTTGTAACTCTATATAGCTATTAATCTTTAATAAATTGATTATATTTGACTAAATTTTTGTCATTTATATGAGCATATATACTATATTAATCCTTATATTATTAGAAAAAGTTAGTCCTATCCCTTGTACTATACTATTTACAAGAGTAGATGATGGGATCGTGTTGATCCAATCACTATTCATTTTTTTTCAACTACTTAACAAAAAGTCTAAAGTTTCAAAGTCCTTTTTTCTTTTATCTTTTACATATTTATTTCAGCTCCTTCTTTATATAACTGAAGTTTCATTTTTATTTTTTTTATCTTTTGTGTAAATTAATTTTAGTTTCTCCACAATTAATAAATATTTAAATTTTAAATTAAGTAAGACTAAATCTATAGTTAATATTAAAATCCTATAATGATGATGTCATTATTAGGCTAATTCCTTTGTTAAGAAAAAATCAAAATAAAAAAGAAAAAAATCCAAGAATGGTGGGTGATGTCATTAATCTAAATAATTTTTAATTAAATTTAAATCTTATTAATTACTTATTATTATTAAATCTTATTAATAATTATTCTAATTAATAAAAGTAAATAATTTTGAATTATTTTAATTAATTATTTTGAATTGAGTAAAAACTAAGCAGAAAAAAACCATTTCTAAATTTATATTTTAATTTACACTTTTAAAATAAAATAACAACCAATATTATCTCTTATGATTGGATGAGAATTGTTTAATATGCATTTTAGGTGTTTGATCAAATATTCAGCTGACGAGTTTCTTAGTCGGACTCTGTGGTTCCACTGGTCATTAAACTAAATAACTTTACATTTACGTTCACTTAATACCTAAAACATATCAATAAATTGTTTCGTTTAGATAAACCCGTAATTCCACGGGTCATTTCACTAGTTAATACAATATATATTTAAATTATCCTTCAAACGATTTTTGTTGTTTGCCATTTTTCTAAAATTTGTTTGCTACTTTTTGGAAGAGCCCAAGTCATCCGCAAGTTAAGTGAAGCTAAAGAAAGAAAAAGAAGAGGTGCTCAGCGATCTTTCTTTTTTATATTTGTGTCTTATTGAAATTGATGCAAAAAAATTATACAGATAAATTTCAGAGAATCGTCATGTTAAAATATAAGTTTAACATGATTAGTCTGCAACGAAGTGCGGTATCCACTTTGTAGTCTTTGCTAGTTATAAAACATAGGGAAGCCCGTAGTGGACTTTTGTATTACTAACTATGCTTGGAAAACATCCATATATTTAAGCGATGAACCATAGAGATAAGGTCTTAGATTCTGTTTTCCTTGGAAAAAATAACGATATCATTAAATTTTGACCTTTTTATCGGAAGATAAAAAAGACAAACAAAGAAACATAAACGCGCAAAACGCTCCAAGGCTCGAAAGTAGTAAAAATACCATATCAAGCTAACTAAACCCGAGCCTTGAGCAACAAAATTTTACATTCCAAATTTCCAATATCTCAAAGACAAAAGATGAGAAAACCCGACAAACAATACAACTAAACTAATAAAACGACCACAAATTACCGTCTACCCACTTTACCTTTCGGAGTTTTAATAATCGGTTTAACCACCACACCATCTACCTTCAAACGATTAAAAATCTTACCTTTTCAATTTTTAATCTCGTAGGACGATACATTTGAAGCTCCACACCCAATTCTAGTACCCGATACAGAAGGAGGAAGCAACCAACCCTTCCATATCAAGCTCCTCAAAGAAACCAACTTCCCTATCTAAAACAAGATCACCCTCGTGATCTTCTTTACTTAGATTTGAGCCCGAAGTGAGAGGACCCAAAGAACACGCTTGATTTGTGTCCGTAAACACCTTTTGAATTGTTTCTTCACACGCCAAGACGCTATCGTAATCTTTAAGCGAAAAAGAACTCCAACCCGGAACTCCTTTCTTCAATCTTGACTCCTTATTAATTAACTCATCACCCCGACTTCCATTACATTTATAAATTTATATTTTCATATAAATGTACAGTTTGAAACAAGGGTTTTTTTTATGTGTCGATAAAAGAGGAGTAATTTTTTATTTAATTTATTCAATTAAAAAGAAACTTACCCTGTATTTTTTATAATTAATAAATATTATAATGATATGATATATATATGATATCGTCGGCAGGCCTACACACATATTAGATAAGATGTGACCATATGTATTATCCATAATCTACCTTTGAAATAACTTAATTAATAGTATTGGATTCGGATATACGTAATCATTAAATGTTTATCATATAATATAAACGTAAACCACTCAGACTTGCCTGAGTGGCCACCGAGTTGCCCAATGAAACACACCATCCGGGTAATTAAAATGTTAGAATATACATACATTCAAATATTCAGTTCAATCACGAACGAAGTTTATCATAATTAATAAAGTTTAAGCTACAAATATATCACATGCTTTCACTTTTATCCCACTGTAAGTTATATATACCAAAAATAATATCATTGTAGCACACAAAGTTTCAAAAAATCTATTCATGTCAACAATCGTGACCGGCTACCGGTACAACCGGTAAAAATAATTACGTGACTTTTTTTAAATGCTGACATGTAATGTAAGTTTCTAAGTATATCTTCAGCTTCTTCATTTCTACTCCATAAACCCTAACCAAATTTATTACAATAACTCTAAACAAGTATACCTAATTGATGGTTGATGCAACCCCAGTTGAAACAGCTTGTTTACAGCGAGTCATCGTGAAACCCACAGTCTCCACCTGAATCTGCTGTTGCTGGTAACCCCAATTGAAACCCGCAGTCATCGTAAACCACTACAACCCCAATTGACGGAATCTGCTACTGCTCGTAACCTCGATTGAAACCCACAATCATTGTGAACCACGTTGTTTGCTGCAACCCCAATTGACGGAATCTGATGCTGCTGGTAACCCCAATTGAAACCCACAGTCATCGCGAACCACCTTGTTTGCTGCTACTGGTAACCCCGCCTTGATTAATCAATTCTGTGAACCACCTTGTTTGCTGCAACCTTGTTTGAAAAAATGGGGTACGAAGAGGAAAATTAAACTATAAATTTAAAGTTAGAATTTACATTTAGTTTTGTTATAGTTTAAATTTAAAGTTAGAATTCTATGAACCAACTTGTTTGTTGCAACCTTGTTTGCAAAAAGGGAAATTAAATAGAAACATTAATCCTACTTGTAATGCCAAGTCATCGCCATATAAGATTCCATGTCATCACTTTTTTCAGTTCCAGGTAAATGAAGTTTTGAAGTTTATATGAATACACTATTTAAAAGTTTATGTACTACAATAATTTTATTTGAGGTGTATATTCTACAACGAGACAAAAGTAATAGTATATGATCTATTTATTGCTTAAACCCTAATTTAATATAGATCTTACCATCAAACTACATTTCCGGTTATTATGCGGAAGATTTGAAAAGACATAAATATATAATGGTTTAAAAAAGTGAAAACTAAACAAATTATAAAATCAAACAGTCATTGGCTCAACGGTGTCGAAGTGATCTTTTCAATTAGGAGGTTAAGGGTTCGAGTCATACTTAGAACAGTTTTTCGTAATTAATTTTTGAAGTGGTGTATGAATTTGCATTTCAATAAGAAAAACAACTATAAATGTAAGACTTACATTGCTACCTTTGAACATAATTTTTTTTCATACATCTAAGTACTCCAACAATATTTCTATCCTTTTATATTGTGAAGTATTACAAAGAATTCTTGCCATATTTGCAATTTTCATATTTTGTTTGTATTATACAATCAAGAGGGAAGAACAAAATAGGGGAAGTAAAAAAAGCATTTTGTGTCACAAATTTAGGGAGGTGAATGAGTGGGACTAGGGTGAATGCAATATTTTAAAATTAAATATAAGTGACTGTGTGGTTCAAAATGATTCTCCCCACTTCCCCCAACATGCTCTTCGCTCTTAATGAAACGTAAACATTTGTCTTTTTTAACAGCCAAAAAATATTATATTAAAAAATGATCTCTAGCAAGACGCTAAGGGATGATTACAATGGAATAGATAGCCATGTGTTCCAATTTGAAACACAATGACATCTATTTTTTAACCAACGAAAAGTAGCTAATATAATTACATCAAACAAATTACTTGTTACAAAATAAATCATTAAAAACAAAGCCGTTACGAAACCGCCAAAGTGCCCATAATGTAGTCACGATCACCGCAATAATCCGATTCTTAGAAGAAGCTTGTAAACGAAATCCGTCAAGCCACGATATAAACGAATCCCAAGAAACAAAAATAGGCAACCCACAATTGAGCCAAATACGAATCTTCTGCCAAATCACCCGAGCAAGAAGACAATCAAAGAACAGATGATCACGCGTCTCAACCCCATTATTACATGAAGGACATATGACGGAACCAATATCTAACCCTTTCGCGGATAGGTTCCAACGAATGGGAAGACAATCCAAACGAAACCGCCATAAAAAAATGTTAACTTTTCGTGACACGAATTTAAACCATAACGTTTGAATAGTAGAAGCACAATGCGCTTGTCGATCAATGTATTCTCTCGTATCTTTAACAGTATAAACACCTTCATTATTGATGGAGCATAACCAGGAGTCGGGCCTATCCTTCAACACCGGACAACCTATAACTTCGGTTAAATCCTCCAAATACTTTTCGTTTCTTCCTCGTAAAAAGTCGCTGGACCAAGTAAACAACCATTCTCCATTTCTATATTTATCGGCAACAGTAGCTAAAGGGAACAAATCGAGATGGAACAACCTGTTAAAACGTGATTTTAAGGGGACGGTACCAACCCATAAGTCGAACCAAAATCTAACAGAGTTGCCATTTCCAATGGACCTTTTGATAATATCAGCTGGAACTAAACGTTCGGTCACACCAGTAGAACATGAATGCACAATATTTGACCAAATAGTAGAGGTCGTAGATGTGGTGGACTCAAAACAATCACCGTGAATGGATTTGATAATTAATACCCACAAATCATTCGGTTTGGTCAAATATCTCCACCTCCATTTATAAATAAGCGATAAATTGAAAGCTTTAAGACTTTCAATATTAAGTCCACCTTTATCAAATGAAGCAATAACCTTGTCTCATTTTAACCATGCCATCTTTTTACTCGTGCTATCACCGCCCCAAAAAAATCTAGCTCGAATAGATTCAAGTTTCTTTAAAACCGTTTTGGGGCATTTGAACAACGAAATAAAGTAGATTCCGATACTACCCATAACAGATTTCACAAGCGTTAAACGGCCTCCCGCAGAAATGAGACTTGCTTTCTAAGTTGATAATTTAGAGCTAAATTTCTCAACTAACGTATCCCAATTAGCGACTTTTTTCATACTTGATCCAGTCGGAAAACCAAGTAAGTAGTAGGAAAATTACCAACACGAGCCCCAACACTATTGGCAATAGAAACAACTTCCGAGTCATCTACACCAATACCGAAAACGTGCGACTTGGAGACATTTAATCTTAATCTGGAAACTCTATAAAAAATCTCCAAAATAAGAATAATACGCCTCATCTCAATACCACTCCAATCTAAAAAAATGATAACATCATCCGCATAAATAAAATGAGATAAATAGACATTTTTCATACCAATTTGTATCCCCTGAATGAAGTTAAGCTCCGTGGCACGATGGAAAGCTAGATGGAGACCTTCAATAACAATAATAAAGAGGAAAGGGCTTAGCGGGTCGCCTTGTCTTAAGCCCCTCTTTAAAGTAAACTCTTTCGTAGGACTGCCATTAACTAAAACATATGTTTTAGCCGAGTCTAGGCAACCTTTAATCCACGCGCACCATTTATTTCCAAAACCCAATGATGATAACATAAACAAAAGATACTCCCAGTTGACAGAATCATACGCCTTCTCAAAATCAACCTTAAAAAGGAGCATCTTTTTATTCTTGTTTTTTTACCACGAAATGATCTCGCTTAACATGAGCGGGACATTCAAAATCTGACGACCTGCTATAAACGCTGACTGAACCGGACTAATAATTTTGTCAATGACACCTTGGAGTCTATTAGTCAAGATTTTGGTAACAGTCTTATAAAAGCACCCCACCAACGAAATAGGACGAAAATTCTTGATAAAAACAGGGTTACTAACTTTAGGGATTAACGAAAAAAAGGCTGAGTTAGCACCTTTAGGCATCATACCAGACGAAAAAAACCCTATGATATCCCTGCAAAAATCATCTTTAAACAAATCCCAAAAGTGTTTTAGAAATCGAAAAGAAATACCATCTGGGCCCGGAGCTTTAGAACTACCACAACACCAAATCGCATTCTTTATTTCAGCATCCTCGACATTTGCTTCTAGGAACAAGTTGTCACTTTCGTCAAGACAAACATTCGGACTGACTTCACCGAAGACAACGTCAGAAGGAGGCGCATCAAATTTCAGCTTATAGTGTTAAAAAAACTAGCTTTAATGTCGCTCGGATTATCAACCCAAACCCCATTAATAAGGAGACCTTTAATACTTTGCATACGCCTTTTTCGTTTAAGAGAACCGTGAAAAAATTTCATGTTTTCGTCACCTTCAACGTCCCATTTTACATTATCTTTTTTGCATGTATCCAAGTCAACCAACTTAGATAAAATCGTCCTTCTCAGCAGAAAGGGAATTGCGACATTCAATTTGAGAATCAGAAGCATTACCCGAGTCAATTAAAATGTCAAGGTCCACAATCTCGTTCGTTATCTCTTTCAGTGTATCGGCTTCAACTGAACGAGACATGTGTATCCAACTTTTCAAATGACCTTTAAGTAATCGAAATTTAGCGACAATGTCAAGCTCTTTATTAACATTAATGATTTCCCAAGCCTTATGAACCGTCGACTCAAAGTTTTTTCGGGCGAACCATGAATCGAAAATCTTAAAATAGGTTGGGACAAAATCGACTTTATCTTGAAATAAATAAAGAGGCGAATGATCCGAGTA
Organism: Rutidosis leptorrhynchoides; assembly: GCF_046630445.1. Taxonomy (NCBI): domain Eukaryota; kingdom Viridiplantae; phylum Streptophyta; class Magnoliopsida; order Asterales; family Asteraceae; genus Rutidosis; species Rutidosis leptorrhynchoides. Next base: position 75,785,500 of record NC_092334.1, read on the forward strand.
ACCTCGAGGCAAAACTAAACCTTTAAGGTCATCAAAAACATTTAGGATATTATTCGTCACGAAAAAACGATCAATCATACTAAACTTGTTACCTCGTTTGTTCCTCCACGTGAATTGGAGGCCACCTAAAGGAACATCAAATAAATCGTTCCGTTCAATAAAATCATTGAAAATGTGCGCCTCATGAGAACAATAACTGGAACCACAATGTTCGTCTTCGTTTCTAACAGAGTTCCAATCTCCCATGAAAATATAATCACCCGGATGTGTAGTAATAAACACGGATAATTTAGACCAATGGTTCTTTTTATCCGCCAATGATTGAGGAGCATACACATTGACCATATATACTACCAAATTAACACGGCACCACATCCCCTTAACGATAACAAAATTATCATCGCACCATATATTACTTTTTCCAAACACTTTCGGGTCCCATAATGAAATAATTCCACCAGAGAAACTCCGGGATAAAACAATGGCATAATCAAAATTAATGATTCCCCCAAAACAATTTTAAACGAGACATATTAAAACGAGATAACTTAGATTCTTGAATACCTAAGAAATCAATATTCAACGTAACACACATAAATCCTTGATCCATTTTCTTTTATCAAACATCAACAATCCACAACTATTGATCAATAAAATCTTCATCTGAAACCAATGTAATCGTTTTCACGGTTCAACAATTGTATTGCTTTTGAGGTGATACCCCAACAATTCTCCAATACCAAAAATATCTTCACTTTCACAACTTTGAGAAGGAATAACATCATGATTAATAATAGTGAAAGGAGTATGACAACTAATAGAGGATTTGATACCTTGATTAGCCTTTTCAAAATTCGTCGAATGCGAGAAGCCTGGTGGTTGAGAAATACTTGTGCTCCCATTACTAATAGTATCCTCTATCACCTTAATGGGCTTGGTAGAAACGGACCTCGAATCCTTCTGATCTACCATACTCGTGACAGAACCCTTAAAGGGCTTCGTAGATATAGAACTGTGGACTTTCTGATCAGGCGAAACAGATGCATTACCCTTCTGTATATCATTCGTTTCTATTGCAACATCATCTAATTGGATTCCTTCAAATTCCTTTACATGATCAGGCACAGAATCTGATTCTTCTATGGATTGATACCCGGAAACATTACTACACGCATCTTGTTTATCCACATCTTCATCGTCCTTTGTCTCTATCACAATCGTCGACTCTATATCGAACAACCAAGTACCAACCTCGTGTACATGAACCTCCGAAACAACTTTATTAATTTCAACATTCACCACCGAAGAGATTGGTTTCTTATTATATGTCGCAACACACACCCGACTAGTCGACAAAGGTAACTTGCAAACGTAAACATTTGTTAATCAAGTATATCGTGTTTATTTTTCTTACAAACTCATCTCATTTTATTTCTAGTTTCACCCTTTAAATTAATAATGTACTACTTATTTTTTGAGTTAATCACACTAATCTTTTAACTGTTTATCAATTGTAATGTATCACACATGAAAAAATCTAGTTAAGCCAAGAGTATTATTAGAGCCAAGCCTTCTTCTTCCTTACATGACTTGCAATAATTCGACAAACACTACAGGGAATACGCCTTTTAGGGGCTATTTTTCTAGCCACAACTAGCCCGAAGAATTGCCGCAATAACCTTTTGCGGCGAGATATCACTCCAAATACACCGACTCCATAGATTCGCCGCCGAAAGTCTTTTGCGAAGCCTATTTGCGGTGATATCTAGTGGGACCCGAACTTTTTTAAAGAAAAGGAAAAAATAAAACAAAAATTTGTTTACAAAAGACCATTTGCGGCGATATTTTTAAAGGGACCACGTCATTGCAAAAGATGTGAACCAATTGCGACCAGGGCCGGGCCTGATGCCGTGCGGGGTGGGCGACGGCACCGGGCATCAGAATTCATGGGGCATCAATTTAGAAGTCCAATTTCATCTATACTAGACTCATTTTGGCCCATAGTTCTAGCTCACATAAACCACTAAATAAAAAATAGGAAAAGGTCCATAATACATGCCTGGATTTGGAAAAAGTGAGAAAAAAAAGCCCATTAAAACAAACGGTTACTCGATTAAGGCGATCATGGGGCATCCCAAACGTCAATCAGTTCCCCAAATATCAATCTTATTCTTGTTGGGGTTATTTTCTTAATTGCCGTCACCTCTCACCTGCCCACTCATCATTGATTCATCTTTTTTCTCAATTGTTCATGTTTAAATCTTCAAGAATCAATTTTGATTAAGAACTTAAGAAAAAAAAATAGAAAAAATCATCACTTTGTTCGTGTTTGGTGTACGTACGGTGCAGCGTCGCTCAATTATTTCCTGCCAACTCTAAAGTTAAAATCAAGGTGGCTTCTTTCCTTTTATCCTTTTGTTTAGTTCTTTATATGAGTAATATATGATTTTGGTGCATAATAGATAATAATATTATAAATATATTACGTACCTTGTACCTACAGTGCTGAATTTTGATTACAATTTTGGTGCCTAATTTTGATTACAATTTTGATTTCTAGTATTCTGTTCAATTTATATTTCTTATAATTGTTACTTAGCAATTTTTTAGATTGTTTATTTGTTTTGTTTATATAAATTTTTAAAAAAAATTAGACAAGTATGCCTCCTCGAATACAACCATCCGGTGCCCAAAATAGAAAAAGTAAAAAACGAGAACAAAAACTTACTCAATCTTTACAAGGATCTTTGAATAGGTATTTTATTAGACATGAAAGTAATAATAATGAAAATATAGTTAAAGAAAACGATGTTGAAGAACCTAATGTTCAAGCAAATAATGTTAGTGAAAATGGTGTTGAAGAGAATATTGATGTCGAAAATAATGTTCATGAAAATGAAAATGAAAATGAAAACAATAATAAGTTTGAAGATAATGCAAATCAAAATTTTGTTGAAGAAAATAATGAAAGTCTTGAAAAGTCTTGTGATATTAGAGTTAATTGCAACATTTTTGATGTTAGAGTTTGGGATGGTTTAAGTTCAAAAATAAAAGACTTACTTGTAACTAATTGGCCGGTTAGAGAAACTAATTTTGATTACCCAACAGATAAAAGAGGTAGACACTTCTCTAGTTTACATTATGTACGTAAGTTACAAAATAATGACATTGTTGATAGAAAGTGATTAGTTTATTCGAAAGAGCTCGATAAAATATTTTGTTTTTGTTGTAAGTTATTTAAAATTGCTATATCTAAAAGTAAATTAGGAAGTGAAGGGTTAAATGATTGGGGACATCTTAGTGAAATTTTAAGTAGCCATGAAAATAGTTCCGAACATATGATTAATTTAAGAATTTGGTCCGAGTTGCGGTTGAGCTTAAATATGAATGAAACAATTGACAAAGAGTTGCAAGAACTTATTAAAAAAGATACTGGACATCGGAAAGAAGTTTTAGTTAGAATAATTGCTACCGTTAAATGTCTAGCTAATTATAATTTGTCGTTTCGTGGTACAAATGAAAAGTTGTATGAAAATAATAATGGAATTTTTTTAGAAATACTTCAAATGATTGCCGAGTTTGATCCTGTAATGAAACAACATTTTCATAGAATTGAGAACAAAGAAACACGTTTTTCATCCAGTCACTGTTTGCATACAAGATTTTGCTAACTATACTAGTCACTGTTGCATCTGCGGAACGAAGTTTTTCAAAATTGAAGTTATTGAAGAATTATTTACGAAGTACAATGACTCAAGAATGGTTAAACGGGTTAGCAATTTTGAGTATTGAAAGCTGATTTTTATCTAGTGTTTATTATGAATAATTGAAGATTTTGCATCAAAATATGCACGTAGACATCATTTTAGGTGATTCGTATGTTGTAATTTGAATTTATTGTTTGTTTGTAAAATTGTATTGTGTTTATTGAATAAAAATCGGCGTAGGGATGAGCCGCCTAGCTTGACTAGGTTCCAAACTCTCAAAAAATTGCGGTGTGCTATTTAAACTTTTGATAGGGGGCATACTTTCAACCATCTCGCACAGGGCATCTAAATTCTCAGGCCCAGCCCTGACTGCGACGAACCATTTACGACAAAATTCGTCGCAATTGATGGAGCCCAAATCTGTTTTCCTGTTCCACCTTTTGCGGCAAGTGTCGCCGCTAATAGTTGACCATTTACAGCAGGTATTTGCTGTTTTTGCAGTTTCCCGCCCAAAATAAATAAACGTTTACGAAAGTAGTTATTACAAATACGATAAAACCAAATATTACGTTTTACTTTTACAAACATTATTTTCATTCACCGACACTTTTCATTCATCGGGCATATCCTCATCGTCATCCTCAACCTCATCCCGGCTTTCATCAACCATCGGGGCTTTTCCTTTTCCAATTACCTTTCCACCCAAACTCGTCACGTTCCTCATGATATTGTGCATACTTTTTTAACAGTTTCTGTCATCGATTTCTTGACACTCTCCTACACCTCGACTTTTAAACGCTCCCGATCCTCGACCCAGCTACGATTATAATCTACTTTTGTGAAGAATCGTTAACTCATCTGGGTGGATGTACACGAATCAACAAACCTTCGTGATCCCATTACCCTTGGACCGAACCGCGTTTCCAACCATACTGAGGACGTAAGACGGCATTCATGATTGCCCGTTCACTCATTGGATTTTCAGCGCCAACCTGCTCATTACGAATTCGCACCATCTCATCCTGCATAGTTAAAACATAAGAATAACCAATGTTATTAAATTGAAATTGATATGTGTTTTGTTATACAAGTTAACGAGCTAGTAATTATAATTACTTTCATAATTGACCTGCATTATTTCCGGACGATAAAAAGTGTCATTCTCATCTATATTGTTTCGGCAATAGCCTTCGATTAAACTTTCTTGCTGATTCCTTTCTCGGTTACACTGTAAACGTATGAAATTAATAAATAGGTACTATCTAGCGCGAAACAATATATACATTTTGTATACATATACACATACTGTATATATATACATATATACATATTGTATAAATATATATACATATACATACTATATATATATACACATATATACATGTATATATATACATATTGTAGCAGTGTGTATATATATATACATACACACACACACACACACGGTGTTATACATACCTGCATATATACACATACATATATATATATACATATACATACATACATATATATACATACATACTAATATTAGTTTAGCTTTATCTACTCAATTATGCATATTCGAGCATAGTTTCCTATGGAGGTACCATAGGTATGTCATTGTGACACCGGTGGCATGACACTTCCGTAATGGTGTGCTTTTTACGGCATCTCTGATGTGCAAAAGTGTGCAGTGCTTAATTTGCCTTTCGAACTTTTAAATTTATATAACCTTTATTATTACACTTTTAACACTCTAAAGTGCAACAAAACCCGATTAGAGGTAGTATTTTAGGTTATCGTCCCAAGAGAGCGTAGATGCGTTATAAGTTGTTTATAGCTTGGCTCTTATTAAAGAACTAAGGATATATTTTTATGTCTTTTATTGGATAGATTCTTATCTCTTAGGAAATAGATGATTTAAGATAAACAAAATAACAAAATAAAGCCAGAAAGTAAAGATTTAAATTAAACAATTATAAATAAAAGCATCTACATGAACGAATAACTCATACGGGAATCATATTAAGAAAGTTTCATAACTTATATTAACACAAATCAAGATAACAATCATAGACCAATTATTATCCCTAAGCAGGTTAAGACAAGTGTTACATATCATTTAATAAGCATGACTTAAAGCATATATGTAACATCCCGTTTTCCCCGTATGTGATTTAAGGTACGTATTTGATCATATAAACGTTTATACTTAGTCGTATGTGTGATTAAATGAATTAAAGTTTTAGTTTGAAGTATACGAGTTATAGATATATATATTTACACTTGAGAATGTATGCATGTATAAGTATATATATGGGTTATGAAGATATTAAACCGAGTGAGACCTTGTGGTGACGTTTAGGTGTTTATACGAAGTGAGAATGGGGTGTACGAGTCACGTAAACAATAATTGGATTAGATAGTTGAAAATTGGTCAGATGGCGCCCATTGGCGCGCCGCGGAGAGGGATAGTCGCGCCGCGACATTGTACTCAAATCAGGATCAGGTTCCATTTTAAACAGCTCGAAAACTATGTTGTACGCCGCGCCGCTACAACACTGCCGAACTGATCCATTTTTCAGTTTTTAAAAAGGGTGGTTCAAGGGTATTTTCTTCTTTTCGCGTGTGGATCAGATTGTGGCTCAAATCCCAGCAACTTATCTCATTTCTTCATTTTCTTTTCTCTTTTCTTTCTCTATTTTCTCTCAAAACTTAAAACCCACTTAGATTTAAATTGAGATTTGAAGGTGAAGATTTGTGAATCGATCTTTGGAGCAAGAAGTAAATTTGTTCTTCTCGTTCTTAGCTACGATTTGATAGTGTTGGTAAGTCTTAACTTCGTGTTTTGAGTTTTAGTTTATTTATGGCTAGGGTTTGTTCATTTGAGGCTTGTAAGACCCATTTGGGGGTTGAATGGGTGAATTTGAGTTAAATTGATGTAAGGAAAACCCTAATAGCTATAAGCTAGGGTTTGGTCATGAAAATTGAGGTTTGTAAGTGTTAATTGTGTTGTTAGTCACTAATACACCTGTAAAATGATGAAAGATTTGTTAATGGGTTAAGTTTGACCAAACTTTGTAAGTCTAAGTGTTAAAATAGGTTAAATGGGCAATTGTTGACCTAGTGGGTAAGATGGGTATGAAAATACCCATGATTTGTGTTATTTGGTGTTAGTAGACTTTAAATCACTAGCTTTTAGTGATTTATGATGAGTCTTGGCCATTAATGGGCGGTTTTGGTGTAAGTGAGTCATTTAATGCATTTGGGTCATTAAATGCTCAAGAGTTAAGTATTGGTGGTTAGCTCTACAAGTTTGTATGTTGATTTGGGTACTTAATGTATTAGGAACTTCGCTTGAGGTGTGCGGATTATAATCATCACCTTGGTGTTAAGGTGAGTGAGATATTTATGCATGTATGTATATAGTATATTTATTTGTATGCTATGGTATGACCCACGGAGCCGGGAGTGCCATAGTGTGTGCGAGTGTGCTATGATGTGAACCACGGAGCCGGTAGCATCATGGTGCACGTGTGTGATGTGAACCACGGAGCCGGTAGCATCAAAGTGTGAACCACGGAGCCGATAGCTCTATAAAATTAGGTGTGAACCACGGAGTCGGTAGCACCGAAGTGTGAACCACCGAGCTGGTAGCACTATAAAATAGTATGACTCGAATGCGTAGTGACGTGAACCACGGAGTCGGTAGCGTCATAGTATTACGTATGGTATGAACCACGGAGCCGGTAGCACCATGACGTGTGTATGATTAACCATATAGTTTGTATATGTATTGTAGTGTAGCATATTATGTTTTGAAGTATGTGTTACGGTTTATGCTAGTTGCGGTAATGGAGGTTATTAGCTTTATACTTGGAGTTCGTATGCTAATATTATATTGCTAGCATGTTTGTGGTGTGTGAGTAGGTGATCGCAAGTAGGTATATTATATATGCATGTGTATACTTAATGCACTCACTAAGCGTTAGCTTACCCCTCTCGTTGTTTACTTTTTAGATGCAGGTGCGGAGAAAAGAAAGGGGGTTGTTGGGCACTAGTTTCCCCTTGTTGGATGCTTGTTGAAGCTTTTGGAAGTCGACCTAGCGTTTTGGGTAGTTTAGCCCCAAACCATGCTCGGGTGTTGTTTGGATTAAAACTATCACGTTAATGGGTCAAACTTACATTACATTTGATTAAGGGCCTTCGTGCCTTCTTTGTAAACATTAAACTTGTTGTATTGGTTTAAACGGGTTGTATGGAACGGTTTAGGTTATGTAACCATTTAATTGGGCGTTTGTTAGTCCCTAAGGAAGCCTAGATTGACGGTTTTGTGAGATGTTTAGTGGGTTGGAAGTATTAGTTATCAAGAACACTAGAGAGAAAAGTAAAGAGAGCAATGAGCAAAATGGATAACTAGTTCAATAAAGAGTGAGGAGGTTGTTTATATATGACAACCTCCTAAGTTACAAAATATACATTGTTACCATAGTGAAAACCGTAAATACATAACATAATAAGAATAAAACCGTGCGCCACTAAACTATTACATAAACATATGTCAACAATCTCCCACTTGGCGTACGGTTTTCAAAAAATATCATCACCGAATCATCAGCTTTGACTGGCACCTTCTGAGGCCTTTTTCTTTACTTCTTCCTCAGCTTTCATCGCCTTGATCACATCACTTCCCGGTGTGTAATTCCTTTCATAGTGTTTGGGAATGATGAACTCTTTGAGGCTAGTGATTTTGTATTCGAACCTTGGAACATATTGTGTGCCTGTGAAGTAGTTTTTCTTTCTGTTGATTCCCAGCAAAGTGTCAAACTGCCTCATGTACAGCCTGAATTCAAGAAGTTCATTGATGTGATTTGCCATCTCGTTTGTCAACAGCTTTTAATAGTTCCCAATGTTTTCTGTTCGCTTGCATATGTCGAAAAACTTTAGTGCACGCTTGAGAGTCCCGTCAGAGTATTTTGGCAGCTCGGATTTGCGGATGAAAATTGGCTTTTTGATCTTGTTGCGAAATATGAAACCTTCTTCAGGGGCGTCTAAGCAATAGCAAATCCTAAAAGAAGACAAATCCAGATCGCCGATGGTTTGATTTGGTGCGGAGAGCAGAATCTTCTTACGAATAGATTCGACACCTAGCTGCAGATCATATTGAGAAGCCAGTTTAATTCTATCTTTCATGAACCTTCTCACCCTTTCGATTGCCATTTCGATAACCCAAGTCTTTCTTATTTTGTTTCTCAACCAATTGTACAGAAACAATACATCAACCGGATTGAGTTCAATCAGATCATACTCCGAGAACGTGTATTCATGGTCGTTTGAACGAATTACTCTGAAAAATGGAGTATACACTCTATTAGATAATGATCTGCAGAACACACTGTTTATGACAATGATCGGATTCTCTTTCTGGTCTTCCATTTCAAACTCATCACAGTTCTTAAAAACCCTCCTTTGGTAACGGTACATAATCAACTTTTCTTTGTCATTGAGAAAATCATAACACCCGATTGGTTTGAACCTTTCAGCTACTGGCACGTTTTTGAGTTTATCTTCACCTACGAAGATCCTATAAGCTTGTTCCTCTAGCCAACAGCCCTGTAATACTTCTTCAGATTGAGGTTCACCAAGTTTGATCGGAAGTGATCTGTGTTTGTTGAATTCTCCATGTTGAGGATCGGATGACGTGGATTGATCAGGAGGTGGTGGAGCGGTTGGTTTGGGAAACCTTGGTGCAGGTTCACCGGTGTATTCCTGAGTGACAAATCGATCAAATTCATTCAACTCTTCCTCGTCCAGAGCTTCTAAGTTTATGTAATTTTCTTTAGTGAATGCTCCTTCAATGACCGTAGTAGGTTGGGGTTTCAAATTAGTGACGAATTCTTCCTCTTCTTCAGATTTTGGGATGATAAGCTGTGGTGCGGATGATATGATTGTTTCAGACTGAGAGGTGATGGGTTCGACGTCAGGATTTGTGTACACCACTATTGCAAGGGAGGTTTCGGCTGAGGTAACAACTGCTTCAGACATTTAGATTTCGGTTTCAACTTCTTCTTTGACATCAACAAACATAACTTCATTGAAATCATCTTCATCAACAGAGTTGATTGTGATCACGTCATGTCCTTCGGGGGCAACATCATCTTCTTCTACTATGTAGTCAACCCCTTCGACTATTCCTTCAGGCATGTCAGAGTCATCAACAATTTCTTTCCCTTTCCTGGAATAGCCAGGTGGAGTTTGTGTTTGACTGAAAGATTGAGTGAAATGCAAAGTGGATCTTCCTCCGATATTCTCCCCCTCATGTTGGCCGCCGGAATCGGGGTCATCATGTCGCCGGGAGGAAGATGGTTGATCAACTTGACACGGAACTGGTTCAAGGACAGGAGGGTAGTTCGGGATGAGTTGAAGAGTGTTGAGAAGGCCAAGAATCGCTCTTCTAATGTAGTCACCTTCAGAAAGATTAACTGAGAGAAGATGAGCATGAAATTCGTTTTCCCGTTGAGTATACGTGAGGTTTGGTTGATGAGTGACAGTCTGGGAGATAGGTGATGAAATCATGGTGGGAGGTGATAATGGTGGTGGTGAAGCATTGAGGTCAGGTGGTGGTGATGTAAATCGTGGTGGTGGAAGAGTCATTGAGATAATAGGTGAGGATGTGATAGAGCCCTGCAAGGAAGTGTTAGTGAAAACAGCTGAGATTCTTGACGAAACTCAGTTGTCACCACTGTTGAGCTGGAAAGCTGAGCAGTGAGGCCTGTTGAAACAGGACTTCCAAGCGATCTTAGAGAAGCAATTTCCGAAGATTTGCTAAGCTCTACGCTTGTTGTTGCAGTCTGAGCTATAGACACTGAACGTTCGGTATAGGACTGCACCAAATCCTTACGAGCACTACACACATTTTCAAATTGTTTCTGGAGAATCTCATCTAGAGATGCCGATTCTAACTCATATGAAACAGATGTTTGTGCATCTGAGTGGCTTCCTAATGTTTGGGGGGCTAATGTTTTCTTTTTGCCCCATCTCACTCCCGGTCCGCACATCCTCTCTTGATTTTTTAACCATGCCCTGATTTCCATCCTTATCACTTCGATCAATATCGTGAAGAACCTTCTGAAGTTATTCAGAGGTTACCTGCTTTGATTCTGCTTTTCTTTTAGACCTAATTTCACCCTCATTTCTTTTCCCCTCAAATTTTCTTTTCTTTGACCCTCTCTTACTAGACCCCTCACCAGGCGTCCTATCAGCTCCTTGGGCAGGTTCCCCGGGTGGTAGGGGATCCATAGGAGCTCCTATCTCTCTTAGATATCTCATTATTCTTGGATCGTCTCGCGGTCCGATATTTAGTAAATGAGCAGGTATGAGTTGAGCTTGAACGTTCTTGGACCCTATTTTCTTTTGAATATATTTGATATATTCCTGCTCCACAAATGGTTCAAATTGATCTAAAGGGATAGGTTCTGGCGTTCTGGCGCTGTCATCAACGATGCTTGCGAGAATGTTTCCGTAGAATCTCTAAAATTGAATGTACGATGGGAGCGGTGCTGAGTGTATTTCTATCATGCGATCCCAGATAACTCGGCCAAAATCAGCAGTTGGCAGGAACACGATCCCATAGAAGATCTTTAACAAGAAAATGGTGATGTGGTCGGTTCCAGTCTGCATCGGGTTGAAACATCGGTTAACGAATGTATACAGCACTGCCCATCGTGGTGCCATACGTTGTTTTTTGAAATCTCTTATCTTTGTGACCTCTCCATCATATCCAAGTTGTTGTACGGCTGCTAACATCTCATCTTCGGAGGGGAATGCATCATATGCAGCTCTTGCAGGGATGCCTAAGAATCTTCTCATGTCAGTTAGAGTGAATGAGACTCTCCGATCAGGGTTTCGAGTGACAAGGAAAGAAAATGAGTCAGGGTTGTCATCAACGGATGGATGGTAAGTCATGGTGTCCCGCATCAAGAGAAGCTTCCGCTCAGTAGCATGCTCGTACTCAGTGAATACATTGCGGATTGGGTGGTTTAGTAATATGGGGATCCAGTAATCACATGGGGTGGGGACATCTTCATCGAAAAAGGCATTGTTCGACATCGCTGTTGCATCATGAGCATGGTTAGTGAAAAAACAGTTCATTTGGTGTTTTTGTGAAAATGGTGTCAAAGCATTAATTGTTTCAATTTTAAGAGTTATCAAAGTTCATTTGAAACAGTACCAACACTTAACAATTTTGAACAGAATTGTTTTTCGAGCATTTGTCAATTTTGAGAAATAAAAGGATTTAGAGCATGAAGGTTTTCGTGCACACATACATTTTCATAAAGCAGAGAGTTTCAGTCAAACGAATTTCACACAAACCTTCTCGAGCAATTAAAGGTTTTCGGACAGACAACCTTTTCGAGCAGAAGAGAGTTTTTCAGATAGACCTTTTCGAGCACATAAGGTTTGCAATCAAGTACTGTTTTCAGGCATAAGGTAATTTTTCAGACAGTCAATTTTTCGAGCACTAAAGGTTTTCAGACAAGTACTGTTTTCAGGCACAAGATAATTTTCGAGCACAAAAGGTTTTCAGACAAAACTTTTTCGAGCAACTTTTTCGAGCGCTCGAAATCAGGAGATTTTCAAGCACCCTGTCTGTTTGAATACGTGTTCATCATTTTGCAGAAAACTCAACAAATTTGGCCAAAGTAAGTTTTAAAGAATGAAATCTATGGTAAACCAACTTGTTTAACAGCATGAATTAAAACAAAACATCAGAAATTCTCAGATCTAGTCGTGAACCCTAAAATTAACCCCTATTCGAACTTTGTAAAGGCACAAGCATCTATCAGTGGATTAGAAGAAGGAAACATGTTCTATTCATCACAATCAAGAACCCTAAGTCAATTTATCATAACAGAATCGCTTTGTGGGTGCAATTAATCAGTTTAAGTTCTTAGGGTTCGACACCCCTGTACACACACAACAGATATTCATCAGATAAGCTTGCAAATCACGACAATTTTAAGTATTTAAGTGATTCTAGAGACTGTAAAGCTTCTACAAAATAGCAATTTTAACCATAAACATATGAATTTAAAGTGAAAATACCGATTTAGGTTAAGTGTGAAGATGATGAACAGTGGTGATGAATAGGGTGTTTCTGAGAGCACGTGGGCCTGAATAAGGTTTTTCTAAAGTGAGATTTGAAAGTGATGGGTTAAAAAAGTGAACTTTCAACCTTATATAGACACAGGGTGACTGAGAAATTAATTTTCAGTCGGTTTTGCTCGAAAATCCATAAGTTAAGATGCATTGTACGAGAATTTACACTTTATGCACAAATTTTGCTCGAAAACCTTCAGTCTTAGAATTTTGCTCGAAAACATTAAACAGATTTGGATTTTAAGGGATTTTGGTACACTATGATAACCTTTAAGAATTTTAAGAAATTCTATGAAATAATCAAGTTATCGTTTAAACTTTAATTATTTTTCAAAATTTAATTTTCTCAGGTTTTAACAATTATTGAGACCAGGAACCATGAGGAAGTCATATAGACACATCCTCTTAAGGCAGTCACAAGGACACATCCTTCGTCATTTGTTGATTGTGAATTTGAGGCAGTCATTTAGACACATCCTCTTGAGGCAGTCACATAGACTCATCCTCCGTCATTTGTTGACTGAGAGTTTTGAGGCAGTCATTTAGACACATCCTCTTGAGGTAGTCACAGAGACTCATCCTCCGTCATTTGGTGACTGAGATTTTGAGGCAGTCATTTAGACACATCCTCTGGAGGCAGTCACAGAGACTCATCCTCCGTCATTTGTTGACATTTTGATGTTAACTCCCCCTAGACAGTTGACGGTTTCAGGAGAGTAAGTTTTGAACGAGCGAGTTTTACATTGTTATTTGTGTAAAAGTCATTTTAGATTTTGAAAATCAACTTATGAAACCGGGTCTCACACTGTAACACTGTAATTTATGTGAGAGCCATTGTTCTTATCTCCCCCTCAAAATATGAAGTATCAGATTTTGAAAAACACAACGCTCCCCCTAGGTAAGTACATCACTCCCCTTAGACACTTGCCGGGACCCTAAATGGAATTAAAATCAATCATGCCAATTTTGTTAACTAGATATTTAAATGTGGGTTCATCTAAGGCCTTGGTTAATAAGTCAGCAAATTGACTTTTGGTGGGTACAAAGTACAATTTGACATTGCCTTTTTCAACATGATCCTTGATAAAGTGGTAACGAATGTCAATGTGTTTGGTTCGAGAGTGGTGCACCGGGTTGCTGGTGATAGCAATGGCACTCTGAGAGTCGCAATAGATCGGGATTTTGTGAATTTTGAATCTGTAGTCAAGTAGTTGAGTTTGCATCCACAGTACTTGTGAGCAACAGCTGGCAGCTACAATGTATTCAGACTCAGCGGTGGAAAGAGAGATGCAGTTTTGTTTGCGAGAAGACCAGCTGACTAATTTGCTACCGAGAAATTGGAGACCACCATAAGTGCTTTTTCGTTTTACTTGGTCACCACCATGATCAGCATCCGTGAATTCCGTAAGATTGAATCCAGTCCCGAAGGGATACCAGAGTCCAAGATCAGGCGTGCCTTTGAGATAGCTAAATACTCTCATTACAGCTTTGTAGTGAGAGTATCTAGGGTTGGCTTGAAATCGGGCACAAAGACATACATCAAACATGATGTCGGGTCTGCTAGCAGTGAGATACATCAATGAGCCAATTAAGCTCCTATAGAGAGTTTGATCAAAAGGTTAACCATCCAGATCAGCATGTAATGATATGTTGATTGACATTAGAGTGGGGCTGGTTTTCATCTCAGGGAAGTTAAACTTTCTGAACATGTCGGAAATATATTTTGATTGTCCGATGAAAATCCCCGTTGAAAGTTGTTTAACTTCTAGTCCCAGAAAGAAATGAAGTTCTTAGAGCATGCTCATTTCGAACTTGTTTTTCATGAGTTCAGAGAATTCGTAGCACAGAGCAGGGGAAGTGGAACCAAAGATGATGTCGTCAACATAGACTTGAATTAACAGGATGTGATCATTCTATTTTCGGATAAATAAGGTCGTGTCTATGGTTCCACGTGAGAAGACGTTCTTGAGAAGGAATGCGGTCAGGGTTTCGTACCATTCCCTGGGTGCCTGTTTTAGACCGTAGAGAGCCTTAGACAGAAGATATACATGATTGGAGCGTTTAGGATCAACAAAACCTTCAGGTTGACCGACATAGACTTCTTCTTGAAGAATGCCATTCAGGAAAGCAGTTTTTACGTCCATTTGATAGACGGTGAACCTTTTGTGAGCAGCATATGACAGGAACAGACGGATTGCTTCTAAATGAGCTACGGGCACAAATGTTTCATCGTAGTCAATCCCTTCTTGTTGTATGTACCCTTTTGCTACCAGACGTGCTTTGTTACGAATGATGATGCCATGAGGATCCTTCTTATTTTTGAAGATCCATTTGGTATCGATGATGGTTTTGCTAGATGGACGTGGAACAAGTTCCCATACATTAAGATGATCAAATTGATGAATTTCTTCTTGCATGGCAACACCCCAGTCAGGATCTTGAAGGGCCTCATAAGCGTTTTTGGGTTCGTCTTGACTCAAGAAGGCAGCGAAAAGACATTCATTATTGGAAGCATTACGAGTGCGAACTGGAGCATCGGGATCGCCTATTATTTGATGAATGAGATGATCTATAGTCCATTTCGTGGTGTGTGGAAGAGGAGAGTTGGATACATTATCCAGTGTAGTATCAACATACGACGAGGATGAGGAGCTGTAGTATCGAGAATCCTTGTATTAGCTTCAGATGAGGGAGAGACTTCACTGGTTACGAGGGTAGTGGGTTCAATAACTGGAGTATTAGTGTTGTTAACAGGTGCATTGTTTGAAGAGGACACTCCAGTATCAAGGTCATCCAGAAGAAGGAATTCAGAAGAGTTACTTTCATTGGAATGGGATTCACCTATGACAGCTGGAGTGGATGAACCAACAGTAATCGATTCAGGGGGAACATGATCAGAAGTTGTAGTGGGAGTTGGAGTTGTTGGTAGGATAATGGGTTCAAACAACACATCCAGATCATCTGAGGTGGCCAGTGGAACATGACGAAAAAGGGAATCAGGAGTAGAGGGATTGAGACCAGGGCGAGAACCATTATGTCCAAGAACAATTCCAGACATCTCGTCAAACTTGACGTTGGTGCTTTCTTTAATAATGCGAGTGCGACAATTATAAACACGATATGCAACACGATCATGTGAGTAACCAATAAATATGGCTTCATCACCGCGAACATCAAACTTCCCGAGGTTGTCCTCGTCATTTAGAACATAACACACACATCCAAATATGCAAAAGTACTTCACATTGGGTCGACGATTGAAGAGAAGTTCATAAGGAATTTTGTCGAACCGACGGTTAATAATGGACCGATTTTGAGTAAAGCATGCAGTGTTAACAGCTTCAGCCCAGAGGGACGGAGGTAGCTTGGAATAAACAAGCATTGTTCTTGCTACTTCAACAAGAGTGCGGTTTCGTCTTTCAACTACTCCATTTTGTTGAGGAGTACGAGCGGCAGAGGTTTGATGAGTGATACCGGCATGATCTAGGTATGAGTTAAGAACAGAGTTTTGGAATTCGGTGCCGTTATCAGTTCTGAGGATACGTACAAACTTATTGGTGGATAATTGGATTCTTTTCAGAAAGTCGATGATTATTTTCGGGGTTTCAGACTTACTTTTCAGAAATCTGACCCAGGTGAATCGTGAATAGTCATCAACTATCACCAGGATGTACTTTCTTCCACCAAGACTGGAAATACGCATTGGTCCACAAAGGTCCATATGAAGCATATGAAGTGGACTGGTGGTGTTGAATTCGGTTTTTGATATGTGCGAGGATTTATGAATCTTTCCCATAGCACAGGAAGGGCAAACGTGTGAAGTATCGAATGAGATGAGTGGAACACCGTCAACAAGGTTATTGGAGACCAGTTTGTTGAGGTTTTGAGAATGAAGATGTGACATCCGGTGATGCCACAGCCATGAGGTTTCAGAGGAAGCTTTGGAAACCAGGCACAGAGGTTGTAAGTTAGAAGACATGTTTCATGGCAAGAGAGTAAAGGGTGGATTCACGTTTTCCTTCAAGTATGTTGTCTCCCTCCATGGTTTGAAAACAGCACATAGATCTTTCAAAGATCACGCGGAGATCACTGTCACAGAATTGGCTGACACTGAAGAGGCAGCACCCAAGTCCACGAATATAGGACACACGTTTGATGGTCACACCGTTGAACACATAGTCTCCATACCCCTCGATTGTCGCAATTTCATCATTTCCAAAGCGAACAGTACCTAGGAACTTGTTGGCATAGTTTGTCAACATTGATTTATCACCAGTCATGTGTCTGGAACAACCAGAATCCAGATACCAAACACATGCTGGGATAACCTGCAAAACAGAGTTAAGCATAAGTTTTAGGGACCCCAGTTATCTCGGGTTCCTTGTAAGCAGATACATTCAGAGAATTTAAAGAATTAGGTTCATTAGATGAAACATTCAACAAGGTCTGAACATTCATTACAACACACGAATCATGGTTTTGATGACCAAAATACAGACGTCTTTTACATCTATTACACATTAATGACCCGGACTGAGAAGCAAGACTTGAGGATGCTTGGACTGTTTCAGTCTTGGGTTTCTATGCTTTCAAAATGCTTTGTTTTGGTTTAGATCCTGTGAAATTTAAAACACCAAATTTAGACCTAGTTTGAAAATGATTCATGTCTTTAAGTAATGATTGTCTAGCCCTTTGTGCTCTTTTGCGATGATTTTGCTTTTGAGTCTTGGTTAATCCATCAGGTATCCGCTTTGCAGCATGGTTGAGATTTGGTAGTTGCGGATGTTTGATGGATTCGTGGTTGTGTTTCAATGATCTACCATTGTTTCTCTGGAAGGAGTTAGAGTGGTTGATATTTTGGTGGATGTGATGGCTGCTTGGACCACCCCTCCTGTCTAGAATAGACGGTGCATGGTGGTTGTGGCCTTTTCTTGCCGAGTGGTCATACACACCATGTTCTTGGATTATTCTTCGAACAGGGTTGTTTCGCCTTCCTATCAAGGTTGCGGAATGTGGTGGTTTGGGATCAGCACCCCTTTTAGTGATAATCATCTCCAAACAAGAGCCACGAATAGGGTTTTTTAGGATGGTGACAGCTGGAATGACAGGTTATCTTGAGTTCACTACAGTAGTGTAAGGAAAGCCTTGGTGATGTGGGAGAGAACTCGTTGAGAATAGGTGGGTACCCATGGTACAAATTTCTCTTTCGTTCAATTTGATTCCTTTTGTTGAGAATAGTTTTGTGACAATGTTGGACCAAAATTCTTTTCGGCTTTTTCAAAATCACGATTCATTAAAACTTTTACTTGCAAATCGATGTTATCCTTTTCAATAAGAGCAACATGTTTCTTATCTCCTTTTAGTTCAAGTTTTAAGTCAACGATTTCTTTCCCGAGAGAATCAGCAAGAACATTTGAGGTTTCGATAGGGTAGCAGGGTGACGGTTCCTTAGGGGCTTTGGACTTTGAAATCATTTCACAGAAAGTAGTCGCTTGACTAACAATCTGTTTTTGAAGTTCATGCACATCATGAGCAAGTTGATCATTTGTGGACACATGGAGTGAGATTTGGTGTTGCATGGCTTTTATGATCATCAGAAATTTTCGTTCATTGTCAAAAGAATTCATTTTATTTTCGAAAAGTTCCTTTTCCAAACTGATGATGTATTTTTCTAATACCAGAGTTGGTAAATAGACAACACGTTTTTGACCTTCCGAATTCTCACTTTCATTAAACAAATCAAGTAAGCTTTCATATGAAAATAAGTTTTGTCACACCCCCCAAAATGGACCAGGGGTAATTGTGACCAATCATATCATAACACAGTTGTATAAACGAGAACGACTCTATATGATACTTTTTAAATAAAACCTTTGTTAATAAAACAGCGGAAGCAGTAATACATGTTTACATTATTATTAAAACGTAAAATAAATGTTTATGAACTAAATTATAATATGCGATGTGGAATCCATGCAAGCATCTATCATCACAAAGTTGCAAACAGCTAGCTCAATCATCACCTGAGACAAAACATGCTTAAAGTGTCAACCAAAAAAGTTGAGTGAAATTCACAGGTTTATAAATAATATCCAAAGTTTTAGACCACAAGATTTAGTTTAAAGTTGATTGATATAGAAGTATCAATCTAAAAGTGTTGCTGCATTTTGTAATATCGCTACTAAACAAGTTTACCCTATGACACCTTGTACTGTCAGTGTCGTGGAATCATTATTATGTAACCAAAGACCAACGGTCGAATGGTTAGAGACATTACTCTCAATAGACCTACTCATAATAATTAAGTTTGCATTTAAACGTAGCAATTAACGATATTACGGTAGGGATTTAGCATGAATCAAAGCATGACATCATAGTTAACAATTTAGTACTTGTGTCTAAGTGTAAAACAGTTATAAAACAAGCATGTGTCTCACCCCAAAAGTTATAAAATAGTTATGAAACAGTAAAAAGTGGGGCTATGAAGTTCACCTTAGCAGCACAAAAGAGTATTTCACGAAAGAATTGAACGGAAGGACGTGACCGAGATCTCAACCTAGAGATAGAACGTATGATCAGACATTGCTTAACAGACAATAGTATATAGTACTATATTGATAGTAATGGTTCACTAAAGAATTTCCATTTTCGGAAGGTTACTATTTATGGAAAGTTTCCACTTATAGTAATTTTCCAATTTTAGAAAGTTCGGGTTAATCTTTAGCAAGACGTTGTATAACTTTACTCAAACTTCGTTGCTATCAAATAAGTCAGGAATGACCAGATGTAACCGGGGGCCCAGGATTCTTGACCAGAATCTAAGTCATGGCATTCGAGATCCACAAGCTTACCCATAAATGGCAACCTAGACATCATTCACTTACGACCGTGAGTAGCGATGAAGTTCACAAGAATTATACATTATCTTTGATTAACCTTCACTTTAGGTGTATACACACAACAAATTATTAATGTACTTAATAATTATATATGTGATAATATAACCTAAGTTTTATTTAATATTTAGTTATTATACCTTAGTATGTCTTATATATATTAAATATAATTACCTTTAAATAAATACCTAAATTACTTCAAAAATAATAGTGTTTTATTAATCGAACATTATTCAAAAATGTCTAAATAATAAATTAAATATCTAAAAATTACATACATAATTTTTATAGTCTTAGTTAATCATATAGATTAGTAGAAAAATTTAAGAAAATGTTTTTATTATATTTTTGTATTTATTTTTGTTTTTACCCTTAATGTATTCACAAAATAATTTTAATTCTACATAATTACTAAATAAACCCAAATAATTATTTTTATAATTTTTATAAGTTTCTATCAGTCTAATAACCTGTAGAAAAATATTTAAAAAAATATTTTTTTATTTTTTTATATTTATTCTTAATTTACCTTCGAATTACATAATAATAGTGTTTAATTATATAATAAATACCAATTCGACCCAAGTAATTATTTTTATAATTTTTTCAGATCTATATAAGTTTTAAAAACTCAGAAAAAATTATATATATTTTATTTTTGGTTAAAAGTATTTATTACGAATTTTACATTTTTTTTACGTTTAAACACTACATAATTTATATTTAATTATAAATAATATTCCATAAATTATCAAAATTATTTTTATGCATCATAACACTTATAATACTAATTATAACATATAAACATAATTAATTTTGAATTTTACAAAGAATATACAATAAATATAAATATAAATGACAATATTGAAAAAAATTAATAAAAATAGAAAGTACCTCAAATTTTCTTCAAGGTTTTGAGAGAATAACTTAAGTTTTTGTGTTTGGCAAGAAAAAATGAATGAGGAGCCATGTATTTATAGGTAAAAAATGGTTGGTGAAAAGAAAAAAAATAATAAAATAAAGGTGCCAATTTTGACAAAATAATAAAAACATGTTAAAAATGTTTTTAATAAGTTTTTGTTTTTGAAAATATTTAGTCAAAATTCATGGGCTCATTATTTAATTTATAAAAAAAATCTTATTTCTTTTTATTTTTATTTTTTTTATAAGCTAAAAATATATATAATGATTAAAATAACTTATCATTTAATTAATAATTATGTTACATATAGTTTTAAATATAATACGCATTAATATTAACTAAAGTTATTTTATATAATTAGTGTAAACTTTAGTTACAGAACATGTCTACTAAAAATAAATATTTGATCAACGTCGAATTTAATTATATATTACGTATGGATAACAACCCTATAGTCAAATTAGTCAATTCAGGTATGGAAATATGAGGGTTGTTATAGTACCTACCCGTTAAAAGAAATTTCGTCCCGAAATTTAGTTGTTGCCATTAATCGGTGTTGTTCGTACATAGACGAGGATATTTACGTTTTATTTGGTTTTCACGTTCCCAGGTATGCTCGGGGCCTTGCGTGAATTCCAACGGACAGAATATTGTTCTGTTTCAAGAATTAAAATCATACATACCATAATTTCTACAAGTTCTTCTATGAAGTGCATTTTATTATTAATGCGGAGATCATTCAAAATGATGATGTTATACAAGTCATTTCAGTAAATTGGATATATAAAATGTGTTATGAATAATATCGAGCTCATTTAAACCTTGAGCGTTTATGCCACAATGTTAGGGTAGACAAAACAGAGAGTAGTTCATGAAAATTATAGTCATGAAGTCTGATAGAGATCATCATTGTTTACAACAAGAATATTGTAATGATGAATATAAGTTGAAGAATAAAGTTTTATCACTATTGAATAATATGGATAGAACGATTCGATTATAGAAAGAGTATAAACGAAGCTATCGTAAAAGAGTGAATGAGTAAATTAAATGTTCGCCCTAACTTTTGACGTAGTCACGATTGATTTCCGGAATTCAAGGGATTAAAGGAAATCTTCGTAATCTATAAGATTTGATTATCCGGTATTTACGGAATTTTGGGATTTCTTTGATTAAATGCGGTGAATTGCCTCGATTGTTGTGTTTGGAAATTTTGCTATAAATTAGCTTCTTCCGTTTCATTATCTTCACCACTTATATACTTTCTTCCTAGATTCATACTTCCAAAAGATTTGTTAATATGCTCAATTCCATATTGATATTTGTTATTATATTGACCATATATGCAGTCATGCTTCTTTTTCTTTTACCACCAGAGGAATCTATTTACTTCTACTATGCTCTTGGGGTTATAGTGTTTTTAATTCTCCCGTGTCTTTATGTTGCTATACGCATTGATATACACGATTTGTAATTTCCGTGTTGTTATCGGGCTTTGTATTTTCCCTTATATGTCGGAGCTCTTTACCTTTTTATTCTGCTCTCGACTCTAAGTTAAGAGAGTAATGGTACAGAATTTATAGGTATGAAGTTTCGAATGAACCAAATGTTCTAAGCGTAATATCACGATTTGATTTGGTAAATTACCAGAATTACTGAGGATAGAACTATCAAGAATATATGTTCTTGATATGTTCAGAGATTAAGTAGAATGTAAGAGTCGTGTAACATGGCAAATAATGATTATAAAGTCTATGAATCATCATCTTCCATTAAAAATTTAGCATGACTTACTGTAATATAATCACGTTGGCCTGACGTCATTATATTATACTAACTCATGCTTCAATTTCCAACATTTCTTTAAAACATTTATAATTTAAACTTGAATTTTACTGAATATAGAAACTAAAATAGTTTCCTTTATAAAGATATCGCAAAGAGATACTTAATTGTGGACAAGAATCGTTATGAAAATATCTCCAAAAATATAGAGGATATTTATAACGACATTTTGGAATTTCTAAGTTCGAAGGTTGATGAAGAAAAATTTTCCGCAAGCTTTTAACATAACTTCGGAGCAAGATATTCTCTAAAGATTTCATTGGATCCAGAATTACTTGGATTCTTTGAATATAGGGTTTGGTCCTTGTATTTGTCCTTGGTCTCCTCCATGGTTAGCTCAATCCGTTTTTCAGTTCCAAATTTTCTTTTGAGCTTTTCTAACGTACCATTCTTTATTATCAAACTTTTGGCCATTGAGACCATCTACAATTTTGCTGTTTCCTCTGCATTTAATGCAGCCATATTTGATTCATCGGTTATCAATCCGAGATGGTTTCAAGAAATTTCATTTTTAGATGATTAAACGCTGATTGTAATCGTCAACGGATCTAATGGTTGATGAATAGGCGTTGTTGATTTCAAAAGTAATGAATGATAATTTCGGTGGTTTGATGTGATAATTCATCATAGAATACAAATGAATATAATTCATGAATGTAGTGATCTTTAGGAAGATTACACTTGCCAAAGCTTTACTTGGATTCCGATATGTCCAAATCAGAATAGGTAATTAAATTTGTATGAAAATGGTTGTTCTTTAGTGAACGGATACATATGTGGATGTAAGTAGTATAGTTACTAATTATTGAATCAGAATTTGAAGAATGTACAATGTAAGATATTGATGTGAGATATAAATATTTTTCGGGTTTTACCTACCCGTTAAAATATTTTCACAATTAACAGTTTGTACAAAAGGATTTTTAATTACAATCTTTATGAAGATATACGTTCATATAAGTATTCTTCACGTATAATATAGATTTAATGAGTTAATATACTATTAAAATCATTTGATTTGCGGTTGAAGCGAGAATAAATAATCTTCAAAACTTGAGAGATTACATAATCATCGCAGAATCTTTCTTTAATGAAGTTATGAATCAATACTCCATCGTTCATTGTTATTGATATACTTCGGTATATGATGTTGATGCTCGTGGAATTCTTGTGAAATTCACAAAGCACGAATGATGTTTTCTAAAGAGTTTTGAGTACATCGAAAATGAAAGTGTAAAACTAAACATGTATTTGAATAATACACTTAGTTTATTATGAAATGGAGTTTATTGTGATGAAGCAGTGATTAACGAGGAATGTATATCATAGCATATTAGTGATATGAATTAACCAAGTAGTACATACTATTTAAGATTCACACGTAATAGCTTAATACGAAAAGATTTATTATTGTTCCAAACCATATATATATATATATATATATATATATATATATATATATATATATATATATATATATATATATATATATATATATAAAGTATACATATATAATTTTCAGGAAGAATGAGTCAATACATCTTAACTCATTATTACTAATATTCCTTGGTATCTATGGGGCGTATGATGTTGATATCCGAGGTACAGATTATGGTGTTTGTTGTTGGTGAAGCTGATGTTGTTGGTGGTGATGCTGTTGGTACTGGTGGTGATGCTGGTTATGCTGCTAGTGCTGCTGCTAGTGCTCGTAGGTTTCGCACCATATTCTCCAGAGCCACCACTCGAGCGCGAAGCTCATTGACTTCTTCTATTATTCCGGGGTGATTGGCGGTTCGGACAAGTGGATGAATAAGATCTAGAATTTTAGATATTATATATTCGTGACTGGATACCCTGGAAATGAGGGTGAAAATAGTGTTCCGAACGGGTTCGCCGGTAAGTGCTTCTGGTTCTTCACCAAGAGGTGAATTCGGTTGGTGGAAGGGATCACCTTCTTCTTGTCTCCATTGATTAAGTTTACTACGAACCCATCCCCAATTCATCCAAAATAGATGATGACTAATTGGTTGGTTCATTCCGGTTACGCTGCCATTGGAGCTCGAGGAGTTCGAGGAATCATGTGAGAAATCCATATTATCTGATCGGAATAAGGGTTTTTGTTATGATGAGTGTTGAATATTGAATGATATATTTGTCTTCTTGATATTCGTATATATAGCAAAAAGATTTCCGTAATTTACGAAGGAAATTTAGGAAAAGTGTTAGACAAAGTTTATTAAGATAGATATGATAAGATATAATAAGATATGATGTGTCTATAATCCAATAATAGCAGTATGACGTGTTGAGATCATAAAATGATAAGTATGTAATCTGATAATCTTTCGATTAAAGACTTTTAATTCGTAATGGCCTATTCAGGTCTAGGGGCTTGAGCTATAGGATCCTTTAAATCGGTAATCCAAACCCTTCCATTCTAGAGTTTCGTAGACGTCATCCGTCAAGAAAATTCAATAACGAGAAATAAAAGGTATAAAAGTAATGAATATGAGTAGTGATGATATTATAATGTCTTTGAGATTCTCGATAACTCAATGACATTTTTTGGTTCGCAAACTGATGCATAAAGGTATAAAGCATATAGATACGTGATATAACAGGGAGTTATATACGTTTGAGTATGAATAGTAACAAATATAGGAGTTTCAAAAATTCATGGATAATATTTCATGTAATACATATGTAATACACAAAACCATGATAAATGATATAGAAATGTCGAGAACGGTGTCGCATTTAAATGTGGTGGCGGAATTGAATACTACTTAGGAGAATGAGCAGAGTTCTTAGATTGGCTCGGCATTCTAAGATAAGTAAAATTTCTAAAGTATAGTGTAGCATTTAACAGTTAAAGGCAACAATTAAAGGCACTATAGTCAAAGGAAGTTGTAGTCCTACATTGCTAAGGTACCTAATTGTATAAGGCACACATAAGATGCAATCCTGGTTCTCTACAACAACCTGCTCTGATACCAATCTGTCACACCCCCAAAATGGACCAGGGGTAATTGTGACCAATCATATCATAACACAGTTGTATAAACGAGAACGACTCTATATGAGACTTTTTAAATAAAACCTTTGTTAATAAAACAGTGGAAGCAGTAATACATGTTTACATTATTATTAAAACGTAAAATAAATGTTTATGAACTAAAATATAATATGCGATGTGGAATCCATGCAAGCATCTATCATCACAAAGTTGCAAACAACTAGCTCAATCATCACCTGAGACAAAACATGCTTAAAGTGTCAACCAAAAAGGTTGAGTGAAATTCACAGGTTTATAAATAATATCCAAAGTTTTAGACCACAAGATTTAGTTTAAAGTTGATTGATATAGAAATATCAATCTAAAAGTGTTGCTGCATTTTGTAATATCGCTACTAAACAAGTTTACCCTATGACACCTTGTACTGTCAGTGTCGTGGAATCATTATTATGTAACCAAAGACCAACGGTCGAATGGTTAGAGACGTTACTCTCAATAGGCCTACTCACAATAATTAAGTTTGCATTTAAACGTAGCAATTAATGATATTACGGTAGGGATTTAGCATGAATCAAAGCATGACATCATAGTTAACAATTTAGTACTTGTGTCTAAGTGTAAAACATTTATAAAAAAAGCATGTGTCTCACCCCAAAAGTTATAAAACAGTTATGAAACAGTAAAAAGTGGGGCTATGAAGTTCACCTTAGCAGCACAAAAGAGTATTTCACGAAAGAATTGAACGGAAGGACGTGACCGAGATCTCAACCTAGAAATAGAACGTATGATCAGACATTGCCTAACAGACAATAGTATATAGTACTATATTGATAGTAATGGTTCACTAAAGAATTTCCATTTTCGGAAGGTTACTATTTATGGAAAGTTTCCACTTATAGTAATTTTCCAATTTTAGAAAGTTCGGGTTAATCTTTAGCAAGACGTTGTATAACTTTACTCAAACTTCGTTGCTATCAAATAAGTCAGGAATGACCAGATGTAACCGGGGGCCCAGGATTCTTGACCAGAATCTAAGTCATGGCATTCGAGATCCACAAGCCTACCCATAAATGGCAACCTAGACATCATTCACTTACGACCGTGAGTAGCGATGAAGTTCACAAGAATTATACATTATCTTTGATTAACCTTCACTTTAGGTGTATACACACAACGAATTATTAATGTACTTAATAATTATATATGTGATAATATAACCTAAGTTTTATTTAATATTTAGCTATTATACCTTAGTATGTCTTATATATATTAAATATAATTACCTTTAAATAAATACCTAAATTACTTCAAAAATAATAGTGTTTTATTAATCGAACATTATTCAAAAATGTCTAAATAATAAATTAAATATCTAAAAATTACATACATAATTTTTATAGTCTTAGTTAATCATATAGATTAGTAGAAAAATTTAAGAAAACGTTTTTATTATATTTTTGTATTTATTTTTGTTTTTACCCTTAATGTATTCATAAAATAATTTTAATTCTACATAATTACTAAATAAACCCAAATAATTATTTTTATAATTTTTATAAGTTTCAATCAGTCTAATAACCTGTAGAAAAATATTTAAAAAAATATTTTTTTATTATTTTATATTTATTCTTAATTTACCTTCGAATTACATAATAATAGAGTTTAATTATATAATAAATACCAATTTGACCCAAGTAATTATTTTTATAATTTTTTCAGATCTATATAAGTTTTAAAAACTCAGAAAAAAAAATATATATTTTATTTTTGGTTAAAAGTATTTATTACAAATTTTACATTGTTTTTACGTTTAAACACTACATAATTTGTATTTAATTATAAATAATATTCCATAAATTATCAAAATTATTTTTATGCATCATAACACTTATAATACTAATTATAACATATAAACATAATTAATTTCGAATTTTACAAAGAATATACAATAAATATAAATATAAATGACAATATTGAAAAAAATTAATAAAAATAGAAAGTACCTTAAATTTTCTTCAAGGTTTTGAGAGAATAACTTAAGTTTTTGTGTTTGGCAAGAAAAAATGAATGAGGAGCTATGTATTTATAGGTAAAAAATGGTTGATGAAAAAAAAAAAATAATAAAATAAAGGTGCCAATTTTGACAAAATAATAAAAACATGTTAAAAATGTTTTTAATAAGTTTTTGTTTTTGAAAATATTTAGTCAAAATTCATGGGCTCTGGAATGTCTCGTTCTTATTGATTAAAAACGTTCCATATTAATTGATTTCGTTGCGAGGTTTTGACCTCTATATGAGACGTTTTTCAAAGACTGCATTCATTTTAAAACAAACCATAACCTTTATTTCATCAATAAAGGTTTAAAAAGCTTTACGTAGATTATCAAATAATGATAATCTAAAATATCCTGTTTACACACGACCATTACATAATGGTTTACAATACAAATATGTTACAACAAAATAAGTTTCTTGAATGCAGTTTTTACACAATATCATACAAGCATGGACTCCAAATCTCGTCCTTATTTAAGTATGCGACAGCGGAAGCTCTTAATAATCACCTGAGAATAAACATGCTTAAAACGTCAACAAAAATGTTGGTGAGTTATAGGTTTAACCTATATATATCAAATCATAATAATAGACCACAAGATTTCATATTTCAATACACATCCCATACATAGAGATAAAAATCATTCATATGGTGAACACCTGGTAACCGACATTAACAAGATGCATATATAAGAATATCCCCATCATTCCGGGACACCCTTCGGATATGATATAAATTTCGAAGTACTAAAGCATCCGGTACTTTGGATGGGGTTTGTTAGGCCCAATAGATCTATCTTTAGGATTCGCGTCAATTAGGGTGTCTGTTCCCTAATTCTTAGATTACCAGACTTAATAAAAAGGGGCATATTCGATTTCGATAATTCAACCATAGAATGTAGTTTCACGTACTTGTGTCTATTTTGTAAATCATTTATAAAACCTGCATGTATTCTCATCCCAAAAATATTAGATTTTAAAAGTGGGACTATAACTCACTTTTACAGATTTTTACTTCGTCGGGAAGTAAGACTTGGCCACTGGTTGATTCACGAACCTATAACAATATATACATATATATCAAAGTATGTTCAAAATATATTTACAACACTTTTAATATATTTTGATGTTTTAAGTTTATTAAGTCAGCTATCCTCGTTAGTAACCTACAACTAGTTGTCCACAGTTAGATGTACAGAAATAAATCGATAAATATTATCTTGAATCAATCCACGACCCAGTGTATACGTATCTCAGTATTAATCACAACTCAAACTATATATATTTTGGAATCAACCTCAACCCTGTATAGTTAACTCCAACATTCACATATAGAGTGTCTATGGTTGTTCTGAAATATATATAGATGTGTCGACATGATAGGTCAAAACATTGTATACGTGTCTATGGTATCTAAATATTACATAATATACAATACAAGTTGATTAAGTTATGGTTGGAATAGATTTGTTACCAATTTTCACGTAGCTAAAATGAGAAAAATTATCCAATCTTGTTTTACCCATAACTTCTTCATTTTAAATCCGTTTTGAGTGAATCAAATTGCTATGGTTTCATATTGAACTCTATTTTATGAATCTAAACAGAAAAAGTATTGGTTTATAGTCGAAAAAATAAGTTACAAGTCGTTTTTGTAAAGGTAGTCATTTCAGTCGAAAGAACGACGTCTAGATGACCATTTTAGAAAACATACTTCCACTTTGAGTTTAACCATAATTTTTGGATATAGTTTCATGTTCATAATAAAAATAATTTTTTCAGAATAACAACTTTTAAATCAAAGTTTATCATAGTTTTTAATTAACTAACCCAAAACAGCCCGCGGTGTTACTACGACGGCGTAAATCCGGTTTTACGGTGTTTTTCGTGTTTCCAGGTTTTAAATCATTAAGTTAGCATATCATATAGATATAGAATATGTGTTTAGTTGATTTTAAAAGTCAAGTTAGAAGGATTAACTTTTGTTTGCGAACAAGTTTAGAATTAACTAAACTATGTTCTAGTGATTACAAGTTTAAACCTTCGAATAAGATAGCTTTATATGTATGAATTGAATGATGTTATGAACATCATTACTACCTTAAGTTCCTTGGATAAACCTACTGGAAAAGAGAAAAATGGATCTAGCTTCAACGGATCCTTGGATGGCTCGAAGTTCTTGAAGCAGAATCATGACACGAAAACAAGTTCAAGTAAGATCATCACTTGAAATAAGATTGTTATAGTTATAGAAATTGAACCAAAGTTTGAATATGATTATTACATTGTATTAGAATGATAACCTACTGTAAGAAACAAAGATTTCTTGAGGTTGGATGATCACCTTACAAGATTGGAAGTGAGCTAGCAAACTTGAAAGTATTCTTGATTTTATGTAACTAGAACTTGTAGAATATATGAAGAACACTTAGAACTTGAAGATAGAACTTGAGAGAGATCAATTAGATGAAAAAAATTGAAGAATGAAAGTGTTTGTAGGTGTTTTTGGTCGTTGGTGTATGGATTAGATATAAAGGATATGTAATTTTGTTTTCATGTAAATAAGTCATGAATGATTACTCATATTTTTGTAATTTTATGAGATATTTCATGCTAGTTGCCAAATAATGGTTCCTACATGTGTTAGGTGACTCACATGGGCTGCTAAGAGCTGATCATTGGAGTGTATATACCAATAGTACATACATCTAAAAGCTGTGTATTGTACGAGTACGAATACGGGTGCATACGAGTAGAATTGTTGATGAAACTGAACGAGGATGTAATTGTAAGCATTTTTGTTACGTTGAAGTATTTTGATAAGTGTATTAAAGTCTTTAAAAAGTGTATAAATACATATTAAAATACCACATGTATATACATTTTAACTGAGTCGTTAAGTCATCGTTAGTCGTTACATGTAAGTGTTGTTTTGAAACCTTTAGGTTAACGATCTTGTTAAATGTTGTTAACCCAATGTTTATAATATCAAATGAGATTTTAAATTATTATATTATCATGATATTATCATGTATGAATATCTCTTAATATGATATATATACATTAAATGTCTTTACAATGATAATCGTTACCTATATGTCTCGTTTAAAAATCATTAAGTTAGTAGTCTTGTTTTTACATATGTAGTTCATTGTTAATATACTTAATGATATGTTTACTTATCATAGTATCATGTTAACTATATATATATATATATATCCATATATATGTCATCATATAGTTTTTACAAGTTTTAACGTTCGTGAATCACCGGTCAACTTGGGTGGTCAATTGTCTATATGAAACATATTTCAATTAATCAAGTCTTAACAAGTTTGATTGCTTAACATGTTGGAAACATTTAATCATGTAAATATCAATATCAATTAATATATATAAACATGGAAAAGTTCGGGTCACTACAGTACCTACCCGTTAAATAAATTTCGTCCCGAAATTTTAAACTGTTGAAGGTGTTGACGAATCTTCTGGAAATAGATGCGGGTATTTATTCTTCATCTGATCTTCACGCTCCCAGGTGAACTCGGGTCCTCTACGAGCATTCCATCGAACCTTAACAATTGGTATCTTGTTTTGCTTAAGTCTTTTAACCTCACGATCCATTATTTCGACGGGTTCTTCGATGAATTGAAGTTTTTCGTTGATTTGGATTTCATCTAACGGAATAGTGAGATCTTCTTTAGCAAAACATTTCTTCAAATTCGAGACGTGGAAAGTGTTATGTACAGCCGCGAGTTGTTGAGGTAACTCAAGTCGGTAAGCTACTGGTCCGACACGATCAATAATCTTGAATGGTCCAATATACCTTGGATTTAATTTCCCTCGTTTACCAAATCGAACAACGCCTTTCCAAGGTGCAACTTTAAGCATGACCATCTCTCCAATTTCAAATTCTATATCTTTTCTTTTAATGTCAGCGTAGCTCTTTTGTCGACTTTGGGCGGTTTTTCAACCGTTGTTGAATTTGAATGATCTTCTCGGTAGTTTCTTGTATAATCTCCGGACCCGTAATCTGTCTATCTCCCACTTCACTCCACCAAATCGGAGACCTACACTTTCTACCATAAAGTGCTTCAAACGGCGCCATCTCAATGCTTGAATGGTAGCTGTTGTTGTACGAAAATTCTGCTAACGGTAGATGTCGATCCCAACTGTTTCCGAAATCAATAACACATGCTCGTAGCATGTCTTCAAGCGTTTGTATCATCCTTTCGCTCTGCCCATCAGTTTGTGGATGATAGGCAGTACTCATGTCTAGACGAGTTCCTAATGCTTGCTGTAATGTCTGCCAGAATCTTGAAATAAATCTGCCATCCCTATCAGAGATAATAGAGATTGGTATTCCATGTCTGGAGATGACTTCCTTCAAATACAGTCGTGCTAACTTCTCCATCTTGTCATCTTCTCTTATTGGCAGGAAGTGTGCTGATTTGGTGAGACGATCAACTATTACCCAAATAGTATCAAAACCACTTGCAGTCCTTGGCAATTTAGTGATGAAATCCATGGTAATGTTTTCCCATTTCCATTCCGAGATTTCGGGTTGTTGAAGTAGACCTGATGGTTTCTGATGCTCAGCTTTGACCTTAGAACACGTCAAACATTCTCCTACGTATTTAGCAACATCGACTTTCATACCCGGCCACCAAAAATGTTTCTTGAGATCCTTGTACATCTTCCCCGTTCCAGGATGTATTGAGTATCTGGTTTTATGAGCTTCTCTAAGTACCATTTCTCTCATATCTCCAAATTTTGGTACCCAAATCCTTTCAGGCCTATACCGGGTTCCGTCTTCCCGAATATTAAGATGCTTCTCCGATCCTTTGGGTATTTCATCCTTTAAATTTCCCTCTTTTAAAACTCCTTGTTGCGCCTCCTTTATTTGAGTAGTAAGGTTATTATGAATCATTATATTCATAGATTTTACTCGAATGGGTTCTCTGTCCTTCCTGCTCAAGGCATCGGCTACCACATTTGCCTTCCCCAGGTGGTAACGAATCTCAAAGTCGTAATCATTCAATAATTCAATCCACCTACGCTGCCTCATATTCAGTTGTTTCTGATTAAATATGTGTTGAAGACTTTTGTGGTCGGTATATATAATACTTTTGACCCCATATAAGTAGTGCCTCTAAGTCTTTAATGCAAAAACAACCGCGCCTAATTCCAAATCATGCGTCGTATAATTTTGTTCGTGAATCTTCAATTGTCTAGACGCATAAGCAATCACCTTTGTTCGTTGCATTAATACACAACCGAGACCTTGCTTTGATGCGTCACAATAAATCACAAAATCATCATTCCCTTCAGGCAATGACAATATAGGTGCCGTAGTTAGCTTTTTCTTCAATAACTGAAACGCTTTCTCTTGTTCATCATTCCATTCAAATTTCTTCCCTTTATGCGTTAATGCAGTCAAGGATTTTGCTATTCTGGAAAAGTCTTGGATGAACCTTCTGTAGTAACCAGCTAGTCCTAAAAACTGGCGTATGTGTTTCGGAGTTTTTGGGGTTTCCCACTTTTCAATAGTTTCTATCTTTGCCGGATCCACCTTAATACCTTATTTGTTCACTATGTGACCGAGGAATTGAACTTCTTCCAACCAAAATGCACACTTTGAAAACTTAGCGTATAATTCTTCCTTCCTCAATACTTCTAACACCTTTCTCAAATGTTCACCGTGTTCTTGGTCATTCTTTGAATAAATAAGTATGTCATCAATGAAAACAATGACAAACTTGTCAAGGTATGGTCCACACACTCGGTTCATAAGGTCCATGAACACAGCTGGTGCATTAGTTAAACCAAACGGCATGACCATAAACTCGTAATGACCGTAACGTGTTCTAAAAGCAGTCTTTGGAATATCATCTTCTTTCGCCCGCATTTGATGATACCCGGAACGTAAGTCAATCTTTGAATAAACAGACGAGCCTTGTAGTTGATCAAATAAGTCATCGATTCTCGGTAGTGGGTAGCGGTTCTTGATGGTAAGTTTGTTCAACTCTCGGTAGTCGATACACAACCTGAATGTACCATCTTTCTTCATGACAAACAGAACAGGAGCTCCCCACGGTGATGTGCTTGGTTGAATGAAACCACGCTCTAAAAGTTCTTGTAATTGGCTTTGCAGTTCTTTCATCTTGCTGGGTGCGAGTCTGTAAGGAGCACGAGCTATTGGTGCAGCTCCTGATACAAGATCTATTTGAAATTCAACGGATCGATGTGGGGGTAATCCCGGTAATTCTTTCGGAAATACATCGGGAAATTCTTTTGCAATGGGAACATCATTGATGCTCTTTTCTTCAGTTTGTACTTTCTTGAAGTGTGCTAGAACAGCATAGCAACCTTTTCTTATTAGTTTTTGTGCCTTCAAATTACTAATAAGATGTAGCTTCGTGTTGCCCTTTTCTCCGTACACCATTAAGGGTTTTCCTTTTTCTCGTATAATGCGAATTGCATTTTTGTAACAAACGATCTCTGCTTTCACTTCTTTCAACCAGTCCATACCGATTATCACATCAAAACTCCCTAACTCTACTGGTATCAAATCAATCTTAAATGTTTCGATAATCAGTTTAATTTCTCGATTCCGACATATATTATCTGCTGAAATTAATTTACCATTTGCTAATTCGAGTAAAAATTTACTATCCAAAGGCGTCAATGGACAACTTAATATAGCACAAAAATCTCTACTCATATAGCTTCTATCCGCACCCGAATCAAATAAAACGTAAGCAGATTTATTGTCAATAAGAAACGTACCCGTAACAAGCTCCGGGTCTTCCTGTGCCTCTGCCGCATTAATATTGAAAACTTTTCTGCGGCCTTGTCCATTCGTGTTCTCCTGGTTCGGGCAATTTCTAATAACGTGGCCCAGTTTTCCACATTTATAACAAACTACATTGGCATAACTTGCTCCGACACTACTTGCTCCGCCATTACTCGTTCTGACACCATTTGTTCCTTTCGTTCTATTAACCCCTGGTCCGTAGACCTCACACTTAGCCGCGCTATGACCATTTCTTTTACACTTGTTGCAAAATTTGGTGCAGAACCCCGAGTGATACTTTTCACACCTTTGGCATAGCTGCTTCTGATTGTTGTTGTTGTTGTTGTTGCGGTTATTATTGTTGTTGGGATGATTGTTGTAGTTGCTGTTGCTGTTGCTGTTGTTGTTGTTGTTGTTGTTGGGCCGTTTGTTGTAGTTGCGATTGATGTTGCGATTATTGGGATAATTGTTGTGATTATTGTTGTAATTGCTGTTGTTGTTGTATTGGTGATTCTTATCACCGTTTTCCTCCCACTTTCTTTTGACTTGCTTCACATTGGCCTCTTCAGCAGTCTGTTCTTTAACTCTTTCTTCAATCTGGTTCACTAGTTTGTGAGCTATTCTACATGCCTGTTGTATGGAGGCGGGCTCGTGTGAACTTATATCTTCTTGGATTCTTTCCGGTAATCCTTTCACAAACGCGTCGATCTTCTCTTCCTCATCTTCGAATGCTCCCGAACATAATAGGCACAATTCTGTGAATCGTCTTTTGTACGTGGTAATATCAAATCCTTGGGTTCGTAACCCTCTAAGTTCTGTCTTGAGCTTATTGACCTCAGTTCTGGGACGGTACTTCTCGTTCATCAAGTGCTTGAATGCTGACCACGGTAGTGCGTACGCATCGTCTTGTCCCACTTGCTCTAGATAGGTATTCCACCATGTTAACGCAGAACCTGTGAAGGTATGCGTAGCGTACTTCACTTTGTCCTCTTCAGTACACTTACTTATGGCAAACACCTATTCGACCTTCTCGGTCCACCGTTTTAATCCGATCGGTCCTTCGGTTCCATCAAATTCCAAAGGTTTGCAGGCAGTGAATTCTTTGTAGGTGCATCCTACATGATTTCCTGTACTGCTAGATCCAAGGTTATTGTTGGTATGTAGCGCAGCCTGTACTGCGGCTATGTTTGAAGCTAGAAAAGTACGGAATTCCTCTTCATTCATATTCACGGTGTGTCGAGTAGTCGGTGCCATTTCCTTCAAAATAGTCAAATGGAACAAGTTAATCATACAGAATATTAAGAGTAGTTAATAGTATTTCGTAGCATAATATGAACTCATTTATAAAAGCTTTTTCTTCATATTAGCGTTTTATAAGTTTAAATTCGGGTAGTACCTACCCGTTAAGTTCATACTTAGTAGCTAATATACAATTCAACTACTATAATTCTATATGAAAAACTGATTATAATAATATTTCGCGTTCAAACTTTTACACAATATTTTACAAACTTACAATACCGCTTATTTTACATATAGCATGAAATATAGCACACAATAAATTTGATACAAGATGGTTGTGAAGATAATTCTAGCTAGTACACAAGTCGTTCAGCAAAGGCAATAAAGACACGTAATTCATACGTCCAGAAACAAGTCATGCATTCTGGTTTTACTAGGATTACTTCCCATCCTTGGTCTTGTGGAATATAACCGTTATGGCCGTTGATAAGATAGCGTGTTGTAACGTCGTCAAAGGGACGAGGGTTACGTAATGTCCAACAGTCCCGTAACAATCTAAAAACCTCATTTCTTACGTCAATTACCGACTCCGTCACTTGTGGGAACGTTTTGTTTAATAGTTGTAGCCCGATGTTCTTGTTCTCACTTTGGTGAGAAGCGAACATTACTAATCCGTAAGCATAACATGCTTCTTTATGTTGCATGTTAGCCGCTTTTTCTAAATCACGAAGTCCAATATTCGGATATATTGAGTCAAAATAATTTCTTAACCCATTGCGTAAAATAGCATTTGGGTTCCCCGCAATATATGCGTCAAAGTAAACACATCGTAACTTATGGATTTCCCAATGTGATATCCCCCATCTTTCGAACGAAAGCCTTTTATAAACCAAGGCATTCTTGGAACGTTCTTCGAATGTCTTACAAACTGATCTCGCCTTTAATAGTTGTGCCGAAGAATTCTGACCGACTCTAGACAAGATTTCATCAATCATGTCTCCGGGTAGGTCTCTTAAAATATTGGGTTGTCTATCCATTTTGTGTTTTTATACTATAAAATAGACAAGAGTTAGATTCATAAAAAAATACTTATTAATACAAGCAATTTTTACATATATCATAAAGCATAAGCACA
This sequence comes from Rutidosis leptorrhynchoides, assembly GCF_046630445.1. Classification (NCBI taxonomy): domain Eukaryota; kingdom Viridiplantae; phylum Streptophyta; class Magnoliopsida; order Asterales; family Asteraceae; genus Rutidosis; species Rutidosis leptorrhynchoides. The sequence goes on from NC_092334.1 coordinate 75,822,253, forward strand.
CTATATTACATATATTACACCACACGAATACAACTATCTTATTCCGACTCGCTTGTTTCTTCTTCTTCTTTGGTTTTGGTTCGTTTTACCAGGTTTCTAGGGATATATGATGTTCCCCTAATACCAGCCGTCGTTTTCCACATTGGTTTAGAAAAACCTGGTGGTTTAGAGGTTCCCGGGTCATTGTTACAACTTAAGGACTTCGGGGGTTGACGATACATATAAAGTTCATCGGAGTTGGAATTAGATTTCTCTATTTTTATGCCCTTTCCCTTATTATTTTCTTTTGCCTTTTTAAATTCAGTTGGGGTAATTTCTATAACATCATCGGAATTCTCGTCGGAATCCGATTCATTGGAGAATTGGTAATCCTCCCAATATTTTGCTTCCTTGGCGGAAACACCATTGACCATAATTAACCTTGGTCGGTTGGTTGAGGATTTTCTTTTACTTAACCGTTTTATTATTTCCCCCACCGGTTCTATTTCTTCATCCGGTTCCGATTCTTCTTCCGGTTCCGATTCTTCTTCCGGTTCCGACTCTTCTTCAGGTTCCTCTTCGGGAACTTGTGAATCAGTCCACGAATCATTCCAATTTACATTTGACTCTTCATTATTATTATTAGGTGAGTCAATGGGACTTGTTCTAGAGGTAGACATCTATCACATAATATCAAACGCGTTAAGAGATTAATATATCACATAATATTCACATGTTAAAAATATATAGTTTCCAACAAAATTTGTTAAGCAATCATTTTTCAAGTAAACACGGTCGAAGTCCAGACTCACTAATGCATCCTAACAAACTCGATAAGACACACTAATGCAAAATTCTGGTTTTCTAAGACCAACGCTCGGATACCAACTGGAATGTCCCGTTCTTATTGATTAAAAACGTTCCATATTAATTGATTTCGTTGCGAGGTTTTGACCTCTATATGAGACGTTTTTCAAAGACTGCATTCATTTTAAAACAAACCATAACCTTTATTTCATCAATAAAGGTTTAAAAAGCTTTACGTAGATTATCAAATAATGATAATCTAAAATATCCTGTTTACACACGACCATTACATAATGGTTTACAATACAAATATGTTACAACAAAATAAGTTTCTTGAATGTAGTTTTTACACAATATCATACAAGCATGAACTCCAAATCTCGTCCTTATTTAAGTATGCGACAGCGGAAGCTCTTAATAATCACCTGAGAATAAACATGGTTAAAACATCAACAAAAATGTTGGTGAGTTATAGGTTTAACCTATATATATCAAATCATAATAATAGACCACAAGATTTCATATTTCAATACACATCCCATACATAGAGATAAAAATCATTCATATGGTGAACACCTGGTAACCGACATTAACAAGATGCATATATAAGAATATCCCCATCATTCCGGGACACCCTTCGGATATGATATATATTTTGAAGTACTAAAGCATCTGGTACTTTGGATGTGGTTTGTTAGGCCCAATAGATCTATCTTTAGGATTCGCGTCAATTAGGGTGTCTGTTCCCTAATTCTTAGATTACCAGACTTAATAAAAAGGGGCATATTCGATTTCGATAATTCAACCATAGAATGTAGTTTCACGTACTTGTGTCTATTTTGTAAATCATTTATAAAACCTGCATGTATTCTCAACCCAAAAATATTAGATTTTAAAAGTGGGACTATAACTCATTTTCACAGATTTTTACTTCGTCGGGAAGTAAGACTTGGCCACTGGTTGATTCACGAACCTATAACAATATATACATATATATCAAAGTATGTTCAAAATATATTTACAACACTTTTAATATATTTTGATGTTTTAAGTTTATTAAGTCAGCTGTCCTCGTTAGTAACCTACAACTAGTTGTGCACAGTTAGATGTACAGAAATAAATCGATAAATATTACCTTGAATCAATCCACGACCCAGTGTATACGTATCTCAGTATTGATCACAACTCAAACTATATATATTTTGGAATCAACCTCAACCCTGTATAGTTAACTCCAACATTCACATATAGAGTGTCTATGGTTGTTCCGAAATATATATAGATGTGTCGACATGATAGGTCGAAACATTGTATACGTGTCTATGGTATCTCAAGATTACATAATATACAATACAAGTTGATTAAGTTATGGTTGGAATAGATTTGTTACCAATTTTCACGTAGCTAAAATGAGAAAAATTATCCAATCTTGTTTTACCCATAACTTCTTCATTTTAAATCCGTTTTGAGTGAATCAAATTGCTATGGTTTCATATTGAACTCTATTTTATGAATCTAAACAGAAAAAGTATAGGTTTATAGTTGGAAAAATAAGTTACAAGTCATTTTTGTAAAGGTAGTCATTTTAGTCGAAAGAACGACGTCTAGATGACCATTTTAGAAAACATACTTCGACTTTGAGTTTAACCATAATTTTTGGATATAGTTTCATGTTCATAATAAAAATAATTTTTTTAAAATAACAACTTTTAAATCAAAGTTTATCATAGTTTTTAATTAACTAACCCAAAACAGCCCGCGGTGTTACTATGACGGCGTAAATCCGGTTTTACGGTGTTTTTCGTGTTTCCAGGTTTTAAATCATTAAGTTAGAATATCATATAGATATAGAACATGTGTTTAGTTGATTTTAAAAGTCAAGTTAGAAGGATTAACTTTTGTTTGCGAACAAGTTTAGAATTAACTAAACTATGTTCTAGTGAATACAAGTTTAAACCTTTGAATAAGATAGCTTTATATGTATGAATTGAATGATGTTATGAACATCATTACTACCTTAAGTTCCTTGGATAAACCTACTGGAAAAGAGAAAAATGGATCTAGCTTCAACGGATCCTTGGATGGCTCGAAGTTCTTGAAGCAGAATCATGACACGAAAATAAGTTCAAGTAAGATCATCACTTGAAATACGATTGTTATAGTTATAGAAATTGAACCAAAGTTTGAATATGATTATTACCTTGTATTAGAATGATAACCTACTGTAAGAAACAAAGATTTCTTGAGGTTGGATGTGTAGTGACCCGAACTTTTCTATGTTTATATATATTAATTGAGATTGATATTTACATGATTAAATGTTTCCAACATGTTAAGCAATCAAACTTGTTAAGATTTGATTAATTGAAATATGTTTCATATAGACAATTGACCACCCAAGTTGACCGGTGATTCACGAACGTTAAAACTTGTAAAAACTATACGATGACATATATATGGTTATATATATAGTTAACATGTTTTTATTATAAGTATGTATCTCATTAGGTATTTTAACAATGAGTTATATACATAAAAATGAGACTATTAATTTAAGAAACTCGAAAACGATATATATAACGATTATCGTTATAACAACGTCTTACTAGGTACATATGAATCATATTAAGATATTGATACACTTGGTTAATTATGTTAAATGATAAGTAAATATATTATTAAGTGTATTAACAATGAAATACATATGTAAAAATAAGACTACTAACTTAATGATTTCGAAACGAGACATATATGTAACGATTATCGTTGTAACGACATTTAACTGTATATACATCCTACTGAGATATATTATATATCATAATATCATGATAATATAACAATTTAACATCTCATTTGTTATAATAAACAATGGGTTAACAACATTCAACAAGATCATTAACCTAAAGGTTTCAAAACAACATTTACATGTAACGACTAACGATGACTTAACGACTCAGTTAAAATGTATATACATGTAGTGTTTTAATATGTATTCATACACTTTTGAAAGACTTCAAGACACTTATCAAAATACTTCTACTTAACAAAAATGCTTACAGTTACATCCTCGTTCAGTTTCATCAACAATTCTACTCGTATGCACCCGTATTCGTACTCGTACAATACACAGCTTTTAGATGTATGTACTATTGGTATATACACTCCAATGATCAGCTCTTAGCAGCCCATGTGAGTCACCTAACACATGTGGGAACCATCATTTGGCAACTAGCATGAAATATCTCATAAAATTACAAAAATATGAGTAATCATTCATGACTTATTTACATGAAAACAAAATAACATATCCTTTATATCTAATCCATACACCAACGACCAAAAACACCTACAAACACTTTCATTCTTCAATTTTCTTCATATAATTGATCTCTCTCAAGTTCTATCTTCAAGTTCTAAGTGTTCTTCATAAATTCCAAAAGTTCTAGTTTCATAAAATCAAGAATACTTTCAAGTTTGCTAGCTCACTTCCAATCTTGTAAGGTGATCATCCAACCTCAAGAAATCTTTGTTTCTTACAGTAGGTTATCATTCTAATACAAGGTAATAATCATATTCAAACTTTGGTTCAATTTCTATAACTATAACAATCTTATTTTAAGTGATGATCTTACTTGAACTTGTTTTCGTGTCATGATTCTGCTTCAAGAACTTCAAGCCATCCAAGGATCCATTGAAGCTAGATCCATTTTTCTCTTTTCCAGTAGGTTTATCCAAGGAACTTAAGGTAGTAATGATGTTCATAACATCATTCGATTCATACATATAAAGCTATCTTATTCGAAGGTTTAAACTTGTAATCACTAGAACATAGTTTAGTTAATTCTAAACTTGTTCGCAAACAAAAGTTAATCCTTCTAACTTGACTTTTAAAATAAACTAAACACATGTTCTATATCTATATGATATGCTAACTTAATGATTTAAAACCTGGAAACACGAAAAACACCGTAAAACCGGATTTACGCCGTCGTAGTAACACCGCGGGCTGTTTTGGGTTAGTTAATTAAAAACTATGATAAACTTTGATTTAAAAGTTGTTATTCTGAGAAAATGATTTTTATTATGAACATGAAACTATATCCAAAAATTATGGTTAAACTCAAAGTGGAAGTATGTTTTCTAAAATGGTCATCTAGACGTCGTTCTTTCGACTGAAATGACTACCTTTACAAAAACGACTCGTAACTTATTTTTCCGACTATAAACCTATAATTTTTCTGTTTAGATTCATAAAATAGAGTTCAATATGAAACCATAGCAATTTGATTCACTCAAAACGGATTTAAAATGAAGAAGTTATGGGTAAAACAAGATTGGATAATTTTTCTCATTTTAGCTACGTGAAAATTGGTAACAAATATATTCCAACCATAACTTAATCAACTTGTATTGTATATTATGTAATCTTGAGATACCATAGACACGTATACAATGTTTCGACCTATCATGTCGACACATCTATATATATTCCGGAACAACCATAGACACTCTATATGTGAATGTTGGAGTTAGCTATACAGGGTTGAGGTTGATTCCAAAATATGTATAGTTTGAGTTGTGATCAATACTGAGATACGTATACACTGGGTCGTGGATTGATTCAAGATAATATTTATCGATTTATTTCTGTATATCTAACTGTGGACAACTAGTTATAGGTTACTAACGAGGACAGCTGACTTAATAAACTTAAAACATCAAAATATATTAAAAGTGTTGTAAATATATTTTGAACATACTTTGATATATATGTATATATTGTTATAGGTTCGTGAATCAACCAGTGGCCAAGTCTTACTTCCCGACGAAGTAAAAATCTGTGAAAGTGAGTTATAGTCCCACTTTTAAAATATAATATTTTTGGGATGAGAATACATGCAGGTTTTATAAATGATTTACAAAATAGACACAAGTACGTGAAACTACATTCTATGGTTGAATTATCGAAATCGAATATGCCCCTTTTTATTAAGTCTGGTAATCTAAGAATTAGGGAACAGACACCCTAATTGACGCGAATCCTAAAGATAGATCTATTGGGCCTAACAAACCCCATCCAAAGTACCGGATGCTTTAGTACTTCGAAATTTATATCATATCCGAAGGGTGTCCCGGAATGATGGGGATATTCTTATATATGCATCTTGTTAATGTCGGTTACCAGGTGTTCATCATATGAATGATTTTTATCTCTATGTATGGGATGTGTATTGAAATATGAAATCTTGTGGTCTATTGTTACGATTTGATATATATAGGTTAAACCTATAACTCACCAACATTTTTGTTGACGTTTTAAGCATGTTTATTCTCAGGTGATTATTAAGAGCTTCCGCTGTCGCATACTTAAATAAGGACAAGATTTGGAGTCCATGCTTGTATGATATTGTGTAAAAACTGCATTCAAGAAACTTATTTTGTTGTAACATATTTGTATTGTAAACCATTATGTAATGGTCGTGTGTAAACAGGATATTTTAGATTATCATTATTTGATAATCTACGTAAAGCTTTTTAAACCTTTATTGATGAAATAAAGGTTATGGTTTGTTTAAAAATGAATGCAGTCTTTGAAAAACGTCTCATATAGAGGTCAAAACCTCGCAACGAAATCAATTAATATGGAACGTTTTTAATCAATAAGAACGGGACATTTCAGTTGGTATCCGAGCGTTGGTCTTAGAGAACCAGAATTTTGCATTAGTGTGTCTTATCGAGTTTGTTAGGATGCATTAGTGAGTCTGGACTTCGACCGTGTTTACTTAAAAAATGATTGCTTAACAAATTTTGTTGGAAACTATATATTTTTAACATGTGAATATTATGTGATATATTAATCTCTTAACGCATTTGATATTATGTGATAGATGTCTACCTCTAGAACAAGTCCCATTGACTCACCTAATAATAATGAAGAGTCAAATGTAAATTGGAATGATTCGTGGACTGATTCACAAGTTCCCGAAGAGGAACCGGAAGAAGAGTCGGAACCGGAAGAAGAATCGGAACCGGAAGAAGAATCGGAACCGGATGAAGAAATAGAACCGGTGGGGGAAATAATAAAACGGTTAAGTAAAAGAAAATACTCAACCAACCGACCAAGGTTAATTATGGTCAATGGTGTTTCTGTCAAGGAAGCAAAATATTGGGAGGATTACCAATTCTCCGATGAATCAGATTCCGACAAGAATTCCGATGATGTTATAGAAATTACCCCAACTGAATTTAAAAAGGCAAAAGAAAATAATAAGGGAAAGGGCATAAAAATAGAGAAATCTAATTCCAACCCCGATGAACTTTATATGTATCGTCAACCCCCGAAGTCCTTAAGTTTTAACAATGACCCGGGAACCTCTAAACCACCGGGTTTTTCTAAACCAATGTGGAAAATTACGGCTCGTATTAGGGGAACATCATATATCCCTAGAAACTTGGCAAAACGAACCAAAACCGAAGAAGAAGAAACGAGCGAGTCGGAATAAGATAGTTGTATTCGTGTGGTGTAATATATGTAATATAGTGTGCTTATGCTTTATGATATATGTAAAAATTGCTTGTATTAATAAGTATTTTTTTATGAATCTAACTCTTATCTATTTTACAGTTTAAAAACACAAAATGGATAGACAACCCAATATTTTAAGAGACCTACCCGGAGACATGATTGATGAAATCTTGTCTAGAGTCGGCCAGAATTCCTCGGCACAACTATTTAAGGCGAGATCAGTTTGTAAGACATTCGAAGAACGTTCCAAGAATGTCTTGGTTTATAAGAGACTTTCGTTTGAAAGATGGGGGATATCACATTGGGAAACCCATAAGTTACGATGTGTTTACTTTGACGCATATATTGCGGGGAACCCAAATGCTATTTTACGCAACGGGTTAAGAAATTATTTTGACTCAATATATCCGAATATTGGACTTCGTGATTTAGAAAAAGCGGCTAACATGCAACATAAAGAAGCATGTTATGCTTACGGATTAGTAATGTTCGCTTCTCACCAAAGTGAGAACAAGAACATCGGGCTACAACTATTAAACAAAACGTTTCCACAAGTGACGGAGTCGGTAATTGGGGTAAGAAATGAGGTTTTTAGATTATTACGGGACTGTTGGACATTACGTAACCCTCGTCCCTTTGATGACGTTACAACACGCTGTCTTATCAACGGCCATAACGGTTATGTTGCACAAGACCAAGGATGGGAAGTAGTCCTAGTAAAACCAGAATGCATGACTTGTTTCTGGACGTATGAATTACGTGTCTTTATTGCCTTTGCTGAACGACTTGTGTACTAGCTAGAATTATCTTCACAACTATCTTGTATCAAAGTTATTGTGTGCTATATTTCATGCTTTATGTAAAATAAGCGGTATTGTAAGTTTGTAAAATATTGTATAAAAGTTTGAACGCGAAATATTATTATAATCAGTTTTTCATATAGAATTGTAGTAGTTGAATTGTATATTAGCTACTAAGTATGAACTTAACGGGTAGGTACTACCCGAATTTAAACTTATAAAACGCTAATATGAAGAAAAAGCTTTTATAAATGAGTTCATATTATGCTACGAAATACTATTAACTACTCTTAATATTCTGTATGATTAACTTGTTCCATTTGACTATTTGAAGGAAATGGCACCGAATACTCGACACACAGTGAATATGAATGAAGAGGAATTCCGTACTTTTATAGCTTCAAACATAGCCGCAGTACAGGCTGCGCTACATACCAACAATAACCTTGGATCTAGCAGTACAGGAAATCGTGTAGGATGCACCTACAAAGAATTCACTGCCTGCAAACCATTGGAATTTGATGGAACCGAAGGACCGATCGGATTGAAACGGTGGACCGAGAAGGTCGAATCGGTGTTTTCCATAAGTAAGTGTACTGAAGAGGACAAAGTGAAGTACGCTACGCATACCTTCACAGGTTCTGCGTTAACATGGTGGAATACCTATCTAGAGCAAGTGGGACAAGACGATGCGTACGCACTACCGTGGTCAGCATTCAAGCACTTGATGAACGAGAAGTACCGTCCCAGAACCGAGGTCAATAAGCTCAAGACAGAACTTAGAGGGTTACGAACCCAAGGATTTGATATTACCACGTATGAAAGACGATTCACAGAATTGTGCCTATTGTGTCCGGGAGCATTCGAAGATGAGGAAGAGAAGATCGACGCGTTTGTGAAAGGATTACCCGAAAGAATCCAAGAAGATATAAGTTCACACGAGCCCGCCTCCATACAACAGGCATGTAGAATGGCTCACAAACTAGTGAACCAGATTGAAGAAAGAATTAAAGAACAGACTGCTGAAGAGGCCAATGTGAAGCAAGTCAAAAGAAAGTGGGAGGAAAATGGTGATAAGAATCACCAATACAACAACAACAGCAATCGCAACAATTATCCCAACAATCGCAACATCAATCGCAACTACAAAAAACGGCCCAACAACAACAACAACAACAACAGCAACTACAACAATCATCCCAACAACAATAATAACCGCAACAACAACAACAATCAGAAGCAGCTATGCCAAAGGTGTGAAAAGTATCACTCGGGGTTCTACACCAAAGTTTGCAACAAGTGTAAAAGAAATGGTCATAGCGCGGCGAAGTGTGAGGTCTACGGACCAGGGGTTAATAGAACGAAAGGAACAAATGGTGTCGGAACGAGTAATGGCGGAGCAAGTAGTGTCGGAGCAAGCTATGCCAATGTAGTTTGTTATAAATGTGGAAAACCGGGCCACATTATTAGAAATTGCCCGAACCAGGAGAACACGAATGGACAAGGCCGGGTAAGAGTTTTCAATATTAATGCGGCAGAGGCACAGGAAGACCCGGAGCTTGTTACGGGTACGTTTCTTATTGACAATAAATCTGCTTACGTTTTATTTGATTCGGGTGCGGATAGAAGCTATATGAGTAGAGATTTTTGTGCTAAATTAAGTTGCCCATTGACGCCTTTGGATAGTAAATTTTTACTCGAATTAGCAAATGGTAAATTAATTTCAGCAGATAATATATGTCGGAATCGAGAAATTAAACTGGTTAGCGAAACATTTAAGATTGATTTAATACCAGTAGAGTTAGGGAGTTTTGATGTGATAATCGGTATGGACTGGTTGAAAGAAGTGAAAGCAGAGATCGTTTGTTACAAAAATGCAATTCGCATTATACGAGAAAAAGGAAAACCCTTAATGGTGTACGGAGAAAAGGGCAACATGAAGCTACATCTTATTAGTAATTTGAAGGCACAAAAACTAATAAGAAAAGGTTGCTATGCTGTTCTAGCACACGTCGAGAAAGTACAAACTGAAGAAAAGAGCATCAATGATGTTCCCATTGCAAAAGAATTTCCCGATGTATTTCCGAAAGAATTACCGGGATTACCCCCACATCGATCCGTTGAATTTCAAATAGATCTTGTACCAGGAGCTGCACCAATAGCTCGTGCTCCTTACAGACTCGCACCCAGCGAGATGAAAGAACTTCAAAGCCAATTACAAGAACTTTTAGAGCGTGGTTTCATTCGACCAAGCACATCACCGTGGGGAGCTCCTGTTTGGTTTGTTAAGAAGAAAGATGGTACATTCAGGTTGTGTATCGACTACCGAGAGTTGAACAAACTTACCATCAAGAACCGCTACCCACTACCGAGAATCGACGACTTATTTGATCAACTACAAGGTTCGTCTGTTTATTCAAAGATTGACTTACGTTCCGGGTATCATCAAATGCGGGTGAAAGAAGATGATATTCCAAAGACTGCTTTCAGAACACGTTATGGTCATTACGAGTTTATGGTCATGCCGTTTGGTTTAACTAATGCACCAGCTGTGTTCATGGACCTTATGAACCGAGTGTGTGGACCATACCTTGACAAGTTTGTCATTGTTTTCATTGATGACATACTTATTTACTCAAAGAATGACCAAGAACACGGTGAACATTTGAGAAAGGTGTTAGAAGTATTGAGAAAGGAAGAATTGTACGCTAAGTTTTCAAAGTGTGCATTTTGGTTGGAAGAAGTTCAATTCCTCGGTCACATAGTGAACAAAGAAGGTATTAAGGTGGATCCGGCAAAGATAGAAACTGTTGAAAAGTGGGAAACCCCGAAAACTCCGAAACACATACGCCAGTTTTTAGGACTAGCTGGTTACTACAGAAGGTTCATCCAAGACTTTTCCAGAATAGCAAAACCCTTGACTGCATTAACGCATAAAGGGAAGAAATTTGAATGGAATGATGAACAAGAGAAAGCGTTTCAGTTATTGAAGAAAAAGCTAACTACGGCACCTATATTGTCATTGCCTGAAGGGAATGATGATTTTGTGATTTATTGTGATGCATCAAAGCAAGGTCTCGGTTGTGTATTAATGCAACGAACGAAGGTGATTGCTTATGCGTCTAGACAATTGAAGATTCACGAACAAAATTATACGACGCATGATTTGGAATTAGGCGCGGTTGTTTTTGCATTAAAGACTTGGAGGCACTACTTATATGGGGTCAAAAGTATTATATATACCGACCACAAAAGTCTTCAACACATATTTAATCAGAAACAACTGAATATGAGGCAGCGTAGGTGGATTGAATTATTGAATGATTACGACTTTGAGATTCGTTACCACCCGGGGAAGGCAAATGTGGTAGCCGATGCCTTGAGCAGGAAGGACAGAGAACCCATTCGAGTAAAATCTATGAATATAATGATTCATAATAACCTTACTACTCAAATAAAGGAGGCGCAACAAGGAGTTTTAAAAGAGGGAAATTTAAAGGATGAAATACCCAAAGGATCGGAGAAGCATCTTAATATTCGGGAAGACGGAACCCGGTATAGGGCTGAAAGGATTTGGGTACCAAAATTTGGAGATATGAGAGAAATGGTACTTAGAGAAGCTCATAAAACCAGATACTCAATACATCCTGGAATGGGGAAGATGTACAAGGATCTCAAGAAACATTTTTGGTGGCCGGGTATGAAAGCCGATGTTGCTAAATACGTAGGAGAATGTTTGACGTGTTCTAAGGTCAAAGCTGAGCATCAGAAACCATCAGGTCTACTTCAACAACCCGAAATCCCAGAATGGAAATGGGAAAACATTACCATGGATTTCATCACTAAATTGCCAAGGACTGCAAGTGGTTTTGATACTATTTGGGTAATAGTTGATCGTCTCACCAAATCAGCACACTTCCTGCCAATAAGAGAAGATGACAAGATGGAGAAGTTAGCACGACTGTATTTGAAGGAAGTCGTCTCCAGACATGGAATACCAATCTCTATTATCTCGGATAGGGATGGCAGATTTATTTCAAGATTCTGGCAGACATTACAGCAAGCATTAGAAACTCGTCTAGACATGAGTACTGCCTATCATCCACAAACTGATGGGCAGAGCGAAAGGATGATACAAACGCTTGAAGACATGCTACGAGCATGTGTTATTGATTTCGGAAATAGTTGGGATCGACATCTACCGTTAGCAGAATTTTCCTACAACAATAGCTACCATTCAAGCATTGAGATGGCGCCGTTTGAAGCACTTTATGGTAGAAAGTGCAGGTCTCCGATTTGTTTGAGTGAAGTGGGGGATAGACAGATTACGGGTCCGGAGATTATACAAGAAACTACCGAGAAGATCATCCAAATTCAACAACGATTGAAAACTGCCCAAAGTCGACAAAAGAGCTACGCTGACATTAAAAGAAAAGATATAGAATTTGAAATTGGAGAGATGGTCATGCTTAAAGTTGCACCTTGGAAAGGCGTTGTTCGATTTGGTAAACGAGGGAAATTAAATCCAAGGTATATTGGACCATTCAAGATTATTGATCGTGTCGGACCAGTAGCTTACCGACTTGAGTTACCTCAACAACTCACGGCTGTACATAACACTTTCCACGTCTCGAATTTGAAGAAATGTTTTGCTAAAGAAGATCTCACTATTCCGCTAGATGAAATCCAACTCAACGAAAAACTCCAATTCATCGAAGAACCCGTCGAAATAATGGATCGTGAGGTTAAAAGACTTAAGCAAAACAATATACCAATTGTTAAGGTTCGATGGAATGCTCGTAGAGGACCCGAGTTCACCTGGGAGCGTGAAGATCAGATGAAGAAGAAATACCCGCATCTATTTCCAGAAGATTCGTCAACACCTTCAACAGCTTAAAATTTCGGGACGAAATTTATTTAACGGGTAGGTACTGTAGTGACCCGAACTTTTCCATGTTTATATATATTAATTGAGATTGATATTTACATGATTAAATGTTTCCAACATGTTAAGCAATCAAACTTGTTAAGACTTGATTAATTGAAATATGTTTCATATAGACAATTGACCACCCAAGTTGACCGGTGATTCACGAACGTTAAAACTTGTAAAAACTATACGATGACATATATATGGTTATATATATAGTTAACATGTTTTTATTATAATTATGTATCTCATTAGGTATTTTAACAATGAGTTATATACATAAAAATGAGACTATTAATTTAAGAAACTCGAAAACGATATATATAACGATTATCGTTATAACAACGTCTTACTAGGTACATATGAATCATATTAAGATATTGATACACTTGGTTAATTATGTTAAATGATAAGTAAATATATTATTAAGTGTATTAACAATGAAATACATATGTAAAAATAAGACTACTAACTTAATGATTTCGAAACGAGACATATATGTAACGATTATCGTTGTAACGACATTTAACTGTATATACATCATACTGAGATATATTATATATCATAATATCATGATAATATAACAATTTAACATCTCATTTGTTATAATAAACAATGGGTTAACAACATTCAACAAGATCATTAACCTAAAGGTTTCAAAACAACATTTACATGTAACGACTAACGATGACTTAACGACTCAGTTAAAATGTATATACATGTAGTGTTTTAATATGTATTCATACACTTTTGAAAGACTTCAAGACACTTATCAAAATACTTCTACTTAACAAAAATGCTTATAGTTACATCCTCGTTCAGTTTCATCAACAATTCTACTCGTATGCACCCGTATTCGTACTCGTACAATACACAGCTTTTAGATGTATGTACTATTGGTATATACACTCCAATGATCAGCTCTTAGCAGCCCATGTGAGTCACCTAACACATGTGGGAACCATCATTTGGCAACTAGCATGAAATATCTCATAAAATTACAAAAATATGAGTAATCATTCATGACTTATTTACATGAAAACAAAATAACATATCCTTTATATCTAATCCATACACCAACGACCAAAAACACCTACAAACACTTTCATTCTTCAATTTTCTTCATCTAATTGATCTCTCTCAAGTTCTATCTTCAAGTTCTAAGTGTTCTTCATAAATTCCAAAAGTTCTAGTTTCATAAAATAGAGAATACTTTCAAGTTTGCTAGCTCACTTCCAATCTTGTAAGGTGATCATGCAACCTCAAGAAATCTTTGTTTCTTATAGTAGGTTATCATTATAATACAAGGTAATAATCATATTCAAACTTTGGTTCAATTTCTATAACTATAACAATCTTATTTTAAGTGATGATCTTACTTGAACTTGTTTTCGTGTCATGATTCTGCTTCAAGAACTTCGAGCCATCCAAGGATCCATTGAAGCTAGATCCATTTTTCTCTTTTCCAGTAGGTTTATCCAAGGAACTTAAGGTAGTAATGATGTTCATAACATCATTCGATTCATACATATAAAGCTATCTTATTCGAAGGTTTAAACTTGTAATCACTAGAACATAGTTTAGTTAATTCTAAACTTGTTCGCAAACAAAAGTTAATCCTTCTAACTTGACTTTTAAAATAAACTAAACACATGTTCTATATCTATATGATATGCTAACTTAATGATTTAAAACCTGGAAACACGAAAAACACCGTAAAACCGGATTTACGCCGTCGTAGTAACACCGCGGGCTGTTTTGGGTTAGTTAATTAAAAACTATGATAAACTTTGATTTAAAAGTTGTTATTCTGAGAAAATGATTTTTATTATGAACATGAAACTATATCCAAAAATTATGGTTAAACTCAAAGTGGAAGTATGTTTTCTAAAATGGTCATCTAGACGTCGTTCTTTCGACTGAAATGACTACCTTTACAAAAACGACTCGTAACTTATTTTTCCGACTATAAACCTATACTTTTTCTGTTTAGATTCATAAAATAGAGTTCAATATGAAACCATAGCAATTTGATTCACTCAAAACGGATTTAAAATGAAGAAGTTATGGGTAAAACAAGATTGGATAATTTTTCTCATTTTAGCTACGTGAAAATTGGTAACAAATATATTCCAACCATAACTTAATCAACTTGTATTGTATATTATGTAATCTTGAGATACCATAGACACGTATACAATGTTTCGACCTATCATGTCGACACATCTATATATATTTCGGAACAATCATAGACACTCTATATGTGAATGTTGGAGTTAGCTATACAGGGTTGAGGTTGATTCCAAAATATGTATAGTTTGAGTTGTGATCAATACTGAGATACGTATACACTGGGTCGTGGATTGATTCAAGATAATATTTATCGATTTATTTCTGTATATCTAACTGTGGACAACTAGTTATAGGTTACTAACGAGGACAGCTGACTTAATAAACTTAAAACATCAAAATATATTAAAAGTGTTGTAAATATATTTTGAACATACTTTGATATATATGTATATATTGTTATAGGTTCGTGAATCAACCAGTGGCCAAGTCTTACTTCCCGACGAAGTAAAAATCTGTGAAAGTGAGTTATAGTCCCACTTTTAAAATCTAATATTTTTGGGATGAGAATACATGCAGGTTTTATAAATGATTTACAAAATAGACACAAGTACGTGAAACTACATTCTATGGTTGAATTATCGAAATCGAATATGCCCCTTTTTATTAAGTCTGGTAATCTAAGAATTAGGGAACAGACACCCTAATTGACGCGAATCCTAAAGATAGATCTATTGGGCCTAACAAACCCCATCCAAAGTACCGGATGCTTTAGTACTTCGAAATTTATATCATATCCGAAGGGTGTCCCGGAATGATGGGGATATTCTTATATATGCATCTTGTTAATGTCGGTTACCAGGTGTTCATCATATGAATGATTTTTATCTCTATGTATGGGATGTGTATTGAAATATGAAATCTTGTGGTCTATTGTTACGATTTGATATATATAGGTTAAACCTATAACTCACCAACATTTTTGTTGACGTTTTAAGCATGTTTATTCTCAGGTGATTATTAAGAGCTTCCGCTGTCGCATACTTAAATAAGGACAAGATTTGGAGTCCATGCTTGTATGATATTGTGTAAAAACTGCATTCAAGAAACTTATTTTGTTGTAACATATTTGTATTGTAAACCATTATGTAATGGTCGTGTGTAAACAGGATATTTTAGATTATCATTATTTGATAATCTACGTAAAGCTTTTTAAACCTTTATTGATGAAATAAAGGTTATGGTTTGTTTAAAAATGAATGCAGTCTTTGAAAAACGTCTCATATAGAGGTCAAAACCTCGCAACGAAATCAATTAATATGGAATGTTTTTAATCAATAAGAACGGGACATTTCAGGATGATCACCTTACAAGATTGGAAGTGAGCTAGCAAACTTGAAAGTATTCTTGATTTTATGTAACTAGAACTTGTAGAATATATGAAGAACACTTAGAACTTGAAGATAGAACTTGAGAGAGATCAATTAGATGAAAAAAATTGAAGAATGAAAGTGTTTGTAGGTGTTTTTGGTCGTTGGTGTATGGATTAGATATAAAGGATATGTAATTTTGTTTTCATGTAAATAAGTCATGAATGATTACTCATATTTTTGTAATTTTATGAGATATTTCATGCTAGTTGCCAAATGATGGTTCTCACATGTGTTAGGTGACTCACATGGGCTGCTAAGAGCTGATCATTGGAGTGTATATACCAATAGTACATACATCTAAAAGCTGTGTATTGTACGAGTACGAATACGGGTGCATACGAGTATAATTGTTGATGAAACTGAACGAGGATGTAATTGTAAGCATTTTTGTTAAGTAGAAGTATTTTGATAAGTGTATTGAAGTCTTTAAAAAGTGTATAAATACATATTAAAACACCACATGTATATACATTTTAACTGAGTCGTTAAGTCATCGTTAGTCGTTACATGTAAGTGTTGTTTTGAAACCTTTAGGTTAACGATCTTGTTAAATGTTGTTAACCCAATATTTATAATATCAAATGAGATTTTAAATTATTATATTATCATGATATTATCATGTATGAATATCTCTTAATATGATATATATACATTAAATGTCTTTACAACGATAATCGTTACATATATGTCTCGTTTAAAAATCATTAAGTTAGTAGTCTTGTTTTTACATATGTAGTTCATTGTTAATATACTTAATGATATGTTTACTTATCATAGTATCATGTTAACTATATATATATATATATATATATATATATATATATATATATCCATATATATGTCATCATATAGTTTTTACAAGTTTTAACGTTCGTGAATCACCGGTCAACTTGGGTGGTCAATTGTCTATATGAAACATATTTCAATTAATCAAGTCTTAACAAGTTTGATTGCTTAACATGTTGGAAACATTTAATCATGTAAATATCAATCTCAATTAATATATATAAACATGGAAAAGTTCGGGTCACTACAGGCTCATTATTTAATTTATAAAAAAAATCTTATTTCTTTTTATTTTTATTTTTTTTATAAGCTAAAAATATATATAATGATTAAAATAACTTATCATTTAATTAATAATTATGTTACATATAGTTTTAAATATAATACGCATTAATATTAACTAAAGTTATTTTATATAATTAGTGTAAACTTTAGTTAACAGAACATGTCAACTAAAAATAAATATTTGATCAACGTCGAATTTAATTATATATTACGTATGGATAACAACCCTATAGTCAAATTAGTCAATTCAGGTATGGAAATATGAGGGTTGTTATAAGTTTTTCTTTTTCAAATAAAGAGCGTTGATTTTATCATAGATTAGAGCAATTTCTCGTTTCATTTTAGTTGATCTTTTAGCCAATGCTTCCTCAACCTCACTGTTGGATGCAAATGTGAGTCGTGCAGGTAGGCCAATCATCAAGTATCTACTATCATACAGACAGGGCTATGCTTTGGCCATTTTGGACAAGGTGAGAGGATTTTCAAAACCTAGGCCTTTGTTCTCACGGAAGGAGTCCTTTGGTCGATTCATGAAAAGGGTTTGATTCGAGATGTGTCCTGCTAAAACAACCTTAGACTGTTCGGTCCTGTAGAGCTTTTCTTCAAATTTTCGTAGACGAGTTTGAAGCTCTAGATTATGTGCAGTAAGTTTAGAACATTCAGAGGTTTTCTTAGCAAGATCGAAGAGAGGTTCTCTTATCTTTTCTTCTAAGGTATCTAGGAGAGTTTTCTTAGAAGCAGTGAGTTTCTTAATTTCTTTCTCAACATTTTCTACTTTCTCACTAAGAACTTCATTTCTTAACCTAAAGTTTGTCCTTTCTATTCGTAACGGTCTCACACTAGATTCTAGCTCCTTCAATTGTGTTACTTTATCAGCTAGATCCTTCTGAAGCATTAGGTATGCATTGTTTGACACTTTGATTTTCAATTCAACTTTTAACCTATGGTTCTCATTTTGTAGTCCACTAACTTGACTAGCAAGTGATCTAAGGTCCTTACTCATTTTAGCAAAGTTGTCAACATACATATTAGGCAATTCAGGGAGCATTCTATCATGATTATGAGAAGCAGGTTCATCTCTAATGGGCACATTAATTTGGATAGAAGGGTCATTGGGTCTCTTAGAGGTTGCTTGCAATACATCAGAAACACATTCAGAACTATTATTTACAGAGTTATAATATTCATGAATTATGTCGATGTAAAGTTGTACCTCTTCCTCATCATCGGAAGAAACACTGTCAGGAGCATGGTTCATGTTTGTGAGTTTCACTACATTGGCACGTTCGGGCTCCTGTTCACTGTCTGACCAGTTTAGCCAAACATCATCTGAGGCTTTGAGGACCTTCCCCTTTTCGGCATCTTGGGCGAGCAACATCTTTTTCTTGTAGTACTCGGCATCCTTTCGTTTGGGTAGTCTGCATTCTCGTGCAAAGTGACCTATTTTACCACAGTTGAAACAAACATTATCGGGGTCCTTGCTGTCAGGGGCCCGGTATTGAGTGGCAGATGTTTCGGGTTTTTTGTAGTAAGAAGAGCTGGATGAGGTTCGATTGTTGTTGTTTTTTCTAAAGCCTCCAGATGATCTCCTGAGATTCAGTTGCTCGCTGAACATTACGGCAGCCTTGACGAGATCTCGATGTTCTTCATCAACATCAGAGTATGTGTCCTCATCAGAGGAAATGGTTTGTTTTGCTTTAAGTGAGTTGGAGAGGTTGGAAGGGGTTTTGGTGGAGCTTTTGTTAACAAACAGAGCCATTGGATCACTGGTTTCAGCGAGATTGGATTTAGGGTTTTGGGCGGCTAGAATATCAGGTTGATGATTCATCAGTTTCCCTACAACTTCATGGATGTTGTACTTCTTGGTGTTTTTGGAGGCACGGAAGTTTTTTCCATATGGTGTCCAGGTGGCATTTAGTTTCTTCAGAAATTTTATGTTCAGCTCTTGATTTTCCTTTTTCACTCCAACCTTCTTTAGCTCATTAATGACTTCACAGAAACATCTGTAGCAGTCCTTTAGAGGTTCATCGGGTTTCTGAAAGTATTCCTCATACATTGAGAGCGCTATGTCAAGTTTTGTCTGATCGGATTGACTGTATCCTTCCTGTTGACGGGTGATTTCATCTAGAAGTTCTTTTCCGGATTTCAGAGAGCTAACGGATTTGTACATGTCATGAGGAAGGGCTTGCATGATAATGGACCTGGAATCGATATCGGCTTGAGCTCTCTTAGCTTCTTCACCTTGAAGTTCATAGGGTTTTAGAACCTCGCCGGTGTCAGGGTGAAGTGAGATCTTATGTCCATTGAGAAATGATTCCCAGAGGTATTTGGTTTGTTCTCCTTTTCCGTCGATGAAGTTGTCAAACCTTCCTTTCCATTCGTCAAACAGTCCCTCGAACAGCATGGGAGGATGGGTATCCGAGCCCACGACCAAAGCATCACGGTTTGCAGTAGCCATCTTAACTTAGAAGTGTGAACTGATTGGTGTAAAGGACAGAAGTTTTAACAAGAGATTGCTTAGTGTAGATTTTGAGTGTGGAGGAACACTTGTGTAAGCAGATTGAAATTATGGTTTTGGTGTAAAACCACTTGTAAAAGTCGAGTGGTTTTTGAGCAAAACCAAATTTCAAGTCAGATTATGATTTCGAGCACCAACAAGGTAGTTGAGAAAGTGAGATTTTCGAGCAGGACAGTTCTGTGATCAAAATCCTAGGTTTTTCGAGCAGGCAATATAATAGAGCACTAGTAAAGTTTTCGAGCAGGCACAGTTTTCGAGCAGCTAAGGTATTCGAGCACCTATCTAGTTCTAGAGCACCTAAAGTTTTCGAGCAGATAACTAGGGTTTTAAGCAAAACCAAGCCCTCAAAACAGGGTAGTTTTCGAGCAAAACCAGGTTATCTGGACACTAAGTTTTCGAGCAACAAGAGACAAAAAACTTAAGATTTTCGAGCAACAAGAGATTTTCGAGCAAGGTTTTCGGGCAGTAAAAATCACTGTTTTCAGTCAATCTTTTAAATTTTGAACACAATTTTTTCGAGCAAATAATCAAATTACACACTGTTCTCGAGCAGAGATCACCCTTTTTCACAATTATTCGAGCACTTTGACTGAAAAATAATTAATTCAGTTTGTTTTAAGTTCAAATTTGTTTGACTTTTAAGAGAGAGAAAACCTATGCACGTGAACCCTTACACAAACGTACAAGCTTATGCACAAAAGGACAAGTCCTTTGTCCTTTATGACACAAATCAAGGTAATATGTCAAGGACAAGTCCTTTTCACACCTAAAACTATTGGATAATACAGATTACGGTGGGTATTGACCACAAGTCTAAAGTTTGGAGCCAAAATCGACTCAACACGTGTGAAAAATAACAGGTTTTTTGAGCAGAACCTTAGGGTTTCACTGTAGTGAAACTACCCTGATAATGCTAAAAACGAACATATATTTCATAGCATTATTCCTCAAGAAAGACAAGCTTTTAGTTGCAATTGTTCTATTTACAAGTGATATTCGTTTAAATAATAAAAGGTGAAGACAAAAGACAGATTTGACGAATTGAAGACGCAAAGGTCCAAAAAGCTCAAAATTACAAAATACAATCAAAGTGGTTCCAATTATTGATAAGAAACGTCTCAAAATTACAAGAGTACAAGATTCAAAATGCAAAGTACAAGATATTAAATTGTACGCAAGGACGTTAGAAAATCTGGAACCGGGACCAGAGTCAACTCTCAACGCTCGACGCAACGGACTAAAAATTACGAGTCAACTATGCACATGAATATAATATAATATATAATTAATTCTTAAAATTAATATATATATATATATATATTATATTATATTTAAAAAACGTCGGCAAATTAAAAGACAAACCTTTGTGAACTGGAATTACGAACTCCGCGAGTTGCGGAGTATGGAGGCCAAAAATGCTGCGAGTCGCGGAGTCCCCCTGGACGAAAATTCCTATAAAAGCCAGCGAATTCTGATCATTTTTAATATCAAAAAATCATATATATCAATCTCTCTATATCTATACGTAATATTTATTTATAATTTATATTTTAATTTTAATTTTAATTTTAATTTTAAATCCTAATAATAAGGGTATGTTAGCGAATGTTGTAAGGGTGTAAGTCAAAATTCTGTCCGTGTAACGCTACGCTATTTTTAATCATTGTAAGTTATGTTCAACCTTTTTACATTAATGTCTCGTAGCTAAGTTATTATTATGCTTATTTAATCCGAAGTAATCATGATGTTGGGCTAATTACTAAAATTGGGTAATTGGGCTTTGTACCATAATTGGGGTTTGGACAAAAGAACGACACTTGTGGAAATTAGACTATGGGCTATTAATGGGCTTTATATTTGGTTAACTAAATGATAGTTTGTTAATTTTAATATAAAGATTTACAATTGGACGTCCCTATAAATAACCATATACACTCAATCAGACACGATGGGCGGGGTATTTATATGTACGAATAATCGTTCATTTAACCGGACACGGGAATGGATTAATAGCCACTAGAATTATTAAAACAGGGGTGAAATTATGTACAAGGACACTTGACATAATTGTTAACAAAGTATTAAAACCTTGGGTTACACTCAGTCGACATCCTGGTGTAATTATTAAACAAAGTATTAAAATCTTGTTACAGTTTAAGTCCCTAATTAGTTGGAATATTTGACTTCGGGTATAAGGATAATTTGACGAGGACACTCGCACTTTATATTTATGACTGATGGACTGTTATGGACAAAAACCAGATGGACATATTAAATAATCCAGGACAAAGGACAATTAACCCATGGGCATAAAACTAAAATCAACACATCAAACATCATGATTACGGAAGTTTAAATAAGCATAATTCTTTTATTTCATATTTAATTTCCTTTATTTTATATTTAATTGCACTTCTAATTATCGCATTTTTATTTATTGTTATTGTATTTAATTGCACTTTTAATTATCGTACTTTTTAATTATCGCAAGTTTATTTTATCGCACTTTTATTATTCGCAATTTCATTATCGTTATTTACTTTACGCTTTAAATTAAGTCTTTTATTTATTTAATATTTTACATTTGGTTTTAACTGCGACTAAAGTTTTAAAATCGACAAACCGGTCATTAAACGATAAAAACCCCCCTTTATAATAATAATATTACTTATATATATATATATATTTGTATTTTTATAAATTAAACTAATATAGCGTTAAGCTTTGATTAAAAGATTTTCCCTGTGGAACGAACCGGACTTACTAAAAACTACACTACTGTACGATTAGGTACACTACCTATAAGTGTTGTAGCAAGGTTTAAGTATATCCATTCTCTAAATAAATAAATATCTTGTGTAAAATTGTATCGTATTTAATAGTATTTTATACCCCTTAGCTTTAACTATCAAGTATTTTTGGCGCCGCTGCCGGGGAACTTAAACGCCGAAAGCGCAACGCTAAATATTAAAAAAAAAAAAAATTTAGTTTACTTTTATAAAAAGACGCTTTTTTAAAAATACGTTTTAAATATTCGAAAACATAAAAAGAAAACAAAAATATAAATATTTTTAAGAGTTTGTTAAATATTTAAGTTTTATAAAGTTTCTTTATTTTTATTTTATAAAAATATAAGTTTTATTTAAATATTTTGTTTAAAACATAAAATTAAGAAAACCGAATATATATATATATATATATATATATATATATATATATATATATATATATATATATATATATATATATATATATATATATATATATATATATATATATATATATATATATATATATATATATATATATATATATATATATAAATCTATTTTTAAGATTTTTATAAAATTATAAAGTATTTCTATTTTTATAAGTTTTTATTTAGTTTTTATAAATATTTTATTTAATTATTAAAACAGAAAAAAAAACAAAAATGCGTCGAATTTAAATCAGCCTGTCATCTGAAATTTGGAACCCCGCGACTCGCGGTGTTTTCCAGCTTCGGGAACCGCAACTCGCGGAGCAGCCCTGACACAGGTGACCAGAAACCCTAACTGCATCATTACGGTGTAATTATTATTATTATTATTTTAATTAAAACCCTAATTAGTTTTTTAGTTTTTAATTACTTAATTTAAGTTATTATTATTTTGTATATTTAGTTTAATTAATTTAAATAAATTATAAAATTTACACTTTTATAAAATAAATAATATAAGAATAATATTTTTATAAAAATTGTAATTTTTGCAACTTTTAGTATATTTTTATATTTTGTCTCTTTTTAATTGTTTTAGCGTAATTTTTGTATTTTTCGCTCGTTTTTAGTTTTAAACTTAGTTTTTGCCATAGTTATTTTTATTTATAGATTTTTAGGCTTTGCCGTGAAATCCCTTAAGTGCTTTTTCTTTAGACTAAGATCTAGGTGCTTTAGAATTTTGCGACACCTTTTTAAGTCTTAGTACCTTTTTAAGTTATTTCTATTTGGGATATAGTTTTACTTGTAAGCTTTAATATTTTTAGACGCAACTTTTAGTTTTAAATTTTTAGTTCCTTTTTAAGTTTAGACGCGCTATTTTCTTATTTCTCGACGCCTTTTACCTATGTATCAATTATCACTCCAATTAGTAATCTCAATTTGCGATTATAATTTTAAGTTAGTGATAGTAATAAGGTTGGGTTAGTCGAGTGTTTTAAAGTTTTATAGTCATTTTCTTTTTCTTTCTTATTTTTCGACGCCTTTTATTTTTCAATTCTTTTCTTTTTCGACCTTTTTCGACGCGCTCT
This sequence comes from Rutidosis leptorrhynchoides, assembly GCF_046630445.1. Classification (NCBI taxonomy): domain Eukaryota; kingdom Viridiplantae; phylum Streptophyta; class Magnoliopsida; order Asterales; family Asteraceae; genus Rutidosis; species Rutidosis leptorrhynchoides. The sequence goes on from NC_092334.1 coordinate 75,846,674, forward strand.
TTTTCTTTCTTATTTCTCGTCATTCTAGTTTTTAGGACTTAGAATTTTCTCTACTTCTTATCTAAATTTCTTAAAAATACGAAAATTTATTTTAAGTGGTTAAATTGATAGACATCAAAATTTTCTGGTTCGTAGTAATAGTTGGATTTGTACGTGGACCGGGTTATTGGAGCCAAACAGTCCTCAATTATATTGAGACCAAACGAATCTTGCCCCTCTACTGCATCTTTTGGCTATTCGAAACGTGGGCAAAATCAGAAAAGTCTATTAATTGGATAACTTATATAATTTTTCTTTCCTTTTTAAAAACTAATAGGATATTCAGTGAATGCACCGAGCAAGACGTTTACCACCTTTTGTACGTTCACCACATGTAACTAGATCAAGACATTTAGCAAATATTACCGCCATTGATTTTTCTTTAGAATCGTCATCCCGTCGACCAAGTACTCCAATTCAAATTTCTGATAATCCATTTTTTGAACACGACCTCACAATTGAGAATCCGGAGAATACTCAGGAACGATTCATAGATCCTGAACCATTAAATTTTCCTCCGGAACCACCAATCATTCAAACAGAGATTGTTGAGGAACGAACCATTAAATCAGAATCCTCTAGTGATTCAGATTCAACAAATTCAATTATGGAGAATCTGAAACCTTTAAGTATGGAAGACCGAATGAGAGCTAAACGTACTGGCCAAGGTCACGCAATTACTCATCCAGACATTAATGCGCCAGATTATGAAATCAAAGGACAAATTCTACATATGGTGACTAATCAATGCCAATTTAGTGGTGCGCCGAAGGAAGATCCAAATGAACATCTTTGTACCTTTAATAGGATCTGCACTCTATTTAAAATAAGAGAAGTTGAGGATGAACAGATATATCTCAAGTTATTTCTCTGGACTTTAAAGGGAGAAGCCAGAGATTGGTTGGAATCATTACCTGAAGGGGCGATTGATACATGGGACGTTTTAGTTGAAAAATTTCTTAAACAATTCTTTCCGGCATCTAAAGCCGTAAGACTTCAAGCAGAAATTGTTACGTTCACACAGAAACTGAATGAAACTCTATATGAGGCATGGACAAGATTTGGAAAATTATTGAGAGGATGTCCGCAACATGGTTTAGACACCTGTCAAATAGTGCAAATATTCTACCAAGGATGCGACATCACTACAAGAAAAGACATCAATATAGCAGCTGGTGGTTCTATTATGAAGAAAACCGAAACTGATGCTTATAAAATTATTGATAATACTGCTTCCCACTCACATGAGTGGCACCAAGAAAAAGATATCGTTAGATCATCTAAAGCAGCTAGAGCCGATTCTAGCCATGACTTAGATTCCATTTCCGCAAAGATAGATGATGTCGAGAGACGAATGGAAAAGATGACTAAAGATATCCACTCAATACGAATTAGTTGTGAGCAGTGTGGAGGACCACATTTGACAAAAGATTGTCTCAGTATTGAACTAACAATGGAACAAAGAGAGAATATTTCATACATAAACCAAAGGCCTGGAAATAATTATCAGAATAATTATCAACCGCCAAGACCTATTTACAATCAAAATCAGAATTATAACCGAAATATTCCATACAACAACCAACAAGGTCCTAGCAATCAACAAGTATCCAATAATACTTACAACCAGCAAAGACCTAATTTTCAAAACAAACCACCACAAACCGATGATAAAAAGCCGAATTTAGAAGATATGATGACGAAGCTAGTTGAAACTCAAACGTAGTTTTTCACATCTCAGAAACAAACCAATGAACAAAATGCTCAAGCATTTAGAAATCAACAAGCTTCTATTCAAAATCTGGAACAAGAAGTAAGTAACCTAGCAAGGTTAATAGGTGAAAGAAAATCGGGAAGTTTACCTAGTGATACAAATGCTAACCCCCGGAATGAAACATCTAAAGCTATTACCACAAGAAGTGGTACAACACTTAAACCACCTGAAATACCTGTTACTTCTGATGAAGCTATTCCTACTCCACAAGAACCACAACCTGATCAAGATAAGGAAAAAGAACCGGTAGTTGAAAAGGTTAATGAAGATAACATAGTTAAGGCTAAACCTTATGTTAAACCATACCAACCACTACTTCCTTACCCGAGTAAAATGAAGAAAGAGAAACTTGAAGCCGAGCAATCCAAATTCTTGGATATGTTTAAACAGATAAATGTCAATCTTCCTTTCATTGATGTAATTTCAGGAATGCCTAGATATGCTAAATTTCTGAAAGATCTAATATCAAATAGAAAGAAAATGGAAGAGCTCTCGGCCGTTACTATGAATGCTAATTGTTCAGCAGTGCTGTTGAATAAGATACTAGAAAAATTATCTGATCCAGGAAGTTTCACAATTCCATGTTTTCTGGGTAGTCTTAGTTCAATAGAAGCATTGGCAGACTTAGGTGCTAGTATAAATTTAATGCCGTATTCACTATACGCTAAACTAGACCTTGGAGAATTGAAACCAACAAGAATAAGCATACAACTAGCCGATCGATCAATAAAATATCCTAGAGGGATAATGGAGAACATGCTAGTTAAAGTTGGTACTTTAGTATTTCCAGTAGATTTTGTTGTTCTGGACATGGAAGAAGATTCTCAAGTTCCTCTCATATTAGGAAGACCATTCTTAAACACGGCTAAAGCAACGATAGACGTGTTCGGTAAGAAACTGACCCTAAGTATAGATGACGAGAGTGTTACCTTTTCAGTTGATAGAGCAATGCAACAACCGCAATCTGCAGATGATACATGCTATTATATTCAAACTATAGATTCACATGCAGAATTGTTAGAAGAATTTCCAGAATTACAAGGAACAGGAGAATGTTCTTTAGGAGAAGGAACTGAACCAATTGATGAAGTTGAAATGTTAGCTACACTTATAGCTAATGGATATGAACCAACAACAGAAGAAATTCAAATGCTAAAAGAAGAAGACAGATATCGATATAAATCATCGATAGAAGAACCTCCGACATTAGAATTAAAGCCACTTCCAAACCATTTGGAATACGCTTATTTACATGGTGAATCTGAATTACCTGTAATAATATCATCTTCTCTTACTAAAAATGAGAAATCTCAACTCATTTCTGTGTTGAAAGCTCATAAACCAGCCATTGCATGGAAGATTCATGATATTAAAGGAATAAGTCCTTCGTATTGCACACATAAAATCCTTATGGAAGAAGGTCATAAAACGTATGTGCAACGCCAACGAAGACTAAATCCGAATATGCAAGATGTTGTTAAAAAAGAAATAATTAAACTGCTAGACGCAGGTCTAATTTATCCAATTTCTGATAGTCCATGGGTAAGCCCAGTTCAATGCGTGCCTAAGAAGGGTGGCATGACTGTCATTACAAATGAAAAAAATGAGCTTATTCCTACTAGGACTGTAACAGGATGGCGTGTATGTATTGATTATAGAAAATTAAATGACGCCACCAGAAAAGATCACTTTCCCTTACCTTTTATTGATCAAATGTTGGAAAGATTAGCCGAAAATAGTTACTATTGTTTTCTTGATGGATTTTCCGGATATTTTCAAATTCCAATAGCACCCGAAGATCAAGAGAAAACCACATTCACGTGCCCTTATGGTACTTTTGCTTACAAACGCATGCCATTTGGACTTTGCAACGCCCTTGCAACCTTTCAAAGGTGCATGATGGCGATTTTTCACGACATGATAGAAGAATGCATGGAAGTTTTCATGGATGACTTTTCAGTCTTCGGTGATACATTTGAATCATGTCTAGCTAATCTTGAACGAATGCTTATTAGATGCGAACAATCAAATCTAGTACTTAATTGGGATAAATGCCATTTCATGGTTAAAGAAGGCATCGTACTTGGACATAAAATTTCAAAACAAGGAATTGAAGTGGATAGAGCTAAAGTAGATGTAATTGCTAAACTTCCACATCCCACCAATGTTAGAGGAGTTAGGAGTTTTCTAGGGCATGCCGGTTTTTACCGACGTTTCATAAAAGATTTTTCTAAAATTGCCACTCCTATGAATAAACTCCTAGAAAAGGATGCTCCATTCATCTTTTCAGATGAATGTATCAAATCTTTTAATATTCTTAAAGAGAAACTTACTAATGCGCCGATCATGATAACACCGAATTGGAATTTACCGTTTGAATTAATGTGCAATGCAAGTGATTTTGCAATGGGAGCCGTTTTAGGACAAAGGATTGAAAAACGATTTCAACCTATATATTATGCTAGTAAGACGTTACAAGGAGCACAAACAAATTATATAACTACTGAAAAAGAACTCCTTGCTATTGTCTTTGCTTTTGACAAATTTCGTTCATATCTCGTTCTAGCAAAAACGGTGGTCTATACCGACCATTCTGCTCTCAGATACCTATTTTCGAAACAAGATGCCAAACCAAGATTAATCCGTTGGATCTTACTCTTACAAGAGTTTGATATTGAAATCCGAGATAAAAGAGGAGCAGAAAATCTCGCCGCTGATCATCTTTCTCGTCTTGAAAATCCTGAATTCGAAGTTCTAAATGAATCGGCCATACAAGACAACTTTCCTGATGAATATCTATTGAAGATAGATTATAATGAAATACCATGGTTTGCAGACTATGCAAACTACTTAGTATGTGGATTCCTTGAAAAAGGATTATCGTACCAAAAACGAAAGAAATTCTTCAGTGATATAAAACACTATTTTTGGGAAGATCCACATCTGTTTAAAAGTTGTCCCGATGGAATAATACGCCGATGTGTATTCGGAGATGAAGCTAGTAAAATTTTAAACCATTGTCACACAGGACCAACAGGAGGGCACTATGGGCCTCAACTAACAGCAAGAAAAGTTTATGATGCTGGATTCTATTGGCCTACAATTTACAAAGACGCACACCTTCTTTGCAAATCCTGTGATGCTTGTCAAAGGGCCGGAAAAATAAGTCAACGTGATAAAATGCCACAAAATGTCATTCAAGTATGTGAAGTATTTGACATTTGGGGTATTGACTTTATGGGCCCATTTCCAAAATCTCATAATAATCTCTACATTCTCGTAGCCATTGATTATGTATCTAAATGGGCGAAAGCACAAGCTCTCCCAACTAACGATGCACGAGTTGTAGTCAACTTTTTAAAACATCTTTTTGCAAGGTTTGAAACACCAAAAGCTTTAATAAGTGATCGGGGAACTCATTTCTGTAATAATCAACTTGAGAAAGTTCTTAAAAGATATGGAGTAACTTATAAAATCTCCACTGCATATCATCCACAAACAAGTGGACAAGTTGAAAATACCAACTGAGCTTTAAAACGTATTTTAGAGAAAACCGTAGGATCAAATCCGAAGGAATGGTCCATTAAATTGGAGGATGCACTCTGGGCTTTTAGAACAGCATACAAAACTCCAATTGGAACCACACCTTTTAAACTCGTCTACGGAAAAGCATGTCATCTTCCAGTAGAAATTGAACACAAAGCATTTTGGGCTTTGAAGACATGTAATCTTGATTTACATGAAGCCGGACATCTACGGTTAAGTCAATTAAACGAATTAGAAGAATTAAGACATGAAGCATACGAAAATTCATTAATCTATAAAGAAAGAACGAAGAAATGGCATGATAAAAGAATCAGAAGTTCAAAAGAATTTAAAGAAGGAGACAGAGTTCTTCTTTTCAATTCACGATTCAAGCTATTTCCTGGAAAATTGAAATCAAGATGGTCTGGACCATTCATAGTCAAAAGAGTTTTCCCATACGAAATGATAGAATTAATAAATTCAAATGGGATTGAATTTAAGGTTAATGGTCACAGAGTTAAACATTACATAGATAGTCCAATGGAAGTTGACAAAGAAGTTAATCACAATTTCGATACCACAGCTAACTAAGTGTGGGGAGAATCAAGTCTTTAAAGGATAATATGTATTTCTGTTAGAGTTATATTTTCTGTTTTCGTGTAGTTCTCGAAAATGGAACCCGAATGATCTTTCCCTAGCAGACCCTAAAGAACTAGTCTTCTCCCCCATTCTGAATTTTTATTTTTTTTAGGTTTTTACGAAATGAAGACTTCCTGTGAACTAAACCATGGTCTAATGCTACACGCTTTGATCACTAAACGTAATAATGACACACTTCCGAGTGAAATAGTATCAGTAATCAGAGAAAGATTGGACGGAGTAAGAAAAGAATCCAGATGCGAAGATAATAAGTTATAATTTGGTAAAGAAAAATCAAAATCCGCAGCGAAAAGAAGAGCACGACACCTAGAAAAATGTCACAAATGCGGAAAATGGTCACATGGAGGTAAATGTTCAAATAATCAAACCTATTCAAACACCGAATTTGTTACTTTATGCAGAGACGGACCGTTCATATGTTTAGAAGAAAAAACACTGAATGCTCGAGGTTACGCCTATGTAGCCATGGAAAACCAATTAAACCGACTATCTTATGAGTGGGATAGATCGTATCACTAAGAATACTATCTCACAGGTAAGTCTGTACAGTTTTTATTTTTTTATTTTTATTTTTAACCTTTTGATAATAAACGATAATTTGTTTGCTATAAAGTATTAAATTGGTATTGAATAAAATTAAGTTTGGCGACCGAAATTATTGATATCATTCAAAAATTTATTACATCACTGCGAAATTTAACGTTTATTCTTAAGGTATAAATATCTTTAATCAATCAACCCAAAATATTTCAAAAATTCGTCATGAGTTAAATTAGGTCATGGAACCGAAATTACTTTACCGAAAAGAGGGGCGCATATTTTTGATAATATTTGATTGATTAAAGTGGGATAAAAGACCAAAAAGATTTTTAATTTTATTTTTACCATGTTTTTAAAATTAATATATAAATCTTAAATTAATATTGTAAACTTTTTAAATTAATATATTTAAAATTGTAAATATTTGAACAATTGATATTTTTAAAGTTTGTATGTATAAAAACAAAAATATAATATAAGTTTGGTGTGAATTTTTAATATTATGCATTTTTAATTAAGTTTGGTGTAAAATTTTAATTTTATGCATTTTTAAATTTAAGTTGTGTGAATTTAAAAACAAAAATTTACTTTATTTCGTTAAGTTAAAAATATGATTTTTAAAATTCGTCGTAAGTTGAAGACTAGGTCTTTGAACCGAAATTGCTTTACCCGAGGGAGGGACGAGAACTTTTATTATTATTATTTTTAATCTTATTGAATTAAAGTATGCCAAAAACATTAAAAAAAAACCCAAAAATCTTAGCTTTTAAAACAATCGCTACAAAAAGACAAATTTTAAAATTTTGTCGAAGGACGGACTAGGACATCGATCCGAAATGACCTCGTCCTAAAACAAAGGAAAACAAAATTTTAAATTTATTTTATAAGTTAAGGCTTATTTAAAAAAAAAAAAATCACCGCGACTCGCGGAGTTTGAAGTGAAAAACCACCGCGACTCGCGGAGGGTCCAAAATTCAGAAAAAAATAAAACGCATCAGAACAGATCAGTTGCACACACCCAACACAAACATACTGCGAAAAACACCCTAAAAACACACACGAAAATCGAATTTTTCACCAAAAATCATCACATTTTTTACTAAAATCATGTTAAGAAGGATGCTATCAAGGAATTACTCAAGAAAAACGGTAAATTTCTACACCTAAACACCATTTAATCCGAAAATTAGTGTTCTTGAGCAATTTTATACCCAATTCGATTTTGATGCTTTTTAGTGTAATTATGCTTAAATTATTTATGTATTATGCTTGTATAACCTAGATTGATGCTATTTAACATGATTAGAAGCCTTAAACTTCAAATTTTGAGTAATCTAGGGTTTGTGGTCTTGAGCAATTTGGGGCTTTTTGATATAAACAGGTTATGGCCGATTTTTGTCATGAATTGTTGCTAAATTAAGCAGTGTAACATATTTAGGTAGTTAAATGATCCAAACTTTGAGCCTAAACATGATTTTGAGAATTAAAGTGGACTTTTTCAAGTCTAAAATTCATGAACTTGATTTTTAAGAGATAATGCCATTTGAAACTTGTTTAATTGCTAGTGATGATTATTTTGACATGTTATTTGAGTTGAATGTTTATAAACTTGGCGAACATTTTTGTATATGCTTATTTGAAAAAGTGTATATTTGATGAAAATATGAAAATGAGCATAAGTTTGATATAAATTGATCATATCATTGTAATTATTTTGATTGATGATTTTGCTGACACTAATGCATATTTGGATGCACAAAAATTGTGTTTGATGTGTTTTGCAGACTGAAAGGGGTGAATCTTCATCCCAAGCTCGCAATGCTCCTCCTGAGAATGCGGAACAACAGGATGTTGATAGCTATTATAAACAAGATATACCTCATCCAGTTATGACATTTTCAGATATGCACTTGGAAGATTTGCACCCGAACTTTAGATTTGATAGACGTTGGATAGATTATCCAAAATACCAAAGGGGTTTGCATACTCTTCATTCTAAAGCTGTTGAAGTACCTAGGGTAATAGAATGGGCACCGTTAGAAGCTTTAGAATTGGCCGGGCCAATTAGGGAATTACTTACACAGAGGTATGGTAATTCTACTTTTAACGATTGGGTACGTTTATTCAACATGCGTAGACCTGTATATAAAGTATGGTGTGAAGAATTGTTGTGTAGTATAGAAATAAATGATCGGGTAGCTAGTTTAACCGATCGATCTTTTATTAGATTTTTGTTAGGAGGTTCGATGCGCCACATGTCTTTACTAGACATGGCTCAGGCCTTACGTATATATACGCCTGAGGAGCTAGCATCTGCCAATTGTAGAGGGTTGATATTGAACGGTAGGAAGATAGACGAAAATTTTGACACACATGGTGTATGGAGTCAAATGACTAGCCATCACCGATTTAAAGGGGGAAATTACTCTTATTTGGATATAGATAGAGCAGAGTTAAGAGTAATTCATAGGTTTTTAGCCAATTCGATTACACAACGAGGTAAGAACAAGGAAAAGGTAAATGAACAGGATTTGTTTTACCACATGTGTATTCGAGACCCACAAAGCACTGTAAGTATACCTTATTGTGTGGGTTATTATTTATCAGCTATGGTTAGGGGGATGAGACCGCATAGCATAATAGGAGGTGGTATATTTATTACTTTGATTGCTGAATATCTCAGTGTGGATATAAGTCGGGGGGAGGGGGGATTATTAGTCGAAGAACCAGAACCCCGCGATACAATAGGTTTAAATGTATACCATGGTGCGAAGGTTTTGAAGAGGCAAAATAACGCCGCAGTACAATACCATGGTAGACATCCACAGGTTAAGAGAAACCAACAGCCAGGTAATGTGGGAGGAGGAAATGAAATGACAGAAATGCAAAGCTTTATAGCTTCACAAGAGTATGAAAATGCTAGACATCGAGCATTTGAAGATTGGCAAGTTCATCAAAACCAAATCATAGCTCATTGCCAACATGTAGGTAGAAACTATATTCCTACTCCATCGCCCGTATTTCCTCCCTGGTCTATAGAGATCCAACCACCGTATCCTACGTATAACCCAGCTGAAGCATTTTATAACACATATGGTTATGCATGGAACCCCTACTGGTATCAGTATCATCCCTAGTCTACTTAGTTTTATTTATTTTATAATTTGTAATGTTGATACATTTAATACTTATGTTGGAATTGTATTAGTTTTTATAATTTACAAATTTTTATTTTTAGATTTTAATAATGTTTGAATGTGGGGTAATATACCAAACTTCAAAAATATGTATATATGTTTGCAGTTTATCTTATGTACACAACAGGGTAAAACAACGCATTTTCAAAGACTGGCATTAAGTTCAGCAAAAGCAACTAATTTTGACGTCAAGATGCAAAATAAATGTGATATAACAACAAGACGGAATGAACAAATGATATGCACCATTTATCATTCAACACAAATAACAATATGTTTGGAAATTTTGGTAAAATTTAATCATTTCTACGCTAATCACCCTCAATAATTTAAATTGTTACTGATTTCTTGCAAATGAGGGCATTGCAAGATCTTAAGTGTGGGAAGGGGTTAAATTCTTTCGGATTTTAAAATTTTTACTTTATACACTTGGTTACCATTAGAAATACTAGTAAAGTAGTAGTTGTATTAGAATCTAGTGCTCTCTGATAATAAAGAACTGCCCTAGTCTTATATACTGACTACCCAATTCTAGTAAAATTTTTAAAAATTTTCAATTAAATGAACTCAAAATCATGTTTATATATATTTATGAACGATAAAACTAGGTTTTAACACCGAAATTATTGTTACCTCGGAAAGGACATAAATTGAGAAACAAACCAAAATGTTAAAATTCATTTAAAATGGAATAGAGGACAATAAAAAGGAAAATAAAAGCCAAGTGTGAGAAAATTTACCAAGATATTTTAAACATATGTCACATATTTCTGTAACAAATAATTGAAAATACTTTTGCTTTGGACTAAACTAAACTGTTTTACCTGATGAAAGAAAAGAAGAGATGGATCTACACGATGAATCAATTCCATCATTAAAAGGAAGTAAAGTCTTCTGAAAAAGAAACGCGCTTCTTGATTTAGGTCAGGAAGTTGTCGTCCAGACCAGCTGTAGGTTGACGAAAAATCTAGAAAAGTCATCACTAAAATCAGCAGGAAATCCACGGACCTCAGCATAAAATAGGGTCGCCAAGTGGTCAGATCTATCCTAACCATGAGAAGGATTTATCTCGTAAAATGTGGGGGCACCGTGCAAATTAGCTTGATAAGACTAATAAATCAGATCCCCAGAAAGGATAATCTCCTTAAAAGATCAAAAATCAGCTTTTAAGCCTGATATTACTCAATCCTAGAGATTGACCTTAAAGATTGAGAATTCAAACTCATGGAATTCAATTATATCTAAACTCGAGCTTGAACGAGAAAATATTTTGATCAAAATTACAAATCGATTTGTTTTCTGAAAACCCATTTTCAATGCGTTCATTACCTTTGAAAGTAAAATCCTAGGAATTCACCTGGAATTCATTAGGTCATCTGAACCAAATCGGGTGTCAACCGTAAGAACGGTGGTTGCATAGCATGGTCGAAGATAGGACCTTGTGCCAGACCGAAAAATCATAAGGGTGAGCTTTACTATTGCTCCTACCAAGGATAGTAATTGCGTCCGACACGTTATAGACCATAATTAAAAGCATGTCAGAGGACATTGACTTAACAGTTGCTTGTTCAACGCTTTCCTTTATAACCGGACGGTGGTTTACCGAAAGGTAATATACGGAGCAAGTATACTGGACGTGTTGCTTTCCTAATACAAGGTTAGCAAGTGGGTAACATAAAACCGCAAGTTTTGAGCTAAAATTTTCAAATATGAAACCCACCAAACCCATAAAAATATTTTGCAAACACCGGTGAAGGGTTATTCTGGAAAACTTATCTAGGGTAAAAGCTAGATTAAAATTTTCAAAAGATCAAATATTTTCATAAAGATCCAATTTCCTTAATGGATCTAAATTTTATAGTCATGTGGGACTGTAAACCATATCGTTACTACCATTGTTTATACCGCCGTATAGAAATCACTGATGTACAAAGTGTGAAGAATAAAGAAGTGATTCTAGTATTTCAAGACTATATTGCTTGAGGACAAGCAACGCTCAAGTGTGGAAATATTTGATAATGCTAAAAACGAATATATATTTCATAGCATTATTCCTCAAGAAAGACAAGCTTTTAGTTGCAATTGTTCTATTTACAAGTGATATTCGTTTAAATAATAAAAGGTGAAGAAAAAAGACAGATTCGACGAATTGAAGACGCAAAGGTCCAAAAAGCTCAAAATTACAAAATACAATCAAAGTGGTTCCAATTATTGATAAGAAACGTCTCAAAATTACAAGAGTACAAGATTCAAAATGCAAAGTACAAGATATTAAATTGTACGCAAGGACGTTCGAAAATCTGGAACCGGGACCAGAGTCAACTCTCAACGCTCGACGCAACGGACTAAAAATTACGAGTCAACTATGCACATGAATATAATATAATATATAATTAATTCTTAAAATTAATATATATATTATATTATATTTAAAAAACGTCGGCAAATTAAAAGACAAACCTTTGTGAGCTGGAATTACGAACTCCGCGAGTTACGGAGTATGGAGGCCAAAAATGCCGCGAGTCGCGGAGTCCCCCTGGACGAAAATTCCTATAAAAGCCAGCGAATTCTGATCATTTTTAATATCAAAAAATCATATATATCAATCTCTCTATATCTATACGTAATATTTATTTATATTTTAATTTTAATTTTAATTTTAAATCCTAATAATAAGGGTATGTTAGCGAATGTTGTAAGGGTGTAAGTCGAAATTCTGTCCGTGTAACGCTACGCTATTTTTAATCATTGTAAGTTATGTTCAACCTTTTTACATTAATGTCTCGTAGTTAAGTTATTATTATGCTTATTTAATCTGAAGTAATCATGATGTTGGGCTAATTACTAAAATTGGGTAATTGGGCTTTGTACCATAATTGGGGTTTGGACAAAAGAACGACACTTGTGGAAATTAGACTATGGGCTATTAATGGGCTTTATATTTGTTTAACTAAATGATAGTTTGTTAATTTTAATATAAAGATTTACAATTAGACGTCCCTATAAATAACCATATACACTCAATCGGACACGATGGGCGGGGTATTTATATGTACGAATAATCGTTCATTTAACCGGACACGGGAATGGATTAATAGCCACTAGAATTATTAAAACAGGGGTGAAATTATGTACAAGGACACTTGGCATAATTGTTAACAAAGTATTAAAACCTTGGGTTACACTCAGTCGACATCATGGTGTAATTATTAAACAAAGTATTAAAATCTTGTTACAGTTTAAGTCCCCAATTAGTTGGAATATTTGACTTCGGGTATAAGGATAATTTGACGAGGACACTCGCACTTTATATTTATGACTGATGGACTGTTATGGACAAAACCAGACGGACATATTAAATAATCCAGGACAAAGGACAATTAACCCATGGGCATAAAACTAAAATCAACACATCAAACATCATGATTACGGAAGTTTAAATAAGCATAATTCTTTTATTTCATATTTAATTTCCTTTATTTTATATTTAATTGCCCTTCTAATTATCGCATTTTTATTTATTGTTATTGTATTTAATTGCACTTTTAATTATCGTACTTTTTAATTATCGCAAGTTTATTTTATCGCACTTTTATTATTCGCAATTTCATTATCGTTATTTACTTTACGCTTTAAATTAAGTCTTTTATTTATTTAATATTTTACATTTGGTTTTAACTGCGACTAAAGTTTTAAAATCGACAAACCGGTCATTAAACGGTAAAAACCACCCTTTATAATAATAATATTACTTATATATATATATATTTGTATTTTTATAAATTAAACTAATATAGCGTTAAGCTTTGTTTAAAAGATTTTCCCTGTGGAACGAACCGGACTTACTAAAAACTACACTACTGTACGATTAGGTACACTGCCTATAAGTGTTGTAGCAAGGTTTAAGTATATCCATTCTCTAAATAAATAAATATCTTGTGTAAAATTGTATCGTATTTAATAGTATTTCCTAGTAAAATTTAAGCTATTTTATATACACCTCGCATAACATCATACCCTGAGAGGTTTTCGAGCAGTTTCACACCCTGAAGGGGTTTTCGAGCACAAGTTCTGGGAGAAACTTAAGCAATTTTTATGAATTTTCAAGCAGATTTAGCAGAGAATAAGGACAAAACAGCATGAATCATGTAACTTTAAGGCCTTTAATAAGATTTAACGCGAATGGAGTGAAGAATTTCAAGCACTTATCGAGTAAAATATGCAATAAAGTGACAAAGTCATTAAATTTCAGACATGGCAGCAGAAAAATGAACATATGAGCATGAACTATGAATAAAGTACATGAATTAAGCACTAATCTACCAGAAAACTATACAATATTCATACCATTTCAACATACAAATCCTTTTCATGAGACAGAAGCATGTTAGACATAGTTTGTCATAAGAAAAACATGACATATATTAGGGTCTGAGTAACATTTTCGTGCATAAAACTTTTAAGAACAGGTTGAATTGAGATAGAACATACAGATTTTAGTGCATGTTAAAGTATTTAAGACATATTTCAAGCAGACAGATGGATATACTTAACATACAACATACAAATACGTGACCAAATGAGTTTTAATCGTGATACCTCAACCGAAGAACACCAAACACTTCAAAACACGAATCAAGAAGCTTCAATCCTTGGATCTACAAGCAAGATAGCAAGTCCCGCTCTGATACCAATTGTTAGTCCCTAAGGAAGCCTAGATTGACGGTTTTGTGAGATGTTTAGTGGGTTGGAAGTATTAGTTATCAAGAACACTAGAAAGAAAAGTAAAGAGAGCAATGAGCAAAATGGATAACTAGTTCAATAAAGAGTGAGGAGGTTGTTTATATATGACAACCTCCTAAGTTACAAAATATACATTGTTACCATGGTGAAAACCGTAAATACATAACATAATAAGAATAAAACCGTGTGCCACTAAACTATTACATAAACATATGTCAACAGCGTTAATGGTTTATAAATATATATAAAAAAATATTGTCGTGTTGAATACGGGTTGGGTTTTTTCAAGTGGTATCAGAGCATGGTCTAAGGGATTTAGGCGACTTGAGATAGGTGCCTAGACTTAGACTTTATTGTGTATGCGTTTTATGCGGGACTTATAGGAGACGGGTCGGACCGGGTTTGGTTAGTGCATAGGTTTATGTGAACTAACCTTGCGCTATCTGTTTTGTGTTGTATTTGGAATCCATCAAGCGAGATAGACGTTGTACTAGCAAGTTAATGCGAGATGCTCGCGTAATAATGACTAGCTACCATTGTTACGGGTGCAAATCATGTTAAACAAGTGAAGTACGATGATTGTTGAGCAAGATGGGGCGGTAAGGTGTATATGTGTATATATGTGTGTGTGTCATGACTTATCGTTTCATTGTCTAATTTATTTTGTATTATAGAATGAAGATGAGAAATGGGCATGATACCGAAAATGGAGGCCCGAGCGAGGACTCCGAATTCACGACCAAAGTTGAGGCCATCTTTAAACGTCAAAGAACGGAGTTTCTCGAGGACGTTAGAAAGATGTTCCTAGA
Source organism: Rutidosis leptorrhynchoides (assembly GCF_046630445.1). NCBI lineage: Eukaryota > Viridiplantae > Streptophyta > Magnoliopsida > Asterales > Asteraceae > Rutidosis > Rutidosis leptorrhynchoides. Next base: position 75,861,961 of record NC_092334.1, read on the forward strand.
TTCGATTGACGAGCAAGTAGTCGATTTAGTTAAAGAATAAATTAAGGTCGTTCTTCACGAAGACAATGTTGGAAGGCGATACTTTTTCTACAAGAATTTCAAAGATGCTCAACCTCCCACTTTTGAGGGTGAACGGGACCCACTTACTAGTGCCTGTTGGATCCCCGATATGGAGGGGGCTTTTCGTACTTGTGAATGTCCTCTCGAAAAGAAGACTAGGTATGGTTGTAGCATGTTAAGGGCCGATGCCAAGTTGTGGTGGGACGCGGAAATCCAACTTTATGGTGAAGAACAATGTATGGATTTCACTTGGGATGAGTTCAAGGCAGAGTTTTTCTAAGAGTACCGAACTTCGGCCGATCTTACTAGACTTAAGAATGAGTTGTGTGCATTGAGGCAAGGTTCGATGGATTTGAACACTCTAAAATCCGTTTTCTTGTCAAAGACCCAATTTTGCCCGGAGTATGTCGGGAATGATAAGATGTTGAAAGAAGACTTTTATCGAACCTTGAACGATAGCTATCAAGAGAAGATTAGTGTAAATGTGGTGAAAAGTTTTGTTGAGTTGTTCGATATGGCCAAAGGTTTTGAGACGCTCGTGTTGAGGAAGAGTGGCTTTACTTTTGGCAAAAGAAAGTTTGAAGCTACTAGTCATTCTAACAAGAAAAGTAAGGGTGCGAGTGAGAGTGTTGGTAGTGTGAAGAAGGGTGCGTCCGAGGGTTTTGGACCCAAATGTTATAATTGTGGACGACAAGGACACATGGCTCGTGATTGTACAAACTCATCTTCAACACCAAAGCTCACTTGTTACAATTGTCAAAAGTAAGTGCACCGAAGAACGGAATGTCCCGAGTTGCGGGGTGATCATGTTAAGAAGTTGGAGAAAGCGGTGGGTACGGCTTGGGGCGAAATTATTTGATGACTAATGATGAGGCCAAGCAATCCAATGAAGTTGTCTCAGGTACTTTCATGGTTAACTCTAATCCGGCAAGGATATTATTTGATAGCGGTGCTAATTTGTCTTTTGTGTCACCTCGATTCGTGCCTAAACTTAATAAACCGTTAACTAAGTTAAGTCATCTGGTAGAAGTCGAAATAGCGGATGGCAAGACGGTGCTAGGGGTTGATATTTGTAAAGATTGTAATGTGGTGCTCTGTACCGAAACGTTTAAAATTGATCTCATCCCGATGACTTTGGGTGAGTTTGATATTGTCATTGGTATGGATTGGCTCGATCGTTATAGAGCCGATATCGCATGCCATGAAAAGACTATTCGTGTGAAGACCCCAAGTGGGGGAGAGTTAATTATTCATGACGAAAGACGAAGAAGACTTGTGCCATTATGCACTATTGCACGGGCACGTCATTTCCTTAGTAGTGGTGGCATGGATTTTCTTGCTCATGTAGTTGATACTCGTGAAGAGCCGCCATCCATTCGTGAAATTCCGGTGGTTAATGAATTTGAAGACGTTTTTCCGGATGAGTTACCGGGTGTTTCGGCGGAAAGACAAGTTGAATTTCGCATTGAGTTGGTTCCGGGAGCTACTCCCATTGCTAAAACTCCTTATCATTTAGCGCCGACGGAAATGCAAGAGTTGTTAAATCAAACCCAAGAGTTGCTTGAAAAGGGTTTTATTCGACCGAGTGCCTGGCCATGGGGAGCTCCGGTTTTATTTGTGAAAAAGAAAGATGGTAGTATGCGGATGTGCATCGATTATCGGGAGTTGAACAAAATGACGATCAAGAATCATTATCCATTACCTCAGATTGACGATTTGTTCGACCAACTCCAAGGTGCAACCTACTTTTCTAAGATTGACTTACGGTCCGGCTATCACCAAGTACGGGTCCGTGAGGAAGATATTGAGAAAATGGCTTTTTGAACGCGTTATGGGCATTTTGAGTTTGTAGTTATGACTTTTGGTCTTACGAATGCACCGGCGGCATTCATAGATCTTATGAACCGAGTGTACCAACCTATTTTGGACAAGTCGGTAATTGTGTTCATTGACGACATACTTGTCTATTCTAAGAGTATGAAAGAACATGAACGCCATTTGCGCGAAGTGTTGAAGACATTAAGGAAGGAGAAGTTGTATGCCAAACTTTCCAAATGTGAATTTTGGCTAAGGGAAGTGCAATTCCTTGGCCATATTATGAATAAAGAAGGCATTCAAGTAGATCCGAGGAAGATAGAGACGGTGAAGAATTGGGGAAAACCGACTACGCCTACAGAAATTTGAAGTTTTCTCGGATTGGACGGTTATTATCGTCGGTTTATCCAAGACTTTTCTAAGATCGCTTCTCCTTTGATGAAGTTGACAAGGAAGAACGTGAGGTTTAATTGGGAAAATGAGCAATAAATTGCTTTCCAATTGTTAAAGGTCAAATTGTGTCAAGCTCCGGTGTTGGTATTACCGGAGGGAATTGAAGATATGACGGTTTATTGTGATGCCTCATTAAATGGGATCGGGTGTGTTCTAATGCAAAGAGGTAAAGTCATCGCTTACGCCTCTCGAAAATTAAAGGAACACGAAAGGAGATACCCGACTCATGATCTTGATTTGGCGGCAGTGGTACATGCGTTGAAAATTTGGTGCCACTACTTGTATGGTGTCAAGTGTACGATTTATTCAGATCATAAGAGTTTAAAACATCTCTTTAATCAACGAGATTTGAATTATCGTCAACGTAGGTGGATGGATGTGGTAAAGGATTACGATTGTGAGATACTTTATCATCCAGGTAAGGCGAACGTGGTCGCGGATGCGTTAAGTCAAAAGAGTCAACATCCGGCAATACGAGTAGGGTCGTTACGCATGATTATTACTAACGATTTTCTTATGAAGCTCAGTGAGATTCAAATTGAAGCTTTTCTTAACAACAAACATGAGGAACGAATCGTGGGTCAAACGGAGTTTATTACCTTAGGCCCGCATGGTTTGTTATCCTTTCAAGGGCGAGTGTGGGTTAATAATTCTAAAAACGAACATATATTTCATAGCATTATCCCTCAAGAAAGACAAGCTTTTGGTTGCAATTGTTCTATTTACAAGTGATATTCATTTAAATATTAATGGGTGAAGATAAAAGATAGATTCGACGAATTGAAGACGCAAACGACCAAAAAGCTCAAAAGTACAAAGTACAATCCAAGAGGTTCAAATTATTGATGAGAAACGTCTAAAAGTTACAAGAGTACAAGCCGCAAAATGCAAAGTACAAGATATTAAATAGTACGAAAGGACGTTCGAAAATCCGGAACCGGGACCAAAGTCAACTCTCAACACGCGACGCAACGGACTAAAAATTACAAGTCAACTATGCACATGAATATAATATAATATATAATTAATTCTTAAAATTATATATATTATATTATATATTAAAACCGTCGGCAAACAAGAAAACAAAAGCATTTGGGCTGGATCCAGCTGGCCATGCGATCGCATGGCCTCGAAGAACAAAACCCATGCTATCGCATGGCCCCAAAAGTCTGGCCACATCTATAAATTTCGCGTGTTTTGGCCGAAAATAATACATCTTTTTCTATCCACTCTCTCTCACGATATATATATATATATATATATATATATATATATATATATATATATATATATATATATATATATATATATATATATATATAATTTTAATTTTAATTTTAATTAAAGACTAATAATAATAAGGTTATGTTAGCGAATATTGTAAGTGTGTAAGTCGAAATTCTGTCCGTGTAATGCTACGCTATTATTAATCATTGTAAGTTATGTTCAACCTTTTTAAATTAATGTCTCGTAGCTAAGTTATTATTATGCTTATTTAAATCGAAGTAATTGTGATGTTGGGCTAAATATTAAAGACGGGGTAATTGGGCTTTGGACCATAATTGGGGTTTGGATAAAAGAACGACACTTATGGAAATTACACTATGGGCTATTAATGGGCTTTATATTAACTAAATGATACCTCGTTAATTTAATATATAGACTTATAATTTGATGTATTTATATATAACCACATACGCTTGACTGGGTACGCTGGGCGGGATATCTATAAATACCAATAATTATTCATTTGACCGGACACGAGGATGGATTAATAATCAATAGACTTGTTGAAACAGGGGTAAATTACATACAAGGGTAATTGGTGTAATTGTTAACAAAGTAATAAAACCTTGGATTACACGCAGTCGATAACCTGGTATATTCATTAAACAAAGTATTAAGACCTTGTTACAGTTCGAATCCCCAATTAGTTGGAATATTTGACTTCGGGTATAAGGATAATTTGACGAAGACTCTCGCACTTTATATTTATGACTGATGGACTATTATGGACAAAACCGTATGGACATATCGAATAATCCAGGACAAAGGACAATTAACCCATGGTAATAAACTAAAATCAACACGTCGAACATCATGATTACGGAAGTTTAAATAAGCATAATTCCTTTATTTTATATCTCGTCGCACTTTTATTTACTGTCATTTTATTTATTTCACTTTAATTTATCGCACCTTAATTATTGTCATTTACTTTACGCTTTAAATTAAGTTGTATTTATTTTTAATATTTTACATTAGATTTTAACTGCGACTTAAGACATAAAATCGACAAACTGGTCATTAAACGGTAAAAACCCCCTTTTATAATAATAATAATACTATATATATATATATATATATATATATATATATATATATATATATATATATATATATATATATATATATATATATATATATATATATATATATATATATATATTTATACAAATATAGTTTTTAAAAATATAGCGTTAAACTTGGCTAGCTCCCTGTGGAACGAACCGGACTTACTAAAAACTACACTACTGTACGATTAGGTACACTGCCTATAAGTGTTGTAGCAAGGTTTAGGTATATCCATTCTATAAATAAATAAATAACTTGTGTAAAATTGTATCGTATTTAATAGTATTTTGCAATAAAAATATAACTATTTCGTATACACCTCTGCACACATCAAGTATTTTTGGCGCCGCTGCCAGGGATCACTTAACGCCGAAGCGAAACGATTTTTTTTAAAAAAAAGAGATTTTTATTAAGTTTTAATTTCTTTTTGTAAAAATACGTTTTAAATATTAAAAATACAAAAATATAAAAAGAAAAACGAAATATATATATATTTTTAAGAGTTTGTTTAAAATATAAAGTTTATCTATTTCTATTTTAGTTTTTAAAAATTAAGTTTTTATTCATTTTATATAAATAAATTAAAAATAGAAAATAAAAAAATATAAAAAGTATTCGAGCTACACTGTAGTAGCCCAATTTGTGATCTGAATATCTGGGCCATGCGACCGCATGAACCCGTAGGCTAAAACTCATGCGACCGCATGAGATTGTCTGACACGCAAGGATTGAACCTTGTACTAGATTAATTACGGAGTATAATTTAATTATTATTATTATTAGTAAACCCAAATTAGGGTTAATTATTATATTAATTAGTTTTAGTTTTATTTATTTTGTATTTTTAAGTTATAATTAGTTTTATTAATTATATAAATTAATACTATTATAAAAATAATAATATAAAAATAATATTTTTGTAAAATTGTATTTTTATAACTTTAAGTTTATTTTTATAAATTGTATATTTTAATCGTTTATTCGTAATTTGTAATTTTTCGTTCGTATTTAATTTTAAACTTAGTATTTTGCCATAATTATTGTTTATATTTATAGATTTTTAGGCTTTGCCATAAAATCCCTTAAGTACTTTTTCTTTATATTAAGATTTAGGTGCTTTAGAATTTTGCGACGCCGTTTTAAGATTTTAGTACTTTTTAAGTTATTACCGTTTTGGATATAGAATTCCTTTAAGCTTTAATACCTTTAGACGTAAGTTTTAATTTTTAGTTTTTAGAATTCTAAGTTTCGACGCTTATTTTCTTATTTTTATTTTTCCACTATTTATTTTTCGACATTCGTTTTTCGACGCGCTCTTTTTCTTTCTTATTTCTCGACGCTCTAGTTTTTAGGACATAGAATTTTCTTTATTTTCTTTAAAATTCGACGAAAAATTATTTTAAGCGGTTAAATTGATATACATCCAAAATTTTCTGATTCGTAGTAATAGTTGGATTTGTAAGTGGCGATTTGTGGGCTTCCGATTTAAAGGGTCCTGGCTACCTGCTGCATCTATTGGCTATTCGAAACGTGGGCAAAATTAGAAAAGTCTATTAATTTGATAACTTATATAATTTTTATCTTTTATAACTAATAGGATATTCTGTGAATGCACCGAGCAAATCGTTCACCACCTTTTATACGTTCACCACCTGTAACTCGATCAAGACATCTAGCCAATATTGTCGCCGTTGATTTTTCTTTAGAATCGTCATCCAGTCGACCAAGTACTGCAATTCAAATTTCCGATAATCCATTTTTTGAACCCGACCTCACAATTGAGAATCCGGAGGATATTCAGGGACAATTCAGAGATCCTGAACCACTAATCATTCCTCCTGAACCACAAATCACTCATCCAGAAATTGTCGAGGAAGAAACCATTAAGTCAGAATCCTCTAGCGATTCATATTCAACAAATTCAATCATGGAAAATCTGGAACCTCTAAGTATGGAAGACCGAATGAGAGCTAAACGCACTGGCCAAGGTCACGCAATTACTCAACCAGACATTAATGCGCCAGATTATGAAATCAAAGGACAAATCCTACACATGGTAACTAATCAATGCCAATTTAGTGGTGCGCCGAAGGAAGATCCAAATGAACATCTTCATACCTTTAATAGGATCTGTACTCTATTCAAAATCAGAGAAGTTGAGGATGAACAGATCTATCTCATGTTATTTCCCTGGACTTTAAAAGGAGAAGCCAAAGATTGGTAAGAATCGTTACCTGAAGGGGCGATTGATACATGAGATGTTTTAGTTGAAAATTTTCTTAAACAATTCTTTCCGGCATCTAAAGCCGTGAGACTTCAAGGAGAAATAGTTATGTTCACGCAAAAGCCAAATGAAACTCTATATGAGGCATGGACAAGATTTGGAAAGTTGTTAAGAGGATGTCCGCAACATGGTTTAGACACTTACCAAATAGTACAAATATTCTACCAAGGATGCGACATCACTACAAGAAAAGACATCGATATAGCAGCTGGTGGTTCTATTATGAAGAAAACCGCAACTGAAGCTTACAAAATTATTGATAACACTGGTTCCCACTCACATGAGTGGCATCAAGAAAAAGATATCGTTAGATCATCTAAAGCGGCTAGAGCCGATTCTAGCCATGACTTTGATTCCATTTCCGCAAAGATAGATGCTGTCGAGAGATGAATGGAAAAGATGACTAAAGATATTCACTCAATACGAATTAGTTGTGAGCAGTGTGGAGGACCACATTTGACAAAAGATTGTCTCAGTATTGAACAAACAATGGAACAAAGAGAGAATGTTTCATATATGAACCAAAGGCCTGGAAATAATTATCAGAATAATTATCAACCGCCAAGACAAATCTACAATCAAAATCAGAATTATAACCGAAATGTTCCATACAACAATCAACAAGGTCCTAACAATCAACAAGTATCCAACAATACTTACAATCAGCAAAGACCTATTTTTCCAATTAAACCACCACAAACCGATGATAAAAAGCCAAATTTAGAAGACATGATGTCGAAGCTAGTTGAATCTCAAACTCAATTTTTCACATCTCAGAAACAAACCAATGAACAAAATTCTCAAGCATTTAGAAATCAACAAAATTCTATTCAAAATCTGGAACAAGAAGTAAGCAACCTAGCAAGGTTGATAGGTGAAAAAAAACCGAGAAGTCTACCTAGCGATACAAATGCTAACCCCCGGAATGAAACAGCTAAAGCTATTACCACAAGAAGTGGTATTACACTTAAACCACCTGAAATACCTGTAATTTCTGATGACTCTATTCCTACTCCAGAAGAACAACAACCTGAGCAAGATAAGGAAACAGAACCGGTAGTTGAAAGGGTTAATGAGGATAATACAGTTAAGGCTAAACCTTATGGTAAAACATACCAACCACCACTTCCTTACCCGAGTAAAATGAGAAAAGAAAGACTTGAAGCCGAGCAATCCAAATTCTTGGATATGTTTAAACAAATAAATGCCAATCTTCCTTTCATTGATATGATATAAGGAATGCCAAGATATGCCAAATTCTTGAAAGATCTAATCACAAATAGAAAGAAAATGGAAGAACTCTCAGCTGTTACTATGAATGCTAATTGTTCTGCAGTGCTGTTGAATAAGATACCAGAAAAATTATCAGATCCAGGAAGTTTCACAATTCCATGTTTTCTGGGTAGTCTTAGTTCAATAGAAGCATTGGCAGATTTAGGTGCTAGTATAAATTTAATGCCATATTCACTATACGCTAAACTAGACCTCGAAGAATTGAAACCGACACGAATAAGCATACAACTAGCCGATCGATCAATAAAATATCCTAGAGGAATAATGGAAAACATGCTAGTTAAAGTTGGTACTTCAGTATTTCCTGTAGATTTTGTTATTCTGGACATGGAAGAAGATTCTCGAGTTCCTCTCATATTAGGAAGACCATTCTTAAATACGGCTAAAGCAATAATAGACGTGTTCGGTAAGAAACTAACCTTAAGTATAGAGGACGAGAGTGTTACCTTTTCTGTTGATAAAGCCATGCAACAATCGCAATCTGTAGATGATACATGTTATTATATTCAAACTATAGATTCCCATGCAGAATTGTTAGAAGAATTTCCAGAATTACAAGGAACAGGAGAATGTTCTTTAGGAGAAGGAACTGAACCAATTGATGAAGCTGAAATGTTAGCTACACTTATGGCTAATGGATATGAACCAACAACAGAAGAAATTCAAATGCTAAAAGAGGAAGACAGATATCGATATAAATCATCGATAGAAGAACCACCGACATTAGAGTTAAAGCCACTTTCAAACCATTTGGAATACGCTTATTTACATGGTGAATCTGAATTACCTGTAATAATATCATCTTCTCTTACTGAAAATGAAAAATCTCAACTCATTTCTGTACTAAAAGCTCATAAACCAGCTATTGCATGGAAGATTCATGACATTAAAGGCATAAGTCCTTCGTATTGAACACATAAAATCCTTATGGAAGAAGGTCAACGCCAACGAAGACTAAATCCTAATATGCAAGATGTTGTTAAGAAAGAAATAATTAAACTGCTAGATGCAGGTTTAATTTATCCAATCTCTGATAGTCCATGGGTAAGCCCAGTTCAATGCGTACCTAAGAAGGGTGGCATGACTGTCATCACAAATGAAAAAGATGAGCTTATTCCTACTAGGATTGTAACAGGATGACGAGTTTGTATTGATTATAGAAAATTAAATGACGCCACCAGAAAAGATCACTTTCCCTTACCTTTCATTGATCAAATGTTGAAAAGGTTAGCTGGGAACAGTTACTATTGTTTTCTTGACGGTTTCTCTGGATACTTTCAAATTCCAATAGCACCTGAGGACCAAGAGAAAACCACATTCACGTGCCCTTATGGTACTTTTGCTTACAAACGCATGCCATTTGGACTTTGCAATGCCCCTGCAACCTTTCAAAGGTGCATGATGGCGATTTTTCACGACATGATAGAAGAATGCATGGAAGTTTTCATGGATGACTTTTCAGTCTTCGATGATACTTTTGAAACATGTCTAGTTAATCTTGAACGAATGCTTATTAGATGCGAGCAATCAAATCTAGTACTTAATTGGGAGAAATTCCATTTCATGGTTAAAGAAGGCATCGTTCTTGGTCATAAAATTTCAAAGGAAGGAATTGAAGTGGATAGAGCTAAAGTAGATGTAATTGCTAAACTTCCACATCCCACCAATGTTAGAGGAGTTAGGAGTTTTCTAGGGCATTCCGGTTTTTACAGACGTTTCATAAAAGACTTTTCTAAAATTGCCACTCCTATGAATAAACTCCTAGAAAAGGATGCTCCATTCATCTTTTCAGATGAATGCATCAAATCTTTTATTATTCTTAAAGAAAAACTCACTAATGCGCCGACCATTCCTTTGGATTCCTTGAAAAAGGGTTGTCGTACCAAAAACGAAAGAAATTCTTTAGTGATATAAAACACTGTTTTTGGGAAGATCCACATTTATTCAAAAGTTGTCCCGATGGAATAATACGCCGATGCGTATTTGGAGATGAAGCTAGTCAAATCTTAAACCATTATCACACATGACCAATAGGAGGGCATTATGGGCCTCAACTTACCGCAAGAAAAGTTTATGATGCTGGATTCTATTGGCCTACAATTTTCAAAGACGCACACCTTCTTTGTAAATTCTGTGATGCTTGTCAAAGGGCCGGAAAAATAAGTCAACGTGATAAAATGCCACAAAATGTCATTCAAGTATGTGAAGTATTCGACATTTGGGGTATTGACTGTATGGTTCCATTTCCAAAATCTCATAATAATCTCTACATTCTCGTTGCCATTGATTATGTATCTAAATGGGCGGAAGCACAAGCTCTCCTAACTAACGATGCACGAGTTGTAGTCAACTTCTTAAAACGTCTTTTTGCAAGGTTCGGAACACCGAAAGCTTTAATAAGTGATCGGGGTACTCATTTTTGTAATAATCAACTTGAGAAAGTTCTCAAAAGATATGGAGTAACTCATAAAATCTCAACCGCGTATCATCCACAAACAAGTGGACAAGTTGAAAATACCAACCGAGCATTAAAACGTATTCTAGAGAAAACTGTAGGATCAAATCCGAAGGAATGGTCCATGAAATTGGAGGATGCACTCTGGGCTTTTAGAACAGCCTACAAAACTCCAATTGGAACCACACCTTTCAAACTCGTTTACAGAAAAGCATGTCACCTTCCAGTAGAAATTGAGCATAAAGCATTTTGGGCTTTGAAGACATGTAATCTTGATTTACATGAAGCCGGACGTCTACGGTTAAGTCAATTAAACAAATTAGAAGAATTAAGACATGAAGCATATGAAAATTCGTTAATCTATAAGGAAAGAATGAAGAAATGGCATGATAAAAGAATCCGAAGTTCAAAAGAATTTAAAGAAGGAGACAGAGTTCTTCTTTTCAATTCACGATTCAAGCTATTTCCTGGAAAATTGAAATCAAGATGGTCTGGACCATTCATAGTCAAAAGAGTGTTCCCATATGGAACAATAGAGTTGATAAATTCAAATGGGATTGAATTTAAAGTTAATGGTCACATAGTTAAACATTACATACATGGTCCAATGGAAGTTGATAATGAAGTTAATCAAAATTTCGACACCACAGCTAACTAAGTGTGGGAAGATTCGAATCTTTTAAGAATAATATATATTTCTGTTAGATTTAGATATTTTGTTTTCGTGTAGTTCTCGAGAATGGAATCCGAATGGTCTTTCCCTAGCAGACCCTAAAGAACTAGTCTTCTCCCTCCATTCTGAATTTTTATTTCTTTTAGGTTTTACGAGATGAAGAATTCCTTTGATCTGAACCATGGTCTACTACTACACGCTATGATTACTAAACGTAATAATGACACACTCCCGAGTGAACTGGTATCATTCATAAGAGGCAAAATGGATGAAGTGAGGAAAGAACTCAGAAAAGACCATCATAAGACACATTTTGGTAAAGGAAAATCAAAGTCCGCAACAACAAGAAGAGCACGACACCTTGAAAGATGTCATAAATGTGGAAAATGGTCACACGAAGGTAAATGTTCAAACAGTCAAACTTATTCAAATACCAAATTTGTTACTCTATGCAGAGAAGGACCGTTCATATGTTTAGAAGAAAAGATATAGAAGAATCGAGGTTACGCTTATGTAGCTATGGAAAACCAAATCACACGACTCTCCTATGAGTCAGCTAAAGCAGGTCTCTGAGAATTCTTTCTCACGGTAAGTATGTACAGTTTTTATTTATTTTTATTTATTGCTTTTAACCTTTTGATAATAAACGCTGAATCGTTCGCCATAAAGTATTAAATTGGTATTCAATAAAATTAGGTATGCGAAACCGAAATTATTGATATCATATAAAAATTTATTACATCACTGCGAAATTTACTGTTTATTCTTAAGGTATAAATATCTTTAATCAATCAATCCAAAATATTTCAAAAATTCGTCAAGAGTAAAACTAGTTAAAATAGCCGAAATTACTTTACCCAAAAGAGGGGCGTATATTTTTGTTAATATTTGATTGATTAAAGTGAGATAAAAGACCAAAAAGATTTTTAATTTTTTTTTACCTTGTTTTTAAATTAATATTAAATTATTATTGTAAATTTTTAAAATCAATATATTTAAGTTTTTAAATATTTTAAAAAATAATATTTTCAATATAAGTTTGTAAAATTAATGATATTAATATGAATTTTTAATTTTATGCATTTTAAATTTAAGTTTGGTGTGAATTTAAAAACAAAAATTTACTTTATTTCATTAAGTTAAAAATTTGATATTTAAAATTCATCGTGAGTTGAAGACTAGGTCGTTGAACCGAAATTGCTTTACCCGAGGGCAGGACGAGAAATTTTATTATCATTTTTTTTAATCTTATTTGATTTAAAGTATGCCAAAAACATTTGAAAAACCCAAAAAATCTTTGCTTTTAAAACAATCGCTTTAAAATGACAAATTTTAAAATTTTGTCAAGGGACAGACTAGGTAAACGTACCGAAACAACCTCGTCCTAAATAAAAAGGAAAACCAAATTTTAAATTTAATTAATTGTTTTATTATTAAACTTTTTTTAAAAAAAATAAAAAATATATATATATATATATATATATATATATATATATATATATATATATATATATATATATATATATATATATATATATATATATATATATATATATATATATATATATATATATATATAAAATTTTAATTTTAATTTTAATTAAAGACTAATAATAACAAGGTTATGTTAGCGAATATTGTAAGTGTGTAAGTCGAAATTCTGTCCGTGTAACGCTACGCTATTATTAATCATTGTAAGTTATGTTCAACCTTTTTAAATTAATGTCTCGTAGCTAAGTTATTATTATGCTTATTTAAATCGAAGTAATCGTGATGTTGGGCTAAATATTAAAGACGGGGTAATTGGGCTTTGGACCATAATTGGGGTTTGGATAAAAGAACGACACTTGTGGAAATTAGACTATGGGCTATTAATGGGTTTTATATTAACTAAATGATACCTCATTAATTTAATATATAGACTTATAATTTGACGTATTTATATATAACCACATACGCTTGACTGGGTACGGCGGGCGGGATATCTATAAATACCAATAATTATTCATTTGACTGGACACGGGGATGGATTAATAATCAATAGACTTGTTGAAACAGGGGTGAATTACATACAAGGGTAATTGGTGTAATTGTTAACAAAGTAATAAAACCTTGGATTACACGCAGTCAATAACCTGGTGTATTCATTAAACAAAGTATTAAAACCTTGTTACAGTTCGAATCCCCAATCAGTTGGAATATTTGACTTCGGGTATAAGGATAATTTGACGAAGACTCTCGCACTTTATATTTATGACTGATGGACTATTATGGACAAACCCGTATGGACATATCGAATAATCCAGGACAAAGGACAATTAACCCATGGTAATAAACTAAAATCAACACGTCGAACATCATGATTACGGAAGTTTAAATAAGCATAATTCCTTTATTTTATATCTCGTCGCACTTTTATTTACTGTCATTTTATTTATCGCACTTTAATTTATCGCACCTTAATTATTGTCATTTACGCTTTAAATTAAGTTGTATTTATTTTTAATATTTTACATTAGGTTTTAACTGCGACTTAAGACATAAAATCGATAAACCGGTCATTAAACGGTAAAAACCCCCTTTTATAATAATAATAATACTACATATATATATATATATATATATATATATATATATATATATATATATATATATATATATATATATATATATATATATATATATATATATATATTTATACAAATATAGTTTTTAAAAATATAGCGTTAAACTTGGCTAGCTCCCTGTGGAACGAACCGGACTTACTAAAAACTACACTACTGTACGATTAGGTACACTGCCTATAAGTGTTGTAGCAAGGTTTCGGTATATCCATTCTATAAATAAATAAATAACTTGTGTAAAATTGTATCGTATTTAATAGTATTTTTCAATAAAAATATAACTATTTCGTATACACCTCTGCACACATCATGGGTGCCTAGAATGGGAGATTTCCGACAAGTGCTACTTGATGAAGCGCATAAGTCAAAGTATTCCATTCATCCGGGGGCGACGAAGATGTATTATGATTTGAAGAAAGAGTATTGGTGGCCGGGCATGAAACGTGATGTTGTTAAGTATGTTGAACATTGTGTCACGTGTTTGCAAGTTAAAGCCGAACACCAAAAGCCGTACGGCAAGCAACAACCGTTGTAAGTCCCGAAATGGAAATGGGAGCACATTACCATGGATTTCATTACAAAGTTACCAAAGATGGTGAGAACCCAATTTGATACGATTTGGGTGATGGTTGATCGGTTGACAAAGAGTGCTTTGTTTCTTCCCATTCGGGAAACGATATCGTCAGAGACTTTGTCAAAGTTGTTTATCAAGGAAGTAATATCGAGACATGGGGTTCCTATATCTATTATTTTGGATCGGGATACTCGTTTCACATCTCGGTTTTGGAATAAGTTTCATGAAGATATGGGTACACAATTGAGAATGAGCACGGCGTACCATCCTCAAACGGACGGTCAAACTGAACGTACGAATCAAACATTGGAGGATATGTTACGGGAGTGTATTATCGATTTCAGTAGTAGTTGGGATGAGCACTTACCTTTGGTGAAATTCTCGTACAATAATAACTATCATGCTAGTATTGGAATGCCACCTGTGACAACCCGAAAATTTCCGATCAAATTTAAACTTCATCTTTATATGATTTCAACAAGATAAGCAAAGTTTGTAATATTGATTCTTAAACTTTTTGAACTAATGTTATATATTCAGTTAACCTTTGACTATTGACCGATGATTTACGAAAATCGACTAAGTAATTATTTACCCCCCTCTAGTTACTTACATATATATATACAATAAGTTGGAATATTAATTATTCATAAATAACTTGCAATGTGTATTTAAAAACTGATTTATGTATATTAAATAAAGATATATACATATATATAATTTCAAGTTATTTAGTAAATGATAGTAATATTCGTTTATTGATTCGATTGATATTTAGATAAGTTAACTAAAACATTTAAGATGAACAAGTAAAACACTAATTTACTACAGTATTTTCGAATTGCTACAGTACCCGAGAAGCTACAGTGTTTTCGAAAATCACTATTTGCTACAGTAAAAATCATTTGCTACAGTGTTTTCGAAAATCACTATTTGCTACAGTAA
Source organism: Rutidosis leptorrhynchoides (assembly GCF_046630445.1). Taxonomy (NCBI): domain Eukaryota; kingdom Viridiplantae; phylum Streptophyta; class Magnoliopsida; order Asterales; family Asteraceae; genus Rutidosis; species Rutidosis leptorrhynchoides. Next base: position 75,877,492 of record NC_092334.1, read on the forward strand.
AAACGACTTTGCTACAGTAAAATACTATTTACTACAGTAAAAACAACTTGCTACAGTAAATACTATTTGCTACAGTGAACACTATTTGCTACAGTGAAAACTATGTCGACAAACAAGAAAACAAAAAATATTGGATGCGTACCAGCTGGCCATACGATCGCAATGCAAATGGGCATGAAACCCATGCGATCGCATGGGGCTTGGGATCAGGAAATGTCAATAAATTGATCGATTTCTCGCGCAGTTCTTCACACTCTATCTCTCTATCTTACTGATATACTCAGTAATTATTTATTTATTTTATTATTTATATTATTATTATTATTATTATTATTATTATTATTATTATTATTATTATTATTATTAGGATTAATATTATTATTAATCTTATTATTGGTATTATTATTAGTAGTATTATACATAAAATATTACGACGGGAGTATGCTAGAACGATTTCAAAATGAGTTTTCAAATGGGTTTAAGCTAAGGAAACTATGGGTTATAGCTATGGAGGTTATGGGTAATGTTCATGGGTATTGTTCGCAAGCCAAACTTAGTGTTTATTATCTCCGTTGCATCTACGTACTTTCCTACAATATTGAATCACAATATTGATACGTGAGCATTCATATCTTATCTTTTATATATTAATAGTGTATCCATGTCTAGTGCTCGAGTATATATGTTTATGCATGCTTTAATTTTGTAGTTAGATAGTTTATGATGAATCACGAAATTGATACATATGCTACTGATATAAAGTATATGATATGCATGTTTTTGGAAAGCTGGCGAAAAATTATTAACTTTCATTTAGAAATCGCGTGATTTCGATGAACGGATTAAAAGATATGGTCAACTGAATTATGCTTGACGTTACTTGAAATTGTGTTTGAAACTGTAAATTAATATTTAAACAACTTGTCTATGAGATTGATAAATTGGATTTTTAGATATTACTAATCGAGTAAATCAATTTCTATATAAGGCACGTCTCGTTTTGGTAAACAATTGTCAAAATTGACTGTCTTATCAGGTTTTAAAGCTTTATAAACACTATAATCTAATTTGACAAGTATTGGAAAAACTATGTGAAATAATAAAATATGTTCGACTTTCATGATAATTCAAATATAATATAGCTCCTGAAATAAATAATATTTTGAGTTTGATAAACTATAAATTCGTTCAATTATCAAGACTTATATTATGTTAATAAACATGTATAGATTTAAAGATCATATTGGGTCATGTTGACTTTTGAGATGACTTTTGTTAACTTTTGCATGTCGGTCTCGAGTATTAGGATTGTAATACACTATGACCTGGCCTAGCTTGTTAGACATGTATTGACCAACATATGTTCTCTAGGTTGAGATCTACGGTTATTTTGCATTCCGAGTTTCGGTCACATTTCGGTGAATGACCTTATGTGCTGCTAAGGTGAGTTTCATTTGCTCCCTTTTTAATTGCTTTTGCAATCTATATTTTTGGGCTGAGAATACATGCACTTTATTTTAAAAACAATGGAAACAAGTACATACTTAATTCTACACTGAGTTTGAACCGAAAATCCCTTAGCTTTGGTAACTAGTAACTACCGGTTATAAGAACTGGTGGGCGCGAGTAGTTATATATGGATCCATAGGGCTTGACATCCCCGTCTGTTCCAGGTATAGAAACCCTAGCCTGAACTATAAAACAGACGTATGCTATTTGAGTTTAGTACACGTTGGATTGCGTGTATTGTACATGTTGGTTGCATGTATGTTAAAAGAGGGGTACTTATTATAGACGTTAAAGTTTAGTTACCAGGGTGCTCAATCTTGTAGAATAATTTGATAAACGTTTCTGGATGAAACAACTGAAATCTTGTGATCCACCTTTATATACAGATTATGTGCAACATTAAAACTATGAACTCACCAACCTTTGTGTTGACACTTTTAAGCATGTTTATTCTCAGGTTCCTAGAAGTCTTCCGCTGTTTGCTTATACGTTATACAAGCTATGTGCATGGAGTCATACATGCTTTATTAGAGAAAACTTTGCATTCACAAAATCATCACCATGTATCTTATTTGACTGTATTGTCAACGGATGTATTGTTAGAAACTATTATATACGATGATTGTCTATACGTAGAAATCATCCGACGTCGAAAACCTTGGATTTATATATTCATTTATGGTGTACCTTTTCAAAAGAATGCAATGTTTACAAAACGTATCATATAGAGGTCAAAACCTCACTATGAAATCAATGAATGATGTATACATCTAAATCGATTTGGACGGGTCATCACAGTTGGCATCAGAGCTTGAGGTCATAGGGAACCAGAATTTTCATTAGTGTGTTTAACTAGTAATTGTTAGGATGCATTAATGAGTCTGGACTATGATCGTATCTGTTTTTATCGAGTTTTGCTTATCATTTTTGAATCTAGACACGTTTTTCTGCATTTATTGCATAGATGGTATACAGACAAATTCATATCTTAACATATCTGTTACGGTAAACTTTTTCTAACATCTTCCTAAAATTTCTCCGTAATTTATGGGATTTTGGTATTATATATACATATGTAAATTATGTGTTGAAGAATACCAATCTAAGTCCTATAATCTATTTCACATCAAAAATCATTCCCCTGATTATACAAAATGGATCCCGCATCTAGTTCAAATTTCTCGGATTCCGACAGCTATTCCGATATGGATATTCACCTAAGCTCCGAAAGCAGTGTAACCGGAATGTATCAATCCATTAGCCATCATCTATTCTAGATGGATTGGGGATGGGTTCGTAGCCGACTCAGTCAATGAAGACAAGAAGAAGGCGATCCTTTCCACCCACCAAAATTCCCTACTGGCGAAGAACCTGAAGCACTTACCGGTGAACCAGTCCGAAACACCATTTTCACTCTCATTTCCAGAGTATCTCACCACGATTATATATTATCTAAACTTCTAGATCTTATTCATCCGCTCGTCCGAACCGACAATCACCCCGGTGTAATAGAAGAAGTTAACGAGCTTCGCGCTCGAGTAGTGACTTTAGAGAATATGGTGCAAAGGTTACAAGCACCAGCAGCATTACCGACATCAACAGTACCACCATCATCAATACCAACAGTACCATTACCACCATCAACAACATCCACATCCCATGATTCAACATCACAAGATGTTCCACGAGCATCAACGTCATACGCGCCATAGATACCAAGGAGTACCAACAACAATAACCGATGAAGTATTGATTCATAACTTCATTGGAGAAATATTCTACGGCGATTATGTAATATCTAAAGTTTTAGAGATTAAATTCTAGTCCTAATCAAAAACCAGATGAGATTAATATTATGTTAACTCATTAAATCCATAATTACATCTAAAGAAAATATATATGTAGGTATATTTTCATAAACATTGTAATTAAAAATCCTTTTGTACAAACTGTTAATGGTGAGAATATTTTAACAGGTAGGTAATACCCGAGAGATATATAAATTCACAACTAATATGTTACATTCTTCGATTCTGATTCAGCAATCATCAACTATACTCACTACTTTCACAACAATATACATTATTTCATAGAAATCAAAACAACCGTTCTCATCCAAACTCAATTTCATATTCTGATTTTGACAGATCAGAATCCAAGTCAAGTCTCAACAAGAGACATCACTCTTAAATCTCTACATCTTTCAAAGCTATACTTTAACTTCAAAACTGTAATAGAACATCACTTCTACCCAGAAAAATATTCGTATCATTCAAAATTCTAGAACATCATATGTATATTAACAATTAGAATCTGTGTTCAAACCCATCGAAATTCCTAAAGACACTTCAAATAATGAGCAATCGAGATGATAATCCAACCACATATTACCCACAGTCTTGCACCTGAAAAACTCTCGAAACCAAAGTCATAGTTTAACACGTATCTGTTGTAGTGACCCGAACTTTTCCATGTTTATATATATTAAATGAAATTGTTATTTACATGATTAAGTGTTTCCAACATGTTAAGCAATCAAACTTGTTAAGACTTGATTAATTGAAATAGGTTTCATATAGACAATTGACCACCTAAGTTGACCGGTGATTCACAAACGTTAAAACTTGTAAAAACTATATGATAACATATATATGATTATATATATAGTTAACATGAAATTATGATAAGTAAGTATATCATTAGGTATTTTAACAATGAGTTATATACATAAAATTGAGTTTATTGAATTAAGAAACTCGAAACGATATATATATAACGATTATCGTTATAACAACGTCTTACTAAATACATATGAATCATATTAAGATATTGATACACTATGTTTAATCATGATAAATGATAAGTAAACATGTCATTAAGTGTATTAACAATGAACAACATATGTAAAAACAAGACTACTAACTTAATGATTTCGAAACGAGACATATATGTAATGATTATCGTTGTAACAACATTTAACTGTATATATATCATACTAAGATATATTAATATATCATAATATCATGATAATGTAATAATTTAAAATCTCATTAGATATAATATGGGTTAACAACATTTAACATGATCGTTAACTTAAAGGTTTCAAATCAACATTTACATGTAACGACTAACGATGACTTAACGACTCAGTTAAAATGTATATACATGTAGTGTTTTAATATATATTCATACACTTTTGAAAGACTTCAAGACACTTATCAAAATACTTCTACTTAACAAAAATGCTTACAATTACATCCTTGTTCCGTTTCATCAACAATTCTACTCGTATGCACCCGTATTCGTACTCGTACAATACACAGCTTTTAGATGTATGTACTATTGGTATATACACTCTAATGATCAGCTCCTAGTAGCCCATGTGAGTCACCTAACACATGTGAGAACCATCATTTGGCAACTAGCATGAAATATCTCATAAAATTACAAAAATATTAGTAATCATTCATGACTTATTTACATGTAAACAAAATTACACATCCTTTATATCTAATCCATATACCAACGACCAAAAACACCTACAAACACTTTCATTCTTCAATTTTCTTCATCTAATTGATCTCTGTCAAGTTCTATCTTCAAGTTCTAAGTGTTCTTCATAAATTCTATAAGTTCTAGTTTCATAAAATCAAGAATACTTCCAAGTTTGCTAGCTTACTTCCAATCTTATAAAGTGATCATCCAACCTTAAGAAATCTTTCTTATTTACAGTAAGATATCTTTATAATGCAAGGTAATACTCATATTCAAACTTTGATTCAATTTCTATAACTATAACAATCTTATTTCGAGTGGAAATCTTACTTGAACTTGTTTTCGTGTCATGATTCTACTTCAAGAACTTTCAAGCCATCCAAGGATCCTTTGAAGCTAGATCTATTTTTTTCATTTCCAGTAGGTTTATCCACACAACCTGAGGTAGTAATGATGTTCATAACATCATTCGATTCATATATATAAAACTACCTTATTCGAAGGTTTAAACTTGAAATCACTAGAACATAGTTTAGTTAATTCTAAACTTGTTCGCAAACAAAAGTTAATCCTTCTAACTTGACTTTTAAAATCAACTAAACACATGTTCTATATCTATATGATATGCTAACTTAATGATTTAAAACCTGGAAACACGAAAAACACCGTAAAACCGGACATACGCCGTCGTAGTAACACCGCGGGCTGTTTTGGGTTTGATAATTAAAGACTATGATAAACTTTGATTTAAAATTTGTCCTTCTGGGAAAATGTTTTTTCTTATGAACATGAAACTATATCCAAAAATCTTGGTTAAACTCAAAGTGGAAGTATGTTTTCCAAAATGATCATCAAGACGTCGTTCTTTCGACTGAAATGACTACCTCTTACAAAAACGACTTATAACTTATATTTCTGACTATAAACCTATATTTTTTCTATTTAGATTCATAAAAAATAGTTCAATATGAAACCATAGCAATTTGATTCACTCAAAACGGATTTAAAACGAAGAAGTTATGGGTAAAACAAGAATGAATATTTTTTTTGATTGTTGTAGCTACGGGAAATATTGTAACAATTCTATACAAATTATATCCTAGCTAACTTATATTGTATTATACATGTATTCTAATATATTATGTAATCTTGGGATACCATAGACATGTATGCAAATGTTTTGACATATCATATCGACCCATCTATATATATTATTTGGAACAACCATAGACACTCTAGATGCAGTAATGTTGGAGTTAGCTATACAGGGTTGAGGTTGATTCCAAAAAATATATATACTTTGAGTTGTGATCTAGCCTGAGATGTGAATACACTGGGTCGTGGATTGATTCAAGATAATGTATATCAATTTATTTCTGTACATTTAACTATGGACAACTAGTTGTAGGTTACTAACGAGGACATCTGACTTAATAAACTTAAAACGTCAAAATGTATTAAAAGTGTTGTAAATATATTTTAAACATACTTTGATATATATGTACATATTTGTTATAGGTTTGTGAATCGACCAGTGGCCAAGTCTTACTTCCCGACGAAGTAAAAATCTGTGAAAGTGAGTTATAGTCCCACTTTTAAAATATAATATTTTGGGATGAGAATACATGCAGTTTTATAAATGTTTTACGAAATAGACACAAGTAAATGAAACTACATTATATGGGTGAATGATCGAAGCCGAATATGCCCCTTTTGCTTGGTAACCTAAGAATTAGTAAACCGATCTACTAATTGACGCGAATCCTAAAGATAGATCTATTGGGCCTAACGAACCACATCCAAAGTACCGAATGCTTTAGTACTTCGAATTCGTTTTTATCATGTCCGAAGGATTTCCTGGAATGATAGGAGATATTTTTATATGCATCTTGTTAATGTCGGTTACCAGGTGTTCACCATATGAATGATTTTTATCTCTATGTATGGGATGTATATTGAAATATGAAATCTTGTGGTCTATTATTATGATTTGATAATATATAGGTTAAACCTATAACTCACCAACATTTTTGTTGACGTTTTAAGCATGTTTATTCTCAGGTGATTATTAAGAGCTTCCGCTGTTGCATACTAAAATAAGGACAAGATTTGGAGTCCATGCTTGTATGATATTATGTAAAAACTGCATTCAAGAAACTTATTTTTGATGTAATATATTCTTATTGTAAACTATTATGTAATGGTCGTGTGTAAACAGTATATTTTAGATTATCATTATTTGATAATCTACGTAATGCTTTTTAAACCTTTATAGATAAAATAAAGGTTATGGTTGCTTTAAAAATGAATGCAGTCTTTGAAAAACGTCTCATATAGAGGTCAAAACTTCGCGACAAAATCAATTAATATGGAACGTTTATAATCAATATGAATGGGACATTTCATCCGTGTCAGATCCTTTGGCATTTATTAGCAAAAATAAATTTTCAATCCCTTTTTAAGGTAGACTGTTTTGTCACAGCTCCAACAAATCAACTTTAATTGTTCATTCGAATAAGCCTTATTATAACGATTACCCCTTCATCATTGTTACTGGGGAACCCTTTATATCTCGCCACATTAGCAGTAAACTTACCAATAATTTCATTGATCTTTAAGCCTCTCCTAAAAATCACTATACTTATTCATTGAAACCCTATCATGTACTCATCTGCATCTTGTAATGGTAGTTACCATACCAAAAAGCTTGAATCATTATTCTCGAATCTCGCAGCAATTTTACGCCAACAGTTATATATATACATATAACGTCTACCTCCAAGACTTACATACTTCGAATGTGAATTTTTTGAAAAACACCCTGAATTACGAACTAGTTCTCGAAATTTTGAAAAATGCTGATGAAGCAACAAAACTGTAAATGACCTTAACATCCAAAAGTTTGATGATAAAGAATAGTGTGTTGGCAAAGCTCAGAAAAAGAGAAGATTTGGTACTGAAAAACGAATTGAGCAAACCCTGAAGGAGGCTGTGGACAAATCACAAAGACTAAACCTACCTTCAAAGAATCCAAATGATTCAGTGTCTGCTGAAGTCTTTAGCGAATACATTACTCCTGACTCTAAACCTTTACGGACAAATTTTCTTTATCATCTTTTGATATTAGAAATTCGAAGATAACATCGTATCTTTCATTATAAATATCCTCGATATTTCTGAAGATATTTTCATAACTATTCTTATCTGAAATCATCTATCTCCTCGCGTTATCTGTATTACATCATAAAGGAAACTGTTTAGTTTCTATATTCTGTAAACCTTCGAGTTTAAATTATGAATATTTTTTAAGTAGTGTTGGGAACTGAAGCATGAGTTAGTATAATATAATGACACTTGATCAACGTGATTATATTACAGTAAGTTATGCTGAGTTTCTAATGGAACGTGATAAAGGTTCAAAGATCATATCCTCATCATGAACCATGTTACATAACTCTTTCATTCTATTTAACCTCTAAACATATCAAGAAAATATTTTTCTTGATGATTCGGTCTTTTTCGAATATTCTGGTAATTTGACAAATCAAATTGTGCTATTACCTTTCCTTTCTGCTTTGTATATTATGATAATTCGAAACTCCATACCTACAAATTCTGGACCATTATTCGCTTGACTTGAAGTCAGGAAGAAGAAAACAAAAGCATGAAGCTCCGAAATAGAAATAGAAGTATAAATCGCAGCAAATAGGAGAGAGCATTAACTGTGGATGTCAATGATTATAGAAAGACAGAAGCAGAGACATTGAAATATAAGGAAAAATATAAAACCCAATAACAACCCAAAAATTTCAAACCATATATATCGATGCATATAGTAACATAAAGACACGGGAGAACTAAAAACACTATAAAACCAAGAGTATAGTAGAAGTGAATAGATTCTTCCGGTGGCAGATGAAAAAGAATGATGAAGGATATGAAAGTTATGAGTATATCAAGAATCAGAATTGGATGGAGCATAGTGACGAATGTTTTAAAGTATGAATTGAGAGAGAAAGAATAGAAGGTGTGAGCTGTGGAAATAAGGAAACCATGAGGGTGGATTTATAGTGAAGTATCAGACAGAGCAATCGAGACAGATCATCGCATTTAACCAAAGAGGATTCTAATTTCCTTAATTACCGAAGAATCAAATCTTATTATGAAGATTTTCTCTAAATCCCTTGAACTCCGGAAATCAACCCTACCTACGTCAAAAGATATGACGAAACTTTATTTTCTCATTTCACTCTTTTGCAATAGTTTCACTCGTACTCTTCACATAAACGAATTGTTTTATCCATATTACTCAATGATGATAAAACTCTAATTTTTAACTCATATGAGTCATGAAAGCATACTTATTGTCAGCCATGACCATTTCAATCAAATTTTGGGACGAAATTTCTTTAACGGGTAGGTACTGTGACAACCCGGAAATTTCCGACCAAATTTAAACTTAATCTTTATATGATTTCAACAAGATAAGTAAAGTCTGTAATATTGATTCTCAAACTTTTTGAACTAATGTTATATATTCAGTTAACCTTTGACTATTGACCGACGATTCACGAACATATATATATATATATATATATATATATATATATATATATATATATTGTTGGTTAAGATTCAAAGCATAATACTCAAAAGATAATCACTTGGTTTTGATGATGACACACAAGAACTGAGAAGTTAAATCATATGTAGGACGACATGAGTTCATGAGCCTAAACTATCTCTAGCAAAAGACCAATAATTAAGAAATCATCTTGGGAAAATTGCTACACGGCTGCACCACGGTAGAACGTGTAATCAACCGTGTGTGTCCTGCACCAACGAGTTCAAGCTGTTCTAAAACTGCAAACCCACGGCTGAACTCACGGACGACCGCAACCCGACCACAGTTCTTTCTGTTACCAATCTTGACCAAATAAAGATTGACTAGTTTCCCGGCATCTATAATTTACAAAACCTTTTTAAACATGCTTATAATAGTTGCCCTCTTTGATCTTAAAAGAGTTTTGAATCAAAAGATGCTAATTTTCATTAATCACACCCAATGACATCTTAATGACACTTTAAGCTTGATTTAGGCTAAAACACTCAAGTGTCATATCCCTTTACCCCAATTCATAATATCATTTAAACATACTAATAATGGTCATTAAAGTCCCAATTAAAGAGTTGCTCTCCCATTAGTTCTATGTAGCATTATTTGTGCAAGTATGTAATTAGTTCAAGTCTAGTCAAGTTGTAACAAGAATCATCATGTTCAAACTAGATTCAAACTAGTTCAATTAAGTTGTAACAATGTTTTAAAGGGCAAGAAACTCCCATAAGCTAAATGACAAGTAATTAAGAAGGTTGATGAAGATTTTTGGAAGTTAATGGTTTGTCAAGAGACAAAAATCTGCAATTACCTCTTTTGGTAATCAATGACAATTGGTCAAGGATTAAAGACTTTCTTCTTTAAAGGACATGTCAACTTCCAAGCTTATGTCCAAAACATAAAGGGTAATGAGGATAATTTCAGAAGTAATTGGCCACTAGTTGCAGCTGCTCAACAAGGCAAAATGACAAATTTCAAAGGACAAAAATGGCCATAAGAATCAGATTTCAGAAGTACACGGTCGACCATTCAGTGAGCCGTATAACTTCCAGGCAGATTTCTCTTTCCTATAAAAGCCAAGCCTTGAAGCATTTGAAGACTCACCTCTTGCACTCATATTTTCTCATACTTACTGATATCTTTCTTATACTCAATTTGTAATCTTTTAGAGTGATTCTAGCAAGAGTACTTGTAAGCTTAAAGTTGTAAGTTTACTTGTAAACTATCTTCTTAAAGGGATCTAGAGGATAGTTGTGTTTTCACTAGGATAAGTTCATTAGGATCTTGTGGTAAGAGCTATAGGTGTTTGTGAAGTCTTCAAAGGGACGTAAGAGTTCACAAGGGGCGGCTAATCATAGTACTAGTGTTGTATCCGGACACTCCACCGAGTTTGGAGTATCATAGTGAAGAAAAATCTTAATTCGTAGAATTGAGGAGTGGATTAAGGAAGATTAGTTAACAGCTTCCCGAACCACTATAAATCGTTGTGTTCATTCTCTCTTCCCTTATCTTTTATTTACAATTTAACTTATATTTATATTGTTAGCATTATTAGAGAACAAACATTTCAAATCACACTATATCAAGTTCAAATTCAACTAAACGCTAAAGAAATTTTTTAAAAATCGACTAAGTAACTATTCACCCCCCTCTAGTTACTTACATATATATATATATATATATATATATATATATATATATATATACACACACAATAAGTTGGAATATTAATTATTCATAAATAACTTGCAATGTGTATTTAAAAACTGATTTATGTATATTAAATAAAGATATATATATATATATATATATATATATATATATATATATATATATATATATATATATATATATATATATATAATTTCAAGTTATTTAGTAAACGATAGTAACATTCGTTTATTGATTCGATTGATATTTAGATAAGTTAACTAAAACGTTTAAGATGAAAAAGTAAAACACTAATTTACTACAGTATTTTCGAATTGCTACAGTACCCGAAAAGCTACAGTGTTTTCGAAAATCACTATTTGCTACAGTAAAAATCATTTTGCTACAGTGTTTTAGAAAATCACTATTTGCTACAGTGAAAAATATGTCGACAAACAAGAAAACAAAATATATTGGGTGCGTACCAGCTGGCCATGCGATCGCATGGCAAATGGGCATGAAACCCATGCAATTGCATGGGGCTTGGGATCAGGAAATGTCTATAAATTGATTGAATTCTCGCGCAGTTCTTCACACTCTATCTCTCTATCTTACTGATATACTCCGTAATTATTTATTTATTTTATTATTTATATTATTATTATTGTTATTATTATTGTTATTATTATTATTATTATTATAATTATTAGGATTAATATTATTATTAATCTTATTATTGGTATTATTATTAGTAGTATTATACATAAAATATTACGACGGGAGTATGCTCGACCGATTTCAAAACGAGTTTTCAAATGGGTTTAAGCTAAGGAAACTATGGGTTATAGCTATGGAGGTTATGGGTAATGTTCGTGGGTATTGTTCGCAAGTCAAACTTAGTGTTTATCATCTCCGTTGCATCTACGTACTTTCCTATAATATTGAATCACAATATTGATACGTGAGCATTCATATCTTATCTTTTATATATTAATAGTGTATCCATGTCTAGTGCTCGAGTATATATGTTTATGCATGCTTGATTGCTTTAATTTTGTAGTTCAATAGTTTATGATGAATCACGAAATTGATACATATGCTACTGATATAAAGTATATGATATGCATGTTTTTGGAAAGCTGATGAAAAATTATTAACTTTTCATTTAGAAATTGCGTGATTTCGATGAACGGATTAAAAGATATGGTCAACTGAATTCTGTTTGATATTAATTGAAATTGTGTTTGAAACTGTAAATTAATATTTAAACAACTTGTCTATGAGATTGATAATTTGGATTTTTAGATATTACTAATTGAGTAAATGAATTTCTATATAAGGCACATCTCGTTTTGGTAAACAATTGTCAAAATTGACTGTCTTATCAGGTTTTAAAGCTTTATAAACGCTATAATCTAATTTGACAAGTATTGGAAAAACTATGTGAAATAATAAAATATGTTCGATTGTCATGATAATTCAAATATAATATAGCTCTTGAAATAAATAATATTTTGAGTTTGATAAACTATAAATTCGTTCAATTATCAAGACTTATATTATGTTAATAAACATGTATAGATTTAAAGATCATATTGGGTCAGGTTGACTTTTGAGATGACTTTTGTTAACTTTTGTTAAAGATCATGTCGGTCTAGAGCATTAGGATTGCGATACACTATGACCTGACCTAGCTTGTTAGACATGTATTGACCAACATATGTTCTCTAGGTTGAGATCTACGGTTATTTTGCATTCCGAGTTTCGGTCATATTTCGGTGAATGACCTTATGTGCTGCTAAGGTGAGTTTTATTTGCTCCCTTTTTAATTGCTTTTGCAATCTATATTTTTGGGCTGAGAATACATGCACTTTATTTTAAAATCAATGGACACAAGTACATACTTAATTCTACACTAAGTTTGAACCGAAAATCCCTTAGCTTTGGTAACTAGGAACTGCCGGTTATAAGAACTGGTGGGCACGAGTAGTTATATATGGATCCATAGGGCTTGACATCCCCGTCTGTTCCAGGTATAGAAACCCTAGCCTGAACTATAAAACAGACGTATGCTATTTGAGTTAAGTACATGTTGGATTGCGTGTATTGTACATGTTAGTTGCATGTATGTTAAAACAGGGGTACTTATTATAGACATTAAAGTTTAGTTACCAGGGTGCTCAATCTTGTAGAATAATTTGATAAACATTTCTGGATGAAACAACTGAAATCTTGTGATCCAACTTTATATACAGATTATGCGCATCATTAAAACTATGAACTCACCAACCTTTGTGTTGACACTTTTAAGCATGTTTATTCTCAGGTTCCTAGAAGTCTTTCGCTGTTTGCTTATACGTTATACAAGCTATGTGCATGGAGTCATACATGCTTTATTCGAGGAAACTTTTCATTCACAAAATCATCACCATGTATCTTATTTGACTGTATTGTCAACGGATGTATTGTTAGAAACTATTATATATGATGATTGTATATACGTAGAAATCAACAGACGTCGAAAACCTTGGATTTATATATTCATTTATGGTGTACCTTTTCAAAAGAATGTAATGTTTCCAAACGTATCATATAGAGGTCAAAACCTCACTATGAAATCAATGAATGATGTATTCGTCCAAATGGATTTGGACGGGTCATCACAGTTGGCATCAGAGCTTGAGGTCATAGGAAACCAGAATATGCATTAGTGTGTTTAACTAGAAATTATTAGGATGCATTAGTGAGTCTGGACTATGACCGTATCTATTTTTATCGAGTTTTGCTTATCATTTTTGAATCTAGACACGTTTTCCTGCATTTATTGCATAGATGGTATACAGACGAATTCATATCTTAACATATCTGTTATGGTAACGCTCCGATTCAAGTGGGGGAGAGTTGTAACATCCCGTTTTCCCCGTATGTGATTTAAGGTACGTATTTGATCATATGAACGTTTATACTTAGTTGTATGTGTGATTAAATGAATTAAAGTTTTAGTTTGAAGTATACGAGTTTTATATATATATATATATATATATATATATACACTTGAGAATGTATGCATGTATAAGTATATACACGGGTTATGAAGGTATTAAACCGAGAGAGACCTTGTGGTGACATTTAGGTGTTTATACGAAGTGAGAATGGGGTGTACGAGTCGCGTAAACAATAATTGGATTAGATAGTCAAAAATTGGTCAGATGGCGCCCATCGGCACGCCGCGGAGAGGGATAGTCGCGCCGCGACATTGTACTCAAATCAGGATCAGGTTCCATTTTAAACAGCTCGAAAACTACGTTGTACGCAGTGTCGCGAGAGCCTACGGTCGCGTCGCGACAACACTGCCGAACTGATCCGTTTTTCAGTTTTTAAAAAGGGTGGTTCAAGGGTATTTTCATCTTTTCCTGTGTGGATCAGATTGTGGCTCAAATCTTAGCCACTTATCTCATTTCTTCATTTTCTTTTCTATTTTCTTTCTCTATTTTCTCTCAAAACTTAAAACCCACTTAGATTTAAATTGAGACTTGAAGGTGAAGATTTGTGAATCGATCTTTAGAGCAAGAAGTAAATTTGTTCTCCTCATTCTTAGTTATGATTTGATAGTCTAGGTAAGTCTTAACTTCGTGTTTTGAGTTTTAGTTGATTTATGGCTAGGGTTTGCTCATTTGAGGCTTGTAAGACCCATTTGGGGGTTGAATGGGTGAATTTGGGTTAAATTGATATAAGGAAAACCCTAATAGCTATAATCTAGGGTTTGGTCATGAAAATTGAGGTTTGTAAGTGTCAATTGTGTTGTTAGTCACTAAAACACTTGTAAAATGATGAAAGATTTGTTAATGGGTTAAGTTTGACCAAAATTTGTAAGTCTAAGTGTTAAAATGGGTTAAATGGGCAATTGTTGACCTAGTGGGTAAGATGGGTATGAAAATACCCATGATTTGTGTTATTTGGTGTTAGTAGACTTTAAATCACTAGCTTTTAGTGATTTACGATGAGTCTTGGCCATTAATGGGCGGTTTTGGTGTAAGTGAGTCATTTAATGCATTTGGGTCATTAAATGCTCAAGAGTTAAGTATTGATGGTTAGCTCCACAAGTTTGTATATTGATTTGTGTACTTAATGTATTAGGTACTTCGCTTGAGGCGTGCGGATTATAATCATCACCTTGGTGTTAAGATGAGTGAGATATTTATGCATGTATGTATATAGTATATTTATTTGTATGCTATGGTATGACCCACGGAGCCGGGAGTGCCATAGTGTGTGCCAGTGTGCTATGATGTGAACCACAGAGCCGGTAGCATCATAGTGCACGTGTTGTGATGTGAACCACGGAGCCGGTAGCATCAAAGTGTGAACCACGGAGCCGGTAGCACTATAAAATTAGGTGTGTACCACGGAGCAGGTAGCACCGAAGTGTGAACCACGGAGCCGGTAGCACTATAAAAGAGTATGACTCGAATGCATAGTGACGTGAACCACGGAGCCGGTAGCGTCATAGCATTACATATGGTGTGAACCACGGAGCCGGTAGCACCATGATGTGTGTATGGTTAACCATATAGTTTATATATGTGTTGTAGTGTAGCATATTATGTTTTGAAGTATGTGCTATTGTTTATGCTAGTTGCAGTAATGGAGATTATTAGCTTTATACTTGGAGTTCATATGCTAATATTATTTTGCTAGCATGTTTGTGGTGTGTGCGTAGGTGATCGCAAGTAAGTATATTATATATGCATGTGTATACTTATTGCACTCACTAAGCGTTAGCTTACCCCTCTCGTTGTTTACTTTTTAGATGCAGGTGCGGAGAAAGGTAAGGGGGTTGTAGGGCACTAGTTTCCCCTTGTTGGATGCTTGTTGAAGCTTTTGGAAGTCGACCTAGCGTTTTGGGTAGTTTAGCCCCAAACCATGCTCGGGTGTTGTTTGGATTAAAACTATCACGTTAATGGGTCGAACTTACATTACATTTGATTAAGGACCTTTGTGTCTTCTTTGTAAACATTAAACTTGTTGTATTGGTTTAAACGGGTTGTATGGAACGGTTTACGTTATGTAACCATTTAATTGGGCGTTAATGGTTTATAAATATATATATATAAAAATTGTCGTGTTGAATACGGGTTGGGTTGTTTCAAGTGGTATCAGAGCATGGTCTAAGGGATTTAGACGACTTGAGATAGGTGCCTAGACTTAGACTTTATTGTGTATGCGTTTTATGCGGGACTTATAGGAGACGGGTCGGACCGGGTTTGGTTAGTGCATAGTTTTATGTGAACTAACCTTGCGCTATTTGTTTTGTATTGTATTTGGAATCCATCAAGCGAGATAGACGTTGTACTAACAAGTTAATGCGAGATGCTCGCGTAATAATGACTAGCTACCATTGTTACGGGTGCAAATCGTGTCAAACAAGCGAAGTACGACAATTGTTGAGCAAGATGGGGCGGTAAGGTGTATATGTGTATATATGTGTGTCATGACTTATCGTTTCGTTGTCTAATTTATTTCGTTTTATAGAATGAAAATGAGAAACGGTCATGATACCGAAAATGGAGGCCCGAGCGAGGACTCTGAATTCACGGCCAAAGTTGAGGCCATCTTTAAACGTCAAAGAACGGAGTTTCTCGAGGATGTTAGAAAGATGTTCCTAGATTCGATTGACGAGCAAGTAGTCGATTTAGTAAAAGAACAAATTAAGGTCGTTCTTCACGAAGATAATGTTGGAAGGCGAGACTTTTTCTACAAGAATTTCAAAGATGCTCAACCTCCCACTTTTGAGGCGAACGGGACCCACTTAAGAGTGCCCGTTGGATCCCCGATATGCAGGGGCTTTTCGTACTTGTGAATGCCCTCTCGAAAAGAAGACGAGGTATGGTTGTAGCATGTTAAGGAGCGGTGCCAAGTTGTGGTGGGACGCGAAAATCCAACTTTATGGTGAAGAACAATGTATGGATTTTACTTGGAACGAGTTCAACTTAATCCGCACGTTAAACTTAATCCGTAAGCGAAAGCCTTTTAGCCATCATACTTAAGCCGGCGGCTTCAGGGAAGCCCTGCGGATTCGTAGATTCGCCAAATCTTTTTGATTCTGTTTCCATTTTTGCTTGAACTTGATCAACAAGTTGGGAAACCGTGTTAATTAGGCTGACGGCATCAGTACCAAGCGGCGACTTCCTTTGCCTTTTTCTTGATCAACAAGTTCTTTCAATTTTACGAGGATTCTGGAACATTCTGCACATGTGACTCCAAAGCCGGCGGCTTCCTTGAACCCATGCCGGCGGCTTCATGTAGCCGTTCTGTAATTTGCTGTGTTTTTGATCCTGTTTGATACATAACTTTGATAAAATCATTAGAAATACAGTTTTCCCATTTTTACCCATTTTAGCGTGTTTTGGGGTTAAAATGACTCTAAAATACTAAGATAACTCCTCAAAATGTTATTAAAAAAACTGTATAATTTAGGAGTTATCAAATTCCCCACACTTAAATCTTTACTTGTCCTCAAGTAAACTTTATAAATTATTTCATGGGTTTTAAATTAAAGTAAAATTGCAAAGTCAAAAATATGTCTTAATAAGAAGTTAGTATTTATTATTCACAAGAACTACTCTGAACCAGACAAAGGATTACAAGTAGTCCAAATGGTTATTAAATGAAATTTATACAAGTTTGGTCATCATTGGACTCTTTTGTTTTCTAGAGAATTATTATATTTTTTTTTAAGTGTATGGTTCTCATTGGAACTTTTTTCTTTTGTTGACCTTCATTGGGCTCTTTTTCCTTTTCATTTCTTTTGCTTTCATACTTAGCATTAGCTTTACACTTGGCAATTTTCTAAATTGGCCCTTCATTGGGACTCTTTTGATGCCTCAGTGGTCCATGCTTATTATGCCATATGGTAGTGGCTATAAGTTTGCACTCGTTTCACAATTTTTGGCTTTTACTCGTTTATATTTTAAACAAGTAATCCGATCTCGAAATTGAGAGTAGTTCTATTATTATCATTAAGATTTAAGTTAGTAAAAAGACATAAGTTTGACTAAGAATTTATACTTTTTGAAAAAATTTAAAAATTGTACCCATTTTTCAATTTTTTCGGGAAAATTGTAATATCTTTTAATCTTTCAAGTGATTAATCACTTCCCTTCCCCACACTTAGATTATGCAATATCCTCATTGCATTTATAATAAAATAATGAAATAAATAAATGACATAATTGAAAATAAGGGAAAGAGTGACGTTACTTGATTTGTAGGATCATAGAATGATTTGCAGAGCACTTTTGCAGACTTCTTTTAAATTGAATAAGTAACTTGACAGAAATATTAAATAATGCAAAGTTTAACACAAACATAATATTTTATTAAAAACTTCATTACTTAAACATTTAACACTTAGGAGCTATATTGCTCTTACATTCATAATCAAATAAATAAAACAATAAAACACTTAGAAATAACATAGTCCTAATAAACATATATAGGGATAGGCAATTTTGATTATAGAGTCGGTTGCGCTTCTCTTTTCTTCTAGCGGAATTACTCCTTAGGCGCATTTCCTTCTCGCTTATTCTTTTCTATTTCATTTAGCATCTTAATTTGTTGCAAGAAATTCAATGTGGTATCAAGACCATTTCGAAATGATATTTCAAATTTAACATTCAATTCATAGATTTGTTTTCTCACTTCGGAACTAAGCTTATATTGTTCTTTTATGAATTCGGTCAATATTTTATCAATGGTAAGCTCATCATCATCTTCTTTATCAACCTTAACCATCTTCACATTTGAAAGAGGAACTTTAGATCTTCGAACTAACGGAATAGATTCAAATATGGCACCATAACGAATAGTTAGCGAATTATTAGCATAGTTAATGGTAGCACGAGCAGTAGCTAGAAACGGAGATCCTAGGATTAAAGGAGTTATCGAGTCTTCTTTCATATCCATAACCACGAAATCAATTCTATAAAAAGCATAACCAATAATAACTTCAACTTGTTTAACAATCCCCAACGGTTTATGTAAGCGACTATCAGCAAAACAAACACTCCCTTGAATAGGTTCCAACGATGGTAACCCTAAGCGATTATAAACGGAAAATGGCATAATATTAATGCTAGAACCAGTATCAGTTAATCAAATAACAGGAATTAGACCACGAATTAAGCAAGGAACTTGGAATTCCCCCGGATCAGAACGCATAACAATAGGAATTTCAGGTGATGCATATGGATCTACGGGATCAATTGTGAATGAATAAAGAGGGGGGAAACCTTCTTTTCTCCTTTCTTCCAAATGGTTCATAGTATCAGCTAACCAATCACCACACTTTGATTTTCTAGTCTCGTCACTAGCAACTTCATCATTTTCATCAACTTGTTTTTCAACCACTTCTTTTTTCTCATCAAACAACTCATGCATGAAAATTACTTCATAACGATCAAGACCTCGAACTTTATCATCTTTTGATTTATCTTCTTCATTAGTAGTCCATTTCTTTATTTCTTGATCATACTCTTCTTCTCCCATTTAAACTCCCATAAGTACCTCAAACCAGATTCATGAACATCAACCCTATTTACTTCTCGAATCACATTCACCTTTTCAAAACGAACTTCTTTAGAAACTTCAGATTCAACAGGAACTTTTCCCTCGACAAGTTTGAATAACTTAGTAACATTGCGATCTAAGTTTTGAATTGACTCTTGATGATTATTTTGCATTTGGGAAAGTTGAGCTTTTATGTTATCATTAGCTTTATTTTTGATTTTTGATGAAAGTTAAGATGCTTTCTTCAAGATTAAACTTCTTATCTATTTGAGCATTAGAAGAATTTGGAATGATGGGTGCTCTAACAGGAAAGAAACCAAGTGGGTTTTTATTATTAGCAGGATAAGGTGTGTTATAATTATTACGGTAGTTCGGGTTTCCTTGAAATTAATTCACATAAGAAACATTCTCGACTTGCTCCATAGTAAGAGTAGCAACACAATCTTTAGTAGCATGAGGACCTTGGCATTTTTCACAACCTACCTTAATCATATGCATTTCTTTTGTAAGCTTTTCAATCTGCCTTCCTAGATTACCTAATTGCACATTCATAGCCTTAACCATATCTTCAGAATCATAACTAACAGATTTCACCGAACGAGAAATATCTAAGTCTTGGTGCCATTCATGGGAATGGGCAGCCAACTTATTAATCAAAGTTTCAGCTTCTTCGGCAGTTTTACTCATAATGTTCCCTCCAGCAGATGTATCAATCTCTCTTCTTGTAGCAATATCACAACCCTTATAGAAAGTAGTTACCTTTTTAAACTTATCCAAATCATGTTGTGGACAACCTCTAAGCATTTGACCAAATTGTACCCAAGCAGAATAAAGAGACTCATTAGTTTTCTGACAAAAATTAGCAATGTCAGTTTGAAGGGTGACAGTTTTAGATGTAGGAAAGAATCGAGTGAAAAAATTTTCAACCATCGTATCCAACTAGTAATATCTCCTTCCGGTAACGAGTTTAACTATTCTCTAGCTTCATCTCTTAACGACCATGGGAAGAGACGAAGATAAATGACATTACTTTACACATTATTAATGTTAAACAAATTATAAATATCTTTAAAATTCCTAATGTGGGCTTTAGCATCTTCCTTTTCAGTACCCCTAAATTGATTATCTTTAAGCAAATGAAAAATAGGACCCTTAATATCAAAATTTTCTTTTATTTCAGGCTGAGTAATAGCATGACCTAATCCTTCCCGGCCAGCTTTCATTAACGCTTTCATTGAATTTTCAGTAGCCATTTCACTTTCTGAACCAAAAAGAGATCCCAAATTAGAATCAGGACTAGACAGAGAACTAGATAATGAATCATCATTAGAAGTAGTTCCTTCATTGAAATTTAATTTCTTGGCAATATTCGAATCCCTAGAATGTTTAAATAATATATCGGGATTTGGCACCATATCTTGTAAGACTGGTTTCTTGGACTGAGTGTTCATGTAATCTAAAATCATGAAAAGAAAAGTTTTAGGAGAAAATCTTTTAGACCTTAAAGGATATATATATTTATATTTTAAATTTATTCTAATTTTTTTCTAATAATATTTAAGAAATATATTAGTATATTAGTGAATTTTAAATTGATAATTATAATAAATATTAAAGACATAATTAATAATATAAATATTAAATAACAACTTTTATCGCATAACAACGTATAATCAAACATACACGGCCTATTGAATCTTTCAATACTTAAGTGACCCGTTAGCATCTAGGTTAGAGCAGGAGCCTTTAAATCGAAACCCCAACAACCCTCCCCTAAAGGAAGACAATCATCACCTATTTTCAAGAAATATCAATAACCAAAGTATATTCAACTTCCGTATTTACCGCACTCCCCGGCAGCGGCGCCAAAAAGTTGATGTGAAAAAGCGGCAGTGCTTAATTTGCCTCTCGAACTTTTAAATTTATATAACCTATATTATTACACTTTTAACACTCTAACGAGCAACAAAACCTGATCAGATGTAGTATTTTAGGTTATCGGCCCAAGAGAGCGTAGATGCGTTATAAGTTGTTTATAGCTTGGCTCTTATTAAAGAACTAAGGATATATTTTTATGTCTTTTATTGGATAGATTCTTATCTCTTAGAAAAGAGATGATTTAAGATAAACAAAATAACAAAATAAAGTCAGAAAGTAAAGATTTAAATTAAACAATTATAAATAAAAGCAGCTACATGAACGAATAACTCATACGGGAATCATATTAAGCAAGTTTCATAACTTATATTAACACAAATCAAGATAACAATCATAGACCAATTATTACCCCTAAGCAGGTTAAGACAAGTGTTACATATCATTTAATAAGCAGGACTTAAAGCATATACTAGAAATGTGATGTGCATGACTAATATCTCAATTCTTAGCATTCAATTCAATTACATGATACATATCAACCTTATGATGTGGATTAACATGCAAATAGACTGACAAATTATATAAGCTATTATACATCAAGTGGATCAACTCAAGTTACTAGCTGAAAGTCAATTACTACTTAGTTTTCATGTAATCATTAATTAAACACATCTAAACAAAGGATCTTCGATTAAGCCTAACAATATCAAACTCTATTATATAAGTGTAATTCCAATTAAACAAATTTATCACTATTATGCTGTTTAACTTAATTGCATTCAATTCAATTTAACAAGTTTGATGGACTAGATCTAAACAAGTAGCATGAATCGAATAATAGATCGTCCGATCAAGTACTAATCAACCCTAAAATCATGTTGTCTAATCATTAAGCATGACAAATAAGCATATTAAGACATAATAGGTTCAAAACAGTTTAAACATTATCACAGAAACTCGACCATACAGATCTGGAAAAGAACCAGAAACTGTACGGATGAAGCATTGAAGCCGGCGGCTTCCTTCCTCATCAAGCCGGCGGCTTGGAGGTGAGGCCGGCGGCTTCATCTGATTCTCAGATGAAGTTCAATCTTTGTCCAAGCAACCACTATGAACGTTTAGTTCATAGCAGAATACGAACAGAAACGAATACAGTAAATAAGATAAATAAAACAATAAAATAAGGATAGAATCATACCTTAAAAAGAAGGTAGATGTAAAATAACTTGAATTAAAACTTGAATCTTGATTACAATGACTAAATCTAACCTAAGGGTTTAGAGAAAACCCTAAAAAAATGAACTGACCAGAATTATTGAATTCTGAAAACTAATACATATGAAAACTGAGACCAGAGGCCTTTATTTATACTGTTTAAGTTTGGTGGCCAATCTGGCGGCTTCAGTGGGAAGCTGGCGGCTTGCCTTGAGTCGGTGCCTCCTTTTGCAAGTTAAACTTAATCCACAAGCTAAAGCCTTTTAGCCGTCATACTTAAGCCGGCGGCTTCAGGGAAGCCCGGCGGCTTCGTAGATTCGCCAAATCTTTTTGATTTTGTTTCTATTTTTGCTTGAACTTGATCAACAAGGTGAGAAACCGTGTCAATTAGGCCAGCGGCTTCAGTACCAAGCCGACAGCTTCCTATGCCTTTTTCTTGATCAACAAGTTCTTTCAATTTTACGAGGATTCTGGAAAATTCTGCACATGTGACTCCAAAGCCGGCGGCTTCCTTGAACCCTTGTCGGCGGCTTCATGTAGCCGTTCTGCAATTTGCTATGTTTTTGATCCTGTTTGATACATAACTTTGATAAAATCATTAGAAATACTTTTTTCCCATTTTTACCCATTTTAGCGTGTTTTGGGGTTAAAATGACTCTAAAATACTAAGATAACTCCTTAAAATGTTATTAACAAACTGTATAATTTAGGAGTTATCAAATTTCCCCCACTTAAACCTTTGCGTGTCCTCAGTGGTCCATCCTTATTATGCCATATGGTAGTGGCTATAAGTTTGCACTCGTTTCACAATTTTTGGCTTTTACTCTTTTATATTTTAAACAAGTAATCCGATCTCGAAATTGAGAGTAGTTCTATTATTATGATTAAGATTTAAGTTAGTAAAAAGACATAAGTTTGACTAAGAATTTATACTTTGAGACGACCCGTCCTAATCCATCTGGACGAATACATTACATTTGGTTACATCGCGAGGTACTTGACCTCTATATGATACATTTTACAAACATTGCATTCGTTTTTAAAAGACAAACTTTCATTACATCGACAGTTGACGGCATGCATACCATTTCATAATATATCCAACTATAATTGACTTAATAATAATCTTGATGAACTCAACGACTCGAATGCAACGTCTTTTGAAATATGTCATGAATGAATCCAAGTAATATCTCTAAAATGAGCAAATGCACAGCGGAAGATTTCTTTCATACCTGAGAATAAACATGCTTTAAAGTGTCAACCAAAAGGTTGGTGAGTTCATTAGTTTATCATAATCGATCATTTTTATCATTTTAATAGACCACAAGATTTTCATTTCCAGTTCTCATAAATATACGTCCCATGCATAGAGACAAAAATATCATTCATATGGATTGAACACCTGGTAACCGATATTAACAAGATGCATATAAGAATATCCCCTATCATTCCGGGAAATCCTTCGGACATGATAAAAACAACATCGAAGTACTAAAGCATCCGGTACTTTGGATGGGGTTCGTTAGGCCCAATAGATCTATCTTTAGGATTCGCGTCAATTAGTAGACTGGTTTACTAATTCTTAGGTTACCAAGTAAAAGGGGCATATTCGGCTTCGATCATTCAACCATATAATGTAGTTTCGATTACTTGTGTCTATTTCATAAAACAATTATAACAAACAGCGCATGTATTCTCAGTCCCAAAAATATATATTGCAAAAGCATTTAAAAAGGGAGTAATGAAACTTACAATACTTTATTTTGTAGTAAAAATACATATGACGAAACTGAACAATGCACGGTTGGCTTCAGATTCACGAACCTATATCATTTATATATATATTAACACCTATAATGATAATCGAACAATTTATATATTGTATCTTAGATCTTATATATTTAATTTGTACATATCTTTAAAATATTTAATATTTATATAGTTTTATATATGTATATGATTAATATTATGTTAAAAATCAATAATTTGTTATATGTAAATCTTTATATAAATAATTTTTAATATATGTAATTATAGGTAATATTATGGTAGTTGTAATAAATATACTCTTATATAGAAAATATTTATTTGTAATAATAATATTGTTAATATGAAAATAATAATAATAATAATGATAATAATGATAATAATAGCAATAACTATAGTATCTATAATAATAATACTTTTACTAATAATGATAATAAGAATGATATTAATATTAATAACAATAATAATGCTTACAATAATAGTAATGGTAATAATAGTGCTATTAATAATAATAATAACTAATACTTAATACTTAATACTAATAATAATAATAATAATAATAATAATAATAATAATAATAATAATAATAATAATAATAATAATAATAATAATAATAATAATAATAATAATAATAATAATAATAATAATAATAATAATAATAATAATAATAATAAGAGCAATAATAATGCTACCTCACAAGAAAAGCTCCAAAAAAAAATAACTGCCCTTGCCCGGACTCGAACCCGAGACCTCTCGTTCAACACCCACCCTTTCAACCGCTGAACCATGATTTATATTCTTGCATTAACTTGCGTTTTTATATATATAACATCTATGAATTGTTATAATTTCACCATCTTATTGTAATACCATTATCTTCAACTTGTTCGGCCCAAAATAGAAAAGAATAAAACGGGTCTCGGCCCAAACAAAAACATGGCCCAACACCTTACTTTGACACAGCCCAGCTTTAAAAAAAAAAAATAAATACAGTTTCCTGGGCCAAGTTTCGAACCAGGGACCTCTCGGTTAACACACTTGTACCTAACCATTCTTCTGTCAAAATTTATCTGTTATAATATGACTTTAATTTATTTTAACATGTATCTGTTGTTCCTTCTTCTTCAACAAATGGAATCGAACTAGAATGTAATCAACTGTAACAATTAATCACAGAGGAGGTTTAGAATTCGAGTTTGAATAGAATACCAGATGTGGTTGATTTTGGATCAACAGAAACGGAATAACTCAGATTATATTAATGTCTGTGAAGAAGGAAATAAAAAAAAATATTGAAAATCGATTCTTAAATTCCAAATTTTTTTAACTATCAATTCCTTCATGAAAGTCACTCCAAATTGAACTCCTAATGTTCAACAATCGAAATTATATTACAAAAACATCACAGCACACTCGAATTTAATTCAAGTTCATTCATTTGACTTTTTGTTCTTAAGGTTTGACTTCGAAATTTAAGATTTATAGAAGGAATTGGAGCAAGAAAACTTACATAAAGATCAATTGAATGATTCCTAATGCTTCTGCATTATTAGATTTTGATGATGTTTTCAAAAATTATCTATTGATTAATAACCTTCACGAACAGAGATATCGGGTGTATTTTCTTTCAGTTTTTTTATTTAGTTTTGGCAATTAGCAGTAGATACAGCTGTGTATAATAGGTAGGAATGGTAGAAACCGAATGCCTTCTCTCAATAATCTGAGTTAGTTGATCAGTATGTAATGATAGTTTGGCGACAAAAAATAAATAAATAAATAAATACAACTTCACGAGCCAATAGAAAATAAAGATATCAATATGTTCAGATAGTGATGGGAACGGTTTGTGCAGATTAGCTGTTATTATAATTTTTATTTAATTATTATTAATAAAATTACTAAATGTAGTAATAGTAATAATATTGTTAATATTTATAATAATAATAATACTAATATTAATAATAGTAGAAATAATAATATTAGTATTAATACAACTACTATATTTTTAATCTGTAAATAAATAATATTACACATTATTAATTATGTAATATTTAATATTTATATAATATATATCTATAATAATATATTTAATATTTATACATCTTAATAAATTACAATATAAATTTAATTAATAATTATGTGTAGAAATCAGATATATATATATACATATATATATATATACATATATATATATATACATATATATATATATACATATACATATATATACATATATATATATATATATATATATATATATATATATATATATATATATATATATATATATATATATATGTATATATATGTATATGTATATATATATATATATGTATATATATATATATGTATATATATATATATGTATATATATATATATATATTAATTATATATATTACAACAATAACCTCTGAGTATAACAATTATATTTTACTTGTAATTATATTTAATATATTGATATTACATGTAATTAATTATGTAATATCTAATACTAATAATAATAATATATATATCTAATATTTATACAATTTATTAATATACATATATTAATAATTATGTATAGATATCATATATATATATATATATATATATATATATATATATATATATATATATATATATATATATATATATATATATATATATATATATATATATATATATATATATATATATATATATATATATATATATTCAAACTACTATATATATAATTATGTTTTAAATATCAAGTTTTATTACTTAGATGAATTTAACAATTTAGCTCAAATTATAATATTATACATTTAATACTTTATTAACGTTGACAATTTATGTTCGTAATCATTTATATCCAATATACTCTATTTAAAATAACAAGTTTTAGTTATTTTAAGTTATGTTTCATAATAATTAAATCACATAATAGTTCACTAATATATTTAATTTATTAAATATAATTATATAATTATTTATATATACATTTCTATTTACAATTAAAAGTTCGTGAATCGTCGAGAATAGTCGAAGGTCAATTGAATATAATGAAACAGTTCAAAAGTTTTGAGACTCAACCTTACATACTTTGCTTATCGTGTCGAGATCACATAAAGATTAAGTTTAAATTTGGTTAGAAATTTCCGGGTCGTCACAGTACCTACCCGTTAAAGAAATTTCGTCCCGAAATTTGAGTGAGGTGGTCATAGCTAACAATAAAAATGTTTTCATGACGAATATGAGTTGATAAATAGAGTTTTATCATCATTGAGTAATATGGATAAAACAATTCGATTATTCGAAGAGTACGATTGAAGCTATCACAAAAGAGTGAAATGAATGAATGCAGATTCGTCTTAACCGGTGACGTGGTCATGATTGATTTTCGGGATTCAAGGGATTTAAAGAAAATCTTCGAAATTAAAAAGATCTAATTCTTCGGGATTTAAGGGATTTAGGATCTCTATAAATAAATACTGTGATCTGCCTTGATTACTCTGTCTGATATTTCCATTATAAATTAAACTTTTTCCGTTCCATTATTCTCACCATTCATATACTTTCTTTCTTAGTTCATACATCCAAAAGATTGTGAAAATGCTTAATCCCGTTCTAATCCTTGATATTTTCCTAATTATCATTTCGGTCATCCTTCTTTTCAATCTTCCACCAGAAAAATCTGTTTACTTCTACTATAACTTTGGGGTGATACTATTCTTAATTCTACCATGTCTTTATATTGCTATTCGTGTTAATATCCATGGTTTGTAACCTCCGTGTTATTATTGGGCTTTATATTTTCTCTTATATTTTGGAGCTATTTGCCTTTTTATTCTCTTCTCGACCTCTAGTAAAGCGAGTAACAGTCCAGAATTCATAAGTATGGAGTTTCGAATGAACTTAATGTTCTAAACAAGAAAGAACGAAATCGCACGATTTGATTTGTCAAATTACCAGAATATCCGGAAAAGACCGAATCATCAAGAAAATATTTTCTTGATATTTTTGAGGTTAAATAGAATACAAGAGTCGTGTAACATGGCACATGATGACGTTATGATCTGTGAATCATCACGTTCCATTTAGAAACTCAGCATGACCTACTGTAATATAATCACGTTGATCAAGTGTCATTATATTATACTAACTCATGCTTCAGTCCCCAACACTACTTCAATATCATTCATATTTAAAACTTGAAGGTTTACAGAATATGGAAACCAAACAGTTTCCTTTATGGTGTAATACAGATGACGTGAAAAGATAACTGATTTCAGATAAGGATCGTTATGAAAATATCTTCAGAAATATCGAAGATATTTATGACGATATTTTGGAACTTCTAAGATCGAAGGTTGATGAAGAAAATCCTTTCGCAAGGATTTAGAATAAATAAGGAGCAAGATATTCACTGAAGAGTTCATCAGATACAGAATCATCTGAATTTGTTAAGTACATGTTTAGTCCTTGAGATTTGTCCTTAGTCTCCTTCATAATTTGCTCAATCCGTTTTCCAGTACCAATTTTTCTCATCTTTTGAGCTTCTTCAGCCACTATTCTTTATCATCAAATTTTCGACAGTTAAGATCGTTTACGGTTGTCTACAGCTTCTGCTGCTTCATTCAGCTTTTTTTCAAAATTCAGAGTATTGATTCGTAAGCTGGAGTGCTTTCCAGAATTTCAGTACGGAAGATCGTAATTCTAAGAGATAATTGTTATATGTACACATATAACTGTTGATGTATAAACACTGCGAGATTCAAAATACTAATTGCTAATTCCCGGTAATTAATATGGCAATTCTTGTTATAAGATGTGGATGAGTATATGAATAGGTTTTAACGAATAAATATAATGGTTCTTCGGGAACTCAAGATAAATGAAGTTGCTGGTAAATTTACTGCTAAGATGGGAGATATAAATGGTTCTCCGGTAACAATGACAAAAGGCAACTTATATATCAAGGTTATAATAAGGCTAATTCGAATGAAAATTCGAAGTTGATTTGTTGGAGCTGTAACAAAATTGGCTAATTTGGAAAGGAATTGCAAAGTTATTTTCGGTAATAACAACGTCAAAGGAGCTAGCACAGATACTTGTTAAACGTTTACTCAGGTTTTGAGTGTTTTTAGGTGCATAATTATACTTATCAATCTCTTCTTACGTAGATGAAGTGCGGTTGGTTCATCCTCTCGATTGAGGTGTTTTTGAGAATTACGAAAGGTTTGAACGCAGATTGTAATCGTCAAGATACAAATGAGGTTTAAGATGAAATCAAGTGGCAACTTGAAGAAATGTTTAGTTTCATATGTTATAATCAATATTTTAATTAATTTTATTTGTGCAATATTATTAGTCCACAGTTAACAGTCCAATAATTCATATATAGTTTAATATATAATATTCGAATTAATTAATACGTATCGTGACCCGTGTACATATCTCAGACTCGATCACAACTCAAAGTATATATATTATTATAGAATAAACCTCAACCCTGTATAGCTAACTCTAGCATTACTGCATATAGAGTGTCTATGGTTATTCTAAATAATATATATAGATGCGTCGATATGATATGTCAAAACCTTGTATACGTGTCCCGATATTTAAAGTGCGTAAAATAAATAACAGAAATTAAATGACGATAAATAAAATTGCGAGAATATAAATTGCGATAATTAAATTGCGATAAATAAAATGTAATCAGTTAGCTAGGAACAGTTAGCTAGGAACAGTTAGCGTGGATTCTTAACAAAATTTCTCATAGTTAATTTGTTTGTTTCTAACAAATTTTATTTTGTCCAATGTTTTCTTCATTATGCCACTTTTTGGATTCTAGTAAATCAAAATCCAAATATGAAATTGGATGAAAATGGTTATTCTGTGGTGAACGGATGCGTATAGCGGTGGTTGTAAGTAGGATAGTGAATGACTGTTGAATCAAATTCGCAGCATGTACCGTGTAACTGATTAATGTGAAATTTAAATATTCTTCGGGTATTACCTACCCGTTAAAATATTTTCACCATTAACAGTTTGTACAAAAGAATTTTTAATTACAATCTTTATGAAAACATATATACATGTATATTTTCTTCAGATGTAATTCATGGATTTATGAGTTAATATGATATTAATCTCATTTGCTTTTTGGTTTGAGCTAAAATAAATAATCTCTAAGACTTTAGAGATTACATAATTGCCGCCTAATAGTTCTCCAATGAAGTTATGAATCAATACTTCGTCATTGATTCTTATTAGTGCTCCTTGGTATCTATGGTAAGTACGATGTTGATGCTCGAGGTACATATTGTGATGTCGAGGTGTGGGATGCAGATGTTGCTGTTGGTGGTACTGTTCCTGCCGTTGCTGTTGCTGGTGCTTGTAACCTTTATGAAGTGACCCGTCCTAATCCATCCGGACGAAGTCCATATCGATTATAAACGATTCACAACAGTTGATTACATCGCGAGGTACTTGACCTCTATATGATACATTTTACAAACATTGCATTCGTTTTTGAAAAGACAATCTTTCATTACATCGAAAATTAACGACATGCATACCACTTTATAATATATCTAACTATAATTGAATTAATAATAATCTTGATGAACTCAACGACTCGAATGCAACGTCTTTTGAAATATGCCATTAATGACTCCAAGTAATGTCCCTAAAATGAGCAAATGCACAGTGGAAGATTTCTTTCGTACCTGAGAATAAACATGCTTTAAAGTGTCAACCAAAAGGTTGGTGAGTTCATTAGTTTAACATAAATAATCATTTCCATCATTTTAATAGACCACAAGAATTTCATTTCCAGTTCTCATAAATATACGTCCCATGCATAGAGACAAAAATATCATTCATATGGATTGAACACCTGGTAACCGACATTCACAATATACATATAAGAATATCCCCATCATTCCGGGATCCTCCTTCGGACATGATATAAATTTCGAAGTACTAAAGCATCCGGTACTTTGGATGGGGCTTGTTGGGCCCGATAGATCTATCTTTAGAGTTCGCGTCAATTAGGGTGTCTGTTACCTAATTCTTAGATTACCAGACTTAATAAAAAGGGGCATATTCGATTTTGATAATTCAACCATAGAATGTAGTTTCACGTACTTGTGTCTATTTCGTAAAATAGTTATGAAAATAGCGCATGTATTCTCAGTCCCAAAAACATATATTGCAAAAGCATTTAAAAAGGGATTAATGAAACTCACGCATATAAATACTGTAAAATAGTTAATAAAGCATTTGCATGTATTCTCAGCCCAAAAATGTAATGAGTAAAAAGGGGTAAATGAAACTCACCATATTGTATTTTGTAGTAAAAATACATATGACGACATTGAACAATGCAGGGTTGGCCTCGAATTCACGAACCTATATCATTTGTATATATATATTAAAACGTATATTGGAAATCACATAGTTTCATTTATTAGTTACATAATATTTATTTATATTTGTAATTATTTAGATTTTATTCTAATCTTCATCAAAACATATTCTTTATTTATGTATATCATATCTTAACTTACATGATATATATATTTATTTCATATATATATCATTACAATAATTAATATCTATACTTTTAGTTATATTAATATTTATATATCTTTAGATACACCTTTAGTATTATATTAAAAATACTTAATTTGTTGTATATAAGTTTTTTTTATATAAGAAATGTTAATATGTTATATATATAGTTATATGAAATATTAATATAATTGTAGTATATGTAATAACTATGCTTTATGTACAAAATATTTATTTGTTTAAAAAAGATAGTTTTGATATTAATGATTTACTAATAATAATAGTAATAATATTAATAATCATAATAATACTAACTTTATAAAAAAATATTAATAATAATAATGATATTGTTAATAATGATACTTTTATTTAATAATGATACTAACATTTACAAAAGTGATACTAATACTAATATTAAATGATAATAAAACTAGTTTGTGTTATTTTTATGGTAATAATAATAATGATACTCCTAATCATAATAATACCTATATCAATGTTAATGTTACTACTAATAATACTTAATGATGTTGCGTACTAACAAAAGTGATAATAATATAGATCATATTATTAATGTTAACCTAATAATACTTATAACTAGTAAATATAACAATAACAACAACAATAATAATAATAGTAACAATAACAAAAACAATAACAATAACAATGACAACAACAACAACAACAACAACAACAATAATAATAATAATAATAATAATAATAATAATAATAATAATAATAATAATAATAATAATAATAATAATAATAATAATAATAATAATAATAATAATAATAGAAATGGGAATGGAATAAAAGTGTATACCCTCAAAAAAATTGCTCCAAACGGGACTCGAACCCTTGACCACTCGCTAACCCGCAACAACCGTTAAACCATTCAGCCACTTATACTTTTCTGACTTAAAACTGATATTATTTATAATAAAGCATGTTTCTGTTATGCTTCATCTTTACAAACAATAACTTGATCAACGATTTTAACAACCATCACCAATAATCAAGCTTTTGGCCGTAGAGTTCTAAATTGAAACAGAAACGATTTGTAATTGATGGTTTTGCAAATCAGTTAACGAAAGAAAAAAAAATAAATAAATAAATAAAAAACTGCTGTACTTCGAACAATAAAGAAGAACAAAAATATTTTTTTTTTAGATTCAATCAGTTTTGGATTATACTTACTACACAAAGTATATAGTAAATCATTCACAGAAACTCTGAAAATTATCAATTTGACTTAACTCTTATCAGAAAAATCGAATTCGATCCAAACTCATATAGTTTGACTTTTTAAACGAAGCTTTGACTCCACAATTTGATCTTGATAACAAAAATTAGAGTTTGATAATTTGAAGTTAGTTTATATGAATACCAACAACTCTACATTATTGGATTTTGAAATATGATTCGTAATTGTGGTTTGGCTAAAAAAGTTTACACGTACAGAGTGTTACCTGTTTCTTTTTTTTTTAACCGATACAATATAAGTAGCATTTATAATTGCTCTTTGTTGTTGTTTAGTGATCAAATTGTAGTCGACAATCATTCACGAGCAAGAAGAAAAAATTGGAAAGCTTGATAGGGATGGAAACTGATTTAAGTTGTTTTATTATTATTTTTTTTTATATCGGTATATATATATATATATATATATATATATTTGACATAATCCATATATGCATTTATTTATATAATTACCTGTATTCAGCATATGTATATGTATTTAATTATGATTAGTATATATCAGTATTCCTATATTTATATTTATATTCATAATTATATATCTATCATTGTTATATATATATATATATATATATATATATATATATATATATATATATATATATATATATATATATATATATATATATATATATATATATATATATATATATATATATATATATATATATATATATATATATTATAATCAATCTAATTAATAAACGTAAATATATTGGCAATACTATTTAAAAATATAAATGCTAGTAACACAAATATATTAATATTAATAATAATATTATTAATGATAATGATAATAGTTATTATGAAATATATAACACTAATGTTATTTATAATAATAATACTAAAAATCTTAAAAATTATAACAATTATATAATTATTGATAATAATAATAGATTGTATTAGTTTTTATTAGTAAATACTATAATGATATAATAATAATCTTGATAAAGATAATCATAACAATACTAATAATAATATAACAAAATACATGTAACAATTTTCATGTTATAATTTTTATGATACAAATAATAATTACAATAATAATTAATGTACTAACCATTTTAACTTATAATTTAATATATCACAATTATATTGAGTATATCCTATTTATATTGTATTATATATTGAATATTGCATATTTATAATTTTTACGAATGTTTCAATATAATAGTTATTAATAGAAATCTTTTATTTGTAAATATATATACATTTATATTTATATTTATATTTATTTTTATATATACATAATTATTTGTTCGTGAATCGTCGGGAATAGTCAAAGGTCAATTTCATACATGAATACAGTTCAAAGTTTTTGAGACTTCAACATTACAGACTTTGCTTATCATGTCGAAATCATATAATATTCAAGTTTAAATTTGGTCGGAAATTCCCGGGTCATCACAGTACCTACCCGTTAAAGAAATTTCGTCCCGAAATTTGAGTGAGGTCGTCATGGCTAACAATAAATTTTTTTTTATGACGAATATTAGTTGATAAATAGAATTTTATCAATATTGAGTAATATAGATAAAACGATTCGATTATATGAAGCGTACGAGTGAAGCTATCACTATATAGTGAAATGAAAATAACAAGTTTCATCATAACTTTTGACTAGTCATGGTTGAATTTAGAAAATAGGATGCGTCTTAACTTATGACGTTGCCTTGGTTGAATTCCGGAATTCAAGGGATTTAAAAGAAAATCTTGGAAATCTATAAGATTTGATTCTTCGGCGTATAAGGAAATTAAGATTTCTCTAATTAAATATGGTGATCTGCTTCGATTACTCTGTCTGATATTTTCATTATAAATTAAACTTTTTCGTTCCATTATTCTCACCATTCCTATACTTTCTTTCTTAGTTCATACATCCAAAAGATTGTGAAAATACTTAGTCCAGTTCTAATCCCTAATATTTTCCTAATTATCATTTCTGTCATCCTTCTTTTCAATCTTCCACCAGAAAAATCTGTTTACTTCTACTACTACCTTGGGATGATACTATTCTTAATTATACCGTGTCATTATATTGCTATTCGTATTAATATCCACAGTTTGTAACCTCCGTGTCGTCATTGGGCTTTATATTTTCCCTTATATTTTAGAGCTCTTTGCCTTTTTATTATCCTCCCGACCTCTAGTAAAGCGAGTAACGGTCCAGAATTCATAAGTATGAAATTTCGGATAAACATAATGTTCTAAATAAGAAAGAATGTATTAGCACGATTTGATTTCTCAAATTACCAGAGTCACCGAGAATAGAACGATCAAGAATATATTTTCTTGATATGTTCAGAAGTTAATCAGAATGAGAAAGTTATGTAACATGACACATGATGAAGTTATAATCTGTGAATCATCATGTTCCATTTAGAAACTCAGCATGACTTACTGTAATATAATCACGTTGATCAAGTGTCATTATATTATACTAACTCATGCATCAGTTCCCAACATTACTTCAATAACATTCATATTTTAAGCTCGAAAGTTTACAGAATATAGAAACTAGCAGTTTCTATATGATGTAATACTGATAGCACGAAGAGATTAATGATTTCAGATAAGAATAGTTATAAAAATATCTCCAAAAATATGGAGGATATTTATAATGAAAGATACGATAATATCTCGGAATATCTAAGATCAGCGGATGATAGAAACTATTGTCTGCAAGGGTTTATGTCATAACCCGACCTTAACCATAAGGACGATTACAATAACATATGATTTCATCGCGAGGTATTAACCTCTATATGCGACATTTTTCAAAAACTGCATTCGTTTTTACAATACAAACAATTGCTTTTATTACAAATACAAGGTTTAAACAACTTAATAATGATTATCGTTTAGCGATAATCTTAGACTTACAAACTTTACATGTGATAATACCAATACGACTTCCAACATATTTTACATTACAAATCCTCCGATATGCACTTTTATTTTTGACACAAATATGCATACTCAAGATCTTGCTTAAATTCAACATGTTGCAGCGGAAGCTTTTAGTTATCACCTGAGAATAAACATGCTTAAAACGTCAACATACAGTTGGTGAGATATAGGTTTAATGCCGGCAGCGTTATAAATATAGACTACAAGATTTCATATATAAACGTTTTAATAAAAATATTCTAAGTTGTTGAGCACTTGATAACCATACTTAACACTTAATCAACGTCGCATATTCCCTTTATTATGAAATCTTACTACACCGTACCAAGTGTAGTTACCGAAACGAAGTACTGTGCAACCGTTGAATACTGGTCGTCCAGTCCGGTTGGGGTTGTCAGGCCCGATAGATCTATCAACAGGATTCGCGTTTACAATACCTCATGTAAATAATAGTTACCAAGTTACAGGGAAGTATGCCAGTGGTACAACTCAACGTAGAATATATATTTTTAATCACTTGTGTCCATAACGTAAATCATAAAATGCATGTATTCTCATCCCGAAATATTTAGAGTTTAAAAGTGGGACTATATACTCACTTTTGTCTTGAAGGTATTTAACTCGACTTGGTCTCCGATAGATATCACGAACCTAACCATATATATAATATATCAACATATTTTCTTTTTAAGTAATCGTTACAAATATATATATATATATATATATATATATATATATATATATATATATATATATATATATATATATATATATATATATATATATATATATATATACTTTTAATATTTTCTTAGTCCGTAGTTAGCAGTCCGATGTTAGTGGTCCACAATTAGTTGCTTAAATAAAATAAATAAAGACCCCATCGTATTCGTATTGATCAGAATTAATCTCGACCCATGGTACCATGTTGTCAAGTGACGTGTTACGTACATAAAGTACCGTGTTGTCAAATGACTTGTTGCGTACAATCATGAGGTCTTATGATTAATCTTCTCGTGTTGTTTACGGGTGGTCCTGAAATATATAAAATCAAATCATAAGTAAATATATATTAAATATTATGTTAATTAGCCAAGATATGATTAATCCGATTTTGTCATAATATGATATATTACAGGTCTTGAAGTGTTTTTAAAAATCAAATTAGAAGGATCTATTTAGTTTGCGAACAAGTTTAAAATCACTCAAACTATGTTCTTGTTGTTAAAATTTTACAACACAAAATAAGATAGCTATATAAATATGAATCGAATAAGGTTACGAATAAGGTTACTACCTCAAGTTACTTGGATAAAGCTACTGGAAAAGGTAAGAAAAATCTTGGAATCAAAAGAGTGGTGGAGTGGGATTGAAATATTGGAAGTAATCTCCTTGAAATCAGATGACTATATTGATACGTTCTTGAGTAGGTAAATGAAGAGAGATTAGGGAGTGAATTAACTTGAAAGAAAATTGGAAATGAAATTGTATGTGTGTGTGTGCAAAATAGCATGATTATGGGATGGATATATAGGAGATTTAGTTTGTTTTCTTGCACAAAAGTCACACATGAGGTTAAATGGCTGGTTCCCACAAGTAACATCATGTCTAGTGGCTGATCATTGAAGTTTATTGTTGGTATATACCAATATTAAATACGTATAGAAGCTGGGTATGATACGGTTACATATACCCTAGATATACTTGTAGAAATTTTGAGAAATCGGAACGAGAATTCAAATATGGACGGGTTTATAACTGTAAAAGAGGCTCAAAACTGGGCTTTTATTTTTTGGGTCAAACCGGGCCAAAATAAAATTTTAAGACATTTTTAATAAAGCAATGTTAGCCCAAAAAAAATTTCCAAGCTGACCTGGCAGCTCGACCCCAGCCAGGGGCTCTGCCCCTTGGACCCCGCCAGGGGTTGCTACCCCTTGGACCTCGCTTATCGGGGGCGCTGCCCCTGAACCCCCGTCATAATCAAGATAAGTTCAAACAAGTGTGCACTCCGCACTTCCCCAAACTTGTTCCATATTTATCAAGATTATTTTGGTTACAAATTAATCCCATTACACTTAAATCATATTGGTGACATAGATCACCAACATATTATAGATTCTAAGTATATATGTCAAAGAACGTTACATATAGTTATCGTTTTGAAAACTTAAGTTAGTGGTTTCAAAGTATACTTATAACTCATTGTTGTTAGTTCACAATGAAATGTTAAACTATCCTTAAATCATGTTAAATATGTATAGATATGTACATATACATAATCGTATAATTATCGTGTGTTATATAGTTCGTGATATCATCGGTCAAATTGGACGGTCAAACGTTGTGTGAAACTCTTTTTAAAAACATAAGTCTCAACAGTTTGGATTACTTATCATGTTGGTAAGGTTTAATTTATGTAAATATTAATCTCATAGGTATAAAATGATCGGAAAAATTCGGGTCGTTACAGTTTAGAGTAAGGAGCAAGATATTCACTAAAGACTTTAGCAGACATTGAATCATTTGGATTCTTTGAAGTAAAACTTGTCCTTTGTGATTTGTCCACGGCTTTCTTCATAGTTTCGCATAATCTGCTTTTCGGAACTAAATTTTCTCTTGAATGTTTCCAATATAATGATACACAGGAAGCACGAAGAGGTATATAATTTCGGACGAGAATATTTATGAAAATATCCTCAGAAATATCGAAGATATTGATGAGATATTTTGGAATTTCTAAGTTCGATGGTTGATGGAGAAAGATTTTCCGCAAGATTTTAACATGACTTCAGAGCAAGATACTCTCTAAAGATTTCAACGGATCCATAATTACCTGAATCCTTTGAATATAGGGTTTGGTCCTTGTATTTGTCCTTGGTCTCCTTCATGGGTAGCTCTGATAACGCCAAAATTATACATATTTATTGTCGTTATTTCGATCCAATTTTGTATCATTTTGTATGTAATTATTGTACTTGTGTATTGTAATAAGTTAAAATGTGTGTATAATCCATTGCGAGTGTTGAAGCGAAGATTTATGGAAAATATTGCTGATTTTAGAAGATTCTGCGCACTTGCACCGTTTTGGCCATAACTCGATCATACGAACTCGAAAAAGGGTGAATCCGGAGCCCAGACGTCCGTAACTTAGAGCTCTACAACATCATATTGGAAAATTACCTATAAACAGTACCATATGCGGCACATATTCTTTAGATGCGGCGCATCTGAGGCCAAAAAAGTCCCGAAAGTATTAAATGCGGCGTTTCAGAGGCATACGGTGCATCAGTAAGGTCAGATGCGGCGCATCTCTTTTAGATGTAGCGCATCTGGGCATAAAACATCAAAAATGAGTTGGAAATGACCTGTACGTGAGCTGGGTGGTAGGTGAGAAGCTGATGCGGCGCATCACAAAGAGATGCGGCGCATTGGAGGCTGAAATACCTACTTTTCTTGCTATTTAAAGGGTCTAAACTCATTCTAAACATACACCACAATATAGATCAGTAGTAGTCCGAGAAGGGGGGTTTTCCCAGCCATTCTAAAGGGTTCTTCACCCTTTTGAGCATCAAGATTGAAGAAGGGATCATACGCTACGATAGGTACTCTCGGTTTCATTTATTTTAGTGATAAGATTATGAATTCCTATTGTTTCGATTGTATCGTTGTAACCTTCATTATTATGATTGGCTAAAGCCTTGTGTGTTTACTTTAATGTAAGATTTATGGTTTGGGATTGTTTTATCTTTTAATGTTATTTAAGTTAATATGATGTTTGATTGATTAAATTACCATGTCCAACCAAAAGAACCATAGTTATGCTAGTTTGGTACTTTCCTTCAACTACATAGATTGTTAACTACATGTGACACTAGGAACACAATCTATGCTTCAATACTTTTAGTAATCTAGATGGGTAAACATATACTTAATTGATGAATTTGCTATATGTTTAGATCGGTAATTGAATAAGTACTAGAACTACATAGTCATGAATTTACCTCAAGTGATTGTTGTAATTTAGGTTTATGTGAGTTTAATCGGGTTGGGTCTAATTAATCTAATTAATCTAAATCAATTATGTTTTTCCATAGATCCATTGTTGTAAGTATCCATTTACTCTAGTTCAATTATACAAGTTATGAATTGGTTTATGTGAGTTTATCAATGTTCATGGCTAGTACTTCAACACCTAGTGATTTAGACATCTACATGTGAGTGTAGGATGGTAATTGAATGGTAACTAGATTTTACAATAGTGTAGTTTATTTAGAGTGATCTTAATAAACTAGGTTTTATGTTAATTCAACCAAGGAAGAGTCTTATTGATTAAACATAGGTAAAGAAGAACTAATGACAAGGTTTATGTGAATTTACTAAGTTTATAGTTCTCGGTTTATAGATATTGTGAGATTGATATGAACCATTTACTTGTAACTACAAAATAACGGGTTTAAGTACAAAAGAACAATTCCCTATCATTTATCAAGCATTGAAGTAAACACCGCCTTCTCATCCTTGTTATTTATCACATTTTATTTCCTGTTTGTTACTTAACAATTCTACAATTAAAACTCCTTCTTTAGAATAATTAATCGTTTAAGGTCCTTAAAACAAACTTCTCCCTGTGGATCGAACTGGTCAATTTACTTGCTAGTTACTGCATGATCGGGTTTAGTTGCCTGTATTATGTGTTAATTATTAAGCATATTGTCTACATTTTAAAGGTTACGTTTTAACATATCAACTTTTTGGCGCCGCTGCCGGGGAGCGGTTTTGTTTAAAAGATTTTAATAGACTTTTAGTTATTCGATCCTTTCGTGGAAAGTTACCTGCTTTGTTTTTGCTTTTGTTTGTTTTGTTTTTCTTTTGTGGTGTGATTGCAGGTAGGTTACAGGTATAATATGGCTGGGTATGATTATATGATTTCGAAAGCCATGTATGATGTCCAACAATCGGGTGAATCATCGGTTTTCATGGGTATGAATGATGATTGGTATATGGCTTCTTGGGAAGCTAGGGTTGAACCAAGAGGTGTTTGTGAGACTTATGGAGGTTACTATATGCCCGAGGAGTGTGATGATAGTCTTATGTATCATTATGACCCTATGAACCAAGCATGGGATTATTATGAAAATGGTAACTCATCCTGGAATTCATCTCAACAACACTTTCAAATTCAACAAGGAGAGGAGAGTCAGTCAAATTTAGAAGATGTAATTTTAGACTTCATGAGAAACGAGACTGAACGGAGCCAAAATTTGCAAGAAAAATTAGCGGGCCAACAAGAATCCATTGAGCGTTTACAGAGGACCATGAGTTGTCTACTCCAACAAATTGAAGAAAGGGAGCCGGACACTTTTTCGGCTAATTCACTAGCTGATTCGAGGGGCAATATGCAGATACCCGAGGTGGAGAGTGTTGAGCCTACCATTATTATACCACCTACCACCCCAGTTATGTCCACGTTTGCAATGCTTAATCCAGGAATTGATGAGGGGGAATTGCGGGCGATAGGTTGGTATTCATGGGATAGTGATGATGATGACGTTTTAACTACCGAGGTTGAAGAAATGGAGTCATCAAAGATCATCGACGATGAGGAGTTTAATATAGTGGAACCATTTGAGGAGTCACCTTCTCATGTGGAATTTATATATCCTCGCGAGGTTAGCACTTGGAATATATTAAAAGATGATCCATTTGGACATGATCCACCTGAAAGAATAAAATTTTTGCTGCAAGCCACACTTATGAGAGAGTCATGTGTTGACTCTCGGGTTAGGTATTCCTTTTTCAAGAAATTGAAAAAGGAATTATATGATATATTATATACCACCCGAGGGGTTAAT
The DNA here is from genome assembly GCF_046630445.1 of Rutidosis leptorrhynchoides. Taxonomy (NCBI): domain Eukaryota; kingdom Viridiplantae; phylum Streptophyta; class Magnoliopsida; order Asterales; family Asteraceae; genus Rutidosis; species Rutidosis leptorrhynchoides. The sequence goes on from NC_092334.1 coordinate 75,919,754, forward strand.
GACTGGCTCACGTTACTTATTCGTGGAACTTTTTCCACTGATTTTACATGTCGTCCGATAAGTGTGGGGAAGAATGACCCCATTAGGTATTAAAAGAAGGGGTAAAGTTGGGTACACAACTCATTAATAAATATGCACCATATAAAATGAGTATTGTGCTATGTGCTGCAATTTTCAAAGACTGGCATGAAGTTCAGCAAAATACTTGCATGATGATTGGTTTGTGATAGCGTTTAAGGAATGGATGACGTTCTTATCGTGACAGCCAATTCAGCGCCATCATCCCGTGATATTCGGCTTAAAGCCTAGAAAGTATTAAATCTTTTTCATACTATTTGTCCTCTCGAATTTACAATTCATCTGATTTCATGTAATGAGGGCATTACATGATCTTAAGTGTGGGGAAGGAGTAAATTCTTTCGGGTTTTACAAAAAAACATGGTTTAAAATGGCTTAAAATGTGGTTTTTACAAAAACATGATTTAAAATGGCTTAAAATGTGAAAATTTTTAACTTTATAAATTCATTTGCATGAATTTATTTTGTATAAAAGACTCAAGAAATAGCCAACTAAGGAAATGATCAACACGCTATATCACATACTTCGCGCAAGGATTCTATGGTACTTTGTTGAATCAGAAATCAAATCCAATACTCATTGAATTAAGGAAGTCCAGTCTTCTAAAATGACGCACTTGCTAACTTATGTTAGAAGATGCAGTCCAGAACAGCTGTAGGTTGACGAAAAATCTTGAAAAGTCATCTCTATCATCGGCCGGAAATCCACCTCACCTCAGCATCAAACAGGGTTTTTGGTGGTCAGACTTATCCTAACCATGAGATGGATCTGTCTCGTACAATGGGGGGCACAGTGCAAATTATCTTTTAAGACTAATGAATCTAATCCCCAGATGGATGATCTCCGTAAAGATCAACCGCATCTATGTTGACCGCGGTCAACGTACATATGCCATAACAAATTGAGGTGTGCAAACTCATGGTTCACCGATGATATTTGGACACGATATAGTTTCTTCTAAAACTTATGCTATTTTATGAACTGTATTGTGTAAAACCATTTTTAGGACATCCGGTTACAAGTTCCATGATACTACAATCATGGGGGCGAGTAGCTTGCTAATCGCCGACTGAGGCTTCGGTTTTCAGTTACCCTCAACCGGACTTTGAGGTTAAAACCGGAAAACTTGTTAGTGTAAAAACTAACATGACTATTTTTCAAAATATCAAAGGTTTTTCACAAAGGTCCTAATTTCCCTAAGGATCCAAATTTTCAAGAAATGTGAGACTTTAAAACCCACCTTTCAACTTTGGTGTGATTTCAATTCGCGTGTGTACTCCAAAGGTGTGTGTATACTCAAAACATGTGCGTGTGTTACATTGTGAAATAAATAAAAAGTGTGAGTGTGATTCGTATGTGTTTTCAGAAATGTGTGTGTTCATTGTAATATATTTTAGTTTTTGTAAGTCTTGCTTGAGGATAAGCAAGGTTTAAGTGTGGGGATTTGATAACGCCAAAATTATACATATTTATTGTCGTTATTTCGATCCAATTTTGCATCATTTTGTATGTAATTATTATACTTGTGAATTGTAATAAATTAAAATGTGTGTATAATCCATTGCGAGTGTTGAAGCGAAGATTTATGGAAAATATTGCTGATTTTAGAAGATTCTGCGCACTTGCACCGTTTTGGCCATAACTCGATCATACGAACTCGAAAAAGGGTGAATCCGGAGCCCAGACGTCCGTAACTCAGAGCTCTACAACATCATATTGGAAAATTACCTATAAACAGTACCATATGCGGCGCATCTTCTTTAGATGCGGCGCATCTGAGGCCAAAAAAGTCCCGAAAGTATTAAATGCGGCGTTTCAGAGGCATACGGCGCATCAGTAAGGTCAGATGCGGCGCATCTCTTTTAGATGCAGCGCATCTGGGCATAAAACATCAAAATGAGCTGGAAATGACCTGTACGTGAGCTGGGTGGTAGGTGAGAAGGTGATGCGGCGCATCACAAAGAGATGCGGCGCTTTGGAGGCTGAAATACCTACTTTTCTTGCTATTTAAAGGGTCTAAACTCATTCTAAACATACACCATAATATAGATCAGTAATAGTCCGAGAAGGGGGGTTTCCCCAGCCATTCTAAAGGGTTCTTCACCCTTTTGAGCATCAAGATTGAAGAAGGGATCATACGCTACGATAGGTACTCTCGGTTTCATTTATTTTAGTGATAAGATTATGAATTCCTATTGTTTCGATTGTATCGTTGTAACCTTCATTATTATGATTGGCTAAAGCCTTGTGTGTTTACTTTAATGTAAGATTTATGGTTTGGAATTGTTTTATCTTTTAATGTTATTTAAGTTAATATGATGTTTGATTGATTAAATTACCATGTCCAACCAAAAGAACCATAGTTATGCTAGTTTGGTACTTTCCTTCAATTACATAGATTGTTAACTACATGTGACACTAGGTGAAATGTCCCGTTCTTATTGATTAAAAACGTTCCATATTAATTGATTTCGTTGCGAGGTTTTGACCTCTATATGAGACGTTTTTCAAAGACTGCATTCATTTTAAAACAAACCATAACCTTTATTTCAGCAATAAAGGTTTAAAAAGCTTTACGTAGATTATCAAATAATGATAATCTAAAATATCCTATTTACACACGACCATTACATAATGGTTTACAATACAAATATGTTACAACAAAATAAGTTTCTTGAATGCAGTTTTTACACAATATCATACAAGCATGGACTCCAAATCTCGTCCTTATTTAAGTATGCGACAGCGGAAGCTCTTAATAATCACCTGAGAATAAACATGCTTAAAACGTCAACAAAAATGTTGGTGAGTTATAGGTTTAATCTATATATATCAAATCATAATAACAGACCACAATATTTCATATTTCAATACACATCCCATACATAGAGATAAAAATCATTCATATGGTGAACACCTGGTAACCGACATTAGCAAGATGCATATATAAGAATATCCCCATCATTCCGGGACACCCTTCGGATATGATATAAATTTCGAAGTACTAAAGCATCCGGTACTTTGAATGGGGTTTGCTAGGCCCAATAGATCTATCTTTAGGATTTGCGTCAATTAGGGTGTCTGTTCCCTAATTCTTAGATTACCAGACTTAATAATAAGGGGCATATTCGATTTCGATAATTCAACCATAGAATGTAGTTTCACGTACTTGTGTCTATTTTGTAAATCATTTATAAAACTTGCATGTATTCTCATCCCAAAAATATTAGATTTTAAAAGTGGGACTATAACTCACTTTCACAGATTTTTTACTTCGTCGGGAAGTAAGACTTGGCCACTGGTTGATTCACGAACCTATAACAATATATACATATATATCAAAGTATGTTCAAAATATATTTACAACACTTTTAATATATTTTGATGTTTTAAGTTTATTAAGTCAGCTGTCCTCGTTAGTAACCTACAACTAGTTGTCCACAGTTAGATGTACAGAAATAAATCGATAAATATTACCTTGAATCAATCCACGACCCAGTGTATACGTATCTCAGTATTGATCACAACTTAAACTATATATATTTTGGAATCAACCTCAACCCTGTATAGCTAACTCCAACATTCACATATAGAGTGTCTATGGTTGTTCCGAAATATATATAGATGTGTCAACATGATAGGTCGAAACATTGTATACGTGTCTATGGTATCTCAAGATTACATAATATACAATACAAGTTGATTAAGTTATGGTTGGAATAGATTTGTTACCAATTTTCACGTAACTAAAATGAGAAAAATTATCCAATCTTGTTTTACCCATAACTTCTTCATTTTAAATCCGTTTTGAGTGAATCAAATTGCTATGATTTTATATTGAACTCTATTTTATGAATCTAAACAGAAAAAGTATAGGTTTATAGTCGGAAAAATAAGTTACAAGTCATTTTTGTAAAGGTAGTCATTTCAGTCGAAAGAACGACGTCTAGATGACCATTTTAGAAAACATACTTCCACTTTGAGTTTAACCATAATTTTTGGATATAGTTTCATTTTCATAATAAAAATCATTTTCTCAGAATAACAACTTTTAAATCAAAGTTTATCATAGTTTTTAATTAACTAACCCAAAACAGTCCGCGGTGTTACTACGACGGCGTAAATCCGGTTTTACGGTGTTTTTCGTGTTTCCAGGTTTTAAATCATTAAGTTAGCATATCATATAGATATATAATATGTGTTTAGTTGATTTTAAAAGTCAAGTTAGAAGGATTAACTTTTGTTTGTGAACAAGTTTAGAATTAACTAAACTATGTTCTAGTGATTACAAGTTTAAATCTTCGAATAAGATAGCTTTATATGTATGAATCGAATGATGTTATGAACATCATTACTACCTTAAGTTCCATGGATAAACCTACTGGAAAAGAGAAAAATGGATCTAGATTCAACGAATCCTTGGATGGCTCGAAGTTCTTGAAGCAGAATCATGACACGAAAACAAGTTCAAGTAAGATCATCACTTGAAATAAGATTGTTATAGTTATAGAAATTGAACCAAAGTTTGAATATGATTATTACCTTGTATTAGAATGATAACCTACTGTAAAAAACAAAGATTTCTTGAGGTTGGATGATCACCTTACAAGATTGGAAGTGAGCTAGCAAACTTGAAAGTATTCTTGATTTTATGTAAATAGAACTTGTAGAATTTATGAAGAACACTTAGAACTTGAAGATAGAACTTGAGAGAGATCAATTAGATGAAGAAAATTGAAGAATGAAAGTGTTTGTAGGTGTTTTTGGTCGTTGGTGTATGGATTAGATATAAAGGATATGTAATTTTGTTTTCATGTAAATAAGTCATGAATGATTACTCATATTTTTGTAATTTTATGAGATATTTCATGCTAGTTGCCAAATAATGGTTACCACATGTGTTAGGTGACTCACATGGGCTGCTAAGAGCTGATCATTGGAGTGTATATACCAATAGTACATACATCTAAAAGCTATGTATTGTACGAGTACGAATACGGGTGCATACGAGTAGAATTGTTGATGAAACTGAACGAGAATGTAATTGTGATAATGCTAAAAATGAACATATATTTCATAGCATTATTCCTCAAGAAAGACAAGCTTTTAGTTGCAATTGTTCTATTTACAAGTGATATTCGTTTAAATAATAAAAGGTGAAGACAAAAGACAGATTCGACGAATTGAAGACGCAAACGACCAAAAAGCTCAAAAGTACAAAAGACAATAAAAAAGGTTCCAATTATTGATAAGAAACGTCTCGAAATTACAAGAGTACAAGATTCAAAACGCAAAGTACAAAATATAAAATTGTACGCAAGGACGTTCGAAAATCCGGAACCGGGACCAGAGTCAACTCTTAACGCTCGACGCAACGGACTAAAAATTACAAGTTAACTATGTATATAAATATAATATAATATATAATTAATTATATTAATTATATATATATTATATATATATTATAAAACCGTCGGCAGAGAAAGACTCCAAGGGTGTGAGCTGTAAATTCATTCTCCGCGACTCGCGGAGTTTGAAGAGGATTTTGCCGCGAGTCGCGGAGCCCCAAAAATCGAAAATCCCTATAAAGCCAACCGAATTCTGATCACAATTGATAATCTATTTCTCTCTTCTCTCATATATACGTAAACGATATATATATATATATATAATTTATATTTTAATTTTAATTTTAATTCTAATAATAAGGGTATGTTAGCGAATGTTGTAAGGGTGTAAGTCGAAATTCTGTCCGTGTAACGCTACGCTATTTTTAATCATTGTAAGTTATGTTCAACCTTTTTACATTAATGTCTCGTAGCTAAGTTATTATTATGCTTATTTAAAACGAAGTAATCATGATGTTGGGATAATTACTAAAATTTGGTAATTGGGCTTTGTACCATAATTGGGGTTTGGACAAAAGAACGACACTTGTGGAAATTAGACTATGGGCTATTAATGGGCTTTATATTTGTTTAACTAAATGATAGTTTGTTAATGTTAATATAAAGATTTACAATTGGGCGTCCCTATAAATTACCATATACACTCGATCGGACACGATGGGCGGGGTATTTATATGTACGAATAATCGTTCATTTAACCGGACACGGGAATGGATTAATAGCCACTAGAATAATTAAAACAGGGGTGAAATTACATTCAAGGGTAATTGGTGTAATTGTTAACAAAGTAGTAAAACCTTGGTTTACACGCAGTCGATAACCTGGTGTATTCATTAAACAAAGTATTAAAACCTTGTTACAATTCGAATCCCCAATTAGTTGGAATATTTAACTTCGGGTATAAGGATAATTTGACGAGGACACTCGCACTTTATATTTATGACTGATGGACTGTTATGGACAAAAACCAGACGGACATATTAAATAATCCAGGACAAAGGACAATTAACTCATGGGCATAAAACTAAAATCAACACGTCAAACATCATGATTACGGAAGTTTAAATAAGCATAATTCTTTTATTTCATATTTAATTTCTTTTATTTTATATTTAATTGCACTTCTAATTATCGCATTTTTATTGTTATTTTATTTTATCGCACTTTTAATTATCGTACTCTTTAATTATCGCAAGTTTATTTTATCGCACTTTTATTATTCGCAATTTCATTATCGTTATTTACTTTAAGTTTTAATTTAAGTCTTGTATTTATTTAATATTTTACATTAGGTTTTAACTGCGACTAAAGTTTTAAAATCGACAAACCGGTCATTAAACGGTAAAAACCCCCCTTTATAATAATAATATTACTTATATATATATTTGTATTTTTATAAAAGTAAACTAATATAGCGTTGAGCTTTGTTTAAAGATTTCCCTGTGGAACGAACCGGACTTACTAATAACTACACTACTGTACGATTAGGTACACTGCCTATAAGTGTTGTAGCAAGGTTTAAGTATATCCATTCTATAAATAAATAAATATCTTGTGTAAAATTGTATCGTATTTAATAGTTTTTCCTAGTAAAATATAAACTATTTTATATACACCTCGCATAACATCAAGTATTTTTGGCGCCGCTGCCGGGGACACTCTTAAACGCCGGAAGCGCAACGCTAATATAAAAAAAAATATATATTTTTAGTTAACTTTTATTAAAATTCGTTTTTATAAAACTACGTTTTAATTATTCAAAAATATAAAAAGGAAAACAAAAATATAAGTATTTTTAAGATTTTGTTAAATATTTAAGTTTTATAAGTTTCTTTATCTTTATTTTAGTTTATAATAATATAAATTTTATTAAATATCTTTTATTTATAGAAAAAACTGAAAACAGAAAATAAAAAAAAACGCGTAAAAATTTCAAACTGCTCCAGATCTGAAATTCTGAACCCCGCGACTCGCGGGGTTTGAAGCATTAAATACCGCGACTCGCGGAGCTTCTCTGACAGGCGACAGAAGCCCTAATTCAGCATTAATTACGGGTATTAATTAATTATTATTATTATTTAACCCTAATAATTATGTATTATTATTATTAGTTTTATTTTAAGATTTACTTTTTATTTAATTTGTTTTATTTTGTTTAAATTAGTTTTATTAAATTGTAAAATTAGTAGTTTTATTAAATAAATAATATAAAAATAATATTTTTATAAAAATTGTACTTTTTACAACTTTTTGTATATTTTTATATTTTGTCCCTTTTTAATCGTTTTAGCGTAATATTTGTATTTTTAGCTCATATTTAATTTTAAACTTAGTTTTTGCTATAGTGATTTTTACTCCTAGATTTTTAGGCTTTGCCGTAGAATTCCTTAAGTGCTTTTTCTTTAGACTAAGATTTAGGTACTTTAAAATTTTGCGACGCCTTTTTAAGTTTTAGTTTCTTTTTAAGTTATTTCCATTTGGGATTTAGTTTTTCCTTGTAAGCTTTAATATTTTTAGACACCTTTTACTATGTATCAATTATCATTCCAATTAGTAATTTCAATTTGCGATTATAATTTTAAGTTAGTTGTAGTAATAAGGTTAGGTTAGTCAAGTATTTTTAAGTTTTTATAAGTTTCTTTTATTTTTCCGTCACCTTTTATTTTTCAACCATTTTTTTCTTTTTCTACCTTTTGCGACGAACTCTTTTTCTTTCTTATTTCTCGCTATTCTAGTTTTTAGGACATAGATTTTTATTCTACTTCTTATCTAAATTTCTTAAAATTACGAAAATTTATTTTAAGTGGTTAAATTGATAGACATCAAAATTTTCTGGTTCGTAGTAATAGTTGGATTTGTACGTGGACCGGGTTATTGGAGCCAAACAGTCCTCAATTATATTGAGACCAAACGAATCCTGCCCCTCTGCTGCATCTTTTGGCTATTCGAAACGTGGGCAAAATCAGAAAAGTCTATTAATTGGATAACTTATTATAATTTTTCTTTCCTTTTTAAAACTAATAGGATATTCAGTGAATGCACCGAGCAAGACGTTCACCACCTTTTGTACGTTCACCACCTGTAACTAGATCAAGACATTTAGCAAATATAACCGCCGTTGATTTTTCTTTAGAATCGTCATCCAGTAGACCAAGTACTTCAGTTCAAATTTCCGATAATCCATTTTTTGAACCCAACATCACAATTGAGAATCCGGAGAATATTCAGGAACGGTTCGTAGATCCTGAACCATTAAACTTTCCTCCGGAGCCACCAATCATTCAAACAGAGATTGTTGAGGAACGAACCATTAAATCAGAATCATCTAGTGATACCGATTCAACAAATTCAATTATGGAGAATCTGGAACCTTTAAGTATGGAAGACCGAATGAGAGCTAAACGCACTGGCCAAGGTCACGCAATTACTCATCCAGACATTAATGCGCCAGATTATGAAATCAAAGGACAAATTCTACACATGGTGACTAATCAATGCCAATTTAGTGGTGCGCCGAAGGAAGATCCAAATGAACATCTACGTACCTTTAATAGGATCTGCACACTATTTAAAATCCGAGAAGTGGAGGATGAACAGATATATCTCATGTTATTTCCCTGGACTTTAAAGGGAGAAGCCAAAGATTGGTTGGAATCGTTACCTGAAGGGGCTATCGATACATGGGACGTTTTAGTTGACAAATTTCTTAAACAATTCTTTCCTGCATCTAAAGCCGTAAGACTTCAAGCAGAAATTGTTACGTTTACACAGAAACCAAATGAAACTCTATATGAGGCGTGGACTAGATATGGAAAGTTGTTAAGAGGATGTCCGCAACATGGTTTAGACACCTGTCAAATAGTACAAATATTCTACCAAGGATGCGACATCACTACAAGGAAAGACATAGATATAGCAGCTGGTGGTTCTATTATGAAGAAAACCGAAACTGATGCTTACAAAATTATTGATAACACTGCTTCCCACTCACATGAGTGGCACCAAGAAAAAGATATCATTAGATCATCTAAAGCAGCTAGAGCCGATTCTAGTCATGACTTAGATTCCATTTCCGCAAAGATAGATGCTGTGGAGAGACGAATGGAAAAGATGACTAAGGATATTCACTCAATACGAATTAGTTGTGAGCAGTGTGGAGGACCACATTTGACAAAAGATTGTCTCAGTATTGAATTAACAATGGAACAAAGAGAGAATATTTCATACATAAACCAAAGGCCTGGAAATAATTATCAGAATAATTATCAACCGCCAAGACCGATTTACAATCAAAACCAGAATTATAACCGAAATATTCCATACAACAACCAACAAGGTCCTAGCAATCAACAAGTATCCAATAATACTTACAATCAAAACAGACCTAATTTTCAAAACAAACCACCACAACAAACCGATGATAAAAAGCCGAATTTAGAAGATATGATGACGAAGCTAGTTGAAACTCAAACGCAGTTTTTCACATCTCAAAAACAAACTAATGAACAAAATGCTCAAGCATTTAGAAATCAACAAGCTTCTATTCAAAATCTGGAATAAGAAGTAAGTAACCTAGCAAGGTTAATAGGTGAAAGAAAACCGGGAAGTCTACCTAGTGATACAAATGCTAACCCCCGGAATGAAACAGCTAAAGCTATTACCACAAGAAGTGGTACAACACTTAAACCACCTGAAATACCTGTAACTTCTGATGAAACTATTCCTACTCCACAAGAACCACAACCTGATCAAGATAAGGAAAAAGAACCGGTAGTTGAAAAGGTTAATGAAGATAACACAGTTAAGGATAAACCTTATGTTAAACCATACCAACCACCACTTCCTTACCCGAGTAAAATGAAGAAAGAAAAACTTGAAGCCGAGCAATTCAAATTCTTGGATATGTTTAAACAGATAAATGTAAATCTTCCTTTCATTGATGTGATTTCAGGAATGCCAAGATATGCTAAATTCTTGAAAGATCTAATCTCAAATAGAAAGAAAATGGAAGAACTCTCGGCTGTTACTATGAATGCTAATTGTTCAGCAGTGCTGTTGAATAAGATACCAGAAAAATTATCTGATCCAGGAAGTTTCACAATTCCATGTTTTCTGGGTAGTCTTAGTTCAATAGAAGCATTGGCAGACTTAGGTGCTAGTATAAATCTAATGCCGTATTCACTATACGCTAAACTAGACCTTGGAGAATTGAAACCAACCAGAATAAGCATACAACTAGCCGATAGATCAATAAAATATCCTAGAGGGATAATGGAGAACATGCTAGTTAAAGTTGGTACTTTAGTATTTCCAGTAGATTTTGTTGTTTTGGACATGGAAGAAGATTCTCAAGTCCCTCTCATATTAGGAAGACCATTCTTAAACACGGCTAAAGCAATGATAGACGTGTTCGGTAAGAAACTGACCCTAAGTATAGAGGATGAGAGTGTTACCTTTTCAGTTGATAGAGCAATGCAACAACCACAATCTGCAGATGATACATGTTATTATATTCAAACTATAGATGCACATGCAGAATTATTAGAAGAATTTTTAGAATTACAAGGAACAGGAGAATGTTCTTTAGGAGAAGGTAATGAACCAATTGATGAAGCTGAAATGTTAGCTACACTTATAGCTAATGGATATGAACCAACAACAGAAGAAATTCAAATGCTAAAAGAAGAAGACAGATATCGATACAAATCATCGATAGAAGAACCTCCGAAATTAGAGTTAAAGCCACTTCCAAACCATTTGGAATACGCTTATTTACATGGTGAATCTGAATTACCTGTAATAATATCGTCTTCTCTTACTGAAAATGAGAAATCACAACTCATTTCTGTGTTAAAAGCTCATAAACCAGCCATTGCATAGAAGATTCATGATATTAAAGGAATAAGTCCTTCGTATTGCACACATAAAATCCTTATGGAAGAAGGTCATAAAACGTATGTGCAACGCCAACGAAGACTAAATCCTAATATGCAAGATGTAGTTAAGAAAGAGATTATTAAACTGCTAGATGCAGGTTTGATATATCCAATTTCTGATAGTCCATGGGTAAGCCCAGTTCAATGCGTACCTAAGAAGGGTGGCATGACTGTCATTACAAATGAGAAAAATGAGCTTATTCCTACTAGGACTGTAACAGGATGGCGTGTATGTATTGATTATAGAAAATTAAATGACACCACCAGAAAAGATCACTTTCCCTTACCTTTCATAGATCAAATGTTGGAAAGATTAGCCGGAAATAGTTACTATTGTTTTCTAGATGGATTTTCCGGATATTTTCAAATTCCAATAGCACCCGAAGACCAAGAGAAAACCACATTCACGTGCCCTTATGGTACTTTTGCTTACAAACGCATGCCATTTGGACTTTGTAACGCCCCTGCAACCTTTCAAAGGTGTATGATGGCGATTTTTCACGACATGATAGAAGAATGCATGGAAGTTTTCATGGATGACTTTTCAGTCTTCGGTGATACATTTAAATCATGTCTAGTTAATCTGGAACGAATGCTAATTAGATGCGAAGAATCAAATCTAGTACTTAATTGGGAGAAATGCCATTTCATGGTTAAAGAAGGCATCGTTCTTGGACATAAAATTTCAAAAGAAGGAATTGAAGTGGATAGAGCTAAAGTAGATGTAATTGCTAAACTTCCACATCCCACCAATGTTAGAGGAGTTAGGAGTTTTCTAGGGCATGCCGGTTTTTACCGACGTTTCATAAAAGATTTTTCTAAAATTGCCACTCCTATGAATAAACTCCTAGAAAATGATGCGCCATTCATCTTTTCAGATGAGTGTATCAAATCTTTTAATATTCTTAAAGAGAAACTCACTAATGCGCCGATCATGATAACACCAAATTGGAATCTACCATTTGAACTAATGTGCGATGCAAGTGATTTTGCAATGGGAGCCGTTTTAGGACAAAGGATTGAAAAACGATTTCAACCTATATATTATGCTAGTAAGACATTACAAGGAGCACAAACGAACTATACAACTACTGAAAAAGAACTCCTTGCTATTGTCTTTGCTTTTGACAAATTTCGATCATATCTCGTTCTAGCAAAAACGGTGGTCTATACCGACCATTCTGCTCTTAGATACCTATTTTCAAAACAAGATGCTAAACCAAGATTAATCCGTTGGATCTTACTCTTACAAGAGTTTGATATTGAAATCCGAGATAAAAGAGGAGCAGAAAATCTCGCCGCTGATCATCTTTCTCGTCTTGAAAATCCCGAATTAGAAGTTCTAAATGAATCGGCCATACAAGACAACTTCCCTGATGAATATCTATTGAAGATAGATTATAAAGAAATCCCATGGTTTGCAGACTATGCAAACTACTTAGTTTGTGGATTCCTTGAAAAAGGATTATCGTACCAAAAACGAAAGAAATTCTTCAGTGATATAAAACACTATTTCTGGGAAGATCCACATTTGTTTAAAAGTTGTCCCGATGGAATAATACGCCGATGTGTATTTGGAGATGAAGCTAGTAAAATATTAAACCATTGTCACACAGGACCAACAGGAGGGCATTATGGGCCTCAACTAACAGCAAGAAAAGTTTATGAAGCTGGATTCTATTGGCCTACAATTTACAAAGACGCACACCTTCTTTGCAAATCCTGTGATGCATGTCAAAGGGCCGGAAAAATAAGTCAACGTGATGAAATGCCACAAAATGTCATCCAAGTATGTGAAGTATTTGACATTTGGGGTATTGACTTTATGGGTCCATTTCCAAAATCTCATAATAATCTATATATACTCGTAGCCATTGATTATGTATCTAAATGGGCGGAAGCACAAGCTCTCCCAACTAACGATGCACGAGTTGTAGTCAACTTTTTAAAACGTCTTTTTGCAAGGTTTGGAACACCGAAAGCTTTAATAAGTGATCGGGGTACTCATTTCTGTAATAATCAACTTGAGAAAGTTCTTAAAAGATATGGAGTAACTCATAAAATCTCCACCGCATATCATCCACAAACAAGTGGACAAGTTGAAAATACCAACCGAGCTTTAAAACGTATTCTAGAGAAAACCGTAGGATCAAATCCGAAGGAATGGTCCATTAAATTGGAGGATGCACTCTGGGCTTTTAGAACAGCCTACAAAACTCCAATTGGAACCACACCTTTTAGACTTGTTTATGGAAAAGCATGTCATCTTCCAGTAGAAATTGAACACAAAGCGTTTTGGGCTTTGAAGACATGTAATCTTGATTTACATGAAGCCGGACGTCTACGATTAAGTCAACTAAACGAATTAGAAGAATTAAGACATGAAGCATACGAAAATTCGTTAATCTATAAAGAAAGAGCGAAGAAATGGCATGATAAAAGAATCAGAAGTTCAAAAGAATTTAAAGAAGGAGACAGAGTTCTTCTTTTCAATTCACGATTCAAGCTATTTCCTGGAAAATTGAAATCAAGATGGTCTGGACCATTCATAGTCAAAAGAGTTTTCCCATACGGAACGATAGAATTAATAAATTCAAATGGGATTGAATTTAAAGTTAATGGTCACAGAGTTAAACATTACATACATGGTCCGATGGAAGTCGACAACGAAGTTAATCACAATTTCGACAACACAGCTAATTAAGTGTGGGGAGAATCAAGTCTTTAAAGGATAATATGTATTTCTGTTAGAGTTAGATTGTCTGTTTTCGTGTAGTTCTCGAAAATGGAACCCGAATGGTCTTTCCCTAGCAGACCCTAAAGAACTAGTCTTCTCCCCCCATTCTGAATTTTTATTTTTTTTTTAGGTTTTTACGAAATGAAGACTGCCTGTGAACTAAACCATGGTCTAATGCTACACGCTTTGATCACTAAACGTAATAATGACATACTCCCAAGTGAAATAGTATCAGTAATCAGAGAAAGAATGGACGGAGTTAGAAAAGAATCAAGATGCGAAGATAATAAGTTACAATTTGGTAAAGGAAAATCAAAATCCGCAGCGAAAAGAAGAGCACGACACCTAGAACGATGTCACAAATGCGGAAAATGGTCACATGGAGGTAAATGTTCAAATAATCAAACCTATTCAAATACCGAATTTGTTACTTTATGCAGAGACGGACCGTTCATATGTTTAGAAGAAAAGATACTGAATGCTCGAGGTTACGCCTATGTAGCCATGGAAAATCAATTAAACCGACTATCTTATGAATGGGATAGATCATATAACTAAGAAATCTATTCCACAGGTATGTCTGTACAGTTTTTATTTTTATTTTTATTTTTATTTTTAACCTTTTGATAATAAACGCTAATTTGTTCGCTAAAAAGTATTAAATTGGTATTGAATAAAATTAGGTTTGGCGACCGAAATTATTGATATCATTCAAAAAAAAAAATTTATTACATCACTGCGAAATTTAACGTTTATTCTTAAGGTATAAATATCTTTAAACAATCAACCCAAAATATTTCAAAAATTCGTCATGAGTTAAATTAGGTCTTGGAACCGAAATTACTTTACCGAAAAGAGGGGCGCATATTTTTGATAATATTTGATTGATTAAAGTGGGATAAAAAGACAAAAAGATTTTTAATTTTATTCTTACCATGTTTTTAATATTAATATTTAAATCTTAAATTAATATTGTAAACTTTGTAAAAACAATATATTTAAAATTGTAAATATTTGAAAAATTAATATAAGTTTGGTGTGAATTTATAATATGAATTTTTAAAAATTAAGTTTGGTGTGAATTTATAATGTGAATTTTTAAATTAAGTTTGGTGTGAACTTTTAATTTTTAAAATATGAATTTTTAATTTTATGCATTTCAAATTTTAAGTTTGGTGTGAATTTTTAATATTAATTTTGAATTTCATATTTAAGTTGTGTGAATTTAAAAATAAAAATTTACTTTATCTCATTAAGTTAAGAATATGATTTTTAAAATTCGTCGTAAGTTGAAGACTAGGTCTTTGAACCGAAATTGCTTTACCCGAGGGAGGGACGAGAACTTTTATTATCATTATTTTTAATCTTATTGAATTAAAGTATGCCAAAAACATTGAAAAAACCCAAAAATCTTAGCTTTTAAAACAATCGCTACAAAAAGACAAATTTTAAAATTTTGTCGAAGGACGGACTAGGACATCGATCCGAAACGACCTCGTCCTAAATAATAAAGGAAACAAAATTTTAAAATTAATTTCTTAATTGTTTTCAAAAGTTAATGATTATAAAAAAAAAAAAAAAAAAAAAACTCCGCGAGTCGCGGAGTTTGAAGTGCATTTCGCCGCAACTCGCGGAGGGGTCGGAAATCAGAAAAAAAATAAAGAGCTGCAAACTGATCAGTCCAACCCCCAACTCAAAAATAACTGCGAAAAACAACCCGAAAAACCCGAAAAACACCCCCAAAAATCCCAATTTTTAACCGTTAATCACCAAATCTTTTGCTAAAATCATGTTGAGAAGGATGCTGTCTAAGAATTACTCAAGAAAAACGGTAAATTTCTACACCTAAACACCATTTAATTCGAAATTTGGTGTTCTTGAGCAATTTTTTTTCCCAATTTGATTTTGATGCTTTTTAGTGTAATTATGCTTAAATTGTTTATGTATTATGCTTGTATAACCTAGATTGATGCTGTTTAACATGATTAGAAGCCTTAAACTTCAAATTTTGAGTAATCTAGGGTTTGTGTTCTTGAGCAATTTGGGGCTTTTTGATATAAACAGGTTATGGCCGATTTTTGTCATGAATTGTTGCTAAATTGAGTAGTGTAACATGTCTAGGTAGTTAAATGATCCAAACTTTGAGCCTAAACATGATTTTGAGAATTAAAATGGACTTTTTCAAGTCTAAAATTCATGAACTTGATTTTTGAAAGATAATGCCATTTGAGACTTGTTTAATTGCTAGTAATGATTATTTTGACATGTTATTTGAGTTGAATGCTTATGAACTTGGCGAACATTTTCGTATATGCTTATTTGAAAAAGTGTAGATTTGATGAAAATATGAAAATGAGCTTAAGTTTGATATAAATTGATAATGTCATTGTAATTATTTTGATTGATGATTTTGCTGACACTAATGCATATTTGGATGCACAAAAATTGTGTTTGATGTGTTTTGCAGAATGAAAGGGGTGAATCTTCATCCCAAGCCCGCAATGCTCCTGCTGAGAATTTGGAACAACAGGAGGTGGATAACTACTACAAGCAGGATATACCTCATCCAGTCATGACCTTTTCCGATATGCACTTGGAAGAGTTGCATCCGAACCTGAGATTTGACAGACTTTGGATAGATTATCCAAAATATCAACGGGGTTTGCATACTCTTCATTCCAAGGTTGTTGAGGTACCGAGGGTCATAGAATGGGGACCCTTAGAAGCTGTAGAATTGGCCGGGCCAATTAGGGAATTACTTGTACAGAGGTATGGTAATTCTTCTTTTAATGACTGGGTACATTTATTCACCATACGTAGACCTGTATATAAAGTATGGTGTGAAGAATTGTTATGTAGTATAGAGTTGAATGATCGGGTAGCTAGTTTAACCGATCGTTCTTTTATTAGATTTTTGTTAGGCGGTTCGATGCGCCACATGTCTTTACTGGACATGGCTCAGGCTTTACGTATATATACGCCTGAGGAGTTAGCGTCTGCCGATTGTAGAGGATTGATACTAAACGGTAGAAAGATAGATGAGAATTTTGATACACACGGTGTGTGGAGTCAAATGACAAGCCATCACCGTTTCAAAGGGAGAAATTACTCTTATTTGGATATAGATAGAGCCGAATTAAGAGTGATACATAGGTTTTTAGCTAATTCGATTACACAAAGGGGTAAAAACAAGGAAAAAGTAAATGAACAGGATTTGTTTTACCATATGTGTATTCGAGACCCACAAAGCGCTGTAAGTATACCATATTGTGTGGGTTATTATTTATCAGCTATGGTTCGGGGGATGCGACCACATAGCATAATAGGAGGTGGTATTTTTATTACTTTGATTGGTGAATATCTCGGTGTGGATATAAGTCGGGGGGGATTATTACTAGAAGAGCCGGAACCCCGCGATACTATAGGTTTAAATGTATACCATGGTGCGAAAGTTTTGAAGAGGCGAAATAACGCCGCAATACGATACCATGGTAGACATCCACAGGTGGAGAGAAACCAGCAGCAAGGTAATGTAGGAGGGGGGAATGAGATGCAAGAAATGCATAGGTTTATAGCTTCTCAGGAATACGAAAATGCTAGACAGAGAGCATTTGAAGATTGGCAAGTTCATCAGAACCAAATCATAGCTCATTGCCAACATATAGGTAGAAACTATATTCCTACACCGAAACCCATCTTCCCTCCTTGGTCTATAGAGATGCAGCCACCGTATCCTACGTATGACCCTGCCGAAGCATTCTATAGCACTTATGGTTATGCCTGGAACCCCTATTGGTACCAATATCATCCTTAGTTTACTTATTATTTTTTTTTTATTTTATTTTGTAATTTGTAATTATTGATACGTTTAATACTTTTGTTAATATTGTAATCATTTTTATAATTATCTAACTTTTATTCTTAGATTTTAATAATTTTTGAATGTGGGGTAATATACCAAACTTCAAAAATATGTATATATGTTTGCAGTTTATCTTATGTACACAACAGGGTAAAACAACGCATTTTCAAAGACTGGCATTAAGTTCAGCAAAAGCAACTAATTTTGACGACAAGATGCAAAATATATGTGAAATAACAACAAGACGGAATGAACAAATGATGTGCACCATTTATCATTCAGCAAACAAACGCCAATATATTTGGAAACTTTGGTAAAAATTTAATCATTTTCACACAAATCACCCTCAATAATTTAAATTGTTACTAAATTCTTGCAAACGAGGGCATTGCAAGATCTTAAGTGTGGGAAGGGGTTAAATTCTTTCGGATTTTAAAATTTTTTACTTTATACACTTGGTTACCATTAAAAATACTAGTAAAGCAGTAGTTGTATTAGAATCTTGTGCTCTCTGATAAAAAAGAACAGCCCTAGTCTTATATACTGACTACCCAATTCTAGTAAAATTTTTCAAAATTTTCAATTAAATGAATTCAAAATCATGTTTATACATATTTATGAACGATAAAACTAGGTTTTAACACCGAAATTATTGTTACCTCGGAAAGGACATAAATTAAGAAACAAACTAAAATGTCAAAATTCATTTAAAATGGAATAGAGGACGATAAAAAGAAAAATAAAAAGCCAAGTGTGGGAAAATTTACCAAGTTATTTTAAACATATGTCACATATATCTGTAACAAATAACTGAAAATACTTTTGCTTTGGACTAAACTAAACTATTTTTACCCGATGAAAGAAAAGAAGAGATGGATCTACACGATGAATCAATTCCATCATTAAAAGGAAGTAAAGTCTTCCGAAAAAGACACGCGCTTTTTGATTTAGGTCATGAAGTTGTCGTCCAGACCAGCTGTAGGTTGACGAAAAATCTAGAAAAGTCATCACTAAAATCGGTTGGAAATCCACGGACCTCAGCATTAAACAGGGTCGCCAAGTGGTCAGATTTATCCTAACCATGAGAAGGATTTATCTCGTACAATGGGGGGGGCACCATGCAAATTAGCTGGATAAGACTAATGAATCAGATCCCCAGAAAGGATAATCTCCTTAAAGATTAAAAATCAGCTTTTAAGACTGATATTACTCAATCCTAGAGATTGACCTTAAAGATTGAGAATTACAAACTCATGGAATTCGATGATATCTAAACTCGAGCTTAAACGAGAAAATATTTTGATCAAAATTACAAACTGATTTGTTTTCTGAAAACCCTATTTTCAATGCGTTCATTACCATTGAACGTAAAATCCTAGGAATTCACCTGGAATTCATTAGGTCACCTGAACTAAATCGGGTGTCAACCGTAAGAACGGTGGTTGCATAGTGGTCAAAGACAGGACCTTGTGCCAGACCGAAAAATTATAAGGGTGAGCTTTACTATTGCTCCTACCAAGGATAGTAATTGCGTCCGACACGTTATAGACCATAATCAAAAGCATGTCACGGGACATTGCCTTAACAGTTGCTTGTTCAACGCTTTCCTTTACAACCGGACGGTAGTTTGCCGAAAGGTAATATACGGAACAAGTAAACTGGACGTGTTGCTTTCCAAATACAAGGTTAGCAAGTGGGTGACACAAAACAGCAAGTTTTGAGCTAAAATTTTCAATTCTGAACCCCACCAAACCCACAAAAATATTTTGCAAACACCGGTAAAGGGTTATCCCGGAAAACTTATCTAGGGTAAAAACTAGATTTAATTTTCAAAAGATCAAATGTTTTCATAAAGATCCAATTTCCTTAATGGATCTAAATTTTTATAGTCATGTGGGGCTGTAAACCATATCGTTACTACCATTGTTTATACTGCCGTATAGAAATCACTGATGTACAAAGTGTGAAGAATAAAGAAGTGATTCTAGTATTTCAAGATGATATTGCTTGAGGACAAGCAACGCTCAAGTGTGGGAATATTTGATAATGCAAAAAACGAACATATATTTCATAGCATTATTCCTCAAGAAAGACAAGCTTTTAGTTGCAATTGTTCTATTTACAAGTGATATTCGTTTAAATAATAAAAGGTGAAGACAAAAGACAGATTCGACGAATTGAAGACGCAAACGACCAAAAAGCTCAAAAGTACAAAAGACAATCAAAAAGGTTCCAATTATTGATAAGAAACGTCTCGAAATTACAAGAGTACAAGATTCAAAACGCAAAGTACAAAATATAAAATTGTACGCAAGGACGTTCGAAAATCCGGAACCGGGACCAGAGTCAACTCTTAACGCTCGACGCAACGGACTAAAAATTACAAGTTAACTATGTATATAAATATAATATAATATATAATTAATTATATTAATTATATATATATTATATATATATTATAAAACCGTCGGCAGAGAAAGACTCCAAGGGTGTGAGCTGTAAATTCATTCTCCGCGACTCGCGGAGTTTGAAGAGGATTTTGCCGCGAGTCGCGGAGCCCCAAAAATCAAAAATCCCTATAAAGCCAACCGAATTCTGATCACAATTGATAATCTATTTCTCTCTTCTCTCATATATACGTAAACGATATATATATATATATATATATATATATATATATATATATATATATATATATATATATATATATATATATATATATATATATATATATATATATATATAATTTATATTTTAATTTTAATTTTAATTCTAATAATAAGGGTATGTTAGCGAATGTTGTAAGGGTGTAAGTCGAAATTCTGTCCGTGTAACGCTACGCTATTTTTAATCATTGTAAGTTATGTTCAACCTTTTTACATTAATGTCTCGTAGCTAAGTTATTATTATGCTTATTTAAAATGAAGTAATCATGATGTTGGGCTAATTACTAAAATTGGGTAATTGGGCTTTGTACCATAATTGGGGTTTGGACAAAAGAACGACACTTGTGGAAATTAGACTATGGGCTATTAATGGGCTTTATATTTGTTTAACTAAATGATAGTTTGTTAATGTTAATATAAAGATTTACAATTGGGCGTCCCTATAAATTACCATATACACTCGATCGGACACGATGGGCGGGGTATTTATATGTACGAATAATCGTTCATTTAACCGGACACGGGAATGGATTAATAGCCACTAGAATAATTAAAACAGGGGTGAAATTACATTCAAGGGTAATTGGTGTAATTGTTAACAAAGTAGTAAAACCTTGGTTTACACGCAGTCGATAACCTGGTGTATTCATTAAACAAAGTATTAAAACCTTGTTACAATTCGAATCCCCAATTAGTTGGAATATTTAACTTCGGGTATAAGGATAATTTGACGAGGACACTCGCACTTTATATTTATGACTGATGGACTGTTATGGACAAAAACCAGACGGACATATTAAATAATCCAGGACAAAGGACAATTAACCCATGGGCATAAAACTAAAATCAACACGTCAAACATCATGATTACGGAAGTTTAAATAAGCATAATTCTTTTATTTCATATTTAATTTCTTTTATTTTATATTTAATTGCACTTCTAATTATCGCATTTTTATTGTTATTTTATTTTATCGCACTTTTAATTATCGTACTCTTTAATTATCGCAAGTTTATTTTATCGCACTTTTATTATTCGCAATTTCATTATCGTTATTTACTTTAAGTTTTAATTTAAGTCTTGTATTTATTTAATATTTTACATTAGGTTTTAACTGCGACTAAAGTTTTAAAATCGACAAACCGGTCATTAAACGGTAAAAACCCCCCTTTATAATAATAATATTACTTATATATATATTTGTATTTTTATAAAAGTAAACTAATATAGCGTTGAGCTTTGTTTAAAGATTTCCCTGTGGAACGAACCGGACTTACTAAAAACTACACTACTGTACGATTAGGTACACTGCCTATAAGTGTTGTAGCAAGGTTTAAGTATATCCATTCTATAAATAAATAAATATCTTGTGTAAAATTGTATCGTATTTAATAGTTTTTCCTAGTAAAATATAAACTATTTTATATACACCTCGCATAACATCAAATTGTAAGCATTTTTGTTAAGTAGAAGTATTTTAATAAGTGTATTGAAGTCTTTCAAAAGTGTATAAATACATATTAAAAAACTACATGTATATACATTTTAACTGAGTCGTTAAGTCATCATTAGTCGTTACATGTAAGTGTTGTTTTGAAACCTTTAGGTTAACGATCTTGTTAACTGTTGTTAACCCAATGTTTATAATATAAAATGAGATTTTAAATTATTATATTATCATGATATTATCATGTATGAATATCTCTTAATATGATATATATACATTAAATGTCTTTACAACGATAATCGTTACATATATGTCTCGTTTAAAAATCATTGAGTTAGTAGTCTTGTTTTTACATATGTAGTTCATTGTTAATATACTTAATGATATGTTTACTTATCATAGTATCATGTTAACTATATATATATATCCATATATATGTCATCATATAGTTTTTACAAGTTTTAACGTTCGTGAATCACCGGTCAACTTGGGTGGTCAATTGTCTATATGAAACATATTTCAATTAATCAAGTCTTAACAGGTTTGATTGCTTAACATGTTGGAAACATTTAATCATGTAAATATCAATCTCAATTAATATATATAAACATGGAAAAGTTCGGGTCACTACAGTACCTACCCGTTAAATAAATTTTGTCTCGAAATTTTAAGCTGTTGAAGGTGTTGACGAATCTTCTGGAAATAGATGCGGGTATTTCTTCTTCATCTGATCTTCACGCTCCCAGGTGAACTCGGGTCCTCTATGAGCATTCCATCGAACCTTAATAATTGGTATCTTGTTTTGCTTAAGTCTTTTAACCTCACGATCCATTATTTCGACGGGTTCTTCGATGAATTGAAGTTTTTCGTTGATTTGGATTTCATCTAACGGAATAGTGAGATCTTCTTTAGCAAAACATTTCTTCAAATTCGAGACGTGGAAAGTGTTATGTACAGTCGCGAGTTGTTGAGGTAACTCAAGTCGGTAAGCTACTGGTCCGACACGATCAATAATCTTGAATGGTCCAATATATCTTGGATTTAATTTCCCTCGTTTACCAAATCGAACAACGCCTTTCCAAGGTGCAACTTTAAGCATGACCATCTCTCCAATTTCAAATTCTATATCTTTTCTTTTAATGTCAGCGTAGCTCTTTTGTCGACTTTGGGCGGTTTTCAACCGTTGTTGAATTTGGATGATCTTCTCGATAGTTTCTTGTATAATCTCCGGACCCGTAATCTGTCTATCCCCCACTTCACTCCAACAAATCGGAGACCTGCACTTTCTACCATAAAGTGCTTCAAACGGCGCCATCTCAATGCTTGAATGGTAGCTGTTGTTGTAGGAAAATTCTGCTAACGGTAGATGTCGATCCCAAATGTTTCCGAAATCAATAACACATGCTCGTAGCATGTCTTCAAGCGTTTGTATCGTCCTTTCGCTCTGCCCATTAGTTTGTGGATGATAGGCAGTACTCATGTCTAGACGAGTTCCTAATGCTTGCTGTAATGTCTGCCAGAATCTTGAAATAAATCTGCCATCCCTATCAGAGATAATAGAGATTGGTATTCCATGTCTGGAGATGACTTCCTTCAAATACAGTCGTGCTAACTTCTCCATCTTGTCGTCTTCTCTTATTGGCAGGAAGTGTGCTGATTTGGTGAGATAATCAACTATTACCCAAATTGTATCAAAACCACTTGCAGTCCTTGGCAATTTAGTGATGAAATCCATGGTAATATTTTCCCATTTCCATTCCGGGATTTCGAGTTGTTGAAGTAGACCTGATGGTTTCTGATGCTCAGCTTTGACCTTAGAACACGTCAAACATTCTCCTACGTATTTAGCAACATCGGCTTTCATACCCGGCCACCAAAATTTTTTTTTGAGATCCTTGTACATCTTCCCCGTTCCAGGATGTATTGAGTATCTGGTTTTATGAGCTTCTCTAAGTACCATTTCTCTCATATCTCCAAATTTTGGTACCCAAATCCTTTCAGCCCTATACCGGGTTCCGTCTTCCCGAATATTAAGATGCTTCTCCGATCCTTTGGGTATTTCATCCTTTAAATTTCCCTCTTTTAAAACTCCTTGTTGCGCCTCCTTTATTTGAGTAGTAAGGTTATTATGAATCATTATATTCATAGATTTTACTCGAATGGGTTCTCTGTCCTTCCTGCTCAAGGCATCGGCTACCACATTTGCCTTCCCTGGGTGGTAACGAATCTCAAAGTCGTAATCATTCAACAATTCAATCCACATACGCTGCCTCATTTTCAGTTATTTCTGATTAAATATGTGTTGAAGACTTTTGTGGTCGGTATATATAATACTTTTGACCCCATATAATTAGTGCCTCCAAGTCTTTAATGCAAAAACAACCGCGCCTAATTCCAAATCATGAGTCGTATAATTTTGTTCATGAATCTTCAATTGTCTAGACGCATAAGAAATCACCTTCATTCGTTGCATTAATACACAACCGAGACCTTGCTTTGATGCGTCACAATAAATCACAAAATCATCATTCCCTTCAGGCAATGACAATATAGGTGCCGTAGTTAGCTTTTTCTTCAATAACTGAAACGCTTTCTCTTGTTCATTATTCCATTCAAATTTCTTCCCTTTATGCGTTAATGCAGTCAAGGGTTTTGCTATTCTGGAAAAGTCTTGGATGAACCTTCTATAGTAACCAGCTAGTCCTAAAAACTGGCGTATGTGTTTCGGAGTTTTCGGGGTTTCCCACTTTTCAACAGTTTCTATCTTTGCCGGATCCACCTTAATACCTTCTTTGTTCACTATGTGACCGAGGAATTGAACTTCTTCCAACCAAAATGCACACTTTGAAAACTTAGCGTACAATTCTTCCTTCCTCAATACTTCTAATACCTTTCTCAAATGTTCACCGTGTTCTTGGTCATTCTTTGAGTAAATAAGTATGTCATCAATGGAAACAATGACAAACTTGTCAAGGTATGGTCCACACACTCGGTTCATAAGGTCCATGAACACAGCTAGTGCATTAGTTAAACCAAACGACATGACCATAAACTCGTAATGACCGTAACGTGTTCTGAAAGCAGTCTTTGGAATATCATCTTCTTTCACCCGCATTTGATGATACCCGGAACGTAAGTCAATCTTTGAATAAACATACGAGCCTTGTAGTTGATCAAATAAGTCGTCGATTCTCGGTAGTGGGTAGCGGTTCTTGATGGTAAGTTTGTTCAACTCTCGGTAGTCGATACACAACCTGAATGTACCATCTTTCTTCTTGACAAACAAAACAGGACCTCCCCACGGTGATGTGCTTGGTCGAATGAAACCACGTTCTAAAAGTTCTTGTAATTGGCTTTGCAGTTCTTTCATCTCGCTGGGTGCGAGTCTGTAAGGAGCACGAGCTATTGGTGCAGCTCCTGGTACAAGATCTATTTGAAATTCAACGGATCGATGTGGGGGTAATCCCGGTAATTCTTTCAGAAATACATCGGGAAATTCTTTTGCAATGGGAACATCATTGATGCTCTTTTCTTCAGTTTGTACTTTCTCAACGTGTGTTAGAACAGCATAGCAACCTTTTCTTATTAGTTTTTGTGCCTTCAAATTACTAATAAGATGTAGCTTCGTGTTGCCCTTTTCTCCGTACACCATTAAGAGTTTTCCTTTTTCTCGTATAATGCGAATTACATTTTTGTAACAAACGATCTCTGCTTTCACTTCTTTCAACCAGTCCATACCGATTATCACATCAAAACTCCCTAACTCTACTGGTATCAAATCAATCTTAAATGTTTCGCTAACCAGTTTAATTTCTCGATTCCGACATATATTATCTGCTGAAATTAATTTACCATTTGCTAATTCGAGTAAAAATTTACTATCCAAAGGCGTCAATGGACAACTTAATTTAGCACAAAAATCTCTACTCATATAGCTTCTATCCGCACCCGAATCAAATAAAACGTAAGCAGATTTATTGTCAATAAGAAACGTACCCGTAACAAGCTCCGGGTCTTCCTGTGCCTCTGCCGCATTAATATTGAAAACTCTTCCGCGGCCTTGTCCATTCGTGTTCTCCTGGTTCGGGCAATTTCTAATAATGTGGCCCGGTTTTCCACATTTATAACAAACTACATTGGCATAACTTGCTCCGACACTACTTGCTCCGCCATTACTCATTCCGACACCATTTGTTCCTTTCGTTCTATTAACCCCTGGTCCGTAGACCTCACACTTCACCGCGCTATGACCATTTCTTTTACACTTGTTGCAAAATTTGGTGCAGAACCCCGAGTGATACTTTTCACACCTTTGGCATAGCTGCTTCTGATTGTTGTTGTTGTTGCGGTTATTATTGTT
This sequence comes from Rutidosis leptorrhynchoides, assembly GCF_046630445.1. Classification (NCBI taxonomy): domain Eukaryota; kingdom Viridiplantae; phylum Streptophyta; class Magnoliopsida; order Asterales; family Asteraceae; genus Rutidosis; species Rutidosis leptorrhynchoides. Next base: position 75,946,250 of record NC_092334.1, read on the forward strand.
GTTGGGATGATTGTTGTAGTTGCTACTGTTGTTGTTGTTGTTGTTGTTGGGCCGATTTTTGTAGTTGCGATTGTTGGGATAATTGTTGCGATTATTGTTGTAATTGCTGTTGTTGTTGTATTGGTGATTCTTATCACCGTTTTCCTCCCACTTTCTTTTGACTTGCTTCACATTGGCCTCTTCAGCAGTCTGTTCTTTAATTCTTTCTTCAATCTGGTTCACTAGTTTGTGAGCCATTCTACATGCCTGTTGTATGGAGGCAGGCTCGTGTGAACTTATATCTTCCTGGATTCTTTCCGGTAATCCTTTCACAAACGCGTCGATCTTCTCTTCCTCATCTTCGAATGCTCCCGGACACAATAGGCACAATTCTGTGAATCGTCTTTCGTACGTGGTAATATCAAATCCTTGGGTTCGTAACCCTCTAAGTTCTGTCTTGATCTTATTGACCTCGGTTCTGGGACGGTACTTCTCGTTCATCAAGTGCTTGAATGCTGACCACGGTAGTGCGTACGCATCGTCTTGTCCCACTTGCTCTAGATAGGTATTCCACCATGTTAACGCAGAACCTGTGAAGGTATGCGTAGCGTACTTCACTTTGTCCTCTTCAGTACACTTACTTATGGCAAACACCGATTCGACCTTCTCGGTCCACCGTTTCAATCCGATCGGTCCTTCGGTTCCATAAAATTCCAAAGGTTTGCAGGCAGTGAATTCTTTGTAGGTGCATCCTACACGATTTCCTGTACTGCTAGATCCAAGGTTATTGTTGGTATGTAGCGCAGCCTGTATGTCATAACCCGACCTTAACCATAAGGACGAATACAATAACATATGATTTCATCGCGAGGTATTGACCTCTATATGCGACATTTTTCAAAAACTGCATTCGTTTTTACAATACAAACCATAGCTTTTATTACAAATACAAGGTTTAAACAACTTAATAATGATTATCGTTTAGCGATAATCTTAGACTTACAAACTTTACATGTGATAATAACAATACGACCTCCAACATATTTTACATTACAAATCCTCCGATATGCAGTTTTATTTTTGACACAAATATGCATACTCAAGATCTTGCTTAAATTCAACATGTTGCAGCGGAAACTTTTAGTTATCACCTGAGAATAAACATGCTTAAAATGTCAACATAAAGTTGGTGAGATATAGGTTTAATGCCGGCAGCGTTATAAATATAGACTACAAGATTTCATATATAAACGTTTTAATAAAAATATTCTAAGTTGTTGAGCACTTGATAACCATACTTAACACTTAATCAACGTCGCATATTCCCTTTATTATGAAATCTTACTACACCGTACCAAGTGTAGTTACCGAAACGAAGTACTGTGCAACCGTTGAATACTGGTCGTCCAGTCCGGTTGGGGTTATCAGGCCCGATAGATCTATCAACAGGATTCGCGTTTACAATACCTCATGTAAATAATAGTTACCAAGTTACAGGGAAGTATGCCAGTGGTACAACTCAACGTAGAATATATATTTTTAATCACTTGTGTCCATAACGTAAATCATAAAATGCATGTATTCTCATCCCGAAATATTTAGAGTTTAAAAGTTGGACTATATACTCACTTTTGCCTTGAAGGTATTTATCACGACTTGGTCTCCGATAGATATCACAAACCTAACCATATATATAATATATCAACATATTTTCTTTTCAAGTAATCGTTACATATATATATATATATATATATATATATATATATATATATATATATATATACTTTTAATACTTTTAATATTTTCTTAGTCCGTAGTTAGCAGTCCGATGTTAGTGGTCCACAATTAGTTGCTTAAATAAAATAAATAAAGACCCCATCATATTCGTATTGATCAGAATTAATCTCGACCCATGGTACCATGTTGTCAAGTGACGTGTTGCGTACATAAAGTACCGTGTTGTCAAATGACGTGTTACGTACAATCATGAGGTCTTATGATTAATCTTCTCGTGTTGTTTAAGGGTGGTCCTGAAATATATAAAATCAAATCATAAGTAAATATATATAAAATATCATATTAATTAGAAAATATATGATTAATTTAATTTTTCTCCAAATATTTTCGTAGCTAAACTAGCTTCGGATACCCGATCTTGTTTTAGTCGTAGTTTCTTCATTACAACTCCGTTTTTGTTGGTTCAACTTGCTACTTCCTTGGATCGAGTCAAATTTTAAGAATATGAACTGATAATACCTTAGATTCTATTCGAAATCACAGGTTATAGGTCAAACTTTGGTGAAACTTATGAAAGTGATCGTTTTCCATCATAAAAACAACATTTAATGATCATTTTTCTAAAAATACTTACACTTTGAGTTAAACCATGAAATTTTTATGTGGTAACATATTCATAAGAAATATCATTTTTCCAGAACATAAACTTCCAATTCAAAGTTCAAGATAGTTTTTAATTATCCAACCCAAAACAGCCCCCGGTTGCACTCCAACGACGTAGATTCAGTTTTAAGGTGTTCTTTGTAAAATCAAGTTGTATCTTGTTAAGTTAGCATATCATTATGATATATTACAGGTCTTGAAGTGTTTTAAAAGTCAAGTTAGAAGGATCTATTTAGTTTGCAAACAAGTTTGAAATCATTCAAACTATGTTCTTGTTGTTAAAATTTTACAACACAAAATAAGATAGCTATATAAATATGAATCGAATAAGGTTATGAACAAGGTTACTACCTCAAGTTACTTGGACAAAGTTGCTGTAAAAGATGAGTAAAATCCTAGAACCAAAAGAGTGGTGGAGTTGGATTGAAAGGTTGGAAGTAAACTTGTTTACTTGAAAGGATTTTTGAAGTGTTCTTGAATGGATTTTCTTATGATGATTAATGGTTGTTTTTGAAGCTAGATCTTCATGGTTATTTGCTGAGATTGTGAAGAACACTTAAGGTTCCTAAGAGTGTGTTTTTGGTTAGAGAAAATGTGTAGTAAAAATGAAAATGGAATGGAGTATAAATGGTGGTGAAAAGATGTATAAATTTGTAATAATGTGCAAAAGTCTTGTAATATGCCAAATTGATTAATCATGCATGCTAAGATCCAAAATTGGCTGACTCATGGCTGCTAATAAAGTGATTGTGATGTGTATATACCAATAGTAAATACATATAGAAGCTGGGTATGATACGGGTACATATACCCTAGATATACGTATAAAAATCTTGAGAAAACGGAACGAGGATTCAAATATAGCTATCTTTTGTAAATATACTTATATTGTTTTATGTATATAAATCCTTTAAAAGTGATAAAATACATATCTATACGATACATGTATAAGCATTATAAGTTTTAAGTATTTAAGTCGAAGAACGTCACATATAGTTATCGTTTTGAAAACTTAAGTTAGTAGTCTCAAAATATACTTATAACTCATTGTTATTAGTACACAATGAGATGTTAAAACATTCTTAGATCATGTTAAATATATAAAAATACATATATATATACAAACATATAATTATCGTATGTTATATAGGTCGTGATATCATCGGTCAAATTGGACGGTCAAACGTTGTGTAAAACTCTTTTTAAAAACATAAATCTCAAACAATTTAGAATACTTATCATGTTGGTAAGGTTTAATTTATGTAAATATTAATCTCATAGGTATAAAATGATCGGAAAAATCCGGGTCGTTACAGTACCTACCCGTTAAATAAATTTCGTCCCGAAATTTTAAAGTTGTACCTATTTTGCGTTCTCGGGAAAAAAATGTGGGTACTTTTGTTTCATCTGATCCTCTCGTTCCCAAGTAAACTCGGGACCTCTTCGAGCATTCCAACGAACCTTAACGATTGGTATGTTGCTCTGCTTGAGCCGTTTAACTTCACGGTCCATGATTTCGACTGGTTCTTCTATGAATTGTAGTTTCTCATCGACTTGGATTTCTTCAAGAGGAATGGTGAGATCTTCCTTTGCAAGACATTTCTTGAGGTTTGAGATGTGAAATGAATTATGTACTCCGGCGAGTTGTTGTGGTAACTCGAGTCGATAGGCTACCGGTCCAATGCGTTCGATGATCTTGAACGGGCCTACATACCTTGGGTTCAGTTTACCCCGTTTACCGAAACGTATTACACCTTTCCAAGGTGACACCTTTAACATAACCATGTCACCGATCTGAAACTCTAATGGTTTCCTTCGGACATCGGCGTAGCTCTTTTGGCGACTACGGGCTGTTTTCAATCTCTCCTTGATTTGTACTATCTTCTCAGTCGTTTCGTGTATGATCTCGGGACCAGTTAATTGTCGATCTCCTATTTCATTCCAACGGATAGGGGATCTACACTTCCTCCATACAATGCTTCGAATGGTGCAGCTTTAATGCTCGCATGATAACTGTTATTATACGAGAATTCTGCTAATGGTAGATATTTATCCCATCCGTTTCCAAAATCGATCACACATGCCCTGAGCATGTCTTCAAGAGTCTGAATTGTTCTTTCACTCTGCCCGTCAGTTTGTAGATGATATGCGGTGCTCATATCCAAACCAGTTCCCAGGGCCTCCTGTAGTGATTGCCAAAACTTTGATGTAAATCTACTATCACGATCGGATATAATGGAAATAGGTATTCCATGCCTTGAAACAATTTCCTTTATGTATAATCGTAATAGTTTCTCCATTCTATCTGTTTCCTTTATAGGCAAGAAATGTGCAGATTTGGTGAGACGATCAACTATTACCCAAATGGTGTCATAACCCCAGGCAGTCTTAGGTAACTTTGTGATGAAATCCATGGTAATACCGTCCCATTTCCATTCTGGGATTTCTGGTTGTTGAAGTAACCCTGATGGCTTCTGGTGTTCTGCTTTGACTTTGGAACAAGTTAAACATTCCCCAACATATGTTACAACGTCTGTCTTCAAATTAGGCCACCAATAATGCGTTTTAAGATCTTGATACATCTTTCCCACTCCAGGATGTATCGAGTATCTTGTCTTATGTGCCTCATTCAATATCAACTTCCTTAATCCACCCAACTTCGGTACCCAAATACGGTTTGCAAAATATCGAATTCCGTCTTCCCGCATAACGAGTTGCTTCTCATACATCTTCATTATTTCATTTCCTATGTTTTCTTTAGTAAGAGCTTCTCGTTGAGCCTCTTTGATTTGTGAGTGGAGATTCATGCGAATTTTTATGTTCATTGCTCGTACTCGAATTGGTTCCCGTTCCTTTCTGCTTAGAGCGTCGGCCACTACATTTGCTTTCCCGGGATGATAGCGAATCTCACAATCATAGTCGTTTATCAGCTCGACCCACCTACGTTGCCTTATGTTCAGCTGTTTTTGATCGAAGATATGTTGAAGGCTTTTATGATCAGTAAACACAGTGCATTTAACCCCATATAAGTAGTGTCTCCATATCTTCAATGCAAACACTACTGCTCCCAATTCTAAATCATGCGTCGTATAATTCCGCTCATGAATCTTCAATTGTCTGGATGCGTATGCTATAACTTTTTTCCGTTGCATAAGGACGCAACCAAAACCTTGTCGCGAAGCGTCACAATATATCTCAAAATCATCATTCCCTTCAGGTAACGATAAAATAGGTGTTGTAGTCAACTTCTTCTTCAGTAATTGAAATGCACTCTCCTGCTCAGAAGTCCATTCGTACTTCTTCCCTTTTTGTGTTAATGCTGTTAATGGTTTAGCTATTCGGGAAAAATCTTGAATAAACCTTCTATAATAACCAGCTAAACCCAAAAATTGGCGTATCTGCGTTGGTGTCTTAGGAGTCTCCCATTTTTCAATGGTCTCAATTTTAGCTGGGTCAACCTGAATTCCTTTGCTACTAACAACATGGCCAAGAAATTGCACTTCTTTCAACCAAAACGCACACTTAGAAAATTTGGCGTATAATTGTTCTTTTCTTAACAATTCTAATACCAATCTTAAATGTTGTTCATGCTCTTGCTCACTCTTGGAATAGATAAGAATATCGTCAATGAAAACGATAACAAACTTATCTAAATACGGACTACAAACTCGATTCATGAGGTCCATGAATACAGCTGGCGCATTCGTTAATCCAAACGGCATGACCAAATATTCATAATGACCGTAGCGTGTCCGAAAAGCAGTTTTCGGAATATCTTCTTCTTTGACGCGTAGTTGATGATAGCCTGACCTTAGGTCGATTTTCGAGTAAACACATGATCCTTGCAATTGATCAAATAAGTCATCAATTCTCGGTAGTGGATACCGATTCTTGATAGTTAACTTATTTAATTCACAATAATCTATACACATTCGGAAATATCCGTCTTTCTTCTTGACGAATAAAATTGGAGCTCCCCACGGTGAAGTGCTCGGTCGAATGAAATCACGGTCCAGTAATTCTTGTAACTGGCTTTTTAACTCTTTCATCTCAGATGGTGCAAGTCTATATGGAGCACGAGCCACTGGTGCAGCTCCCGGTACTAGATCTATTTGAAATTCTACAGATCTAAATGGAGGTAATCCTGGTAACTCTTCCGGAAATACTTCAGGAAAATCTCTTGCCACAGGCACGTCGTTGATGCTCTTCACTTTTTCCTTCGTTTCGACTTTATTAACATATGCTAAGATAGCATAGCACCCTTTCTTCAAGCACTTTTGAGCTTTCAAACAACTAATGAGTTTTAGCTTTGAGTTACCCTTCTCTCCATAAATCATTACTGGCGTTTTATCCTTACGAGGAATGCGAATTGCCTTCTTGGCGCACACAACTTCAGCTCCTATTTTGGACATCCAGTCCATGCCGACTATTACATCAAAACTTCCTAATTCTACGGGTATCAAATCAATCTTAAATGTTTCTCCGGCTAAATTTATTTTACAATCACGGCAAATTTTATCGGCTTTAATTAGTTTACCATTAGCTAACTCAATCATGTACTTAGCATCTAGAGGTAATGATGAACAATTCAATTTAGCGTGAAAGTCTCTACACACGTAACTTCTATCAGCACCAGTATCAAATATAATAGATGCGGATAAGTTATTAATGGTAAACGTACCCGTAACAAGCTCCGGGTCTTCACACGCCTCTCTAGCATTAATAACAAATGCTCTTCCTCGTGCAGATCCATTATTCTTCTCTGGATTCGGACACTGGCTCTTATAATGACCCTGTTTCCCACACCCATAACAAGTAACAGTGGCCAAGGCAGTTCTATTTGCATTGGTGGCAGGAGTCTTGGTACCGTTTGTATTTGTAGCGGGAACCCTACAATCTTCAGCAAGATGACCTTTTCGATTACAATTGTTGCACACCACATTACAATAACCAGAGTGATGTTTGTGGCATCTGTTACATAAAGGATTTCGTCCTTTGTAACCTGTGTTTGAACCGCTACCCGCACCTTGCGTGGTTTCTTGTTTCTTGTTGGATTGTTGATGATTACCTTCCCACTTTCTTTTGTTTCCCGATGTCTTGACATCGGTGTTCTTATCCAGAATAATCTGGTCCATCAACTCGTTCGCCATGGTGATGGCTTCGTGAATAGTCTTGGGTTTCGATGCTGTAACATTTGCTTTGACATTTTTAGGCAAACCATCTTTGTACAGTTCTATCTTCCTTTCTTCGGTTGGTACCAATTCGGGACATAGCAAAGCTAATTCCATGAATCGCTGATTGTAGTTGGTGAGTTCAGTACCAACAACTTTCAGGCTTCGTAATTCAGCTTCCAACTTCCTAGCCTCGTTCCTTGGACAATATTCGTTGATTAGCATTGTTTTGAATTCTTCCCAGGGAGTATCATAAGCTACATCTCCTCCTACGGCCTTCACATAGTTTTTCCACCATGTGAGTGCACTATCTTGTAGGGTGCACGATGCATACTTGGTCATGTCCTTCTCAATACAACCACTGATTTTAAACACAGACTCAATCTTTTCGATCCACCGGGTTAAACCAACCGGTCCTTCTGTTCCACTGAATGATGAGGGCTTGCAACCTTGAAAAGTTTTGTAAGTGCACCCCACACGAGGATTTGGGTTAACTGCAGCACCTCTTGCAGCCTCGACCCATAACATTCTGTCGTTCACTCGCTGATTGATGAGTTCCTGGATTTCTTGTTCCGTCATTCGGTTCAATCGCGCCATAATCTTCAATAAGAATGAAAAAATAATTATTCACATGGAATATTATAGATGTAGTATGTATTTACAGTACATCGTAGCTTATTAATAATATGAACCAGTTATTATTATAAAAGCCTTTTCTTCTTATTAGCGTTTTATAATTATATCTAGGGTAGTACCTACCCGTTAAAGTTCATACTTAATAGCTTAGTACGAAAATCAATTACTACCACCCAAATAATACTTAACCATGGAAAATTATTGCATTTCACACTTCACTATTTTACATATGCTTATCTTACATCAAACATTAAGCAAACCACACTAGTAATATTATACAAAATATTATATAATCCCATGGTTTAAAACAACAGCGCATCATTTAACCCAAAGCGTTTGTGTTCAAAGAAATCGCTTAAAGGTTATCCTGGTTGTCTCCCTGCGTTTTGGCTGAGGAACCGAAGAACTGGATGTCGGGATAGAACTAATAGGAATAGCGGGAATAGGTGTGGAAGTATCTGGTGGAGTTGGTGCCACAACATCCTCTCTAGACTCGGGATTTAGATTTTCCATTTCAGTAGCCTTTCGTTTCTTTCCTCGTTCGAACTTGTCTTTCGTAATTTCCTGTATTTCTTCCTCCTCAGGATCACTTTCCGATTCCTCTTCAATTGATTCATCCGGAACTTGTGAGTCTTCCCCAAAGGTGTCGTTTTCATCATCAGATAGATTAATGACTGGAACACCATCTGAAGAGTCTGGTTCGGAGTCGCTGAATGTGATAATAAGTTCTAAGCCAGACATCTATCACATAACAACTAGCACGTTAATACCACATAATATTTACATATTAATTTTTAACCAACAAGGATAAGCAATAGTTTTCGAAATCAAACACGCTCAAAGTCCAGACTCACTAATGCATCCTAACAAACTCGATAAGACACACTAATGCAAATTCTCTGGTTCTCTAAGACCAACGCTCTGATACCACATGTCATAACCCGACCTTAACCATAAGGACGAATACAATAACATATGATTTCATCGCGAGGTATTGACCTCTATATGCGACATTTTTCAAAAACTGCATTCGTTTTTACAATACAAACCATAGCTTTTATTACAAATACAAGGTTTAAACAACTTGATAATGATTATCGTTTAGCGATAATCTTAGACTTACAAACTTTACATGTGATAATAACAATACGACCTCCAACATATTTTACATTACAAATCCTCCGATATGCAGTTTTATTTTTGACACAAATATGCATACTCAAGATCTTGCTTAAATTCAACATGTTGCAGCGGAAACTTTTAGTTATCACCTGAGAATAAACATGCTTAAAACGTCAACATAAAGTTGGTGAGATATAGGTTTAATGCCGGCAGCGTTATAAATATAGACCACAAGATTTCATATATAAACGTTTTAATAAAAATATTCTAAGTTGTTGAGCACTTGATAACCATACTTAACATTTAATCAACGTCGCATATTCCTTTTATTATGAAATCTTACTACACCGTACCAAGTGTAGTTACCGAAACGAAGTACTGTGCAACCGTTGAATACTGGTCGTCCAGTCCGGTTGGGGTTGTCAGGCCCGATAGATCTATCAACAGGATTCGCGTTTACAATACCTCATGTAAATAATAGTTACCAAGTTACAGGGAAGTATGCCAGTGGTACAACTCAACGTAGAATATATATTTTTAATCACTTGTGTCCATAACGTAAATCATAAAATGCATGTATTCTCATCCCGAAATATTTAGAGTTTAAAAGTGGGACTATATACTCACTTTTGCCTTGAAGGTATTTATCACGACTTGGTCTTCGATAGATATCACAAACCTAACCATATATATAATATATCAACATATTTTCTTTTCAAGTAATCGTTACATATATATATATATACTTTTAATACTTTTAATATTTTCTTAGTCCGTAGTTAGCAGTCTGATGTTAGTGGTCCACAATTAGTTGCTTAAATAAAATAAATAAAGACCCCATCGTATTCGTATTGATCAGAATTAATCTCGACCCATGGTACCATGTTGTCAAGTGACGTGTTGCGTACATAAAGTACCGTGTTGTCAAATGACGTGTTGCGTACAATCATGAGGTCTTATGATTAATCTTCTCGTGTTGTTTACGGGTGGTCCTGAAATATATAAAATCAAATCATAAGTAAATATATATAAAATATCATATTAATTAGAAAATATATGATTAATTTAATTTTTCTCCAAATATTTTCGTAGCTAAACTAGCTTCGGATACCCGATCTTGTTTTAGTCGTAGTTTCTTCATTACAACTCCGTTTTTGTTGGTTCAACTTGCCACTTCCTTGGATCGAGTCAAATTTTAAGAATATGAACTGATAATACCTTAGTTTCTATTCGAAATCACAGGTTATAGGTCAAACTTTGGTGAAACTTATGAAAGTGATCGTTTTCCATCATAAAAACAACATTTAATGATCATTTTTCTAAAAATACTTACACTTTGAGTTAAACCATGAAATTTTTATGTGGTAACATATTCATAAGAAATATCATTTTTCCAGAACATAAACTTCCAATTCAAAGTTCAAGATAGTTTTTAATTATCCAACCCAAAACAGCCCCCGGTTGCACTCCAACGACGTAGATTCAGTTTTAAGGTGTTCTTTGTAAAATCAAGTTGTATCTTGTTAAGTTAGCATATCATTATGATATATTACAGGTCTTGAAGTGTTTTAAAAGTCAAGTTAGAAGGATCTATTTAGTTTGCAAACAAGTTTGAAATCATTCAAACTATGTTCTTGTTGTTAAAATTTACAACACAAAATAAGATAGCTATATAAATATGAATCGAATAAGGTTATGAACAAGGTTACTACCTCAAGTTACTTGGACAAAGTTGCTGTAAAAGATGAGTAAAATCCTAGAACCAAAAGAGTGGTGGAGTTGGATTGAAAGGTTGGAAGTAAACTTGTTTACTTGAAAGGATTTTTGAAGTGTTCTTGAATGGATTTTCTTATGATGATTAAGGGTTGTTTTTGAAGCTAGATCTTCATGGTTATTTGCTGAGATTGTGAAGAACACTTAAGGTTCCTAAGAGTGTGTTTTTGTTTAGAGAAAATGTGTAGTAAAAATGAAAATGGAATGGAGTATAAATGGTGGTGAAAAGATGTATAAATTTGTAATATTGTGCAAAAGTCTTGTAATATGCCAAATTGATTAATCATGCATGCTAAGATCCAAAATTGGCTGACTCATGGCTGCTAATAAAGTGATTGTGATGTGTATATACCAATAGTAAATACGTATAGAAGCTGGGTATGATACGGGTACATATACCCTAGATATACGTATAAAAATCTTGAGAAAACGGAACGAGGATTCAAATATAGCTATCTTTTGTAAATATACTTATATTGTTTTATGTATATAAATCCTTTAAAAGTGATAAAATACATATCTATACGATACATGTATAAGCATTATAAGTTTTAAGTATTTAAGTCGAAGAACGTCACATATAGTTATCGTTTTGAAAACTTAAGTTAGTAGTCTCAAAATATACTTATAACTCATTGTTATAGTACACAATGAGATGTTAAAACATTCTTAGATCATGTTAAATATATAAAAATACATATATATATACAAACATATAATTATCGTATGTTATATAGTTCGTGATATCATCGGTCAAATTGGACGGTCAAACGTTGTGTAAAACTCTTTTTAAAAACATAAATCTCAACAATTTAGATTACTTATCATGTTGGTAAGGTTTAATTTATGTAAATATTAATCTCATAGGTATAAAATGATCGGAAAAATCCGGGTCGTTACACTGTACTACTGCTATGTTTGAAGCTAGAAAAGTACGGAATTCCTCTTCATTCATATTCACAGTGTGTCGAGTAGTCGGTGCCATTTCCTTCAAAATAGTCAAATGGAACAAGTTAATCATACAGAATATTAAGAGTAGTTAATAGTATTTCGTAGCATAATATGAACTCATTTATAAAAGCTTTTTCTTCATATTAGCATTTTATAAGTTTAAATTCGGGTAGTACCTACCCGTTAAGTTCATACTTAGTAGCTAATATACAATTCAACTACTACAATTCTATATGAAAAACTGATTATAATAATATTTCGCGTTCAAACTTTTACACAATATTTTACAAACTTACGATACCGCTTATTTTACATATAGCATAAAATATAGCACACAATAAATTTGATACAAGATGGTTGTGAAGATAATTCTAGCTAGTACACAAGTCGTTCAGCAAAGGCAATAAAGACACGTAATTCATACGTCCAGAAACAAGTCATGCATTCTGTTTTTACTAGGATTACTTCCCATCCTTGGTCTTGTGGAACATAACCGTTATGGTCGTTGATAAGACAGCGTGTTGTAACGTCGTCAAAGGGACGAGGGTTACGTAATGTCCAACAGTCCCGTAACAATCTAAAAACCTCATTTCTTACCCCAATTACCGACTCCGTCACTTGTGGGAACGTTTTGTTTAATAGTTGTAGCCCGATGTTCTTGTTCTCACTTTGGTGAGAAGCGAACATTACTAATCCGTAAGCATAACATGCTTCTTTATGTTGCATGTTAGCCGCTTTTTCTAAATCACGAAGTCCAATATTCGGATATATTGAGTCAAAATAATTTCTTAACCCATTGCGTAAAATAGCATTTGGGTTCCCCGCAATATATGCGTCAAAGTAAACACATCGTAACTTATGGATTTCCCAATGTGATATCCCCTATCTTTCGAATGAAAGCATTTTATAAACCAAGGCATTCTTGGAACGTTCTTCGAATGTCTTACAAACTGATCTCGCCTTAAATAGTTGTGCCGAAGAATTCTGACCGACTCTAGACAAGATTTCATCAATCATGTCTCCGGGTAGGTCTCTTAAAATATTGGGTTGTCTATCCATTTTGTGTTTTTATACTGTAAAATAGACAAGAGTTAGATTCATAAAAAAAATACTTATTAATACAAGCAATTTTTACATATATCATAAAGCATAATCACACTATATTACATATATTACACCACACGAATACAACTATCTTATTCCGACTCGCTTGTTTCTTCTTCTTCGGTTTTGGTTCGTTTTGCCAAGTTTCTAGGGATATATGATGTTCCCCTAATACGAGCCGTCGTTTTCCATATTGGTTTAGAAAAACCTGGTGGTTTAGAGGTTCCCGGGTCATTGTTACAACTTAAGGACTTCGGGGGTTGACGATACATATAAAGTTCATCGGGGTTGGAATTAGATTTCTCTATTTTTATGCCCTTTCCCTTATTATTTTCTTTTGCCTTTTTAAATTCAGTTGGGGTAATTTCTATAACATCATCGGAATTCTCATCGAAATCCGATTCATCGGAGAATTGGTAATCCTCCCAATATTTTGCTTCCTTGGCGGAAACACCATTGACCATAATTAACCTTGGTCGGTTGGTTGAGGATTTTCTTTTACTTAACCGTTTTATTATTTTCCCCACCGGTTCTATTTCTTCATCCGGTTCCGATTCTTCTTCCGGTTCCGATTCTTCTTCCGGTTCCGACTCTTCTTCCGGTTCCTCTTCGGGAACTTGTGAATCAGTCCACGAATCATTCCAATTTACATTTGACTCTTCATTATTATTAGGTGAGTCAATGGGACTTGTTCTAGAGGTAGACATCTATCACATAATATCAAACGCGTTAAGAGATTAATATATCACATAATATTCACATGTTAAAAATATATAGTTTCCAACAAAATTTGTTAAGCAATCATTTTTCAAGTAAACACGGTCGAAGTCCAGACTCACTAATGCATCCTAACAAACTCAATAAGACACACTAATGCAAAATTCTGGTTCTCTAAGACCAACGCTCGGATACCAACTGAAATGTCCCGTTCTTATTGATTGAAAACGTTCCATATTAATTGATTTCGTTGCGAGGTTTTGACCTCTATATGAGACGTTTTTCAAAGACTGCATTCATTTTAAAACAAACCATAACCGTTATTTCATCAATAAAGGTTTAAAAAGCTTTACGTAGATTATCAAATAATGATAATCTAAAATATCCTGTTTACACACGACCATTACATAATGGTTTACAATACAAATATGTTACAACAAAATAAGTTTCTTGAATGCAGTTTTTACACAATATCATACAAGCATGGACTCCAAATCTCGTCCTTATTTAAGTATGCGACAGCGGAAGCTCTTAATAATCACCTGAGAATAAACATGCTTAAAACGTCAACAAAAATGTTGGTGAGTTATAGGTTTAATCTATATATATCAAATCATAATAATAGACCACAATATTTCATATTTCAATACACATCCCATACATAGAGATAAAAATCATTCATATGGTGAACACCTGGTAACCGACATTAACAAGATGCATATATAAGAATATCCCCATCATTCCGGGACACCCTTCGGATATGATATAAATTTTGAAGTACTAAAGCATCTGGTACTTTGGATGGGGTTTGTTAGGCCCAATAGATCTATCTTTAGGATTCGCGTCAATTAGGTTGTCTGTTCCCTAATTCTTAGATTACCAGACTTAATAAAAAGGGGCATATTCGATTTCGATAATTCAACCATAGAATGTAGTTTTACGTACTTGTGTCTATTTTGTAAATCATTTATAAAAACCTGCATGTATTCTCATCCCAAAAATATTAGATTTTAAAAGTGGGACTATAACTCACTTTCACAGATTTTTTACTTCGTCGGGAAGTAAGACTTGGCCACTGGTTAATTCACGAACCTATAACAATATATACATATATATCAAAGTATGTTCAAAATATATTTACAACACTTTTAATATATTTTGATGTTTTAAGTTTATTAAGTCAGCTGTCCTCGTTAGTAACCTACAACTAGTTATCCACAGTTAGATGTACAGAAATAAATCGATAAATATTATCTTGAATCAATCCATGACCCAGTGTATACGTATCTCAGTATTGATCACAACTCAAACTATATATATTTTGGAATCAACCTCAACCCTGTATAGCTAACTCCAACATTCACATATAGAGTGTCTATGGTTGTTCCGAAATATATATAGATGTGTCGACATGATAGGTCGAAACATTGTATACGTGTCTATGGTATCTCAAGATTACATAATATACAATACAAGTTGATTAAGTTATGGTTGGAATAGATTTGTTACCAATTTTCACGTAGCTAAAATGAGAAAAATTATCCAATCTTGTTTTACCCATAACTTCTCCATTTTAAATCCGTTTTGAGTGAATCAAATTGCTATGGTTTTATATTGAACTCTATTTTATGAATCTAAACAGAAAAAGTATAGGTTTATAGTCGGAAAAATAAGTTACAAGTCATTTTTGTAAAGGTAGTCATTTCAGTCGAAAGAACGACGTCTAGATGACCATTTTAGAAAACATACTTCCACTTTGAGTTTAACCATAATTTTTGGATATAGTTTCATGTTCATAATAAAAATCATTTTCTCAGAATAACAACTTTTAAATCAAAGTTTATCATAGTTTTTAATTAACTAACCCAAAACAGCCCGCGGTGTTACTACGACGGCGTAAATCCGGTTTTACGGTGTTTTTCGTGTTTCCAGGTTTTAAATCATTAAGTTAGCATATCATATAGATATAGAATATGTGCTTAGTTGATTTTAAAAGTCAAGTTATAAGGATTAACTTTTGTTTGTGAACAAGTTTAGAATTAACTAAACTATGTTCTAGTGATTACAAGTTTAAACCTTCGAATAAGATAGCTTTATATGTATGAATCGAATGATGTTATGAACATCATTACTACCTTAAGTTCCTTGGATAAACCTACTGGAAAAGAGAAAAATGGATCTAGCTTCAACGGATCCTTGGATGGCTCGAAGTTCTTGAAGCATAATCATGACACGAAAACAAGTTCAAGTAAGATCATCACTTGAAATAAGATTGTTATAGTTATAGAAATTGAACCAAAGTTTGAATATGATTATTACCTTGTATTAGAATGATAACCTACTGTAAAAAAACAAAGAATTCTTGAGGTTGGATGATCACCTTACAAGATTGGAAGTGAGCTAGCAAACTTGAAAGTATTCTTGATTTTATGTAACTAGAACTTGTAGAATTTATGAAGAACACTTAGAACTTGAAGATAGAACTTGAGAGAGATCAATTAGATGAAGAAAATTGAAGAATGAAAGTGTTTGTAGGTGTTTTTGGTCGTTGGTGTATGGATTAGATATAAAGGATATGTAATTTTGTTTTCATGTAAATAAGTCATGAATGATTACTCATATTTTTGTAATTTTATGAGATATTTCATGCTAGTTGCCAAATGATGGTTCCCACATATGTTAGGTGACTCACATGGGCTGCTAAGAGCTGATCATTAGAGTGTATATACCAATAGTACATACATCTAAAAGCTGTGTATTGTACGAGTACGAATACGGGTGCATACGAGTAGAATTGTTGATGAAACTGAACGAGGATGTAATTGTAAGCATTTTTGTTAAGTAGAAGTATTTTGATAAGTGTATTGAAGTCTTTCAAAAGTGTATAAATACATATTAAAATACTACATGTATATACATTTTAACTGAGTCGTTAAGTCATCGTTAGTCGTTACATGTAAGTGTTGTTTTGAAACCTTTAGGTTAACGATCTTGTTAACTGTTGTTAACCCAATGTTTATAATATAAAATGAGATTTTAAATTATTATATTATCATGATATTATCATGTATGAATATCTCTTAATATGATATATATACATTAAATGTCTTTACAACGATAATCGTTACATATATGTCTCGTTTAAAAATCATTAAGTTAGTAGTCTTGTTTTTACATATGTAGTTCATTGTTAATATACTTAATGATATGTTTACTTATCATAGTATCATGTTAACTATATATATATCCATATATATGTCATCATATAGTTTTTACAAGTTTTAACGTTCGTGAATCACCGGTCAACTTGGGTGGTCAATTGTCTATATGAAACATATTTCAATTAATCAAGTCTTAACAAGTTTGATTGCTTAACATATTGGAAACATTTAATCATGTAAATATCAATCTCAATTAATATATATAAACATGGAAAAGTTCGGGTCACTACACTAGGAACACAATCTATGCTTCAATACTTTTAGTAATCTAGACGGGTAAACATATACTTAATTGATGAATTTGCTATATGTTTAGATCGGTAGTTGAATAAGTACTAGAACTACATAGTCATGAATTTACCTCAAGTGATTGTTGTAATTTAGGTTTTACGTGAGTTTAATCGGGTTGGGTCTAATTAATCTAATTAATCTAAATCAATTATGTTTTTCCATAGATCCATTGTTGTAAGTATCCATTTACTCTAGTTCAATTATACAAGTTATGAATTGGTTTATGTGAGTTTATCAATGTTCATGGCTAGTACTTCAACACCTAGTGATTTAGACATCTACATGTGAGTGTAGGATGGTAATTGAATGGTAACTAGATTTTACAATAGTGTAGTTTATTTAGAGGGATCTTAATAAACTAGGTTTTATGTGAATTCAACCAAGGAAGAGTCTTATTGATTAAACATAGGTAAAGAAGAACTAATGACAAGGTTTATGTGAATTTACTAAGTTTATAGTTCTCGGTTTATAGATATTGTGAGATTGATATGAACCATTTACTTGTAACTACAAAATAACGGGTTTAAGTACAAAAGAACAATTCCCTATCATTTATCAAGCATTGAAGTAAACACCGCCTTCTCATCCTTGTTATTTATCTCATTTTATTTCCTGTTTGTTACTTAACAATTCTACAATTAAAACTCCTTCTTTAGAATAATTAATCGTTTAAGGCCCTTAAAACAAACTTCTCCCTGTGGATCGAACTGGTCAATTTACTTGCTAGCTACTGCATGATCGGGTTTAGTTGCCTGTATTATGTGTTAATTATTAAGCATATTGTCTACATTTTAAAGGTTACGTTTTAACATATCAAGCTCAATCTGTTTCTTCAATACCCAATTTTCTATCGAGCGTTCCTAACACTCCTTTCTTTATCATCAAACTTTTGGCCGTTTAGACCATCTACCATTTTTCTGTTTCCTCTGCATTTAATGCTATGATATCTGAATCATCGGTTATTAATCCGAGGTGGTTTCAGGAGAATTGTGTTTTTAGATGATTAAACGCTGATGGTAATATGGTGGAATATGAAAGGTTCCCTGGTAACAATAAAAGAGCATGCGTATATATCAACGTTATAATCAGGTTGTTTCGTACGAAAAGTCGAAGTTGTCTTGCTGGAGCTGTGACAAAATTGGCTATTTTGAAGAAGAACTGCAAAGTAATTTTGGGTAATAATAATACTAAAGAAATTAGCACAGTTATGTGTTGAACGTTTACTCAGTTTTCGAGAGTTTTTCAGATGCATAACTAGATGCATCAATCTTTTCTCCCGTAGATGAAGTGCTGTTGGTTTATCCTCTCGTTTGAGATGTTTTCAAGAATCAAGAAAGGTTTGAACGTAGATCGTAATCGTCAAGATACAAATGAGGTTTGAGATGAAATCAAGTGGCAAACTTGAAGAATTATTTAGTTTCATATGTTATAATCAATATTTTAATTCATTTTAATTGTCCAATGTTGAGAGTCCACAGTTAGCAATTCAATAATTCATATATAGTTTAATATATAATATTCGAATTAATTAATACGTATCGTGACCCGTATTCATCTCAGACTCGATCACAACTCAAACTGTATATATTATTGTAGAATCAACCTAAACCCTGTATAGAGAACTCGATCATTACTGCATATAGAGTGTCTATGGTGATTCCAAATAATATATAGATGCGTCGATATGATATGTCAAAACCTTATATACGTGTCCCGATATTTAAAGTGCGTAAAATAAATAACAGAAAATAAATGATGATAAATAAAGTGCGTAAAGTAAATAACAGAAATTAAATGACGATAAATAAAATTGCGAGAATGTAAATTGCGATAAATAAACTGCGATAAATAAATTGCGATAATTAAATGGTAATACGGAATTAACAGTTAGCTAGGAACAGTTAGCTAGGATTTTGTTAGCGTGGATTCTTAATAGAATTTTATATTGTTAATTAATCTGTTTCTAATCAATTTTAATTGTGTCCATTATTTCTTCATTATGCCACTTGTTGGATTCTGATAGGTCAAAATCCAAATATGTAATTGGATGAATATGGTTATTCTGTGGTGAACGGATTTGTATATCGGTGGATGTAAGTAGGATAGTATATGACTGTTGAAACAGATTCGAAGAACGTACAATGTAACTTATTAATGTGAAATTTAAATAGTCCTCGGGTATTACCTACCCGTTAAAATATTTTCACCATTAACAGTTTGTACAAGAGAATTTTTATTTACAAATCTTATGAAAACATATATACATATATATTTTCTTCAGATGTATTCATGGATTTAATGAGTTAATATGATATTAAACTCATTTGCTTTTCGGTTCGAACTAGAATAAATAATCTCTAAAACTTTAGAGATTACATATTCGACATGTCGAACGAAGATCATACTCAAAGTACAGATGATGATATTGAAGCATGGATTGTTGATGGTACTGGTGCTATTATTGATTGTACTGTTGGTGCTGGTGATGTTGCTGAAGCTGGTACATTTTGCACCATATTCTCTGAATTGATTATTCGAGCACGAAGTTCGTTGACTTATTACTCCTGGATGATTGTCGGTAGGAACGAGCGAATGAATAAGGTTCAGAATTGTGGATAGAATATAATCTTGTCGAGTTACCCAGGAAATGAGACTGAAAATGGTGTCTCGAACAGGTTCACCGGTAAACGATTCAGGTTCATTGTCAAGAGGTGAATTCGCTTGGTGGAAGGGATTTCCTTCTGCGCGTTTCCATTAATTAAGTCGACTACGAACCCATCAGATGAATTGATAATGGCTGATTGGTTGATTCATTCTGGTGACGCTTCTTCCGGAGCTTAGGTGAATGTCCATGTCGGAATAGTTGTCGGAATAACTATCGAAATAGCTATCGGAATCTGAGGGACTCGATCTGATTGAGGGATTCATCTCGTACGATCAGATGAAGGATTTTCGATAAGAAATAGATTATAGGATATAGATTAGTACCCTGCAATACATAATTTACATATGCATATATAATACTAAAATCCCATAAGTTACGAAAGAATCTACAGAATCTGTTAGACAAAGGTAACAATAATAGATACGCTAAGATGTGAATTAGCAAATACGCTAAGATATGAATTTGGTCTATACACTATTCATGCAATCATTGCAGTATGATGTGTCTAGACTAAAAATGATAAACAGGTAATTTTTTTGACAAAAATGATAAGCAAAACTTTTGACATGCAGACACGGTCGAAGTCCAGACTCACTAATGCATCCTAACAACTACTAGTTAGACATACTAATGCAAGACCTGGTTCGCTAAGACCACCGCTCTGATACCAACTGAAGCGACCCGTCCTAATCCATCCGGACGAAGTCCATATCGATTATAAACGATTCACAACAGTTGATTACATCGCGAGGTACTTGACCTCTATATGATACATTTTACAAACATTGCATTCGTTTTTGAAAAGACAATCTTTCATTACATCGAAAATTAACGACATGCATACCACTTTATAATATATCTAACTATAATTGAATTAATAATAATCTTGATGAACTCAATGACTCGAATGCAACGTCTTTTGAAATATGCCATTAATGACTCCAAGTAATGTCCCTAAAATGAGCAAATGCACAGCGGAAGATTTCTTTCGTACCTGAGAATAAACATGCTTTAAAGTGTCAACCAAAGGTTGGTGAGTTCATTAGTTTAACATAAATAATCATTTCCATCATTTTAATAGACCACAAGAATTTTATTTCCAGTTCTCATAAATATACGTCCCATGCATAGAGACAAAAATATCATTCATATGGATTGAACACCTGGTAACCGACATTCACAATATACATATAAGAATATCCCCATCATTCCGGGATCCTCCTTCGGACATGATATAAATTTCGAAATACTAAAGCATCCGGTACTTTGGATGGGGCTTGTTGGGCCCGATAGATCTATCTTTAGAGTTCGCGTCAATTAGGTTGTATGTTCCCTAATTCTTAGATTACCAGACTTAATAAAAAGGGGTATATTCGATTTTGATAATTCAACCATAGAATGTAGTTTCACGTACTTGTGTCTATTTCGTAAAACAGTTATGAAAATAGCGTATGTATTCTCAGTCCCAAAAACATATATTGCAAAAGCATTTAAAAAGGGATTAATGAAACTCACACATATAAATATTGTAAAACAGTTAATAAAGCATTTGCATGTATTCTCAGCCCAAAAATGTAATGAGTAAAAAGGGGTAAATGAAACTCACCATATTGTATTTTGTAGTAAAAATACATATGACGACATTGAACAATGCAGGGTTGGCCTCGGATTCACGAACCTATATCATTTGTATATATATATTAAAACGTATATTGGAAATCACATAGTTTCATTTATTAGTTACATAATATTTATTTATATTTGTAATTATTTAGATTTTATTCTAATCTTCATCAAAACATATTCTTTATTTATGTATATCATATCTTAACTTACATGATATATATATTTATTTCATATATATATCATTACAATAATTAATATCTATACTTTTAGTTATATTAATATTTATATATCTTTAGATACACCTTTAGTATTATATTAAAAATACTTAATTTGTTATATATAAGTTTTTTTTATATAAGAAATGTTAATATGCTATATATATAGTTATATGAAATATTAATATAATTGTAGTATATGTAATAACTATGCTTTATGTACAAAATATTTATTTGTTTAAAAAAGATAGTTTTGATATTAATGATTTACTAATAATAATAGTAATAATATTAATAATCATAATAATACTAACTTTATAAAAAAATATTAATAATAATAATGATATTGTTAATAATGATACTTTTATTTAATAATGATACTAACATTTACAAAAGTGATACTAATACTAATATTAAATGATAATAAAACTAGTTTGTGTTATTTTTATGGTAATAATAATAATGATACTCCTAATCATAATAATACCTATATCAATGTTAATGTTACTACTAATAATACTTAATGATGTTGCATACTAACAAAAGTGATAATAATATAGATCATATTATTAATGTTAACCTAATAATACTTATAACTAGTAAATATAACAATAACAACAACAATAATAATAATAGTAACAATAACAAAAACAATAACAATAACAATATCAATAACAATGACAACAACAACAACAATAATAATAATAATAATAATAATAATAATAATAATAATAATAATAATAATAATAATAATAATAATAATAATAATAATAATAATAATAATAATAATAATAATAATAATAATAATAATAATAATAATAATAATAGTAGAAATGGGAATGGAATAAAAGTGTATACCCTCAAAAAAATTGCTCCAAACGGGACTCGAACCCTTGACCACTCGCTAACCCGCAACAACCCTTAAACCATTCAGCCACTTATACTTTTCTGACTTAAAACCGATATTATTTATAATAAAGCATGTTTATGTTATGCTTCATCTTTACAAACAATAACTTGATCAACGATTTTAACAACCATCACCAATAATCAAGCTTTTGGCCTTAGAGTTCTAAATTGAAACAGAAACGATTTGTAATTGATGGTTTTGCAAATCAGTTAACGAAAGAAAAAAAATAAAAAAATAAAAACTGCTGTACTTCGAACAATAAAGAAGAACAAAAAAAATTTTTTTTTTTTAGATTCAATCAGTTTTGGATTATACTTACTACACAAAATATATAGTAAATCATTCACAGAAACTCTGAAAATTATCAATTTGACTTAACTCTTATCAGACAAATCGAATTCGATCCAAACTCATATAGTTTGACTTTTTAAATGAAGCTTTGACTCCACAATTTGATCTTGATAACAAAAATTGGAGTTTGATAATTTGAAGTTAGTTTATATGAATGATTACCAACAACTCTACATTATTGGATTTTGAAATATGATTCATAATTGTGGTTTGGCTAAAAAAGTTTACACGTACAGAGTGTTACCTGTTTCTTTTTTTTTTTTTTTTAACCGATACAATATAAGTATCATTTATAATTGCTCTTTGTTGTTGTTTAGTGATCAAATTGCAGTCGACAATCATTCACGAGCAAGAAGAAAAAATTGGAAAGCTTGATAGGGATGGAAACTGATTTAAGTTGTTTTATTATTATTATTTTTTTTATATCGATATATATATATATATATTTGACATAATCCCTATATGCATTTATTTATATAATTACCTGTATTCAGCATAAGTATATGTATTTAATTATGATTAGTATATATCAGTATTCCTATATTTATATTTATATTCATAATTATATATCTATCATTGTTATATATATATATATATATATATATATATATATATATATATATATATATATATATATATATATATATATATATATATATATTATAATAAATCTAATTAATAAATGTAAATATATTGGCAATAATATTTAAAAATATAAATGCTAGTAACACAAATATATTAATATTAATAATAATATTATTAATGATAATGATAATAGTTATTATGAAATATATAACACTAATGTTATTTATACTAAAAATCTTAAAAATTATAACAATTATATTATTATTGATAATAATAATAGATTGTATTAGTTTTTATTAGTAAATACTATAATGATATAATAATAATCTTGATAAAGATAATCATAACAATACTAATAATAATATAACAAAATACATGTAACAATTTTCATGTTATAATTTTTATGATACAAATAATAATTACAATAATAATTAATGTACTAACCATTTTAACTTATAATTTAATATATCACAATTATATTGAGTATATCCTATTTATATTATATTATATATTAAATATTGCATATTTATAATTTTTATGAATGTTTCAATATAATAGTTATTAATAGAAATCTTTTATTTGTAAATATATATACATTTATATTTATATTTATATTTATTTTTATATATACATAATTATTTGTTCGTGAATCGTCAGGAATAGTCAAAGGTCAATTTCATACATGAATACAGTTCAAAGTTTTTGAGACTTCAACATTACAGACTTTGCTTATCGTGTCGAAATCATATAATATTCAAGTTTAAATTTGGTCGGAAATTCCCGGGTCATCACACTTTACACCATATTCTCCAAAACTACTACCCGGGTGCGAAGCTCGTTGACTTCTTCTATTACACCTGGGTGATTGTCGGTTCAGACGAGCGGATAAATAAGATCTAGAATTTGGTATAGTATATAATCGTGACGAGATACTCTGGAAATGATAGAGAAAATGGTGTTTCGGACAGGTTCGCCGGTAAGTGCTTCAGGTTCTTCGCCAAGAGGCCAATGTGGTGGATGAAAAGGATCACCTTCTTCTTGTCTCCAATGATTGAGGAGGCTACAAACCCAGTCCCAATTCATCCAGAATAGATGATGGCTAATCGGTTGATCCATTCCGGTTACACTGCTTTCGGAGCTCGAGTGAAAATTCATATCGGAATAGTTATCGAAATCCGACGAACTTGAACTGGTTGCTGATGTGTTGCACGTGGTGTACGAAAATACTATTATTTTTAATATGAAATGCGACGAAATATTACACAAGTTTTAATTAATTTACGGATGGAATATACCTAAACGTTGCTACAACACTTATAGGCAGTGTACCTAATCGTAGAGTAGTGCAGTTTTTAGTAAGTCCGGTTCGTTCCACAGGGAGCTAGTGAAGTTTAACACTATATTTTTAAAACTATATTTTTACAAAAATATAAATAAATATAAGTAGTATTATTATTATTATATAAAGGGGGGTTTTTACCGTTTAGTGACCGGTTTGTCGATTTTAAAACTTAAGTTACAATTAAAACCTAATGCAAAATATTAAATATAAATATATCTTAATTTTAAAGCGTAAAGTAAATGACAATAATTAAAATGACAGAAAATTTAAGTGCGATAAAATATGAAATAAAGGAATTATGCTTATTTAAACTTCCGTAATCATGATGTTTGGCGTGTTGATTTTAATTTAGTCCGATGGGTTAATTGTCCTTTGTCCTGGATTATTTAATATGTCCATCTGGTTTTTGTCCATAATGGTCCATCAGTCATAAATATAAAGTGCGAGTGTCCTCGTTAAATTACCCTTATGTCCGAAGTCAAATATTCCAACTAATTGGGGACTTAAACTATAATTACACCAAGTGTCCTTGTATATAATTCACCCCTGTTTTAATTAGTCAATTAACTATTAATCCATCCCCGTGTCCGGATAAATGAACAATTATTAGTACTTATAAATATCCCGCCCATCGTGTCCGATCGAGTGTATGTGGTTATTTATAGGTACGTCCAATTGTAATTTTTATATTAAATTAATGAACTGTCATTCAATTAACAAATATAAAACCCATTAAATGCCCATAGTCTAATTTCCACAAGTGTCGGTCTTTTGTCCAAACCCCAATTATGGTGCAAAGTCCAATTACCCAATTTTAGTATTTAGCCTAACATCACGATTACTTCGGTATTAAATAAGCATAATAACGGCTTAGCTACTAAACAATAATGAAAATAATATAAACATAACTTACAGTGGGTATTAATAGCGTAGTATTACACGGGCAGAGCTTCGACTTAAAACCCGTAAAACATTTCTTACAATAACCCAATTATTATTAAACTTAAATTAAAATTAAAATTATAAATATAAATTACATATAGGGAGAAAGAAAGATTGAAAAAGGTGTACTTAAATTCATCGATTACATGGCCTTTTATAGGCAAATGATTAATTTGAATTTTCACTTATGACCCCTGAACTATGCTCAATTAACAACTTTTTATTATTTAATATTATTCTTATTATGAATTATTTAAATATTATATTATATTCTTTTGCATAGTTGACTTGTACTTTCAGCTCCGTTGAGTCGAGCGTTGAAAGTTGGTTCATGCCTCGGTTCCGGATTTTCGAACGTCCTTTCGTACAATTTTATATCGTGTACTTTGCGTTTTGTAACTTGTACTCTTGTCGTTTTTAGACGTTCTTCATCAATAATTTGAACCTTTTTAATTGTATCTTGTACTTTTTAGCTTTTTGGACCTTTTTGTCTTTGAATCTTCGTTTTCGCCTTTTGTCTTCGCACTTATTTAATATAAACGAATATTACTTGAAAATGGAACAATTGCAACTAAAATCTTGTCTTTCTTGGGGGATAATGCTATGAAATATATGTTCCTTTTTAGCCTTATCAATATCCCCACACTTGAGCGTTGCTTGTCCTCAAGCAATACAGTCTTGAAATAATATAATACATCACACGAATCACTTCTTTATTCTTCACACTTTGTACATCAGTGATTTTGATATGGCGGTATAAACAATGATAGTAACAATAGAACCATGGTTAAAGGTGGGTGTGTCATCCACAGTTGCCTCGAGTTTAGGTCAACGACACTTGCAATCAAATAGCCGATTTACTTTGGGTTTCCAAAGCAAAGTGCACATTTGAAAGGCGGTTTACAGTCCCACATGACTATAAAAATGTAGATCCTTTAGGAAAATTGGATCTTTATGAAAACATTTGATCTTTTTGAAAATTCATTCTAGCTTTTACCCTAGACAAGTTTTCCGATTTGATCCACCATTGGTGTTGCAAAATATATTTGTGGATCAATAGTTTGGCTAAAAACTTTTAGGCTCGTGTAATCCACTGCTATCCCTGTATCGGAAAGCACACATCCAGTTTATTTGTCCCGTATATTACCTTTCGGTAAACTACCGTCCGGTTGTAAAGGAAAGCAATGAACAAGAAACTGTTAAGGCAATGTCTAATGACATGCATTTGATTATGGTCTTTTTAACGTGTCGGATGCTAGTACTATCCTTGGTAGGAGCAATAGTAAAGATCATCCTTTGATTTTTCGGTCTGGCACAAGGTCCTGTCTCCGACCATGCTATGCAACCACCGTTCTTACGGTTGACACCCGATTTGGTTCAGGTGACCTAATGAATTCCAGGTGAATTCCTAGGATTTTACGTTCAATGGTAATGAACGCATTGAAAATGGGTTTCAGAAAACAAATCGGTTTGTATTTTTGATCAAAATATTTTCTCGTTCAAGCTCGAGTTTAGATATCATCGAATTCCATGAGTTTGAATTCTCAATCTTTAAGGACAATCTCAAGGATTGAGTAATATCAGACTTAAAAGCTGATTTTTAATCTTTAAGGAGATTATCCTTTCTGGGGATCTGATTCATTAGTCTTATCAAGCTAATTTGCACGGTGCCCCCCCATTGTACGAGATAAATCCTTCTCATGGTTAGGATAAATCTGACCACTTGGCGACCCTGTTTGATGCTGAGGTCCGTGGATTTCCTGCTGATTTTAGAGATGACTTTTCTAGATTTTTCGTCAACCTACAGCTGGTCTGGATGACAACTTCATGACCTAAATCAAGAAGCGCGTGTCTTTTTCGGAAGACTTTACTTCCTTTTAATGATGGAATTGATTCATCGTGTAGATCCATCTTTCTTTAATAAATCGGGTAAAACAGTTAATTTAGTCCAAAACAAAAACACCTGCAATAACTTTACAGAAACATGTGATAGATAGTTTTTAATTGAATAACTTGGTACATTCTCCCCACACTTAGTTTCTTTCTTTGCCTTTTTATTCTCCTTTATTCCATTTTAAATGAATTCAAGCGTTTTAGGTTGTTTCTCAATTTATGCCCTTTCCGAGGTAACGATAATTTCGGTATTAACACCTAGTTTTCACCGTTCATAAATATATATAAACATGATTTTGAGTTCATTTAGTTGAAAATTTTTCAAATTTTCACAAAATTTGGCGAATAAACTACGTGTAATCCCGAGAGAATTTGTAACCCTTCCCCACACTTGAGATCATGCAATGCCCTCATTTGCATGAAATCAGACTCTAATTATAAATTCATGAGGGTGATTAGTGTAGAAAAGTGATTAAGAAACCTAGTTTGTACTTACAAAGCTCTTCGAATGATAGATGGCGCGCCTCATCGTTCATTCCTTAATGTTGTTTTATCACACATATTTTTCTTCAAAAACGGTTGCTTTTCTGAACTATTTGCTAATTTTAAAAATGCGTCTTTTACCCTAACTTATCATGCATTTTTGTTAACGAGTTATGCACTAACCCGAACCCCTAATTTAACGTTAAGTGGGGTTAGACTTCCCCAAACTTAGCTGACGACATGTGAAGTCGGTAGAATAAGTTCCACGAATTAGAATAGTGAGCCAGTTATTTACATCTCGGGTGGTGTATAATATATCAATGGGTTTAAAGTTTAGACTCACCCGATCGTCACTATTTAATTCTTTTTTAAGTGTAGCTTTTAGTAAATGGATATGTCTCTTTTCTGGTTCTTGGTCAAATGGATCGTCATACACTGACATACATATTCCTATAGGGTGGTCAATTCCTAACATTTCCTTCCGTTCATTCTCGGGATCAAAGTTTTTACCTCTATTACCCATTTGGGTAAAATTTGAGGTGTCATTATCTATTACAGTTCTTAGTTCATCTTCGGTAGATGATTTGTCTATTGAGAATATTGGGTTGGAAGGTTGTGGAATGGTGAATTTCGGGATCGAAGTAGATTCTTCTTCATTAATAGTACTTATCGGTCCCACCACTTTAGTCTCGGGGGTAAAATTTTCAACGTTATCGTTTTCCCAAGAGTACCAATTTGTCACCCTTACTTCTTCTTCATCCATTGATGGATCGATGATTTCGTCGGTAGAGGCTAATGTGTCGATATGTTGTGAATTTGGTAAGACTGAATAAAAAGTATCATCGGGATAGTTGGTGATTTCGGAGCTCTCGAATTCATCAAAATTCGATGATTTGAGATTTTCTTGCACACGACTCCTCAGATCAACAGGTGTGTAGTCTGATAGAGTTTCAGCTTGCCTAGTTACAAACTCTCTCAATTGTTCATTTTGAGCATCGAGTTTTTCGACTTTGATTTTCATATGATCTAAAGAATTTTCGAACACGTAATTTTCCTCGTCTTCTGGTTGTTGAGTTTGAATAAATTCTTGGGAATAATCCCAATTTGAATTGTGTTCTTCATAATCGTTCCATTCAGGTTCTGTGGGTGCATAATTTTCCATAGGAACATAATAGTAACATTCCCATGTTGAGTGATAATCTCCACAGATTTCACAACCAGTTATTGTTTCGTCATTCGTGATCCAAGATTGACTGAACGAATTGTCATCAACACTCGTTTGAGAGTATTCACTTAATTGATTTTGGAGTTCAAAAAGAGTTTCCAAGGCCTTGTTTTCAAAATTTTCCATTTTATTGCGATGGCCAAATTTTAGCTACAATGTGGTGCATTCACGAATTATCCTATTAGTTATAAAAATAGAAAAACTTATATAAGTTGTCCAATTAATAGACTTTTCTGATTTTGCCCACGTTTCGAATAGCCAAAAGATGCAGCAGGTAGCCAGGACCCTTTAAATCGGAAGCCCACAACTAGCCACTAACAAATCCAACTATTACTACGAACCAGAAAAATGTCAACGTCCATTAATTTAACCGCTTAAATAATTTTTCTTTCCCGTTTGAAGAATTTAGATAAGAAATATAGAAAATTCTAAGTCCTAAAAACTAGAATGTCGAGAAATAAGAAAGAAATAGATTGCGCGTCGAAAAGTGTCGAAAAAAATAAAAAGGGTCGAAAAATAGGTGTCGAAAAATAAAAATAAGAAAGTAGCGCGAAAAACGGCTTCACAAAATTCTAAAGCACCTAAATCTTAGTCTAAAGAAATAGCACTTAAGGGATTTTACGGCAAAGCCTAAAAATTCTAGAAATAAAAATAAATATGGCAAAACTAAACTTAATACTAAAAATTGTAACTATAGTCTAAAAATCTAAAGGTAATAAAACTTAAAAAAAAATATTATTTATTATTTTTTTTAAAATTTTTTTTTTTAAATTTTTTTTTTTTTTAAAAATTTTTTTTTTACAATTTTTTTTTTTTAAAAAACGAATTTTTTTTCTAAAAAAAACCTTTTTTTTTACAATTTTTTTTTTTTTTAAAAAAACGATTTTTTTTTACAAATTAATAAATTTTTTATAATTATAATTTTTTTTTCAAAACTTTTTTTTAATTCATTTACTATTCATGAATAGTAAATGAAAATAAATTAATTAATTTACTATTCACATGAAAGCGACATGATAGAAATTATTAATTATAAGTTACATAATATACTCCTGAAGTATTTAATAAATACGACTTTTTAAAAACTTTTACGATTATTAATTAATTTACTATTCACATGAAAGCGACATTATAGAAATTATTAATTATAAGTTACATAATATACTCCTGAAGTATTTAATAAATACGACTTTTTAAAACTTTACGTATCAAATTTTGATTCTAAAATATTATTATATTATTATATTCTATTTCAATATTATTATATTATTATATTCTATTTCAATATTATTATATTATTATATTTTATTTCAATATTATTATAATTTAAAATATAGCATTTTAGCGCTCCCCGGCAGCGGCGCCAAAAACTTGATGTGTTGCACGTGGTGTACGAAAATACTATTATTTTTAATATGAAATGCGACGAAATATTACACAAGTTTTAATTAATTTACGGATGGAATATACCTAAACGTTGCTACAACACTTATAGGCAGTGTACCTAATCGTAGAGTAGTGCAGTTTTTAGTAAGTCCGGTTCGTTCCACAGGGAGCTAGTGAAGTTTAACACTATATTTTTAAAACTATATTTTTACAAAAATATAAATAAATATAAGTAGTATTATTATTATTATATAAAGGGGGGTTTTTACCGTTTAGTGACCGGTTTGTCGATTTTAAAACTTAAGTTACAATTAAAACCTAATGCAAAATATTAAATATAAATATATCTTAATTTTAAAGCGTAAAGTAAATGACAATAATTAAAATGACAGAAAATTTAAGTGCGATAAAATATGAAATAAAGGAATTATGCTTATTTAAACTTCCGTAATCATGATGTTTGGCGTGTTGATTTTAATTTAGTCCGATGGGTTAATTGTCCTTTGTCCTGGATTATTTAATATGTCCATCTGGTTTTTGTCCATAATGGTCCATCAGTCATAAATATAAAGTGCGAGTGTCCTCGTTAAATTACCCTTATGTCCGAAGTCAAATATTCCAACTAATTGGGGACTTAAACTATAATTACACCAAGTGTCCTTGTATATAATTCACCCCTGTTTTAATTAGTCAATTAACTATTAATCCATCCCCGTGTCCGGATAAATGAACAATTATTAGTACTTATAAATATCCCGCCCATCGTGTCCGATTGAGTGTATGTGGTTATTTATAGGTACGTCCAATTGTAATTTTTATATTAAATTAACGAACTGTCATTCAATTAACAAATATAAAACCCATTAAAAGCCCATAGTCTAATTTTCACAAGTGTCGGTCTTTTGTCCAAACCCCAATTATGGTCCAAAGTCCAATTACCCAATTTTAGTATTTAGCCTAACATCACGATTACTTCGGTATTAAATAAGCATAATAACGGCTTAGCTACTAAACAATAATGAAAATAATATAAACATAACTTACAGTGGGTATTAATAGCGTAGTATTACACGGGCAGAGCTTCGACTTAAAACCCGTAAAACATTTCTTACAATAACCCAATTATTATTAAACTTAAATTAAAATTAAAATTAAAATTAAAAATATAAATTACATATAGGGAGAAAGAAAGATTAAAAAGGTGTACTTAAATTCATCGATTACATGGCCTTTTATAGGCAAATGATTAATTTGAATTTTCACTTATGACCCCTGAACTATGCTCAATTACAACTTTTTATTATTTAATATTATTCTTATTATGAATTATTTAAATATTATATTATATTCTTTTGCATAGTTGACTTGTACTTTCAGCTCCGTTGCGTCGAGCGTTGAAAGTTGGTTCATGCCTCGGTTCCGGATTTTCGAACGTCCTTTCGTACAATTTTATATCGTGTACTTTGCGTTTTGTAACTTGTACTCTTGTCGTTTTTAGACGTTCTTCATCAATAATTTGAACCTTTTTAATTGTATCTTGTACTTTTTAGCTTTTTGGACCTTTTTGTCTTTGAATCTTCGTTTTCGCCTTTTGTCTTCGCACTTATTTAATATAAACGAATATTACTTGAAAATGGAACAATTGCAACTAAAATCTTGTCTTTCTTGGGGGATAATGCTATGAAATATATGTTCCTTTTTAGCCTTTTCAGTTGCGGAATTCATCTTGCACGGTTAGATAAAGGATGTTATGAAATGATTTTCGGATATCGGATGATATTCTAATTACATAGAATATCTATGTATAGTGCAGAAGATCCCATAGATTATGGAGAAAATTAAGAAAACGTGTCAGATAAAGTCTACAGTAACAGATACGCTAAGATCTGAATTTTGTCTCTACACTATTCATACAATCAATGCAATAAGAAGTGTCTAGACTAAGAATGATAAGCGGGAAATTTCCTAAGGATGATAAGTAGATGATTTTCGACACGAAGTGATAAGAAAAACTTTTGACATGCAGACACGGTCGAAGTCCAGACTCACTAATGCATCCTAATGACTATCAGTTAGACACACTAATGTAGACCTGGTTCGCTAAGACCACTGCTCTGATACCACATGAGACGACCCGTCCTAATCCATCTGGACGAATACATTACATTTGGTTACATCGCGAGGTACTTGACTTCTATATGATACATTTTAAAAACATTGCATTCGTTTTTAAAAGACAAACTTTCATTACATCGATAGTTGATGGCATGCATACCATTTTATTATATATCCAACTATAATTGACTTAATAATAATCTTGATGAACTCAACGACTCGAATGCAACGTCTTTTGAAATATGTCATGAATGAATCCAAGTAATATATCTCTAAAATGAGCAAATGCACAGCGGAAGATTTCTTTCATAACTGAGAATAAACATGCTTTAAAGTGTCAACCAAAAGGTTGGTGAGTTCATTAGATTATCATAATCGATCATTTTCATCATTTTAATAGACCACAAGATTTTCATTTCCAGTTCTCATAAATATACGTCCCATGCATAGAGACAAAAATATCATTCATATGGATTGAACACCTGGTAATCGACATTAACAAGATGCATATAAGAATATATCCTTCGGACATTATAAAAACAACATCGAAGTACTAAAGCATCCGGTACTTTGGATGGGGTTCGTTAGGCCCAATAGATCTATCTTTAGGATTCGCGTTAATTAGTAGACTGGTTTACTAATTCTTAGGTTACCAAGTAAAAGGGGCATATTCGGATTCGATCATTAAAACATATAATGTAGTTTCTATTACTTGTGTCTATTTCGTAAAACATTTATAAAAAACAGCGCATGTATTCTCAGTCCCAAAAATATATATTGCAAAAGCATTTAAAAGGGGAGTAATGAAACTCACAATACTGTATTTTGTAGTAAAAATACATATGACGAAACTGAACAATGCAGGGTTGGCCTCAGATTCATGAACCTATATCATTTATATATATATTAACACCTATAATGATAATCGAACAATTTATATATTGTATCTTAGATCTTATATATTTAATTTGTACATATCTTTAAATTATTTAATATTTATATAGTTTTATATATGTATATGATTAATATTATGTTAAAAATCAATAATTTGTTATATGTAAATCTTTATATAAATAATTTTTAATATATGTAATTATAGGTAATATTATGGTAGTTGTAATAAATATACTCTTATATAGAAAATATTTATTTGTAATAATAATATTGTTAATATGAAAATAATAATAATAATGATAATAATAATAGCAATAACTATAGTATCTATAATAATAATACTTTTACTAATAATGATAATAAGAATGATATTAATATTAATAACAATAATAATGCTTACAATAATAGTAATGGTAATAATAGTGCTATTAATAATAATAATAACTAATACTTAATACTAATAATAATAATAATAATAATAATAATAATAATAATAACAATAACAACAATAATAATAATAATAATAATAATAATAATAATAATAATAATAATAATAATAATAATAATAATAATAATAATAATAAGAGCAATAATAATGCTACCTCACAAGAAAAGCTCCAAAAAGAAATAACTGCCCTTGCCCGGACTCGAACCCGAGACCTCTGGTTCAACACCCACCCTTTCAACCGCTGAACGATGATTTATATTCTTGCATTAACTTGCATTTTTATATATATATAACATCTATGAATTGTTATAATTTCACCATCTTATTGTAATACTATTATCTTCAACTTGTTCAGCCCAAAATAGAAAAGAATAAAACGGGTCTCGGCCCAAACAAAAACACGGTCCAACACCTTACTTTGACATAGCCCAGCTTTTATTTTTAAAAAAATAAATATAGTTGGCTGGGCCGAGTTTCGAACCAGGGACCTCTCGGTTAACACACTTGTACCTAACCATTCTTCTGTCCAAATTTATCTGTTATAATATGACTTTAATTTCTTTTAACATGTATCTGTTGTTCCTTCTTCTTCAACAAATGGAATCGAACTAGAATGTAATCAACTGTAACAATTAATCACATAGGAGTTTTAGAATTCGAGTTTGAACAGAATACCAGATGTGGTTGATTTTGGATCAATAGAAACGGAATAACTCAGATTATATTAATGTCTGTGAAGAAGGAAATAAAAAAAATATCGAAAATCGATTCTTAAATTCCAAAGTGTTTTAACTATCAATTCCTTCATGAAAGTTACTCCAAATTGAACTCCTAATGTTCAACAATCAAAATTATATTACAAAAACATCACAGCACACTCGAATTTAATTCAAGTTCATTCATTTGACTTTTTGTTCTTAAGGTTTGACTTAGAAATTTAAGATTTATAGAAGGAATTGGAGCAAGAAAACTGACATAAAGATCAATTGAATGATTCCTAATGCTTCTGCATTATTAGATTTTGATGATGTTTTCAAAAATTATCTATTGATTAATCACCTTCACGAACAGAGATATCGGGTGTATTTTCTTTCAGTTTTTTTGTTTAGTTTCGGCAATTAGCAGTAGATACAGCTGTGTACAATAGGTAGGAATGGTGGAAACCGAATGCCTTCTCTCAATAATCTGAGTTAGTTGATCAGTATGTAATGATAGTTTAGCGTAAAAAAAAATAAATAAATAAATAAATACAACTTCACGAGCCAACAGAAAATAAAGATATCAATATGTTCAGATAGTGATGGGAACGGTTTGTGCAGATTAGCTGTTACTATAATTTTTATTTAATTAGTATTAATAAAATTACTAAATGTAGTAATAGTAATAATATTGTTAATATTTATGATAATAATAATACTAATATTAATAATAGTAGAAATAATAATATTAGTATTAATACAACTACTATATTTTTAATTTGTAAATAAATAATATTACACATTATTAATTATGTAATATTTAATATTTATATAATATATATCTATAATAATATATTTAATATTTATACATCTTAATATATTACAATATACATTTGATTAATAATTATGTGTAGAAATCAGATATATATATATATATATATATATATATATATATATATATATATATATATATATATATATATATATATATATATATATATATATATATATATATATATATATATATATATATATATATATATATTACAACAATAACCTCTGAGTATAACAATTATATTTTACTTGTAATTATATTTAATATATTAATATTAAATGTAATTAATTATGTAATATCTAATACTAATAATATATATATATATATCTAATATTTATACAATTTATTAATATACATATATTAATAATTATGTATAGATATCATATGTATATATATATATATATATATATATATATATATATATATATATATATATATATATATATATATATATATATAAACTACTATACATATAATTGTAGTGACCCGACCTAATCCTCCTGGACGAGGTCTTCAACATATGGTCCCATTGCGAGATACTGAACTCTACATGCCATAAACGACTCCATGTAGTATCTTTAAAATGAGCAAATGCACAGCGGAAGACTTAATTCGTACCTGAGAATAAACATGCTTAAAAGTGTCAACCAAAAGGTTGGTGAGTTCATAGGTTTATCGTAACAATCATTTCAATATATTAATAGACCACAAGATTTCATAATTATAAACATAATACACTCGCAAGTGTATGTAAAGCATTCTAAGTGGTTGAGCACTTGGTAACCATACTTAACATTTAATCAACGTCGCATATTCCCTTTATTATGAAATCTCCCTACACTGTACCAAGTGTAGTAACGAAACGAAGTACTGTGCAACCGTTGAATACTGGTCGTCCAGTCCAGTTGGGGCTGTCAGGCCCGATAGATCTATCAACAGGATTCGCGTTTACAATACCCATGTAAATATTAGTTACCAAGCTACAGGGAAATATGCCAGTGGTACAACTCAACGTAGAATGTATTTTAAGTACTTGTGTCTATTTCGTAAAGTATTCATAAAAGCAGCGCATGTATTCTCAGCTCAAAAATATATATTGCAAAAGCAATTAAAAAGGGAGCAAATGAAACTCACTCTACAATATTTTGCAGTAAAAATATTCATACGACGATACTGAACAATACAGGGTTGGCCTTGGATTCACGAACCTATATCATTTATATATATATTAACACATATAATTGTAATCGAACAAATTTATATATCATTAGTGATTTAATTGTTATTAACTATGTGTTTCTTTAATAACCTTATTAATTACATTTATTAATATTTATTATAAAAGAAATAATATAGTTATGTTATATGTAGTAAATATATTTTTCTTATATATATATAATATTAATTTAGTACATTAATAATAATAATAATCTTAATAGTGATAATGAAAAATAATAATTTTGATAATATTAATAACCATTTTGTTTGTAGCAATAAAAACACTGTAATAATAATATTATTAATGATAATAATACTGATAATAAAAATAATGTAAATAAAATTTTATATAAAAAAAATCATATTAGTGAAAATAATGATAATAAAATTATACCTCATGAGAATAGACTAAAAAATATATATAGTGCCCTTGCTCGGGCTCGAACCCAAAACCTCTTGGTTAAACACCCACAACTTCTACCATTGAACCACTAATGTTTTTCTGTAATATCTTGCGTTAATAACTGTATAACCTATACGTCTGCTTAATCAACTTGTCTAACCTATCATTTTTAATTTAATCTTAACCATGTCATTATCATCTTAAATTGTTTATCTTCCTATATGAATTCGATCACAGCTTTATCTTGCTCATCATCATTAATTTAACAATCATCAACGTTACCATCCTCTTCATTCATCATTATCAACATCTTATATATCATCACCATCATTATCACAATTATCATCATTCGGCCTAATTTATGAAACATAAACCAAATTCCGATCCAGCATCACAAACCAGCACGGCCCAACAATTCACGGCACAAGTACAAGGAGTAAATAGAACTCGGTCCAACAATTAAAATTAGTGGCCTGCGGCCCAGCTGAAAATCATAATACCTCGGCCCAATTTACAACATGGTGGCCCAACACGTAACAAAAATATAATCAATTAGTTGTTGTCATGGGTGCTAGCTGTCAAACAGTAACCGACTAATGGCAATAAAAGTGAGTGGGGTTTTGGTGTTGGGTTATCCTTTTGTGGATTGTCGGGCATGAAGGAAAAGCAAGCAACAG
This sequence comes from Rutidosis leptorrhynchoides, assembly GCF_046630445.1. Classification (NCBI taxonomy): domain Eukaryota; kingdom Viridiplantae; phylum Streptophyta; class Magnoliopsida; order Asterales; family Asteraceae; genus Rutidosis; species Rutidosis leptorrhynchoides. Next base: position 75,984,526 of record NC_092334.1, read on the forward strand.
CGGCTTTGAATGATAATATAAATTGCAAACTGGTTCAACGTCAATGTTCATCATCATCTCATCTTTTCTGTTTCATCATCCCTATCAAATCTTGTATCATCTTTATTTAGCAGCAGCGAGAAGAGAGTATTAGTAGGAGCCGTTTGTAGGGGTGTTGTTGAAATAGAAAATAAGAAGAACGCAGCAGAAGTCACAGTCCATACTTCGAATTTTAAGAGAGAGAAAAAGAGAAGAGAGAGAATCCGTTGTGGGTGGTTTGTGAGGGTTGTCGTTGGGGTTGATGGTTGAAGGTTGTGGGTTATGGTAGTGGCCGATGGTGTTGTAAGCTCGATGATGGTTGTCGTAATTCACGTGTAACAAGTGTATATGTATGAGTGTATTATGGTTACTAATAGAAATAATCCAAATTCAAAATTTAGAAGTAGTAGTCGACTACTTAATCAAATGGGTTTCATGGTTTACCAAGAAAATAATGAAGATGACATAATAAAGTTGGTAGTGGGTTGGTGTTTGATGGTGGCCATGGTGATTAATGATGGTTGATGGGTTCTTGGGGACGTATTTAAAACATAAAAACATATATGCTGAAGTATAAACAGGATCGTTATCAGTTGTGAATTATAGCAGTAAAATACAGCAGTTATAGTGTGGGTTTCGTGGTAGTAGGTGGCGGTTTATGGGGCTGTAAAAACCATAGTGAACTGCAGCAGAGGTGACAGTCGTGCAGGGTGGTTGTTTATGGTATTTCTTGAATGATGGTGATTAAACAAGATGAGGGTTATGGGTTTGTGTGTTTGTTGATATAAGTGTGTTCATATATTTCATGGTGGATATGGGTGTGATGATCAATGTCCTAATAGAAGTAAGAAGAAGGAAATACAGTTATATATTGATTGTGGTTCATTTTTCTCAATCAGACAAGGAGCACCGAATATATAATAACAAAAAAAAATACAAGTTAAACGTGATTGACAAATAAATTAGCTGGCATCTTGGATTGAAATCAATACTCATCAGACAGAAACAAATTCGTGAACAGGAACTAAAGAAATTTTTGTCCAACCCGATTGTGATGGATAACAGATCGAGTTATTTGATCAATTTGATTTTTATATATAATGTTTAATAATTATTAAATATAAATACTTTAATAATATTACTAATTTTATTATTAATAATAATAATACAGCTGTTATTTATAATTGTCCTAAAATAAATGATACTAGTAATTATGTTGAGGTTGTACTGATTTTATAAATAAATCTGATTCTTATGTATGTATTCATTTATCTATATATTTATAATAATAGTTTTTATTATATCGCATATAATTTTACATATTTATTTCCAACAAATAAATCATATATTATTTCAAATAATATTTCAAATTACAATATTTAGATACATATGTATCTATTTACAAATAGTTGTTCGTGAATCGTCGAAAATAGTCAAATGTTAACTGAATGCATAACAACAGTTCAAGATTTTAAGATTCAATTAAATAGACTTTGCTCATCATGTTGAAACCATATGAAATTAAGTTTAAATTTGGTCGGAAATTTCCGGGTCGTGACAGTACCTACCCGTTAAAGAAATTTCGTCCCGAAATTTGAGTGAGGTCGTCATGGCTAACAATAAAAATGTTTTCATGACGAATAAGAGTTGACAAAATAGGGTTTTATCAACATTGAGTAATATGGATAAAATAATTCGATTATTCGAAGAGTATGAGTGAAGCTATCGCAAAAGAGTGAAATGATAAAATTAAGGTTCGTCTTAACTTTTGACGTAATCATGGTAGATTTCCAAAATTCAAGGAATTTAAGGAAAATCTTCTAATCAGAAAGAAAATGTAATAGCACGATTCATTAGCAATTGTTGGAATTACAGAAGAACAGAATTATCAAGGAAATAATTCCGTGATATACTTAGAAATTAAGTAGAATGAAAGAGTCGTGTAACATGGCACATGATGAGGGTGTGATCGGTGACTCATCATGTTCCATTAGAAATTCAGCATGACTTACTGTAATATAATTACGTTGGCCAAGTGTCATTATATTATACTAACTCATGCATCAGTTCCCAACACTACATCAAAATAATTCATATTTTAAATTCGAAGGTTCGCAAAATATAGAAACTAATAGTTTCTCATATGATGTAACACTGATAGCTCAAAGAGATAAATGATTCTAGATAAGATTAGTTCTGAAAATATATTCAGAAATATCGAGGATATTTATAATGAAAAATACGATGATATCTTTGAATATCTAAGATCAGAGGATGATGGAGACTATTGTTCACAAGGGTTTAAAGTAAGGAGCAATATATTCTCTAAAGACTTCAGCAGGCATTGAATTATTTAGATTCTTTGAAGTCAAACCTATTCTTTGTGATTTGTCCATGGCTTCCTTCATAGTTTCGCATAATCTGCTTTTCGGTGCTAAATTTTCTATTGAGCGTTTCCAACACTCCTTTCTTTATCATCAAACCTTTGGCCGTTTAGACCATTTATCATTTTTCTGTTTCCTCTGCATTCAATACTACGATATCTGAATCATCGGTTATCAATCCGAGGTGGTTTCAGGAGAATTGTGTCTTTAAATGATTAAACGTTGATGGTAATATGGTATAATATAAAAGGTTCTCTGATTAACAATAAAGAGCACGCATATATATTAAGGTTATAATAAGGTTGTTTCGGATGAAAAGTTGGAGTTGACTTGCTGGAGCTGTGACAAAATTTGCTACTTTGAAAGGGATTACCAAATTATTTTGGGTAATAATAATACTAAAGGAATTAGCACAGCTACGTGTTAATCGTTTACTCAGTTTCCGAGGGTTTTTCAGGTGCATAACTATATGCATCAATCTTTTCTTTCGTAGATGAAGTGCGGCTGGTTCATCCTCTTGATCGAGGTGTTTTCAAGAATCATGAAAGGTTTGAGCGCAGATTGTAATTGTCAAGATACAATTGAGGTTTAAGATGAAATCAAGTGGCAAACTTGAAGAATTGTTTAGTTTCATATGTTATAATCAATATTTTAATTCTTTTTAATTGTCCAATATTATTAGTCCACAGTCGATAGTCCACAGTTAACAGTCCAGTAATTCATATATAGTTTAATATATTATATTCGAATTAATTAATACGTGTCGTGACCCGTATACGTCTCAGACTCGATCACAACTCAAACTATATATATTATTATAGAATCCACCTCAACCCTGTATAGAGAACTCGATCATTACTGCATATAGAGTGTCTATGGTTATTCCAAATAATATATATAGATGCGTCGATATGATATGTCAAAACCTTGTATACGTGTCCCGATATTTAAAGTGCGTAAAATAAATAACAGAAATTAAATGACGATAAATAAAATTGCGATAAATAAATGTAATATGTTAGCTAGGAACAGTTAGCTGGAACAGTTAGCGTGAATTCTTAACAAAATTTTCTCATAGTTAATTTGTTTGTTTCTAACAAATTTTATTTTGTCAAATGTTTTCTTCATTATGCCACTTGTTGGATTCTGATAGGTCAAAATCCAAATATGAAATTGAAGGAAAATGGTTATTCTATTGTAAACAGATACGTATATCTGTGGATGTAAGTAGGATAGTAAATGACTATTGAATCAGATTCGAAGAATGTACAGTATAACATGTTAATATGAAAGTTAAATATTTCCTCGGGTATTACCTACCCGTTAAAATATTTTCACCATTAACAGTTTGTACAAAAGAATTTTAAATTACTTACTTTATAAAAACATATATACATATATATTTTCTTCAGATATAATCATGGATTTAATGAGTTAATATGATATTAAACTCATATGATTTTCGGTTTGAGCCAGAATAAGTAATCTCTAAAACTATTAGGAACCACATATTCTTTGCAGAATACTAATGAAGTTATGGATCAATACTTCATCGGTTTTTGTTGTCGGTATTCTTTGGTATCTATGGTTCGTATGATGTTGATGTTCGAGGTATAGATTATGGTGTCGAGGCGTGTGATGCGGATGTTGTTGTTAGTGGTACTGGTGCTGCTGGTACTGATGTTGGTGGTACTGTTAGTGTCGGTGATGCTGCTGGTGCTTGTAAGTTTTGCACCATATTCTCCAAGTTGATTACTCGAGCGCGAAGTTCATTGACTTCTTGTATTACTCCGGAATGTTTGTCTGTTTGGACGAGTGGATGAATAAGATTCAGAATTTTGAGATAGTATATAATCGTGGCGAGATATTCAGGAAATGAGGATGAAAATGGTGTTGCGGATAGGTTCGCCGGTAAGTGTTTCAGGTTCTTCACCAAGAGGTGAATTCGGTTGATGGAAAGGATCACCTTCTTTTTGTCTCCAATGATTGAGTAGGATACGAACCCATCAGATGAATTGGTTGATTCATTCTGGTGACACTGCTTTCAGAGCTTAGGTGAAACTCCATATCGGAATAGCTATCGGAATAACTATCGAAATAGCTATCGGAATCTGAGGACTCGAACTGGTTGAGGGATTCATCTCGTACGATTAGATGAAGGATTTTCGATAAGAAATAGTTTATAGGATGTAGATTAGTACCCTGTAATACATAATTTACATATGCATATATAATACAAAAATCCCATAAATTACGGAGGAATCTACGGAATATGTCAGGCAAGGTTTACAGTAACAGATACGCTAAGATATGATTTAGCAGGTACGATAAGATATGAATTTTTTTGTCTGTACACTATTCATGCAATCCAGGCAGTAAGATATGTCTAGATTAAGAATGATAAGCAAGTGATTCCCTAAGAATGATAAGCAGGTAATTTTCGTCACGAAATGATAAGCAAAACTTTTGTCATGCAGACACGGTCGAAGTCCAGACTCACTAATGCATCTAAAAAACTATCAATTAGACACACTAACACAAGACCTGGTTCACTAAGACCACCGCTCTGATACCACCTGTAGTGACCCGACCTAATCCTCCTGGACGAGGTCTTCAACATATGATCCCATTGCGAGATACTGAACTCTACATGCCATAAACGACTCCATGTAGTATCTTTAAAATGAGCAAATGCACAGTGGAAGACTTAATTCATACCTGAGAATAAACATGCTTAAAAGTGTCAACCAAAAGGTTGGTGAGTTCACAGGTTTATCGTAACAATCATTTCAATATATTAATAGACCACAAGATTTCATAATTATAAACATAATACACTCGCAAGTGTATGTAAAGCATTCTAAGTGGTTGAGCACTTGGTAACCATACTTAACATTTAATCAACGTCGCATATTCCCTTTATTATGAAATCTCCCTACATTGTACCAAGTGTAGTAACGAAACGAAGTACTGTGCAACCGTTGAATACTTGTCGTCCAGTCCGGTTGGGGTTGTCAGGCCCGATAGATCTATCAACAGGATTCGCGTTTACAATACCCATGTAAATATTAGTTACCAAGCTACAGGGAAATATGCCAGTGGTACAACTCAACGTAGAATGTATTTTAAGTACTTGTGTCTATTTCGTAAAGTATTCATAAAAGCATCGCATGTATTCTCAGCCCAAAAATATATATTGCAAAAGCAATTAAAAAGGGAGCAAATGAAACTCACTCTACAATATTTTGTAGTAAAAATATTCATACGACGATACTGAACAATACAGGGTTGGCCTTGGATTCACGAACCTATATCATTTATATATATATTAACACATATAATTGTAATCGAACAAATTTATATATCATTAGTGATTTAATTGTTATTAACTATGTATTTCTTTAATAACCTTATTAATTACATTTATTAATATTTATTATAAAAGAAATAATATAGTTATGTTATATGTAGTAAATATATTTTTCTTATATATATATATATAATATTTATTTAGTACATTAATAATAATAATAATCTTAATAGTGATAATGAAAAATAATAATTTTGATAATATTAATAACCGTTTTGTTTGTAGCAATAAAAATACTGTAATAATAATATTATTAATGATAATAATACTGATAATAAAAATAATGTAAATAAAATTTTATATAAAAAAATCATATTAGTGAAAATAATGATAATAAAATTATACCTCATGAGAATAGACTAAAAAAATATATAGTGCCCTTGCTCGGGCTCGAACCCAAAACCTCTTGGTTAAACACCCACAACTTCTACCATTGAACCACTAATGTTTTTCTATAATATCTTGCGTTAATAACTGTATAACCTATACGTCTGCTTAATCAACTTGTCTAACCTCATCATTTTTAATTTAATCTTAACCATGTCATTATCATCTTAAATTGTTTATCTTCCTATATGAATTCGATCACAGTTTTATCTTGCTCATCATCATTAATTTAACAATCATCAACGTTACCATCCTCTTCGTTCATCATTATCAACATCTTATATATCATCACCATCATTATCACAATTATCATCATTCGGCCTAATTTATGAAACATAAACCAAATTCCAATCCAGCATCACAAACCAGCACAGCCCAACAATTCACGGCACAAGTACAAGGAGTAAATAGAACTCGGTCCAACAATTAAAATTAGTGGCCTGCGGCCCAGCTGAAAATCATAATACCTCGGCCCAATTTACAACATGGTGGCCCAACACGTAACAAAAATATAATCAATTAGTTGTTGTCATGGGTACTAGCTGTCAAACAGTAACCGACTAATGGCAATAAAAGTGAGTGGGGTTTTGTCGGGCATGAAGGAAAAGCAAGCAACAGCGGTTTTGAATGATAATATAAATTGCAAACTGGTTCAACGTCAATGTTCATCATCATCTCATCTTTTCTGTTTCATCATCCCTATCAAATCTTGTATCATTTTTATTTAGCAGCAGCAAGAAGAGAGTATTAGTAGGAGCCGTTTGTAGGGGTGTTGTTGAAACAGAAAATAAGAAGAACGCAGCAGAAGTCACAGTCCATACTTCGAATTTTAAGAGAGAGAATCCGTTGTGGGTGGTTTGTGAGGGTTGTCGTTGGGGTTGATGGTTGAAGGTTGTGGGTTATGGTAGTGGTCGATGGTGTTGTAAGCTCGATGATGGTTGTCGTAATTCACGTGTAACAAGTGTATATGTATGAGTGTATTACGGTTACTAATAGAAATAATCCAAATTCAAAATTTAGAAGTAGTAGTCGACTACTTAATCAAATGGGTTTCATGGTTTACCAAGAAAATAATGAAGATGACATAATAAAGTTGGTAGTGGGTTGGTGTTTGATGGTGGCCATGGTGATTAATGATGGTTGATGGATTCTTGGGGACGTATTTAAAACAGAAAAACATATATGCTGAAGTATAAACAAGATCGTTATCAGTTGTGAATTATAGCAGTAAAATACAGCAGCTATAGTGTGGGTTTCGTGGTAGTAGGTGGTGGTTTATGGGGCTGTAAAAACCATAGTGAACTGCAGCAGAGGTGACAGTCGTGCAGGGTGGTTGTTTATGGTATTTCTTGAATGATGGTGATTAAACAAGATGAGGGTTATGGGTTTGTGTGTTTGTTGATATAAGTGTGTTCATATATTTCATGGTGGATATGGGTGTGATGATCAATGTCCTAATAGAAGTAAGAAGAAGGAAATACAGTTATATATTGATTGTGGTTCATTTTTCTCAATCAGACAAGGAGCACCGAATATATAATAACAAAAAAAAATACAAGTTAAACGTGATTGACAAATAAATTAGCTGGCATCTTGGATTGAAATCAATACTCATCAGACAGAAACAAATTCGTGAACAGGAACTAAAGAAATTTTTGTCCAACCCGATTGTGATGGATAACAGATCGAGTTATTTGATCAATTTGATTTTTATATATAATGTTTAATAATTATTAAATATAAATACTTTAATAATATTACTGATTTTATTATTAATAATAATAATACAGCTGTTATTTATAATTGTCCTAAAATAAATGATACTAGTAATTATGTTGAGGTTGTACTGATTTTATAAATAAATCTGATTTTTATGTATGTATTCATTTATCTATATATTTATAATAATAGTTTTTATTATATCGCATATAATTTTACATATTTATTTCCAACAAATAAATCATATATTATTTCAAATAATATTTCAAATTACAATATTTAGATACATATGTATCTATTTATAAATAGTTGTTCGTGAATCGTCGAAAATAGTGAAATGTTAACTGAATGCATAACAACAGTTCCAGATTTTAAGATTCAATTAAATAGACTTTGCTCATCATGTCGAAACCATATGAAATTAAGTTTAAATTTAGTCGGAAATTTCCGGGTCGTGACAATAATTATGTTTTAAATATCAAGTTTTATTACTTAGATGAATGTAACAATTTAGCTCAAATTATAATATTATACATTTAATACTTTATTAACGTTGGCAATTGATGTTATGCGAGGTGAATACGAAATAGTTATATTTTTACTACGAAATACTATTAAATACGATACAATTTTACACAAGTTATTTGTTTATTTATAGAGTGGATATACCTAAACCTTGCTACAACACTTATAGGCAGTGTACCTAATCGTACAGTAGAGTAGTTTTTAGTAAGTCCAGTTCATTCCACAGGGATCTTAGCCAAGTTTAATGCTATATTTTTAAAACTATATTTGTAAATATATAAATATATATAAGTAGTATTATTATAAAATGGGGGTTTTTTTACCGTTTAATGACCGGTTTGTCGATTTTAAAACTTTAGTCGCAGTTAAAACCTAATGTAAAATATTAAAAATAAATATAACTTAATTTTAAGTGTAAAGTAAATAACGATAATGAAATTACGATAAATAAAAGTGCGATAAATAAAATTGTGATAATTAAAGAGTACGATAATTAAAAGTGCAATTAAATAAAATAACAGTAAATAAAAGTGTGATAATTAAAAGTGCAATTAAATATGAAATAAAGGAATTATGCTTATTTAAACTTCTGTAATCATGATGTTTGACGTGTTGATTTTAGTTTATTATCATGGGTTAATTGTCCTTTGTCCTGGATTATTTAATATGTCCGTCTGATTTTTGTCCATAACAGTCCATCAGTCATAAATATAAAGTGCGAGTGTCCTCGTCAAATTATCCTTATATCCGAAGTCAAATATTCTAACTAATTGGGGACTTAAACTGTAACAAGGTCTTAATACTTTGTTTAATAATTACACCAGGATATCGACTGCGTGTAACCCGAGGTTTTAATACTTTGTTAACAATTACGCCAAGTGTCCTTGTACATAATTCACCCCTATTTTAATAAGTCCATTAACTATTAATCCATTCCTGTGTCCGGTTAAATGAACGATTATTAGTACTTATAAATATCCCGCCCATCGTGTCCGATTGAGTGTATATGGTTATTTATAGGTATGTCCAATTGTAAATCTTTATATTTAATTAACAAACTATCATTTAATTAAACAAATATAAAGCCCATTAATAGCCCATAGCCTAATTTCCACAAGTGTCGTTCTTTTGTCCAAACCCCAATTATGGTACAAAGCCCAATTACCCCGTCTTTAATATTTTAGGCCAACATCACGATTACTTCGGCTTAAATAAGCATAATAATAACTTAGCTACGAGACATTAATTTAAAAATGTTGAGCATAACTTACAATGATTAAAAATAGCGTAGCGTTACACGGACAGAATTTTGACTTACACCCTTACAACATTCGCTAACATACCCTTATTATTAGAATTAAAATTAAAATTAAAATTAAAATTAATATATATATATATATATATATATATATATATATATATATATATATATATATATATATATATATATATATATATATATACGTTGATAGATGAAGAAGAAAAAGATGATTAAGTTCGATCACCAAACTGCTTTTTATAGGGATGTGGCCAGATACTGTTAACCATGCGATCTCATGGGATTTAGGCCTCCAGGCCATGCGATCGCATGGCCTCTTTTTCCAGCTCAGGTACTCTTGGCTTCTAGCTTGCCGACACTTTTAATAAATAATATAACATATAAATAATTTATAAGAATTATTTATATATTATATTATATTTATGTGCATAGTTGACTTGTAATTTTTAGTCCGTTGCGTCGAGCGTTGAGAGTTGACTCTAGTCCCGGTTCCAGATTTTCGAACGTCCTTGCGTACAATTTAATATCTTGTACTTTGCGTTTTTCGTCTTGTACTCTTGTAATTTTGAGACGTTTCTCATCAATAATTTGAACCACTTTGATTGTACTTTGTACTTTTGAGATTTTTGGTCGTTTGCGTCTTCAAATCGTCGAATCTGTCTTTTGTCTTCACCTTTTATTATTTAAACGAATATCACTTGTAAATAGAACAATTGCAACTAAAAGCTTGTCTTTCCTGAGAGATAATGCTATCAAATATATGTTTGTTTTTAGCATTATCAAATATTCCCTCACTTGAGTGTTGCTTGTCCTCAAGCAATATAGTCTTGAAATAAAAATACTAGAATCACTTCTTTATTCTTCACACTTTGTACATCAGTGATTTCTATATGGCGGTATAAACAATGATAGTAACGTTGTGGTTTACAGTCCCACATGACTATGAAAATTTAGATCCTTAAGGAAATTGGATCTTTATAAAAACATTTGATCTTTTGAAAATACAATCTAGCTTTTACCCTAGATAAGTTTTCCGGAATAACCCTTCACCGGAGTTTGCAAAATTGTTTTTATGGGTTTTGTGGGTTTCAGATTTGAAAATTTAGCTCAAAACTTATGGTTTTGTGTCACCCACTTGCTAACCTTGTATTGGGAAAGCAACACGTCCAGTATACTTGCTCTGTATATTACCTTTCGGTAAACTACCGTCCGGTTGTAAAGAAAAGCGTTGAACAAGAAACTGTTAAGGCAATGTCCCCTAACATGCTTTTAATTATGGTCTATATCGTGTCGGATGCAATTACTATCCTTTGTAGGAGTAATAGTAAAGCTCACCCTATAATTTTTCGGTCTGGCACAAGGTCCTGTCTTTGACCATGCTATGAAACCACCGTTCTTACGGTTGACCCCCGATTTGGTTCAGGTGACCTAATGAATTCCAGGTGAATTCCTAGGATTTTACGTTCAATGGTAATGGACGCATTAAAAATGGGTTTTCAGAAAACAAATCGATTTGTAGTTTGATCAAAATATTTTCTCGTTCAAGCTCGAGTTTAGATATCATCGAATTCCATGAGTTTGAATTCTCAATCTTTAAAAGTCAATCTCAAAGATTGAGTAATATCAGTCTTAAAAGCTGATTTTTGATCTTTTAAGGAGATTATCCTTTCTGGGGGTCTGATTCATTAGTCTTATCAAGCTAATTTGCACGGCGCCCTCCCCATTTTACGAGACAGATCCTCTCATGGTTAGGATAAGTCTGACCACTTGGCGAACTTGTTTGATGCTGAGGTCTGTGGATTTCCAGCTGATTTTCGAGAAAACTTTTCAAGGTTTTTCGTAGACTCTACAACTGGTCTGGACGACAACTTCCTGACCTAAATCAAGAAGCGCGTGTCTTTTTCGGAAGACTTTACTTCCTTTTAATGATGGAATTGATTCATCGTGTAGATCCATCTTTTCTTTCAAATATATTATAAGAAATTGGGTAAAACTGATAAAATTGTCCAAAACAAAAGTATCTTCAGTTATTTGTACAAAAATATGTGATATATGTTTTAAATTACTTGGTAAATTTTTCCCACACTTGGCTTTTATTTTCCTTTCTTTGCCTTTTTATTGTCTTCTATTCCATTTTAAATGAATTCTAACATTTTGGGTTGTTTCTCAATTTATGTCCTTTTCGAGGTAACAATAATTTCGGTGTTAACACCTAGTTTTATCGTTCATAAATATGTATAAACATGATTTTGAATTCATTTAATTGAAAATTTTGAAAAATTTTACTAGAATTGGGTAGTCAGTATATAAGACTAGGGCTGTTCTTTATTATCAGAGAGCACTAGATTCTAATACAACTACTGCGTTACTAGTATTTTTAATGGTAACCAAGTGTATAAGTTAAAAAAAATTTAAAAATCCGAAAGAATTTAATCCCTTCCCACACTTAAGATCTTGCAATGCCCTCATTTGCAAGAAATCGGTAATAATTTAAATTATTGAGGGTGATTAGCGTAGAAAAATGATTAAATTTTACCAAAGTTTCCAAACATATTGGCGTTTGATTGTTGAATGATAAATGGTTCACATCATTTGTTCATTCCATCTTGTTGTTACATCACATTTATTTTTCATTTTGTCGTCAAAATTAGTAGCTTTTGCTGAACTTAATGTCAGTCTTTGAAAATGCGCTGTTTTACCCTGTTGTATACAATTGACAATATACATACATACAAATAACATGCATGGTAATTTGAAATGGGACTTAAAATCCCACTTTCAAATCAAATATGAAATATTAGTACAACATAATAAAAATATTAAACATTACAATAAAAGTATCAATATTTGTATGTTTAAACATAAATAAATAAAAATAATAAAAAGATAAAAATTATCAAAATCACCAACGGAACTATATCAATCTGGATAGGGGTTCCAGTTCATGTCGTCGGTCGGGTTCCATGGTTGGTGATAGGTGTACTGGTAGGCCTGGTTAGGGTCGTAGAGAGTAAATGGTGGTCTCATCTCGGGCTGGTGTGGAGGATAGTAAGCGGGTCGGGTCGGTACGTAGTGATCCTGAGGTGATAGCCGACTCATGATCTGACGCTGATGATAGTCCCATCTATCATGTTGTCGTTGCCTGAAATGCTCGTAATCATTTTGGGCTTGCCACAGCTCTAACCGACTAAATCTATCCTCGTTTGTCATTTCTACCTCATCTATACGCTGGTAGACGTCAGTCATAGCCTCCCTAATGACATCCCTAATGTCATCCGCTTCCTCCATTTCCTCATCTGAACCTCTCTCTACCTGTGGATGATTACCATCATAGGGTACTGCCTGATTTCGTCTGCTCTTTAATACCTTAGCACCCTGATAGACCCTCAATCCTAAAGGCTCAACCTGTTCTCTACATAACAAAAGTGGACCCCCTTGTTCCCTATCTACACCCAAATACTCTCCAATGAGAGTAACAAAAATACCTCCTCCTATTACTCCCCCTTCCTGTATTCCTTCCACCATTTTAGACAAATAAAAACCAATACAGTAAGGGATATTAACAAAGCCTCTTGGGTCTCGAATACACTTTAGGTAAAATAAATCATGTAAGGTCATTTTCTCCTTGTTGTAACCTCTCTGTGTAATCGAGTTAGCCAGAAATCTATGAATTATACGAAGTTCGGCTTTGTTAATATGTAAGTAGGTATGTGTTCCTGCCCGCCCAAAAACATTAAAATCTGACATACGCCTCCAGACGGCGTGAGCATCAAAATTCCTATCAACCCTTTCACCATGATAAATCAAGTTTGTACAATCGGGTAATAGTAATTCAGCGGGCGTATATATCTGTAAAGCCCTGGCCATGTCCAGCATGGACATCCTGTACATCCTACGGCCAAGTATAAATCTAAGAAAACTTCTATCATCTAACCTATCTACATCCGCATTTAACGCTATAGTACTCATAAGCTCAACGCACCATTCTTTATATACAGGCCTACGAATGGTGAATAAACATTCCCAATCAGGAAAAGAAGAGCTGCCATACCTTTAGATCAGATGGAGTCTAACTCGGTTAGCTAGTTGGACCCTTTTCAAAGGCTCCCAATCGATTACCCTTGGTACTTCTACATTTTTTGGTACCAGTTTGAATTTGTTACTTTGATATGATGGGTAATCTCTCCAACTTCGATCAAATCTCAGATTTGGATGCAACTGTTCTTCATGATTTTTTGGGTGTTGTACTATTGGATGCATCGGAAATACTATGTAGGCATCAACATATTCTATTTGTGGATCATAATATAGAACGTGTTGATCAAGTTGTTGTTGTTCCTGTTGTTGCTCAGGTTCAGGTTCATATTGCATTTCTGGTTCAGGTTCTGGAGCAGGTTGTCTAGATGATGATGAAGCACCATCAGTATCGGTATTTTTCTGCAAAACACATTAAACACAAAATTTGTTCATCCAAATATGCATTAGTGTTAGCAAAATAACAAATTAACACAATTACAATAACATGTTAAATCAAAATTAAACTTATACGCATTTTCACAATTTTAACAATTCTACACTTTTTCAAATAAGCATCTATGAAAATGTTTACAAATTTCTTAAGCATTCAACTCAAATAACATGTTAAAATAACCATTACTAGCAATTAAACAAGTTTCAAATGGCATTTACATCAATTTAATCAAGTTCATGAATTTTATACCTAAAAAGTCCACTTTAATTCTCAAAAATCATGTTTAGGATTAAATTTTGGATCATTTAGCTACCTAAACATGTTACACTACTTAATTTAGCAATAATTCATGAAAAAAATCGGCCATAACCTGTTTATATCAAAAAGCCCCAAATTGCTCAAGAACACAAACCCTAGATTCCTAAAAATTTTGAAGTTTTTGGCTTCAAATCATGTTAAATAGCATCAATCTAGGTTATACATGCATAATATACTAATAATTTAACTCTAATTACACTAGAAATTAACAAGATCAAATTAGGTAAAATATTGATAAATATCACAAAAACTAGAAAATTTATGAGTTTAGGGGTGTAATTTTTAACTTCTTGCTAAAAAATCCGAACCTAGGCATGATTAGAGCGGATTGTAGGATGAAATATTGGTTGAATTTGGTGAAAAAATGGTGATTTAAGGAGTGTATGTGTGTGTGTTTTCGTATATGTGTGTGTTGTGTGGAGAAGACAGAACTCGCTGAGAGTTTTAATCCTGGCCAGATATTGGCCTCCATGCGATCACATGGATTTGAAGGCCAAACCCCATGCGATCGCAAGGGGTCCTGGTATTTTTTTTATTTATAAAACCTTATACTTATTAAAACAAATAATTAATTAAATTTTAAAAATTTTGTTTCGTTTTAGGATGAGGGCGTTTCGGATCGTTGTCCTAGTTCGTCCCTCGACAAAATTTTAAAATTTGTCAATTTTTAAACTTTGTTTTAAAAGTAAAGATTTTTGGGGTTTTTTTAAATGTTTTTGGCATACTTTAATTCAATAAGATTAAAAATAATGATAATAAAAGTTCTCGTCCCTCCCTCGGGTAAAGCAATTTCGGTTCAACGACCTAGTTTTCAACACACAACGAATTTTAAATATCAAATTTTTAACTTAATGGAATAAAGTAAATTTTTGTTTTTAAATTCACACCAAACTTAAATTTAAAATGCATAAAATTAAAAATTCATATTATTAAAATTTTAAAAATTCACACCAAATTATATTATATTTTTGTTTTTAAACATACAAACTTATATTAAAAAAAATATTAATTTTTCAAATATTTACAAACTTAAATATATTGATTTTAAAAAGTTTACAATATTAATTTAATATTTATATATTAGTTTTAAAAACATGGTAAAAATTAAAATTAAATATCTTTTTGGTCTTTTATCCCACTTTAATCAATCAAATATTATCAAAAATATACGCCCCTCTTTTCGGTAAAGTAATTTCGGCTATATTACCTAGTTTTACTCCTGAAGAATTTTTGAAATATTTTGAGTTGATTGATTAAAGATATTTATACCATAAGAATAAACGGTAAATTTCGCAGTGATGTAATAAATTTTTGTATGATATCAATAATTTCAGTTACGCATACCTAATTTTATTGAATACCAATTTAATACTTTATAGCGAATGATTTAGCGTTTATTATCAAAAGGTTAAAAATAATAAAAATAAAAACTGTACATACTTACCTGTGAGAAAGAATTCTCAGAGACCTGCTTTAGCTGACTCATAGGAGAGTCGTGTGATTTGGTTCTCCATAGCTACGTAAGCATAACCTTGAATCTTCAATATCTTTTCTTCTAAACATATGAATGGTCATTCTCTGCATAGAGTAACAAATTCGGTATTTGAATATGTTTGATTATTTGAACATTTACGTTCGTGTGACCATTTTCTGCATTTATAACATCTTTCAAGGTGTCGTGCTCTTCTTTTTGTTGCGGATTTTGATTTTCCTTTACCAAAATGTATCTTATGATGATCTTTTCTGAGTTCTTTTCTGACTCCGTCCATTTTGCCTCTTATGAATGATACCAGTTCACTCGGAAGTGTGTCATTATTACGTTTAGTAATCATAGCATGTAGCATTAGACCATGGTTCAAATCAAAGGAATTCTTCATCTCGTAAAACCTAAAAAAAAATAAAAATTCAGAATGGGGAGAGATGACTAGTTCTTTAGGGTCTGCTAGGGAAAGACCATTCGGATTCCATTCTCGAGAACTACATGAAAACAAAATATCTAACTCTAACAGAAATAAATATTGCCCTAAAAAGATTCGAACCTTCCCACACTTAGTTAGTTGTGGTGTCAAAATTATGATTAACTATATCTTCAACTTTCATTGGATTATCTATGTAATGTTTAACTCTGTGACCATTAACTTTAAATTCAATCCCATTTGAATTTATTAATTCTACTGTTCTGTATGGGAAAACTCTTTTGACTATGAATGGTCCAGACCATCTTGATTTCAATTTTCCAAGAAATAGCTTAAATCGTGAATTGAAAAGAAGAACTCTGTCTCCTTCTTTAAATTCTTTTGAACTTCTGATTCTTTTATCATGCCATTTCTTCATTTTTTCTTTATAGATTAACGAATTTTCATATGCTTCATGTCTTAATTCTTATAATTCGTTTAGTTGACTTAATCGTAGACGTCCGGCTTCATGTAAATCAAGATTACATGTCTTCAAAGCCCAAAATGCTTTGTGTTCAATTTCTACTGGAAGGTGACATGCTTTTCCATAAATGAGTCTAAAAGGTGTGGTTCCAATTGGAGTTTTGTAGGCTGTTCTAAAAGCCCAGAGTGCATCCTCCAATTTCATGGACCATTCCTTCGGATTTGATCCTACGGTTTTCTCTAGAATACGTTTTAATGCTCGGTTGGTATTTTCAACTTGTCCACTTGTTTGTGGATGATAAGAAGTAGAGATTTTATGAGTTACTCCATATCTTTTGAGAACTTTCTCAAGTTGATTATTACAGAAATGAGTACCCCGATCACTTATTAAAGCTTTCGGTGTTTCGAACCTTGCAAAAAGACGTTTTAAAAAGTTGACTACAACTCGTGCATTGTTAGTTGGGAGAGCTTGTGCTTCCGCCCATTTAGATACATAATCAATGGCAACAAGAATGTAGAGATTATTATGAGATTTTGGAAATGGACCCATAAAGTCAATACCCCAAACGTCAAATACTTCACATACTTGAATGACATTTTGTGGCATTTCATCACGTTGACTTATTTTTCTGGCCCTTTGACAAGCATCACAGAATTTGCAAAGAAGGTGTGCATCTTTGAAAATTTTAGGCCAATAGAATCCAGCATCGTAAACTTTTCTTGCTGTGAGTTGAGGCCCATAATGCCCTCCTTTTGGTCATGTGTGACAATGGTTTAAGATTTGACTAGCTTCATCTCCGAATACACATCGGCGTATTATTCCATCAGGACAACTTTTAAACAAATGTGGATCTTCCCAAAAATAGTGTTTTATATCACTAAAGAATTTCTTTCGTTTTTGGTACGGCAATCCTTTTTCAAGGAATCCACATACTAAGTAGTTTGCATAGTTTGCAAACCATGGAATTTCACTATAATCTATCTTCAATAGATATTCATCAGGAAAGTTATCTTGTATGGCCGATTCATTTAGCACTTCTAATTCAGGAGAAAGATGATCAGCTGCGAGATTTTCTGCTCCTTTTTTATCTCGGATCTCAATATCGAACTCTTGTAAGAGTAAGATCCAACGGATTAATCGTGGTTTAGCATCTTGTTTTGAAAATAGGTATCTAAGAGCAGAATGATCGGTATAGACCACCGTTTTTGCTAGAACGAGATATGAACTAAATTTGTTAAAAGCAAAGACAATAGGAAGGATTTCTTTTTCAGTAGTTGTGTAATTCGTTTGTGCTCCTTGTAATGTTTTACTAGCGTAATAAATAGGTTGAAATCATTTTTCAATCCTTTATCCTAAAACGGCTCCCATTGCAAAGTCACTTCCATCGCACATAAGTTCAAACGGTAGATTCCAATTTGGAGTTATCATGATTGGCGCATTAGTGAGTTTCTCTTTAAGAATATTAAAGATTTGATGCATTCATCTGAAAAGATGAATGGAGCATCTTTTTCTAGGAGTTTATTCATAGGAGTGGCAATTTTAGAAAAATCTTTTATGAAACGTCGGTAAAAACCGGCATGCCCTAGAAAACTCCTAACTCCTCTAACATTGGTGGGATGTGGAAGTTTAGCAATTACTTCTACTATAGCTCTATCCACTTCAATTCCTTCTTTTGAAATTTTATGACCGAGAACGATGCCTTCTTTAACCATGAAATTGCATTTCTCCCAATTAAGAACTAGATTTGATTGTTCGCATCTAATAAGCATTCGTTCAAGATTAACTAGACATGATTCAAAAGTATCACCGAAGACTGAAAAGTCATCCATGAAAACTTTCATGCATTCTTCTATCATGTCGTGAAAAATTGCTATCATGCACCTTTAAAAGGTTGCAGGGGCATTGCAAAGTCCAAATGGCATGCGTTTGTAAGCAAAAGTACCATAAGGGCACATGAACGTGGTTTTTTCTTGGTCCTCAGGTGTTATTGGAATTTGAAAGTATCCGGAAAAACCATCAAGAAAACAATTGTAACTATTTCTGGCTAATCTTTCCAACATTTAATCAATGAAAGGTAAGAGAAAGTAATCTTTTCTGGTGGCGTCATTTAATTTTCTATAATCTATACAAACACGCCATCCTGTTACAGTCTTAGTAGGAATAAGCTCATTTTTTTCATTTGTGATGACAGTCATGCCACCTTCTTTGGTACACATTGAACTGGGCTTACCCATGGACTATCAGAGATTGGATAAATTAATCATGCATCAAGCAGTTTAATAATTTCTTTCTTAACAACATCTTGCATATTAGGATTTAGTCTTCGTTGGCGTTGCACATACGTTTTATGACCTTCTTCCATAAGGATTTTATGTGTGCAATACGAAGGATTTATTCCTTTAATGTCATGAATTTTCCATGCAATAGCTGGTTTATGAGCTTTTAGCACAGCAATGAGTTGAGATTTTTCATTTTCAGTAAGAGAAGACGATATTATTACAGGTAATTCAGATTCACCATGTAAATAAGAATATTCCAAATGGTTTGGAAGTGATTTTAACTCTAATGTCGGTGGTTCTTCTATCGATGATTTGTATCGATATCTGTCTTCTTCTTTTAGCATTTGAATTTCTTCTGTTGTTGGTTCATATCCATTAGCCATAAGTGTAGCTAACATTTCAGTTTCATCAATTGGTTCAGTTCCTTCTCCTAAAGAACATTCTCCTGTTCCTTGTAATTCTGGAAATTCTTCTAATAATTCTGCATGGGAATCTATAGTTTGAATATAATAACATGTATCATCTGCAGATTGTGGTTGTTGCATGGCTCTATCAACTGAAAAGGTAACACTATCGTCCTCTATACTTAGGGTTAGTTTCTTACCAAACACGTCTATTATTGCTTTAGCCGTGTTTAAGAATGGTCTTCCTAATATGAGAGGAACTCGAGAATCTTCTTCCATGTCCAGAATAACAAAAACTACTGGAAATACTAAAGTACCAACTTTAACTAGCATGTTTTCCATTATCCCTCTAGGATATTTTACTGATCGATCGGCTAGTTGTATGCTTATTCGTGTTGGTTTCAATTCTCTAAGGTCTAGTTTAGCGTATAGTGAATACGGCATTAAATTTATACTAGCACCTAAGTCTGTCAATGCTTCTATTGAACTAAGACTACCCAGAAAACATGGAATTGTGAAACTTCCTGGATCTGATAATTTTTCTGGTATCTTATTCAACAGTACTGCAGAACAATTAGCATTCATTGTTACAGCCGAGAGTTCTTCCATTTTCTTTCTATTTGTGATTAGATCTTTCAAGAATTTAGCATATCTAGGTATTCCTGAAATCACATCAATGAAAGAAAGATTTACATTTATCTGTTTAAACATATCCAAGAATTTGGACTGCTCGGCTTCAAGTCTCTCTTTTCTCATTTTACTCAGGTAAGGAAGTGGTGGTTGGTATGGTTTAACATAAGGTTTAGCCTTAACTGTGTTATCTTCATTAACCTTTTCAACTACCGGTTCTTTTTCCTTATCTTGATCAGGTTGTGGTTCTTGCGGTATAGGAATAGCGTCATCAGAAATTACAGGTATTTCAGGTGGTTTATTTGTAATACCACTTCTTGTGGTAATGGCTTTAGCTGTTTCATTTCGGGGGTTAGCATTTGTATCGCTAGGTAGACTTCCCGGTTTTCTTTCACCTATTAACCTTGCTAGGTTGCTTACTTCTTGTTCTAGATTTTGAATAGAAGCTTGTTGATTTCTAAATGCTTGAGCATTTTGTTCATTTGTTTGTTTCTGAGATGTGAAAAATTGAGTTTGAGATTCAACTAGCTTCGACATCATATCCTCTAAATTTGGCTTTTTATCATCGGTTTGTGGTGGTTTATTTTGAAAAATAGGTCTTTGCTGATTGTAAGTATTATTGGATACTTGTTGATTGCTAGGACCTTGTTGGTTGTTGTATGGAACATTTCGATTATAATTCTGATTTTGATTGTAGATCAGTCTTGGCGGTTGATAATTATTCTGATAATTATTTCTAGGCCTTTGGTTCATGTATGAAACATTCTCTCTTTGTTCCATTGTTGGTTCAATACTGAAACAATCTTTTGTCAAATGTGGTCCTCCACACTGCTCACAACTAATTCGTATTGAGTGGATATCTTTAGTCATCTTTTCCATTCGTCTCTCGACAGCATCTATCTTTGCGGAAATGGAATCTAAGTCATGGCTAGAATCGGCTCTAGCTGCTTTAGATGATCTAACGATATCTTTTTCTTGATGCCACTCATGTGAGTGGGAAGCAGTGTTATCAATAATTTTGTAAGCGTCAGTTGCGGTTTTCTTCATAATGGAACCACCAGCTGCTATATCGATGTCTTTTTGTGTAGTGATGTCGCATCATTGGTAGAATATTTGTACTATTTGACAGGTGTCTAAACCATGTTGCGGACATCCTCTTAATAACTTTCCAAATCTTGTCCACGCCTCATATAGAGTTTCATTTGGCTTTTGTGTGAACGTAACAATTTCTCCTTGAAGTCTCACGGCTTTAGATGCCGGAAAGAATTGTTTAAGAAATTTTTCAACTAAAACATCCCATGTATCAATCGCCCCTTCAGGTAACGATTCTAACCAATCTTTGGCTTCTCCCTTTAAAGTCCAAGAAAATAACATGAGATATATCTGTTCATCCTCCACTTCTCGGATTTTAAATAGTGTACAGATCCTATTAAAAGTACGAAGATGTTCATTTGGATCTTCCTTCGGCGCACCACTAAATTGGCATTGATTAGTTACCATATGTAGAATTTGTCCTTTGATTTCATAATCTGGCGCATTAATGTCAGGTTAAGTAATTGCATGACCTTGGCCAGTGCGTTTAGCTCGCATTCGGTCTTCCATACTTAGAGGTTCCAGATTTTCCATGATTGAATTTGTTGAATCTGAATCACTAGAGGATTCTGATTTAATGGGTTGTTCCTCGACAATCTCCGTTTGAATGATTGGTGATTCTGGAGGAAAGATTAATGGTTCAGGATCTCTGAATTGTCCCTGAATATCCTCCGGATTCTCAATTGTGAGGTCGGGTTCAAAAAATGGATTATCGGAAATTTGAATTGGAGTACTTGGTCGACTGGATGACAATTCTAAAGAAAAATCAACGGCGACAATATTAGCTAGATGTCTTGATCGTGTTACAGGTGGTGAACGTATGAAAGGTGGTGAATGTTTTGCTCGGTGCATTCACTGAATATCCTATTAGTTATAAAAGATAAAAATTATATAAGTTATCAAATTAATAGACTTTTCTGATTTTGCCCACGTTTCGAATAGCCAATAGATGCAGCAGGTAGCCAGGACCCTTTAAATCGGAAGCCCACAACTCGCCACTAACAAATCCAACTATTACTACGAACTAGAAAATTTTGGATGTCTATCAATTTAACCACTTAAAATAATTTTTCGTTGAAATTTAAAGAAATTTTAGAGAAGAAATAGAAAATTCTATGTCCTAAAAACTAGAGCGTCGAGAAATAAGAAAGAAAAAGAGCGCGTCGGAAAACGTCGAAAAATAAATGGTCGAAAAATAATAAAAAGAACGTAGCGCGTCGAAACTTAAAAGTCTAAAAACTAAGAATTAAAAGTTGCGTCTAAAAATATTAAAGCTTAAAAGAAATACTATATCCAAAATGGCAATAACTTAAAAAGGTACTAAAATTTATAAACAGCGTCGCAAAATTCTAAAACACCTAAATCTTAGTCTAAAGAAAAAGCACTTAAGAGATTTTACGGCAAAGCCTAAAAATCTAGAAATAAAAATAAATATGGCAAAAACTATGACTTAAAACTAATTACGAGCGAAAAATAACAAAAATATGCTTTAAAAAGTTACAAAATATAAAAATAAACTTAAAGTTGTAAAAAGTACAATTTTTATAAAAATATTATTTTTATATTATTTATTTATAAAAGTATTAGTATAAATATGTAAATAATAATAACTAAAACTTAAAATACAAATTATATTAAAACTATATAATAACTAAACCCTAATAATAATAATAATTAAATATTTTAACCTAATTTCGTAATTAATGCTCGGGTCAGAGCTGTCAGGTTAACCCATGCGATCGCATAGGTTTATAGCCTTTCTTTCATGCGGTCGCATGAACTATAAAACCGGGCCAGATATTGGGCTTCTACAGTACCGGGCCGATTACTTATTTATTTATTTTTTTCTGTTTTTATAATTATATAAAGTTTAATAAATAAAAACTTATATTTTTAAAAACTAAAATAAAAATAAAGAAACTTTATAATTTTATATATATATTTACCAAACTATTAAAAATATATAATTTTTGTTTTTTTTTTATATTTTTTGTATTTTTAATAATTAAAACGTATTTTTACAAAAGCGTATTTTTACAAAAGCGTATTTTTACAAAAGTAAATTAAGAATCTTTTTTTTAATATATATATAGCATTTCGCTTCCGGCGTTTAAGCAGTCCCCGGCAGCGGCGCCAAAAATACTTGATGTTATGCGAGGTGTATACGAAATAGTTATATTTTTATTACGAAATACTATTAAATACGATACAATTATACACAAGTTATTTATTTATTTATAGAGTGGATATACCTAAACCTTGCTACAACACTTATAGGCAGTGTACCTAATCGTACAGTAGTGTAGTTTTTAGTAAGTTCATTTCGTTCCACAGGGATCTTAGCCAAGTTTAACGCTATATTTTTAAAACTATATTTGTAAATATATAAATATATATAAGTAGTATTATTATTATAAAAGGGGGTTTTTTTAACCGTTTAATGACCGGTTTGTCGATTTTAAAACTTTAGTCGCAGTTAAAACCTAATGTAAAATATTAAAAATAAATATAACTTAATTTTAAGCGTAAAGTAAATAACGATAATGAAATTGCGATAAATAAAAGTGCGATAAATAAAATTGTGATAATTAAAGAGTCGATAATTAAAAGTGCATTTAAATAAAATAACAGTAAATAAAAGTGCGATAATTAAAAGTGCAATTAAATATGAAATAAAGGAATTATGCTTATTTAAACTTCCGTAATCATGATGTTTGCCGTATTGATTTTAGTTTATTATCATGGGTTAATTGTCCTTTGTCCTGGATTATTTAATATGTCCGTCTGGTTTTTGTCCAAAACAGTCCATCAGTCATAAATATAAAGTGCGAGTGTCCTCGTCAAATTATCCTTATATCCGAAGTCAAATATTCCAACTAATTGGGGACTTAAACTGTAACAAGGTCTTAATACTTTGTTTAATAATTACACCAGGATATCGACTGCGTGTAACCCAAGGTTTTAATACTTTGTTAACAATTACGCCAAGTGTCCTTGTACATAATTCACCCCTGTTTTAATAAGTCCATTAATTATTAATCCATTCCCGTGTCCGGTTAAATGAACGATTATTAGTACTTATAAATATCACGCCCATCGTGTCCGATTGAGTGTATATGGTTATTTATGGGTACGTCCAATTGTAAATCTTTATATTAAATTAACAAACTATCATTTAATTAAACAAATATAAAGCCCATTAATAGCCCATAGCCTAATTTCCACAAGTGTCGTTCTTTTGTCCAAACCCCAATTATGGTACAAAGCCCAATTACCCCGTCTTTAATATTTTAGCCCAACATCACGATTACTTCGGCTTAAATAAGCATAATAATAACTTAGCTACGAGACATTAATTTAAAAAGGTTGAACATAACTTACAATGATTAAAAATAGCGTAGCGTTACACGAACAGAATTTCGACTTACACCCTTACAACATTCGCTAACATACCCTTATTATTAGAATTAAAATTAAAATTAATATATATATATATATATATATATACGTTGATAGATGAAGAAGAAAAAGATGATTAAGTTCGATCACCAAACTGCTTTTTATAGGGATGTGGCCAGATACTTTTAACCATGCGATCGCATGGGATTTAGGCCTCCAGGCCATGCGATCGCATGGCCTCTTTTTCCAGCTCAGGTACTCTTGGCTCCTAGCTTGCCGACACTTTTAATAAATAATATAATATATAAATAATTTATAAGAATTATTTATATATTATATTATATTTATGTGCATAGTTGACTTGTAATTTTTAGTCCGTTGCGTCGAGCGTTGAGTGTTGACTCTAGTCCCGGTTCCGGATTTTCGAACGTCCTTGCGTACAATTTAATATCTTGTACTTTGCGTTTTGTCTCTTGTACTCTTGTAATTTTGAGACGTTTCTCATCAATAATTTGAACCACTTTGATTGTACTTTGTACTTTTGAGCTTTTTGGTCGTTTGCGTCTTCAAATCATCGAATCTGTATTTTGTCTTCACCTTTTATTATTTAAACGAATATCACTTGTAAATAGAACAATTGCAACTAAAAGCTTGTCTTTCTTGAGAGATAATGCTATGAAATATATGTTCGTTTTTAGCATTATCAATAATTTATGTTCGTAATCATTTATATCCAATATACTCTATTTAAAATAACAAGTTTTAGTTATTTTAAGTTATGTTTCATAATAATTAAATCACATAATAGTTCACTAATATATTTAATTTATTAAATATAATTATATAATTATTTATATATACATTTCTATTTACAATTAAAAGTTCGTGAATTGTCGAGAGCAGTCGAAGGTCAATTGAATATAATGAAACAGTTCAAAAGTTTTGATACTCAACCTTACATACTTTGCTTATCGTGTCGAGATCACATAAAGATTAAGTTTAAATTTGGTTGGAAATTTCCGGATCGTCACATACGTTTTGAAAAATTTTAAAAATTGTACCCATTTTTCAATTTTTTTGGGAAAATTGTAATATCTTTTAATCTTTCAAGTGATTAATCACTTCCCTTCCCCACACTTAGATTATGCAATGTCCTCATTGCATTTATAATAAAAGAATGAAATAAATAAATGACATAATTGAAAATAAGGGAAAGAGTGATATTACTTGATTTATAGGATCATAGAATGATTTGCAGAGCACTTTTGCAGACTTCTTTTGAATTGAGTAAGTAACTTGACAGAAATATTAAATAATGCAAAGTATAACACAAACATAATATTTTATTAAAAACTTCATTACTTAAACATTTAACACTTAGGAGCTATATTGCTCTTACATTCATAATCAAGTAAATAAAACAATAAAATACTTAGAAATAACATAGTCCTAATAAACATATATAGGGATAGGTAATTTTGATTATAGAGTCGGTTGCGCGTCTCTTTTATTCTAGCGGAATTACTCCTTAGGCGCATTTTGTGATGCCCCGTACAAAACCATCGTGTACGAATCATCAACAACAGGATCATTACAAGGTGAAATACTATATGCTGTTTCAAAAGAAGTTTGCATTCATAATAAAAGGTGATGTCTTAACCAACATCAATGTTTTACAACAAAAGTATGCTTCAATGAACGGAAGCAATTAGTAATAGTACGTGACCCCAATGGTCGTTACAAATCATTGCTTCAAAAGTAATAAAGTTTGAATGCAAGATAGAATGTTTCATGCGGTGACATCTCTACTAAGCACAGCGGAAGTCTACAAGGCATGACTAGTACAGCGGAAGCAAGCAAACCTTAAGCACCTGAGAAAAACATGCTTAAAAACGTCAACACAAAGGTTGGTGAGCTATAGTTTAAGTACAACAGTAATGTAAGGTAGGCCACGAGATTTCAGTGCTACAAATAGCGTATCAAAACAGTATGAAAAGTATATATATAACCGTGGGCACTTGGTAACTAACTTAACGTTTATCACCCCCTAAAAGTACACTTGGCGAGTGTGTATGTTTACGAAGTATTAAATACCCGTTAAATGCTAGCGCTACTAGCCCGAGTGGGGATGTCAAACCCTATGGATCCATATCTAAGATTCGCGTTCACCGGTTCAAAGACCAATGACTAAACGTTACCGAGCTAAGGGGAAAGTTTATGTCGTTGTATAACCCACACATATATAAAGTTTAAGTACTCGTGCCTAGTATGTAAAACGCAAAATGCGCATGTATTCTCAGTTCCCAAAATAGTTAAAGTAAAAAAGGGATGCTATAACTCACAGTGATAAGTAGTAGTAAAGTTGACACGGGAAAAGTAAACAAGTATGGTTGTCCGAAAAGGTCCTCAACCTAAGTCAAAAGTTACTAAGTCAGTAAATCGTCCCAATAGGTTGAAAAGTAAGTAAATTAGGTCTTAAGTACCATCATCATTCATCATTAAAGAAAAAGTGTAAAGTAAGTTTTAAGTCAAGACTAGGGTTTAAAACAAAGGCTGATTTCGTTCAGTCGCCACGACCTCTATACAAACTGAAATGGGGTGAGACCAGTGGCCATGGCTTCGTATATGAGTCCCCTAGAGGCTGACCAATTTCTAGAACCAAACTTGTCTTCGTTTGACCGTAGTTACGGTTTAAGTGCGAGTAGGTCAGAAATTTCAGCACAACGTTAATAGGGTGTAGTGACTTTCGGGAGGCCATAAATCCTAAACCGTAACTCGGATTAAGACGAGGTATAAATGGAGAATCATCTACTTGAACCGAACTAACTGAAAATCAGCTTTACAATAGACCAGGTATTCTGATCAGTTCCATAAACAGTAGCTAAAGGTGTTCCGGTGGGTTCTTGGTGTTTGATGCTCACCACGGTTCTCATCCTTGATGCGTATAGCTTCAAGTGTACAACTTGTTGATGGGTTTGCATCATCTTAGCCAAGTTTTGACCATCATAATACTAGTGTAAGTCTAAGATAAATTGCACAACTCACTTAAGAGTTGTATGTAGTTTGATGAACCAAAGTTACATCAAGATCTTAGATCCGACACATGAGTTACAAAAGTAATATTAAGCTACAAACTTGAAAGTAAACTAACTAATCAAGATCTTAAGTTGTAGAACATAGTTCTTAGTTAGATCTTGAAGATCCTAGACCCAAAAGTCTAGATCTAAAGTTCTTAAGTTAAATCCTAAGTCATAAGACATGAATCTTTACTTTAATGAAACCATAAGTTATGAAACTTAGATTTTCATCTTGTAAAGTGTATGTAAGCTCATAAGCTCTTGTTTACAACAAAATAAGTAGACCATAAAACTTAGATCTTTCATAAGCATATGACGTTATAACTAGAAAGTTATACTTCTATGTTCTTGAACTTATAAAGTTAACTTTTAGTTTCAAGAAATATGAGATCAAGATTAACTAGTAATACTTGACCAAATTAACAACATCACAACTTTAAAGTACATAAAATGAAGAAATAAGTTAAATCTACAAGTAACAAGTTCATGGTTGTTCATACTTTAAAGATTCAAGTCAAGGCTTTGATCTTTAAGAAAGTAAACCTTAAGTTTACAAACATGAATACAAGTATGGTTTTAAACTCATGAACTTGAAATCTTTTAAAACATTAAGTGTAGAATCATAAACTAGAAAGTTTAGATTCTTTGTTCTTGGTTTTTTACAACAAAAGATGAAAGTAACTAAGATTAGATGAAGATACAAGTTATAGAATTTGATCTTTAACAAAGATAAACAACAAGTAAGTAATCAACAACAAAGAACAAGTAATCAAAATAAGCAAATGATGATGATGTATATGTATATGCTACGGTTTTAAGACAAGAAAAAGAAGGAGAAAAGTTCATGTTACTTACAATATTAGAGAGAAAAGATGAAAGAAAAGTGAAGTAAGTTTTTGTGTGTGTAAAATGAAATGAACTAGTGAATAAGTAATACAAAAATTGGAAAAAAAAACTCTCCCCCATGTGTACATAGACCGACGGCCAAAGGGGTGACCAAAGAGGAAATGTCAACTTCTACTTTCATACATGGGAAGGTGGTAAGAGCTTGAAGAAGAAATAAAGCTAAATGGCTATGGGAACAAGGTGTAAATGTGTAAGTAACTAGATTCCTTTCACTAAATTAATCTTGGTTAAGCCTTAAAGCATCATTAACATAATGTTGGACTAATTAGTCCATTAAGATAAGTAGGGTGGGCTTCCAAGTCCAAATCAAATAATAATAGCCCAAGTTCAAGTAAGTATGCAATTAATCAAATAAAGCCCAAGTAATTAACTAGTAACCTTAGTTAATTAAAATAACTAATAATAATTAATCATGAATGTAAATAATATTCGAAAATATTATTCGTGAAAAGTACGTGTGTCACAAAGACAAGTCGGGCCATGAAAAATCAAATACGGTAACAAGTAAATGTATATAAATACATTTATTAAAGCGCGAGTATTAATAATAAATATTAATAAATAAACGTTGGAAAATTCCGGGTTGTTACATTACCCGCCTGTTAAAGAAAATTTCGTCCCGAAATTTTAAGCTGAGGGAGATGGAGGAGGTGGGAAAAGGTGAGGATACTTCTGCATCATTTGATCTTCTCGCTCCCAAGTAAACTCAGGTCCTCGTTTGGCATTCCATCGTACTCGGACGATCGGAATCTTGTTGTGTTTCAAAGTTTTGACCTCACGGTCCATAATTTCAACAGGTTCCTCCACGAAGTGGAGTTTGTCATCAATTGTAAGTTCCTCCAAATTTATGACATGTTCCGGTTCAGCAAGACACTTCTTCAAATTCGATACATGAAAGGTAGGATGAACTGAGTTCAATTGAGTTGGAAGATCCAGACGGTAAGCAACGGGTCCAACACGCTCCAAGATTTCAAAAGGACCAATGTATCGCGGGTTGAGCTTCCCACGTTTTCCAAAATGGATCACACCTTTCCAAGGTGCGACCTTCAACATTACATGGTCACCCACGTTGAATTCAAAGTCTTTACATTTTAGGTCGGCATAACTTTTGACGATCACGGGCCGTCTTGAGTTTCGCTTGAATCTGGAAAACCTTCTCAGTGGTTTCATGGACTATCTCGGGTCCGGTGATTTGCGTTTCGCCTACTTTGGCCCAACAAATAGGAGATCGGCACTTGCGGCCATACAACGCTTTAAAAGTGTGGCATTAATACTCGAATGATAACTGTTGTTGTAAGAGAATTCGGCTAGCGGCAAATACCTTTCCCAGGCCTTTCCAAAATCAATGACACATGTACACAACATGTCCTCCAAAGTCTGAATTATGCGTTTGCTTTGTCCGTCGGTCTGTGGGTGATATGCAGTACTCATGTCGAGACGAGTTCCCAAGGCTTCTTGTAAAGAACGCTAAAATCTGGAAGCAAAACAGGGATCTCGATCTGAGATGATCGATAAGGGTACACCATGACGAGATACAACCTCTTTTATGTATAGTTGAGCGAGTCTTTCCATCGTATCTGTTTCCTTCATGGCCAAGAAGTGTGCAGATTTGGTAAGACGGTCCACGATAACCCAGATGGTATCGTATCCGCCCACCGTCTTTGGCAGTTTTGTAATGAAGTCCATTGTTATCCTTTCCCACTTCCATTGCGGGATTTTCGGTTATTGAAGTAATCCAGAGGGCCTCTTATGTTTGGCCTTAACTTTCGAACAAGTCAAACACTTCCCAACATAAGTTGCAACATCCTTATTAAGATTCGGCCACCAGTACTGTTCCTTGAGATCGTGGTACATTTTGCCCGCTCCTGGGTGAATCGAATATCTCGACTTGTGGGCTTCATCTAGTATAAGGTTCTGTAGATCTCCATAGCGGGGTACCCAAATTCTTCCGGCATAGCTTCAGAGTCCAGTCTCCTTAACTTCGAATCGAGAAACAAGAATGTTCAAGTATTCATGAGATATATTCTCCTCCTTGAGAGCCTCATCTTGGGCTGCTCGGATCTGGCTATTGAGGTTCGAATGAATGGTGATGTTTAGTTCCCGAACACGAAGAGGTGTCATCCTCTCCTTTCGGCTCAAAGCGTCAGCTACAACATTGGCCTTGCCAGGATGATAACGAAGTTCACAATCATAGTCATTCAGCATCTCGATCCATCGACGCTGTCTCATATTTAGTTGCTTCTGATCAAAGATGTGTTGGAGGCTTTTATGATCGGTGAAAATAGTGCTCTTAGTTCCATAAAGATAGTGTCTCCACAGCTTTAATGCAAAGACAATGGCTCCAAGCTCGAGATCGTGCGTGGTGTAATTTCGTTCGTGAATCTTTAGTTGTCGAGAGGCGTAAGCGATAACCTTTGTGCGTTGCATCAGTACATAACCAAAACCACTTTTCGAAGCATCGCAATAAACTACGAAATCGTCACTGCCATCAGGAAGTGATAAGATAGGTGCGGTGGTTAACTTCTTCTTCAAGGTTTGAAATGCATATTCCTGTTCGGATTCCCAAATGAACTTCTTCCCTTTGTGAGTCAGCGCGGTCAAAAGACGCGAAATCAGAGAGAAACCTTCAATAAATCTTCGGTAGTAACCGGCGAGACCTAAAAATTAGCGAATATGAGTCGGAGTAGTGGGGGTTTCCCACTTGCTGATAGCTTCGATCTTTGCGGGATCTACTTTGATACCCTGGTCGCTCACAACATGAACCAGAAATTGGACTTCCTTCAACCAAAACTCACACTTGGAGAATTTCGCATAAAGTTGCTCTTGTCTCAAGAGTTCAAGCACTAGATGAAGATGTTGCTCATGTTCTTCTTCGCTTTTGGAGTAGATGAGGATATCATGTATGAAGACGATAACGAACTTATCCAGGTATGGCTTGCAGACATGATTCATGAGATCCATTAACACGGCAGGTGCATTGGTTAAACCGAATGGCATCACAAGAAACTCATAATGACCATAACGAGTTCTGAATGCAGTCTTCATCACATCGCTTTCTTTTACCCTCAATTGGTGATAACCGGATCGTAATTCAATCTTAGAGTAAATGCTCGATCCTTGTAGTTGATCAAAAAGATCGTCAATTCGGGGAAGAGGATACCAATTCTTGATCGTCAATTTGTTGAGTTCACGGTAGTCGATACACATGCGGAATGATCCATCCTTCTTCTTCACAAATAGAACAGGTGCGCCCCAAGGCGAGAAACTTGGTTGGATAAATCCACGGTCTAGCAGTTCTTGTAATTGGATCTGCAACTCCTGCATTTCGGAAGGTGCGAGTCGATAAGGTGCGCGAGCTACAGGTGCAGCTCCTGGCACTAAATTGATCTGAAACTCTACTGCTCTTGGTGGCAGTAATCCAGGCAATTCCTCTGGAAAGACATCGGAAAATTTGTTCACAATTCATACGTCATCCACGCTCTTCGCCTCAGTTTCTAACGTTTTCACACGTGCCAAAACAGCAAGGCGTCCTTTCTTCATGATCTTTTGCGCTTTCATGCAACTAATGAGATTCAGTTTCGAGCTACATCTCTCTCCATAAATAACCAGTGGTTCACCGTCTCTGTGTGGTATACGAAGAGCTTTATCTCCACAGATAATGTCAGCCCTTATCTTGGTCAACCAGTCCATACCGACAATAACATCAAAGCTTCCCAACTTACTGGGTATCAAGTCAATCTCAAAATCCACACCAGCTATGTTGATAATAGCTCCTCGGCTAATTTGGTCAACTTTCTCAAGTTTCCCATTGGCTACCTCTACAAGCATACTCTCCTTTAAAGGAACTAACGACCAATTTATCTTATCGCAAAAGTGTCTACATACATAACTTCTATTGGCACCAGTATCAAATAGGACAGAAGCTAATAAATTGTTGATAGTGAATATGCCTGTGACCAAGTCGGGGTTCTCATGGGCATCCCTTGCGTTTACATTGAATGCTCTTCCATGCGGTGGTCCGCCGTCCTTTCGCTTGTTGGGACACTCATTTCTGAAATGGCCCGTCTGTCCGCATTCATAACACTTTCTCGGTCCATTGGGGTTCGGCTTTTCAGTCATGGTGGTGATCTTGCAGTCTCTGCCAATATGCCCGGTCTTTTTGCATTTTTCACAAACAACATTACATAACCCGGTATGGTGCTTGTAGCACCTCTTGCGCTGTGGTAGAGTACCCTTGTAGTTAGGGTTTGAGCCAGTGTTCGGGTTGGGGTTCCCACCATTGTTGTTTACTTTGAAACCCTCATGTCGCTTCGCTGGGTTTTAATCATAAGCTCTACCCTTGTTTTTATCCCACTTTTGCTTATCACTACTACCCGCTTCGGATTTTGCCTTTTCCGGTTCATCAATGATGATTTGGTTCATTAAGGTGTGCGCCATGCGCATTGCTTTCGGGACATTGGGTGGCTTAGACGAGGTGACATTTCCCTTAATGGACTTAGAAAGTCCCCATAAATACCTTTCCATACGCTTAAACTCCGGGGTAACCATGGTAGGACACATCAGGGCTAATTCTAGATACCTACGGTTGTAACCATCGAGATCATTTCCCACAACCTTCAACTGCATAAACTCAATCTCCATTTTCTGGATCTCGGTCCTAGGGCAATATTCTTCAATCATGGCCCCCTTAAACTCTTCCCATGGAGTGGCATACGCCTCATCAATACCCTTTGCTTGGGCCAGAGTGTTCCACCAAGTTAGTGCTCCATCTGACAGCGTACATGAAGCATACTTGGTTTTGTTCGCCTCTGAGCAGTTACTAACTCGGAACACAAATTCTAATTTCTCAAACCACCTAGTGAGACCAACCGGACCCTCAGTTCCACTAAAGTTGTGGGGCTTGCAGCTTTGAAACTCTTTGTATGTACACCCATTACGAATGGGCTGGATAACCGGTGGCGGTGGAGCTTGGGGGTTCATTTTTGCTAAAGCTGCGGCGACTCGTTCATTGATCATTTCCTCGATTTGGGCTGCGGTGGGTGTTGATCTTCCGTTGGCCATTGATGTTCTAAACAAAAATTTTGACTCAAGTCAAAATCTAGTATTCAATAAATAATAATACAGTATATGGTAACCAACATGGAATCAACACATCACATGTTTATTAAGTAACGTAACTAGATACAAGTACCACAAAACCATCATACAGTAACGTAAATAGAACACTTGTGCAAAAAGTAAACCACACAAAATTCCATTCATTAATAATAAGTTGCATACATCCGCATATGTTCATACAGTAGATAAGTAATACATGAAACTACAAATAAGATTACATAATGAAATCTACTACAAATGTCCTACGGTGACGGTGGGTAAAGGATGTCCAATACGTGGGACATCTGGTCCTCGAGCTCAGCTACCCGAGCACGGAGGATCTCCACCTCTCTCGTCAGTTCCTTGATAGAGGGAGATGGTGGGGCTGGCGGTGCAGTCGGTACGGGTGGTGCTGGTGGTGCAGATGGTCCGGCTCCAAAAGTGGATGGTGCATAGCGGTAAGGCTTACGGATGAAGGGATCAGCAGGATACGGCACAAGCCACTTATGGGCGGTAACTCTAGTCCTCGGTCCATGTGCGTTAACGGATGATCTCCCTCCGTTAACCCCAGGAATAATAGTACCGTCGAAACGATACCGCTTCTTCGGCGGGGTAGAGGGTGGCTGCACGGGTGCCTCATCGGGGTCCTCATCGGAATCCTCGTCACTGTGGTCATCGGAGGATGAGTCGTCGGATGATGAGTCGGCGGACGATGGGTCGTCTAGATCAGCTGGGGGTGGCTGCACGGGTGGCTCTCCTCGGGCGGCCATCATCAGTCGGTATCTAAAAGGCGGGATCGGCACTAAACGTCCATCAGGAAGGCGTCAACACCAATGGTTATGCTCATTACAGACCGGACCTTCCCCAAGCTCCGCGGGAATCACAGCACCACCGGAATGGTGATGTGGGTCCGAGGGTCCTGGGGCAAGTGGAGCTGGAATCTCCTATAGGTCCTCGGCTCTGTCAGAGGTGATCACTGGGTCGGGCGCATGCCTACTGGCTCCGGAGGATGAATCACCGGAGTCGCTGGAAGGTGTAGATGACGGGATCGAGTCAGCAACAATGGTAGGTGAGGTGGCCGACGAGCCTGAACTGATCTCCAAAATGATAACAGGTGGAATATCCGACATCTGAACAAGGAAAAATAACTTTTTCCATGTTAGTAAGTCATAAAGCAAGCACGTATTAGGCAAAGTAACTATGACAGTCTAGATCATGTATAGCAGTAAGTAGCATGGCAATAATAACAAATCGTACAGAAGTATCATGCAATCGAAGCATATAGTAGCATGCAGTAGAGTATACATGTAGCAGTATACGGCATATAGTAGCAAAAGTAAGCAGCAGCATGCAGTAAGTTCCGCAGAAACAAGTAAACTAGAAAGTTGTAGATTAGTCCTATTAGTGAATCCTAATCGGGTCGGTCCAGACTCACTAATGCAACCTAATTCCCTACAACCAATGCTCTGATACCAAATGTGATACCCCGTACAAAACCATCGTGTACGAATCATTACAAGGTCAAATACTATATGCTGTTTCAAAAGAAGTTTGCATTCATAATAAAAGGTTATGTCTTAACCAACATCAATGTTTTACAACAAAAGTATGCTTCAATAAACGGAAGCAATTAGTAATAGTACGTGACCCCAATGGTCGTTACAAATCATTGTTTCAAAAGTAATAAAGTTTGAATGCAAGATAGAATGTTTCATGTGGTGACATCTCTACTAAGCACAGCGGAAGTCTACAAGGCATGACTAGTACAGCGAAAGCAAGCAAACCTTAAGCACCTAAGAAAAACATGCTTAAAAACGTCAACACAAAGGTTGGTGAGCTATAGTTTAAGTACAACAGTAATGTAAGCTAGGCCACGAGATTTCAGTGCTACAAATAGCGTATCAAAACAGTATGAAAAGTATATGTATAACCGTGGGCACTTGGTAACTAACTTAACGTTTATCACCCCCTAAAAGTACACTTGGCGAGTGCGTATGTTTACGAAGTATTAACCACCCGTTAAATGCTAGCGCTACTAGCCCGAGTGGGGATGTCAAACAATATAGATCCATATCTAAGAGTCGCTTTCACCGGTTCAAAGACCAATGACTAAACGTTACCGAGCTAAGGGGAAAGTTTATGCCGTTGTATAACCCATACATATATAAAGTTTAAGTACTCGTGCCTAGTATGTAAAACGTAAAATGCGCATGTATTCTCAGTTTCCAAAATAGTTAAAGTAAAAAAAGGATGCTATAACTCACAGTGATAAGTAGTAGTAAAGTTGACACGGGAAAAGTAAGCAAGTATGGTTGTCCGAAAAGGTCCTCAACCTAAGTCAAAAGTTACTAAGTCTGTAAATCATCCCAATAGGTTTAAAAGTATGTAAATTAGGTCTTAAGTACCATCATCATTTATCATTAAACAAAAAGTGTAAAGTAAGTTTTAAGTCAAGACTAGGGTTTAAAACAAAGGCTGATATCGTTCATTCGCCACGACCTCTATACAAACTGAAATGGGGTAAGACCAGTGGCCATGGCTCCGTATATGAGTCCCCTAGAGGCTGACCAATTTCCAGAACCAAACTCATCTTCGTTTGACCGTGGTGACGGTTTAAGTGCGAGTAGGTCAGAAATTTCAGCACAACGTTAATAGGGTGTAGTGACTTTCGGGAGGCCATAAATCCTAAACCGTAACTCGGATTAAGATGAGGTCTAAATGGAGAATCATCTACTCGAACCGAACTAACTGAAAATAAACTTTACAGTAGCCTAGGTAGTCTGATCAGTTCCATAAACAGTAGCTAAAGGTGTTCCGGTGGGTTCTTGGTGCTTGATGCTCACCACGGTTCTCATTCTTGATGCGTATAGCTTCAAGTGTACAACTTGTTGATGGGTTTACATCATCTTAGCCAAGTTTTGACCATCATAACACTAGTGTAAGTATAAGATAAGTTGCACAACTCACTTAAGAGTTGTATGTAGTTTGATGAACCAAAGTTACATCAAGATCTTAGATCCGACACATACATGAGTTACAAAAGTAATATTAAGCTACAAACTTGAAAGTAAACTAACTAATCAAGTTCTTAAGTTGTGGAACATAGTTCTTAGTTAGATCTCGAAGATCCTAGACCCAAAAGTCTAGATCTAAAGTTCTTAAGTTAAATCCTAAGTCATAAGACATGAATCTTTACTTTAATGAAACCATAAGTTATGAAACTTAGATTTTCATCTTGTAAAGTGTATGTAAGCTCATAAGCTCTTGTTTACAACAAAATAAGTAGACCATAAGCTATAGAAACTTAGATCTTTCATAAGTATATGAAGTTATAACTAGAAAGTTATACTTCTATGTTCTTGAACTTATAAAGTTAACTTTTAGTTTCAAGAAATATGAGATCAAGATTAACTAGTAATACTTGACCAAATTAACAACATCACAACTTTAAAGTACATAAAATGAAGAAGTAAGTTAAATCTACAAGTAACAAGTTCATGGTTTTTCATACTTTAAAGATTCAAGCCAAGGCTTTGATCTTTAAGAAAGTAAACCTTAAGTTTACAAACATGAATACAAGTATGGTTTTAAACTCATGAACTTGAAATCTTTTAAAACATTAAGTGTAGAACCATAAAATAGAAAGTTTAGATTCTTTGTTCTTGGTTCTTTACAACAAAAGATGAAAGTAACCAAGATTAGATGAAGATACAAGTTATAGAACTTGATCTTTAACAAAGATAAACAACAAGTAAGTAATCAACAACAAAGAACAAGTAATCAAAACAAGCAAATGATGATGATGTATATGTATATGCTACAGTTTTAAGACAAGAAAAAGAAGGAGAAAAGTTCATGTTACTTACAATATTAGAGAGAAAAGATGAGAGAAAAAGTTGAGAGAAAAGTGAAGTAAGTTTGTGTGTGTGTAAAATGAAATGAACTAGTGAATAAGTAATACAAAAATTGAAAAAAAAAACTCTCCCCCATGTGTACACAGGCCGACGGCCAAAGGGGTGACCAAAGAGGAAATGTCAACTTCTACTTTCATACATGGGAAGGTGGTGAGAGCTTGAAGAAGAAATAAAGCTAAATGGTTATGGGAACAAGGTGTAAATGTGTAAGTAACTAGATTCCTTTCACTAAATTAATCTTGGTTAAGCCTTAAAGCATCATTAACATAATGTTGGGCTAATTAGTCCATTAAGATAAGTAGGGTGGGCTTTCAAGTCCAAATTAAATAATAAAAGCCCAAGTTCAAGTAAGTATGCAATTAATCAAATAAAGCCCAAGTAATTAACTAGTAACCTTAGTTAATTAAAATGACTAATAATAATTAATCATGAATGTAAATAATATTCGAAAATATTATTCGTGAAAAGTACGTATGTCACAAAGACAAGTCGGGCCATGAAAAATCAAATACGGTAACAAGTAAATGTATATAAATACATTTATTAAAGCGCGAGTATCAATAATAAATATTAATAAATAAACGTTGGAAAATTCCGGGTTGTTACACATTTCCTTCTCGTTTATTCTTTTCTATTTCATTTAGCATCTTAATTTGTTGCAAGAAATTCAATGTGGTATCAAGACCATTTCGAAATGATATTTCAAATTTAACATTCATTTCATGGATTTGTTTTCTCACTTTGGAACTAAGCTTATATTGTTCTTTTATGAATTCTGTCACTATTTTATCAACGGTAAACTCATCATCATCTTCGTTATCAACCTTAACCATCTTCACATTTGAACGAGGAACTTTAGATCTTGGAACTAACGGAATAGATTCAAATATGGCACCATAACGAATAGTTAACGAATTATCAGCATAGTTAATGGTAGCACGAGCAGTAGCTAGAAACGGAGATCCTAGGATTAAAGGAGTTATCGGGTCTTCTTTCATATCCATAAGCACGAAATCAATTCTATAAAAATCTTAACCAATAATAACTTCAACTTGTTTAACAATCCCCAACGGTTAATGTAAGCTACTATCAGCAAAACAAACACTCCCTTGAATAGGTTCCAACGATGGTAACCCTAAGCGATTATAAACGGAAAATGGCATAACATTAATGCTAGAACCAGTATCAGCTAATCCAATAACAGGAATTGGACCACGAATTAAGCAAGGAACTTGGAATTCGCCGGATCAGAACGCATAACAATAGGAATTTTAGGTGACGCATATGGATCTACGGGATCAATTGTGAATGAATAAAGGGGGCGGAAACCTTCTTTTCTCCTTTCTTCCAATTGTTTCATAGTATCAGCTAACCAATCATCACACTTTGATTTTCTAGTCTCGTCACTAGCAACTTCATCATTTTCATCAACTTGTTTATCAACCACTTCTTTTTTCTCATCAAACAACTCATGCATGAAAATTACTTCATCACGATCAAGACCTCGAACTTTATCATCTTTTGATTTATCTTCTTCATTAGCAGTCAATTTCTTTATTTCTTGATCATACTCTTCTTCTCCCATTTCAAACTCCCATAAGTACCTCAAACCAGGTTCATGAACATCAACCCTATTTACTTCTCGAATCACATTCACCTTTTCAAAACGGAATTCTTTAGAAACTTCAGATTCAACATGAACTTTTCCCTCGACAAGCTTGAATAACTTAGTAACATTGCGCTCTAAGTTTTGAATTGACGCTTGATGATTATTTTGCACTTGGGAAAGTTGAGCTTATATGTTATCATTAGCTTCATTTTGATTTTTGATGAAAGTTAAGATGCTTTCTTCAAGATTAGACTTCTTACTGTTTGAGCATTAGAAGAATTTGGAATGAAGGGTGCTCTAACAGGAAAGAAACCAGGTGGGTTTTTATTATTAGCAGGATAAGGTGTGTTATAAATTATTCAGTTTTATTAAACTCATCTAAGTCAAAAGCCCATATAGTAGATACCAAAATCCTAAACCAATCCTAAAAAGGCCTACTGACATAGGCCCAATTTAAAGAATTAACTATGTTATTATGGCTAGGGGTGTGCATGGTATGGGAAAGAATAAAAAAAACTGAGGACCGGACCGGACCGGACCGAACCGGACCAGAACCGAACCGGACCGAGGAGTTTCGGTACTGTCCATGGTCCTTAAATTTCATATTTTTTGGACCTTGGTAAGGGACGGACCGGACCCGAAAAAACTAGGAAACGGACTGGACCGAAATATCTACATTTTACCTATCTATAATTTAACAAATAGTCCCTTGTATTATTGTGTGTTTATTATATTTTTTTCAGGTTGTGTTTGCTAAACCAACTGAAATGTCCCGTTCTTATTAATTAAAAACGTTCCATATTAATTGATTTCGTTGCGAGGTTTTGACCTCTATATGAGACGTTTTTCAAAGACTGCATTCATTTTTAAAACAAACCATAACCTTTATTTCATAAATAAAGGTTTAAAAAGCTTTACGTAGATTATCAAATACTGATAATCTAAAATATCCTGTTTACACACGACCATTACATAATGGTTTATAATACAAATATGTTACATCGAAATCAGTTTCTTGAATGCAGTTTTTACACAATATCATACAAACATGGACTCCAAATCTTGTCCTTATTTTAGTATGCAACAGCGGAAGCTCTTAGTATTCACCTGAGAA
Source organism: Rutidosis leptorrhynchoides (assembly GCF_046630445.1). NCBI lineage: Eukaryota > Viridiplantae > Streptophyta > Magnoliopsida > Asterales > Asteraceae > Rutidosis > Rutidosis leptorrhynchoides. The sequence goes on from NC_092334.1 coordinate 76,024,897, forward strand.
TAAACATGTTTTAAACGTCAACAAAAATGTTGGTGAGTTATAGGTTTAACCTATATATATCAAATCGTAACAATAGACCACAAGATTTCATATTTCAATACACATCCCATACATAGAGATAAAAATCATTCATATGGTGAACACCTGGTAACCGACATTAACAAGATGCATATATAAGAATATCCCCATCATTTCGGGACACCCTTTGGATATGATATAAATTTTGAAGTACTAAAGCATCCGGTACTTTGGATGGGTTTTGTTAGGCCCAATAGATCTATCTTTAGGATTCGCGTCAATTAGGGTGTCTGTTCACTAATTCTTAGATTACCAGACTTAATAAAAAGGGGCATATTCGATTTCGATAATTCAACCATAGAATGTAGTTTCACATACTTGTGTCTATTTTGTAAATCATTTATAAAACCTGCATGTATTCTCATCCCAAAAATATAAGATTTTAAAAGTGGGACTATAACTCACTTTCACAGATTTTTACTTCGTCGGGAAGTAAGACTTGGCCACTGGTTGATTCACGAACCTATAACAATATATACATATATATCAAAGTATGTTCAAAATATATTTACAACACTTTTAATATATTTTGATGTTTTAAGTTTATTAAGTCAGCTGTCTTCGTTAGTAACCTACAACTAGTTGTCTACAGTTAAATGTACAAAAATAAATCGATAAATATTATCTTGAATCAATCCACGACCCAGTGTATATGTATCTCAGTATTGATCACAACTCAAACTATATATATTTTGGAATCAACCTCAACCCTGTATAGCTAACTCCAACATTCACATATAGAGTGTCTATGGTTGTTCCGAAATATATATATAGATGTGTCGACATGATAGGTCGAAACATTGTATACGTGTCTATGGTATCTCAAAATTACATAATATACAATACAAGTTGATTAAGTTATGGTTGGAATAGATTTGTTACCAATTTTCACGTAGCTAAAATGAGAAAAATTATCCAATCTTGTTTTACCCATAACTTCTTCATTTTAAATCCGTTTTGAGTGAATCAAATTGCTATGGTTTCATATTGAACTCTATTTTATGAATCTAAATAGAAAAAGTATAGGTTTATAGTCGGAAAAATAAGTTACAAGTCATTTTTGTAAAGGTAGTCATTTCAGTCGAAAGAACGACGTCTAGATGACCATTTTAGAAAACATACTTCCACTTTGAGTTTAACCATAATTTTTGGATATAGTTTCATGTTCATAATAAAAATAATTTTCCCAAAATAACAACTTTTAAATCAAAGTTTATCATAATTTTTAATTAACTAACCCAAAACAGCCCGCGGTGTTACTACGACGGCGTAAATCCGGTTTTACGGTGTTTTTCGTGTTTCCAGGTTTTAAATCATTAAGTTAGAATATCATATAGATATAGAACATGTGTTTAGTTGATTTTAAAAGTCAAGTTAGAAGAATTAACTTTATTTGCGAACAAGTTTAGAATTAACTAAACTATGTTCTAGTGATTACAAGTTTATAACGTTGAATAAGACAGCTTTTTTTATGTATGAATCGAATGATGTTATAAACATCATTACTACCTCAAGTTCCTTGGATAAACCTACTGGAAATAAGAAAAATGGATCTAGCTTCAAAGGATCCTTGAATGGCTTGAAAGTTCTTGAAGCAGAATCATGACACGAAAACAATTTCAAGTAAGATTTCCACTCGAAATAAGATTGTTATAGTTATAGAAATTGAATTAAAGTTTGAATATGATTATTACCTTGTATTAGAAAGATAACCTACTGTAAGTAACAAAGGTTTCTTGATCTTGGATGATTACTTGGAATGGATTTAGAAAACTTGGAAGTAAACTTGTAATCTTGGAAGTATTCTTGATTTTATGAAACTAGAACTTTTGGAATTTATGAAGAACACTTAGAACTTGAAGATAGAACATGAGAGAGATCAATTAGATGAAGAAAATTGAAGAATGAAAGTGTTTGTAGGTATTTTTGGTCGTTGGTGTATGGATTAGATATAAAGGATATGTAATTTTGTTTTCATGTAAATAAGTCATGAATGATTACTCATATTTTTGTAATTTTATGAGATATTTCATGCTAGTTGCCAAATGATGGTTCCCACATGTTTTAGATGACTCACATGGGCTGCTAAGAGCTGATCATTGGAGTGTATATACCAATAGTACATACATCTAAAAGTTATGTATTGTACGAGTACGAATACGGGTGCATACGAGTAGAATTGTTGATGAAACTGAACGAGGATGTAATTGTAAGCATTTTTGTTAAGTAGAAGTATTTTGATAAGTGTCTTGAAGTCTTTCAAAAGTGTATGAATACATATTAAAACACTACATGTATATACATTTTAACTGAGTCGTTAAGTCATCGTTAGTCGTTACATGTAAGTGTTGTTTTGAAACCTTTAGGTTAACGATCTTGTTAAATGTTGTTAACCCAATGTTTATAATATCAAAATAGATTTTAAATTATTATATTATCATGATATTACGATGTACGAATATCTCTTAATATGATATATATACATTAAATGTCGTTACAACGATAATCGTCACATATATGTCTCGTTTCAAAATCATTAAGTTAGTAGTCTTGTTTTTACATATGTAGTTCATTGTTAATATACTTAATGATATGTTTACTTATCATAATATCATGTTAACTATATATATAACCATATATATGTCATCATATAGTTTTTACAAGTTTTAACGTTCGTGAATCACCGGTCAACTTGGGTGGTCAATTGTCTATATGAAACCTATTTCAATTAATCAAGTCTTAACAAGTTTGATTGCTTAACATGTTGGAAACACTTAATCATGTAAATAACAATTTCATTTAATATATATAAACATGGAAAAGTTCGGGTCACTACAGTACCTACCCGTTAAATAAATTTCGTCCCGAAATTTTAAGTAGTTGGAGGTGTTGACGTATCTTCTGGAAATAAGTGCGGGTATTTCTTATTTATATGATCTTCTCATTTCCAGGTGAACTCGGGTCCTCTACGAGCATTCCATCGAACCTTAACAATTGGTATCTTGTTTTGCTTAAGTCTTTTAACCTCACGATCCATTATTTCGACGGGTTCTTCGATAAATTGAAGTTTTTCATTGATTTGGATTTCATCTAACGGAATAGTGAGATCTTCTTTAGCAAAACATTTCTTCAAATTCAAGACGTGGAAAGTGTTATGTACAGCCACGAGTTGTTGAGGTAACTCAAGTCGGTAAGCTACTGGTCCGACACGATCATTAATCTTGAATGGTCCAATATACCTTGGATTTAATTTCCCTCATTTACCAAATCGAACAACGCCTTTCCAAGGTGCAACTTTAAGAATGACCATCTCTCCAATTTCAAATTCTATATCTTTTCTTTTAATGTCAGCGTAGCTCTTTTGTCGACTTTGGGCGGTTTTCAACCGTTGTTGAATTTGGATGATCTTCTCGGTAGTTTCTTGTATTATATCCGGACCCGTAATCTGTCTATCCCCCACTTCACTCCAACAAATCGGAGACCTGCACTTTCTACCATAAAGTGCTTCAAACGGCGCCATCTCAATGCTTGAATGGTAGCTGTTGTTGTAGGAAAATTCTGCTAACGGTAGATGTCGATCCCAACTGTTTCCGAAATCAATAACACAAGCTCGTAGCATGTCTTCAAGCGTTTGTATCGTCCTTTCGCTCTGCCCATCAGTTTGTGGATGATAGGCAGTACTCATGTCTAGACAAGTTCCCAATGCTTGCTGTAATGTCTGCCATAATCTTGAAATAAATCTGCCATCTCTATCAGAGATAATAGAGATTGGTATTCCATGTCTGGAGGCGACTTCCTTCAAATACAGTCGTGCTAACTTCTCCATCTTGTCATCTTCTCTTATTGGCAGGAAGTGTGCTGACCTGGTGAGACGATCAACTATTACCCAAATAGTATCATAACCACTTGCAGTCCTTGGCAATTTAGTAATGAAATCCATGGTAATGTTTTTCCATTTCCATTCCGGGATTTAAGGTTGTTGTAGTAGACCTGATGGTTTCTGATGTTCAGCTTTGACCTTAGAACACGTCAAACATTCTCCTACATATTTAGCAATATCGGCTTTCATACCTGGCCACCAAAAATGTTTCTTAAGATCCTTGTACATCTTCCCCATTCCAGGATGTATTGAGTATATGGTTTTATGAGCTTCTCTAAGTACCATTTCTCTCATATCTCTAAATTTTGGTACCTAAATTCTTTCAGCCCTATACCGGGTTCCGTCTTCCTGAATATTAAGATGCTTCTCCAATCCTTTGGGTATTTCATCCTTTAAATTTCCCTCTTTTAAAACTCCTTGTTGCGCCTCCTTTATTTGAGTAGTAAGGTTAGTGTGAATCATTATATTCATAGATTTTACTCAAATGGGTTCTCTGTCCTTTCTGCTCAAGGCATCGGCTACCACATTTGCCTTCCCCGGGTGGTAACGAATCTCAAAGTTGTAATCATTCAACAATTCAATCCACCTACGCTGCCTCATATTCAGTTGTTTCTGATTAAATATGTGTTGAAGACTTTTGTGGTCGGTATATATAATACTTTTGACCCCATATAAGTAGTGCCTCCAAGTCTTTAATGCAAAAACAACCGCGCCTAATTCCAAATCATGTGTCGTATAATTTTGCTCGTGAATCTTCAATTGTCTAGACGCATAAGCAATCACCTTCGTCCGTTGCATTAATACACAACCGAGACCTTGCTTTGATGCGTCACAATAAATCACAAAATCATCATTCCCTTCAGGCAATGACAATATAGGTGCCGTAGTTAGCTTTTTCTTCAATAATTGAAACGCCTTCTCTTGTTCATCCTTCCATTCAAATTTCTTCCCTTTATGCGTTAATGCAGTCAAGGGTTTTGCTATTTTGGAGAAATCTTGGATGAATCTTCTGTAGTAACCAGCCAATCCTAAAAATTGACGTATATGCTTCGGAGTTTTTGGGGTTTCCCACTTTTCAACTGTTTCGATCTTTGCCGGGTCCACCTGGATACCTTCTTTGTTCACTATGTGACCGAGGAATTGAACTTCTTCCAACCAAAATGCACACTTTGAAAACTTAGCGTACAGTTTTTCTTTCCTCAATACTTCTAGCACTTTTCTCAAATGTTCTTCGTGCTCTTGATCATTCTTTGAGTAAATAAGTATGTCATCGATGAAAACAATGACAAACTTGTCAAGATATGGCCCACACACTCGGTTCATAAGGTCCATGAACACAGCTGGTGCATTAGTCAATCCAAACGGCATAACCATAAATTCGTAATGACCATAACGCGTCCTAAAAGCAGTTTTTGGAATATCATCCTCCTTTACTCGCATTTGATGATATCCAGAACGTAAATCGATCTTCGAATAAATCGACGAGCCTTGTAGTTGATCAAATAAGTCGTCAATTCTCGGCAGTGGATAACGGTTTTTGATGGTAAGTTTGTTCAACTCTCTGTAGTCAATACACAACCTAAATGTACCATCCTTCTTCTTGACAAACAAAACAGGAGCTCCCCATGGTGATGTGCTTGGTCGAATGAAACCACGTTCTAATAGTTCTTGCAGTTGGCTTTGCAGTTCTTTCATCTCGCTGGGTGCGAGTTTATAAGGAGCACGAGCTATTGGTGCAGCTCCTGGTACAAGATCTATTTGAAATTCAACAGATCGATATGGAGGTAGTCCCGGTAATTCTTTCGGAAATACATCGGGAAATACTTTTGCGACGGGAACATCATTGATGCTCTTTTCTTCAGTTTGTACTTTCTCGACGTGTGCTAGAACAGCATAGCAACCTTTTCTTATTAGTTTTTGTGCCTTCAAATTACTAATAAGATGTAGCTTCATGTTGCCCTTTTCTCCGTACACCATTAAGGGTTCTCCTTCTTCTCGTACAATGCGAATTGCATTTTTATAACATACGATCTCTGCTTTCACCTTCTTCAGCCAGTCCATGCCAACTATTACATCAAAACTCCCTAACTCTACTGGTATCAAATCAATCTTAAATATTTCGCTACCCAGTTTAATTTCTCGATTCCGGCATATATTATCTGCTGAAATTAATTTACCGTTTGCTAATTCGAGTAAAAATTTACTATCCAATGACGTCAATGGACAACTTAATTTAGCACAAAAATCTCTACTCATATAGCTTCTATCCGCACCCGAATCAAATAAAACGTAAGCAGATTTATTGTCAATAAGAAACGTACCCGTAACAAGCTCCGGGTCTTCCTGTGCCTCTGCCGCATTAATATTGAAAACTCTTCCGCGGCCTTGTCCATTCGTGTTCTCCTGGTTCGGGCAATTTCTAATAATGTGGCCCAGTTTTCCACATTTATAATAAACTACATTGGCATAACTTGCTCCGACACTACTTGCTCCGCCATTACTCGTTCCGACACCATTTGTTCCTTTCGTTCTGTTAACCCCTGGTCCGTAGACCTCACACTTCGCCGCGCTATGACCATTTCTTTTACACTTGTTGCAAAATTTGGTGCAGAACCCCGAGTGATACTTTTCACACCTTTGGTATAGCTGCTTCTGATTGTTGTTGTTGTTGTTGTTGTTGCGGTTGTTATTGTTGTTGGGATGATTGTTGTAGTTGTTGTTGTTGTTGTTGTTGTTGGGCCGTTTGTTGTAGTTGCGATTGATGTTGCGATTGTTGGGATAATTGTTGCGATTATTATTGTAATTGCTGTTGTTGTTGTATTGGTGATTCTTATCACCGTTTTCCTCCCACTTTCTTTTGACTTGCTTCACATTGGCCTCTTCAGCAGTCTCTTCTTTAATTCTTTCTTCAATCTGGTTCACTAGTTTGTGAGCCATTCTACATGCCTGTTGTATGGAGGCGGGCTCGTGTGAACTTATATCTTCTTGGATTCTTTCCGGTAATCCTTTCACAAACGCGTCGATCTTCTCTTCCTCATCTTCGAACGCTCCCGGACACAATAGGCACAATTCTGTGAATCGTCTTTCGTACGTGGTAATATCAAATCCTTGGGTTCGTAACCCTCTAAGTTCTGTCTCGAGCTTATTGACCTCGGTTCTGAGATGGTACTTCTCGTTCATCAAGTGCTTGATTGCTGACCACGGTAGTGCGTAAGCATCATCTTGTCCCACTTGCTCTAGATAGGTATTCCACCATGTTAACGCAGAACCTGTGAAGGTATGCGTAGCGTACTTCACTTTGTCCTCTTCAGTACACTTACTTATGGCAAACACCGATTCGACCTTCTCGGTCCACCATTTCAATCCGATCGGTCCTTCGGTTCCATCAAATTCCAAAGGTTTGCAGGCAGTGAATTCTTTGTAGGTGCATCCTACACGATTTCGTGTACTGCTAGATCCAAGGTTATTGTTGGTATGTAGCGCAGCCTGTACTGCGGCTATGTTTGAAGCAAGAAAGGCACGAAATTCCTCTTCGCTCATATTCAAGGTGTGTCGAGTAGTCGGTGCCATTTCCTTCAAAATAGTCAAATGAAACGAGTTAATCATATAGAATATCAAGATTAGTCAATAGTATTTCGTAGCGTAATATGAACTTATTTATAAAAGCTCTTTCTTCATATTAGCATTTTATACTCTTTAATTTGGGTAGTACCTACCCATTAAGTTCATACTTAGTAGCTAACATACCATTTCAACTACTACAATTCTATATGAAAAACTAATCACAAAAAAAAAATATCATATTCAAACCTTTATACAATAACTTGCAAACTTACAATACCGGTTTTTTTTTTTTTTTTTACATATAGCATGAAATATAGCACATAAAACTTTGATACAAAGTAGTTGCGAAGATAATTCTAGTTAGTACACAAGTCGTTCAGCAAAGGCAATAAAGACACGTAATTTATACGTCCAGAAACAAGTCATGCATTCTGGTTTTACTAGGACTACTTCCCATCCTTGGTCTTGTGGAACATAACCGTTATGGCCGTTGATAAGACAGGGTGTTGTAACGTCGTCAAAGGGACGAGGGTTACGTAATGTCCAATAGTCCCGTAACAATCTAAAAACCTCATTTCTTACCCCAATTACCGACTCCGTCACTTGTGGGAACGTTTTGTTTAATAGTTGTAGCCCGATGTTCTTGTTCTCACTTTGGTGAGAAGCGAACATTACTAATCCGTAAGCATAACATGCTTCTTTATGTTGCATGTTAGCCGCTTTTTCTAAATCACGAAGTCCTATATTCGGATATATTGAGTCAAAATAATTTCTTAACCCGTTGCGTAAAATAGCATTTGTGTTCCCCGCAATATATGCGTCAAAGTAAACACATCGTAACTTATGGATTTCCCAATGTGATATCCCCCATCTTTCGAACGAAAGCCTTTTATAAATCAAGGCATTCTTGGAACGTTCTTCGAATGTCTTACAAACTGATCTCGCCTTAAATAGTTGTGCCGAGGAATTCTGACCGACTCTAGACAAGATTTCATCAATCATGTCTCCGGATAGGTCTCTTAAAATATTGGGTTGTCTATCCATTTTGTATTTTTATACTGTAAAATAGACAAGAGTTAGATTCATAAAAAAATACTTATTAATACAAGCAATTTTTACATATATCATAAAGCATAAGCACACTATATTACATATATTACACCACACGAATACAACTATCTTATTCCGACTCGCTCGTTTCTTCTTCTTCGGTTTTGGTTCGTTTTGCCAAGTTTCTAGGGATATATGATGTTCCCCTAATACGAGCCGTCGTTTTCCACATTGGTTTAGAAAAACCTGGTGGTTTAGAGGTTCCCGGGTTATTGTCACAACTTAAGAAATACGGGTGTTGATGATACATATAAAGCTCATCAGGTTTGGAATCAAATTTCTCTATTTTTATGCCCTTTCCCTTATTGTTCTCTTTTGCCTTATTAAATTGTGTTGGGGTAATTTCTATAACATCATCGAAATCCTTGTCGGGATCCGATTGATCGGAGAATTGGTAATCCTCCCAATACTTTGCTTACTTGGCGGAAACACCATTGACCATAATTAACTTTGGTCGGTTGGTTGAGGATTTTCTTCTACTTAACCGTTTTATTATTTCCCCCACCGGTTCTATTTCTTCTTCCGGTTCCGATTCTTCTTCCGGTTCCGATTCTTCTTCCGGTTCCGACTCTTCTTCCGGTTCCTCTTCGGGAACTTGTGAATCAGTCCACGAATCATTCCAATTTACATTTGACTCTTCATTATTATTAGGTGAGTCAATGGGACTTGTTCTAGAGGTAGACATCTATCACATAATATCAAACGCGTTAAGAGATTAATATATCACATAATATTCACATGTTAAAAATATATAGTTTCCAACAAAATTTGTTAAGCAATCATTTTTCAAGTAAACATGGTCGAAGTCCAGACTCACTAATGCATCCTAATAAACTCGATAAGACACACTAATGCAAAATTCTAGTTCTCTAAGACCAACGCTCGGATACCAACTGAAATGTCCCGTTCTTATTGATTAAAAACGTTCCATATTAATTGATTTCGTTGCGAGGTTTTGACCTCTATATGAGACGTTTTTCAAAGACTGCATTCATTTTTAAAACAAACCATAACCTTTATTTCATAAATAAAGATTTAAAAAGCTTTACATAGATTATCAAATACTGATAATCTAAAATATCCTGTTTACACACGACCATTACATAATGGTTTACAATACAAATATGTTACATCGAAATCAGTTTCTTGAATGCAGTTTTTACACAATATCATACAAACATGGACTCCAAATCTTGTCCTTATTTTAGTATGCAACAGCGGAAGCTCTTAGTATTCACCTGGGAATAAACATGCTTTAAACGTCAACAAAAATGTTGGTGAGTTATAGGTTTAACCTATATATATCAAATCGTAACAATAGACCACAAGATTTCATATTTCAATACACATCCCATACATAGAGATAAAAATCATTCATATGGTGAACACCTGGTAACCGACATTAACAAGATGCATATATAAGAATATCCCCATCATTCCGGGACACCCTTCGGATATGATATAAATTTCGAAGTACTAAAGCATCCGGTACTTTGGATGGGGTTTGTTAGGCCCAATAGATCTATCTTTAGGATTCGCGTCAATTAGGGTGTCTGTTCCCTAATTCTTAGATTACCAGACTTAATAAAAAGGGGCATATTCGATTTCGATAATTCAACCATAGAATGTAGTTTCACGTACTTGTGTCTATTTTGTAAATCATTTATAAAACCTGCATGTATTCTCATCCCAAAAATATTAGATTTTAAAAGTGGGACTATAACTCACTTTCACAGATTTTTACTTCGTCAGGAAGTAAGACTTGGCCACTGGTTGATTCACGAACCTATAACAATATATACATATATATCAAAGTATGTTCAAAATATATTTACAACACTTTTAATATATTTTGATGTTTTAAGTTTATTAAGTCAGCTGTCCTCGTTAGTAACCTACAACTAGTTGTCCACAGTTAGATGTACAGAAATAAATCGATAAATATTATCTTGAATCAATCCATGACCCAGTGTATACGTATCTCAATATTGATCACAACTCAAACTATATATATTTTGGAATCAACCTCAACCCTGTATAGCTAACTCCAACATTCACATATAGAGTGTCTATGGTTGTTCCGAAATATATATAGATGTGTCGACATGATAGGTCGAAACATTGTATACGTGTCTATGGTATCTCAAGATTACATAATATACAATACAAGTTGATTAAGTTATGGTTGGAATAGATTTGTTACCAATTTTCACGTAGCTAAAATGAGAAAAATTATCCAATCTTGTTTTACCCATAACTTCTTCATTTTAAATCCGTTTTGAGTGAATCAAATTGCTATGATTTCATATTGAACTCTATTTTATGAATCTAAACAGAAAAAGTATAGGTTTATAGTCAGAAAAATAAGTTACAAGTCGTTTTTATAAAGGTAGTCATTTCAGTCGAAAGAACGACGTCTAGATGACCATTTTAGAAAACATACTTCCACTTTGAGTTTAACCATAATTTTTGGATATAGTTTCATGTTCATAATAAAAATCATTTTCCCAGAATAACAACTTTTAAATCAAAGTTTATCATAGTTTTTAATTAACTAACCCAAAACAGCCCGCGGTGTTACTACGACGGCGTAAATCCGGTTTTACGGTGTTTTTCGTGTTTCCAGGTTTTAAATCATTAAGTTAGCATATCATATAGATATAGAACATGTGTTTAGTTGATTTTAAAAGTCAAGTTAGAAGGATTAACTTTATTTGCGAACAAGTTTAGAATTAACTAAACTATGTTCTAGTGATTACAAGTTTTTAACGTTGAATAAGACAGCTTTTTTTATGTATGAATCGAATGATGTTATAAACATCATTACTACCTCAAGTTCCTTGGATAAACCTACTGGAAATGAAAAAAATGGATCTAGCTTCAAAGGATCCTTGGATGGCTTGAAAGTTCTTGAAGCAGAATCATGACACGAAAACAATTTCAAGTAAGATTTTCACTCCAAATAAGATTGTTATAGTTATAGAAATTGAATTAAAGTTTGAATATGATTATTACCTTGTATTAGAAAGATAACCTACTGTAAGTAACAAAGGTTTCTTGATCTTGGATGATTACTTGGAATGGATTTAGAAAACTTGGAAGTAAACTTGTAATCTTGGAAGTATTCTTGATTTTATGAAACTAGAACTTTTGGAATTTATGAAGAACACTTAGAACTTGAAGATAGAACTTGAGAGAGATCAATTAGATGAAGAAAATTGAAGAATGAAAGTGTTTGTAGGTGTTTTTGGTCGTTGGTGTATGGATTAGATATAAAGGATATGTAATTTTGTTTTCATGTAAATAAGTCATGAATGATTACTCATATTTTTGTAATTTTATGAGATATTTCATGCTAGTTGCCAAATGATGGTTCCCACATGTTTTAGGTGACTCACATGGGCTGCTAAGAGCTGATCATTGGAGTGTATATACCAATAGTACATACTGTCATAACCCGTCCTTAACCGTAAGAACGTGTTAGATAACGTATGATTTCATTGCGAGGTATTGACCTCTATATGCGATATTTTTAAAAGAAAAACTGCATATATTATACATTACAAACCATGATTCTTATTTTTGATACAAGCTTTGGACGAAATAAAGATGATTATCGTTTAGCGATAATCTTCGACTTACAAACTTTACAAATGATGATAACAACACGATTTCTAGCATATTTTACAACACAAGTTCTTGGATATGCAGTTTTATTTTTGACACAAATATGCGTACGCAAGATCCTGCTCAAATTCAACATAATGCAGCGGAAGCTTCTAATTATCACCTGAGAATAAACATGTTTAAAACGTCAACATAAAGTTGGTGAGATATAGGTTTAGTGCCGGCAGCAATATATATATATAGACCACAAGATTTCATATATAAACATTTTCATAAAAATATTCTAAGTGGTTGAGCACTTGGTAACCATACTTAACATTTAATCACGTCGCATATTCCCTTTAATATGAAATCTTACTACACCGTACCAAGTGTAGTCACAAAACGAAGTACTGTGCAACCGTTGAATACTGGTCGTCCAGTCCGGTTGGGGTTGTCAGGCCCGATAGATCTATCAACAGGATTCGCGTTTACAATACCGCTGTAAATATTAGTTACCAAGCTACAGGGAAGTATGCCAGTGGTACAACTCAACGTAGAATATATTTTCAGTTACTTGTGTCCATAACGTAAAACATAAAATACATGTATTCTCATCCCGAAATATTTAGAGTTTAAAAGTGGGACTATATACTCACTTTCGTCTTGAAGATATATATAATTTGACTTGGTCTCCGGTTGATATCACGAACCTATCCATATATAATATATCAATACCTTTTCTTTTTAAACAAACGTCACATATATATACTTGTTATACTTTTAATACTTTTAATAATTCCTTAGTCCGTAGTTAGCAGTTCGTTGTTAGTAATTCAATTTTAATGGTTCATTTTTAGATGTTTAATATACCCGCAATGAAATAAATAAAACCCCCAACGAAATAAATAAAACCCCATCGTATATGTATTGGTCGAGATTAATCTTGACCCATGGTACCGGTGTTGTCAAATGACGTGTTGCGTACATAAAGTACCGGTGTTGTCAAATGACATGTTGCGTACAATCATGGGATCTTATGATTAATCTTCTCGTATTGTTTACGGGTGATCCTGAACCATATAAAATTAAATTATGAGTACATATATATAAAATATCATGTTATTTTAAAAAGATGTGATTTATTTAATTTTCTCCAATTATTTTCGTAGCTAAACTAGTCTTAGATATCCGATCTCGTTTTGGTCATAGTTTCTTCGTTACAACTCCGTTTTCGTTGATTCAACTTGCCACTTCCTTGGATCGAGTCCCTCTTTAAGACTATGAACTGTAAATACCTTAGTTTGTATTCGAAATCACAAGTCATAGGTCAAACTTTAGTGAAACTTATGAAGTTAATCATTTTCCATCATGTAAACAACCTTAAATGATTATTTTTCTAAAAATACTTATACTTTGAGTTAAATCATGAAATTTTTATGTGTTATCATATTTATAGTAAAAATCATTTTTCCAGAAAATAAACCTCCAATTCAAAGTTTAAGATGGTTTTTAATTATCCAACCCAAAACAGCCCCCGGTTGCACTCCGATGTCGTAAATTCAGTTTTTAAGGTGTTCTTTGAAAAACCAAGTTATACCTTGTTAAATTAGCATATATTTAAGATATATTACAGGTCTTGAAGTATTTTAAAAGTTAAGTTAGAAGGATCTATTTAGTTTGCAAACAAGTTTGAAAACTTTCAAACTATGTTCTTGTTGTTTAACTTTTATAACACAAAATAAGATAGCTATATATATATGAATCGAATAAGGTTATGAACATAGATTCTACCTCAAGTTCCTTGGACAAGGTTGCTGTAAAATAGGAGTAAGAACCTAGAACCAAAAGGGTGATGGAAGTGGATGAAAGATTGGAAGTAAGTTGGTGTTCTTGGAAGGATTTCTTGAAGTGTTTTTGTAAGGTTTTCTTATGAGGTTTAAGTGTTGTTTTTGAAGCTAAATGATGGGGAAAATGCTTGGAGATGATCAAGTATGAAGTTAAGAGTATTTTGAGAGAGAAATGGAAGTGTAAGTATGAGAAAATGGGGTGAAGAAATGGTGTGCATGCATAAAAACGTTTTTAGGTTATAAAGGAAAAAAAAGATACCTAACTTTGTTTTCTTGCTAAATAATTCATGCTACTTGACAAATGGTTGGTTCCACATGTTTCTTAATCATTTAAGGCTGCTAAGGAGCAGATTTTTATTGGTATATACCAATAGTAAATACATCTAGAAGCTGCGTATGATACGGGTACATATACCCTAGGTATACGTATAGAAATCTTTGAGAAAACGGAACGCGGATTCAAATATAGCTATCTTTTGTAAATATACTTATATTGTTTTATGTATGTAAGCCCTTTAAAAGTGATTAAATACATTACTTATACGATATATGTATAAACATTATAGGTTATAAGTATTTAAGTCAAATAACGTTACGTATGGTTATCGTTTTGAAAACTTAAGTTAGTAGTTTCAAAATATACTTATAACTTATTGTTATTAATACAAAATGAGATATTAAAACATTCTTAGATCATGTTAAATATGTATATATACATATATATACACAAACGTATAATTATCATATATTGTATAGTTCGTGATATCATCGGTCAAACTAGACGGTCAAACGTTGTGTAAAACTCTTTTCGAAAACATAAGTCTCAACAATTTGGATTGCTTATCATGTTGGTAAGGTTTAATTTATGTAAATATTAATCTTATAAGTATATAACGATCGAAAAAGTGCGGGTCGTTACATTACCTCCCCGTTAAATAAATTTCGTCCCGAAATTTTAAAATTGTACCTATTTTGCGTCATCGAGAAACAAGTGTGGATACTTTTGTTTCATCTGATCCTCTCGTTCCCACGTAAACTTGGGACCTCTTCTAGCATTCCAACGAACCTTAACTATCGGTATGTTGCTCTGTTTGAGCTGTTTAACTTCACGATCCATGATTTCGATTGGTTCTTCGATGAATTGTAGTTTCTCGTCGACATGGATTTCTTCAAGAGGAATGGTGAGATCTTCCTTTGCAAGACACTTCTTAAGGTTTGAGACGTGAAAGGTATTATGTACTCCGGCGAGTTGTTGCGGTAACTCGAGTCGATAAGCTACCGGTCCAATGCGTTCGATGATCTTGAACGGGCCTACATATCTTGGGTTCAGTTTACCCCTTTTTCCGAAGCGTATTACACCTTTCCAAGGTGACACCTTTAGCATAACCATGTCCCCGATCTGAAACTCTAATGGTTTCCTTCGGACATCGGCGTAGCTCTTTTGGCGACTACGGGCTATTTTCAATCTCTCCTTGATTTGTACTATCTTCTCAGTCGTTTCGTGTATGATCTCGGGACCAGTTAATTGTCGATCTCCTATTTCATTCCAACAGATAGGAGATCTACACTTCCTTCCATACAATGCTTCGAATGGTGCAGCTTTAATGCTCGCATGATAACTATTATTATACGAGAATTCTGCTAATGGTAGATATTTATCCCATCCGTTTCCAAAATCGATCACACATGCCCTGAGCATGTCTTCAAGAGTCTGAATCGTTCTTTCACTCTGCCCGTCGGTTTGCGGATGATATGCGGTACTCATATCCAAACGAGTTCCTAGTGCCTCCTGTAGTGATTGCCAGAACTTTGAGGTAAATCTACTATCACGATCGGATATAATGGAAAAAGGTATTCCATGTCTTGAAACAATTTCCTTTATATACAATCGTAATAGTTTCTCCATTCTATCCGTTTCCTTTATAGGCAGAAAATGTGCAGACTTGGTGAGACGATCAACAATCACCCAAATGGTGTCGTATCCCCAGGCAGTCTTTGGTAACTTCGTGATGAAATCCATGGTAATACCGTCCCATTTCCATTCTGGGATTTCTGGTTGTTGAAGTAATCCTGACGGCTTCTGGTGTTCTGCTTTGACTTTGGAACAAGTTAAACATTCCCCAACATATGTTGCAACGTCTGTCTTCAAATTAGGCCACCAATAATGCGTCTTAAGATCTTGATACATCTTTCCAACTCCAGGATGTATCGAGTATCTTGTCTTATGTGCCTCTTTCAATATTAACTTCCTTAATCCACCCAACTTTGGTACCCAAATACGGTTTGCAAAATATCGAATTCCATCTTCCCGCATAATGAGTTGTTTCCCATACTTCTTCATTATTTCATTTCCTATGTTTTCTTTAGTAAGAGCTTCTCGTTGAGCCTCTTTGATTTGTGAGTTGAGATTCATGCGAATTTTTATGTTCATTGCTCGTACTCGAATTGGTTCTCGTTCCTTTCTGCTTAAAGCGTCAGCCACCACATTCGCTTTCCCGGGATGATAACGAATTTCACAATCATAGTCGTTTATTAACTCGACCCACCTACGTTGCCTCATGTTCAGCTGTTTTTGATCGAAAATATGTTGAAGGCTTTTATGATCAGTAAACACAGTGCATTTAACCCCATACAAGTAGTGTCTCCATATCTTCAATGCAAACACGACTGCTCCCAGTTCTAGATCATGCGTCGTATAATTCCGCTCGTGAATCTTTAATTGTCGGGATGCGTATGCAATAACTTTCTTCCGTTGCATAAGAACGCAACCAAAACCTTGTCGCGAAGCGTCACAATATATTTCAAAATCATCGTTCCCTTCTGGTAATGATAAAATAGGTGCCGTAGTCAACTTCTTTTTCAGTAATTGAAATGCACTCTCCTGCTCGAAAGTCCATTCATATTTCTTCCCTTTTTGCGTTAACGCTGTCAACGGCTTAGCTATTCGGGAAAAATCTTGAATAAACCTTCTATAATAACCGGCTAAACCCAAAAATTGGCGTATCTGCATTGGTGTCTTAGGAGTCTCCCATTTTTCAATGGCTTCAATTTTTGCTGGATCAACCTGAATTCCTTTGCTACCAACAACGTGGCCAAGAAATTGCACTTCTTTCAACCAGAAAGCACATTTAGAAAATTTAGCATATAGCTGTTCTTTTCTCAATAACTCTAATATCAACCTTAAATGCTGTTCATGCTCTTGCTCACTCTTGGAATAGATAAGAATATCATCAATGAAAACGATAACAAACTTATCTAAATATGGACTACAAACTCGATTCATGAGGTCCATGAATACAGTTGGCGCATTCGTCAATCCAAACGGCATGACCAAAAATTCGTAATGACCGTAGCGTGTCCGAAAAGCAGTTTTCGGTATATCTTCTTCTTTGACACGTAATTGATGATAACCCGATCTTAGGTCAATTTTCGAGTACACACATGATCCTTGGAGTTGATCAAATAAGTCGTCAATTCTCGGTAGTGGATACCGATTCTTGATAGTTAACTTATTTAATTCACGATAATCTATACACATTCGGAAAGATCCGTCTTTCTTCTTGACGAATAAAATTGGAGCTCCCCACGGTGAAGTGCTTGGTCGTATGAATCCATGGTCTAGTAATTCTTTTAACTGACTTTGAAGTTCTTTTAACTCGGACGGTGCAAGTCTATATGGAGCACGAGCCACTGGTGCAGCTCCTGGTACTAAATCTATTTGAAATTCTACAGATCTAAATGGAGGTAATCCCGGCAACTCTTCCGGAAATACTTCAGGAAAATCTCTTGCCACAGGCACGTCATTGATGCACTTCTCTTTTTCTTTCTTTTCGACTTTATTAACATGTGCTAAGATAGCATAGCACCCTTTCTTCAAGCACTTTTGAGCTTTCAAATAACTAATGAGTTTTAGCTTTGAGTTACCCTTCTCTCCATAAATCATTACTGGCATTTTATTCTTACGAGGAATGCGAATTGCCTTCTTGGCGCACACAACTTCAGCTCCTATTTTGGACATCCAGTCCATGCCGACTATTACATCAAAACTTCCTAATTCTACGGGTATTAAGTCAATTTTAAATGTTTCTCCGGCTAAATTTATTTTACAATCACGGCAAATTTTATCGGCTTTAATTAGTTTACCATTAGCTAACTCAATCATGTACTTAGCATCTAGAGGTAATGATGAACAATTCAATTTAGCGTGAAAGTCTCTACACACGTAACTTCTATCAGCACCAGTATCAAATATAATAGATGCGGATAAGTTATTAATGGTAAACGTACCCGTAACAAGCTCCGGGTCTTCACATGCCTCCCTAGCATTAATAACAAATGCTCTCCCACGTGCAGGTCCGATATTCTTCTCTGGATTCGGGCACTGGCTCTTATAGTGACCTTGTTTTCCACACCCAAAACAAGTAATGGTAGCCAAAGCAGTTCTATTTGCATTGGTGGCAGGAGTCTTGGTACCATTTGTAACGAGAGCCCTACAATCTTCAGCAAGATGACCCTTTCGATTACATTTGTTGCATACCACATTACAGTAACCAGAGTGATGTTTGTGGCATCGGTTGCATAAAGGATTTTGTCCTTTATAACCAAAGCTTAAACCACTACCCGCACCTTGCGTGTTTTCTTGTTTCTTAAAAGATTGTTGTTGGTTACCTCGATCATAATTTCCATTCCACTTTCTTTTGTTACCTGATACCTTCACATCAGTATTGGATACTTTCTTATCCATGATGACCTGATCCATTAGCTCGTTTGCCATGGTTATAGCTTCATGAATTGTCTTAGGTTTCGATGCTGTAACATTTCCCTTGACCTTTTTGGGCAACCCATCTTTGTACATTTCAATTTTCCGTTCTTCGGTTGGAACCAATTCAGGACATAGCAAAACTAATTCCATGAATCGCTGATTGTAGTTGGTGATTTCAGTACCAATAACCTTCAGACTTCGTAATTCATCTTCCAACTTCCTAACCTCGTTCCTTGGACAATATTCGTTGATTAACATTGTTTTGAATTCTTCCCATGGAGTATCATAAGCTACATCTCCTCCTACAGCCTTCACATAATTTTTCCACCACGTGAGTGCACTATCTTGTAAAGTGCACGATGCATACTTGGTCATGTCCTTTTCAACACAACCACTTATTTTAAACACAGTCTCCATCTTTTCTATCCACCGGGTTAAACCGATCGGTCCTTCTGTTCCACTGAATGATGAGGGCTTGCAAGCTTGAAAAGTTTTGTAAGTGCACCCCACACGAGGATTTGGGTTAACTGCAGCACCTCTTGCAGCCTCGACCCATAACATTCTGTCGTTCACTCGCTGATTGATGAGTTCCTGGATTTCTTGTTCCGTCATTCGGTTCAATCGCGCCATATTCTTCTATAAGAATGAAAAGAAAATAATTATTCACATGGAATATTATAGATGTAGTGTATATTTACAGTACATTAAAGCTTATTAATAATATGAACCAGGTATTATTATAAAAGCCTTTTCTTCTTATTAGCGTTTTATAATTATATCTAGGGTAGTACCTACCCGTTAATGTCCATACTTAATAGCTTAGTACAGAATCAATTACTACCATCTAAATAATACTTAACCATGGAAAATTATTGCATTTCACACTTCACTATTTTACATATGCTTATCTTACATCGAACATTAAACAAACCACACTAATAATATTATACAAAACATTATATGATCCCATGGTTTAATACGGCAGCGCATCGTTTGGTCTATTTTCTAGGACGTTTAGGTTCAAAGAATCGCTTAACGCTTATCCTGGCTGTCTGCCTATATTTTGGCTGTGGGACTGAAGAACTGGATGCCGGGATAGAACGAATAGGAATAGCGGGAATAGGGGTGGTAGTGTCTAGTGAAGTTGGTGCCACATCATCCTTATTAAACTCAGGATTTGAATTTTCTAATTCATTAGCCTTTCGTTTCTTTCCTAGTTCGAACTCTTCTTTTGTAATTTCCTGTATTTCTTCCTCGGGTTCACTTTCCTCCTCGGGTTCACTTTCCTCCTCGGGTTCACTTTCCTCCTCGGGTTCACTTTCCTCCTCGGGTTCACTTTCCGGGTTCTCTATAGTCGGTTCATCCGGAATTTGTGAGTCTTCCCCAAAGATATTATTTTCGTCATCGGATAGGTTAATGACTGGAACATCATCTGAAGATTCTGGTTCGGAGTCGCTGAATGTGATAACAAGTTTTGAGCCCGACATCTATCACACAACAACTAACCCATTAGTACTACATAATATTTACATATAAATTTTAACCAACGATGATAAGCAATGGTTTTTAAATAAGACCCGGTCAAAGTCCAGACTTACTAATGTATCCTAACGACTTATCAGTTAGACACACTAATGCAAACCTGGTTCGCTAAGACCACCGCTCTGATACCACATGTCATAACCCGTCCTTAACCGTAAGAACGTGTTAGATAACGTATGATTTCATTGCGAGGTATTGACCTCTATATGCGATATTTTTAAAAGAAAAACTGCATATATTATACATTACAAACCATGATTCTTATTTTTGATACAAGCTTTGGACGAAATAAAGATGATTATCGTTTAGCGATAATCTTCGACTTACAAACTTTACAAATGATGATAACAACACGATTTCTAGCATATTTTACAACACAAGTTCTTGGATATGCAGTTTTATTTTTGACACAAATATGCGTACGCAAGATCCTGCTCAAATTCAACATAATGCAGCGGAAGCTTCTAATTATCACCTGAGAATAAACATGTTTAAAACGTCAACATAAAGTTGGTGAGATATAGGTTTAGTGCCGGCAGCAATATATATATATAGACCACAAGATTTCATATATAAACATTTTCATAAAAATATTCTAAGTGGTTGAGCACTTGGTAACCATACTTAACATTTAATCACGTCGCATATTCCCTTTAATATGAAATCTTACTACACCGTACCAAGTGTAGTCACAAAACGAAGTACTGTGCAACCGTTGAATACTGGTCGTCCAGTCCGGTTGGGGTTGTCAGGCCCGATAGATCTATCAACAGGATTCGCGTTTACAATACCGCTGTAAATATTAGTTACCAAGCTACAGGGAAGTATGCCAGTGGTACAACTCAACGTAGAATATATTTTCAGTTACTTGTGTCCATAACGTAAAACATAAAATACATGTATTCTCATCCCGAAATATTTAGAGTTTAAAAGTGGGACTATATACTCACTTTCGTCTTGAAGATATATATAATTTGACTTGGTCTCCGGTTGATATCACGAACCTATACATATATAATATATCAATACCTTTTCTTTTTAAACAAACGTCACATATATATACTTGTTATACTTTTAATACTTTTAATAATTCCTTAGTCCGTAGTTAGCAGTTCGTTGTTAGTAATTCAATTTTAATGGTTCATTTTTAGATGTTTAATATACCCGCAATGAAATAAATAAAACCCCCAACGAAATAAATAAAACCCCATCGTATATGTATTGGTCGAGATTAATCTTCACCCATGGTACCGGTGTTGTCAAATGACATGTTGCGTACATAAAGTACCGGTGTTGTCAAATGACATGTTGCGTACAATCATGGGATCTTATGATTAATCTTCTCGTATTGTTTACGGGTGATCCTGAACCATATAAAATTAAATTATGAGTACATATATATAAAATATCATGTTATTTTAAAAAGATGTGATTTATTTAATTTTCTCCAATTATTTTCGTAGCTAAACTAGTCTTAGATATCCGATCTCGTTTTGGTCATAGTTTCTTCGTTACAACTCCGTTTTCGTTGATTCAACTTGCCACTTCCTTGGATCGAGTCCCTCTTTAAGACTATGAACTGTAAATACCTTAGTTTGTATTCGAAATCACAGGTCATAGGTCAAACTTTAGTGAAACTTATGAAGTTAATCATTTTCCATCATGTAAACAACCTTAAATGATTATTTTTCTAAAAATACTTATACTTTGAGTTAAATCATGAAATTTTTATGTGTTGTCATATTTATAGTAAAAATCATTTTTCCAGAAAATAAACCTCCAATTCAAAGTTTAAGATGGTTTTTAATTATCCAACCCAAAACAGCCCCCGGTTGCACTCCGATGTCGTAAATTCAGTTTTTAAGGTGTTCTTTGAAAAACCAAGTTATACCTTGTTAAATTAGCATATATTTAAGATATATTACAGGTCTTGAAGTATTTTAAAAGTTAAGTTAGAAGGATCTATTTAGTTTGCAAACAAGTTTGAAAACTTTCAAACTATGTTCTTGTTGTTAAACTTTTATAACACAAAATAAGATAGCTATATATATATGAATCGAATAAGGTTATGAACATAGATTCTACCTCAAGTTCCTTGGACAAGGTTGCTGTAAAAGAGGAGTAAGAACCTAGAACCAAAAGGGTGATGGAAGTGGATGAAAGATTGGAAGTAAGTTGGTGTTCTTGGAAGGATTTCTTGAAGTGTTTTTGTAAGGTTTTCTTATGAGGTTTAAGTGTTGTTTTTGAAGCTAAATGATGGGGAAAATGCTTGGAGATGATCAAGTATGAAGTTAAGAGTATTTTGAGAGAGAAATGGAAGTGTAAGTATGAGAAAATGGGGTGAAGAAATGGTGTGCATGCATAAAAACGTTTTTAGGTTATAAAGGAAAAAAAAGATACCTAACTTTGTTTTCTTGCTAAATAATTCATGCTACTTGACAAATGGTTGGTTCCACATGTTTCTTAATCATTTAAGGCTGCTAAGGAGCAGATTTTTATTGGTATATACCAATAGTAAATACATCTAGAAGCTGCGTATGATACGGGTACATATACCCTAGGTATACGTATAGAAATCTTTGAGAAAACGGAACGAGGATTCAAATATAGCTATCTTTTGTAAATATACTTATATTGTTTTATGTATGTAAGCCCTTTAAAAGTGATTAAATACATTACTTATACGATATATGTATAAACATTATAGGTTATAAGTATTTAAGTCAAATAACGTTACGTATGGTTATCGTTTTGAAAACTTAAGTTAGTAGTTTCAAAATATACTTATAACTTATTGTTATTAATACAAAATGAGATATTAAAACATTCTTAGATCATGTTAAATATGTATATATACATATATATACACAAACGTATAATTATCATATATTGTATAGTTCGTGATATCATCGGTCAAACTAGACGGTCAAACGTTGTGTAAAACTCTTTTCGAAAACATAAGTCTCAACAATTTGGATTGCTTATCATGTTGGTAAGGTTTAATTTATGTAAATATTAATCTTATAAGTATAGAACGATCGAAAAAGTGCGGGTCGTTACACATACATCTAAAAGCTGTGTATTGTACGAGTACGAATACGGGTGCATACGAGTAGAATTGTTGATGAAACTGAACGAGGATGTAATTGTAAGCATTTTTGTTAAGTAGAAGTATTTTGATAAGTGTCTTGAAGTCTTTCAAAAGTGTATGAATACATATTAAAATACTACATGTATATACATTTTAACTGAGTCGTTAAGTCATCGTTAGTCGTTACATGTAAGTGTTGTTTTGAAACCTTTAGGTTAACGATCTTGTTAAATGTTGTTAACCCAATGTTTATAATATCAAAAGTGATTTTAAATTATTATATTATCATGATATTACGATGTACGAATATCTCTTAATATGATATATATATATACATTAAATGTCGTTACAACGATAATCGTTACATATATGTCTCGTTTCAAAATCATTAAGTTAGTAGTCTTGTTTTTACATATGTAGTTCATTGTTAATATACTTAATGATATGTTTACTTATCATAATATCATGTTAACTATATATATAACCATATATATGTCATCATATAGTTTTTACAAGTTTTAACGTTCGTGAATCACCGGTCAACTTGGGTGGTCAATTGTCTATATGAAACCTATTTCAATTAATCAAGTCTTAACAAGTTTGATTGCTTAACATGTTGGAAACACTTAATCATGTAAATAACAATTTCATTTAATATACATAAACATGAAAAAGTTCGGGTCACTACAACAACAAGAATAGAAAACTAGCCTAATACAAACTATACAAATGATCGAACAAACAAGACTACCTAAACAACAATCCTAACCACCAACATGGTGGACAAAGATTAAACAGCCTAGTAAAACTAAACAACAAGGTTACATTAAGAACCCAAAGAATCGGCCAAATCAAAACCATTTCCGAAACATTGCAACAGGTCGTCGGAAGAACGTCGAGGACTGCCGAATCACCCAAAAATTAGAATATCTACCGCCACAGCTTCACGGGCTGCTACGAAAATACCCCAAATACCCAAAAAAAACTGGTCAAACTACTCGAGAAAAAACCAGATCTGTAAAAGAGATATCGTCACTGGAATACCCGGAATATCCAACCGAAATATATGAAACACACCCAGACAAAACACGGACACAAGCATATATCCGGCGACCAAAATACTTTCAACCACCACCACCCCGCCTACGGACATCCACCACCAAGGTGGCGAAAACCACCAGAAAAACTCATGCGAGCTGACGGCAACAGGCACAACAACCTCTTCAGAAGGCCAGTAAAAGCTCCGCGATAGCTGGTGACCGAAAAAACACCCTAAATCCAGCTAGAGGAAATGGTGAGACCACCGCTAACCACAACCCACAAAAAGAAGAAGACGTCGTCCGGAAAGAAGAAGAAAAAGGAAAAAATAACGTTGACCGTAGCTCCACCACTATGAAGGGTATGTTTTGTAAAATTATCTGGTAGCTGTTAGCTGATGGTAGCTGATATATTTTTATTTAGGTATTTGACAGAGTAATTAGATCCTTTAAAAAAAAGTAATTTGACAAAAAACTATGAGCTTTTTTCTAAATGATAATTTTAGTAGCTTCTAATTTTTTATATAAAATTTATTGCTTTTCAAAAAACAAAAGTAGCTTTTAATTTTTAACTTCTAGTTATTTAAGTTGTTTCAACCAAATAAATCCGAACATTTCAACCATTAAAATGAACGTTGTACGGAAGTTTTGGACATAATTTAGCTTCATCAATTTATAGTGCACCTATGAATTGCTGACGTATATATACTGATTTATGATTCAGACATAGGAAAGTGGAAGCTTAGAAATCCTAAGATGACTCTGGAACACATGTAAAATATTACATATTTGAAGCTTCAGCATCAAGTTCAATTATCTAGTTGCCAACAAGTTCACAGCAGTCAACATATTAGATCACAAACCCTTAACAACACCAGTTTGTGGTCTCCATTACAAACACCGCCAAAATGCAAATCTAAGAACTTCAAAGGCAGCCGCATGTACGGGTCAATCGATGGCATCTAGAGCACCAAATCTTCTTCATGTTGTTGTCTTGTGGTGTTATTCGGATACTATCAGCACCAACCATCTGACCTACAGATCTCAGATATTCACTTAGGTTCCCTAGCTGTCGATCCGAAACACCGTCGAATCCCTGCTCAGCTGCCAGCCAATTATGAAAGAGATTTGTAATCTCATACTTAATAAATACATTCAATTCAGATTACAGTATAATAAAAGTATACTACAAGAGTATTCATGTGCAAATCATAAATTAATGTTATCAACATGTTCATTAAATGGGCATATCATGATGCCTCCTTACTTATATGAATGAATGAACTCTCTAATTTTATATGTGAAATTTGTTCATTAATTATATCCATATGCTGACATGGGAGGAGGATAACATATGAATACAAGAATCAAAACTTACTGATAATGGCATGATTGCGACGATTATACTCATTCATCATCTCCATCATGTTTCGGTCTTCCTCCCTCTACATAACAAGTAAATCATCAGAAAAAGCATATTGAATAATAAAAAATAAAAAGTTGAAAAAATCATAGGAAGAAGATAACATTACTGCAAATGGATAATCATCAAGATTAAACTGAGGATAATTCCCGCTATTTTGGGAAGAAGAGCCTCCACTATCATCAGTGTTCTTCAAAGGTTCCTCGAACTGATCCTTTCTCCTACCATTTTTATTTTTCTTTTTCTTTTTCTTCTTCTTGGATAATGATTTAACAACCTCGAGGTCTAAAAGTAGCAGAAAGTCAATCAATCAGTACAAACTATTTTCATATTACAAACAACTATACTGAGAGACATATATACTTTACCTTTATCAACACCCTTCTCTTTGATCCCAGCATTCTGTGATATACAATAAGAATAGGAATTAATTAATTATGATACCAACACAAGTGATTGATATAAGTACACGAAGAATCACGTTGGTTGGTTTGTATTTTATCTGTAACATGCCAAAATGATATATTGTTCTTATATATGCGAGTATAACTCACTTTTTTTAAAACAAATGCATTTTATTTTTGACACAAGACATACTTAACACATTACTTACTGATGAATAATAAACTATAATACATTAATACAAACATAAAGAAATCTGTTTTGGATCAGCCCCACCCAACATGTTTTCACACGTTACCCAACCAGTCCAAATTGCAATCTCAACTAATTAAAAACAAAAACAAAACATAGGAAGAACTACAGAACATTAGTACCAAAGTTTGTGAGGCCTCGGGAGTTTTGGAATCGACCACTGGATCATTAACAGTGGATGATACATTGATACATGAGAAACACCCTTATCTTCTTTGATCACAGCATTCTGTAATATACAATAAGAATAATTAATTATGATACCAGCAGACGTCATATAAGTACACAAAGTAAAGAATCAAGATGGTTTGTATTTTATCTGTAACAGGTCAAACTAAAAGGTTATTCTTATATCCGAGTATAACTCGCTTTATGTTTAATGTAAATGCATTTTATTTTTTTATAAAAGACACACTAAACACATTACTCACTGATAAATAAACTATAATAAGAACATTAAAATAAAAATACAACTAGGATCAACCCCACCGAACATGTTTTCACACGTTACCCAACCAGTCCAAATTGTCATCTCTACTAATTATATTGTGACTACGATCATTGTTAGGATATAATATGGCTTGAAACTTCTCACGAACCTGATATGGTTGTGAACTGAAAATCTGGACCAGAGAATCAGACTTTGGCACATTGTCAGTAGACGAAGAATCAATCTTAAAAGCCTCAGATAAGCAGATAAGCAGTCTATTGTGACTTGAAGACTTTCTTTATCACTCAAAGAACTAGGTTCAACTTAAAAACAGATTATGAAGGAGCTGTTAGCATACAAAAATTTTAAGCATAAAAACACGGAAATATAAGTTTGTTTTCACGTGTGTGAAAAAAAAAAAAAAAAAAAAAAAAAAAAAAAAAAAAAACAACAACAACAACACACACATTCAATATTTGTAAATATATTGCATTTCATAGCCTTCTTACTCCACTCATCTTACAATACTCCATTTGAATTGCATTTATATAATCACAATAAAAATGTATGACTGAGTGCTCATAGAAACCCTAATTTCGCTACTTAACATGAAGCGATAAGCAACTGTCAATCTTCTAACAGAAAATAGTAAATCTAATAACGATCATTGCTTCTACAAAGTAACATTGAACTGAATTGTAACATATCAAATAAAATGTATGTCTCAGTTGTCATAGAAACCCTAATTTTACTAGTTGCTTTAAATGTACACTTAAAATGAAACGATCAACGGCTATCATCAAACTAACAGAAAATATTAAACCTATTAACGATTATTAGAATTAGAATATATATAATTGCGAACCATAAATGGCAAAAGTTGAACTAAAATAATATAAACGAAAAAAGATCAGTGAGAGCGAGCGAACCAGAATTCAGAAAATCGATAAAAGAGGGGACGATGCGACGAGAAAAACGCCGTTACTTTTTATCTTCCAAGTGAAGTAGTGACCTAGTTATCAATTGACAACTGACAATTGACTTGGGCCTTGGGCTATGATTGTGCTATTGGGCTAAGATTGTACTATTGGGCTAAGATTGTGCTATTGGGCTACGGTTTAGAACAAATCTATAAATTTTTGGGTTCCCGATTGATGCACTTCTAGAAGAAGAGATTAAAGCTAAGATAGTGAATGAATTATATGGAAAAGAACAGAATGATTATATTGTAGTTAAAAATCATATACTTTCGAGGTGGAGAATGGTGAATTCATACCGGAAAATGGAGTGTGGCGATAGAGGCCATGACGAGCTTCGCGTGTTATTTGTTTCTCATTATCGAACAATCAATTGGTTTCCAATGATGGTGGCGTGTTGTTTTTCCGTCGATGAAGAGCTTCGCGCGTTATTTGTAGGTGAGTTTTAGCAATTGAAAGTATGTAACAGTTTTTCTGTCAATTGTTGATACAGGAGAAAGTTAGATTAGAAATGATTTTGGATTGTAGCAATTGTTTATGTGTGTGGATTGATGATTTTGCTATAATCATAGGCATTTACTGAAAAGTTAGAAGTGTTAGGGTTGGTGAATTTGGTAGGGATGAAGGTTAAGGTAATGAAGTGATGATAAAATGACAATTTGACCCTCACGTGCCAAGCATGTGAGGGGGTTTAATGGGATTTTTCTAACGATCGTTAGTTAAACGGATCAACCGTGTAATAAGTGAAACAATGGCGACTAATTTTGCAAATGTGTTGGTACCTAGACCATAAAAGGTAGAAAAAACAATGTAGTCCATGATAATACCACCAACCCCATCGGTGCTGGCACGGAGTTAGCTAGGCTTCTTCCTTGAGTCTTGTCGTGATCGTGGACTCAACGAAAGAGGTTTTACGTTGAAAAAAAGTAATACAGGAAATGTGTAATATATGTAATATGTGTAATATGATACAAACCACATGGACAAACGGTGTAATTATTATTTTTTTAATACAATGGGTCCTATTTGGTCCCATATTTTGTTATGCTATTTTGTGACATAACAAGTGTGTTGCAATTAAGACAGATAATTGCTAAAAGTCTTCAAAGTCTACCTTAAGACCAAGTCCAAATGGGTTGCTACAATTTCCTATCAGTTTCCTTAAAATTTATTAAGTCTTAATTTAATATATCCAGCACCAAACTGAACCACAACTTTCTTTCAAACCTCTAGGACCAAAAATGGCAGATGGTGCTGTGAACTTCCTACTAGAAAAGCTCACAACAATCCTAATGCAAGAAGCATCATTACTAGGAGATTCACAGAGTGATGTTGAGGCAATAAAACTCGAGCTAGAAATTATGAGATCGTGTATTAAAGATGCCGAAAGAACGAAGTCCAAGAGCGAATTGGTGGAAACATGGGTTCGGCAAGTGAGAGAAGTTGCACAGAAAGTAGAGGATGTATTAGACGAATACATTTATTATAAGGATCTTGAAGACGATAACAAGCGTTTAAAGAATTTAGTTCAAGACATGATCAAGGTTCCTATTCACATGAGCAAAAGACGTAAAATATCCACCAAGCTTCAAAAGCTTAAGTTAGAGGTTCAAGAGGTTTGTGAACGAAGAAAGCGATATGAATTTGATGAGAAAAAGGATGAGAGGAAAGGTAATGGAAATGCATCTCTTGATTGGTGTCAGCGTCAAGAAGAACTTTCGATGTGTGTTAATGAAGATGAAATAGTGGGAATGGATGGATACAAAGAAACACTTATGAGTTGGTTAATGGCGGATGACCCTATACGTAAGGTTGTGGCCGTTGTGGGTATGGGTGGATTGGGAAAGACAACATTGGTCACCAAAGTCTATTACGATCAGGCGATTCAGCAAAACTTTGACTGTTGGGCATGGGTATATGTGTCTCAAACTAATGGGGTTGACGAATTGTTAAGAACCATGATCAAGAAATTATTTGCAGTGAAACATGAAATGGTCCCTAGCGATTTGGGATTGATGAAGTATAGAGAGTTGGGGGAGTTGCTTATTGAATATCTACACAAGAAAAGGTATGTATGTGATTACTAACTGCGTCCCATATATATTGTCCCCGAAATAAAAACACACTTTTGGAAATATCATCATTACACATTGTGATTGTACAGTACTTTTTTTTACTTTACAGTTACACCCCTTATTTTTTAATTTTTACCTATTATTTGCCTTACATACATATATTAGGGGTATTAATGAACTTTACCTCTCTTTATCCTTCTTTATGGAAGTGGACAATTAATTTTGGAATAGACGGAGGAGTATTTTAGATGATGTTTCGTCTGTAGAACTTTGGAGTAAAATAAGAACTACATTTCCTAAGAATGGTGTTGGGAGTACAGTCATATTCACAACTATACCTGAAACGGGTCGGGTTGTTTCGAGACCCAAACGAGTTTTAGGTCGAAATGGGTCATGGGTCGAACATGTCAGTGTTTTTAGTCTAGTCTGACTGTTCGGGTCTAAATGGGTCAGGTCGGATCGGGTCGAGACCCGTTTCTCGAAGTTTCGTGATATGCATTTTAATTTTCAACATCGCAAATTTTTTCCAAAATTACGCGTTTCAATTTTCAGATTTACGTTTTAGTTTTCAGATTCTCGCGTTTCAATTTTCAGGTATGTGATTATATTAGATGATGTTTCGTCTATAGAACTGTGGACTAAAATAAGAACTGCATTTCCCGACAATGGTGTTGGAAGTATAATTATATTCACAACCAGAAATGAAAATGTAGCAAATTCAGTAGGACCCGGAAAGCATGTTCTTCGCCTAGACCCTCTTGGTGAGGATGATTCATGGGAGCTTTTTTGTAGAAAGGCTTTTTGGAGTGATTTAGATCATTTTTGTCCGATAGAACTAAAAGTGTTAGCTCAAGCGATTACTAAAAAATGTGAAGGTTTGCCACTTGCCATAGTCGCAATTGGAAGCCTTGTGGGCTCGAAAAACAAAAACCCCGCCGAATTGAAGAAAATATATGATAGCCTTAATTGGGAATTGAGTAATAATCCTGCGCTCAAAAGCGTTAAAGGAATCCTTTCATTGAGCTTTAATGATCTACCATTTTATCTAAAGCATTGTTTCTTGTATTGTTGTGTTTTTCGTGATGGGTATCCGATTAAGAGAAAAAAGCTTATAAGATTATGGGTTGCAGAGGGGTTTATTTTGGAAAGAAAAGGGATAACAGTAGAGGAAGTAGCAGAGGAGTACGTTACAGAACTCAGTATTCGAAGTATGATTCAAGTCACTGAGACTAATGCTAGTGGTAGGGTCAAGACATTTCGAGTTCATGATGTTATGCGAGAACTTGCAATGACAAGATCTAAAGAAGATAACTTTTGTTCAATGTATGATGAAAGGGAGACAAGGCATATAAGTAAAGTACAACGTCTCTCTGTACATAACACAGACGGAAATGTTATTTTTAAGAAGACGTTGTTGCGCCATCTTCATGCTTTTTTCGTGTTTCAGATAGGGGCAAACTCGACTTTTTCCATGAACGCGGTATTGTCTAGCTTTAAGATGCTAAAAGTCCTAGAGTTGGAAGGAGTGTCTATTGGAAAAATCCCGAAAGCTGTTGTTCATCTATTCAACTTGAGGTATTTAAATCT
Source organism: Rutidosis leptorrhynchoides (assembly GCF_046630445.1). Classification (NCBI taxonomy): domain Eukaryota; kingdom Viridiplantae; phylum Streptophyta; class Magnoliopsida; order Asterales; family Asteraceae; genus Rutidosis; species Rutidosis leptorrhynchoides. The sequence goes on from NC_092334.1 coordinate 76,056,563, forward strand.
TCGAGAAACCAACATTAAAAAACTTCCAAAGTCTATCGAAAGGTTGAAAAATTTGCAAACACTTGATGTCAGAAACACGAACCTTGAGAAGTTACCAAGTGGGATTTCGAATATACCAAGACTGCGTCAACTGCTTTTATGTCGACCGAAGACATCCCATCTTCATTGTGGTTTAAAGGTACCTGCGGATATAACGAATGTAAGAAGTTTACAGACTTTAGCCTTGATTGAAGCAGAGGAAGAACTCATCCAGAAAATTGGATCATTAAGTGAACTAAAACGATTGGATATAACGAAGCTGAAAGCAGTTGATGGGCCGAAATTTTGCAGTTCGGTTAAAAAGATGACAGATCTTCGACGTTTAAGTATAACAGCTAGTACAGAAAGCGAAAAACTTGTGCTTGACGGATTATCGTTACCACCAATGTTTCTCCAGAAGCTGACATTGGTTGGGCAGTTGAGTAGGTTGCCTTCATGGCTGAAATCGTTAGCAAATTTAACTCATCTTTACTTGTGTTGTCCTAGTTTAGGCGACGATGTACTTTCACCCATCCAAAATTTACCAACTTTAGCCTTTTTAGAAGTCAAGAATGCTTGCGAATGCAGGCTTTTGCATTTCATTTCAGGCGGGTTCCCAAAGCTGACCATATTGCGGTTATTGGAGCTCGTAGAGCTCAGTGGTGTAAGTATAGAGAACGGTACATTGGCGAATATTAAGGAGTTGAGCTTAATTCGATGTGGAGAATTGAGATCATCGTTACAAGGCATTGAACACCTTACTAATCTTCAAAAGTTACACCTCGAAGAAATGCCAACAGAATTTGTTCATCGGTTGCGAAGTGATGATCTTGCAAATGTTCGACACATAACCACAATAAGCGTAGTTACATTCGAAATTTAACATTTGAGTGTTGAATGACCGAATCTGAATGAGCACTATGAGTATTCTAGGACTTTATAGTATATCTTTAACAAGTTTGAATCATATTTGGTTGTTTGGAAATGAAACTTCAGAGTAGCAGATGTTTTGAGTGTGCAAATTAACTTAAATTAGTACATGATGTAACATAATGATCTATTATTGCTTAATTTGTGATTATATTTGCCAGATATTTGATGATTTATTATATTATATATAAGCCAATTATATGTTTAGCAAGTTGAAGTGCTGCAAGCATACATTGGTCACAACCAGCATGCTACAGTCTGTTACTGTGCTATGAAGTATTTGATACGAACCAAATGCTTGTATCGTTATAAGACCACTCCCAATGATGTGTTAGACAAATTAGGTTAGGCCCAAGTCCGATTGTGGACTTGGGTCCGTTAGGGTTTTCTAGGTTACCTTGTATCACTATAAATACCGCATCAATAATCAATAATATTTACAAGTTCAATCATTCTATATGGTATCGCCTAGTTCCACTATTCTTCCTCAAAAATTAGTCAAATATCCTTATCAACCATCTAAAAACCTACCCTCTGCCGTTATGAAGAAGAAAAAAATATCACCGATAAACACTTTGACAACATTCCAGCTACTACTATGTCAATTTTATTTTTCTTTAAAGAATGGGGATACGATAATCAATTAAAAAAGCCCTGCTACCCTACTCACAGTGAACAAATGCAATTTTTATAATTTATAGTGCGAATGAAACTTAAATGCAAATTAGTTAGTTAATTAGTGTTCGTGATTGCTTATTACAGATTTGTTAGATATGAAGAAGTATTTAAAACTAATAAATGGTGTTTGCTCAAATGTGAGCACATGTTCCAAAACGTGAAGATATTGATCCAGTACTTTGAAATTGTTTGAAAATTTGATGTCACATTTGGTGACATAATGTCACTATTGGTGACATCTAAATTTGGTTCTCACGGTATGGATTTCCAGAACATGAATTGTTTTATTAGGAATTATATTCTAATTAGGAGTCCGTATACGATTTGGATTCTGGTTCTAGAATATCTTAGCTTGCTCCCTAAGCTATTGTTTTCTCCTATAAATATAACCCCATGTAACCTGTAAATGTGTGCACGAAAATTATAGTGAAGAATCTCTGGTTTGCGCCCGTGGAGTAAATCTTTCTCCGTGTTTTGGAGTTGAGATATAACGACGTTAAATCTCGTGTCGTTTACATTTATCGTTATGCTTTATTTTATCGTTTATCGTTCGTGGGTTTGGTGATTGGTTTAAATCATCGGTCTTGTTTGGGTCCATAATTCCTAACAAGTGGTATCAAGAGCTCATGGTTTCGAGTGGGAGCGATGGCGATTTGAAAGCATGATGAACGAACGACGGGTTTGTACAACATGTATCGAGATCAAAGGGCATAGTTGAAGAGATCGCGAAGAACTCACGGGTATATCTATGTACTCATGAGATAATCTATTAAAATTGGTCTATGATTATAATAGATTATTGTGGTGATTCGCGTGATAATGGAATCGGTGGTCGGATCGATAGTTTTTTGTTGTGAAAGAGATTTTTCAAAAATTCGGAATTCTGGCGTAACTGTGGTAGAAAATTCGTAGCGGTTTCTTTAACCGTTGGATCTCCATGATTTTTTAACCGTAGGTTGAAGATTCATAGATCTAGTCATGTACCAAATTTAAAAGTGATCAGACGATTGAATTGGTAGATCAAATTTTCCGAAGTTGCAGTAACTCGGTTTAGGGTTTAATTGCCGAGCTGTGGTCGAAAATTCATAGAGGGTTCGTTAACCGTCGGATCGTCTTGAAACTTTTTATGTAGGTGGTAGATATGTAGGTCTAAAACATATCCAATATTCGTAGCGATCGGACCGTTCAATTTAGAGATATATTTTTTTCGAATTTTGCAGCCGCCAGGAAAAACCCTTTTGGGGTTTGTTTGCGCAGCTGTGCGAGAAAATTAATTGTGGGTTCGTCTACCGTTGGATCGGCTTGAATTTTGGGCTGGTGATTCTACACACATAGATCTAGTTATCGTAAAAATTCGAGGCTGATCGACTGTTGGATTTTCAGATACGATTTTTTGAATTTGGGCAGTTTCAGGGTTGAACTTTTTCATGTTTGATGACGCGAGTGCGAGACGGTTTTTTTTGTCTCGTGAAACTTCAAGCGATACGACCTGTGTTTTCAAAGATGATGGTTTGTTATGGGAGCTCAGGAGGTTGTTTTTATCTCGGGTTAGAGCGGTTAGATAACGAACAAGATGCATCGAGTCGAAGTCGACAGTGGGAGTTATCGGTGGAAGTTGGTGCTTGCGTGTTATGAAACTGGGTGACCAAGCGTATGGTCGGATATTCCAAGATGATTGGGTTATCATGGAACTTGAACTTTCTAGGATCGTTGAGGGTGTCGGGAACTCGGTTGAGTTTAGTAATCGACGAAAGTTATCGAGCTAGTGGGAGTTAGTCAACTAGTAGAGTGGTGGAGATAATTATACGACGTTGTTCTCCAAAGTTCTCAAGATAGTGTGATGATTCCGGGTAACACTAGGGATTTGAGTGCTTGTTTTACTCTCCGATGGCAAAGAAATTTGCGACTGACAAGTGGTACGAACCAAGTTTCTTCTCGAGTAGCCGCGGTTTTATTTCTTACTCGTACAGTGAGAGCGTTGGGATGAGAAGATGGGTTTGTGAAATTCATAGCTATGAGGAGGTCGGTGTATTAGCGAGAAAGCGGAAAGTTAAAAAGTTAGTAGATTTCGAGGTTGTGACTGTGTTCTCACTATAGCCTAGATGAAGTCTACGAGGGCGTCTTTTGGATATTCTGATTGCTGGAAAGGAAAATCATAGATAGACGGTGAAATCCTGTACGAGGGTGATCATTGACATGTGTGTTCGGGATTGGACATGTCTAGAGTGATTGGTGAGGCGGTATAGTCTCATGAAGAATCCTATAAATGAAGAGTCGCATACTTCAGTTGGTATTCTAGTGTAAGAAGATGATCTTCGTATTAGAAGATGGTGATAAAAGAAACCGAGATGGCCCAAGCTAGTAACTAAGAGATTGGATTATCGCTCAGCGGTGTTTTTTGGTTTCGAAAGACTTCATTTGCTCGTGGGTTAACGAGTAAAATACGGCGTGATTCGGGTGTCTCATCCGGCGGTATCAAAAAGGAGTTGTTAATCGGCTAATCTAGGGCTATTGTGGGTTTGTTTGAACGTAGTTGATAGGTGTGATGGATTTTCTGTTGAAGATCGGTGTGGAGTTTATTTAAATACTCCTTCAAGTGGGAGATTGTTAAATATGAAGAAGTATTTAAAACAAATAAATGGTGTTGGCTCAAATGTGAGCACATGTTCCAAAACGTGAAGATATTGATCGAGCACTTTGGAATTGTTGAAAAATTTGATGTCACATTTGGTGACATAATTTCACTATTGGTGACATCTAAATATGGTTCTCACGGTATGAATTTTCAGAACATGAATTGTTTTATTAGGAATTATATTCTAATTAGGAGTCCGTATATGATTTGGATTCTGGCTCTAGAATATCTTAGCTTGCTCCCTAAGCTATTATTTTCTCCTATAAATATAACCTCATGTAACCTGTAAATGTGTGCACGAAAATTATAGCGAAGAATCTCTGGTTTGCGTCCGTGGAGTAAACCTTTCTACGTGTTTTGGAGTTGGGATATAACCACGTTAAATCTCGTATCGTTTACATTTATCGTTATGCTTTATTTTATCGTTTATCGTTCGTGAGTTTGGTGATTGGTTTAAATCACCGATCTTGTTTGGGTCCATAATTCCTAACAAGATTCTATGTAGTGAAAGGGTGACATCATGTGTATTTAAATGCTAAAAAAACATCAAATTACTGATTTTAATATATCGATATAATCACTACTAGTTTAATGACCCGTAAATTCACGGGTTTGCTAAAAACTATTGGGGATTATCACCAAAATGCCCTTTTTTTAAGCATGTTGACTGACAGCCCTTAAAAAAAAATTGACAATTTGCCCTCGCAAGGCGCAAGACTCCTTGCGTCCTTGCGACCTTGCGTCTTTGCGACCTTGCGACATTGCGACCTTGCGTGTTTCCTTAAAAGAACTAGTTAAATGAAACTTTTGCGTTCACTGTTCCCTTACAACCACAATCATACGCAAACTGCTCTCTGGTGCCCTTTCGCTCGTCACTCGCAAGATCGCCATCAAGCTTGCTTACGTTCTCCCAAACACTCGCAAATCACTCGAAAAATCATCATCATCATCCTCACGTCATCCTCCTCACATCTTCATCCTTACTAGGTCATCTTCATCCTTCCATCTTCGATCTTCCCGAGTACAAGCGAGCTTCTACGCCACCAACATCATCGAATCACCATCATTGCTCACTATGTCTCAAGAACAGGTTAGATTTGTTAGATCTATGTTATATTATTCATCGATCTACTTTCGAGTTCTTATATTTATGTGCTAAAACAAAGTTTTAGCATGCCAACTGTTCCATAAAATGTGTCAACGAAATGTGTTTGTATTTTGTGTTTTTGTTTGTATATTATTGATATTGCTTACGATACCCAGGTATTTTTGCTAGATTTAAGTTGTGTAACTCTGTTGATATATAGACGCAAGACAATTCTTGCGTCTTTGCGTATGCCTCACATTGTACGCAAGGTGATATTTGCGTCTTTGGGTATGGTATAAGTTTAACTTTGCATATGCACACAAGATAGACCTTGCGTCCTTGCGGCTCGTGTATAGGTTACGCAAGGTACACCTTGCGTCCTTGCGTCTCAAAAACCCATACGCAAGTTATTTCTTGCGTCCTTGCGCCTGTATGATTTTCTTCTGATGTTCTTCTGACTTTTATAGGGCTATGTGGAAGGTAAATTGACCATGAAGAATATGTTGACCGTGATTCCTCAGGTCAAGAAAATGTTGACTGTACAACAAGAAAAACTATTTAGAAGTACATGCTTTGGCCCCTGGTTAGATCTTTCATACACGGGTAATGATCCTGGACTAGTACATGCCATGCTCCAACGGAAATGTGAGCGTTCATCAAAATTGGATGCTAGTAAGTACCCGGAAGAGCAACAAGATATATGGTTTCATTTTTCTCCTAATTTTATGATTAGATTTGGTCGGCGTGAATTTTGTTTAGTCACCGGATTTTTGTTTGGTAGCCGGACGGACATGGCACATTACATCCCTTGAAATTATGAATCTAAGACCGCACCCATTAGACGGCGTTGTTTTCCAGAGCGTGCCGATGCCAGCAACATTTTGGTTAGTGATATACAAAACATCCTTATCAAAAAACAAGGTGACGTAAAGGTTCCCAAGGTTAGTGACAATGATATCGTTCGACTAGCTATAATTTTGATCGTAGAGAGAGCGTTTATGGGGAAGCAGGGGCAACATGTTGTTAGTAAACAGTTTCTATGGTTGGTTGAAGATTTCAATAAGGTGAACGCGTACCCATGGGGGTCTCGTATTTGGGATGCTACTTACTCAGAGGTTAGCGAAGGTTTTGAGGTTCGAGAAAGCCAATTAGAGAGTGGGGGTGGAAAGGCGTACACTTTGGCTGGTTTTATGTGGGCATTTAAGATTTGGATCCTCGAGGCATACCGTCGTACCATTAAGAGTTTTGCAACCAAAACTGACAAGGATGGAGTACCAAGAGCTTTATTTTGAAAGCGTTCATCTGCTGAAACCTTTACAGTGTCTGACTACCTAAAGCTTTTACATATAATGGTTAGTTAATGAATGCAATTGCTTTTTATATAGTGTATATATAGTAGTTTATGTTTGATCTCACGCAAGATACACCTTGCGTCCTTGCGTCGGACGCAAGAATGTGCTTGCGTCCTTGCGTGTGGTCCATAGGTTTAACTTGTTTCAGGTGTAAGAATCATTCTTGCGTCCTTACGTGTGTCGCAAGTTTACACTTGCGTTCTTGCGTCCGGACGCAAAATAAACTTTGCGTGCTTGCGTGTAGACGCAAAATTAATTTTGGTTGCTTGCGTCCTTTTATATTTACTAATATAAGTTCATTTCAGGATGATTGTCCGAAGAAAAAAAGACCTTTTCGTTCTCTACAGCCATCTGAGATAGAGAGAGCTTGTCAATGGTGGATCCAGAGTTCCTCTTACTTTCAAGGAGAGGTTGTTGAAGACGAGGAAAATACACAAGATGATAATCTAGTTGATGAGGAGTTGGGTGGAAGTTTGAAGGAATTATTGCAGGAGGAGTCAGAGCAGACCTCGGCCCCTCATCCAACACAAAAAGCCAACAATTTGCAGGAATTATTGCGTATGGTTAATGTGTTGACTAAGCGGGTGGATGATCAAGAAAAGGAGTTGGCTGATTATTAAAAGAAGCTTGATAATCATGAAAAACGTTTAATGGAACAGGAACACCAGGAACACCATCAGGTAAATAGGCGCAAGGTTGTTTGCGTCCTTGCGTCTTACTTGTAATATAGGTGCAAGGTTTTCCTTGCATCCTTGCGCCTAACGCTATCGCAGACGCAAGGATCTGTTTGCGACCTTGCGTCTTGTGTTTTATTAATTATCTCTACTTATTTTTTGCGTTTTGTTTATTATAGTATGTTGATAACGAGGATGCATGTGTGGATCCTCGATCTTTCTCTGACAATGATACATCTCCGAGGGTTGTTAGACGTGGGAAAAGAGAAAGAAGACCCACTCATGTTTTAAACTCCCCTTTCACAACACCGGGCTACAGAAAACTATGAGAGAAGGTATGTCTTTAACATTCACCAGGCGCAAGGTTTTATTTGCGTCCTTGCGTATCATGTTTAAATGACCTTGCGTTTTGCGTTTTGTGTTACGCGAGATATATCTTGCGTGTTTGCGTCTGCATTACACATACGCAAGACTATCCTTGCGTCCTTGCGTATGTTTGCTGACTTATAGATATTATACAGTTGTCTGACGAAGTAGCATCGAGAGTAAAAAGGCTGAAAGTTTCTCATCAAGTGACTAAAGAAGCTGAGAATGCGTTGTCAATGGATACTGAAAAGCCTACAGAAAAAGCTGTTGATAAACAAGATGAGAATGTGGCTCTGGTGTCACAAGATGGTGATTTGTCACTTGATAAACAAGTTGTTGATACTGAAAAGCCTACAGAAGAGCCTAAAGAAACTGGTGATTTGCCATTGGTTAGTAAAGCAGAAAAACAACCAGATCAGATTGAGGTGAGTGTATGACGCAAGGATCTCCTTGCGTCTTTGCGTATACTTCAATTTTGGACGCAAGACTTACCTTGCGTATTTGCGTCTGCATTACACAGTTTCCTTGCGTGGTTGCGTATACTTCACTGATGGACGCAAGACCTACCTTGCGTATTTGCGTCTGCATTACACAGTTTCCTTGCGTGGTTGCGTATACTTCACTGATGGACGCAAGACCTACCTTGCGTATTTGCATCTGCATTACACGGACGCAAGACAATTCTTGCATCTTTATTACTAATATTTTTTACTTTACACAGAAAAAGGAAAGGAAGAGAAAAAGGAAGGAAAAGGATTGGGTTGGTGAGGAGGAAATTTGGTCCATGGTTGATAAATTTATAAACGATCAAGGAACTTTGCCACCACCACCACCAAATGCATGGAGAGATCAAAGGAAGCATGTGGGGCCAGCAAAAGATTTGAAATCAGTGATCCTCAATAAGCAAGATGTGATGACCCGGAAATTTCCGATCAAATTTAAACTTTAATCTTTATATGTTCCTGACACGATAACCAAAATCTGTAATGTTGAGTCTCGAAAGTGTTGAAATCTATAATCATGTAATCAATTACCCTTCTGACTACTCCCGACGATTCACGAACCATTGTGTGTAAGTAAATATGTAAATAAATATATATATATATATATAAGTGTATATATGATATTCCGAGTTAATAAAATAAACTTTAAGCAATCGGAATTAAACATATAAAATAATAATCAATTAAGCATTTATATATAAATCTATACATAATATTATTATGAACCTATATGTATATGTGTGATTCTATTTATACTTATTAAAGGTATATTATGATATATATATATATATATATATATATATATATATATATATATATATATATATATATATATATATATATATATGTGTGTGTGTGTGTATGGGATATTGCAAATTCAATAAAAGTTACTACATAATGTAAATATAAAATTACATAAACAATTACTTAATATTTTAATATATATATGAAATGTGATAGATATAATTTGTTATAGTGTTATTATCAATAATAATATTATTAATAATATTGGAAACATTATAAGTTAAAATTTTTATTATTAAAAATAATATTGGAAATATTATTATCAAAAACATTATTATTATTATTATATTATATTATAAAGTGTTATTATTATTATCTATAACATTGAGAATGTTATTAGAATTATATTTATTAATTTATAACACTAAATATAAAATACATATAATATAATTACAAATATAAAAAAAACATATATATATATATCTATACACATATACTGATATATATACTTATTATTATTATCTATACATATATATTGTTATTAATTTATAATTACTGTTATATATACATAAATACGAATAAAGTAATCAACATTATATATTATATACGAATACATACGATATACAGATATATAAAAATCAAATACAGATTTACATCCTTTTCTACACTGTATTTGATTGGTACTTTTAGATTCTGATTATTGAACTTGATCCACCAATTGGTACCATTCTGTTAGGCATCTTTATCAGAAAAACTATTTGATTAAAAGCTTATGTACTTCTTGTCTTCAATTTGTTAAGTGTCGATATCAATTCACCTTACTACAATTGTGATCAATTATAGAAGCCTCATTCGGTAGACAATCACCATTCAACCACCACACCCTTATTACTACACTTGTTGTTGCTGCTCGATGAAGTACCTCACAACTTTTCACCTCCAATCACTTTAATCACCAAACTCCACCGTTGTTGAGTCTATTGTTGCTGCTATGTTGGCGTGTTTTGTGAAGATTACAGTCGATCCCAGTTGTTGCTACATCCATTTCTGTTTGGGTTCACAACCAAGGGCCAACAATCATGAAGTCCAACCTATAACAAACTATCACCACCCCACGCTGATCACAACCACTATCGACCCCATCAAAACCCACAACAAAGATGTAACCTAATAAATCTTTATGGCTGCTGCATAAGTACTTCTGTTTCATGATTAATCACAACCATCACTCACCTCCATCACTAGACAACCGTCCACTCTCTACTCTCTCTCCTATTCAAGGCCGTTGAACCACCTTAAAAACCATCAACTACGACACTGTTACCTCTACTGCTAGTCTACTACAGCTTATATGTTTCTGCTTTCTACTTTGGTTCGAGCAAGATAATACAAGGGAAGAAGATGGAATACGTTCACAATTAAGGTTTTATTTTATGTATGGAATATTACATGCCATGCTTTATCAAATTTCTAAAAGATTGGGCAAGTGGGGACTAGATACCGACATGCACCAAATAAACAAAAACCCCACTTGACAAAAGGAGATAGGGACATAATGATGCTAGATTATTATGAGGATCCAATTGATGATGAATAGAGTGGTGACGGTTTGAGTTAGATAATAATAATAATAATTAAAATAATAATAATAATAATAAAACACAAAATAAAAACGGGATCATAAGGATTACAGGAAAACTGGATAGGCATATTGAGTTGTCTCCTTTATTTAATTGGACTTTTGAACTTGGGCTTTATATATATTAGGCTGCAAAGGTTTGGGCTTTAAGCTTTGATCGTGTTACTGTAAGACAATAACGATGATGATACTAGATTAATTAATGAATACGGAATGATTCAAGGATTAGATGATAATGATGATCGTTAAGATAATTAGATGATTAAGATTATGAAATTAAAAAGATGATGATAGATAACAAGATGATGGTGACCCGTTAATATGAAGAAGAAGAAGGCATATGAAGAAGTAGAAAGAATGATGATGAAGATGATTATGAAAGATGGATATGGAGGCTGTGATGATCACGAATTTTTTTTTTCTCTTCTACTGTTGTCGCAGGAACCAAACACAAACCCCACACTCTCTAATTCATCGAATGATTTATTTAATCATGTTATCGGGCTGACCAATTGGGTTTCCAAATCCTAAACAGGTCTTGTTAATATGGGTTACTAATTGGGTTTCACATATTTAAGATGTTGGGCGACCCAAATTGCTGATTCCTGCTGGCTGCTACGATGCATGTGATTGTGGGATTAGAACATGAAGTTGAATATGGAGATTAGATAAAAGAAATTAGAAGCGTAGTTTAAACAGAAAAGCTGTTATGGAGGAGTGGTTAGGATTGTTGCGGTTAGGCGAGAGGTCGTGGGTTCGAGTCTGGCATGGTCATTTTTATTTTGGAATTTTTCTTCAAAGGTAGTAATTCCAATATCGTTATTATTATTTTCATTATTATTATTATTATTACTATTAATATTATTACTACTATTGTTATCATTATTATTAATATTATTATTATTATCATTATTATTATTACTAGTATTAAGTATAAGTATTATTACTATCATCTTATAATTTTTAGTAATATTAGTATTATCATAAAAATTATCATTTTTCAAATTATTACTATTAACAAAAGTTAAATTTTTATATAGTAATAATGAAATACATAAATTTAATAATATAAAAATTATATCACTAATAATAATATATATATTTGTTCGATTACAAGTATATGTTTTAATAAATATATGAATAATATAGGTTCGTGAATCCGAGGCCAACCTTACACTTGTTCATTGATGTTATATGTATTTTTACTACGAAATACAGTATGGTGAGTTCACTTGATTCCCTTTTTTTACTCTTTATATTTTTGGGACTGAGAATACATGTGCTGTTTTTACAACTGCTTTATTAAATGCTTTTGAAATATATTTTGGACTGCGAATACATGAAATACTTTTATGAATGTTTGACGAGATAGACACAAGCAAAACATTCCTCGAATGAATTAGTATGCAGACAGAAGTTCTGCGGATTATTATTGAATTATGTGGAAATGATAATTGCCACCATTGAATTATGTGGACAAGATAATTGCCACCACTGAATTATGTGGACATGATAATTGCCACCATTGAATTATGTGGATATGATAATTGCCACCAGTTGATGTGAATGTTATATATCGAGAGAATGATTTTATACACAGGTTATGTGTATGTTATTTTTGTGCACAAGATATGTGTACGGTTACTATGATTTATGAAAATGGTTTTGTACACGAGAAAGATGTACTGTATTTAAAAGATATAGCATGTACATTACAGGTGGGTATAGGATTCGGGCCCATTTGTACCATGCAGCATTTAAATCTTGTGGTCTATCAAAATGATGAATTTTATTATTTTATGTTAAACCTATGAACTCACCAACTTTTTGGTTGACATTTGAAAGCATGTTTATTCTCAGGTATGAAAGAAATCTTCCGCTGTGCATTTGCTCATTTTAAGGACATTACTTGGAGTCGATCATCGCTCTGGAATCAAATGTTGATAACTTCGTCCAGATGGATTAGGACGGGTCATTTCAGTTGGTATCAGAGCGGTGGTCTTAGCGAACTAGGTCTGCATTAGTGTGTCTGACTGAGAAGTCGTTAGGATGCATTAGTGAGTCTGGACTTCGACCGTGTCTGCATGTCAAAAGTTTTGCTTATCATTTCGTGTCAAAAATTACTTGCTTATCATCCTTAGTCTAGACACATCTTATTGCATTGATTGCATGATTAGTGTATAGATAAAATTCATATCTTAGCATATCTGCTAATTCATATCTTAACGTATCTGTTATTGTAAACTTTGCCTGACATTTCTGTAGATTTTTCCGTAACTTATGGGATTTTAGTATTATATATGCATATGTAAATTATGTACTGCAAGGTACTAATCTACATCCTATAATCTATTTCTTATCAAAAATCCTTCATCTGATTCTACGAGATGAATCCCTCAACCAGTTCGAGTCCCTCAGATTCCAATAACTATTTCGATAGTTATTCCGACAGCTATTCCGATATGGAGTTTCACCTAAGCTCCGAAAGTAGTGTCACCAGAATGAATCAACCAATCATCCAATCCCAATTCATCTGATGGGTTCGTTGTCGACTTAATCAATGGAGACGCGCAGAAGGTGATCCCTTCCACTAACCGAATTCACCTTTTGATGAAGAACCTGAAACATTTACCGGCGAACCTATCCGAAACACCATTTTTAGCCTCATTTCCCGAATATCTCACCACGATTATATCATAATTCAGATTCTAAACCTTATTCATTCGCCCGTTCTTACAGACAATCATCCAGGAGTAATAAGTCAACGAACTACGCGCCCGAGTTGTAGCCTTGAAAAATATGGTGCAAAACGTATCAGCTTCAGCAACATCAATGGCACCAACAGTACCATCAACATCAATACCAGTACCATCAACAATCCATGCCTCAATATCTCATTCTGTACCTTGAATATAATCATCGTACTACGTATCGTTCTATCTATTTTATCTTCGTTCGACATGGCGATTATGTAATCTCTAATGTTTTAGAGATTACATATTCTTATTCTAACGGTAAATCAAATGAGATTAATATTATATTAACTCATTTAATCCATAATTACATCTGAAGAAAATATATATGTATATGTTTTCATAAAGATTGTAATTAAAAATTCTTTTGTACAAACTGTTAATGGTGAAAATATTTTAACGGGTAGGTAATACCCGAGGAATATTTAGATTTCACATTAATAAGTTACACTGTACATTCTTCGAATCCGATTCAACAGTCATTTACTATCAAACTTAAAGCCATAAATATATGTATCCGTTCACTGCACAATAAACATTTTCACCCAATTTCATATTTGGATTTTGATTTACCAGAATCCAACAAGTGGCATAATGAAGAAAACATTGGACAAAATAAAATTTGTTAGAAACAAACGAATTAACTAATCGGAATTTTGTTAAGAATCCACGCTAACTGATCCTAGCTAACTATTCCTAGCTAACTGATTACATTTTATTTATCGCAGTTTAATTATCGCAATTTAATTATCTCAATTTTAATTATCGTAATTTAATTTCTGGTATTTATTTTACGTACTTTATTTATCGTCATTTAATTTCTGTTATTTATTTTACGCACTTTAAATATCGGGACACGTATACAAGGTTTTGACATATCATATCGACGCATATATATATATATTATTTGGAATAACCATAGACACTCTATATGCAGTAATGATCAAGTTCTCTATACAGGGTTGAGGTTAATTCTATAATAATATATATACTTTGAGTTGTGATCGAGTCTGAGACGAATACGGGTCACGATACGTATTAATTAATTTGAATATTATATATTAAACTTTATATAAATTATTGAACTGTCAACTGTGGACTATCGACTGTGCACTAATAAGATTGGATAATTAAAATGATTTTAAATATTAATTATAACATATGAAACTAAACAATACTTCAAGTTTGCCACTTGATTTCATCTTAAACCTCATTTGTATCTTGACGATTACAATCTGCGTTCAAACCTTTCATGATTCTTGAAAATACCTCAATCGAGAAGATGAACCAACCGCACTTCATCTACGGAAGAAAAGATTGATGCACATAGATATGCACCTGAAAAACTCTCGGAACCTGAGTAAACGTTTAACACGTGTCAGTGCTAGCTCCTTTAGCATTGTTATTACCGAAAATAACTTTGCAATTCTTTTTCAAATTGGCCGATTTTGTCACAGCTTCAGCAAGGCAACTTCGACTTTTCGTTCGAAACAACCTTATTAGAACCTTGATATATATGTGTGTGTTCTTTTATTGTACCGGAGAGCCTTTTATATTCCACCATATTACCATCAGCGTTTAATCATCTAAAAAAAAAAACACAATTCTCCTGAAACCACCTCAGATTGATAACCGATGATTCAAATATCGTAGCATTAAATGCAGAGGAAATAGAAAAATTGTAGATGGTCTAAACGGCCAAAAGTTTGATGATAAAGATAGGAGTGTTAGGAACGCTCGATAGAAAATTTGGTACTGGAAACCGGATTGAGCAAACCATGAAGGAGACTCTGAACAAATTACAAGGACTAAACTTGTACATAAAGAAACCTGATGATTCTGTTCTGATGAAATCTTTAACGAATATCTTATTTCTTAATCGCTCTAAATCATCGTGAATGAATATCTTCATCACAATTTGATTCTGAAATCCTAAGATACCATCGTACCTTTCTTTATTAATATCCTCAATATTTCTGAAGATATCTTCATAAATATTCTCGTTCGATATTAATTATCTCTCTGCGCTATCCGTATTATATCATAAAAGGAAACTGTTTTAGTTTCTATATTCTGTGAATCTGCGAATTTAAAATATGAATGTTTTGAAGTAGTGTTGGGAACTGATGCATGAGTTAGTATAATATAATGACACTTGATCAACGTGATTATATTACAGTAGTTCATGCTGAGTTTCTAATGAAACGTGATGATTCACAGTACCATCATCATGTGCCATTTACACGACTCTTGCATTCTACTTAATCTCTAAACATATTAAGAACATATCTTCTTGATAATTCTATCTTTCCGGATATTCTGGTAATTTACCAAATCAAGATCGTGCCATTATGATTTCTTTCTTAGAACATTAACTAGGTTCATTTCAAAATCCATACCTACGAATTCTGGACCATTATTCGCTTGACTTAAGGTCGGGAAGAGAAAACAAAAGCATGAAGCTTCGAAAAATAAGGGAGAATATAAAGCCCGATAACAACACATAAATTACAAACCGTGTATATCAATGTTTATTGCAACATAAAGACACGGGAGGATTAAAAATATTATAACCCCAAGGGCGAAGTAGAAGAAAACAGATTCCTCCGGTAGTAGTTGGAAAAGGAGAATGATTGTTGCAATAGTAAGGATAAGGACAAGAATCAGAAATGGATTAAGCATTTTCACAATCTTTTGGATGTATGAAACTAAGAAAGAAAGAATAAGAATGGTGAGAATAATGGAACGGAAGAGTTAAATTTATAATGGAAATATCAGACATAGTAATCAAGGAAGATCACCCGCATTAAATTTAAGAGGATCCTAACTTCCTTAATTATTGAAGAATCAAATCTTATAAAGATTTTAAAGATTTCTTTAAATTCCTTGAACTCCGAAAATCAATCCTATCTACGTTAAAAGATATGAAGAATCTACATTTACTCTTTTCACTCTTTTACGATAGCTTCACTAATACGCTTCGAGAAATCGAATTATTTTATTCGTATTTCTTAATCATGATAAAACTCTATGTAACAGCTTATATTCGTCATGAAAACATTTTTTTTAGTTAGCCATGACGACCTCGATCAAATTTCGGGACGAAATTTCTTTAACGGGTAGGTACTGTGATGACCCGGGAATTTCCGATCAAATTTAAACTTTAATCTTTATATGTTCCTGACACGATAACCAAAATCTGTAATGTTGAGTCTCGAAAGTGTTGAAATCTATAATCATGTAATCAATTACCCTTCTGACTACTCCCGACGATTCACGAACCATTGTGTGTAAGTAAATATGTAAATAAATATATATAAATATAAAAGTGTATATATGATATTCCGAGTTAATAAAATAAAATTTAAGCAATCGGAATTAAACATATAAAGTAATAATCAATTAAGCATTTATATATAAATCTATACATAATATTATTATGAACCTATATGTATATGTGTGATTCTATTTATACTTATTAAAGGTATATTATGATATATATATATATATATATATATATATATATATATATATATATATATATATGGGATATTGCAAATTCAATAAAAGTTACTACATAATGTAAATATAAAATTACATAAACAATTACTTAATATTTTAATATATATATGAAATGTGATAGATATAATTTGTTATAGTGTTATTATCAATAATAATATTATTAATAATATTGGAAACATTATAAGTTAAAATTTCTATTATTAAAAATAATATTGGAAATATTATTATCAATAACATTATTATTATTATTATATTATATTATAAAGTGTTATTATTATTATCTATAACATTGAGAATGTTATTAGAATTATATTTATTAATTTATAAGACTAAATATAAAATACATATAATATAATTACAAATATAAAAAAAAACATATATATATCTATACACATATACTGATATATACTTATTATTATTATCTATACATATATATTGTTATTAATTTATAATTACTGTTATATATACATAAATACGAATAAAGTAATCAACATTATATATTATATACGAATACATACGATATACAGATATATAAAAATCAAATACAGATTTATAAATACGAATAAAGTAATCAACATTATATATTATATACGAATACATACGATATACAGATATATAAAAATCAAATACAGATTTACATCCTTTTCTACACTGTATTTGATTGGTACTTTTAGATTCTGATTATTGAACTTGATCCACCAATTGGTACCATTCTGTTAGGCATCTTTATCAGAAAAACTATTTGATTAAAAGCTTATGTACTTCTTGTCTTCAATTTGTTAAGTGTCGATATCAATTCACCTTACTACAATTGTGATCAATTATAGAAGCCTCATTCGGTAGACAATCACCATTCAACCACCACACCCTTATTACTACACTTGTTGTTGCTGCTCGATGAAGTACCTCACAACTTTTCACCTTCAATCACTTTAATCACCAAACTCCACCGTTGTTGAGTCTATTGTTGCTGCTATGTTGGCGTGTTTTGTGAAGATTACAGTCAATCCCAGTTGTTGCTACATCCGTTTCTGTTTGGGTTCACAACCAAGGGCCAACAATCATGAAGTCCAACCCATAACAAACTATCACCACCCCACGCTGATCACAACCACTATCGACCCCATCAAAACCCACAACAAAGATGTAACCTAATAAATCTTTATGGCTGCTGCATAAGTACTTCTGTTTCATGATTAATCACAACCATCACTCACCTCCATCACTAGACAACCGTCCACTCTCTACTCTCTCTCCTATTCAAGGCCGTTGAACCACCTTAAAAACCATCAACTACGACACTGTTACCTCTACTGCTAGTCTACTACAGCTTATATGTTTCTGCTTTCTACTTTAGTTCGAGCAAGATAATACAAGGGAAGAAGATGGAATACGTTCACAATTAAGGTTTTATTTTATGTATGGAATATTACATGCCATGCTTTATCAAATTTCTTAAAGATTAGGCAAGTGGGGACTAGATACCGACATGCACCAAATAAACAAAAACCCCACTTGACAAAAGGAGATAGGGACATAATGATGCTAGATTATTATGAGGATCCAATTGATGATGAATAGAGTGGTGACGGTTTGAGTTAGATAATAATAATAATAATAATTAAAAAAATAATAATAATAATAAAACACAAAATAAAAACGGGATCATAAGGATTACAGGAAAACTGGATAGGCATATTGAGTTGTCTCCTTTATTTAATTGGACTTTTGAACTTGGGCTTTATATATATTAGGCTGCAAAGGTTTGGGCTTTAAGCTTTGATCGTGTTACTGTAAGACAATAACGATGATGATACTAGATTAATTAATTAATACGGAATGATTTAAGGATTAGATGATAATGATGATCGTTAAGATAATTAGATGATTAAGATTATGAAATTAAAAAGATGATGATAGATAACAAGATGATGGTGACCCGTTAATATGAAGAAGAAGAAGGCATATGAAGAAGTAGAAAGAATGATGATGAAGATGATTATGAAAGATGGATATGGAGGCTGTGATGATCACGAATTTTTTTTTTCTCTTCTACTGTTGTCGCAGGAACCAAACACAAACCCCACACTCTCTAATTCATCGAATGATTTATTTAATCATGTTATCGGGCTGACCAATTGGGTTTCCAAATCCTAAACAGGTCTTGTTAATATGTGTAACATCCCGCGTTTTTCCGTTAAATTTAATTTTAACACCGTCTTTTTTTTTAAAACATAATCTTTCGTATTTAAATTAATAGTTTCCGTGAGTAACGTTCATTATATTCCCGCTATTTAATTTTGACATCACCCGTTTACTCGAGCGTTTTAAAATATTCGTTTGGTTAATTACCGCTCCCGCTTTGAAACTTGAGGGACCAATCTCGTCACTTGGCCAAATTGGGGCAACTAGTCACCACCTCCCCACCTTCCTCACCATTCAATCACCTCCATCTCTCTCTCTTTCTCTCTAGCAAGAACACACACACAAACACCCAATTCAAACATTCATCATCTAAATTCGGATCGGGAAGCAAACTTCAAAACAAATTACATATTCGTGATCCTCTCTTCATCCTCTACAATTTGATACCAACTTCATCTCGTTTGGGTAACATTTCTAAAACTCTAGATTTCTCTAAATTCGTGTTTTTGATTTGAAATGGTGTTAGTTAGTGTCTATGGCTCGTGTCTAGCATGAATATATGATTTACTTGCTCGATTTGTTGTTTTGAGTAACTAGTTTGAGTTTTTGAAATGGGTTTGCTTAATCCTTGATTTTGGATGAGTTAATGTTGTTAGATTGTTAAAGTTCATGTTTTAATTGTGTTACTAGTATCACTAGCTTCGTTTTGATGTATAGGTTGATTTAGAAAACTTCAAAAACCCGATTAATGATTTTGTGATGTTTGACTAGGGTTTGATAGTTCTTGACATGAACTTTTTGATGCTTAAATGCCATGAAATGGTAATTGTTAGTGTTTAGTGGTAATGTATGCTTCATTACCTTCAAAACGGCATATCATATGTGTAAATTGGATTCCCGGAACTCAAAATGCATTTGATGAACTTGAAACCTTGATTATGAACGTTTAATGCGGTTTTTGGTTGTTGTTAGTGATGAATTGCTTGATGAAATGTGATTAGTTGTTTTCCTTGTCAAATTACCTTTCCAACGATATATGGTATGCATTTTAAATGTTTTCGGTGGATGAAATGTGTTAAATTGTGTTTTGGTTCGAGACTTAGTCTATTTTCTGCAAACAGCATTTTTCCCAGGTATGCGCGGCGCGCGCCGCGCATACCACCGCGCGCCGCGCGAATCCAAAAACCCGGATGAATGGCCCTTTTAGTCAAGTTCTGACCTGGTTTTACACTTGGGTGCGCGCCGCGCAACCCATTGCGCGCCGCGCAAAACCCCCAGGCCAGGCTCTTGTGTTTTTAAATGTTCTCAAAATGTTTCTCGCTTAACCGTAACCCCGATTAACATGAAAATCGGCTATTGTGTTCATATATGATTGCTCATCAGGGGAAAATTGTCGGATACCCGACCCGACCCCGTTGACTTTGACTTTGACCAAGTTTGACTTTTAGTCAAACTTAACCAAACTTTTATGCAAATGTTCTAACATGCTTTTATACGTGATTCTTGCATGAAACTTGACAACATGATTCACATGCTATACTAATCGAGTCGTAACGAGCCATAGGACTAATTGAACACATTTCACCCGACCTTGTGTCGTAACCGGTTAATTGATACAACTTACTTGTTTAGGTCAAGGCTAAGCAACTTTCATGCATACGTTACTTTGTGAAGTACTTTTATACTCGTGCACTCGAGGTGAGATCATAGTCCCATCTTTCAACAACTTTTATACTTTTAAATTATGGGATGAGAAACATATACAGTTTTATACTACATACTTTATTACTTTGAACACAAGTACAAGGAAACAAACATTCCACAGCGAGTTAGAACAAAAATCCTCAATTCGATTATCATTAGTTACACTTGCAGGGTGTAAGCGAGAACTTATATTGTGTGGCCATACGGGTATGACAAACCCTCATTACGGACGGTTCGCTACCGTCTACGGATGAAATATATTTTCGAGAAACAGTGTATGTTCTAACACTATTGTGATGGGGTTCTATGGAAGGAAACGTTAAGTCTTGATAATTGGGTGCTCGCGAACAATACTTTTGGAATGCAAACGATTTTGATAATCAACTATGGGAATACTAAATCTTGTGGTTCAAAAACAACGTTTACAAACACCTATGATTTCACCAACGTTTTTCGTTGACAGTTTTCTATATGTTTCTCAGGTTCATACTTGGCTATTTGATATATGCTTCCGCGTTCACTCATACTTGCTTGGGGTCAAGCATACATGCATACACTCTGATCATTTGCTTGGAGTCAAGATACATACATACATACGCTAGGGATAGCACTTTTGGATTCAAACTTTTGTTTACATACTTACTCTATTTATAGCAACTGTGTTTTTTTTAAACAAATTATGTCGCAAGTTATTTCATTTATACTTTATGACTTTTGTAAACTAAACTTGCAAGTCTTGCACCTTTCAAATGAATGCGACATAATTTTGGTCAAACGAGTCTCATATAGGGACTACGACCACGCAACGGGACCTAAGTTAACGGCGCCGTCAATAACGGTTTTGGTCGGGTCGTTACAAGTGGTATCAGAGCATTGGTTGTAGGGAACTAGGACGTGCATTGGTGTGTCTAACAGAGTCGTTAGGACGCATTAGTGAGTCTAGACTACAACCGGATAGTTAGCATTTGCATTCTGACATACATTTGCTATAGATAGCACTTACTTGACTACTTGTGCATTATACTTGAATCATTCTTAGGCAAACTTTTTTTAATGGTACCCAACCTTCATCATACGAACTCGTATTCCACCACTTTTTGGTAACACACGTAAATTCATGATTCATACACGTATGGATGACGACGACTTCATTAGTCACACTTGTTCGGGAACTCTGTCCCCCGGATTGTTATTTGCCACCGTTTCAACTTACTATCGGTTTTCCACTGGTGTTTCTTGCTATCTACTTTTTGGTGTTACTACCATCACTACCCTAGGTGAGTATCGTCATCACAAATTATCACTACGGTTGCGTAGTTTTTGTTATCATGACTCGTTACTCTTTTCATACATGAATACCTTATTGTCTGACTCGAACCACATTGCCGTGGACAATCATTTATACACTTCCCTCGGGGAACGCTTCTTTATAGTTGCACTAATTCTTTCGATTCAATACGAGTCACGTTAGAGACGTTGTTACACTTTGTGTATTTTAAACTTCACGATTACACGAACTTGAATCTATAGAGTGATGTGGGAATGGAGGTATGAGTTAGCGTAATATAACGACACTCGATCAACGTGGTTATATTACGGTAAGACATACCAAAGTTTCTAGTGACGCGTGATGGTGGTTAGACTCGATCAACCTAAACACCACCATGCGCCATGTACATGACTTCATCTTTTCAGGTTTGGACATCCGAAAACTCCGAGAATATTTATAACAACCATACCGGGGACACACCTTCAATTATTGTCGAATTATATTTATGCTTCCGAATGAATTACCGATTCCATTCGACTTCAACCATATGTCGCACGGGTATACTAGCTCGTCCTCGCGCAGTCTTATTGACTAACTACAATTTACTCGTTATGCTCACATCGGGGCGGAAACTTCTCTTGCATCACCCTCGTACTTCCGGTTCAGGAGGTCCTTATTCTAAATTCTCAAAGGAGAGCGACTCTTCACGTCATACAAGTATTCGCCGCGAGGGTGGATAGTCCTAACAATCGTTTTCAAAACCCGATAAGAACTTGCCCCGACGAACGTTTTTGGAAACCGATAAATCTTCCGCGACACGAATTTTCTTGAGAAACTTGTCCTAGCTAACGTTTTCAATTCCTAGCAAACTTGTTCTATATGCCTTAGGGAAATGTACCCCGTTTCGGATCGAGATCCTCGTTTCACTTCTAGATTTTGGAGTACCTTACAAAAAGCCTCGAGACCGCGTTTAGACATGGGTACCGCGTATCATCCACAAACCGACGGACCAAGCAAACATATGATTCAAACCTTGGAAACCGTAATACGAATTTGTATTACTAACTTCAAATTTACTTGAGGAAAGTATTTTCCTTTAGCTTAATCCTCGTACTACAATGATCTTCATTCGAGTTTTAACGTCATACCTTTTGAAACCACATGTGACCGGAAACGTCATTCTCCTTTGACGAACCAAGTAAACGATGATCAATTCACCGGGGCCGAGTTTATTCATGAGCAACCGAGAAAATTTATTCATATTCAGGTAAAACCCTACGCGACTCGTAATCACCAAGAGCTACGCCGATGTTAGACGTAAACGTTTCAAATTCCACGTGGGAAACCGCGTCACGTTAAGAGTCGTACCTTGGAAAGGTGCAATCCGTTTCGGGAAAACGTAGGAAGCTAAATCCGTGATATTTTATCCTTTTGAAATCTTGGGGCGTTTTAGACTCGTTGCTAGCCGTTTAGATTTTCCGGCTCATTTCGAGTCTCCGTTTATCCTACATTCGATGTATCAACTTAAAGACGTGTTTTGCGAAACGAGAACTTGTTATCTCCTTTGATGAACTCACTATCGACGATAACCCTCACTTCCTAGGAGGACCGGTTGAAACCATGAATCGTGAAGCCAAACCTTAAAACAACATACGACCCCGACCTTCAAGTTCGTTGAAATGCTCAAGGACGTACCTTCACTTATTCGTAGAATTTACAACGCAAGATCTCGAGTAAGATTCAACAACTACTACTTCCAACTAAATTTCGGGACGAAATTTCTTTTGAGGCGTGGATAATGTAACATCCCGCGTTTTTCCGTTAAATTTAATTTTAACACCGTCTTTTTTTTTAAAACATAATCTTTCGTATTTAAATTAATAGTTTCCGTGAGTAACGTTCATTATATTCCCGCTATTTAATTTTGACATCACCCGTTTACTCGAGCGTTTTAAAATATTCGTTTGGTTAATTACCGCTCCCGCTTTGAAACTTGAGGGACCAATCTCGTCACTTGGCCAAATTGGGGCAACTAGTCACCACCTCCCCACCTTCCTCACCATTCAATCACCTCCATCTCTCTCTCTTTCTCTCTAGCAAGAACACACACACAAACACCCAATTCAAACATTCATCATCTAAATTCGGATCGGGAAGCAAACTTCAAAACAAATTACATATTCGTGATCCTCTCTTCATCCTCTACAATTTGATACCAACTTCATCTCGTTTGGGTAACATTTCTAAAACTCTAGATTTCTCTAAATTCGTGTTTTTGATTTGAAATGGTGTTAGTTAGTGTCTATGGCTCGTGTCTAGCATGAATATATGATTTACTTGCTCGATTTGTTGTTTTGAGTAACTAGTTTGAGTTTTTGAAATGGGTTTGCTTAATCCTTGATTTTGGATGAGTTAATGTTGTTAGATTGTTAAAGTTCATGTTTTAATTGTGTTACTAGTATCACTAGCTTCGTTTTGATGTATAGGTTGATTTAGAAAACTTCAAAAACCCGATTAATGATTTTGTGATGTTTGACTAGGGTTTGATAGTTCTTGACATGAACTTTTTGATGCTTAAATGCCATGAAATGGTAATTGTTAGTGTTTAGTGGTAATGTATGCTTCATTACCTTCAAAACGGCATATCATATGTGTAAATTGGATTCCCGGAACTCAAAATGCATTTGATGAACTTGAAACCTTGATTATGAACGTTTAATGCGGTTTTTGGTTGTTGTTAGTGATGAATTGCTTGATGAAATGTGCTTAGTTGTTTTCCTTGTCAAATTACCTTTCCAACGATATATGGTATGCATTTTAAATGTTTTCGGTGGATGAAATGTGTTAAATTGTGTTTTGGTTCGAGACTTAGTCTATTTTCTGCAAACAGCATTTTTCCCAGGTATGCGCGCCGCGCATACCACCGCGCGCCGCGCGAATCCAAAAACCCGGATGAATGGCCCTTTTAGTCAAGTTCTGACCTGGTTTTACACTTGGGTGCGCGCCGCGCAACCCATTGCGCGCCGCGCAAAACCCCCAGGCCAGGCTCTTGTGTTTTTAAATGTTCTCAAAATGTTTCTCGCTTAACCGTAACCCCGATTAACATGAAAATCGGCTATTGTGTTCATATATGATTGCTCATCAGGGGAAAATTGTCGGATACCCGACCCGACCCCGTTGACTTTGACTTTGACCAAGTTTGACTTTTAGTCAAACTTAACCAAACTTTTATGCAAATGTTCTAACATGCTTTTATACGTGATTCTTGCATGAAACTTGACAACATGATTCACATGCTATACTAATCGAGTCGTAACGAGCCATAGGACTAATTGAACACATTTCACCCGACCTTGTGTCGTAACCGGTTAATTGATACAACTTACTTGTTTAGGTCAAGGCTAAGCAACTTTCATGCATACGTTACTTTGTGAAGTACTTCTATACTCGTGCACTCGAGGTGAGATCATAGTCCCATCTTTCAACAACTTTTATACTTTTAAATTATGGGATGAGAAACATATACAGTTTTATACTACATACTTTATTACTTTGAACACAAGTACAAGGAAACAAACATTCCACAGCGAGTTAGAACAAAAATCCTCAATTCGATTATCATTAGTTACACTTGCAGGGTGTAAGCGAGAACTTATATTGTGTGGCCATACGGGTATGACAAACCCTCATTACGGACGGTTCGCTACCGTCTACGGATGAAATATATTTTCGAGAAACAGTGTATGTTCTAACACTATTGTGATGGGGTTCTATGGAAGGAAACGTTAAGTCTTGATAATTGGGTGCTCGCGAACAATACTTTTGGAATGCAAACGATTTTGATAATCAACTATGGGAATACTAAATCTTGTGGTTCAAAAACAACGTTTACAAACACCTATGATTTCACCAACGTTTTTCGTTGACAGTTTTCTATATGTTTCTCAGGTTCATACTTGGCTATTTGATATATGCTTCCGCGTTCACTCATACTTGATTGGGGTCAAGCATACATGCATACACTCTGATCATTTGCTTGGAGTCAAGATACATACATACATACGCTAGGGATAGCACTTTTGGATTCAAACTTTTGTTTACATACTTACTCTATTTATAGCAACTGTGTTTTTTTTAAACAAATTATGTCGCAAGTTATTTCATTTATACTTTATGACTTTTGTAAACTAAACTTGCAAGTCTTGCACCTTTCAAATGAATGCGACATAATTTTGGTCAAACGACTCTCATATAGGGACTACGACCACGCAACGGGACCTAAGTTAACGGCGCCGTCAATAACGGTTTTGGTCGGGTCGTTACAATATGGGTTACTAATTGGGTTTCACATATTTAAGATGTTGGGCGACCCAAATTGCTGATTCCTGCTGGCTGCTACGACGCATGTGATTGTGGGATTAGAACATGAAGTTGAATATGGAGATTAGATAAAAGAAATTAGAGGCGTAGTTTAAACAGAAAAGCTGTTATGGAGGAGTGGTTAGGATTGTTACGGTTAGGCGAGAGGTCGTGGGTTCGAGTCTGGCATGGTCATTTTTATTTTGGAATTTTTCTTCAAAGGTAGTAATTCCAATATCGTTATTATTATTTTCATTATTATTATTATTATTACTATTAATATTATTACTACTATTGTTATCATTATTATTAATATTATTATTATTATCATTATTATTATTACTAGTATTAAGTATAAATATTATTACTATCATCTTATAATTTTTAGTAATATTAGTATTATCATAAAAATTATCATTTTTCAAATTATTACTATTAACAAAAGTTAAATTTTTATATAGTAATAATGAAATACATAAATTTAATAATATAAAAATTATATCACTAATAATAATATATATATTTGTTCGATTACAAGTATATGTTTTAATAAATATATGAATAATATAGGTTCATGAATCCGAGGCCAACCTTACACTTGTTCATTGATGTTATATGTATTTTTACTACGAAATACAGTATGGTGAGTTCACTTGATTCCCTTTTTTTACTCTTTATATTTTTGAGACTGAGAATACATGTGCTGTTTTTACAACTGCTTTATTAAATGCTTTTGAAATATATTTTGGACTGCGAATACATGAAATACTTTTATGAATGTTTGACGAGATAGACACAAGCAAAACATTCCTCGAATGAATTAGTATGCAGACAGAAGTTCTGCGGATTATTATCGAATTATGTGGAAATGATAATTGCCACCATTGAATTATGTGGACATGATAATTGCCACCATTGAATTATGTGGACATGATAATTGCCACCATTGAATTATGTGGATATGATAATTGCCACCAGTTGATGTGAATGTTATATATCGAGAAAATGATTTTATACACAGGTTATGTGTATGTTATTTTTGTGCACAAGATATGTGTACGTGTGACGATCGCTCCAAATCTATATGGACGAACACATCATTCATTGATTTCATTGCGAGGTATTTGACCTCTATATGATACATTTTGTAAACATTGCATTCTTTTGAAAAGGCACACCATAAATGAATATTTAAATCAAAGGTTTTCGACATCTGATGATTTCTACATATAGACAATCACCATAAATAATAGTTTACAACAGTATTTCCGTTGACAATGCAGTCAAAATAAAATACATGGTGATGATTTGGTGAATGCAGCGTTTCCTTGAAAAATATGTCATGTAAGACTCCATGCACATAGCTTGTCTAACATCTAAGCAAACAGCGGAAGACTTCTAGGAAACCTGAGAATAAACATGCTAACAAGTGTCAACACAAAGGTTGGTGAGTTCATAGTTTTAATGTTTCGTATAATCTGTATATAAAGATGGATCACAAGATTTCAGTTGTTTCATCCAGAAACGTTTATCAAAATATTCTACGAAATTGAGCACCCTGGTAACTAAACTTAACGTATATATAATTTGTACCCTTTGTATAATCATCTTAATAATACACGCAAACCAACGTGTACGCTTTCCAAATAGCATACATCCGTTAAAAGGCTAGTGCTCTAGCTCGGACGGGGATATCAAGCCCTATGGATCCATATACTACTACTCGCGCCCACCAGTTCTTATAACTGGTAGTTACTAGTTACCAAAGCTAAGGGATTTTCGGTTCAAACTCAGTGTAGAATTTAGTATGTACTTGTATCCATTGCGTTTAAAATAAAGTGCATGTATTCTCAGCCCAAAAATATAGATTGCAAAAGCAATTAAAAAGGGAGCAAATGAAACTCACGCATATAAATCTAGTATTTTCAGTATTTATAAACAGTCGCATGTATTCTCAGCCCAAAAATATATTGAGTAAAAGGGATCATATGAAACTCACCTTAGCAGCATATAAAGTCGTTCACCAAAATGTGATCGAAACACGGATTACCAAATAACCGTAGATTTCAACGTATCAATATTGAGATTCAATATTGTAGGAAAGTACGTAGATGCAACGGAGATGATAAACACTAGGTTTGATTCACAAATATACCCCCGAACATTACCCATAATCTCCTTGGCAATAACCCATAATTTCCTTAGCTCTATCCCGCTTGAAAACCATTTTGAAAGTGACACGCTCATGACCTCGTCGTAGTATTTTATGTATAATACTAATTAATAATAATACTACTAATAATAATATTAATCTTAATAATAATAATAATAATAATAATATAATTAATAAATATGTATACGAGTGTAATATGTATGTGTGTAAATAAAATGAACTGACTTCGGCTGAATTTATAGATCCTGACTTGTCCCAGCCCTCCATGCGATCGCATGGGTCTGAGGCACAATGGCCATGCGATCGCATGGCCTCTTTTTCCAGCTCAGGTTTGTTTAACTTCTTCCTCGTCGACATATTTTTATATTATATATATATATATATATATATATATATATATATATATATATATATATATATATATATATATATATATATATATATATATATTATATTTAATTTATATAATTAATTATATATTATATTTAATTCACATGCATAGTTGACTTGAACTTTTCGTTCCGATGACTCGTACGTTTACGCTCGACTTATGTCCCGCTTCCGGTTTCTCGAACGCATTTTCGTACGCTTAGAAAACTCGTTTTTTATGTTTCGTGACACGTACCTTTGTCTAAATATAACCTTAAATTATCTATAAACTATATCACTAGAATTGTAACTTATACACTTGAGTGTTTTGGTCATTTACTTCTATAAATCATCGTCTCGCTATTTGTTAATATATATATATATAATACATACATTTTCATTTTGAAATAGTGTTTTACTGTAGCAAAGTTACTGTAGCAAAGTCAATTTTTACTGTAGCAATTTAATGTAGCAAAGTCAATTTCACTGTAGCAAATAGTGATTTTTGAAAACACTATAGCATTTTGGGTACTGTAGCAATTTGAAAATACTGTAGCAAATTATTATTTTACTGATTCATCTTAAACGTTTTAGTTCACTTATCTAAATATCAATCGAATTAACAAACGAATGTTACTATCGTTTACTAAATAACTTGAAATTATATATATGTATATATCTTTCTTTGATATACATAGATCAGTTTTTAAATACACATTGGAAGTTATTTATAATTAATTTTAATAATAAATATTTCAACCTATCATATATATTCAATTAGATATTTAAACCAATAAGTTTAATGTACGGTATCAAACAATTAATACATTGTTATTTTTTTTCAAGTTATAGTATATATGTATCTATTTACATATAATTGTTCGCGAATCGTCGAAAACAACCGAAGGGTATTTAAATATATAAAAGTAGTTCAAAAATTTTGAGATTTAGTTTTACAGAATTTGCTTATCGTGTCGGAAATGTTAATCATACAAAGATTAAGTTTAAATTTGGTCAGAAATTTCCAGGTCATCACAGTACGGTTACTATGATTTATGAAAATGGTTTCGTACACGAGAAAGATGTACTGTATTTAAAAGATATAGCAAGTACATTACAGGTGGGTATAGGATTCGGGCCCATTTGTACCATGCAGCATTTAAATCTTGTGGTCTATCAAAATGATGAATTTTATTATTTTATGTTAAACCTATGAACTTACCAACCTTTTGGTTGACATTTGAAAGCATGTTTATTCTCAGGTATGAAAGAAATCTTCCGCTGTGCATTTGCTCATTTTAAGGACATTACTTGGAGTCGATCATCGCTCTGGAATCAAATGTTGATAACTTCGTCCAGATGGATTAGGACGGGTCATTTCACAAGATACGCGTTGCATGTTCATTTTCCAAAATGAAACTTTCCTCTTCCTTGATGCTGAGTTTTGGAAACGTTTATTGGGAATTGCATTTTCTGGTTATTTGGAAAACATAGTAAGTTTGTTAATAATTATAAACTTATGGCATGTTTTGTTTTTGCTTTATAACATTCACAATCAACTTGATCTGATTATAGCATATTGATGGATGGGCTACCTTCCTGTTGAGATTTCGGCAGAGGTTTTTGCCCCGAGCTAGCCAGATGTCCTCGAGTCCTCAGTTTCCGATTGCAGATTATACATGTAGTTCTCGATGGATGATTATGCCATTGGGTTTCCTCAATCAACTAGAGAAATTCAAGTCCTTTTATGATGATGACACTCAGGAGGAGGAGAAGGGGGATACATCTAATCCTGAAGCAGAGGGGATCATTAAATCCAATCCCCCAGATTATATGTATTTGATTGGTCTTGGGGATGGTAGTGATGACCTTTATCCATCCCGGGCTGAATGTGATAAGGTTAGTGCTTTTTTTTATATCAACTATCAATTTTGAGTAAACTGTAATAGGCGCAAGACATTTCTTGCGCCCTTGCGTCCGTTCGCAAACACTGTCTTGCGTCCTTGCGCCCAGAACAAGATTAACCTTGCGCCTTCACAATGGACGCAAAGTCAAACTTGCATCCATGCGTCCACACGCAAGGTATGCCTTGCGTCCTTGCGCCCGTCGCAAGGTCAACCTTGCATCCTTGCGTGACTCGCAAGGTCAACCTTGCGTCCTTGCTTATTTATCTTTTATGTTTCTTTGGTTGCAGATTTTGATTCCAGTACATTTTTCAGATCCTGAACATTTTATACTACTCACTTTGAACTTAGATGAACAAAGAGTATTTGTCTATGATAGTTTAAAGGGTTGTTTGAAAAAAGGTCAACTCGAGGCTGTCTTCAAAAACTTGTCAGACAGCTTGCCGATATATTTGAAGGCTATTGATTACTTTAACAAGAAGCAGGACTCACAAATTGTTGACTATTATGAGAACATAAAAGATGTAGAGTTGATGATCGAGGATGCATCGTATGTGCCAATGCAGAGTGGTGGCCATGGTGATTGTGGTGTTTGGGTCTGCCTTCATATGGAGAGGATAGTTTTTGGTTGGGATCAGATTGACAACATTGGAGACCCTAAAAAGGCTGCAAAGGACTATAGAATTCGAATGGCAAGAACATTTTTCCGTGCACGCTTTGATACACAGGAACCACCACCACCAGAGGACTCAAAGGACCCAAAGGTTGTTAAGTAGTTAACTAGTAGATGTAATTATTATACAGTTTTTAGTTAAAACATGTAATTTTTGAATGTAAATAATCTGGGTTAGACGTAAGGCTTTTTTTGCGTCCTTGCTTCTGGTTATTTGTCAGACGCAAGGTGTTGTTTGCGTGCTTGCGTATGTTTGATGGTATACGCAAGGTCTTGTTTGCGTCCTTGCGTCTCCTTAAATGACATACGCAAGATATTATTTGCGTGCTTGCGTATGTTTGATGACATACGCAAGGTTTTTCTTGCGT
This sequence comes from Rutidosis leptorrhynchoides, assembly GCF_046630445.1. Taxonomy (NCBI): domain Eukaryota; kingdom Viridiplantae; phylum Streptophyta; class Magnoliopsida; order Asterales; family Asteraceae; genus Rutidosis; species Rutidosis leptorrhynchoides. The sequence goes on from NC_092334.1 coordinate 76,088,429, forward strand.
CCTTGCGTCTATATATAGGTCATCCTTTGCGTCTTGCGTTTGGTTAAGTTGTCTGACGCAAGAGGTGGATTTGCGTCCTTGCGCCTTATATTGAACAAAAACCATCCATAACACAAATTTAAACAACAAACTGAGACTGATAAACATAAACAACAAACTGAGACTGATAAAAAACAAACTGAGACTGATAAACAACAAACTAAAACATGAACTAACTAATTCTGGTCCCCTAATTCTGGTCTAAATTGTACGTTTGAAAAAATTGAGACTGATAAGCTTGCGAAGGTTCGACTTTCTCTTTTTACTTTGACTTTGATTTTGAGGCTTTTTTTTAACCCTCTGAGAAGTAGATTCACCGGTTAGGTCATAAGAAGTGCTACATGTTGTTCGGTTATGACCTGCTTGCTTGCAACGAGTACATGTTCTTACTCTCTTTTCAGTTTCTTCACCTTGAGATGGAATCCGATCGGTACTTTTTGGGCGTCCAGGTGATCTTTTCTTTTGAATTGGGGGGTTTACAATTTTCAAGATCTTGGCCCCTGGATCGGACCATTCGGATCGATGGGACAAAGGAAGGATGTGTTCGGAATATGTATTTATATAAGTTTGAGACAAGAACCAATATGATACATAACATGTAACATCTTCCACTCCGAAGAGTCGTGCTGCTGCCAATACATGTTCGCAAGGTATGCCTGATAATTGCCATTACCCACATGTACATGTTCTATCTTCTAGATTAACGAGGCCGTTTTTCCTTCCATCACGCACCTCTATTAGATTGTTTGTCGATGGAAATGCTTGCCATCTTCTTGATTTGTTCATCCTCTTACCTAATTTACGTTTAATATATGGAGTAACCATTGAAGTAAGACTAACTGCTTTGCTGTGATGTTTGAAAAACCAATCCTGTATAGAAGCGCGAAAAAATTCCAATAACATACAAACTGGTAGTTTGCGAGCATGATTGGATAGAGCGTTAATAGACTCTACACTGTTGCTAGTAAGGTATGCATACCTAACATGATCAGCATGACTTTTGGACCATTTGTTTAAACCAACGTCATTTAGATACTTGTGAGAAGCTTTTAATCTTCGTTGAAATACACTAACATGATCTTGAAAATCTGACAAACAATAAGCCTTAACCATTTTCCAATAGTGCCATTCAAAATATTTGAATTCGTTGAACATCGTTTTTATGTTCATGAATAGATGACGTGCGCAAAAAGAGTGAAAGGCCTCAGGAAACACATTTGAAATACCATGTGCTATTGAAGGAGCACGATCAGAAATAAAGGTAATCTCTGGCATACGATTACTCATACCACAACTTTCTAAATGATCTCTTAGATTGCCAAAAAACCATGACCAAACCTCGTTTGTCTCGCCTTCACCAATTCCATAAGTCAATGTCAAAATTCCGTTATTGGCATCCATTGCAACAGCGACTAAATTTGTACCCAAGTATCAAGCTTTCAAATGTGCACCATCAACGACGATAATAGGGCGAACATTTTGGACAAATGATCGAATCTGCACGCAAACAAATCAAATGAGATTGCTATTAGTTTAAGATAAAACAATTTTAGGATGAGTGATACTTACAACTGCGCCAAAAGACATGTAACACATCACGAATCTATTTTCATTGTCAGTCACCACATTTGTCATGCTTCCTGGATTATGAATCTTAATGTTATGAAGATAAATGGGAAGCATTCGGAACGAGTCACCCATACTGCCACGGAGCATCTCTATTGCATGACACTTGGCTCTCCATGCTTGATTGTAAGAAATACTCACCCGAAAACGGTTGCCAACATCATCACGTATATCTTTTGGGTTATAGTCTCGATTTGCGGCTTTGAACGATTCCATCAGAATACTTCCTAGCACCTTTTTGGTTGCATATTTATTATTTCCCATAATTTGGGTACGTGAGCATGTGTGTACGTCATGCAATTTCTTTACGATGAAGTTGTCAGTGTGGCGTATTTTGTATGCACTACATGTCCACTCACAATTTGGCAACATGCATTTAGCGATGAATCGAGATTTTTCCGACTTTACAGGCTTAATTTGGAAGTTTTCTTCAAGACATTTTGTGTATAGATGGTTTACAAAATCATCCTTGTTTAAAAAAGTTTGTCGAACTTTAATCAAATCGGATACTCTATAACTGGTTGTTATTTGGCTCGTAGATTCAGTCTCTTGGTCATGCTCACTCAATAAAAGTGGCATACTCCAGAATACATCCTTTTTTTCTTCCTCTTCTTCATCTTCATCTTGATCTTCTCTGTCATTTTCTTCCTCCGAAGCACTAGACGCGACAACTGATTCAAAAGGGTGATCTGTTTTTTTTTAATTTTACATACGTTCTCAACTCCATAGTTGAAGAAATCAAACTCTTCTGTGTTTGGAGGTGGTACTTCAGGTCATGCTTCTTCCAAATTGGGTGTCTGAAGGTTTGTGCTCTCCTCGTTTGTTGGTAGGTTTTGTTGGACATCGTGTGTTGGTAGGTTTTGATGGACATTGTGTATTGGTAGGATTTGCACTGACTGTAAGTTTTCTGAGAGTTGATGCATTGTAACTTTGTCGACAATGTAAATATTAATAGGATCATTTGATATTGCATGTTGTAGAAAATCACGAAAGTCTTCATAATCATCAGTAATATCAAAAACAAGATTATCGACAACATATCTCATTGAAACAGGAGCATTAGGTGGCAAATTAATTTTTCTAAGAACATTTTTTAACAATATTCTTCGAGTAATTGGTTTTTGGGGAGCAACTGGGAGTTTTAATCGTGTTCTAAAACAATCTAGAGGCAAATACATAGGTAAGTTATTAATAAATTGAAAAGAACCACCACAACATATATGAATAACAAAGGTCTCATTATCACTAAAACTCATTATTTAAAACATGTTATAATTCAGTAGGCTTATAACTACCTTTAATGGTTATAAGAACAAAGAGAGAAAAAGAGAGAAGAAGGAGAGAAGAAATATTGATATTGATATTTCAAGAGAAATGGTGCACCTTAAATGGTTACCATACATGTCTATTTATAGTATAAAATATTACTATGCAAGAAATATAATAATAATAAAATTAACATCCAATCTAGATATTTTATAACACTCCCCCTTGGATGACAATTTTATTAGAGAATAACTAGTACTGCCTCGTTAAAAACCTTGCTAAAGAAAACTCATTGGGATAAAACTTTAGCTAAGGGAAAAAGAGTGCAGCATAAAGTTGACTCCCCCTCAAGTAGGCAACGCCTGAGTTGTTACATCTTCTGAACATGCCTCATGCCAATATTATGAACGTGTGTTCTGAAAATAGCAGTTAGCAGTGCTTTGGTATAAAGATCAGTAGAGTTGTTGATTGAACGTATCTCATTTTAATCTGGTTGTCTTTTACGATATCTTGAGTATATGAGAAAAATCTGAGGTTTTCATCTGAAACTGTATCATCTAAATCTTTTATGTACAAGTTTGGCCCTCGTGATTTGTCTACAGTCTCCTTCATGGTTTGTTCAAACCGTTGTTTCAGTTCCTATTCCCTTTCAGTCTTTTTCTGAGCCTTACCAATATTGATAATGCTAAAAACGAACATATATTTCATAGCATTATTCCTCAAGAAAGACAAGCTTTTAGTTGCAATTGTTCTATTTACAAGTGATATTCGTTTAAATAATAAAAGGTGAAGACAAAAGACAGATTCGACGAATTGAAGACGCAAACGACCAAAAAGCTCAAAAGTACAAAAGACAATCAAAAAGGTTCCAATTATTGATAAGAAACGTCTCGAAATTACAAGAGTACAAGATTCAAAACGCAAAGTACAAGATATTAAATTGTACGCAAGGACGTTCGAAAATCCGGAACTGGGACCAAAGTCAACTCTTAACGCTCGACGCAACGGACTAAAAATTACAAGTTAACTATGTATATAAATATAATATAATATATAATTAATTATATTAATTATATATATATTATATTTATATATATAAAACCGTCGGCAGAGAAAACTCCAAGGACTGAGCTGTAATTTTTATCTCCGCGACTCGCGGAGTTTGAAGAGCATTTTGCCGCGAGTCGCGGAGCCCCAAAAATCAACTCTGGCTATAAAGCCAACCGAATTCTGATCAAAAATCATCATCTTTTCTTCCTCATTCATACGTAAAACTTATATATATATATAATTTATATTTTAATTTTAATTTTAATTCTAATAATAAGGGTATGTTAGCGAATGTTGTAAGGGTGTAAGTCGAAATTCTGTCCGTGTAACGCTACGCTATTTTTAATCATTGTAAGTTATGTTCAACCTTTTTATATTAATGTCTCGTAGCTAAGTTATTATTATGCTTATTTAAAACGAAGTAATCATGATGTTGGGCTAATTACTAAAATTGGGTAATTGGGCTTTGTACCATAATTGGGGTTTGGACAAAAGAACGACACTTGTGGAAATTAGACTATGGGCTATTAATGGGCTTTATATTTGTTTAACTAAATGAAAGTTTGTTAATGTTAATATAAAGATTTACAATTGGGTGTCCCTATAAATTACCATATACACTCGATCGGACACGATGGGCGGGGTATTTATATGTACGAATAATCGTTCATTTAACCGGACACGGGAATGGATTAATAGCCACTAGAATAATTAAAACAGGGGTGAAATTACATTCAAGGGTAATTGGTGTAATTGTTAACAAAGTAGTAAAACCTTGGTTTACACGCAGTCGATAACCTGGTGTATTCATTAAACAAAGTATTAAAACCTTGTTACAATTCGAATCCCCAATTAGTTGGAATATTTATCTTCGGGTATAATAATAATTTGACAAGGACACTTGCAATTTATATTTATGACTGATGGACTGTTATGGACAAAAACCAGACGGACATATTAAATAATCCAGGACAAAGGACAATTAACCCATGGGCATAAAACTAAAATCAACACGTCAAACATCATGATTACGGAAGTTTAAATAAGCATAATTCTTTTATTTCATATTTAATTTCCTTTATTTTATATTTAATTGCACTTCTAATTATCGTACTTTTTAATTATCGCAATTTTATTTTATCGCATTTTTATTATTCGCAATTTCATTATCGTTATTTACTTTACGCTTTAAATTACGTCTTTTATTTATTTTATATTTTACATTAGGTTTTAACTGCGACTAAAGTTTTAAAATCGACAAACCGGTCATTAAACGGTAAAAACCCCCCTTTATAATAATAATATTACTTATATATATATTTGTATTTTTATAAAAGTAAACTAATATAGCGTTGAGCTTTGTTTAAAGATTTCCCTGTGGAACGAACCGGACTTACTAAAAACTACACTACTGTACGATTAGGTACACTGCCTATAAGTGTTGTAGCAAGGTTTAAGTATATCCATTCTAAAAATAAAATAAATATCTTGTGTAAAATTGTATCGTATTTAATAGTATTTTCCTAGTAAAATAATAACTATTTTATATACACCTCGCTTAACATCAAGTTATTTTTGGCGCCGCTGCCGGGGAAACTCTTAAACGCCGGAAGCGCAACGCTAATATAAAAAAAAAAGATTTTTAGTTACTTTTATTAAAAGTCGTTTTTGTAAAAATACGTTTTAAATATTCGAAAAATATAAAAAGAAAAACAAAAATATAAGTATTTTTAAGATTTTGTTAAATATTTAAGTTTTATAAGTTTCTTTATTTCTATTTTAGTTTATAAAAATATAAGTTTTATTTTAAAATCTTTTATTTATTTAAAAAACAGAAAACATAAAATATAAAAAAAAAATAAAGAAAAACGCGTAAAAATTACAACCTGTCAGCTGAATTTCTGAACCCCGCGACTCACGGGGTTTTCTTTATAAATTGCCGCAACTCGCGGAGCTTGTCTGACACGCGAACAGATGCCCTAATTCAGCATTTATTACGGATTTTTAATTATTATTATTATTATTAACCCTAATTAATATTATAATTAAGTTTTATTTTAATTTAAGTTTTATTTAATTTATATTTTAGTTTAAATAAGTTTAATTAAATTATAAAATTAGTAGTTTTATTAAAAAATTAATATAAAAATAATATTTTTTATAAAAATTGTACTTTTTACAACTTTTTGTATATTTTTATATTTTGTACCTTTTTAATCGCTGTAGCATAACTTTTGTATTTTTAGCTCATAATTAATTTTAAACTTAGTTTTTGCTTTAGTTATTTTTACTCCTAGATTTTTAGGCTTTGCCGTAGAATTCCTTAAGTGCTTTTTCTTTAGACTAAGATTTAGGTGCTTTAGAATTTTGCGACGCCATTTTAAGTTTTAGTTTCTTTTTAAGTTATTTCCATTTGGGATTTAGTTTTTCCTGTAAGCTTTAATATTTTTAGACCTTTTACTATGTACCAATTATCATTCCAATTAGTAATTTCAATTTGCGATTATAATTTTAAGTTAATTGTAGTAATAAGGTTAGGTTAGTAAAGTATTTTTAAGTTTTGATAAGTTTCTTTTATTTTTTTTCGTCACCTTTTATTTTTCAACAATTTTTTTTTTCTTTTTCGACCTTTTGCGACGAACTCTTTTTCTTTCTTATTTCTCGATATTCTAGTTTTTAGGACTTAGAATTTTTTCTACTTCTTATCTAAATTTCTTAAAATTACGAAAATTTATTTTAAGTGGTTAAATTGATAGACATCAAAATTTTCTGGTTCGTAGTAATAGTTGGATTTGTACGTGGACCGGGTTATTGGAGCCAAACAGTCCTCAATTATATTGAGACCAAACGAATCCTGCCCCTCTGCTGCATCTTTTGGCTATTCGAAACGTGGGCAAAATCAGAAAAGTCTATTGATTGGATAACTTATTATAATTTTTCTTTCCTTTTAAAAACTAATAGGATATTCAGTGAATGCACCGAGCAAGACGTTCATCACCTTTTGTACGTTCACCACCTGTAACTCGATCAAGACATCGTTTAACAAATATAACCGCCGTTGATTTTTCTTTAGAATCGTCATCCAGTCAACCAAGTACTTCAGTTCAAATTTCCGATAATCCATTTTTTGAACCCAACCTCACAATTGAGAATCCAGAGAATATTCAGGAACGGTTCATAGATCCTGAACCATTAAACTTTCCTCCGGAACCACCAATCATTCAAACAGAGATTGTTGAGGAACGAACCATTAAATCAGAATCATCTAGTGATACCGATTCAACAAATTCAATTATGGAGAATCTGGAACCTTTAAGTATGGAAGACCGAATGAGAGCTAAACGCACTGGCCAAGGTCACGCAATTACTCATCCAGACATTAATGCGCCAGATTATGAAATCAAAGGACAAATTCTACACATGGTGACTAATCAATGCCAATTTAGTGGTGCGCCGAAGGAAGATCCAAATGAACATCTACGTACCTTTAATAGGATCTGCACACTATTTAAAATACGAGAAGTGGAGGATGAACAGATATATCTCATGTTATTTCCCTGGACTTTAAAGGGAGAAGCCAAAGATTGGTTGGAATCGTTACCTGAAGGGGCGATTGATACATGGGATGTTTTAATTGACAAATTTCTTAAACAATTCTTTCCTGCATCTAAAGCCGTAAGACTTCAAGCAGAAATTGTTACGTTCACACAAAAGCCAAATGAAACTCTATATGAGGCGTGGACAAGATATGGAAAGTTGTTAAGAGGATGTCCGCAACATGGTTTAGACACCTGTCAAATAGTACAAATATTCTACCAAGGATGCGACATCACTACAAGGAAAGATATAGATATAGCAGCTGGTGGTTCTATTATGAAGAAAACCGAAACTGATGCTTACAAAATTATTGATAACACTGCTTCCCACTCACATGAGTGGCACCAAGAAAAAGATATCATTAGATCATCTAAAGCAGCTAGAGCCGATTCTAGCCATGACTTAGAATCCATTTCCGCAAAGATAGATGCTGTGGAGAGACGAATGGAAAAGATGACTAAGGATATTCACTCAATACGAATTAGTTGTGAGCAGTGTGGAGGACCACATTTGACAAAAGATTGTCTCAGTATTGAATTAACAATGGAACAAAGAGAGAATATTTCATACATAAACCAAAGGCCTGGAAATAATTATCAGAATAATTATCAACCGCCAAGACCGATTTACAATCAAAACCAGAATTATAACCGAAATATTCCATACAACAACCAACAAGGTCCTAGCAATCAACAAGTATCCAATAATACTTACAATCAGCAAAGACCGAATTTTCAAAACAAACCACCACAACAAACCGATGATAAAAAGCCGAATTTAGAAGATATGATGATGAAGCTAGTTGAAACTCAAACACAGTTTTTCACATCTCAGAAACAAACCAATGAACAAAATGCTCAAGCATTTAGAAATCAACAAGCTTCTATTCAAAATCTGGAACAAGAAGTAAGTAACCTAGCAAGGTTAATAGGTGAAAGGAAACCGGGAAGTCTACCTAGTGATACAAATACTAACCCACGAAATGAAACAGCTAAAGCCATTACCACAAGAAGTGGTACAACACTTAAACCACCTGAAATACCTGTAACTTCTGATGAAACTATTCCTACTCCACAAGAACCACAACCTGATCAAGATAAGGAAAAAGAACCGGTAGTTGAAAAGGTTAATGAAGATAACACAGTTAAGGATAAACCTTATGTTAAACCATACCAACCACCACTTCCTTACCCGAGTAAAATGAAGAAAGAAAAACTTGAAGCCGAGCAATCCAAATTCTTGGATATGTTTAAACAAATAAATGTAAATCTTCCTTTCATTGATGTAATTTCAGGAATGCCTAGATATGCTAAATTCTTGAAAGATCTAATCACAAATAGAAAGAAAATGGAAGAACTCTCGGCTGTTACTATGAATGCTAATTGTTCAGCAGTGCTGTTGAATAAGATACCAGAAAAATTATCTGATCCAGGAAGTTTCACAATTCCATGTTTTCTGGGTAGTCTTAGTTCAATAGAAGCATTGGCAGACTTAGGTGCTAGTATAAATCTAATGCCGTATTCACTATACGCTAAACTAGACCTTGGAGAATTGAAACCAACCAGAATAAGCATACAACTAGCCGATAGATCAATAAAATATCCTAGAGGGATAATGGAGAACATGCTAGTTAAAGTTGGTACTTTAGTATTTCCAGTAGATTTTGTTGTTTTGGACATGGAAGAAGATTCTCAAGTTCCTCTCATATTAGGAAGACCATTCTTAAACACGGCTAAAGCAATGATAGACGTGTTCGGTAAGAAACTGACCCTAAGTATAGAGGATGAGAGTGTTACCTTTTCAGTTGATAGAGCAATGCAACAACCACAATCTGCAGATGATACATGTTATTATATTCAAACTATAGATGCACATGCAGAATTATTAGAAGAATTTCCAGAATTACAAGGAACAGGAGAATGTTCTTTAGGAGAAGGTAATGAACCAATTGATGAAGCTGAAATGTTAGCTACACTTATAGCTAATGGATATGAACCAACAACAGAAGAAATTCAAATGCTAAAAGAAGAAGACAGATATCGATATAAATCATCGATAGAAGAACCTCCGAAATTAGAGTTAAAGCCACTTCCAAACCATTTGGAATACGCTTATTTACATGGTGAATCTGAATTACCTGTAATAATATCGTCTTCTCTTACTGAAAATGAGAAATCACAACTCATTTCTGTGTTGAAAGCTCATAAACCAGCCATTGCATGGAAGATTCATGATATTAAAGGAATAAGTCCTTCGTATTGCACACATAAAATCCTTATGGAAGAAGGTCATAAAACGTATGTGCAACGCCAACGAAGACTAAATCCTAATATGCAAGATGTAGTTAAGAAAGAGATTATTAAACTGCTAGATGCAGGTTTAATTTATCCAATCTCTGATAGTCCATGGGTAAGCCCAGTTCAATGCGTACCTAAGAAGGGTGGCATGACTGTCATTACAAATGAGAAAAATGAGCTTATTCCTACTAGGACTGTAACAGGATGGCGTGTATGTATTGATTATAGAAAATTAAATGACGCCACCAGAAAAGATCACTTTCCCTTACCTTTTATAGATCAAATGTTGGAAAGATTAGCCGGAAATAGTTACTATTGTTTTCTAGATGGATTTTCCGGATATTTTCAAATTCCAATAGCACCCGAGGACCAAGAGAAAACCACATTCACGTGCCCTTATGGTACTTTTGCTTACAAAAGAATGCCATTTGGACTTTGCAACGCCCCTGCAACCTTTCAAAGGTGTATGATGGCGATTTTTCATGACATGATAGAAGAATGCATGGAAGTATTCATGGATGACTTTTCAGTCTTCGGTGATACATTTAAATCATGTCTAGTTAATCTGGAACGAATGCTAATTAGATGCGAAAAATCAAATCTAGTACTTAATTGGGAGAAATGCCATTTCATGGTTAAAGAAGGCATCGTTCTTGGACATAAAATTTCAAAAGAAGGGATTGAAGTGGATAGAGCTAAAGTAGATGTAATTGCTAAACTTCCACATCCCACCAATGTTAGAGGAGTTAGGAGTTTTCTAGGGCATGCCGGTTTTTACCGACGTTTCATAAAAGATTTTTCTAAAATTGCCACTCCTATGAATAAACTCCTAGAAAAGGATGCGCAATTCATCTTTTCAGATGAGTGTATCAAATCTTTTAATATTCTTAAAGAAAAACTCACTAATGCGCCGATCATGATAACACCAAATTGGAATCTACCATTTGAACTAATGTGCGATGCAAGTGATTTTGCAATGGGAGCCGTTTTAGGACAAAGGATTGAAAAACGATTTCAACCTATATATTATGCTAGTAAGACATTACAAGGAGCACAAACGAACTATACAACTACTGAAAAAGAACTCCTTGCTATTGTCTTTGCTTTTGACAAATTTCGATCATATCTCGTTCTAGCAAAAACGGTGGTCTATACAGACCATTCTGCTCTTAGATACCTATTTTCAAAACAAGATGCTAAACCAAGATTAATCCGTTGGATCTTACTCTTACAAGAGTTTGATATTGAAATCCGAGATAAAAGAGGAGCAGAAAATCTCGCCGCTGATCATCTTTCTCGTCTTGAAAATCCCGAATTAGAAGTTCTGAATGAATCGGCCATACAAGACAACTTTCCTGATGAATATCTATTGAAGATAGATTATAAAGAAATCCCATGGTTTGCAGACTATGCAAACTACTTAGTTTGTGGATTCCTTGAAAAAGGATTATCGTACCAAAGACGAAAGAAATTCTTCAGTGATATAAAACACTATTTCTGGGAAGATCCACATCTGTTTAAAAGTTGTCCCGATGGAATAATACGCCGATGTGTATTTGGAGATGACGCTAGTAAAATTTTAAACCATTGTCACACAGGACCAACAGGAGGGCATTATGGGCCTCAACTAACAGCAAGAAAAGTTTATGAAGCTGGATTCTATTGGCCTACAATTTACAAAGACGCACACCTTCTTTGCAAATCCTGTGATGCATGTCAAAGGGCCGGAAAAATAAGTCAACGTGATGAAATGCCACAAAATGTCATCCAAGTATGTGAAGTATTTGACATTTGGGGTATTGACTTTATGGGTCCATTTCCAAAATCTCATAATAATCTATATATACTCGTAGCCATTGATTATGTATCTAAATGGGCGGAAGCACAAGCTCTCCCAACTAACGATGCACGAGTTGTAGTCAACTTTTTAAAACGTCTTTTTGCAATGTTTGGAACACCGAAAGCTTTAATAAGTGATCGGGGTAGTCATTTCTGTAATAATCAACTTGAGAAAGTTCTTAAAAGATATGGAGTAACTCATAAAATCTCCACCGCATATCATCCACAAACAAGTGGACAAGTTGAAAATACCAACCGAGCTTTAAAACGTATTCTAGAGAAAACCGTAGGATCAAATTCGAAGGAATGGTCCATTAAATTGGAGGATGCACTCTGGGCTTTTAGAACAGCCTACAAAACTCCAATTGGAACCACACCTTTTAGACTTGTTTATGGAAAAGCATGTCATCTTCCAGTAGAAATTGAACACAAAGCATTTTGGGCTTTGAAGACATGTAATCTTGATTTATATGAAGCTGGACGTCTACGATTAAGTCAACTAAACGAATTAGAAGAATTAAGACATGAAGCATACGAAAATTCGTTAATCTATAAAGAAAGAACGAAGAAATGGCATGATAAAAGAATCAGAAGTTCAAAAGAATTTAAAGAAGGAGACAGAGTTCTTCTTTTCAATTCACGATTCAAGCTATTTCCTGGAAAATTGAAATCAAGATGGTCTGGACCATTCATAGTCAAAAGAGTTTTCCCATACGGAACGATAGAATTAATAAATTCAAATGGGATTGAATTTAAAGTTAATGGTCACAGAGTTAAACATTACATACATGGTCCGATGGAAGTCGACAGCGAAGTTAATCACAATTTCGACACCACAGCTAACTAAGTGTGGGGAGAATCAAGTCTTTAAAGGATAATATATATTTCTGTTAGAGTTAGATTGTCTGTTTTCGTGTAGTTCTTGAAAATGGAACACGTATGGTCTTTCCCTAGCAGACCCTAAAGAACTAGTCTTCTCCCCCCATTCTGAATTTTTATTTTTTTAGTTTTTTACGAAATGAAGACTGCCTGTGAACTAAACCATGGTCTAATGCTACACGCTTTGATCACTAAACGTAATAATGACATACTACCGAGCGAATTAGTATCAGTAATAAGAGAAAGAATGGACGGAGTTAGAAAAGAATCCAGATGCGAAGATAATAAGTTACAATTTGGTAAAGGAAAATCAAAATCTCAGCGAAAAGAAGAGCACGACACCTAGAACGATGTCACAAATGCGGAAAATGGTCACATGGAGGTAAATGTTCAAATAATCAAACCTATTCAAATACCGAATTTGTTACTTTATGCAGAGACGGACCGTTCATATGTTTAGAAGAAAAGACACTGAATGCTCGGGGTTACGCCTTTGGAGCCATGGAAAACCAATTAAACCGACTATCTTATGAATGGAATAGATCATATAACTAAGATCTATTTCACAGGTATGTCTGTACAGTTTTTATTTTTTTTATTTTTAACCTTTTGATAATAAACGCTAATTTGTTCGCTAAAAAGTATTAAATTGGTATTAAATAAAATTAGGTTTGGCGACCGAAATTATTGATATTATTCAAAAATTTATTACATCACTGCGAAATTTAACGTTTATTCTTAAGGTATAAATATCTTTAATCAATCAACCCAAAATATTTCAAAAATTCGTCATGAGTTAAATTAGGTCTTGGAACCGAAATTTCTTTACCGAAAAGAGGGGCGCATATTTTTGATAATATTTGATTGATTAAAGTGGGATAAAAAAAAAAAAAAAAGATTTTTAATTTTATTTTTACCATATTTTTAAAATTAATATTTAAATCTTAAATTAATATTGTAAACTTTGTAAAAACAATATATTTAAAATTGTAAAAAATTTGAAAAATTAATATAAGTTTGTTGTGAATTTTTAATTTTTAAAATATGAAATTTTAATTTTATGCATTTCAAATTTTAAGTTTGGTGTGAATTTTTAATTATTAATTTTTAATTTTGAATTTTATATTTAAGTTGTGTGAATTTAAAAACAAAAATTTACTTTATCTCATTAAGTTAAGAATATGATTTTTAAATTCGTCGTAAGTTGAAGACTAGGTCTTTGAACCGAAATTGCTTTACCCAAGGGAGGGACGAGAACTTTTATTATCATTATTTTTAATCTTATTGATTTAAAGTATGCCAAAAACATTAAAAAAACCCAAAAAATCTTAGCTTTTAAAACTATCGCTACAAAAAGACAAATTTGAAAATTTTGTCGAAGGACGGACTAGGACATCGATCCAAAACGACCTCGTCCTAAATAACAAGGGAAACAAAATTTTAAAATTAATTTCTTAATTGTTTTCAAAAGTTAATTTTTATAAATAAAAAAAAAAAAATACCAAACTCCGCGACTCGCGGAGTTTAGAGCTTAAATCTCCGCGAGTCGCGGAGATACTAAAAACCGAAAAAAATATAACTGAACAACAGATCAGTCCCAACTCCCCCACACACAAAACAGAAAAATACTGCGAAAAAAGAACCCGAAAAAACTCGAAAAACACCCCCAAAAATCACAATTTTTAACCGTTAATCACCAAATTTTTTGCTAAAATCATGTTGAGAAGGATGCTATCTAAGAATTACTCAAGAAAAACGGTAAATTTCTACACCTAAACACCATTTAATTCGAAATTAGGTGTTCTTGAGCTATTTTTTCCCCAATTTGATTTTGATGCTTTTTAGTGTAATTAGACTTAAATTGTTTATGTATTATGCTTGTATAACCTAGATTGATGCTGTTTAACATGATTAGAAGCCTTAAACTTCAAATTTTGAATAATCTAGGGTTTGTGTTCTTGAGCAAATTTGGGGCTTTTTGATATAAACAGGTTATGGCCGATTTTTGTCATGAATTGTTGCTAAATTAAGTAGTGTAACATGTCTAGGTAGTTAAATGATCCAAACTTTGAGCCTAAACATGATTTTGAGAATTAAAGTGGACTTTTTCAAGTCTAAAATTCATGAACTTGATTTTTGAAAGATAATGCCATTTGAGACTTATTTGATTGCTAGTAATGATTATTTTGACATGTTATTTGAGTTGAATGCTTATGAACTTGGCGAAAATTTTCGTATATGCTTATTTGAAAAAGTGTAGATTTGATAAAAATGTGAAAATAAGCTTAAGTTTGATATAAATTGATAATGTCATTGTAATTATTTTGATTGATGATTTTGCTGACACTAATGCATATTTGGATGCACAAAAATTGTGTTTGATGTGTTTTGCAGAATGAAAGGGGTGAATCTTCATCCCAAGCCCGCAATGCTCCTGCCGAGAATTTGGAACAACAGGAGGTAGATAACTACTACAAGCAGGATGTACCTCATCCAGTCATGACCTTTTCCGATATGCATTTGGAAGAGTTGCACCCGAACCTGAGATTTGACAGACTTTGGATAGATTATCCAAAATATCAACGGGGTTTGCATACTCTTCACTCTAAGGTTGTTGAGGTACCGAGGGACATAGAATGGGGACCCTTAGAAGCTGTAGAATTGGCCGGGCCAATTAGGGAATTACTTGTACAGAGGTATGGTAGTTCTTCTTTTAATGACTGGATATGTTTATTCACCATACGTAGACCTGTATATAAAGTATGGTGTGAAGAGTTGTTATGTAGTATAGAGTTGAATGATCGAGTAGCTAGTTTAACCGATCGTTCTTTTATTAGATTTTTGTTAGGCGGTTCGATGCGCCACATGTCTTTACTGGACATGGCTCAGGCTTTACGTATATATACGCCTGAGGAGTTAGCGTCTGCCGATTGTAGAGGATTGATACTAAACGGTAGAAAGATAGATGAGAATTTTGATACACACGGTGTGTGGAGTCAAATGACAAGCCATCACCGTTTCAAAGGGGGAAACTACTCTTATTTGGATATAGATAGAGCCGAATTAAGAGTGATACATAGGTTTTTAGCTAATTCGATTACACAAAGGGGTAAGAACAAAGAAAAAGTAAATGAACAAGATTTGTTTTACCATATGTGTATTCGAGACCCACAGAGCGCTGTAAGTATACCATATTGTGTGGGTTATTATTTATCAGCTATGGTTCGGGGGATGCGACCACATAGCATAATAGGAGGTGGTATTTTTATTACTTTGATTGGTGAATATCTCGGTGTGGATATAAGTCGGGGGGGATTATTACTAGAAGAGCCGGAACCCCGCGATACTATAGGTTTAAATGTATACCATGGTGCGAAAGTTTTGAAGAGGCGAAATAACGCCGCAGTACGATACCATGGTAGACATCCACAGGTGGAGAGAAACCAGCAACAAGGTAATGTAGGAGGGGGAATGAGATGCAAGAAATGCATAGGTTTATAGCTTCTCAGGAATACGAAAATGCTAGACAGAGAGCATTTGAGGATTGGCAAGTTCATCAGAACCAGATCATAGCGCATTGCCAACATATAGGTAGAAACTATATTCCTACACCGAAACCCGTCTTCCCTCCTTGGTCTATAGAGATGCAGCTACCATATCCTATGTATGACCCTGCCGAAGCATTCTATAGCACTTATGGTTATGCCTGGAACCCCTATTGGTACCAATATCATCCTTAGTTTACTTATTATTTTTTATTATTTTGTAATTTGTAATTATTGATATGTTTAATACTTTTGTTAATATTGTAATCATTTTTATAATTATCTAACTTTTATTCTTAGACTTTAATAATTTTTGAATGTGGGGTAATATACCAAACTTCAAAAATATGTATATATGTTTGCAGTTTATCTTATGTACACAACAGGGTAAAACAACGCATTTTCAAAGACTGGCATTAAGTTCAGCAAAAGCAACTAATTTTGACGACAAGATGCAAAATATATGTGAAATAACAACAAGACGGAATGAACAAATGATGTGCACCATTTATCATTCAGCAAACAAACGCCAATATATTTGGAAACTTTGGTAAAAATTTAATCATTTTCACACAAATCACCCTCAATAATTTAAATTGTTACTGATTTCTTGCAAATGAGGGCATTGCAAGATCTTAAGTGTGGGAAGGGGTTAAATTCTTTCGGATTTTAAAATTTTTATATTAAACACTTGGTTACCATTAAAAATACTAGTAAAGCAGTAGTTGTATTAGAATCTAGTGCTCTCTGATAAAAAAAGAACAGCCCTAGTCTTATATACTGACTACCCAATTCTAGTAAAAAATTTTCAATTAAATGAATTCAAATCATGTTTATACATATTTATGAACGATAAAACTAGATTTTAACACCGAAATTATTGTTACCTCGGAAAGGACATAAATTGAGAAACAAATTAAAATGTTAAAATTCATTTAAAATGGAATAGAGGACGATAAAAAGAAAAATAAAAAGCCAAGTGTGGGAAAATTTACCAAGTTATTTTAAACATATGTCACATATATCTGTAACAAATAACTGAAAATACTTTTGCTTTGGACTAAACTAAACTGTTTTAACCGATGAAAGAAAAGAAGAGATGGATCTACACGATGAATCAATTCCATCATTAAAAGGAAGTCAAGTCTTCCGAAAAAGACACGCGCTTCTTGATTTAGGTCATGAAGTTGTCGTTCAGACCAGCTGTAGGTTGACGAAAAATCTAGAAAAGTCATCACTAAAATCAGCAGGAAATCCACGGACCTCAGCATTAAACAGGGTCGCCAAGTGGTCAGATTTATCCTAACCATGAGAAGGATTTATCTCGTACAATGGGGGGCACCATGCAAATTAGCTGGATAAGACTAATGAATCAGATCCCCAGAAAGGATAATCTCCTTAAAGATTAAAAATCAGCTTTTAAGACTGATATTACTCAATCCTAGAGATTGACCTTAAAGATTGAGAATTACAAACTCATGGAATTCAATGATATCTAAACTCGATCTTAAACGAGAAAATATTTTGATCAAAATTACAAACCGATTTGTTTTCTGAAAACCCTATTTTCAATGCGTTCATTACCATTGAACGTAAAATCCTAGGAATTCACCTGGAATTCATTAGGTCACCTGAACCAAATCGGGTGTCAACCGTAAGAACGGTGGTTGCATAGTGGTCAAAGACAGGACCTTGTGCCAGACCGAAAAATTATAAGGGTGAGCTTTACTATTGCTCCTACCAAGGATAGTAATTGCGTCCGACACGTTATAGACCATAATCAAAAGCATGTCACGGGACATTGCCTTAACAGTTGCTTATTCAACGCTTTCCTTTCAACCGGACGGTAGTTTGCCGAAAGGTAATATACGGAACAAGTAAACTGGACGTGTTGCTTTCCTAATACAAGGTTAGCAAGTGGGTGACACAAAACCGCAAGTTTTGAGCTAAAATTTTCAAATCTGAAACCCACCAAACCCACAAAAATATTTTGCAAATACCGGTAAAGGGTTATTCTGGAAAACTTATCTAGGGTAAAAACTAGATTTCAAAAGATCAAATGTTTTCATAAAGATCCAATTTCCTTAATGGATCTAAATTTTTATAGTCATGTGGGACTGTAAACCATATCGTTACTACCATTGTTTATACCGCCGTATAGAAATCACTGATGTACAAAGTGTGAAGAATAAAGAAGTGATTCTAGTATTTCAAGACAATATTGCTTGAGGACAAGCAACGCTCAAGTGTGGGAATATTTGATAATGCTAAAAACAAACATATATTTCATAGCATTATTCCTCAAGAAAGACAAGCTTTTAGTTGCAATTGTTCTATTTACAAGTGATATTCGTTTAAATAATAAAAGGTGAAGACAAAAGACAGATTCGACGAATTGAAGACGCAAACGACCAAAAAGCTCAAAAGTACAAAAGACAATCAAAAAGGTTCCAATTATTGATAAGAAACGTCTCGAAATTACAAGAGTACAAGATTCAAAACGCAAAGTACAAGATATTAAATTGTACGCAAGGACGTTCGAAAATCCGGAACTGGGACCAAAGTCAACTCTTAACGCTCGACGCAACGGACTAAAAATTACAAGTTAACTATGTATATAAATATAATATAATATATAATTAATTATATTAATTATATATATATTATATTTATATATATAAAACCGTCGGCAGAGAAAACTCCAAGGACTGAGCTGTAATTTTTATCTCCGCGACTCGCGGAGTTTGAAGAGCATTTTGCCGCGAGTCGCGGAGCCCCAAAAATCAACTCTGGCTATAAAGCCAATCGAATTCTGATCAAAAATCATCATCTTTTCTTCCTCATTCATACGTAAAACTTATATATATATATATAATTTATATTTTAATTTTAATTTTAATTCTAATAATAAGGGTATGTTAGCGAATGTTGTAAGGGTGTAAGTCGAAATTCTGTCCGTGTAACGCTACGCTATTTTTAATCATTGTAAGTTATGTTCAACCTTTTTATATTAATGTCTCGTAGCTAAGTTATTATTATGCTTATTTAAAACGAAGTAATCATGATGTTGGGCTAATTACTAAAATTGGGTAATTGGGCTTTGTACCATAATTGGGGTTTGGACAAAAGAACGACACTTGTGGAAATTAGACTATGGGCTATTAATGGGCTTTATATTTGTTTAACTAAATGAAAGTTTGTTAATGTTAATATAAAGATTTACAATTGGGCGTCCCTATAAATTACCATATACACTCGATCGGACACGATGGGCGGGGTATTTATATGTACGAATAATCGTTCATTTAACCGGACACGGGAATGGATTAATAGCCACTAGAATAATTAAAACAGGGGTGAAATTACATTCAAGGGTAATTGGTGTAATTGTTAACAAAGTAGTAAAACCTTGGTTTACACGCAGTCGATAACCTGGTGTATTCATTAAACAAAGTATTAAAACCTTGTTACAATTCGAATCCCCAATTAGTTGGAATATTTATCTTCGGGTATAATAATAATTTGACAAGGACACTTGCAATTTATATTTATGACTGATGGACTGTTATGGACAAAAACCAGACGGACATATTAAATAATCCAGGACAAAGGACAATTAACCCATGGGCATAAAACTAAAATCAACACGTCAAACATCATGATTACGGAAGTTTAAATAAGCATAATTCTTTTATTTCATATTTAATTTCCTTTATTTTATATTTAATTGCACTTCTAATTATCGTACTTTTTAATTATCGCAATTTTATTTTATCGCATTTTTATTATTCGCAATTTCATTATCGTTATTTACTTTACGCTTTAAATTACGTCTTTTATTTATTTTATATTTTACATTAGGTTTTAACTGCGACTAAAGTTTTAAAATCGACAAACCGGTCATTAAACGGTAAAACCCCCCCTTTATAATAATAATATTACTTATATATATATTTGTATTTTTATAAAAGTAAACTAATATAGCGTTGAGCTTTGTTTAAAGATTTCCCTGTGGAACGAACCGGACTTACTAAAAACTACACTACTGTACGATTAGGTACACTGCCTATAAGTGTTGTAGCAAGGTTTAAGTATATCCATTCTAAAAATAAAATAAATATCTTGTGTAAAATTGTATCGTATTTAATAGTATTTTCCTAGTAAAATAATAACTATTTTATATACACCTCGCTTAACATCAAATATACCATTCTTTTCCATCAAACTTATGACCGTTAAGACCGTTTATAGCTTTAGCGCCTCGTCAGCATTTATGTTTTGTTCTGTTATTTTTGATACTCTTCTTTCATTTGTATTATGTAAGCTGTATTATCTTCATAGATAGTTGTTACGCTTTTATAGCGTTCTAGTCCACAAGAATCAATAATGATTTGTATCATTGATCTTAACTAAAATCATTCCCGAGTAGCTTCGTGTAATGCAATCACTTCGGCATGATTTGATGATGTTGCAACAAGTGTTTGTTTTGAGAACGTCATGATATTGCGGTGCCTCCATTTAGGAATACATATCCAGTTTGAGATTTAGCTTTATGTAGATCGGATAAATAATCTGCATCTGTATAACCAAACAAATCTTGTTTCGAGTTGTTAGAATAAAATAATTATAAATCAGTAGTTCCCCGAAGGTATCAAACTATTTGTTTGATCCCATTCCAATGTCTTTTGGTAGGGGTTGAGCTGAACCTTGTCAACAAATTAACTGCAAAAGAAATGTCAGATCTTGTATAATCTATAAGATACATAAGAACCTCAATTGCACTAAAATATAGAACTTCCGATCTGTTAAAATTTTCATGATCTTCGCAGGGATGAAATAGATCAGTGTCAATATTGAGTGATCTAACAACAATGAGTTTGTCTTTAAAAAAAATGTTTTAAAATCTTTTCGGTATAAGTTGTTTGATGTACAAGTAAACCATTAGGCATATGCTCAATTTGCAATCCAAGGTAATACTTGGTTTTTTCAAGATCTTTCATTTCAAAATAATTCTTTAGAAGTTGAATGATTTCATAGATCTCTTTATTTGTTCATATGATGTTAAGAACATTGACATATACAACTACGATCTCATATCCGAACATTGTTTTTATAAAACATACGTGCAAAATAAGTTTATATTTATACCTTTTTTTTATCAAGTAGTCATTTAATCGGTTATACCACATACGTCCCGTTTGTATAAACCCACTTAGAAATCTTTGTGATTTAATGGAATATATTCCCTTGGGTTTTACATTAGATGCTTATGATACCTTAACCCTTTAGGTATATTCATATATATCACTATTAAGTGATCCATACAGATAAGTAGTAACAACATTCATGAGATGCATTTAAATAACTACCAGGTTGATTAAGTATCTAATAAGTAATTGTATCCATTACAGGAGGATAATTTTTCCTCCTAATTCATTTCTGGTCTTTGTGGGAAATATTGAGTTACAAGTCTAGTTTTGCCTTGTAACTTCATTTGCACATTTCTTTTCGGATAAAAATTCATTTGTATCCCATACGTTTCACATCTTTAAAAGTGATAACGATTGATCCGAAAACTTTTCTTTTATCGAGCGATTCTAATTCAGCTCTTATTGCTCCTTTCCATTGAGCTCAATCATGTCCATTTTGTATATTCAATGACAGATTTTAGTTCCAGATCATCATCTTTATTCATGATGTCATTGTAACATTATATGAAAATATCTCATAGAGATTTTAGTTTCATTTCGGTTCCATAATATTGCATAATTTATCGCAATTTTAGTATTTACATTTATCAATATCCTCTGCAGAAGGAATATTGATTTGTGGTTCTTCTTGAACACTTTCTCTTACCTCATTATCAGCTGATTTTCTTTTTCGAGGATTTTTATCTTCGGAACCAATTGATCTTCCACGTTTGATGCGTGGCAAAGACTCAACAGTGACATTATTGCCAGCTTTTGGAATTTCAGTTCGAGCTGGAGCATTTATCGCTGGTATATATGATTTAGTCACTTTTTTATATCTGTAAATGCATAAAGTAATTAATTTGCAAGTTCTTGCATATGCATTATTTTTGAACTTTCGTTTCACATTCTTTTGTGCGAGTTCAATATACCTTAATTGATGTTCACATCATGAAGCTTCATTTTATTTTTTATTTTTATTTCTCCCCCTAATCTAGGGAACAATGTTTTATTAAAATGACAATCAGCAAAACGTGCTGTAAAAACATCACCCATCATGGGTTCAATATATCTTATGATTGAAGATGTTTTATATCCAAAATATATTATCATCTTTCTTTGAAGAACCATTTTATTGTGTTGTGGTGATACAATTGGAACATACACTGCACAACCAATGTTTTAAGGTAGAAAATATTTGGCTCTTGGCCAAAATCAAGTATTAAGTGAAAATATTTACGACTTCCACATGGTATAATGCGAATTAATGTCGCAGCATGTAAATTTACATGTCCACATATAAATATTGAGAGATTTGTACTCATTATCAATTGTCTAGTTATTAGCTGTAAGCGTTTATCTATTGATTCAGCTAAACCAATTTTGTGTATGCACATGAGCAACTGGATGTTCAACAACAATCCCTGTAGATATATAATGATCATTAAATGCTTGAGATGTTAACTCACCAGCATTATCAAGTCTCATCCTTTTAATGGTGTAATCAGAATAATGTGTTATCAATTTAATAATTTGTGCAAGAAACTTTGCAAATGCCATATTACGGCTTGATAACATACAAATATGAGACCATCCGCTAGATGCGTCTATTAGAACCATGAAATATCAAAATGGTTCACATGATGGATGAATTGGTTCATATATCTTACCTTGAATTCTTTCAAGAAACATTTGTGATTCTTTTTCACAATATACTTTTCATTAATCACCATATGTGCTTTCCATTAATCACCATATGTGTTTTTTTTTTTTTTTATAAATCACCATATGTGTTTTTTTTTATCATATATCCTTTTCACCATATACGCTTTTAATCATATGCGCTGTGTTTTTCACCATATGCGCTTTTAATCATATGCGATTTTCATCATATGCGTTGTGCTTTTCATCATATTCGCTTTTTATCATATGCGCTTATCATATGCGATGCGCTTTTTATCATATGCGCTTTTTTATGTAAATAGTAAATTAATTAATTTCGTTTTACTATTCATATGAATTAATTTAGATTTACTATTTTGTTAATTGAGTAATATATATATACATCATATACTTGTGACTCCGAAGGCTCAAATGAATTTGACCATATAGTTATACGTTGTACCTTGCACATTAATTTTCAGTAGAAGCTTTAGATGCATATTATTTTCAGTAGAAGCTTTAGATGCACTTTTTTTTAATCACCAAATACCACAAACACTTTGTTTGCGTTTGTTCATAGTCATCAATGAAAACCATTTTCTTTAATTTTATTTTATACAATAAAATTAACGCATCATTATTCTTTTCAAAAACAATAATCTATTGTTATTGTTCACTTGTGCCATGTTTAACAACAAAAGTCAACAACCTCTGTCTTGTTTGTTGTGGCAACCAAAAACAACCTTTGCTTTTGTTACCGAGAATCCAAGACCAAAAAACAATTAATTTTTAATTAATCTTTTATCAAAACCATAAATGATTTTATTGATCTACGTTGATATGGTCATAAAGAATTGACGGCTGACCTACTTTTGTAAGTGTATTTCGGCTATCATCCCGAAAACGCACAACGACCTTTTTTTTTTTTTATGAACTATTTGTTTCATATCTAGCTTAGGCAATTATTGAGAACATTTGGTCCCTATAAGAGCATTTATTTTTTAGACTTTTAGTTGATTTGTACTTGTCACAATTAGGGATAGCACCCGCGGGTCGTGGATGCGGATCCATTGGATCCATCACCCGTACCCGCGGATTTTTTTTAAGAGACATCCAATTGAACCCTTGTTCGTTGAAACAATTTGACTATATTTTTACTCCCCATTATTAAACGGGCCATTTTGATGCACACTCTTAAAAAAAAAAATTATTTTTTAAGTTTTATTATTCAACCTCCTTTTTTCAACGGTCACGTTTTTAACAAAACATTTGACAAGTTTGGAAAAAAGTTTTTTATTGATTATCATCAAAAGTTTTCTATTGTCACTCTACTGGATGGAATTATGGCATACAACCAAAATTGCAACCCAACACTACATAAGAACAAAAAGGTTGTTTTTAATTAACATATGTATATGTGTTAAACTCGGAATAATAATAACTTATTTTAGAAAATTAACATAAGACATGTTGAAACATTTTTGTCACATTTAGCTCATCAAGTCTAATACTTATCATTGATAGATTTTATCACGTCTAGGAGATGTTTACTTTTTTCTTGTATTAAGTCCTACTTTCATTTACCTTTGTTTGAAAAAAAGTTTTTTTTTTACTTTGCTTTCCCCCTTTCTGTAAAACTCATTTAAACACTTTCTTTGTTTTTTTTTTAAAAAAAAACTTCCTTTTTTTACGTTACCCGTAAATTATAAATATATAAAAAAAACTTTTTGTTTAAATTTTTTTTCTAGTTTTTAAAAGGCCACTTGACCAATTTTTTAATTCTTTCACAACACCTGATATCGTGATCGTGACCTTTCACCAAAGCAAGAGATATTCTTGATAAACTAAACACGGACTCGTGTTTGAAATTGTCGGCCACAAAAAAATTCATTTGATAAAAGTATATATTTTTTTTTTAGTTATAGAAGGAGACCACTTCATTTTCAATACTTCATTTTTGACAAAAAACTATTCCATTTTACCATCCCCTTTTTTTTCTTACTTTAACTTTTAAGATATACTTTTAATAAAAATACAAACTACTTTTTCTTATTTTAACTTTTAAGATTTACTTTTAATAAAAATACAAACTACTTTTTGTATTTTAACTTTTAAGATTTACTTTTAATAAAAATACAAACTACTTTTTGTATTTTAACTTTTAAGATTTACTTTTAATAAAAGTACAAACTACTTTTTCTTATTTTAACTTTTAAAATTATAAATTTAAGAATAAACATTAGTATGCATGAAATAAATAATGATTAATTGCATAAGTAATCATAAATGTTAGATAACATATAAAGACCCCGTCGTATTCGTATTGATCGGAATTAATCTCGACCCATGGTACCGTGTTGTCAAATGACGTGTTGTGTACATAAAGAACCGTGTTGTCAAATGACGTGTTGCGTACAATCATGAGGTCTTATTAACATAAATATAAATGTTAGTGAAGTTAATAAGAGTTAGATTACAGAAAATATAATTCAGGTGGTATAACCGACCATATATAACTTAAATAACATAAATATAAATGTTAGTGAAGTTAGTAAAAGTTAGATTACATAAATATAATTCAGGTGGTATAACCGACCATATATAACTTAAATAACATAAATATAAATGTTAGTAGTCCAAAATTTGATATATTCGAGTCTGAAAATTATTAATAATTTCATACCTTGATTAGTGATTCGTGATCGTTTGAGATATCTTTTAATTACACTAAGCTTTTCGTGCTGATAACGTGTTATAATTCAGTAGGCTTATAACTACCTTTAATGGTTATAAGAACAAAGAGAGAAAAAGAGAGAAGAATGAGAGAAGAAATATTGATATTGATATTTCAAGAGAAATGGTGCACCTTAAATGGTTACCATACATGTCTATTTATAGTATAAAATATTACTATGCAAGAAATATAATAATAATAAAATTAACATCCAATCTAGATATTTTATAACAAAACAAAGAAAGTTACCTTAATGACGCTTGAAATTATATGATTTATGTGGAAATGAAGTGAAAATGGAGCTGGTAATATGTAGTTCCAGGAAAAGTTATCCGTAATAGTACAAAAATCGTACAAAATCTTATCCACGAAATCATGAAAATCTTATCGGGATAAGACGCAAGACGCAAAGGCGCAAGTCGCAAGACGCAAGGACGCAAGGCTGTTTGTTGCATTTGGAAGTAACGCAAGGTCACAATGTCGCAAGGTCGCAAAGACGCAAGGTCGCAAGGACGCAAGGAGTCTTGCGCCTTGCGAGGGAAAATTGTCAACTTTTTTTTTTAAGGGCTGTCAGTCAACATGCTTAAAAAAAGGGGCATTTTGGTGATAATCCCAAACTATTGTGACTTGAGACACGGTTCATGATCCAATCATTAACACTACTCTCTTCTAATGGTGGGGATCGAAAGTCTTATGGACATATTCAATCAAATCAAAATCCAAGGCCTTAACATGACACAAATCGTATAAACAGAAGCATTATGTTTAAAATCTAAATTCTTAATAATAAAAGGAGATTCAAAAAGTTAGGTGTACATATCTTGTAACGATAATTCAATAACATTATAATAACATTTGTAACATTATAAGATTATAACGTTATTAGAAGTTACACAAAGGTTTAGACTTCAGACTTTATAAAGATGCTTTGTAATTGACTTCAAAAGACATGCTCGAGCTCGGATGTAAAGAACCTACCAAAGACGGGTTATATGGGATGGCTATCTAAGTGCTTACATGATCATCTTGACAACAAATCGTGATTGCTTATCTACTTACGTCATTGCTGATATAAGCAGTCGAAGTCGAAATACATAAGCCACAGGGTCAAATTTGCTCCTCTTGGTAATCTTTATTGATATACATTAATAGTTTTATGAGTGTAAAATCATTAATATTCGTTAGCCATTTCATTCATCTCTAATTAAGACCTACTCAACCTAAGATCATATTACCAATATAACTAATAGACAAAATTTGTCTTATTTGCTATGAATAGTACTATTTAATTTTTTATTTTTTACAAATCAACCCCCTAATTTTCATTAAAATACAAATTGAACCCCCTACTTTATACCTATATTATAATGTATTATTTATCCCATCACTAACACCAAAAACACCCACCACGCTTTACCGGCTTCTACACTGCGCTCAAACAGTAGGACCCACATAGGCCACTATTGTGCTACATTTTTTTTTTGTCTCCAACGATAAAAGAAGCAACTTTCTTAAAAAGAACAACCCTTCAATGCTACCAAAAGATGTCGAAAAATATTTTTTTTTACAAAATAGATCAACTAACTTTAACACTAAAAGAAACAACTTTCACAAAAGGAACAACCCTTCAATGTTAGATGTCGAAAAAAATTCTTTTTTACAAAATAGATCCACAAAAGGAAAGACTTTTTGTTAACTCGCATTCAAAACGGAGCTTCCGGCGCGAAGCGAGGGCTCCACAACTAGTTAATGCTAATAGAAGCTCAAATGGTAATGCATTACACATCTGCAAAAGTTAAAACACCTTTGAACAACACATCTAGATTCAAAAGATAAACATTACAAATAGTTCAAAGATAACATTTAGCGAATATGAATAAAAAATAAGTAAATATAATAACATCAATTTTATGGCTAGATAACAAAGTGTAGAAAATAACAAATAACAGTAACATATTCCGTTAAAAATGATGTAAGAGCTACTTACTGACTTTAAACATAAACTCGATAACATAGTTACTAAGCTAAGAAATGCAAAAAAAAAAAAAACGTATGATCTGATGGATACAAATTAACTAAACTATATTAATGATAACGTTCAACGAATAATCATATACATAGTACATCTAACAAATTTCAATTTCATAAGCTAACAAATTTTAGTAGAATGAATTTTGTTGAAATCGTTAAATTTCCAGCAAAAACAAAAGCACTGATCAAAAACAAAACTTTTCTTCTATTACTAAAGGCTTAAAGCACTGATCAATATATGTAGGTCCAATTAAGGATCATTAACAACCATGTATGAGCAAGATCAAAGACGGAAGAGATAAACACGATGAATCAAACATAAATCAATATTATTGATATAAACGTTACATTTACAATTGATTTAAACGGAGAAACATCGGTTGGCCAGGGGAGATCGAGCATGATCTCCCCATGCACGGGAATCGCCAAAACGGCTCTTCCAAATTAGGGTTATAGCCTGACCCCAATTAGGGTTACTCTATTCACCCTAAAACACATATGAAACTGATATATATAGACGACCTAGGCTTAGGTTGCCCTAATCGGCCTATCAACATGAACGACCCAACAGTCACATATGCTCCTGTAACTGATTAGTTTCACGCGTGTAATACATCTAGGTGTACAATGTAATAATAGACGTTATTCGTCCAGCGACGGCCATACACAATATGCATCAACAATATACCTTAACACCTTCAGTGATCATGCCTTGCACGAGGACAACGGACGTTGTTGTACTCTGCAAGTATCATATTAATGAAACAAAAACACAGAAAAATAAAATACAACTAAAACTCAAATGACGGTGTAATAGAAGAACTCTAGAAACTAACATTATGAAAAAGAAGATGAAGGGAAGAACCTTTGAAGAAAAAAGAAGAAGAGATGGATAATTTGAAATAACTCAATTTTGGGCACTGGCGTGAAGATTAAGAGATACCAATATATATCAATACCAATTAGATTAAATCTCAGAAAATAAATTTTTTTGAACCCTAAAAAAATGGCCAACCTGGAGTAATATAAATGCAAATTTGAAGTTTTTATTTACCATTTTGTTAATCGTGTATAGTTTTATTATGAATTTTAATTTAGTTAATTAAATTAATTAGTATTAATGACATTATCAAAGATGTCTAAGATTTTTTCTTTTTTATTTTGATTTTTTTAAAGCTTGGTAAAATCCTATTTATGATATCATCATTATAGAATTTTAATAGAAACTATAGAAGATAGATGTGAGATAGTTTAACTATGACCCCCTTAACCTTGATAGTTTCGTCTCTGGGTTTTTTGGGTTTAGCCGACAAATAATAAAACATGTAACGGAAACTTGATTGATTAAATATTGCAACCGACACTTAATTGGACCCCACGAATTCAGCTTTGACAGTTTGAGAGAACACCTGACACCTCTGTTGCAAAACACCCCGTCTCGAGCAGTCTCGACGCCCGTTGCGACGTTTTGGTGACTAGCCCGTCCCGTCTTGAAGAAAACCGTCTAATATGACAATCAACGGTCAAAATTCGGGTCAAAGTTGAAAAAAATCAGGTCAAAGTCTCTCAAAATTTGGAAAAGCCAGAAAGTCGGTAAAATCGGTCAAATTTGTCGTATTTTAGTTTAAATTTTCTGTATTATATTAACGGTGATAGCAATTATGAGTACAAATTAGTCAATTAAAGTTTTTGACTTTAAAATATGTACACATATATACATTTATATACTTATATATTTAGAAGTCAATTTTGGTCAACGTCCGTCTCGACCCCCGTCTCGACCCCGTCTCGAACGTCTCGACTTTTTTAGAACCCGACCGTCTCGACCCCGTCTCACGTATTTTGCAACCTTGCCTGACACCACTATCAAAAATAATTTGATTTTACCCCTAAAATAAAAGAGTTGATATCATGTTAGTCCCTTAAACGATATGATTTGTCAATTCGTTCACTTAAGTTACAAAAAATATAAGTAAAAGTATTACAGTATAGGGTTACAAAATTATTACATAAAGTATATATATGAGTTCTATTTGGAAGAGTTTTGAAGTAAAAGACGCTTTCAAACTTATAATTATTCGTTTCAATTTGTATACTTGGTATGTAAGAGTGTAAATAAATGTGGTATAAGAGCTACGATCTGTAAGAGAGTTTTTATTGTTAGACACTTACTGTAATATTTTTTACACTAATAGAATATTTATCAAATATTGTTGTGCTCTTAAAATAAGGACCGTTAGCAAGCATGTCATTGAAATTTGGGTTCGTGTGTTCAAATGGTGGGGGATGGGGATTTTCGACGTCCAGAATCTTGAAGCCCTTCTAAATGAAGATGGAAACAATTCGATGTCAAGTGATGGGAAGCAAGTATGGCAAGCTCTAAAATGGATTTGTTTGTATCTAATTTGGGGCTATTTTAACAAACTAGTGTTCCAAGGTAAAAGTTGGAATGCTCCATTGGCCTCGAGTGATATTCAATGCAAATCCTTCGAGTGAATCTTTGCTAGATTAAAAAAGAAAATAATCGAGTGGCTTTCGTGGCTTGGCCACCCCAAGTGTGTATCTTACATAATAGCCTAATTGTAATGTTCGTGTATATGATCCTTGTGTTTTGTTTTCATAAGTTTCTTAGTTAGGTGCTTGCTTTGCAACCGAGTTGTCTTGTCGTTGTTTCGTGTGGGTGTTTATCCCCCTTTCTTGTACCCTCTCGTTGTTTAATATAATTAGTTTTGCTTTTCAAAAAATAAAAAATAAAAAATAAAGACCGTAATATTGAATAGAGAGGGTGTTTTATAAGCTTCACATTTCCTTGTATAGAATTCATGAAAATCGAGATAAATATAAATCCAAAATAGTCAGGGGGGTGAATGTAGTTTACTGAAATATCCGGACTAAAGTAGCCATAGACAATCAAAATAGAGGGCGCTTCTGAAAAGACAACTCATTGGGAGGGTTTAGATGTGGACAATGCGACAGTGATACGGTTGTTTGTATTAACCGAGATTATTGTTAAATAATCCGTATTAAACTTAAGTAGTAGGAGTAATATTTTACTGAAATAAATAAAAATTAGGTGTACGTATATATATATATATATATATATATATATATATATATATTTCATAATATTTGGGTGGCATTTTATACTTATTATTTTACTCTAACATATTAACTATTAATGATTAATAATATTCAGCATTGATGGTGCTAGGTACCAAATAATTGGGTGGACACTCTGGATTTCACTCTCTATAAATGTTTTTTTCTCTAAATAATAAATAAAATAAAATTATTTCATTATATATACTTGTATAATGAGTATAATATAATAATATTTCCCTTCACAAATACACAAATACGGAGTAATACTTAAATCAGGAATGTCACTTACTTCACAACTTTCCAACCTCGGGGTTGATTGTTATAGTCTGTATTCTGTTTCTTCGGTTGGTTTTGTTACTTGTAGTTTCGTTTATTAGTCGTTTTTTTTTTATTAATATGTTTGTAAATTCTTTTCGAGATGTTAGGGCGAGCCTTCCCGTGTTCCCCTAGTCCTTTTGTATTCTCTGTTGAGGACGTTTTCTTTTGGAAAACGTCTTCGTTTCTATATGAATTTTCGTTTTTTCGCACACACACAAAAAAAAAAAAAAAAAAAAAAAAAAAAAAAAAAACTTACTTCACAACTTTCCAATATGCATACGTCCTCATAAATTTGATATGTGGCGTTAAAGAGTATATTAGCATCATAATAACCGAACACCTTATATGTTATTTATAATTGACGCTAGTTATTCTCACGAGATCTTAAAGTTCAAATTTACTAGCATTAGAAATGATCACATAAATAGTAGTACAAAACAGTTAGTACAAGACAACCTAGTTAAAAAAAAAAAAAAAAAAAAAAAAAAAAAATAATAAAAAAACTGTTGTAATTTAGTTGTTTATAACAACATTGGTAGCGTAAACTTACTACAAAATTCTAGTAATGAAGGAGTAGAATACTAATGAGAGAAATGAGAGAAATAATTCTTGTAAGTATAATGGAGGGTGCAAGTTTTTTAGATTGCATACATGGGTATTTATAGTACAAAAAATACTATACAATAGGTATCCAATATTGACTATGATTTGTACAAAATTGACTATCCATTAAAGCCTAATATTATAACACTCCCCCTTGGATACCAATTTTGTTTTGTTGGAGATCAACTATAAGTTACTGCCTCGTTAAAAACCTTGGCCAAAGAAAAACCTAGTGGGATAAAAACTTTAGCTAAGAGAAAAAGAGTGCAGCATATAGTTGACTCCCCCTCAAGTAGACATTGCTGAGCTGTTACATCTTTTGAACTTGCCTCATGCCAATATTGTGAACATGCGTTCTGAAAATAGCAGTTGGAAGTGCTTTGGTGAAAAGATTAGCAGAGTTTTTGCTGGATTGAACATATCTTATTTCAATCTGGTTGTCCTTGATGAGATCTTAAGTGTATGAGAAGAATCTAGGAGGTATATGTTTTGTTCGGTCACTTTTGATATACCCTTCTTTAATCTGTGCTATGCAAGTTGCATTATCTTCATAGATAGTTGTTGGACTTTTATCGCGTTCTAGTCCACAAGAATCAGTAATGAGTTGTGTCATTGATCTCAACCAAAAACATTTTCGAGTGTCTTCATGAATGCAATCACTTCGGTATGATTTGATGATGTTGCAACAAGTGTTTGTTTTTTAGAACACCATGATATTGCGGTGCCTCCATGAATACATATCCAGTTTGAGATTTAGCTTTATGTGGATCATATAAATAACCTGCATCTGCATATCCAATCAAATCTTGTTTTGATTTGTTAGAATAAAATAATCCTAAATCAGTAGTTCCTCGAAGGTATCGAAATATGTGTTTGATCCCATTTCAGTGTCTTTTGGTAGGAGCTGAGTTGAACCTTGCCAACAAATTAACTGCAAAAGAAATGTTAGGTCTCGTACAATTTGTAAAGTACATAAGAGCTCTAATTGCACTAAGATATGGAACTTCTGAACCAAGAACAGCTTCATGTTCTTCTCGGGGACAAAATGAATCAGTGCCGACATTGAGTGATCTAATCACCATAGGAGTACTTAATGGTTTTGCCTTGTCCATATTGAAGCGTTTTAATTTCTTTCTTTTAGAAGTTGAATGGTTTTATGGATCTCTTTATTTGTCCTTATGATGTTAAGATCATCAACATAAACAAATATGATCACTTTCTTTTACCTCATTATTAGCTGATTTTCTTTTTCGAGAATTTTTATCTTTGGAACCAGTTGGTCTTCCACGTTTCAGACGTGGCAAAGACTAATGAGTGATATTATTGCCAGCTTTTGGAATTTCAATTCTAGCTGAAACATTTTCTGTTATCATATATGATTTAGTCACTCTTTTTGTATCTTTAAATGCATAAAGTAATTAATTTGCAAGTTCTTGCATATGCATTATTTTTAAACTTTCGTTTCACATTCTTTTGTGTGAGTTCAATATACCTTAATTGATGTTCACATCATGAAGCATCATTTTATTTATTTTTTCATTTCTCCCCCTAATCTAGGACCAATTTTTCATTAAAAATACAATCAGCAGAACGTGCTGTAAAAACATCACCCGTCATGAATTCAATATATCTTATGATTGAAGATGTTTCATATCCAACATATATTTCCATCCTTTATTTAGGAACCATTTGTTGTGGTGGTGCAATTAAAAATACACTGCACAATCAAATGTTCTAAGATGGAAAATATTTGGCTCTCGATCAAAATTAAGTTGGTAATGGAGAATATTTATGACTTGCACTTGGTTTAATGCGAATTAATGTCGCATCATGTAAATTTACATGGCCCCATATAAATATTGAGAGTTTTGTACTCATTTCCAATTGTCTAGTTATTAGCTGCAAGCGTTTATCTATTGATTCAGCTAAACCAATTTTGTGTATGCACATGAGCAACTGAATGTTCAACAATAATCCCTGTAGGCATATAATAATCATTAAATGCTTGAGATGTTAACTCACCAGCATTATCAAGTCTCATCCATTTTAATGGTGTAATCAGAATAATGTGTTCTCAATTTAATAATTTGTACAAGAAACTTTGCAAATGCCATATTACGGCTTGATAACACACAAACATGAGACCATCCGCTAGATGCGTCTATTAGAAAAATGGTCCACATGATGGATGAATTGGTCCATATATATCCCCTTGAATTCTTTCAAGAAACATTGATGATTCTTTCTCAATGTGCTTTTCATTAATCACCATATGTGCTTTTCATTAATCACCATATGTGTTTTTCATTAATCATCCTATGTGCTTCTCATTAATCATCATATGTGCTTTTCATTAATCACCATATGTACTTTTCATTAATCATCATATGTGATTTTCATTAATCACCATATGTGCTTTTCATTAATCACCATATGTGCTTTTCATTAATCACTATATGCGCTTTTCATTAATCACCATATGCGCTTTTCATTAATCACCATATGTGCTTTTTCATTAATCACCATATGCGCTTTTCATCATATCCTTTTCACCATATGCGCTTTTAATCATATGTGTTGCACTTTTCATCATATGCACTTTTCATTATATGCGCTTTTAATCATATGCGCTGCGCTTTTCATCATATGCGTTTTTCATCATATGCGCTTTTTATCATATGCGCTTTTAATCATATGCGCTGCGCTTTTCATCATATGCACTTTTCATCATATGCGCTGCGCTTTTCAACATATGCGCTTTTCATCATATGCACTTTTCGGTGCTATATAGATATTTCTCATTATCTGTTATCATTTACTGATAATCATATCCATTATGATATATATATATATATATATATATATATATATATATATATATATATATATATATATATATATATATATATATATATATATATATATCAGAGAAACTCAATCAATTTCTCTTTGATTTTGAGAAAACAAGGCATTGTTTATCAAAAAATTTGTACCATTTGGTAATATGAATTTTTGCCTTTTTCGTTCCTTATATTAAGTTTGCAAGACCTGATATACTATTTATAATTCCTTCATTTGATTTAAATCAATGAAATATTTCTTAGATTTGATCATAGTGTGTATGTTACCACTATCTACAATACATAGGTCTTTACCATTTAATTGATGATGTATTTCAGCAATATTCATACTAAAACTTCAAATAAGATAAACAAATAATGAGTAATATTTCAGCCAGATAATCAAATTATATTACCTGCAAACAAGTTACAATCCGAAGTACATAAAAGATAACACCTAATAAACATATATATATATATATATATATATATATATATATATATATATATATATATATATATATATATATATATATATATATATATATATATATATATATATATATATATATATATATATTATGGTCTAAAATCATTTACTTAGGAGTGATACATAACAAGCTAGACATCTTAGAAAATTCAGGTCATTTAAGTCTGAAGGTAGCTCAGGGTTTACTTAATTAAGATTTTTCAACAAATTCACTCTCGTTTTCTTTTCTTTTGGAACTTATTTCAAGAAATACTAGACTGATGATCCATGTTACCAGATCATTAATAAGAATCTCCAGAATTCTTATAAGAGCGTCTACTAACATCTTCAATTTTATTCTTTCATGGATCACCGTTATTTCTTGATAATTAATATCGTATCTATCTTTGAGTATTTTCCATAATACACTTTGATCTTTAATAATACAATATACAGATTCTAAGGACTCGTCAACATGTTTGCGAAGAAACATAGTTGCTATTGCTTTCTCTTGTTCAGAACAATTGTTATTTTCATTTAGGGTTTCTAAAATACCGATTGATTTGAGATGTTTTTCTACATTCATAACCCATGTTAAGTAGTTGTTCCCACTTGATTCTAAAGGAGCAAATTTAAGCCTTTTCAAATTCGACATTTTCTATTATCAAAAGATGAACAACATAAATCATAATCATAATCATCTTCTATTCATAGAAAAATAATAAAATGAAATTAGAATCATTTTAAATTCATACGTAGCAAACAACAGAATAATGGCATGATTACAAATGATAAAACCACAAGAGCTTGATAGAATATAGGTTCATCCCGTGGTATATTAGCAACAATGATGATAGTTAGTATGACCAATACAATAGGAAAAATTATCCTTGTGTGAATCATCTTTACAAAAAACTTTTGAGAGTGACAATCTGAGAAAATTAAGATTGATTTGTGAAAATGTGAAAACGCAGATGTTTATTTTATATTTGAAAAATATAGTCGTTGTAACGTCGTCAGTTGACGTTAACAACCGTTATGTATATATGACCGTTGTAACATCGCTAGTTGACGTTAACGACTGTTATGTACTCGTTGTAATAATAATAATTTTAATAAAAGAATTTTATTAGTATAAATACGATTACTATAAATACATTTAGTATAAATACGTTTAGTATAAATACGAAGATTAAGAGAATAAACATATTGTGTATAAATAATAAATTTTAAGAATAAACATTAGTATGCATGAAATAAATAATGATTAATTGCATAACTAATCATAAATGTTAGATAACATAAATATAAATGTTAGTGAAGTTAATAAGAGTTAGATTACAGAAATATAATTCAGGCGGTATAACCGACCATATATAACTTAAATAACATAAAAATAAATGTTAGTGAAGTTAATAAAAGTTAGATTACATAAATATAATTCAGGCGGTATAACCGACCATATATAACTTAAATAACATACATATAAATGTTAGTGAAGTTAATAAAAGTTAGATTACATAAATATAATTCAGGCGGTATAACCGACCATATATAACTTAAATAACATAAATATAAATGTTAGTGAAGTTAATAAAAGTTAGATTACATAAATATAATTCAGGAGGTATAATCGACCATATATAACTTAAATAACATAAATATAAATGTTAGTGAATTTAATAAAAGTTAGATTACAGAAATATAATTTTACTTATGATGATAATAATATTTACCTTACTAATAAATAATAGAAGATATCGTTAAAGAATTTCTTACCTTGATTAGTGACTTGTGCTTGCTTAGATAAACCTTGATTATACGGAGCACTTCGTGCTGATAACGTGTTGTAATTTAGTTGTTTATAACAACATTGGTAGCCTAAACTTACTACAAAATTCTAGTAATGAAGGAGTAGAATAGTAATGAGAGAAATGAGAGAAATAATTCTTGTAAGTATAATGGAGGGTGCAAGTTTTTTAGATTGCATACATGGGTATTTATAGTACAAAAAATACTATACAATAGGTATCCAATATTGACTATGATTTGTACAAAATTGACTATCCATTAAAGCCTAATATTATAACAAAAACTAAATTATATATTGAACGCAAAAAATTATAATCGTGTGCGTGTCTTATGTTCTACTATTAAATAAATTTTAATTGTACATGACTAAATAAATTCAAAACTATATATAAATGTTGTTAAAGATGAAAGTAGTTTAAAGGTCAAATCACCTTTTTAAATAGGCTAGACGAGACAATTACAAAATGTATGATTGTAATTTAGAAATACATTTTGATCAACCTTTACCCCGTTTTCTTCCTAGCTATACTTAAGAATTTAATTAACTATTGTTATTTGATGCCATATAATGAGGCTATTTGTGTGCATTCTAAAGTCAATAGTATTGCTTCTGAATCACAATCATAACAATCGGTAATAGTTAGTGGATGTTAGTGATATTCTAAGCGTGTTATTAAGTATTTACATGGTCATACGTAGGTCAAAGGAGGTGGGAAGTCTGAAAGGTATGTGTTGGAATGAGGAGCATTTGTTTTCGCTTATACAGAACTGATTGCTTTTATTACTTAGCTTAACCTTGATATGATAAATAGCACATAAATTTGCACCAAACTAGCATCAAACCAATATAACACATATGATAAAGGCATCCCCCACCCTCTCATCCGAACTCCATTTGGCATCTGGCACCTTTTCTAAGTAGCCTGAAGCAACTACACACACATGAAAACAACATTCGGAATGTATTGTAATAGATTATTGTTGGAATAAGATCTGATGAGTCAAAATGTTTTGCAGGAAGTTAGAGTCTGGAAGTTAGAGTCTGGAGATGCAAGTTGCAGAATCTGTTTGTGTGAACGGTTTAATTACTTGGTAAAGAAGCTATGGGAATTCTGGAGATCTGGATAAATATTTAGAAGATCACGTTTTGATTTGATATTATCTCTAGAAGATAAACACTGATTTGTTTAGAATATTAATAAGTTTTAGTTTATCTTTTCCTATCTTTTAGTCAAGTAGTTTTGGAAACCAAATCTTGGAGATTTGGTTTAACCTTGTATAAATAGGGGTACGATGTT
Organism: Rutidosis leptorrhynchoides; assembly: GCF_046630445.1. Lineage (NCBI taxonomy): Eukaryota > Viridiplantae > Streptophyta > Magnoliopsida > Asterales > Asteraceae > Rutidosis > Rutidosis leptorrhynchoides. The sequence continues at coordinate 76,126,625 of NC_092334.1, forward strand.
CATTGTATTTTGTATCTCTCAAGCACGATTACTTTGTCTTTCATATTATATATCATTCGTGTTCTCTCAATTTTGTTCATATAATTTGTATCTATTGTTTATTGAGAGTTTAGTGTTCATAATCAAGTTATTGTGAACTAATAACTGGTATCAGAGCGGGTTTGGTGTAAATCCAATTTGGTAATCTTAAAACGATCCATATATTGTTCAAAGATGTCCTCCAGTACCATCCCAACTCCAGTTATGGCTGGTAAAGGAGTGCCAATTTTCGATGGCACAGACTTTGCAACCTGGAAACTAAAAGTTCTATGGTTTCTTGGTTCGATTCATGAAGATGCTGAACAAGTCCTTACAGTAGGACCTATTATACCTGGTACAATGGTTGAAGCTGTTCCTGCTACAAGTACTGCTTCTGCTCAACCTGCTTATCTTCGTGAAAAACCAAGAGATAAGTGGACAGAAGCAGAAGCCATAAAGTTCAAGCTTGATAGCAAGATAAGAAGTATTATAGGTAATGGTGTTACTGTTCCAATTCTCAGGAAGATCAGTCATGCTAAAACTGCAAAAGCTATGTGGGATCTCTTGCTTAATGACTATGAAGGTGTCACAGTTGTTAAGACTCAGAAGAAAAAGAATCTGATAAGGTGTTATGAAAATTTTGCTGCTCAGCCTAAAGAATCATTGAGTGATCTTCATTCAAGATTCCAGGTTCTGATTAATGATCTTGAAAGTGTTGGTGTAGAGAAAACACAACAAGTGTTGTGTCAAAAGTTCATTGAACTGTTACCTTCAAACTTTGAATCTGTGATTACATCAATGGTAATCAGTGAAAAGATAGACACTTATGAACTAAGTGAGTTGTTTGGCATATTGTCAAACTTTGAAGAATCACAGTTGAAGAACAAGATCAATGCTAAGAGAGTTGTTAAAGATCCAGTAGCTGCATTGATAGCTACTACTAAGAAGAACAAGCAATTGTTCTCTAGTTACTGTAGTAGGGTTGATTCTGAAAGTGATGAGACCTCTGATGATAGTGATTCTGATGTAGATGAGGAGATTCAGGATCTGGAAAGTCAAGTGGCTCTTTTGACTCAAAGGATTGAGCAGAAGAAGTTTGGTTTTAAGAAGGGTAAAGGCAAGAGTTCTTTTGATCCAAAGAAAGCTAAATGTTTCAAGTGTGGCAAGGTAGGTCATATAGCTGCTGATTGCTGGTCCAAGAGTGAAGGAGGTTCAAGTTTCAACAAACCTGTTGACAAAGCAAGAAAGTATAAACTCAAGTACAAGAAGATGAAAGGTGAAGCAGAAAAGTTGAAGAATAAAGAACAGGAGAAAGCATTGTACACAGAAGCATGGGAAGATGAAGATTCATCATCTGATGATGAAGAGGATAAGTGTCTGATGGCTATAATTGAAAAGGATAGTGAGTCTAGCAAGTTTGAGGAAGATTTGAAAGCTATTGAGAAGATGGATAAAGACTCTACTTGTAACAAAGGTTCTGCCTATAAGGTACAAAACTTTGTAAACTATCTTAATAATGAAAAAGTGAGAATGTTTCAGTATTTGTTGCTTGATTTCAATTGGTGCTTAGAAGATAGTGACAGGTTAAGAACACAGATCATTGAGCTTAAGAACACCATCAAAGATAAAGATGCTGAAATTAAAGTATTAAAAGAATGTGAGGTAGAACTTGACACATACAAAATGGCATATTCAGAAGAAACTAAACGGTTAAATACTGAATTAGGAAGATCAATTAAAAAGGCAAACCATTATGAAAATATTTGCAAATCTTGGTGTGTTTCTTCCAAAAAGAATTCTGATGCTATTGCTAAGCAAGTACCAAATGATGTCAAAGCTATACTTGGTGAAAACTACACATTAGATAATAATGTGGAAGTTGATCCTATTATATTTAAGCCTGACATTTTACCAAATACTTTTATAAAATTTGATGGTGAGAGAAAAATTTTAACTAATGCTTTTGTAAGATCAACTGAGTTTGTAAAATCATTAGAACCTGTTAAACCTTCAGAGACTATAATTTTAGACTGTAGAAATCCATCAGAGTCTGAACTATTGAAACCTTCAGACTCTAACAGTTTAGTCTCTAAAAGTGAAAGTGTATGTTCTGACCTAGAATCTGACACCCAAGAATCAAGTAGCATAAGTGATACTGAATCATCTTCTGATAGTGTCACTTGTCCAGATCCTAAATGGTCAACTAAAAGAAAGTCAAAGTCAAAACAGGCTAAGACTATTAAAAAACTGAAAAGGAGAATTTCAAAGCTTAGTGAAAGATTAAAGGGTCAAGAAAAATTCTCAAAATCATCTTGTTTTCCTGAAAATTTCAAAAAGGTATGGAAACCTAAAGTTTGTGAAAATAAAGGTGTTTTGAAAACAGTGATGGATAAGTTGATCTGGATTGGTAACAAAGCTTTTGTATGGAGAGTTAAATACACTCCATCTGAACCCACTGCAAAGTGGGTTCCCCCTAAGATTTAATCATTTTTCTTTTGCTTGTGTCTTGTGTAGCAGGGTAATAAGTGGTATTTAGACAGTGGTTGCTCAAGACACATGACTGGATGCAAAGAGCATCTTGTAGGGTTTGTAGAAGAAAAGGGTCCTTCTGTGAGATATGGTGATAATTCTGTTGCAAAAACTATTGGTTATGGTACTGTTATTGCTGGAAGTGTGTCATTCAAGAAAGTTGCTTTAGTTGAAGGATTAAAGCATAATCTGCTAAGTGTGAGTCAAATTGCTGATGAAGATTGTGAGATCAGAATAAGAAAGAAAGCTGGAATTATTTATGATCCTAAAGGAAGACCAACTCTTGTTGCCTGGAGATTTCAAAATGTGTATATGCTGGATTTGGATTCTGTTGATTCTGAAATTGAAACATGCTTGTATTCTCAGTCTGTTCCAGAACTTAATTGGCTTTGGCATAAAAGGCTATCTCATCTGAATTTTAAAAATATTAATGAGCTTTCCAAAAAGAAGCTTGTTAGAGGTTTGCCTCAGCAACCTTTCAAGAAAGATAAACCTTGTTCTGCTTGCATTATGGGTAAACAAACCAAAACAAAGTTTCCCTCAAAATCCCTAGCTACTATTAGTGATCCACTTCATATGCTTCATATGGATCTTTTTGGTCCAATGAACACTAGTAGTCTAGGTGGGAAAAGATACACTTTGGTTGTTGTTGATGAGTATTCAAGGTTTACCTGGGTTATCTTTTTAGCTGCAAAGAGTGATGCTCCTGAAGAAATCATTAATTTAATCAAGAAAGAGCAGGTTCAAAAAGGTGTTCTTGTTAAACAATTGAGAAGTGACCATGGCACTGAGTTCAAGAATGTTACTTTAATTGAATTTTGTGAAGAATCTGGAATTGGTCAAAATTTCTCAGCTGTTAGAACTCCACAACAGAATGGAGTTGCTGAGAGAAGAAATAGAACACTTATTGAGGCAGCCAGAACCATGTTATGTCAATCAAATGTTGCACTCAGATTCTGGGCAGAAGCTGTCAATACAGCTTGTTATACTCAAAACAGGTCATTAATTGTGAAGAGACATGGAAAAACTCCCTATGAATTGTATCATAAAAAGGTGCCTACTATTCATTACTTTCATGTATTTGGATGTAAGTGCTATATTTTGAATCAAAGGGATCAGCTTGAAAAGATGAGGCCAAAATCTGATGAAGGTGTGTTTATTGGTTATTCTTCTGTGTCTAAAGCATATAGAGTGTATAATAAGAGGAGGATGAAGATTGAAGAATCCATTAATGTTTCCTTTGATGAAAGTCCCATTGAAATGGATCAATCCTCTAGTTCTGAGCATTCTGCACTTGGTGAATTGTCAAATTTAATTTCTGGTAACAGTACTCAGACTCTAGATTCAGAGTCTGAGACAGATGAATTTAATTTGTCTGGACTGAAACATTCTGCAGATAATGCTCTCACTGAAGAAGTTCAACAAGAAGATGAGCCAATTGTTATTCATGAAGATGATCAACCTTCCAATACTACTGTGAATCCTGTTGTTCCTATTAGAAAATCTTCTAGAAATATTGTTATTCCAAAGCATCTTGAAGATTATGTTGTAGATCCTACTGGTTTACCTAAAACTGGTTCTTCATCTCAGACACCTGTGTCTGATTTTGCAATTGCTAATTATTGTTTCTTCTCAAATTTTCTTTCACTCATTGAACCCAAAGAAGTAGATGAAGCATTGTCAGATAATGATTGGGCTGAAGCTATGACTGAAGAATTGACAGAGTTTGAAAGAAATGATGTGTGGGAATTGGTTCCAAAACCTGAAGGTAAAACTGCAATTGGCACTAAGTGGGTTTATAGAAACAAGGTTGATAAAGATGGTATTGTGGTTAGAAACAAAGCAAGGTTGGTGGCTCAAGGGTATAGACAAGAAGAAGGTATAGATTATGATGAGACATTTGCTCCTGTTGCTAGAATTGAAGCAATCAGATTGTTTCTAGCTTATGCCTCAGATAAAGACTTTATGGTGTTTCAAATGGATGTGAAGAGTGCTTTTCTGAATGGTATTTTGCAAGAAGAGGTGTATGTGAAACAACCTCCTGGTTTCAAAAATAAGAAGTTTCCAAAGCATGTTTACAGGTTGAAGAAAGCTTTGTATGGTCTGAAACAAGCTCCCAGAGCCTGGTATGATACTCTGTCAACATTTCTTCTAGAAAAGAAATTTTCTAGAGGAGCTATTGACAAGACTCTATTCATCAAAAAGGAGAAAGGTGATGTGTTACTGGTTCAAATTTATGTTGATGACATTATTTTTGGGTCTACTAATCCAACTTTGAGAAAATGGTTTTCAGATATAATGTCAAAAGAATATAGGATGAGTAATTTGTGTACTCTAAACTATTTTCTTGGGCTTCAAATTAAGCAAAGTCAAGAGGGTATTTTTATTAACCAAAGTAATTATGTTTCTGATATGCTTACTAAGTTTGGTTTTAAAAATTGTTCCACTTTAAGAACCCCAATGAGTATTTCTGAAAAGCTTGATAAAGATGAATCTGGAAAACCAACTTGTCAATCAACCTATAGAGGTATGATTGGATCTTTGTTATACTTAACTGCTAGTAGACCTGATATAATGTTTGCTACATGTATGTGTGCACGTTATCAGTCAGATCCTAAAGAGTCTCATTATAAGGCTGTGAAAAGAATTTTTAGATACCTGAAAGGTACTCCTAACCTGGGTCTTTGGTATGCTAAAGACTCAGGGTTTGATCTAATTGGTTATACAGATGCAGACTATGCAGGTTGTAAGTTAGACAGAAAAAGCACATCTGGTGGTTGTCAATTGTTAGGTGGCAAATTGGTGAGCTGGTCAAGTAAAAAGCAGAATTCAGTTGCCACTTCAACAGCAGAAGCTGAATATGTAGCTGCAGGGAGCTGTTGTGCTCAATTGCTTTGGATGCAACATCAACTATTGGATTTTGGATTAACTTTAACCAAAACTCCAATCATGTGTGATAATGAAAGTGCTATTGCGATTACTGAAAATCCAGTGTTTCATTCCAGGACTAAGCATATAGAGATCAGGCATCATTTTATAAGAGATTGTGTTGAGAAAGGCAAAGTGGTGTTAAAACATATTGGCACAAAAGATCAATTGGCAGATATTTTCACTAAAGCACTTCCTGAAGAAAGGCATTTTTATCTTCTTGGACAACTTGGAATGTTAAATCCATCAGCTGAAATGTTGTCCAGTAATGATATTTCTTGAGTCTGAATTATTTTCTTAGAGTCTGGGTGACGTAATATTGTTCAGAGTCTGGGAAAGTTTACTCAAGTGTATTTTTGTGTATAAATTTGTTTCCTTCTTTCGTCAAATAAAGTTTTTTTTTAAATTTCGTTTTTAGGCTAAATTTTTTTTTTCTTTATTCTATTTCCTAAAATAAAAGGGTCAAATTTGGTATTAATAAAGGGAGTTAATGGTAACTTTTTAAAAATTTTTGTCAGGAGTATTAATTTGATAATGATTGTGTCAATCTTTTTGATAACTTTCTGTTATGATGCATTGGGTCAATCTTGGCCGTGCAGACCAACCTGCAGATTCTGAGCAATCAGAATCAAAGTTGTTACCCAAGAATTGAATTGAATTGAATTGTACAAATTGCCATTCTCGAGTATCTTTTCCGCCCTACACCGACACCGGGTTTAGTTGGCTCGGTAATTTTACTCGACGTGTGGTTGTTTCGAAACAGGGAACAACTTTGAATACACAAGCTTGTAACCCGCGGATGAACCGCACACTAGAGCCTTATTGGGGCTAAAACCAATAACGAGAGCCTTTTTGGTATCATTGGAATTAACGGTATACTCCACCCCATGATGTTACACAAACAGAGCAGGCAGAAGGGATGGATGAGGAAATCCCACTCAATTCAAACCCACCTTCTCCCACTGCTCAAGAACAAAATTCTTCATTAAACAACCTTGTGAGCTCACCAGCTCATACTGAGAATATTCACATGTCTGCAAACCTAGTTGTTCCAGCACCCATAGATGCACATCAAACATCTATTAGGCAAGGTGCTGCAAGTGCAACTCCATCACCTCTGCTAGAGGTTGGTGAGGGGAGTACTTTAACCCAGCCTAAACCATCTAGGATAGTGAGCTTGGATAACCTCATTACAGTTACTGAATTAACCCCCTCAGATAACTTAAATCAAGTCCCAATCCTGGACTTATCAAACCAAACTCAAGACCAATCTATGGCTAAACCTACCTCAGACATCAGTCTGCCACTCCACTCTCCAAATGTCCAATCCTTACACATCCTTGCACAGGCTGCCAATGCTTCATTCAGATCACAGGATGAAGTACAAGTCTCAATAACTTCTTTGTCCAAGGATCACTCTACTTCACAACAGGTAAGTGTTGAGGACATACAACCTTTATTAATCCCAACTGGTTCTACATTGCAGGCTGAGGCACCAGTCACAGAGGTTGGCTTTTCTCAAGCTTTGACTTCTATGGCTCAGGAGTTTGATGACAAGCTTCAGGGTGTGCAGTCACAAATTAATAAACTTCATTCTAACTTTAATAATAATTTGGTTTCAAATAATGAGGTGTTGGAGGTTAGGAGGTTGGTTGGGATTGTACAGGGTTCTGGTGATATTGCAGGTTTTGGTGATCGATTGAGCAGTTTGGAGGCTAAGATGCAGGGTGTTGAAGAAATTAAAGAGTGTTTTGCTGGTTTTGCCTCAGATATCAAGTCTATTAAGGATGATCAAGCTGAAATTTGGAGATTCTTATCTGCTCTCTCTCAAGATGATGTCAAAAAGGGGGAGAAACGAAAGAGGTTAGCTGCAGGTGGTGATGGTGAGTCTTCCAAAAGGGCTCATATTGAGGGGGAGTTACAGGTTGAGGGGGAGAATAATGATAATGAAAGAACTGAAACTGAAGCTGAGGTTATTGAAACTGAAGTTGTTGATGCTGAAGTTGTTCCAATGGTTGAAGATGAGATGGTTGTTAGAGATGATGGTGATCAAGTTGTGGTTGCAAATGTAAGTCAAATGGGTACAGGTGATGGTGTTGACACAGGTGAGGATGTACAAATGAATGTTGAAGAGGGTGGTGCTAGTGTTGATCAATCTGGTGTTCAAACCGATGTTGGTGAAAGTGGTACTCAAATCATAGTTGGTGGTCAAGAAAGTGTTCTTGATATTGCTGCTGCTCAAGAGAGGCTGAGGTCTTTGATGAATAAAAGGTTTAGGTTTAAAAGGTATGAAGGAGATGTTGTCAGTGTTGAGATTGTGAAGATTGAAACTGAGGTGAATTTGTTATTAACCATGACCCATTTGTCTGATAGAAGAATAAAGGTGAAAGTGAGTCATATTTTGAGACTTGGTTTTTGTGAATGGAGAGGGTTGGCTGTTTGTATTCAAAGATGTGAGGGAGATAAGGAAATTGTTGATGAAGTGTTTAAGAAAGTTTGTAATTTAGTTCATTTTGTGTTTGAAGAAGGTTTTATTAGCTCGAAGGACTATGAAGTTTTCTGTAGTATGTTCAATTTGGAGATGAAAGAGAGAAGATTTAGAGGACATGTTGGTAGATACTCTGTTCCAGAACATTTGCAGTTCATTGATGAATGTTATGTTGAATATCTAGATGCTCTGATGATTAAAACGACTAGAAACCAAAGGATGCTGATTAGAGTAGAGCAGTTTGAAGGTGCTGACATTAACTTGTTGCTTGGACTGTTAACTAGGTGTACGAATGAACAGAATCATCCTTTTCGGGTTAAATTGTTGAAACATTTGGAAGGTAAGTTGTTTATGTTGAAGAGCATTAAGTCAATGAAGAGCAAATGTAGGTTGATCGAAAAAGAGCTTGCAAAACTGAAGAAGTAGAAAGGGTAGTTTTTGACATCATCAGATAGGGGGAGATTGTTGGAATAAGATCTGATGAGTCAAAATGTTTTGCAGGAAGTTAGAGTCTGGAAGTTAGAGTCTGGAGATGCAAGTTGCAGAATCTGTTTGTGTGAACGGTTTAATTACTTGGTAAAGAAGCTATGGGAATTCTGGAGATCTGGATAAATATTTAGAAGATCACGTTTTGATTTGATATTATCTCTAGAAGATAAACACTGATTTGTTTAGAATATTAATAAGTTTTAGTTTATCTTTTCCTATCTTTTAGTCAAGTAGTTTTGGAAACCAAATCTTGGAGATTTGGTTTAACCTTGTATAAATAGGGGTACGATGTTCATTGTATTTTGTATCTCTCAAGCACGATTACTTTGTCTTTCATATTATATATCATTCGTGTTCTCTCAATTTTGTTCATATAATTTGTATCTATTGTTTATTGAGAGTTTAGTGTTCATAATCAAGTTATTGTGAACTAATAATTATAACTTCAATGGTCATGAATGTATGCAAACTATAGTTTTTTGTTCGAATGTATTCTAGTAATTGTACAATTCTTTCAGAAGCAACATCTCAGAATATGTAAACAATATAAAAGCTTATTAGTATATAACACAGGATCATGTTTGCTGCAACCCGAGAATTTACTTCAGGTTAGTCGCTGCAACGTGCGGCTGACCATTTGCTTGTTAAGTACAAATAGTCACAATCATATCTCCTTCATGTCTTATATTTTTTTGTCATTAAAACTATAATTTTCCTCTTAAAAAAAACCAAAGACAAATTATATCATAATGAAGTGAAAAATATATACTCCGTATAATATAATTAAACAATAATCTACACTTCATAATTGTTCTAACCAACAAAATAAAACAATTGATTCTTATTTCATACGTACAATTTACTCCGTATTATTTAATTGTTGTAAAGCAATATGTACGCATCCAGCATGGATATATAACTCTACTTTAAACACATAAACCACCACTCATCACTCCACTTTACTTATCCCACTGCCATAAACCACAACCACCACCAATGAAGACGATGTCGTTTCTCTCACTTTCCATCGTCTTCATCCTCTCACTCACCACCGTCGTACACTCTCACAACATCACAAAAATCCTCGCCAAACACCCCGAATTCTCAACATTCAATCACTACCTAACCATCACTCACCTCGCAAACGAAATTAACCGCCGTCAAACCATCACCGTTTGCGCCGTTGATAATGCCGCAATGTCCTCATTAATCTCCAAAGGCCTTTCGATTCAAACGATCAAAAACGTCCTTTCGTTACACGTTTTCGCCGATTACTTCGGCTCCAAAAAACTTCATCAAGTCACTAAAGGCTCCACCTCCACTGCCACCATGTATCAAGCCACCGGTGAAGCACCAGGTATACACATAAATTACATTATCCCTGTAAAATATAATATTAGTAACTAATATAATATTTACAGCTTGTCATTAAAAAATTTATATAAAATTACGTGTTAATTGAAATGCGAATGTATTATAATTACTTTTTGATCTAATTTTTAGGAACGGCCGGATACGTTCATATCACCGATATCAAAGGGGGAAAAGTACGATTCACGCCGGAAGATAATCCGAGTCAAACCGACACCGTTTACGTGAAATCCATACTAGAATTGCCGTACAACATCTCCGTCATTCAAATAAGCGCGATTCTACAATCTCCAGAAGCCGAAGCTCCAACTGCCGCACCAGATCTGAACTTAACTTCATTACTACAACGTGACGGTTGCCAGTCGTTTCACGATTTGTTAACCACATCAGGTGCAATTGGAACGTTTTTAAGCTCAGCAGATGGCGGCGTAACTGTTTTTTGTCCAGGTGATGATGCAATTACTGCATTCGCACCAAAATACAAAAACCTAACGGCGTCAGAGAAAACGTCGTTGTTGTTGTATCACGGTGTGCCTGTTTATAACTCGATGGGAATGTTGAGATCTAGTAACGGATTGATGAATACGTTAGCGACGGAAGGAGCTAAGAAGAAGTACGATTTTACGGTACAGAATGACGGAAATGATGTGACGTTGAAGACGAAAGTTGTTACGGCGACGATTAGTGGAACAGTTGTGGATGAGGAACCGATTGCGATTTATACGATTGATAAGGTTTTGCAACCGAGTGAGCTGTTTAAAGGTGCGGTTGAAGCTGATGAGCCTGCTCCGGCACCTAAGGCGGCTAAAAAGAAGAAGAAGGCTGCGAAGAAGGGTGATACGTCGACCGATGATAGCGCTGATGCACCTGGACCAGGTTCCGATGATTATAGCGACGGTGATGCGGCAGATTCTACGGCTAATGTTGGTGGTAAATTTGAAGCGTCGGTGGCTCTGGCTATGGCGGTCTGTTGTGCGTGGTTCGCTTTAGTTTGATTTTTTTTTTTAATTTATTTTCTGTTTTATTTATTTTCTTTATATTATTATTTGTAATTGTAATAATTTATTTTTGTCGGTGTGATAAAGTGACAGCGAGTATCATGGGTCTACCACGAGATTTCCACATGAAAGAATAGTTTTTTTTTTCTTTTTTTTTTTTCTCTTTTCATTTTGTAATATATCTATGATTATGATGATCTTATGGTTGAATTTAAAAGAAAGAAAAAAAATAGTCACTTTTGTTGTTGTAAATCATTGTAATTAAATTTATTAATGCTTAATTATAAGTTTGTGTCATTAAATAGAAAAGATTTATACGATATTATTATCTCTATCTTTGACTCTTGTTATCGTTTTTCATTTGATTTGATGTTTGAAATATGTTACTAATAAAGAAATACTATGATGATTGCTAAATTATTAATTCTTTTGTATTAGGTTGGTAAAGACCTGATATAATTAAGTAACAATCCACATGTGTAAGAGTCATGCTATTAGTGTGGACAATGATCAATCGTTTTTTTAAATACATTAATCATTAATACAGAAAATTCATCATGAATATGAAATTATAAGTTGTACAAGTTATGAATGTATAATAATAATAAATTTATCAATGCTGGACCAGTTTATATTTAAAAAAATATATGTTAAATTCAAAACCTATAGGAGTATAAGCTCGCTTAGATAAATTTAACTTCAACAACAAGATTAAATTAATGTTGCTCTAGAACATTTAGCTCCGTATTGATAAATAATTCAGTTTTATTTCTATTGGGATCTTACCTCAAAAAGAGGAAAATATATACGAGCATATTTTATTTTATTTATATTTAAAAAAAAAACAGATATCAGATATCCAAATTTTAAAACAATATTAACAACTATGCCAACTGGATGTACGTGGACATGTGGAGCACGTGCCATGCTGGAAGACTGATAGTTGTTGGGGTTTCTTATTTTATTATCGTAGTCCTTAAACTCTTTTTGTAAGCTCAAAATTCAAGATGGGAACTACATAGTCTACATGTACACCAAGCTCAGGGACAATGGGCTAAAAAACTCCAGTTACAAATTATTACCACCTTTGTATTACTCCATATATTCATTAAAAGATAACTGAGTGGTTGAAACACCAAATTATTTGTAAAAGGTTTCAGGTTCGAATCATGCACATGACGAATATTGTATATTTGTATGGTAACCAAGAAAAGGTTGGAGATGAAATGCCCCGTTCACATACATTATAAACGATTCACAATAGTTGATTACATCGCGAGGTATTTGACCTCTATATGATACATTTTACAAACAATGCATTCGTTTTTAGAAGACAAACTTTCATTTTATCGAAAGTTGACAGCATGCATACCATTTCATAATATATCCAACTATAATTGACTTAATAATGATCTTGATGAACTCAACGACTCGAATGCAACGTGTCTTTTGAAATATGCCATGAATGACTCCAAGTAATATCTTTAAAATGAGCTAATGCACATCGGAAGATTTCTTTCATACATGAGAATAAACATGCTTTAAAGTGTCAACCAAAAGGTTGGTGAGTTCATTAGTTTATCATAATCGATCATTTTCCTCATTTTAATAGACCACAAGATTTTCATTTCCATTTCTCATAAATATACGTCCCATGCATAGAGACAAAAATCATTCATATGAATTGAACACCTGGTAACCGACATTAACAAGATGCATATAAGAATATCCCCTATCATTCCGGGACATCCATCGGACATGATAAAACAACATCGAAGTACTAAAGCATCCGCTACAACGGATGTGGTTTGTTAGGCCCAATAGATCTATCTTTAGGATTCACGTCAATTAGTAGATCGGTTTACTAATTCTTAGGCTACCAAGCAAAAGGGGCATATTCGGATTCGATCATTCAACCATATAATGTAGTTTCGATTACTTGTGTCTATTTCGTAAAACATTTATAAAAGCGCATGTATTATTAGTCCCAAAAATATATATTGCAAAAGCATTTAAAAAGGGAGCAAATGAAACTCACGATACTGTATTTTGTAGTAAAAGTATATATGACGACATTGAACAATGCAGGATTGGCCTTGGATTCACGAACCTATATCATTTATATATATATATATTAATACACGTAATCGTAATCGAATAAATTTATATTTATAATTTGTTAATTATGTCATTTTTATATTAATAATATGAATATGTCTCATATATTCTTCTTGTATATAAAAATATTAAATTTAGTTATGTTATATGTATTACATATAGTTTTATATAGCTGATAGTTATTTTTAATAATAATAATGATACTTAGTAATAATAAAAATGATGATAAAAATAGTACTAATTATGATATTACTAATAATTATGACATTACTAATATTAGAAATAATAGTGATACTATATATATATATATATATATATATATATATATATATATATATATATATATATATATATATATATATATAATGATAAAAGTGATATATTAATAATGTTATTAGAAGTAATAATGATTTTTAAATAATGATTTTTATACTATATTATATTATATTAACAAAGATATCAATGATTATAATAATTTTAATAATTTCTTTAAATCATAATCTAATTAAGTTTTAACTTAATCCTTTTCATAAAAATATTTATATTAAAGATTTCTATAATTATAACCTTAACAATATCATTAAAACTTTTATATTCATAATAATAATCATAATATTAATGTTAATAATAACAATACTTAGCATAACAATAATAACAATAATAATTTAATTAATACTAATAATAATAATGATTGTAATATTAGTAATAATAACAATAATTAATAATAGAATACAACCTTTGAAGACAAGCTTTAAAAAAATAAACGCCTTAGCCCGGGTTCGAACCCGATACCTCTAGCTAACCCGCCAAACCCTCCAACCGTCTGCTCTATTAATTATATCTTGATTTACTTAGCTCCCTAACTTCATTTAACTCATTTCAATCAGCAACATTTAATCTACCATCAACGTCACCTTAAATCATTATTCTCATCTTCCATTATTATCATATCATATCATGATATCATAATCATAATACTAAATCACCATCGGTCACCATCTTATAACATCATCATCTTCTTATCGTGTACATCATCAATCATGATCACGAACAACCGTCCATTATCATTCTACTCGTTTTGAACTAAAATCATCATCGTTTTTATATCATAATATTATCATCATTATTTTTGTTTATCACATATCACCATGTAATCATTATCGTCATAATTTAATCACGTCATCATCACTATAATCTAACATATTCTCAGAAAATTATAATCTTAACATCGTCATCATCTTTATCATTCCCTTGTCTTCCTCAACATCCCTCATCCTCGATTAGCTTTTAACAATTACGGATCATGATTGTAACCATCAATTGGGTGATGATTTATACAGCGGCCCAACAGATAAATAGTTATTGGATCTCGGCCCAAGACTTTAATTAAGCCCATTTGTGTGAATTTTTTTTAAACTGGCACGTTTTTAATGAGGAAAGGAAAGAAATGTGACGACCCGGAAATTTCCGACCAAATTTAAACTTAATCTTTATATGTTTCCGACACGATAAGAAAAGTCTGTAAGGTTGAGTCTCAAAAAGTTTGAACTGTTTCATATATTCAATTGACCTTCAACTGCTCTCGGCGATTCACGAACAATTAATTGTAAATTGATATGTGTGTATGTATATGTAAATAATAATTCAAAATATAATTTGAAGTATTATATGTTATCGTTATTTAAAAATTAATAAAATAAAAATAGGATATTATAATAATTATTATTTAAAATATATCTATATATACAAATAAAGTATATTAAAAATAAATATTAAATGATTGTAATACTAGTTTGATGTTCCGATTTATATTAAGCAAGTTAAATTCGAACTTATGTGATTTTAAAATAAACGGTGATCCAAAAATGAGTTATATAAATTTTGGCTTATTAAAAATGTAGTTAAGAACTATTTGTTAAGTTTTAACATTTTATATTTTACCCAAAATCGAGCGGGACAGTTGATGTAATTTTTATTTAATAACTTTATGACAATTTTTATACAATAATGACTAAAATAAATAAATATAATAAATGTAAAAATATGGAATTTTTTTTCGAAGACTTTTTATCCGCCACTGATGATCAACGGAGCACGAATTTCAGACCGTGAATGAAATAGTAGATGATGGCTAATATTATCACTCGTTTATATCTTAAATTATATTATAATTACAATACTGTGCCTAATTAAAAGATTGATAATTCTGTGTTTGTTCCTTTGCAATCATAATCACATTGATTGAATTATTAAAGGATCACTGTTTTAGAATTTAGCTATCATCTAAAGTCTTATTTAGACATGTACATATGATATGCATACTCATTAACCGAACACCAATCATCTATCTCTCTTCTCTTTCTCTCCCTTTCTACTTCATTGAATCAACACCATCAGACTAAAATTGATTAAAACCTGCTGTATGCTATCACCGAATACTCAAAGGCAAACCATAGTCGACTTTGTTGCTGTTTTGTGTCTGTCACGATCCAGGATCAAACCCAATTAAACACCCATGAAAACCCAATAAAACCATTGTTGTTCCTACTCGTTATCTTCATAAACCCACAACCCGAACACCTCTTATTTGCAGCTATTCCTCTTCCACTCCTGCTCATGTTTTCGAACACCATCACCAAACGAGTCACCAGTCACCACTGTTGCAGCTTACGTTTCTTTCTCTAAAAGCTGCTACGATCACCACCTGCAACCTGAAAACCCTACTATTTGTAGTGACCCGAACTTTTCAATGTTTATATATATTAATTGAGATTGATATTTACATGACTAAATGTTTCCAACATGTTAAGCAATCAAACTTGTTAAGACTTGATTAAATGAAATAAGTTTCATATAGACAATTGATCACCCAAGTTGACCGGCGATTCACGAACATTACAAATTTGTAAAAACTACATGTTGTGGTATATATAGACATATATATATATATATATATATATATATATATATATATATATATATATATATATATGGTTGACATGAGATTATGATGAGTAAGTATCTCACTAAGTATATTAACAATGTGTGATATACATAAGAAATGAGATTACTAAGTTAAGAAACTCGAAATGATATATATAACGATTATCGTTATGATAACGTCTACTAAATATATATGTATCATATTAAGATATTAATACACAATATTTAACATGATAAAATGATATTTAAATATATCATTAAGTGTGTTAATAATGAACTACATATGTAAAAACAAGACTACTAACTCAAGAATTACGAAACGAGACTTATATGTAACGATTATCGTTGTAACGATATTTTAATGTATATATCATATTAAGAGATATTCATACATCATAATATCATGATAATATAATAATTTAACATCTCATTTGATATAATAAACATTGGGTTAACAACATTAATTGAGATCGTTAACTTAAAGGTTTCAAAACAACACTTACATGTAACGACTAACGAAGACTTAACGACTCCATTAGAATGTATATACATGTTGTGTTTTGATATGTATTCTTATACTTTTGAAAGACTTCAAGACACATATCAAAGTACTTCTACTTAACAAAAATGCTTACAATTACATCCTCGTTCAGTTTCATCAACAATTCTACTCGTATGCACCCGTATTCGTACTCGTACAATACATAGCTTTTAGATGTATGTACTATTGGTATATACACTCCAATGATCAGATCTTAGTAGCCCATGTGAGTCACCTAACACATGTGGGAATCATCATTTGGCAACTAGCATGAAATATCTCATAAAATTACAAAAATATTAGTAATCATTCATGACTTATTTACATGAAAACAAAATTACATATCCTTTATATCTAATCCATATACCAACGACCAAAAACACCTACAAACACTTTCATTCTTCAATTTTCTTTATCTAATTGATCTCTTTCAAGTTCCATCTTCAAGTTCTAAGTGTTCTTCATAAATTCCATAAGTATAGTTTCATAAAAATCAAGAATACTTCCAAGTTTGCAAGTCTACTTTCAAGCTTTCTAATCCATTCCAAGTAATCATCTAAGATCAAGGAACCTTTGTTATTTATGGTAGGTTATCTTTCTAATTCAAGGTAATATTCATATTCAAACTTTGATTCAATTTCTACAACTATAACAATTTTATTTCGAGTGAAAATCTTACTTGAACTGTTTTCGTGTCATGATTCTGCTTCAAGAACTTTCAAGCCATCCAAGGATCCTTTGAAGCTAGATCTATTTTTCTCATTTCCAGTAGTTTTATCCAGAAAACTTGAGGTAGTAATGATGTTCATAACATCATTCGATTTATACATATAAAGCTATCTTATTCGAAGGTTTGAACTTGTAATTACTAGAACATAGTTTAGTTAATTCTAAACTTGTTCGCAAACAAAAGTTAATCCTTCTAACTTGACTTTTAAAATAAACTAAATATATGTTCTATATCTATATGATATGCTAACTTAATGATTTAAAACCTGGAAACACGATGAACACCATAAAATCGGATATACGCCGTCGTAGTGAAACCGGGGGCTGTTTTGGTTTGGATAATTAAAAACTATGATAAACTTTGATTTAAAAGTTGTTCTTCTGGGAAAATGATTTTTCATATGAACATGAAACTATATCCAAAAATTTTGGTTAAACTCAAAGTGTAAGTATGTTTTTCAAAATGGTCATCAAGATGTCGTTCTTTCGACGGAAATGACTACCTCTTTAGTAATTGACATGTAACTTACATTTCCGACTATAAACCTATACTTTTTCTGTTTGGATTCTTAAATTAGAGTTCAATATGAAACCATAGCAATTTGATTCACTCAAAACGGATTTAAAATGAAGAAGTTATGGGTAAAACAAGATTGGATATTTTTGATCTTTTTAGCTACGGGAAATGTTTAACAAATCTATACAAATCATATCCTAGCTAACTTATATTGTATTATACATGTATTCTAATATATTATGTAATCTTGAGATACCATAGACACGTATGTAAATATTTTGACATATCATATCGACCCATGTATATATATTATTTGGAACAACCATAGACACTCTATATGCAGTAATGTTGGAGTTAGCTGTACAGGGTTGAGGTTGATTCCAAAAATATATATACTTTGAGTTGTAATTTAGCCTGAGACTTGTATACACTGGGTCATGGATTGATTCAAGATAATATATATATCGATTTATTTCTGTACATCTAACTGTGGACAACTAGTTGTAGGTTACTAACGAGGACAGCTGACTTAATACACTCAAATCTTTAAAACATAATAAAAATGGTTGTAATTATATTTTGATCATACTTTGATATATATGTACATATTTGTATAGGTTCGTGAATCGATCCGTGGCCAAGTCTTATTTCCGAGGAAGGAAATATCTGTGAAAGTGAGTTATAATCCCACTTTTAAAATCTAATATTTTTGGGATGAGAATACATGCAGGTTTTATAAATGATTTACAAAATAGACACAAGTACGTGAAACTACATTCTATGGTTGAATTATCGAAATCGAATATGCCCCTTTTTATTAAGTCTGGTAATCTAAGAATTAGGGAACAGACACCCTAATTGACGCGAATCCTAAAGATAGATCTATTGGTCCTAACAAACCCCATCCAAAGTACCGGATGCTTTAGTACTTCGAAATTTATATCATATCCGAAGGGTGTCCCGGAATGATGGGGATATTCTTATATATGCATCTTGTTAATGTCGGTTACCAGGTGTTCACTATATGAATTATTTTTATCTCTATGTATGGGATGTGTATTGAAATATGAAATCTTGTGCTCTATTGTTACGATTTGATATATATAGGTTAAACCTATAACTCACCAACATTTTTGTTGATGTTTAAAGCATGTTTATTCTCAGGTGAATACTAAGAGCTTCCTGTCACACCCCCCAATAGGGTCTGGGGTATTTGTGACTAACTATATCAAATCACAGTTGTATAAACGAGAATGACTCTAAATGAGACGTTTTGAATAAAACATTTATTAATAAAACAGCGGAAGCATTAAAAGTTTTACATCAAATTCAAACTGAAATAATAATAGTAGTCTTAATGTAAAGTAAATGTAATGAAATGAAGACTCCATGTAGCAGCATTCAATTCATCAAGTAGCAATCATGACAATCATCTTATTCGTCACCTGAGACAAAACATGCTTAAAGTGTCAACCAAAAAGGTTGAGTGAAATTCATAGGTTTATATAATATGCATTAAACCACAAGATTTAGTTTAAAGTTGATTGATACCAAACATATCAATTTAAAAGTGTTGCTGAAGTTTGTAATATCGCGACTAAACAAAAGTTACCTCGTGACACCTTGTTATTCAGTGTTGTTGAATCATTATTATGTAACCAAAGACCAATGGTCAGATGGTTAGAGACATTACTCTCAATAGGCCTATTCATAATAACTAAGTTTGCCTTTTATACGCAGCAATTGACGATATTACGGTGAGGATTTGCATGAATCAAAGCATGACAGCATAATAACATTTGAGTACTTGTGTCTAAACGTAAAACAGTTATAAAGTAAGCATGTGTCTCACCCCAAAAGTTATAAACAGTTTAATAAAGAGTAAAAGTGGGGCTATGAAAATCACCTTAAATAGCAGTTGAAGTATTCCACGCAAGAAAGTAAAGTAAAGCAAGTAAGTGACCTGGATATCAACCGAGAGGTATAACGTTCGATCAGTAACTGTCTAATAGACCAAGTGTATGTTTATTAATATAATGAATTATATTAATAGCGACAGTCCAAAATAGGAAGATTTCAACTTATGGAAAGTTTATAAGTTCAGGTTATATTCATTTGTAAGATGTTGTACAACTTTACTCAAACTTCGTTGCTATCAAATAAGTCAGGAATGACCAGATATAACCGGGGGCCTAGGACTCTTGACCAGAATCTAAGTCATGGCATTCGAGATCCACAAGCTTACCCATAAATGGCAACCTAGACATCATTCACTAACGACTATAAGTAGCGATGAAGTTTGTATATAGTGCACGTTATCTTTAGAGTATAATCTTCACGTTATGTGCGTATAGAATTACAACACATTGATATAATTTACTTATATAGTAAATATATATTATATTAAATTTGAATATATTTAATATTATTAATGTATTATCATTATAAAAAAATTAATCTTATAACAAAGTATTATAAGTTTAATTATGTAGATATGTTAAATATATAATAATTATGTCTTACATATTTATTTTATATACTATTATTTGATTAATATAAATCTTATATTTATTATATATATCGAAATTTATATATATAAATTATCTAAATTCAAATTTATATATCAATAAATCATCTAATAATTCTAATTAATATTTTATTGACTTCAAATAAGTAGATAATTTGTACAAAATTTTATAAAATAATCTATACAATATTACTATTTTTTATGTATTAATTATTATTTTCAATAATTATTTAATACTTAAAATACAAAAAAATAGGTAAATGAGTTTAAAATTACATTTTATATTTTTCTCAGTATCTACTAATCATAGTAAACATACGAAAATTTTATAAAATATTTTTATCACTTTTTAGTATTTATTTCTAATATTGTTCTCGGTTTGCATTAAATCAAAATTAATTATGTATAAAATACCAAATCGACTTAAATAATTGAGTTTATAATTTTCTCAGACTTTTATAAGTTTAAAAAACTCAGAAAAATGTTTTATAATTATTGTTATTACTGTTTAATATTTATTTAGTATTTACCTTCATTTTTAACCATAAATAAGTTTAAATAAAGATAAAATACCAATTCGACTAAAAAATTATTTTTATAATTTTCGCTTGTTTATGTGAGTTTTATAATCCCATAAAAATTTTATATATATTTTTATTATTGTTAAAAATATTTATTTCGAATTAAATGTTATATACATTATATAATGAAATAATAAATGAATAATAATTATAAATTTGTATTTAACATTTATAAAAATTATAAAAATTATATTTGATCAGTATTGTATCATATTAAGGTTAAGAAACCTTTAAGATTATTTTATTTGATTTTTCCCTAATTATTCCATATATATATATATATATCATATATGCATATACATTTTCATTAATTACAAAATAATTATAATTCCGAAATATTAATTCATAAAAATATTTTTATAACTTCCAGCAATATTTAATACTAATTATAACATGTTATGTATATTTATAACAATTATATATATAGATTATATCATTAATTAATTTTTTTAAAATGAAATTAAAAAAATAAAAGAAAGAATATAATACTTACTTGAAGTAGTTCTTCAAGAGAGAAATGAGAGATTAAGGTGCAAGTTTGAAATAAGAAATGTATGTGGTATTTATAGCTGAAAATATTAGGTAAAAATAAAATAAGTAAAAGAAATAAAAAGAAAAATATATATTAAATCTTAGTGGGTTTGGTAATGGGTTTTAAAAATTAAAAGTAATATCATCTAGTCATATTAATCATAAAATAATAAAAGTATTTTTTACCTTTTTATTTTTATTTTTTTTAAAAGTTGATTTATGAGCAAAAGTAGTTTGTATTTTTATTAAAAGTAAATCTTAAAAGTTAAAATAAGAAAAAGTAGTTTGTATTTTTATTAAAAGTAAATCTTAAAAGTTAAAATAAGAAAAAGTAGTTTGTATTTTTATTAAAAGTAAATCTTAAAAGTTAAAATAAGAAAAAGTAGTTTGTATTTTTATTAAAAGTAAATCTTAAAAGTTAAAATAAGAAAAAGTAATTTGTATTTTTATTAAAAGTAAATCTTAAAAGTTAAAATAAGAAAAAGTAGTTTGTATTTTTATTAAAAGTAAATCTTAAAAGTTAAAATAAGAAAAAGTAGTTTGTATTTTTATTAAAAGTAAATCTTAAAAGTTAAAATAAGAAAAAGTAGTTTGTATTTTTATTAAAAGTAAATCTTAGAAGTTAAAATAAGAAAAAGTAGTTTGTATTTTTATTAAAAGTAAATCTTAAAAGTTAAAATAAGAAAAAGTAGTTTGTATCTTTGTATTTATTTATTAAAAGTAGATATAGTTTTGATTTTTTATTATAAAATTCTAAAAAATCGTTTAATACATTTCTAAGAACATTTAACATTTTATTTCTATATTTGTTTAATTATTAAATACGAATTTTATATAAAAATTATTATTATATTCAGTTTTTATAATTAAAATTAAAATTTATGATTATTACTTTATAGTTTTTATTAGTTTTATAAATGTTATAATATTATTTATTATTTAGTTAATTATATATTCTATTAACTAAATAACAAAAGTAATATAAATATTATATATATTCAGTGATGTAATTATGTTATATTATATAACATAACGTTATTTATAATATTTGTAATTATATTATTTATTTTAAGCGTACGTTTATTCGGTCAACGTTAAATTTATTCGTATATAACAACTCTAGGTATTTTAGTAAAATCGGAAGTCGAAAAGTGAGGGTTGTTATAGTACCTACCCGTTAAAAGAAATTTCGTCCCGAAATTTAGTTTTTGCCATCAATCGGCGTTGTTCGTACATAGACGAGGATATTTACGTTTTATTTAGTGTTCACGTTTCTCATGTATGTTCGGGGCCTTTCGTGAATTCCAACGGATATAATATTGTTCTGTTTCATGCATTTAAATCATACGAACCCTAATTTCTTACAGGTTCTTCTATAAAGTGCATTTTATCATTAATGCGGAGGTTATCTAAAGGATTAATAAGAGTGTCATTTGACTAGGTTATCCTCAAAAGGGATGATGGTGCTATACGAGCATTTTAGTAAACTGAACACATGAAATGTGTTATGAATAGTATTGAGCTTATTTAAAACTTTGAGTGTTTATGCCACAATATTAGGGTCGACAAAACAGAGAGTAGTTCATGAAAATTATAGTCATGAAGTTTGATAGAGATCATCATTGTTTACAACAAGAATATTGTAATGATTAATATAAGTTGAAAAAATAAAGTTTTATCTCTACTGAATAATATGGATAAAACGATTTGATTATAGGAAGCGTATAAACGAAGCTATTGTAAAAGAGTGAATGAGAAAATTAAATGTTCGCCTTAACTTTTGACGTAGTCACGATTGATTTTCGGAATTCAAGGGATTAAAGGAAATCTTCGTAATCAATAAGATTTGATTCTCCGGTAATTAAGAAATTTGAAATTTTCTTTGATTAAATGTTGTGAATTGCTTCAATTGCTGTGTTTGAAATTTTGCTATAAATTAGCTTCTTCCGTTTCATTATCTTCACCACTTTTATACTTTCTTCCTAAATTCATACTTCCAAAAGATTTGCTAATATGCTCAATCCCGTATTGATACTTGTTATTATATTGACCATATATGCAGTCATTCTTCTTTTTCTTTTACAACCAAAGGAATCTGTTTACTTCTACTATGCCCTTGGGGTTATAGTGTTTTTAATTCTCCCATGTCTTTATGTTGCTATACGCATTGATATCCACGGTTTGTAATCTCGATATCGTTATCGGGCTTTATATTTTCCCTTATATGTCAGAGCTCTTTGCCTTTTTATTCACTTCTCGACCTCAAGTCAAGCGAAATAATGGTTCAGAATTTGTAGGTATGAAGTTTTGAATGAACCTAATGTTCTAAGCGTAATATCACGATTTGATTTGGTAAGTTACCAGAATTACTGAGGATAGAACTATCAAGAATATATTTTCTTGATATGTTCAGTGATTAAGTAGAATGTAAGAGTCGTGTAACATGGCAAATGATGATTATAAAGTCTATGAATCATCATCTTCCATTAAAATTTAGCATGACTTACTGCAATATAATCACGTTGGCCTGATGTCATTACATTATACTAACTCATGCTTCAATTCCCAACACTTCTTCAAAACATTTATAAGTTAAACTTGGATTTTACAGAATATAGAAACTAAAATAGTTTTCCTTTATAAATATATCGCACAGAGATACTTAATTGTGGACAAGAATAGTTATGAAGATATCTTCATAAATATAGAGGATATTTATGATGATATTTTGGAATTTCTAAGTTCGAAAGTTGATGAAGAAAAATTTTCCGCAAGCTTTTAACATGACTTCGGAGCAAGATATTCTCTAAAGATTTCATCGGATCCAGAATTACCTGGATTCTTTGAATATAGGGTTTGGTCTTTGTATTTGTCCTTGGTCTCCTCCATGGTTAGTTCAATCCATTTTTCAGTTTCAAATTTTCTTTTGAGCTTTTTCAGCGTACCATTCTTTATTATCAAACTTTTGGCCATTAAGACCTTCTACAATTTTGCTGGTTCCTCTGCATTTAATGCAGCCATATTTGAATCATCGGTTATCAATCCGAGATGGTTTTAAGAAATTTCGTTTTTAGATTATTAAACGCTGATTGTGATCGTCAACGGATCTAATGGTTGATGAATAGGCGTTGTTGATTTCAAAAGTAATGAATGATAATTTCGGTGGGTTGATGTGATAATTCATCATATAATACGAATGAATATAATTCATAAATGTAGTGATCTTTAGGAAGATAACATCTGCTAAAGCTTTTCTTGGATTCTGATATGTCAGAATATGTAATAACATCTGCTAAAAATTTTCTTGGATTCTGATATGTCAGAATATGTAATTGAATTTGTATGCAAAAGGTGAACGGAAACATATGTGGATGTAAGTAGTATAGTTACTGATTATTGAATCAGAATTGGAAAATGTACAATGTAACATATTAAAGTGAGATATAAATATTTCTCGGGTTTTACCTACCCGTTAAAATATTTTCACAATTAACAGTTTGTACAAAAGAATTACAATCTTTATGAAGATATACGTTCATATATATATATTCTTTAGATGTAATCATGGGTTTAATGAGTTAATATAAGATTAAACTCATTTGATTTACGGTTGAAACGAGAATAAATAATCTCCAAAACCTTAGAGATTTCATATTTGTCGCGGAATATTTCACTAATGAAGTTATGAATCAATACTTCATCGTTCATTATTGTTGATATACTTCGGTATATGAAGTTGGTGCTCGTGGAATTCTTGTGAAATTCGCAAGATACGAATGATGTTTTCTAAAAAGTTTCGAGTACATCGAAAATGAAAGTATACAATCAAACATGTATTTGAATAATACACTTAGTTTATTATGAAATGGAGTTTATTGTGCTGAAGCAGTGATTAATGATTGTTAAGTCATTAACGAAGGAGGTACATCATAGCATATTAGTGATATGAATTAACCAAGTAGTACATACTAGTTAAGTTTCACACGTAATAGCTCAGTATGAAAAGGTTTATTATTGTTTCAAACTATATATATATATATATATATATATATATATATATATATATATATATATATATATATATATAAAGTATACATATATAATTCTTCAGGAAGAATGAGTCAATACATCTTAACTCATTATTACTAATATTCCTTGGTATCTATGGGGCGTATGATGTTGATATCCGAGATACTGAGTGTGATGTTGAGGCGTGAGATGCGGATGTTGTTGTTGGTGAAGCTGATGTTGTTGGTGGTGATGCTGATGGTACTGGTGGTGCTGGTTATGCTGCTGGTGCTGCTGATGCTTGTAGAATTCGCACCATATTCTCCAGAGCCATCACTCGAGCGCGAAGCTCATTGACTTCTTCTACTATTCCAGGATGATTGGCAGTTCGGACAAGGGGATGAATAAGATCTAGAATTTTAGATATTATATATTCGTGACTGGATATCCTGGAAATGAGGGTGAAAATAGTGTTTCGAACGGGTTCGCCGGTAAGTGCTTCAGGTTCTTCACCAAGAGGTGAATTCGGTTGGTGGAAGGGATCACCTTCTTCTTGTCTCCATTGATTAAGTTTACTACGAACCCATCCCCAATTCATCCAAAATAGATGATGGCTGATTGGTTGGTTCATTCCGATTACGCTGCCATTGGAGCTTGAGGAATCAGATGAGAAATCCATATTATGTGATCGGATAAGGGTTTCGATATGAGATTAGTGTTGAATACTGGATGATATATCCGTTTCCTTGAATACGTGTATATAGGAAAAAGATTTCCGTAATTTACGGAGGGAATTTAGGAAAAGTGTTAGACAAAGTCTGTTGGGATAGATACGATAAGATATACTAAGATATGATGTGTCTATACTCTAATAATGGCAGTATGATGTGTCGAGATCATAAAGTGATAAGTATGTAATCTAATAATCTTTTGATTAAAGACTTTCAATTCGTATACTCTGATAACCCAATGACATTTTCTGGTTTGCAAACCGATGCATAAAGGCATAAGGCATATAGGTACATGATATAACAGGGAGTTACATACGTTTGAGTGTGAATAGTAACAATTATAGGAGTTTCAAAAATCATGGATAATATTTCATGTAATACATATGAAATACACAAAACCATGATAGATGACATAGGAATGTCAAGAATTTCAGAAATCATGGTGTCGCATTTAAATGCGGTGGCGTAATTGGATAGTACTTAGGAAAATTCTTAGATTGGCTTGGCATTTCAAGATAAGTAAAGTTTCTAAAGTATAGTGTAGCATTTAACAGTTAAAGGCAACAATTAAAGGCATTATGGTCAAGGAAAGTTGTAGTCCTACATTGCTAAGGTACCTAATTGTATAAGGCACACATAAAATGCAATCCTGGTTCTCTACAACAACTCTGCTCTGATACCACTCTGTCACACCCCCAAATAGGGCCTGTGGTATTTGTGACTAACTATATCAAATCACAGTTGTATAAACGAGAATGACTCTAAATGAGACGTTTTGAATAAAACATTTATTAATAAAACAGCGGAAGCATTAAAAGTTTTACATCAAATTCAAACTAAAATAATAATAGTAGTCTTAATGTAAAGTAAATGTAATGAAATGAAGACTCCATGTAGCAGCATTCAATTCATCAAGTAGCAGTCATGGCAATCATCTTATTCGTCACGTGAGACAAAACATGCTTAAAGTGTCAACCAAAAAGGTTGAGTGAAATTCATAGGTTTATATAATATGCATTAAACCACAAGATTTAGTTTAAAGTTGATTGATACCAAACAAATCAATTTAAAAGTGTTGCTGAAGTTTGTAATATCGCGACTAAACAAAAGTTACCTCGTGACACCTTGTTATTCAGTGTCGTTGAATCATTATTATGTAACCAAAGACCAACGGTCAGATGGTTAGAGACGTTACTCTCAATAGGCCTATTCACAATAATTAAGTTTGCCTTTTATACGCAGCAATTGACGATATTACGGTGAGGATTTGCATGAATCAAAGCATGACAGCATAATAACATTTGAGTACTTGTATCTAAACGTAAAACAGTTATAAAGCAAGCATGTGTCTCACCCCAAAAGTTATAAACAGCTTAATAAACAGTAAAAGTGGGGCTATGAAAATCACCTTAAATAGCAGTTGAAGTATTCCACGCAAGAAAGAAAAGTAAAGCAAGTAAGTGACCGGGATATCAACCTAGAGGTATAACGTTCGATCTGTAATTGTCTAATAGACCAAGTGTATGTTTATTAATATAATAAATTATATTAATAGTGACAGTCCAAAATAGGAAGATTTCAACTTATGGAAAGTTTATAAGTTCAGGTTATATTCATTTGTAAGACGTTGTACAACTTTACTCAAACTTCGTTGCTATCAAATAAGTCAGGAATGACCAGATGTAACCGGGGGCCTAGGACTCTTGACCAGAATCTAAGTCATGGCATTCGAGATCCACAAGCTTACCCATAAATGGCAACCTAGACATCATTCACTAACGACTATAAGTAGCGATGAAGTTTTATATAGTGCACGTTATCTTTAGAGTATAACCTTCACGTTATGTGCATATAGAATTACGACACATTGATATAATTTACTTATATAGTAAATATATATTATATTAAATTTGAATATATTTAATATTATTAATGTATTATCATTATAAAAAAATTAATCTTATAACAAAGTATTATAAGTTTAATTATGTAGATATGTTAAATATATAATAATTATGTCTTACATATTTATTTTATATACTATTATTTGATTAATATAAATCTTATATTTATTATATATATCGAAATTTATATATATAAATTATATAAATTCAAATTTATATATCAATAAATCATCTAATAATTCTAATTAATATTTTATTGACTTCAAATAAGTAGATAATTTGTACAAAATTTTATAAAATAATCTATACAATATTACTATTTTTTATGTATTAATTATTATTTTCAATAATCATTTAATACTTAAAATACAAAAAATAGGTAAATGAGTTTAAAATTACATTTTATATTTTTCCCAGTATCTACTAATCATAGTAAACATACGAAAATTTTATAAAATATTTTTATCACTTTTTAGTATATATTTCTAATATTGTTCTCGGTTTGCATTAAATCAAAATTAATTATGCATAAAATACCAAATAGACTTAAATAATTGAGTTTATAATTTTCTCAGACTTTTATAAGTTTAAAAAACTCAGAAAAATGTTTTATAAATATTTTTATTACTGTTTAATATTTATTTAGTATTTACCTTCATTTTTAACCATAAATAAGTTTAAATAAAGATAAAATACCAATTCGACTAAAAAATTATTTTTATAATTTTCGCTTGTTTATGTGAGTTTTATAATCCCATAAAAATTTTATATATATTTTTATTATTGTTAAAAATATTTATTTCGAATTAAATGTTATATACATTATATAATGAAATAATAAATGAATAATAATTATAAATTCGTATTTAACATTTATAAAAATTTATAAAAATTATATTTGATCAGTATTGTATCATATTAAGGTTAATGATAATGCTAAAAACGAACATATATTTCATAGCATTATTTCTCAAGAAAGACAAGCTTTTAGTTGCAATTGTTTTATTTACAAGTGATATTCGTTTAAATAATAAAAGGTGAAGACAAAAGACAGATTCGACGAATTGAAGACGCAAACGACCAAAAAGCTCAAAAGTACAAAAGACAATCAAAAAGGTTCCAATTATTGATAAGAAACGTCTCGAAATTACAAGATATTAAATTGTACGCAAGGACGTTCGAAAATCCGGAACCGGGACCAGAGTCAACTCTTAACGCTCGACGCAACGGACTAAAAATTACAAGTTAACTATGTATATAAATATAATATAATATATAATTAATTATATTAATTATATATATATTATATTTATAAATAAAAACCGTCGGCAGAGAAAGACTCCAAGGGACTGAGCTGTAATTTCATTCTCCGCGACTCGCGGAGTTTGAAGGCAAAAATGCCGCGAGTCGCGGAGCCCCAAAATGAAATTCTGCCTATAAAGCCAACCGAATTCTGATCGTAAAAATAATCTTTTTCTTCCTCATTCATACGTAAAATTTATATTTATATTTATAATTTATATTTTAATTTTAATTATAATTCTAATAATAAGGGTATGTTAGCGAATGTTGTAAGGGTGTAAGTCGAAATTCTGTCCGTGTAACGCTACGCTATTTTTAATCATTGTAAGTTATGTTCAACCTTTTTACATTAATGTCTCGTAGCTAAGTTATTATTATGCTTATTTAAAATGAAGTAATCATGATGTTGGGCTAATTACTAAAATTGGGTAATTGGGCTTTGTACCATAATTGGAGTTTGGACAAAAGAACGACACTTGTGGAAATTAGGCTATGGGCTATTAATGGGCTTTATATTTGTTTAACTAAATGAAAGTTTGTTAATGTTAATATAAAGATTTACAATTGGGCGTCCCTATAAATTACCATATACACTCGATCGGACACGATGGGCGGGGTATTTATATGTACGAATAATCGTTCATTTAACCGGACACGGGAATGGATTAATAGCCACTAGAATAATTAAAACAGGGGTGAAATTACATTCAAGGGTAATTGGTGTAATTGCTAACAAAGTAGTAAAACCTTGGTTTACACGCAGTTGATAACCTGGTGTCATCATTAAACAAAGTATTAAAACCTTGTTACAATTCGAATCTCCAATTAGTTGGAATATTTAACTTCGGGTATAAGAATAATTTGATGAGGACACTCGCACTTTATATTTATGACTGATGGACTGTTATGGACAAAAACCAGACGGACATATTAAATAATCCAGGACAAAGGACAATTAACCCATGGGCATAAAACTAAAATCAACACGTCAAACATCATGATTACGAAAGTTTAAATAAGCATAATTCTTTTATTTCATATTTAATTTCCTTTATTTTATATTTAATTGCACTTCTAATTATCGCACTTTTATTTATTGTTATTTAATCGCACTTTTAATTATCGTACTTTTTAATTATCGCAATTTTATTTTATCGCACTTTTATTATTCGCAATTTCATTATCGTTATTTATTTTACGCTTTAAATTAAGTCTTTTATTTATTTAATATTTTACATTAGGTTTTAACTGCGACTAAAGTTTTAAAATCGACAAACCGGTCATTAAAAGGTAAAAACCCCCCTTTATAATAATAATATTACTTATATATATATTTGTATTTTTATAAAAGTAAACTAATATAGCGTTGAGCTTTGTTTAAAAAAAAAAGATTCCCTGTGGAACGAACCGGACTTACTAAAAACTACACTACTGTACGATTAGGTACACTGCCTATAAGTGTTGCAGCAAGGTTTAAGTATATCCATTCTATAAATAAATAAATATCTTGTGTAAAATTGTATCGTATTTAATAGTTTTTCCTAGTAAAATATAAACTATTTCGTATACCTTAGCTTTGACATCAAGTAATTTTTGGCGCCGCTGCCGGGGACCTTTCTAAACGCCGGAAGCGCAACGCTAATAAAAAAAAAAAAAGATTTTTAGTTAACTTTTATTAAAATTCGTTTTTGTAAAAATACGTTTTAATTATTCAAAAATATAAAAAGAAAAACAAAAATATAAGTATTTTTAAGATTTTGTTAAATATTTAAGTTGATTAAGTTTCTTTATTTTTATTTTAGTTTATAAAAAATATAAGTTTTATTTAAATATCTTTTATTTATATAAAAACAGAAAAAAAAAAATAAATAAATAAAGAAAAACGCGTTGAAATTAAACCTGTCAGTTGAAATTCTGAACCCCGCGACTCGCGGGGTTTGGTGTTTTAAATACCGCGACTCGCGGAGTGACTCTGACACGCGACAGAACCCTAATTCAGCATTAATTACGGGTTATTTAATAATTATTATTATTATTAACCCTAATTATTATTATTATTATAATTAATTTTATTTTAACTTTTACTTTTTATTTAATTTATGTATTTAGTATTAATTAGTTTTATTAAATTGTAAAATTAGTAGTTTTATTAAATAAATAATATAAAAATAATATTTTTATAAAAATTGTACTTTTTACAACTTTTTGTATATTTTTATATTTTGTCCCTTTTTAATCGTTTTAGCGTAACTTTTGTATTTTTAGCTCATATTTAATTTTAAACTTAGTTTTTGCTATAGCTATTTTTACTCCTAGATTTTTAGGCTTTGCCGTAGAATTCCTTAAGTGCTTTTTCTTTAGACTAAGATTTAGGTGCTTTAGAATTTTGCGACGCCTTTTTAAGTTTTAGTTTCTTTTTAAGTTATTTTCATTTGGGATTTAGTTTTTCCTGTAAGCTTTAATATTTTTAGACGACCTTTTACTATGTACCAATTATCATTCCAATTAGTAATTTCAATTTGCGATTATAATTTTAAGTTAGTTGTAGTAATAAGATTAGGTTAGTCAAGTATTTTTAAGTTTTATAAGTTTCTTTTATTTTTTTTCGTCACCTTTTATTTTTCAACCATTTTTTCTTTTTCGACCTTTTTCGACGAACTCTTTTTCTCTCTTATTTCTCGCCATTCTAGTTTTTAGGACTTAGAATTTTTTCTACTTCTTATCTAAATTTTCTTAAAATTACGAAAATTTATTTTAAGTGGTTAAATTGATAGACATCAAAATTTTCTGGTTCGTAGTAATAGTTGGATTTGTACGTGAACCGGGTTATTGGAGCCAAACAGTCCTCAATTATATTGAGACCAAACGAATCCTGCCCCTCTGCTGCATCTTTTGGCTATTCGAAACGTGGGCAAAATCAGAAAAGTCTATTGGTTGGATAACTTATTATAATTTTTCTTTCCTTTTTAAAACTAATAGGATATTCAGTGAATGCACCGAGCAAGACGTTCACCACCTTTTGTACGTTCACCACCTGTAACTATATCAAGACATTTAGCAAATATAACCGCCGTTGATTTTTCTTTAGAATCGTCATCCAGTAGACCAAGTACTTCAGTTCAAATTTCCGATAATCCATTTTTTGAACCCAACCTCACAATTGAGAATCCGGAGAATATTCAGGAACGGTTCATAGATCCTGAACCATTAAACTTTCCTCCGGAACCACCAATCATTCAAACAGAGATTGTTAAGGAACGAACCATTAAATCAGAATCATCTAGTGATACCGATTCAACAAATTCAATTATGGAGAATCTGGAACCTTTAAGTATGGAAGACCGAATGAGAGCTAAACGCACTGGCCAAGGTCACGCAATTACTCATCCAGACATTAATGCGCCAGATTATGAAATCAAAGGACAAATTCTACACATGGTGACTAATCAATGCCAATTTAGTGGTGCGCCGAAGGAAGATCCAAATGAACATCTACGTACCTTTAATAGGATCTGCACACTATTTAAAATCCGAGAAGTGGAGGATGAACAGATATATCTCATGTTATTTCCCTGGACTTTAAAGGGAGAAGCCAAAGATTGGTTGGAATCGTTACCTGAAGGGGCGATTGATACATGGGATGTTTTAGTTGACAAATTTCTTAAACAATTCTTTCCTGCATCTAAAGCCGTAAGACTTCAAGCAGAAATTGTTACGTTTACACAGAAGCCAAATGAAACTCTATATGAGGCATGGACAAGATATGGAAAGTTATTAAGAGGATGTCCGCAACATGGTTTAGACACCTGTCAAATAGTACAAATATTCTACCAAGGATGCGACATCACTACAAGGAAAGACATAGATATAGCAGCTGGTGGTTCTATTATGAAGAAAACCGAAACTGATGCTTACAAAATTATTGATAACACTGCTTCCCACTCACATGAGTGGCACCAAGAAAAAGATATCATTAGATCATCTAAAGCAGCTAGAGCCGATTCTAGCCATGACTTAGATTCCATTTCCGCAAAGATAGATGCTGTGGAGAGACGAATGGAAAAGATGACTAAGGATATTCACTCAATACGAATTAGTTGTGAGCAGTGTGGAGGACCACATTTGACAAAAGATTGTCTCAGTATTGAATTAACAATGGAACAAAGAGAGAATATTTCATACATAAACCAAAGGCCTGGAAATAATTATCAGAATAATTATCAACCGCCAAGACCGATTTACAATCAAAACCAAAATTATAACCGAAATATTCCATACAACAACCAACAAGGTCCTAGCAATCAACAAGTATCCAATAATACTTATAATCAGCAAAGACCGAATTTTCAAAACAAACCACCACAACAAACCGATGATAAAAAGCCGAATTTAGAAGATATGATGACGAAGCTAGTTGAAACTCAAACGCAGTTTTTCACATCTCAGAAACAAACCAATGAACAAAATGCTCAAGCATTTAGAAATCAACAAGCTTCTATTCAAAATCTGGAACAAGAAGTAAGTAACCTAGCAAGGTTAATAGGTGAAAGAAAACCGGGAAGTCTACCTAGTGATACAAACGCTAACCCCCGGAATGAAACAGCTAAAGCCATTACCACAAGAAGTGGTACAACACTTAAACCACCTGAAATACCTGTAACTTCTGATGAAGCCATTCCTACTCCACAAGAACCACAACCTGATCAAGATAAGGAAAAAGAACCGGTAGTTGAAAAGATTAATGAAGATAACACAGCTAAGGCTAAACCTTATGTTAAACCATATCAACCACAACTTCCTTACCCGAGTAAAATGAAGAAAGAGAAACTTGAAGCCGAGCAATCCAAATTCTTGGATATGTTTAAACAGATAAATGTAAATCTTCCTTTCATTGATGTGATTTCAGGAATGCCTAGATATGCTAAATTCTTGAAAGATCTAATCTCAAATAGAAAGAAAATGGAAGAACTCTCGGCTGTTACTATGAATGCTAATTGTTCAGCAGTGCTGTTGAATAAGATACCAGAAAAACTATCTGATCCATGAAGTTTCACAATTCCATGTTTTCTGAGTAGTCTTAGTTCAATAGAAGCATTAGCAGATTTAGGTGCTAGTATAAATTTAATGCCGTATTCACTATACACTAAACTAGACCTTGGAGAATTGAAACCAACCAGAATAAGCATACAACTAGCCGATAGATCAATAAAATATCCTAGAGGGATAATGGAGAACATGCTAGTTAAAGTTGGTACTTTAGTATTTCCAGTAGATTTTGTTGTTTTGGACATGGAAGAAGATTCTCAAGTTCCTCTCATATTAGGAAGACCATTCTTAAACACGGCTAAAGCAATGATAGACGTGTTCGGTAAAAAATTGACCCTAAGTATAGAGGATGAGAGTGTTACCTTTTCAGTTGATAGAGCAATGCAACAACCACAATCTGCAGATGATACATGTTATTATATTCAAACTATAGATGCACATGCAGAATTATTAGAAGAATTTCCAGAATTACAAGGAACAGGAGAATGTTCTTTAGGAGAAGGTAATGAACCAATTGATGAAGCTGAAATGTTAGCTACACTTATAGCTAATGGCTATGAACCAACAACAGAAGAAATTCAAATGCTAAAAGAAGAAGACAGATATCGATACAAATCATCGATAGAAGAACCTCCGAAATTAGAGTTAAAGCCACTTCCAAACCATTTGGAATACGCTTATTTACATGGTGAATCTGAATTACCTGTAATAATATCGTCTTCTCTTACTGAAAATGAGAAATCACAACTCATTTCTGTGTTGAAAGCTCATAAACCAGCCATTGCATGGAAGATTCATGATATTAAAGGAATAAGTCCTTCGTATTGCACACATAAAATCCTTATGGAAGAAGGTCATAAAACGTATGTGCAACGCCAACGAAGACTAAATCCTAATATGCAAGATGTAGTTAAGAAAGAGATTATTAAACTGCTAGATGCAGGTTTAATTTATCCAATCTCTGATAGTCCATGGGTAAGCCCAGTTCAATGCGTGCCTAAGAAGGGTGGCATGACTGTCATCACAAATGAGAAAAATGAGCTTATTCCTACTAGGACTGTAACAGGATGGCGTGTATGTATTGATTATAGAAAATTAAATGACGCCACCAGAAAAGATCACTTTCCCTTACCTTTCATTGATCAAATGTTGGAAAGATTAGCCGGAAATAGCTACTATTGTTTTCTAGATGGATTTTCCGGATATTTTCAAATTCCAATAGCACCCGAGGACCAAGAGAAAACCACATTCACGTGCCCTTATGGTACTTTTGCTTACAAACGCATGCCATTTGGACTTTGTAACGCCCCTGCAACCTTTCAAAGGTGTATGATGGCGATTTTTCACGACATGATAGAAGAATGCATGGAAGTTTTCATGGATGACTTTTCAGTCTTCGGTGATACATTTAAATCATGTCTAGTTAATCTGGAACGAATGCTAATTAGATGCGAAAAATCAAATCTAGTACTTAATTGGGAGAAATGCCATTTCATGGTTAAAGAAGGCATCGTTCTTGGACATAAAATTTCAAAAGAAGGAATTGAAGTGGATAGAGCTAAAGTAGATGTAATTGCTAAACTTCCACATCCCACCAATGTTAGAGGAGTTAGGATTTTTCTAGGGCATGCCGGTTTTTACCGACGTTTCATAAAATATTTTTCTAAGATTGCCACTCCTATGAATAAACTCCTAGAAAAGGATGCGCCATTCATCTTTTCAGATGAGTGTATCAAATCTTTTAATATTCTTAAAGAGAAACTCACTAATGCGCCGATCATGATAACGCCAAATTGGAATCTACCATTTGAACTAATGTGCGATGCAAGTGATTTTGCAATGGGAGCCGTTTTAGGACAAAGGATTGAAAAACGATTTCAACCTATATATTATGCTAGTAAGACATTACAAGGAGCACAAACAAACTATACAACTACTGAAAAAGAACTCCTTACTATTGTCTTTGCTTTTGACAAATTTCGATCATATCTCGTTCTAGCAAAAACGGTGGTCTATACCGACCATTCTGCTCTTAGATACCTATTTTCAAAACAAGATGCTAAACCAAGATTAATCCGTTGGATCTTACTCTTACAAGAGTTTGATATTGAAATCCGAGATAAAAGAGGAGCAGAAAATCTCGCCGCTGATCATCTTTCTCGTCTTGAAAATCCCGAATTAGAAGTTCTAAATGAATCAGCCATACAAGACAACTTTCCTGATGAATATCTATTGAAGATAGATTATAAAGAAATCCCATGGTTTGCAGACTATGCAAACTACTTAGTTTGTGGATTCCTTGAAAAAGGATTATCGTACCAAAGACGAAAGAAATTCTTCAGTGATATAAAACACTATTTCTGGGAAGATCCACACCTGTTTAAAAGTTGTCCCGATGGAATAATACGCCGATGTGTATTTGGAGATGAAGCTAGTAAAATTTTAAACCATTGTCACACAGGACCAACAGGAGGGCATTATGGGCCTTAACTAACAGCAAGAAAAGTTTATGAAGCTGGATTCTATTGGCCTACAATTTACAAAGACGCACACCTTCTTTGCAAATCCTGTGATGCATGTCAAAGGGCCGGAAAAATAAGTCAACGTGATGAAATGCCACAAAATGTCATCCAAGTATGTGAAGTATTTGACATTTGGGGTATTGACTTTATGGGTCCATTTCCAAAATCTAATAATAATCTATATATACTCGTAGCCATTGATTATGTATCTAAATGGGCGAAAGCACAAGCTCTCCCAACTAACGATGCACGAGTCGTAGTCAACTTTTTAAAACGTCTTTTTGCAAGGTTTGGAACACCGAAAGCTTTAATAAGTGATCGGGGTACTCATTTCTGTAATAATCAACTTGAGAAAGTTCTTAAAAGATATGGAGTAACTCATAAAATCTCCACCGCATATCATCCACAAACAAGTGGACAAGTTGAAAATACCAACCGAGCTTTAAAACGTATTCTAGAGAAAACCGTAGGATCAAATCCGAAGGAATGGTCCATTAAATTGGAGGATGCACTCTGGGCTTTTAGAACAGCCTACAAAACTCCAATTGGAACCACACCTTTTAGACTTGTTTATGGAAAAGCATGTCATCTTCCAGTAGAAATTGAACACAAAGCATTTTGGGCTTTGAAAACATGTAATCTTGATTTACATGAAGCCGGACGTCTACGATTAAGTCAACTAAACGAATTAGAAGAATTAAGACATGAAGCATACGAAAATTCGTTAATCTATAAAGAAAGAACGAAGAAATGGCATGATAAAAGAATCAGAAGTTCAAATGAATTTAAAGAAGGAGACAGAGTTCTTCTTTTCAATTCACGATTCAAGCTATTTCCTGGAAAATTGAAATCAAGATGGTCTGGACCATTCATAGTCAAAAGAGTTTTCCCATACGGAACGATAGAATTAATAAATTCACATGGGATTGAATTTAAAGTTAATGGTCACAGAGTTAAACATTACATACATGGTCCGATGGAAGTCGACAACGAAGTTAATCACAATTTCGACACCACAGCTAACTAAGTGTGGGGAGAATCAAGTCTTTAAAGGATAATATGTATTTCTGATAGAGTTAGATTGTCTGTTTTCGTGTAGTTCTCGAAAATGGAACCCGAATGGTCTTTCCCTAGCAGACCCTAAAGAACTAGTCTTCTCCCCCCATTCTGAATTTTATTTTTTTTTAGGTTTTTACAAAATGAAGACTGCCTGTGAACTAAACCATGGTCTAATGCTACACGCTTTGATCACTAAAAGAAATAATGACATACTACCGAGTGAATTAGTATCAGTAATCAGAGAAAGAATGGACGGAGTTAGAAAAGAATCCAGATGCGAAGATAATAAGTTACAATTTGGTAAAGGAAAATCAAAATCCGCAGTGAAAAGAAGAGCACGACACCTAGAAAGATGTCACAAATGCGGAAAATGGTCACATGGAGGTAAATGTTCAAATAATCAAACCTATTCAAATACCGAATTTGTTACTTTATGCAGAGACGGACCGTTCATATGTTTAGAAGAAAAGACACTGAATGCTCGAGGTTACGCCTATGTAGCCATGGAAAACCAATTAAACCGACTATCTTATGAATGGGATAGATCATATAACTAAGAAATCTATTCCACAGGTATGTCTGTACAGTTTTTATTTTAGTTTTTATTTTTAACCTTTTGATAATAAACGCTAATTTGTTCGCTAAAAAGTATTAAATTGGTATTAAATAAAATTAGGTTTGGCGACCGAAATTATTGATATCATTCAAAAATTTATTACATCACTGCGAAATTTAACGTTTATTCTTAAGGTATAAATATCTTTAAACAATCAACACAAAATATTTCAAAAATTCGTCATGAGTTAAATTAGGTCTTGGAACCAAATTTACTTTACCGAAAAGAGGGGCGCATATTTTTGATAATATTTGATTGATTAAAGTGGGATAAAAAGAAAAAAAAGATTTTTAAATTTATTTTTACCATGTTTTTAAAATTAATATTTAAATCTTAAATTAATATTGTAAACTTTGTAAAAACAATATATTTAAAATTGTAAATATTTGAAAAATTAATATAAGTTTGATATGAATTTATAAATTTTTAAATTAAATTTGGTGTGAATTTTTAATTTTTAAAATATAAATTTTTAATTTTATGCATTTCAAATTTTAAGTTTGGTGTGAATTTTTAATATAAATTTTGAATTTTATATTTAAGTTGTGTGAATTTAAAAACAAAAATTTACTCTATCTCATTAAGTTAAAAATATGATTTTTAAAATTCGTCGTAAGTTGAAAACTAGGTCTTTGAACCGAAATTGCTTTACCCGAGGGAGGGACGAGAACTTTTATTATCATTATTTTTAAATCTTATTGAATTAAAGTATGCCAAAAACATAAAAAAAAAAAAAACTCAAAAATCTTAGCTTTTAAAACAATCGCTACAAAAAGACAAATTTTAAAATTTTGTCGAGGGACGGACTAGGACATCGATCCGAAACGACCTCGTCCTAAATAACAAAGGAAACAAAATTTTAAAATTAAGTACTTAATTGTTTCATAAGTTAATGATTATAAAAAAAAAAAAAAAATAGCAAACTCCGCGACTCGCGGAGTTTGAAGGGTTATTCACCGCGAGTCGCGGAGGAATGAAAAATCAGAAAAAAAATAAAGAGCTGGAACAGATCAGTCCCAACCCCAAAACAATAAAAACCTGCGAAAAACTGCACGCGAAAAACCCGAAAAATACACCCCAAAATCACAATTTTTAACCGTTAATCACCAAATCTTTTGCTAAAATCATGTTGAGAAGGATGCTATCTAAGAATTACTCAAGAAAAACGGTAAATTTCTACACCTAAACACCATTTAATCCGAAATTTGGTGTTCTTGAGCAATTTTTTCCCCAATTTGATTTTGATGCTTTTTAGTGTAATTAGGCTTAAATTATTTATGTATTATGCTTGTATAACCTAGATTGATGTTGTTTAACATGATTAGAAGCCTTAAACTTCAAATTTTGAGTAATCTAGGGTTTGTGTTCTTGAGCAATTTGGGGCTTTTTGATATAAACAGGTTATGGCCGATTTTTGTCATGAATTGTTGCTAAATTAAGTAGTGTAACATGTCTAGGTAGTTAAATGATCCAAACTTTGAGCCTAAACATGATTTTGAGAATTAAAGTGGACTTTTTCAAGTCTAAAATTCATGAACTTGATTTTTGAAAGATAATGCCATTTGAGACTTGTTTAATTGCTAGTAATGATTATTTTGACATGTTATTTGAGTTGAATGCTTATGAACTTGGCGAACATTTTCGTATATGCTTATTTCAAAAAGTGTAGATTTGATAAAAATGTGAAAATGAGCTTAAGTTTGATATAAATTGATAATGTCATTGTAATTATTTTGATTGATGATTTTGCTGACACTAATGCATATTTGGATGCACAAAATTTGTGTTTGATGTGTTTTGCAGACTGAAAGGGGTGAATCTTCATCCCAAGCCCGCAATGCTCCTGCTGAGAATTTGGAACAACAGGAGGTGGATAACTACTACAAGCAGGATATACCTCATCCAGTCATGACCTTTTCCGATATGCACTTGGAAGAGTTGCACCCGAACCTGAGATTTGACAGACTTTGGATAGATTATCCAAAATATCAACGGGGTTTGCATACTCTTCATTCTAAGGTTGTTGAGGTACCGAGGCTCATAGAATGGGGACCCTTAGAAGCTGTAGAATTGGCCGGGCCAATTAGGGAATTACTTGTACAGAGGTATGGTAATTCTTCTTTTAATGACTGGGTACGTTTATTCACCATGCGTAGACCTGTATATAAAGTATGGTGTGAAGAATTGTTATGTAGTATAGAGTTGAATGATCGGGTAGCTAGTTTAACCGATCGTTCTTTTATTAGATTTTTGTTAGGCGGTTCGATGCGCCACATGTCTTTACTGGACATGGCTCAGGATTTACGTATATATACGCCTGAGGAGTTAGCATCTGCCGATTGTAGAGGATTGATACTAAACGGTAGAAAGATAGATGAAAATTTTGATACACACGGTGTGTGGAGTCAAATGACAAGCCATCACCGTTTCAAAGGGGGAAATTACTCTTATTTGGATATAGATAGAGCCGAATTAAGAGTAATTCATAGGTTTTTAGCTAATTCGATTACACAAAGGGGTAAAAACAAGGAAAAGGTAAATGAACAAGATTTGTTTTACCATATGTGTATTCGAGACCCACAAAGCGCTGTAAGTATACCGTATTGTGTGGGTTATTATTTATCAGCTATGGTTCGGGGGATGCGACCACATAGCATAATAGGAGGTGGTATTTTTATTACTTTGATTGGTGAATATCTCGGTGTGGATATAAGTCGGGGGGGATTATTAGTAGAAGAACCGGAACCCCGCGATACTATAGGTTTAAATGTATACCATGGTGCGAAAGTTTTGAAGAGGCGAAATAACGCCGCAGTACGATACCATGGTAGACATCCACAGGTGGAGAGAAACCAACAGCAAGGTAATGTAGGAGGGGGGAATGAGATGCAAGAAATGCATAGGTTTATAGCTTCTCAGGAATACGAAAATGCTAGACAGAGAGCATTTGAAGATTGGCAAGTTCATCAGAACCAAATCATAGCTCATTGCCAACATATAGGTAGAAACTATATTCCTACACCGAAACCCATCTTCCCTCCCTGGTCTATAGAGATGCAGCCACTGTATCCTACGTATGACCCTGCCGAAGCATTCTATAGCACCTATGGTTATGCCTGGAACC
Source organism: Rutidosis leptorrhynchoides (assembly GCF_046630445.1). NCBI lineage: Eukaryota > Viridiplantae > Streptophyta > Magnoliopsida > Asterales > Asteraceae > Rutidosis > Rutidosis leptorrhynchoides. The sequence continues at coordinate 76,168,245 of NC_092334.1, forward strand.
CCTATTGGTACCAATATCATCCTTAGTTTACTTATTATTTTTTTTATTTTGTAATTTGTAATTATTGATACGTTTAATACTTTTGTTAATATTGTAATCATTTTTATAATTATCTAACTTTTATTCTTAGATTTTAATAATTTTTGAATGTGGAGTAATATACCAAACTTCAAAAATATGTATATATGTTTGCAAGTTTATCTTATGTACACAACAGGGTAAAACAACGCATTTTCAAAGACTGGCATTAAGTTCAGCAAAAGCAACTAATTTTGATGACAAGATGCAAAATATATGTGAAATAACAACAAGATGGAATGAACAAATGATGTGCACCATTTATCATTCAGCAAACAAACGCCAATATATTTGGAAACTTTGGTAAAAATTTAATCATTTTCACACAAATCACCCTCAATAATTTAAATTGTTACTGATTTCTTGCAAATGAGGGCATTGCAAGATCTTAAGTGTGGGAAGGGGTTAAATTCTTTCGGATTTTAAAATTTTTATCTTAAACACTTGGTTACCATTAAAAATACTAGTAAAGCAGTAGTTGTATTAGAATCTAGTGCTCTCTGATAAAAAAAGAACAGCCCTAGTCTTATATACTGACTACCCAATTCTAGTAAAATTTTTCAAAATTTTCAATTAAATGAACTAAAAATCATGTTTATACATATTTATGAACGATAAAACTAGGTTTTAACACCGAAATTATTATTACCTCGGAAAGGACATAAATTGAGAAATAAACTAAAATGTTAAAATTCATTTAAAATGGAATAGAGGACGATAAAAAGGAAAATAAAAGCCAAGTGTGGGAAAATTTACCAAGTTATCTTAAACATATGTCACATATATCTGTAACAAATAACTGAAAATACTTTTGCTTTGGACTAAACTAAACTGTTTTACCCGATGAAAGAAAAGAAGAGATGGATCTACACGATGAATCAATTCCATCACTAAAAGGAAGTAAAGTCTTCCGAAAAAGACACGCGCTTCTTGATTTAGGTCATGAAGTTGTCGTCCAGACCAGCTGTAGGTTGACGAAAAATCTAGAAAAGTCATCACTAAAATCAGCAGGAAATCCACGGACCTCAGCATTAAACAGGGTCGCCAAGTGGTCAGATTTATCCTAACCATGAGAAGGATTTATCTCGTACAATGGGGGGGGGGGCACCATGCAAATTAGCTGGATAAGACTAATGAATCAGATCCCCAGAAAGGATAATCTCCTTAAAGATTAAAAATCAGCTTTTAAGACTGATATTACTCAATCCTAGAGATTGACCTTAAAGATTGAGAATTACAAACTCATGGAATTCAATGATATCTAAACTCGAGCTTGAACGAGAAAATATTTTGATCAAAATTACAAACCGATTTGTTTTCTGAAAACCCTATTTTCAATGCGTTCATTACCGTTGAACGTAAAATCCTAGGAATTCACCTGGAATTCATTAGGTCACCTGAACTAAATCGGGTGTCAACCGTAAGAACGGTGGTTGCATAGTGGTCAAAGACAGGACCTTGTGCCATACCGAAAAATTATAAGGGTGAGCTTTACTATTGCTCCTACCAAGGATAGTAATTGCGTCCGACACGTTATAGACCATAATTAAAAGCATGTCAGGGGACATTGCCTTAACAGTTGCTTGTTCAACGCTTTCCTTTCAACCGGACGGTAGTTTACCGAAAGGTAATATACGGGACAAGTAAACTGGACGTGTTGCTTTCCAAATACAAGGTTAGCAAGTGGGTGACACAAAACCGCAAGTTTGAGCTAAAATTTTCAAATCTGAAACCCACCAAACCCACAAAAATATTTTGCAAACACCGGTAAAGGGTTATCCCGGAAAACTTATCTAGGGTAAAAACTATATTTAATTTTCAAAAGATCAAATGTTTTCATAAAGATCCAATTTCCTTAATGGATCTAAATTTTTATAGTCATGTGGGACTGTAAACCATATCGTTACTACCATTGTTTATACCGCCGTATAGAAATCACTGATGTACAAAGTGTGAAGAATAAAGAAGTGATTCTAGTATTTCAAGACGATATTGCTTGAGGACAAGCAACGCTCAAGTGTGGGAATATTTGATAATGCTAAAAACGAACATATATTTCATAGCATTATTTCTCAAGAAAGACAAGCTTTTAGTTGCAATTGTTCTATTTACAAGTGATATTCGTTTAAATAATAAAAGGTGAAGACAAAAGACAGATTCGACGAATTGAAGACGCAAACGACCAAAAAGCTCAAAAGTACAAAAGACAATAAAAAAGGTTCCAATTATTGATAAGAAACGTCTCGAAATTACAAGAGTACAAGATTCAAAACGCAAAGTACAAGATATTAAATTGTACGCAAGGACGTTCGAAAATCCGGAACCGGGACCAGAGTCAACTCTTAACGCTCGACGCAACGGACTAAAAATTACAAGTTAACTATGTATATAAATATAATATAATATATAATTAATTATATTAATTATATATATATTATATTTATAAATAAAAACCGTCGGCAGAGAAAGACTCCAAGGGACTGAGCTGTAATTTCATTCTCCGCGACTCGCGGAGTTTGAAGGTAAAAATGCCGCGAGTCGCGGAGCCCCAAAATGAAATTCTGCCTATAAAGCCAACCGAATTCTGATCGTAAAAATAATCTTTTTCTTCCTCATTCATACGTAAAATTTATATTTATATTTATAATTTATATTTTAATTTTAATTATAATTCTAATAATAAGGGTATGTTAGCGAATGTTGTAAGGGTGTAAGTCGAAATTCTGTCCGTGTAACGCTACGCTATTTTTAATCATTGTAAGTTATGTTCAACCTTTTTACATTAATGTCTCGTAGCTAAGTTATTATTATGCTTATTTAAAACGAAGTAATCATGATGTTGGGCTAATTACTAAAATTGGGTAATTGGGCTTTGTACCATAATTGGGGTTTGGACAAAAGAACGACACTTGTGGAAATTAGGCTATGGGCTATTAATGGGCTTTATATTTGTTTAACTAAATGAAAGTTTGTTAATGTTAATATAAAGATTTACAATTGGGCGTCCCTATAAATTACCATATACACTCGATCGGACACGATGGGCGGGGTATTTATATGTACGAATAATCGTTCATTTAACCGGACACGGGAATAGATTAATAGCCACTAGAATAATTAAAACAGGGGTGAAATTACATTCAAGGGTAATTGGTGTAATTGCTAACAAAGTAGTAAAACCTTGGTTTACACGCAGTTGATAACCTGGTGTATTCATTAAACAAAGTATTAAAACCTTGTTACAATTCGAATCCCCAATTAGTTGGAATATTTAACTTCGGGTATAAGAATAATTTGATGAGGACACTCGCACTTTATATTTATGACTGATGGACTGTTATGGACAAAAACCAGACGGACATATTAAATAATCCAGGACAAAGGACAATTAACCCATGGGCATAAAACTAAAATCAACACGTCAAACATCATGATTACGGAAGTTTAAATAAGCATAATTCTTTTATTTCATATTTAATTTCCTTTATTTTATATTTAATTGCACTTCTAATTATCGCACTTTTATTTATTGTTATTTAATCGCACTTTTAATTATCGTACTTTTTAATTATCGCAATTTTATTTTATCGCACTTTTATTATTCGCAATTTCATTATCGTTATTTATTTTACGCTTTAAATTAAGTCTTTTATTTATTTAATATTTTACATTAGGTTTTAACTGCGACTAAAGTTTTAAAATCGACAAACCGGTCATTAAACGGTAAAAACCCCCCTTTATAATAATAATATTACTTATATATATATATTTGTATTATTATAAAAGTAAACTAATATAGCGTTGAGCTTTGTTTAAAAAAAAAAGATTCCCTGTGGAACGAACCGGACTTACTAAAAACTACACTACTGTACGATTAGGTACACTGCCTATAAGTGTTGTAGCAAGGTTTAAGTATATCCATTCTATAAATAAATAAATATCTTGTGTAAAATTGTATCGTATTTAATAGTTTTTCCTAGTAAAATATAAACTATTTCGTATACCTTAGCTTTGACATCAGTTAATAAACCTTTAGGATTATTTTATTTGATTTTTCCCTAATTATTCCATATATATATCGTATATGCATATACATTTTCATTAATTACAAAATAATTATAATTCCAAAATATTAATTCATAAAAATATTTTTATAACTTCCAGCAATATTTAATACTAATTATAACATGTTATGTATATTTATAACAATTATATATATAGATTATATCACTAATTAATTTTTTTAAAATGAAATTAAAAAAATAAAAGAAAGAATAGAATACTTACTTGAAGTAGTTCTTCAAGAGAGAAATGAGAGATTAAGATGCAAGTTTGAAATGAGAAATGTATGTGATATTTATAGTTGAAAATATTAGGTAAAAATAAAATAAGTAAAAGAAATAAAAAGAAAAATATATATTAAATCTTAGTGGGTTTGGTAATGGGTTTTAAAAATTAAAAGTAATATCATCTAGTCATATTAATCATAAAATAATAAAAGTATTTTTTACCTTTTTATTTTTATTTTTTTTAAAAGTAGATTTATGAGCAAAAGTAGTTTGTATTTTTATTAAAAGTAAATCTTAAAAGTTAAAATAAGAAAAAGTAGTTTGTATTTTTATTAAAAGTAAATCTTAAAAGTTAAAATAAGAAAAAGTAGTTTGTATTTTTATTAAAAGTAAATCTTAAAAGTTAAAACAAGAAAAAGTAGTTTGTATTTTTATTAAAAGTAAATCTTAAAAGTTAAAATTAGAAAAAGTAGTTTGTATTTTTATTAAAAGTAAATCTTAAAAGTTAAAATAAGAAAAAGTAGTTTGTATTTTTATTAAAAGTAAATCTTAAAAGTTAAAATAAGAAAAAGTAGTTTGTATTTTTATTAAAAGTAAATCTTAAAAGTTAAAACAAGAAAAAGTAGTTTGTATTTTTATTAAAAGTAAATCTTAAAAGTTAAAACAAGAAAAAGTAGTTTGTATTTTTATTAAAAGTAAATCTTAAAAGTTAAAATAAAAAAAAGTAGTTTGTATTTTTATTAAAAGTAAATCTTAAAAGTTAAAATAAGAAAAAGTAGTTTGTATTTTTATTAAAAGTAAATCTTAAAAGTTAAAATAAGAAAAAGTAGTTTGTATTTTTATTAAAAGTAAATCTTAAAAGTTAAAATAAGAAAAAGTAGTTTGTATTTTTATTAAAAGTAAATCTTAAAAGTTAAAATAAGAAAAAGTAGTTTGTATTTTTATTGAAAGTAAATCTTAAAAGTTAAAATAAGAAAAAGTAGTTTGTATTTTTATTAAAAGTAAATCTTAAAAGTTAAAATAAGAAAAAGTAGTTTGTATCTTTCTATTTATTTATTAAAAGTAGATATAGTTTTGATTTTTTTTTATTATAAAATTCTAAAAAATCGTTTAATACATTTCTAAGAACATTTAACATTTTATTTCTATATTTGTTTAATTATTAAATACAAATTTTATATAAAAATTATTATTATATTCAGTTTTTATAATTAAAATTAAAATTTATGATTATTACTTTATAGTTTTTATTAGTTTTATAAATGTTATAATATTATTTATTATTTAGTTAATTATATATTCTATTAACTAAATAACAAAAGTAATATAAATATTATATATATTCAGTGATGTAATTATGTTATATTATATAACATAACGTTATTTATAATATTTGTAATTATATTATTTATTTTAAGCGTACGTTTATTCGGTCAACGTTAAATTTATTCGTATATAACAACTCTAGGTATTTTAGTAAAATCGGAAGTCGAAAAGTGAGGGTTGTTATACTTCCGCTGTAGCATACTAAAATAAGGACAAGATTTGGAGTCCATGTTTGTATGATATTGTGTAAAAACTGCATTCAAGAAACATATGTCGATGTAATATATTTCTATTGTAAACCATTATGTAATGGTCGTGTGTAAATAGTATATTTTAGATTATCATTATTTGATAATCTACGTAATGTTTTTAAAACCTTTATTGATAAAATAAAGGTTATGGTTGTTTTAAAAATGAATGCAGTCTTTGAAAAACGTCTCATATATAGGTCAAAATCTTGCAACGAAATCAATTAATATGGAACGTTTATAATCAATATGAACGGGACATTTCAGTTGGTATCCGAGCGTTGGTCTTAGAGAACCAGAAAATTTGCATTAGTGTGTCTTATCGAGTTTGTTAGGATGCATTAGTGAGTCTGGACTTCGACCGTGTTTTTTTTTAAAAATGATTGCTTAACATTTTTGTTGGAAACAATATATTATTAACATGTAAATATTATGTGATTTATTAATCTCTTAACATGTTTGATATTGTGTGATAGATGTCTACCTCTAGCTCAAATTCCATTGACTCACCTAATAATAACGAAGAGTCGAATATATATTGGCAAGATTCACAAGTTCCCGAAGAACCGGAAGAAGAGGAAACGGAACCGGAAGAAGAGAAACCGGAAGAAGAGGAACCAGAAGAAGAGGAACCGGAAGAAGAAGAGGTTCCGGAGGGGGGAATAGTAGGAACCACAGAAAACCGGTCAAATAAAAGAAAATCCTCAACCAATGGGCCAAAGTTAATAATGGTCAATGGTGTTTCCGCTAAGGAAGCAAAATATTGGGAAAATTACCAATTTTCCGATAAATCGGATCCTGATGAGGATTCCGATGATGTTATAGAAATTACCCCGACCCAATTTAATGAGGCAAAAGAAAATAATAAGGGAAAAGGCATCAAAATAGAGAAATCTGATTCCGACCCCGATGAACTTTATATGTACCGTCAACACCCGTATTTTCAATATCGTGACAATAACCCGGGAACCTCTAAACCACCAGGTTTTTCTAAACCAATGTGGAAAACGACGACTCGTATTAGAGGAACATCATATATACCTAGAAGATTAGGAAAAAGAACCAAGTCCGAAGAAGAAGAAACCAGTGATTCAGATTAGAGGGGTGTGAGCATGTTGTGTAATAAATGTATTGTAGTGTGCTTGTACTTTTATGTTCTATGTAAAAATTGCTTGTATTGTTTGTTATTACGAATCTAATCCTTGTCTATTTTACAGTATAAAAACAAAATGGACGTTAAGGGTAGACAATCGAATATTTTAGAAGACCTACCAGAGGATATGATTGAGGAAATCTTGTCTAGAGTCCGTCAGAATTCATCAGCACATTTAGTTATGGCGAAATTAACTTGTCAAACATTTGAAAGACTTTTCAGAAATGCCTTAGTTTATAAAAGGCTTTCCTTTGATAGGTGGGGTATGTCACATTGGGGAGACTTTAAGTTACGCCGTGTTTTCTTTAAAGCGTTAAATGCGGATAACCCAAATGCAATTTTACGCTACGGGTTAAGAACCTATTTTGACTCAACATATCCCAACATAGGATTTCGTGAATTAGAAAGAGCTTCTAACATGCAACATAAAGAAGCATGTTATGCTTACGGGTTAGTGATGTTCGCTTCTTACCAAAGTGAGAAAAAGAACATCGGATTGCAGCTTTTAAATAAAACTTTCCCACAAGTGACGGATTCAGTAGTTGGGGTGAGAAACAAGGTTTTTAGATTATTACGGGGCTGTTGGGCATTACGAAACCCTCGTCCTTTTGACGACATTACAACATGCTGCCTAGCTAATGGTCATAACGGTTATTTTCCACAAGACCAAGGATGGGAAGTTGTCTTAGTAAAACCAGAATGCATGACTTGTTTCTAGACTTATGAATTACGTGTCTTTATTTCCTTTGCTGAACAACTTGCGTATTAACTAGATTTATCTTCAAAACTGTCCTGTATCATAGTGTACTATATTTCATGTTATATGTAATATAGCGAAGTTGTAAGTTTGAAGAATATTTGTATGTGATATATTATTATAATCAGTTTTTCATATGGAATTGAAGTAGTTGAATTGTATATTAGCTACTAAGTATGAACTTAACGGGTAGGTAGTACCCGAATTTAAACTTATAAAACACTAATATGAAGAAAAAGCTTTTATAAATGAGTTCATATTATGCTACGAGATACTATTGACTACTCTTAATATTCTGTATGATTAAATTGTTTCATTTGACTATTTTGAAGGAAATGGCACCGACTACTCGACACACCTTGAATATGAGCGAAGAGAAATTTCGTGCCTTTCTTGCTTCAAACATAGCCGCAGTACAGGCCGCGCTACATACCAACAATAACTCTGAATCTAGCAATACAGCTAACGGCGCAAGAAATCGTGTAGGATGCTCCTACAAGAAATTCACTGCCTGCAAACCTTCAGAATTTGATGGGACCGAAGGACCAATCAGATTGAAACAGTGGACCGAGAAAGTTGAATCGGTGTTTGCCATAAGTAAGTGTGCTGAAGGAGACAAAGTGAAGTACGCTATGCATACCTTCACATGTATTGCGTTAACATGGTGGAATACCTATCTAGAGCAAGTGGGACAAGATGCTGCTTACGCGCTACCGTGGTCAGCATTCAAGCACTTGATGAACGAGAAGTACCGTCTCAGAACCGAGGTCAATAAGCTCAAGTCAGAACTTAGAGGGTTACGAACACAGGGATTCGATATTACTTCGTACGAAAGACGATTCACAGAATTGTGCCTATTGTGTCCGAGAGCGTTCGAAGATGAGGAAGAGAAGATTGACGCGTTTGTAAAAGGGTTGCCGGAGAGAATCCAAGAAGATATAAGTTCACACGAGCCTACCTCCATACAAAAGGCATGTAGAATGGCTCACAAACTAGTGAACCAAATTGAGCGAAGAATTAAAGAACAGGCGGCCGAAGAGGCCAACGTGAAGTTAGTCAAAAGAAAGTGGGACGAAAACGGTGATAAGAGTCACCAAAACAACAACAACTATCCCAACAATCGCAACATCAATCGCAACTACAACAAACGGCACAACAACAACAACAACAACAACTACAACAATCATCCCAACAACAATAACAACCGTAACAACAACAACAATCAGAAACAGCTAAGCCAAAGGTGTGAAAAGTATCACTCGGGGTTCTGCACCAAATTTTGCAACAAGTGTAAAAGAAATGGTCATAGCGCGGCGAAGTGTGAGGCTACGGACCAGGGGTTAACAGAACGAAAGGAACAAATGGTGTCGTAACGAGTAATGGCGGAGCAAGTAGTGTCGGAGCAAGTTATGCCAATGTAGATTGTTATAAATGTGGAAAACCGGGTCACATTATTAGAAATTTCCCGAACCAGGAGAACACGAATGGACAAGGCCGCAGAAGAGTTTTCAATATTAATGCTGCAGAGGCACAGGAAGACCCGGAGCTTGTTACGGGTACGTTTCTTGTTGACAATAAATCTGCTTACGTTTTATTTGATTCGGGTGCGGATAGAAGCTATATGAGTATAGATTTTTGTGCTAAATTAAGTTTTCCATTGACGCCGTTGGATAGTAAATTTTTACTCAAATTAGCAAACGGTAAATTAATTTCAGCAGATTATATATGCCGGAATCGAGAAATTAAACTGGATAGCGAAATATTTAAGATTGATTTGATACCAGTAGAGTTAGGGAGTTTTGATGTAATAGTTGGCATGGACTGGCTGAAGGAGATGAAAGCAGAGATCGTATGTTACAAAAATGCAATTCGTATTGTACGAGAAGAAGGAGATCCCTTAATGGTGTACGGAGAAAAGGGCAACACGAAGCTACATCTTATTAGTAATTTGAAGGCACAAAAACTAATAAGAAAAGGTTGCTATGCTATTCTAGCAGACGTCGAGAAAGTACAAACTGAAGAAAAGAGCATCAATGATGTTCCAGTCGTAAAAGAATTTCTCGATGTATTTCTGAAAGATTTACCGGGACTACCTCCACATCGATCTGTTGAATTTCAAATAGATCTTGTACCAGGAGCTGCACCAATAGCTCATGCTCCTTACAGACTCGCACCCAGCAAGATGAAAGAACTGCAAAGCCAACTGCAAGAACTATTAGAACGTGGTTTCATTCGACCAAGCACATCACCATGGGGAGCTCCTGTTTTGTTTGTCAAGAAGAAGGATGGTACATTTAGGTTGTGTATTGACTACAGAGAGTTGAATAAACTTACCATCAAAAACCGTTATCCACTGCCGAGAATTGACGACTTATTTGATCAACTACAAGGCTCGTCAGTTTATTCAAAAATCGATTTACCTTCTGGATATCATCAAATGCGAGTAAAGGAGGATGATATTCCAAAAACTGCTTTTAGGACACGTTATGGTCGTTACGACTTTATGGTTATGCCGTTTGGATTGACTAACGCACCAGCTGTGTTCATGGATCTTATAAACCGAGTGTGTGGGCCATATCTTGACAAGTTTGATATTGTTTTCATCGATGACATACTTATTTACTCAAAGAATGATCAAGAGCACGAAGAACATTTGAGAAAAGTGCTAGAAGTATTGAGAAAAGAAAAACTGTACGCTAAGTTTTCAAAGTGTGCATTTTTGTTGGAAGAAGTTCAATTCCTCGGTCACATAGTGAACAAAGAAGGTATCAAAGTGGACTCGACAAAGATCGAAACCGTTGAAAAGTGGGAAACCGCAAAAAATCCGAAGCATATACATCAATTTTTAGGATTGGCTGGTTACTACAGAAGATTCATCTAAGATTTCTCCAAAATAGCAAAACCCTTGACTGCATTAACGCATAAAGGGAAGAAATTTGAATGGAAGGATGAACAAGAGAAGGCATTTCAGTTATTAAAGAAAAAGCTAACTACGGCACCTATATTGTCATTGCCTGAAGGGAATGATGATTTTGTGATTTATTGTGACGCATCAAAGCAAGTCTCGATTGTGTATTAATGCAACGAACGAAGGTGATTGCTTATGCGTCTAGACAATTGAAGATTCACGAGCAAAATTATACAACTCACGATTTGGAATTGGGTGCTGTTGTTTTTGCATTAAAGACTTGGAGGCATTATTTATATGGAGTCAAAAGTATTATATATACCGACCACAAAAGTCTCCAACATATATTTAATCAGAAGCAACTGAATATGAGATAACGCAGGTGGATTGAACTGTTGAATGATTATGATTTTGAGATTCGATACCACCCGGGGAAGGCGAATGTGGTAGCCGACGCTTTGAGTAGAAAGGACAGAGAACCTATACGGGTAAAAGCTATGAATATAATTATTCGTACTAACCTTACTACTCAAATAAAGGAGGCGCAACAGGGGGTTGTAAAAGAAGGAAAGTTGAAGAATGAGATACCCAAAGGATCAGAGAAACATCTTAATATTCGAGAAGACGGAACCCGATATAGGGCTGATAGAATTTGGGTACCAAGGTTTGGAGATGTGAGAGAAATGGCACTTAAAGAAGCACATAAAACCAGATATTCAATACATCCCGGAGCGGGGAAGATGTATAAAGATCTCAAGAAACACTTTTGGTGGCCGGGTATGAAAGCCGATATTGCTAAATATGTAGGAGAATGTTTGACGTGTTCTAAGGTCAAAGCTGAACATCAGAAACCATCAGGTCTACTACAACAACCTGAAATCCCGGAATGGAAATGGGAAAACATTACCATGGATTTCATTACTAAATTGCCAAGGACTGCAAGTGGTTATGATACTATTTAGGTAATAGTTGATCGTCTCACCAAGTCAGCACACTTTCTGCCAATGAGAGAAGATGACAAAATGGAGAAGTTGGCGTGATTGTATTTGAAGGAGGTTGTCTCCAGACATGGAATACCCATCTCTATTATCTCTGATAGGGATGGTAGATTTGTTTCGAGGTTCTGGCAGATGTTGCAACAAGCATTGGGGACTCGTCTAGACATGAGTACTGCCTGTCATCCACAAACTGATGGGTAGAGCGAAAGGACGATACAAACACTTGAAGACATGCTACGAGCATGTGTTATTGATTTTGGAAACAGTTGGGATCGACACCTACCGTTAGCAGAATTTTCCTACAACAACAGTTATCATTCTAGTATTGAGATAATACAAGATTTGTTGGAATGAAGTGGGGGATAGACAGATTACGGGTCTGGAGATAATACAAGAAACTACCGAGAAAATCATCCAAATTCAACAACAATTGAAAACTGCCCAGAGTCGACAAAAGAGCTACGCGGACAGTAAAAGAAAAGATATAGAGTTTGAAATTGGAGAAATGGTCATGCTTAAGGTTTCACCTTGGAAAGGCGTTGTTCGATTTGGTAAACGGGGGAAACTAAATCCAAGGTACATTTGACCATTCAAGATTATAGATCGTGTCGGACCAGTAGCTTACCAACTGGAGCTACCTCAACAACTCGCTGCTGTACATAACACTTTCTACGTCTCGAATTTGAAGAAATGTTTTGCTAAAGAAGATCTCACTATTCCATTGGTCGAAATCCAAATCAATGAAAAACTTCAATTCATTGAAGAACCCGTCAAAATAATGGATCGTGAGGTTAAGAGACTTAAGCAAAACAAGATACCGATTGTTAAGGTTCGATGGAATGCTCGTAGAGGACCTGAGTTCACATGGGAGCGTGAAGATCAGATGAAGAAGAAATACCCGCATCTATTTCCAGAAGATTCGTCAACACCTTCAACAGCTTAAAATTTCGGGACGAAATTTATTTAACGGGTAGGTACTGTAGTGACCCGAACTTTTTCATGTTTATATATATTAATTGAGATTGATATTTACATGACTAAATGTTTCTAACATGTTAAGCAATCAAAATTGTTAAGACTTGATTAAATGAAATAAGTTTCATATAGACAATTGATCACCCAAGTTGACCGGCGATTCACGAACGTTACAAATTTGTAAAAACTACATGTTGTGGTATATATAGACATATATATATGGTTGACATGAGATTATGATGAGTAAGTATCTCACTAAGTATATTAACAATGTGTGATATACATAAGAAATGAGATTACTAAGTTAAGAAACTCGAAATGATATATATAACGATTATCGTTATGATAACGTCTACTAAATATATATGTATCTGATAATGCTAAAAACGAACATATATTTCATAGCATTATCCCTCAAGAAAGACAAGCTTTTAGTTGTAATTGTTCTATTTACAAGTGATATTCGTTTAAATAATAAGAGGTGAAGACAAAAGACAGATTCGACGAATTGAAGACGCAAACGACCAAAAAGCTCAAAAGTACAAAGTACAATCAAAGTGGTTCCAATTATTGATGAGAAACGTCTCAAAATTACAAAAGTACAAGACGCAAAACGCAAAGTACAAGATATTAAATTGTACGCAAGGACGTTCGAAAAACCAGAACCGGGACCAAAGTCAACTCTCAACGCTCGATGCAACGGACTAAAAATTACAAGTTAACTATGCACATAAATAAAATATAATATTTAAATAATTCTTATAATTATTTATATATTATATTATTATTTATAAACGTCGGCAAGCAAGAAAAGAAAGTCATGTGAACTTCACCAGCTGGCCATGCGATCGCGTGGCCTGGAAGAGTTAATTCCATGCGATCGCATGGCTGAAAAATCCAGCCCAGGTCCTATAAATTCAACGTTTTTTGGCCAAAATAAACACATCGTTTTCTTCTTTCTCTCATACGTAAGATAGATATATATATATATATATATATATATATATATATATATATATATATATATATATATATTAATTTTAATTTTAATTTTAATTTTAATTTCTAATAATAAGGGTATGTTAGCGAATGTTTTAAGGGTGTAAGTCGAAATTCTGTCCGTGTAACGCTACGCTATTTTTAATCACTGTAAGTTATGGTTAATGTTATTTTTAATTTAATGTCTCGTAGCTAAGTTATTATTATGCTTATTTAAGACGAAGTAATCATGATGTTAGGCTGAAAATATTAAGATTGGGTAATTGGGCTTTGTACCATAATTGGGGTTTGGACAAAAGAACGACACTTGTGGAAATTAGACTATAGGCTATTAATGGGCTTTATATTAACTAAATGATACCTCGTTAATTTAATATATAGACTTATAATTTGACGTATTTATATATAACCACATACGCTTGACTGGGCACGGTGGGCGGGATATCTATAAATACCAATAATTGTTCATTTTACCGGACACGGAACTGGATTAATAGTTAGTAGACTTGTTGAAATAGGGGTGGATTACATTCAAGGGTAATTGGTGTAATTGTTAACAAAGTAGTAAAACCTTGGTTTACACGCAGTCGATAACCTGGTGTATTTATTAAACAAAGTATTAAAACCTTGTTACAATTCGAATCCCCAATTAGTTGGAATATTTGACTTCGGGAATAAGAATAATTTGACAAAGGCTTTCGCACTTTATATTTATGACTGATGGACTATTATGGACAAATCCGTATGGACATATTAAATAATCCAGGACAAAGAACAATTAACCCATGGGAATAAACTAAAAATCAACACGTCAAACATCATGATTATGGAAGTTTAAATAAGCATAATTCTTTTATTTCATATTTAATTGCACTTTTAATTATCGCACTTTTATTTATTGTCATTGTATTTAATTGCACTTTTAATTATCGTACTCTTTAATTATCGCAATTTTATTTTATCGCACTTTTATTTATCGCAATTTCATTATCGTTATTTACTTTACGCTTTAAATTAAGTTATATTCATTTTTAATATTTTACATTAGGTTTTAACTGCGACTAAAGTTTTAAAAATCGACAAACCGGTCATTAAACGGTAAAAACCCCCTTTTATAATAATAATATCACTTATATATATATTTGTATTTTTATAAATTTAAAACTAATATAGCGTTAAGCTTGTTTAAGAGTTCCCTGTGGACGAACCGGACTTACTAAAAACTACACTACTGTACGATTAGGTACACTGCCTATAAGTGTTGTAGCAAGGTTTAGGTATATCCATTCTATAAATAAATAAATATCTTGTGTAAAATTGTATCGTATTTAATAGTATTTCGTTATAAAAATAATACTATTTCCTAGTACACCTCGCACACATCAGTATCATATTAAGATATTGATACACTATATTTAACATAATAAAATGATATTTAAATATATCATTAAGTGTGTTAACAATGAACTACATATGTAAAAACAAGACTACTAACTCAAGAATTACGAAACGAGACTTATATGTAACGATTATCATTGTAACGATATTTTAATGTATATATCATATTAAGAGATATTCATACATCATAATATCATGATAATATAATAATTTAACATCTCATTTGATATAATAAACATTGGGTTAACAACATTAATTGAGATCGTTAACTTAAAGGTTTCAAAACAACACTTACATGTAACGACTAACGAAGACTTAACGACTCCATTAGAATGTATATACATGTTGTGTTTTGATTTGTATTCTTATACTTTTGAAAGACTTCAAGACACATATCAAAGTACTTCTACTTAACAAAAATGCTTACAATTACATCCTCGTTCAGTTTCATCAACAATTCTACTCGTATGCACCCGTATTCGTACTCGTACAATACACAGCTTTTAGATGTATGTACTATTGGTATATATACTCCAATGATCAGCTCTTAGCAGCCCATGTGAGTCACCTAACACATGTGGGAACCATCATTTGGCAACTAGCATGAAATATCTCATAAAATTACAAGAATATTAGTAATCATTCATGACTTATTTACATGAAAACAAAATTACATATCCTTTATATGTAATCCATATACCAACGACCAAAAACACCTACAAAAACTTTCATTCTTCAATTTTCTTCATCTAATTGATCTCTCTCAAGTTCCATCTTCAAGTTCTAAGTGTTCTTCATAAATTCCATAAGTATAGTTTCATAAAAATCAAGAATACTTCCAAGTTTGCAAGTCTACTTTCAAGCTTTCTAATCCATTCCAAGTAATCATCTAAGATCAAGGAACCTTTGTTATTTACAGTAGGTTATCTTTCTAATTCAAGATAATATTTATATTCAAACTTTGATTCAATTTCTACAACTATAACAATCTTATTTCGAGTGAAAATCTTACTTGAACTGTTTTCGTGTCATGATTCTGCTTCAAGAACTTTCAAGCCATCCAAGGATCCTTTGAAGCTAGATCCATTTTTCTCATTTCCAGTAGTTTTATCCAGAAAACTTGAGGTAGTAATGATGTTCATAACATCATTCGATTTATACATATAAAGCTATCTTATTCGAAGGTTTAAACTTGTAATCACTAGAACATAGTTTAGTTAATTCTAAACTTGTTCGCAAACAAAAGTTAATCCTTCTAACTTGACTTTTAAAATCAACTAAACACATGTTCTATATCTATATGATATGCTAACTTAATGATTTAAAACCTGGAAACACGATGAACACCATAAAATCGGATATACGCCGTCGTAGTGAAACCGGGGGCTGTTTTGGTTTGGATAATATATATGTTTAATAGTTTGTTAAATATATATATATATATATATATATATATATATATATATATATATATATATATATATATAAGTTTTATAAAGTTTCTTTATTTTTATTTTAGTTTTTAAAAATATAAGTTTTATTTAAATACTTTTTATAAATATATAAATCAGCAAAACAGAAAAAAATAAAGAAAAAAAAACATTCAGCCTGATTACTGTTACAGCCCAACCCTGGCCCGAAATCTTTATCCATGCGATCGCATGGATTTTTAAAGTGAAGACCATGCGATCGCATGGCCCTGTCTGACACGCCCTAATTGACTTTCCTCTGCAATCATTACAGAGTAATTATTATTATTATTATTATTATTTAATTTAAACCCTAATTAGGGTTAGATTATTTAATTAGTTAATTTAGTTTTTATTTAATTTGTATTTTTAGTTTAATTAGTTTTATTAAATTATAAAATTAATACTTTTATAAAATAAATAATATAAAAATAATATTTTTCTAAAAATTATACTTTTTACAACTTTAAGTATATTTTTATATTTTGTTTCTTTTTATTCCTTTTAGCGTAATATTTGTTGATATGTCAGATCATGTTGAGATTGAGAGAAATGATAAGATAAAGAGAGATTCGGTATGTAAGCATGAGACTCGGTATTAGAGAGAATCGGTACAATTACATTCCACAGCTTCTAGAACTCGATTACAATGCAACGGCTATCTAATTAGGACTACTTAGACTTAGGTTCCTTATATAGCCCTCTTCTAAGGAACCTTCGTTTAAGCTTATTTTCACATTAACACTATACAACTTCGGGGTCCTAACAATCTCCCCCTTAGTGTTAAATGTGAACTTTACAACATAATCCTATTTTGAAAACTTGAGAGGTCCAAACGTTAGTTTCCATCGTGTGCCATCTGGTTTCGAAACTTCTACTTGATTTTCTGAAACTTGTTTAGAAGATTTCCAGACACCCCACGCTTTTCTTGGATCTCCCTCATATAATGGATATTCATCCATTTCCTTGAAATATCTTCTCTTTCTCTGTCCACGAAGTATCTCAAACTGTCTTGTACGAACTCGGAGTTTCAGACGATCTCTTATATGCTTTATGAATTCTCCAAGACCCATTATCATGTCAATGTCATGGAACTTGCTTTGATGAATCTTAAGATACTTCAGTGCAACCTTAAGTGTTCCATCTGAATATTTGTTCAGCTCTTCAGTATGAATGAACACCTTTTCTTTTTGAGAATTTACAAAAACAAACCCTTCGGGTTCGAATTGCATTTGAAACATCCTCATATCCTTCAGTCCCTCTGTAAATTGATTCGGACACGTAATTCGAATCTTTTTCCTTTTTGCTTCGAGACCTATTTGAAAATCTTCACATCTCATCAGTTCAATTGTCTCCATCATGTATCTTTTCACAGCTTCCAAAGCTTGAGCCTTAGCAAAAGGTCGAATGATGATGATACCGAGGTAGTTGTAGATGTGAATGATGTCAAGATTATGAAAATCTGCTTCTGTGAACTTGTACTCTTTCTCATCTTCTCTAATAACGTGGAACTGACTGATGACATCTTTCTTTTTGCTTATCTCTACTCCGACTCGAGTAATATTCAACACTTCTGAAATACGATATTTCTTTGAAGCCACAAATCATCTTCATCTTTGTTGATATGTTTTCTCCACATAAACTCATACCAATTCCTTTCAATTGCTGGAAGCAATCGTGAACCTATATAAGTAAACCTTTTACTCCTTGGTAATTCATTGATGCGGAAGATCTTGTAAGCATTTTCCTCGATGAATGTGTTTCGTAATGTTATAAAATCATGTTCTACTCCCAACAATAATCTTTGCTCCTGATTCTTAAAGAATATTCCATGATTGTATTTGAATCTGGAATTCACTGTTTCACTTGATGTAGGTGTACCAGAAGTTGAACTTTCATTAGCATTTGTTGGATTTGAACTCGATGAGGGTGTAGAATTTGATGAATGACCAGTAGGATTTGTTACATCATCATCTTCAATATGATCAAAGATCTCATCTTCATTTGGATTAACATAAAGATTTTCTTCATCGTCATCAGAAGAATCCATTTCATCATCACTTTCTATTACTGGTTCAGGATTCTCTTCATCTACAATCTCTACATCTTCCGGAATTGAAGATACTGATGATAACTTGCTTAGAATGACAAATCCATCGTCATCCATCTCTTCAAGATAGAAATCACTCAAGTTCAAATCCTCATCTACCAGTCCACTATCAGCCTCATTATGAACAATTGGAATTATAACTTGCTCAGGCTCCTTATCATCAATTTCATCATGTGTAGAAACCATTTCTGATTCCATCTGAACTTGTTGAGCTTGTGAAGCTGATGAAGACCTTACACCACCACCCTTAGTTGAAATGTTTACCGTTAGATATTCTCCATCTACTCCTATCTCCCCCTCATGGCTATTCTGAGGATCAGAATCGTCATGTTCATCATCACGGTGAGGACTCAACGGAGAAGAGCAGGAATTAAGTGGATATCGAACACGAGCACGAAACAATGCTTGAAGTGAAGTGCATCGAAGAACATCTAGATTGACTCTAGAAAACATACGACTGAAATATTCTTGCTCCAAAGCATCATAGAAAAGTGGTAAACGAGAAGGTGATTGTGGAAAAGTAACAATAGGAACACCAGCAGCAGCAACTGTTGAAGGCGATGTCGGTGGAAGTGTTTGAGTTGCCGTGAGGGCAGGTAAGGATGATTTTGCGGTATTATTCTTATATGTAGGGCTGTACATACTACTAGTCAGATTCATGATATTCCCTTCTGATGGAGGTTGGGTAACAACCGGAGTTGTCACCGGCGAAGTTTCTTTCGAAGCATCCGCCTCCATGACTTTGGTCTCATGGGACTCTGACAGAGTAGTAGAACTACCCGTCTGTTTAGTTCTCGCAGAGATATTGCTATCCCCGACTCCTGAAATCATTGATATACCATGAGGTGGCACATCTCTTTCAGTTAAAGACTCTTCCTCCAGACCCTGAGATTCAGAATCCGAAAGAGAAGTGGTTTGAACCAATGGATCACCTTCATGAACCAAGGGAACAGTCTGCTGGAAGTCTGATAAATATCCCGAAGGATTGTCATGTTGACTCGTTTCCATGGGACACGGCAGATCTTCCTCATCAAGATAAGCCGGACCTCGAGACCCTGTTGTACGTTGAAGTACAAGAGGATTTCCAGCCGATACGCAGGGTGCCTTTTCAAGATTTTTCGGCTCCCCTTCGGCCGCTCTGGACTTCAATGATTGAGTTTCCTCAATCGATTGAGTCAACGCAGACTTTACTGCAGAGGAAGACTTTACTTCCTTAGATGCCGAAGCACCTTGCTTTGTAGGATTTATTATTAAGTCATGTTTAGATTGGATGGGCTTAGTGGTCGTTTTACCATCTGTGCGTTTAGATCTCTTGCCTACCGAAGCTTGCGCTTCATTTAGCGTAGGGCTTATTGTTATTCTTGAATGTGATACGGAGATGGGTGAGGGTGACCTAATTGGCTCTAGGTCTTGGTCCGTATCACCACTGGTTGGAGTAACTGTTTGGCGGACGATGGGTGTCGAAGTCCTAGATCTAGTTACTCGTAGGGTTGGCAGAGTCTGAATCATCTCATCAGGCATGTATCGAGTTCTCTTAGGAGAATGTGCAGGAGATGATGCAGATGCTATTGCTGAAGTGTCACTGCTTACTTCGGGTGTTGTGGAAAGGGTTGGTTCAATCCTAGTTGGACTAGGTTCCCTGATCCTCACGGGTTGAGCTTGGTGTGCTACCCTAGATCGTTTGAGGTTCACCCTAAGTGGAGGATTAGCTAGCCCGGGTGGTTGAACTACAGGTTCCTCTACAACCTCTGGGGCTGGAACCACGGCAGGTTCAACTTGTTCTTGTTGTACCGGGTTCGGAAGAGGTATTCCTACAGCCTGAAAATAAGAACGCATACGAGCGTCTTGGGGTTCAGCTAGCCTCACTAGCCAATTTGGAATTGGCGCAGTGAATTGATTATCAGACACCATAGGGGTGTTCATCTTCAGCTCTCCAAACCTTTTCATCTGTAATCCATGTGTACCTGGTACAAAGATACTTGCATTTCTGCAAGCATTGATAGCATCATGGATAAATATACAGAAAAACCTTTCGCAAGGGATGTATGAACCCCTTGGCTTTTCAACCTGTGCCTGAACCAAATCCCATATTAGTTTTGCATAATCAGGATTCTCTACTCTTGTGAATGAGTAGAAAAGTTTGAGCATCGGCACAGTTAAGCTATCAGATCCACTTCTTGTCATCAACAAGCATCTGTTGATGATTGAGAAGATCACATACCACCTTGAGTGCAGATATTTCTTCTGAAACTTAGCTGGTGGAACATTGGTAGCTCCCACATAACCAAGATCAAAGACATAAGTCATCATTTGCTGAGTAGCAGGAAAAGCAGGAGCATTCTGTACAAGAGGAAGTCTGAATATCCTCCTGAAGTCTGCTTTGTGATACTCCTGAATCCTTGTACTCCTCTCAGCCTAAATTCAAATCTGGCTGGTTCGCCCTGTGGATTAGTAGCATTTGGTTGTGTGGCCTCCACAAATCTGATTGATCTGTTAAGAATATCCAAGTCTGTTTCTGGCACACTAACTGTGGAGCTCAGAGCAGGCCATAAAGTATGCCTCTCTAGAATTGCAGTCCAATATTTGCAGGGAATATTGGTTTCAGAGTTGATAAAGTGATTGTTCGCCATTTAGCTGTATAAATAAGAAATAGAAGACCACAAGATATTTAACAAAAAGTATATATCTCTATTCTTATTTGCCTTTGAAATCCTTTTTATATTTTTAAATTTTAAGATTTTTATGGTTTTTCAAATATAAAAGTCTTTTATTCTCAAATATGAACAAATAATTGACAACCATGACATTCATATGATATTCATCTTAGTACAAAATCATCATGCAAAGTCAATTATATAACACAAGGAATCAAAACAACACTTAGTCAATTTCAGCACAATTCAAGCAGATTCGGTAGTTATGAAAACTTTAGATTCTGTAACCAAATAAGCTTGAGTTTTCATATCAGAAAAATATAGAATAAACATGTTAAGTGATTGAAAATAAAAATCAGAAAATTTCAAGGTACCAAATTTCAGACTCGGTATCAAGAAGGAAAACCAGATTCGGTATCTTCAACAATTAACAGAAAGTCACTCAAACATGCATATTCTATCACATATCATGTAATTTCACAACCATGATCAAACAACCATTCAATTACAAGCATATTAACATGTTAATTGTATGAACAAATTCGGTATCATGATAAGAACACATTCGGTAGATACATAATCCATCAAATAAGCAATTAAACATGTAATCAGGCTCGGTCAAATGATAGATCAGTCAATTTAACTCAGATTAGACAAGATTTCATGTTGATTTTCCAAATCAATTGAGTTTAATCAAAGATTAATTGAAATCGACCCAGACTCGGTATAATCAACAAGATTTCAAAAATTAAAGATCATAATCCAGTTATTTTGAACTTTTCTGGTTGATAAAAACATAATTATCTCAGATCTACAATAATATATCTTAAACATTGATTAAAATGAACAATTACCAAGAATTTGAAGAAACAGAATGACGGAATCGGTAGGATTAGGCAGATTCGGTATAATCAACAGACTCGGTAGGTAATTAAAAACAGTAAGAGTAATGTTTGACTTTGACTCTCCTTTTATAGATACCGAAGGTAAAATACTGAATGGGCTTTACAGAATGGGCCTAATATACCGAATTCAGTCCAATTTTTCAAAACATAAACAATTTAACTCCAAATCTTGACAAATTGATTTTTCCTCTTGAAATCCATTTCAATCTTTTCATGAAAAACAATTCTGAGACAATTTTTTTGAAAACTTTGAACTTACAGTTGGTTGTCAGACTCGGTAAAATGCTAAAAATAGCATTTATTCAGTAAAATTTAAATATTTTTGGATTTTATCTTTTCCAATTTTTATGAATTTTTTCAAAATAAGATTTGTACTTAAAAGAACTTTGAATTTTATACAAAGTACAAATCTCCAGTGATACCAATTGTTGACACGGGTTGCATACTGAGATGTATACAAGCCATAGTGAATTATTTCAGATAAAAACAAAGAAATTTTGAATTCACTTTTGAAAAACAATATTTTTGAATAATTTTCTCATTTTCTCCCTTTTTCTCCCCCTCAAAATGTGATATACAAGAAAGTAAATCAACATTTTGATTATGTTCCCAAGAAAATGAATCAACTCCCCCTTGAAATAGGATATCAATGAGTTATCTCCCCCTTGTGTAACCATTGAACAAATGTGCCTAGAAAGTTATCATTAATCTAAAGGCAGTCCCTTAAAGAAAAATTATCTAAAGCACTGAAACTTAGTTGCTCCCCCTAGAAAGTATCTACTCCCCCTAAACACAAGATCCCAAAAATAAGTCCCAACAAATCTAAGGAATATCAAGCACTATACTCTACCATGCCAATCTCTTTGATCAAGAATTTTAGCCTAAGTTCATCTAAAGATTTAGTGAACATGTCAGCTAACTGCACTTTAGTAGGCACAAAGTATAATTCTACATCCCCTTTCTCTACATGGTCCTTAATGAAATGATAACGAATATCTATGTGTTTAGTTTTAGAATGCTGAACCGGGTTGCTTGTTATTGCAATAGCACTTTGTGAATCACAATAGATCGGGGTCTTAGAAATCTTAAAGCCATAGTCCAAGTGTTGAGTTTGCATCCACAAAACTTGTGAACAACAGTGAGCCGCAGCAATGTACTCAGACTCAGCTGTTGATAAAGACACACAGTTCTGCTTTTTGGATGACCAACCAACTAGCCTATTCCCCAACATCTGAATTGATCCAGATGTGCTTTTTCTATCAACATGGCAACCACCATGATCCGCATCAGTATAAGCAGTGAGATTGAAATCGGATCCATGAGGATACCAGATCCCAAGGTTAGGTGTACCTTTAAGGTATTGAAAAATCCTAACAACCGCTTTGGAGTGAGATTTCATAGGGTTGGACTGAAAGCGGGCAAAGACAGTTACGGCAAGTGTAATGTCTGGTCGACTTGCAGTCAGATACATTAAAGAACCAACCATGCTTCGATAAAGCGTAATATCAAAGGGTTCCCCATTAGTATCAGCATCCAGTAAAGTCCTCATTGGGGTTGTCATTGGTTTTAAAGCAGTCATTTTAAAATGTTTTAGCATATCATTGATATACTTTGTTTGACTGATAAAAATCCCATTTGGTAATTGTTTTACTTGTAACCCCAAGAAGAAAGTTAACTGGTCAAGCATGCTCATTTCGAATTTGCTGGCCATAAGGTCACCAAATTCTTTGCATAAGGCCGGGGACGTGGAACCAAAAATAATATCATCAACGTAAATTTGAACCAAGAGAATGTGACCGTGGTTTTTACGGATGAATAGCGTTGTATCAATCGTTCCACGAGAGAAGCCATTGTCCAGCAAATACTTTGTTAAGGTCTCGTACCATGCACGCGGTGCTTGCTTCAGACCGTATAAAGCTTTCTCCAAGTAGTAAACGTGGTTTGGATGAATGGGATCGACAAAGCCCTCTGGTTGATCAACATAGACTTCCTCTTGAAGATAACCATTCAGAAAAGTAGTTTTGACATCCATTTGAAACACCGTGAACTTCATATGAGAAGCAAATGCAAGGAAAAGACGAATTGCCTCAATCCTAGCAACCGGAGCAAACGTTTTGTCATAATCAATGCCTTCTTGTTGTCGATATCCTTTAGCCACAAGACGTGCCTTGTTTCGAACCACAATTCTATCAGAATCTTTCTTGTTCTTGAAAATCCACTTTACCCCAATTGGTCGTTGACCCGTTGGTCTTGGAACTAATCACCATACTTTCAATCGTTCAAATTGATTGATCTCGTCTTGAATTGCAACTACCCATTATGGATCTAGTAAAGCTTGAGCAACTGTTGTTGGTTCAATCTTACTAAGAAAGGCTGTGAATAGACACATATTCTGAGTAGCCCTTCGAGTTGACACTGGAGTAGATGCGTCACCAATAACAAGATCTATTGGATGACTTTTAGTCCATCGAGTGTGTGAAAGAGGTTGTACATCAGTGGTATCCATTGAAACATCAACCGTTGTTGACGTTGAGCCTTGATCCGCTGGAGCTGATGTAACATTATCTAATGGATTCAATAGAGTTTCTGATGAAACAGCTGGAGTTGTATCAACTGATGAATCTTGAATTGGTTCAAGATTATCAGTAACAGGAGGTTGGAGGGAGGATGAAGAAGCAACAGGTGAATCAGTTGGTGTTGAATCTTCATCAAAAAGACTTTGAAGAGTCTCCACAATAGTTGACTGTGATGGTGTAACCGGTACGGCTTGAACATTTGAATCCCGTTGAGGAGTATAAAGACTATCAAACAAGATATCCAGTTCCTCTGATGTAACCGTAGGAATACCCTTCTTCGAAAAAATTGAGTTTTGCGCGGAAGAAGTAATAGCCAGGTTAGGATCGGGTTTTGAACTGAGTTGTTCAAAAGCCATTCCCGAAAATTCATCGAACTTGACGTTAATGCTCTCTTTAATCATCTTTGTCCGCTTATGATAAACACGATAAGCAACTTTGTTCGAGGAATAACCAAGAAATATGGCCTGATCGCCATGAGGATCAAACTTTTCGAGGCTGTCAAAATCGTTAAGCACATAGCATATACAACCAAAAACACGGAAATATTTGACATTCGGGCGTCTACCATATAATAACTCATATGGAGTTTTATCAAAATGTTTGTTTACAATACAACGATTTTGGGTATAGCATGCAGTTGAAATGGCCTCCCCCCACATTTTTGGAGGTAATTTGGAGTAGGCAAGCATCGTTCGTGATGCTTTGCACAACGTACGATTACGTCGTTCGACTACTCCATTTTGTTGGGGGGTCCGAGCAGCAGAGAACTGATGTTCAATGCCTTTGTCTTTCAAATAACTATCAAGCAGGTCATTCTTAAATTCCGTCCCATTATCAGTTCTGATGCTCTTAACATGTTTGTTAAAAGAGCGTTGAATCTTTTTAATGAATTCAATGACAATGGCGGGGGTTTCTGACTTAGTTCGCAAAAGAAAAATCCATGTAAACCGGGTATAGTCATCAACAATGACAAGCACATGTTTCTTGCCACCGAGGCTAGAAATACGCATGGGTCCACATAAGTCCATATGCAATAATTGCAAAGACGATGAAGTACTGGGGTTTTTCTTAAGCGGATGATTAGTCCGTTTCAGCTTACCCATCGCACATGATGGACACACATGATGCTTATCATATTGAAAGGTTGGAATACCATCAACTAAATCTTTAGAGACTAGTCGATTGATACCCTTGTAATTCAGGTGTGACATCAGATGATGCCATAACCATGAATTTTTTTTGGTAGAACGAGTGGCCAAACACATGGTTGCATGTGATGGTGCATCATTGAGGTCAATAGTATATAGTGAAGCACAACGTTTACCAACAAGAAGATCATTCCCTCTGGTGGATTGCACCGAGCATTGTCGACATTCAAACAAAACTTTGAGATCTCCATCGCAGAATTGGCTCACACTAAATAAACTCTACCCCAAAGCCTCAACATATGAAACCCGTTTGATTGTTATGCCATTTTGCACAAAATCTCCGTAACCCGTTATTGTTGCAATCTCATCATTTCCGAATGTAACCGTTCCTAGGAATTTGTCAATGAAGTTGACAAGCAAGGATTTATCGCCCGTCATGTGTCGAGAACAACCGGAATCGATATACCAAACACAGATGTCGAAACCCTGTAAATGTGAATTTCCTAGACTTTAGGTACCCAAAGTTTTTTGGGTCCTTTTCGGTTAGTACCAACAATAAACTTTGGATTAACAACAAACTTTGGATCAATGATGAAATAATCACGTAAAGCATCATGCAGTTTAAACAATAAAGTATCATTTAAAACCACATTACATGAAGCATCATACGCAATATCAATCTTTACATCGTTATCAGAAGTCTTAACACACAATTTATTCCAAGTAGATGTTTTGTTCACAGACGAAAATTAAAAAACATGAGATGATTTCCTAGGCCGACTAGCAGATTGCTTTAGTTTGGATGCTACTTTCTTAGTCGTGGACTTAGGAACCCATACAGATTTGTAATTCATGTTTGGATTATGACCTGTGACACAAAAAACACCTTTGTTAGTTAGACGTTCAAACTTTTCAGTTGACACATGAGATGACTGATTTTGCAGAATTTCCAATTTGATTGTACGTTCTTTTGCATCATACTCACTTAAATCAGGTTTAGAACTTGTGTGTGTTGTGGACTTAACTGATTTCTTTAAAAGACTCTCTTTTGAAGTTTTTGTCATAGGAATCATAGGAATCTTTTCAGTTAACACGGAACCAGTTGGAGAATGAACCTTTTTAACAATATACTGAGTTGTAGAAACAACTTTCGAACCATGATTGCCAAATTGAGAACGTAGAGGATTTTTAAGAATAGTAATGGGTTTTACATCCTTAGATGTTGTTGTTCCCTTCCCCTTCTTAGTAATCCCACCAGTACATTCAAGCACATTGGTTGCAACATTAGACGTTTGCTTAAGTGTGTTAGCCTGTTTCATTTGAATTATCTTTTGTTTTAAGCTTTTAATCTCAAGACATAATTCTTCAGCATAAACTATCACTTCACCCTCCTTAAAAGCATAAATACATTCTTTCTTAGGCAGTGAAGGCAATTTATCACACAAAGTAAGCATTTGTTCTAATGATTGGCACTTAAGTTGCAAGTCAATATTCTCTTGTTCAAGTTGAGCTACTATACGATTCAAATTACGTACAGCAGGCAAATGCAAGTAATAATCATGTAAAGGATCAAGTTGACTTTCAAAATCTATCAAAGGTTCAATGTTCGGTTCATCCTGAGGTTCTACTTTATCATCTAAAGAATTTTGACCTAGAGAATCTGTCTCAAAGAAGACAGTTAGTTCATGTGCTAGGTCTGCACGGAAAACATCATCTGGACATGCAGGTAAAGTTGGTAGAATTGGTTTCACATCAAAAATTGGTTCATCAAACACCTCATCTATTGCAGTAATGCTAGAACTAGGTTTGTTAAACACTTCATTCTCAAGCATTAAAATGTATTTCACTAGCATGAGTGTTGGAATATAAACCAGTCTACGCTTAGGCACATAATCTTCACGTTGCATGTTCTTTTCAGTTTCAACAAGATTTTTCAAGAAATCAGGATTCGATTTACCTATCTTAGCATTGATTTTTTCATACATTAAGCTAATTTGATGGTATTTCCTAGATTTACGATTTACAATAATATCATCAAAATCAGCATCAGAAGCATGTACAAAATGCGATGGTAAACCAGCTTGAAAATAATCAGAATGATATAATCCTGGAATCTTTTTGGAAGCATCTTCCAAAATTTTCGGATCTTCATAACCCAACCCCCACTTTTCACCATGAACCGTTTTTGGTCTATTCATGAAAATTGTTTGTTTTAAAAGTTCCATATCCATGATAGCTTTGGATTGCTCTGTTCAATAGAGTTTTTCCTCATATCGAGCAAGTTGTGCTTTCATTTGAAAAGATTCTTTTGACAATAAAGAAATTTCAGTGTTCTTTTCAATTATGGTGTTTTCCAATTGAACGATTTTCTTGTTTAGTTTTGAAAGTGTGGGTTCGTGTTGGTTTTTCAAATCAGAAAGATCTTTTTCTAAAAATTGAACTTTTTCTGCAAGTCGTTCCGATTTTAAACGATAATCAGTTCTTTCAACTTTAATTGGATGAATTGTCTTTTTCAGATCTTCCAACTCAGTTTCCTTAGAGTTGAGTTGGAGAGTCAATTGTTGCACATCCGTTTGCAATTTGGATGAAGAAGGTCTGGTCTCATTCATTTTGATTTTATCTTTTAAAACTTTGTTTTCAGATTTTAAGCCTTTGACTTCTTTTGACATTGAGACCAGATTCTTCATCAAGTCATTTTGCATTTTTATAAAATCAGGTGAGATTTCAGATGATTGTACCTCATCATCATCAGATGTTGAGTCAGAATTCTCCATTGCTTCCTTAGCTTTGATGAGCTTTGTCACCTTGCAAACATTTGCATGTTCTACCTCTGAATTTGAATCGTCAGTCCAGTTAAACCAAGTGTCATCAACCGATTTTAGCTCTCCCCCAGTTTCCACAATCTTAGCCATCAACATTTTCTTCTTGTAGTAAGCTGCGTCCTTCTTCTTAGGCATCTTGCATTCACGAGAGTAATGACCAGCTTTGCCACAATTGAAACAAATTGAATCTTCCTTCTTGGAATCATCAGCACGTTGTTGTTTAGATTGATCAGCTTTCTTATAGTACGAGGAAGATGACGAGTTTTTGCGTTGATTGCTTGATTTGCCTTTAAACTTGTGTTTGTTCAAGGCTTTTGTGAACATGGCTACCATCTTGACTAATTCAAGATGAGAATCATCAACATCAGAAAGATTCAAATCTTCTGAATCAGTTGATTCTTCAACAAGCACTTTCTTCGACAAGCTTTTGGAAGACGTCAACAGTTTGCTCATCTTTTTGGCAATTAGGGCAAGTGGATCTCCCGGAGAAGACTCTTTCCTTCCTTCTTGAAGTTTAGACACTTCAGGTTGGTAATGCATAAGAACTCCAACAAGCTCATGAATAGTCAACTTGTCAATCTCTTTAGTAGATCGAACAATGGTTCCATAAGGAAGCCAATCAGCATTGAGCTTTTTGAGAAACTTCATGTTGACTTCAGCATTTACTTTTATGATCTTGCACCTTTTCAACTCATTGAGAACACCATTGAAACGACGATAGGTATCCTTGAGTGGTTCATCAGTTTCCTGCTTGAAATCTTCATAGAATCCCAGAGCCTTATTCAATTTAGTAACGTCTGACATGTCATAACCTTCTTACTGTCGTTTGATCTCATCCCATATATCTTTTGATGTTGTGTTGCTATCAACATTTTCAAACAATTCATACGGGATAGCTTGCATAACAATATTCTTTGCTTCTATGTCACCCTGAGCTCTCTCACGCTTATCACCAGAAAGTTCATAGACTGGAATTGGCATACCAGTATCCGGATGATAATCAACAACTGGACCATCTCTCAGAGAAGCCCAAATGTGTTTTTCTTTCTCACCCTCATAGTCTATGTACTGAGTGATACGGTGAAGCCACTGAGTGTATTTGCCATCAAACAACACTGGAGGACGGGAATCTGATCCAATGATCAAAGTATCTTGAGTAGACATCTTGAAAATGAGGTAGATTCGGTAAAGATTCTGTATTACACAAATCTAAGATGAAAAATCACAACAATCTGATCAGAATGTCAGATTCTGTAACAGATTCGGTACTGTAGTAGATTCGGTAAAGTAGTAGATTCGGTAAAGATTCTGTATATCAGATTCTGTAAAAGAAACTGATCAGAAATACAAGAGACACACCCAGATTCAGTATAGATTCAGTAATCACAAGAATTGTAGCCTGTAACCACTTAAAATAATGGATTAAGTGATACAGAAACTCAGATTCTGTATTTGATTCGGTAGTCAGATTCTGTATGAATTTGAAAATTCAATCCTTTTGAATTAGATTCTGTAACCTTGCTGCACAAGGAAACACGTTAGTATCACATAAAATATCAAAGATACCGAAAGTATAGGATACCGAATGTCAACTGTAGCAGTTGACAATACTGAGTCTAAGTTTAAAACTTAGAAATATGACAGAATCCTTTCTCAAACCACACCAATTAGCTGCGTATAATCAAATCGAATGTGATAGAATCACAATCACTCCACAATCTGCAACACTTAAGATGAATTTAAGTAATGAAGCAGACTCGGTATGACAGTTACGATACCGAGTGTTGATCAAATCTTCAAAACTTAATGAATTGAATAAATTGAACCGTTAGAAATGTGATTTAACACCTGACGAACACAACTGAATCCTTAAATCTTCACAAAAATTCAGAATCAAGCTTGAATTAAGCAATACCGAGAGTTTTAGCCACAAACTCTAAAAATCAACTTGATTCTCCATAATTGAAGTTAAAAAGCTGTAATAATGATCGAAACTCTTTCTAAAATACCTAATGCACCTTTGCTGAACTTATCACAAGAATCTGAACGTCAGATTATCAAATTCGATGATACCGAATATGATTCAAAATACCGAGAGTAATCAGATTCTGTAATCTACAATCTCTGGATCGATATAGTGATGTAGAATCACTTCCTGGAAGCTCTGATACCAAATGATAGGTCCGATCATGTTGAGATTGAGAGAAATGATAAGATAAAGAGAGATTCGGTATGTAAGCATGAGACTCGGTATTAGAGAGAATCGGTACAATTACATTCCATAGCTTCTAGAACTCGGTTACAATGCAATGGCTATCTAATTAGGACTACTTAGGTTCCTTATATAGCCCTCTTCTACGGAACCTTCATTTAAGCTTATTTTCACATTAACACTATACAACTTCGGGGTCCTAACATTTGTATTTTTCGCTCGTATTTAGTTTTAAGTCATAGTTTTTGCCATAGTTATTTTTACTTCAAGATTTTTAGGCTTTACCGTAAAATTTCTTAAGTGCTTTTTCTTCAGACTAAGATTTAGGTGCTTTAGAATTTTGCGACGCCGTTTTTAAATTTTAGCACCTTTTTAAGTTATTGCCATTTGGGATATAGTTTTTCTTTTAGGCTTTAATATTTTAGACACAACTTTTAATTATGAGTTTTTAGTTCCTTTTTAAGTTTCGACGCACTACTTTCTTATTTTTATTTTTCGACGCCTTTTATTTTTCGACGTTTTTCGACGCGCTCTTTTTCTTTCTTATTTCTCGACGCTCTAGTTTTTAGGACTTAGATTTTTTCTATTTCTTATCTAAAATTTCTTTAAATTTCAAAACGAAAAATTATTTTAAGTGGTTAAATTGATAGACATCAAAATTTTCTGGTTCGTAGTAATAGTTGGATTTGTACGTGGACCGGATTATTGGAGCCAAACAGTACTCAATTATATTGAGACCAAACGAATCTTGCCCCTCAGCTGCATCTTTTGGCTATTCGAAACGTGGGCAAAATCAGAAAAGTCTATTAATTTGATAACTTATATAATTTTTCTTATTTTTATAACTAATAGGATATTCGGTGAATGCACCGAGAAAAACGTTCACCACCTTTTGTACGTTCACCACCTGTAACTCGATCAAGACATCTAGCAAATATTTTCGCCGTTGATTTTTCTTTAGAATCGTCATCTAGTCGACCAAGTACTCCAATTCAAATTTCCGATAATCCATTTTTTGAACCCGACCTCACAATTGAGAATCCGGAGAATATTCAGGGACAATTCATAGATCCTGAACCATTAATCTTTCCTCCGGAACCACCAATCATTCAAACAGAGATTGTTGAGGAACCTACTATTAAATCAAAATCCTATAGTGATTCAGATTCAACAAATTCAATCATGGAGAATCTGGAACCTCTAAGTATGGAAGACCGAATGAGAGCTAAACGCACTGGCCAAGGTCACGCAATTACTCAACCAGACATTAATGCGCCAGATTTTGAAATCAAAGGACAAATTCTACACATGGTAACTAATCAATGCCAATTTAGTAGTGCACCGAAGGAAGATCCAAATGAACATCTTCGTACCTTTAATAGGATCTGCACACTATTTAAAATAAGAGAAGTGGAGGATGAACAGATATATCTCATGTTATTTCCCTGGACTTTAAAGGGAGAAGCCAAAGATTGGTTGGAATCGTTACCTGAAGGGGCGATTGATACATGGGACGTTTTAGTTGAAAGTTTTTTTAAACAATTCTTTCCGGTATCTAAAGCAATAAGACTTCAAGGAGAAATTGTTACATTCACACAGAAACCAAATGAAACTCTATATGAGGCATGGAAAAGATTTGGAAAGTTATTTAGAGGATGTCCGCAACATGGTTTAGACACTTGTCAAATAGTACAAATATTCTACCAAGGATGCGACATCACTACAAGGAAAGACATCGATATAGCAGCTGGTGGTTCCATTATGAAGAAAACAGCAACTGATGCTTACAAAATTATTGATAACACTGCTTCCCACTCACATGAGTGGCACCAAGAAAAAGATATCGTTAGATCATCTAAAGCAGCTAGAGCCGATTCTAGCCATGACTTAGATTCCATTTTCGAAAAAATAGATGCTGTCGAGAGACTAATGGAAAAGATGACTAAAGATATTCACTCAATACGAATTAGTTGTGAGCAGTGTGGAGGACCACATTTGACAAAAGATTGTCTCAGTATTGAACTAACAATGGAACAAAGAGAGAATATTTCATACATAAACCAAAGGCCTGGAAATAATTATTAGAATAATTATCAACCGCCAAGACCGATCTACAATCAAAACCAGAATTATAACCGAAATGTTCCATACAACAACCAACAAGGTCCAAGCAATCAACAAGTATCCAATAATACTTACAATCAACAAAGACCTATTTTTCAAAACAAACCACCACAAACCGATGATAAAAAGCCAAATTTAGAAGACATGATGTCGAAGCTAGTTGAATCTCAAACTCAATTTTTCACATCTCAGAAACAAACCAATGAACAAAATACTCAAGCATTTAGAAATCAACAAGCTTCTATTCAAAATCTGGAACAAGAAGTGAGCAACCTAGCAAGGTTGATTGGTGAAAGAAAACCGGGAAGTCTACCTAGTGATACAAATGCTAACCCCCGGAATGAAACAGCTAAAGCCATTACCACAAGAAGTGGTATTACACTTAAACCACCTGAAATACCTGTAATTTCTGATGATGCTATTCCTACTCTACAAGAACCACAGTCTGAACAAGATAAGGAAACAGAACCGGTAGTTGAAAAGGTTAATGAAGATAACACAGTTAAGGCTAAACCTTATGTTAAACCATACCAACCACCACTTCCTTACCCGAGTAAAATGAGAAAAGAGAGACTTGAAGCCGAGCAATCCAAATTCTTGGATATGTTTAAACAAATAAATGTAAATCTTCCTTTCATTGATGTGATTTCAGGAATGCCTAGATATGTTAAATTCTTGAAAGATCTGATCACAAATAGAAAGAAAATGGAAGAACTCTCTGCTATTACTATGAATGCTAATTGTTCTGCAGTGCTGTTGAATAAGATACCCGAAAAATTATCAGATCCAGGAAGTTTCACAATTCCATATTTTCTGGGTAGTCTTAGTTCAATAGAAGCATTGACAGATTTAGGTGCAAGTATAAATTTAATGCCGTATTCACTATACGCTAAACTAGACCTTGGAGAATTGAAACCAACACGAATAAGTATACAACTAGCCGATAGATCAGTAAAATATCCTAGAGGGATAATGGAGAATATGCTAGTTAAATTTGGAACTTCAGTATTTCCAGTAGATTTTGTTATTCTGGACATGGAAGAAGATTCTCGAGTACCTCTCATATTAGGAAGACCATTCTTAAACATGGCCAAAGCAATAATAGACGTGTTTGGTAAGAAACTGACCCTAAGTATAGAGGACGAGAGTGTCACCTTTTCAGTTGATAGAGCCATGCAACAACCGCAATCTGCAGATGATACATGTTATTATATTCAAACTATAGAATCACATGCAGAATTGTTAGAAGAATTTCCAGAATTACAAGGAACAGGAGAATGTTCTTTAGGAGAAAGTACTGAACCAATTGATGAAATTAAAATGTTAACTACACTTATGGCTAATGGATATGAACCAATAATAGAAGAAATTCAAATGCTAAAAGAAGAAGACCGATATCAATATAAATCATCGATAGAAGAACCACCGACAATAGAATTAAAGCCACTTCCAAATCATTTGGAATATGCTTATTTACATGGTGAATCTGAATTACCTGTAATAATATCGTCTTCTCTTACTGAAAATGAAAAATCTCAACTCATTTCTGTGCTAAAAGTTCATAAACCAGCTATTGCATGGAAAATTCATGATATTAAAGGAATAAGTCCTTCGTATTGCACACATAAAATCCTTATGGAAGAAGGTCATAAAACGTATGTGCAACGCCAACGAAGACTAAATCCTAATATGAAAGATGTTATTAAGAAATAAATTATTAAACTGCTGAATGCAGGTTTAATATATCCAATTTCTGATAGTCCATGGGTAAGCCCAGTTTAATGCGTGCCTAAGAAGGGTGGCATGACTGTCATTACAAATGAGAAAAATGAGCTTATTCCTACTAGGACTGTAACAGGATGGCGTGTTTTTATTGATTATAAAAAATTAAATGACGCCACCAGAAAAGATCACTTTCCCTTACCTTTTATTGATCAAATGTTGGAAAGATTAGCCGGAAATAGTTACTAATGTTTTCTTGATGGTTTTTCCAGATATTTTCAAATTCCAATAGCACCCGAGGACCAAGAGAAAACCACATTCACGTGCCCTTATGGTACTTTTTCTTACAAACGCATGCCATTTAGACTTTGCAACGCCCCTGCAACCTTTCAAAGGTGCATGATGGCGATTTTTCACGACATGATAGAAGAATGCATGGAAGTTTTCATGGATGACTTTTCAGTCTTCGGTGATACTTTTGAAACATGTCTAGTTAATCTTGAACGAATGCTTATTAGATGCGAACAATCAAATCTAGTACTTAATTGAGAGAAATGCCATTTCATGGTTAAAGAAGGCATCGTTCTTGGTCATAAAATTTCAAAGGAAGGAATTGAAGTGGATAGAGCTAAAGTAGATGTAATTGCTAAACTTCCAAATCCCACCAATGTTAGAGGAGTTAGGAGTTTTCTAGGGCATGCCAGTTTTTACCGACGTTTTATAAAAGATTTTTCTAAAATTGCCACTCCTATGAATAAACTCCTAGAAAAGGATGCTCCATTCATCTTTTCAGATGAATGCATCAAATCTTTTAATATACTTAAAGAGAAATTCACTAATGCGCCGATCATGATAACTCCAAATTGGAATCTACCATTTGAACTAATGTGTGATGCAAGTAATTTTGCAATGGGAGCCGTTTTAGGACAAAGGATTGAAAAACGATTTCAACCTATATATTATGCTAGTAAGACATTACAAGGAGCACAAACAAATTATACAACTACTGAAAAAGAACTCCTTGCTATTGTCTTTGCTTTTGACAAATTTCGTTCATATCTTGTTCTAGCTAAAACGGTGGTCTATACCGACCATTCTGCTCTTAGATACCTATTTTCAAAACAAGATGCCAAACCAAGATTAATCCGTTGGATCTTACTCTTACAAGAGTTTGATATTGAAATCCGAGATAAAAAGGGAGCAGGAAATATCGCCGCTGATCATCTTTCTCGTCTAGAAAATCCCGAATTAGAAGTTCTAAATGAATCGGCCACACAAGACAACTTTCATGATGAATATCTATTGAAGATAGATTATAATGAAATTCCATGGTTTGCAGACTATGCAAACTACTTAGTATGTGGATTCCTTGAAAAAGGGTTGTCGTACCAAAAACGAAAGAAATTCTTTAGTGATATAAAACACTATTTCTGGGAAGATCCACATTTGTTTAAAATTTGTCCCGATGGAATAATACGCCGATGTGTATTCGGAGACGAAGCTAGTCAAATCTTAAACCATTGTTACACAGGACCAACAGGAGGGCATTATGGGCCTCAACTTACAGCAAGAAAAGTTTACGATGCTGGATTCTATTGGCCTACAATTTTCAAAGACGCACACCTTCTTTGCAAATCCTGTGATGCTTGTCAAAGGGTCGGAAAAATAAGTCAACGTGATGAAATGCCACAAAATGTCATTCAAGTATGTGAAGTATTTGACATTTGGGGTATTGACTTTATGGGTCCATTTCCAAAATCTCATAAT
Source organism: Rutidosis leptorrhynchoides (assembly GCF_046630445.1). Taxonomy (NCBI): domain Eukaryota; kingdom Viridiplantae; phylum Streptophyta; class Magnoliopsida; order Asterales; family Asteraceae; genus Rutidosis; species Rutidosis leptorrhynchoides. The sequence continues at coordinate 76,204,883 of NC_092334.1, forward strand.
AATCTTTACATTCTCGTTGCCATTGATTATGTATCTAAATGGGCGAAAGCACAAGCTCTCCCAACTAACGATGCGCGAGTTGTAGTCAACTTTTTAAAACGTCTTTTTGCAAGGTTCGGAACACCGAAAGCTTTAATAAGTGATCGGGGTACTCATTTTTGTAATAATCAACTTGAGAAAGTTCTCAAAAGATATGGAGTAACTCATAAAATCTCCACCACTTATCATCCACAAAAAAGTGGACAAGTTGAAAATACCAACCGAGCTTTAAAACGTATTCTAGAGAAAACCGTAGGATCAAATCCGAAGGAATGGTCCATTAAATTGGAGGATGCACTCTGGACTTTTAGAACAGCCTACAAAACTCCAATTGGAACCACACCTTTTAAACTCGTTTACGGAAAAGCATGTCATCTTCTAGTAGAAATTGAACACAAAGCATTTTGGGCTTTGAAGACATGTAATCTTGATTTACATGAAGCCGGACGTCTACGATTAAGTCAACTAAACGAATTAGAAGAATTAAGACATGAAGCATACGAAAATTCGTTAATCTATAAGGAAAGAACGAAGAAATGGCATGATAAAAGAATCAGAAGTTCAAAAGAATTTAAAGAAGGAGACAAAGTTCTTCTTTTCAATTCACGATTCAAGCTATTTCCTGGAAAATTGAAATCAAGATGGTCTGGACCATTTATAGTCAAAAGAGTTTTCCCATACAGAAAAGTAGAGTTAATAAATTCAAATGGGATTGAATTTAAAGTTAATGGTCACAGAGTTAAACATTACATACATGGTCCGATGGAAGTTGACAATGAAGTCAATCATAATTTCACCACTCAAGAAAACCTTCAAAATGAAAACATAAATATGTTATCAACAACATATGAAAAATCAAAATTGGAAAATAGGGAGGATTCAAATTGGAGTGATGAAGAAGAATTCTTATACAAACCTCCCATTCCAAGAAATGAAGAAAAATGTGAACAAGAAGTTCAAATAGAAGTGAAAGAACCAAGAAAAGAACACCCGAAAAAGGTTTACAAACCAACTCGACTTACTAAAGCAGGAGACCCGGGTGAATTTATCATTTCTTTCTTGCTTAATGATGGTGCTGTATATTATGGACTCGCAGATTTAGGAGCAAGTGCAAATATTATACCTCTTTCCTTATACAAAAGATTAGGTATGGGTAAATTAAAACAAACCAAAATAGGTGTTCAATCATTTGACCTAACCATTAAACACCCGGTTGGAATAGCAAATAATTTACTTGTTAACGTGGGAAGTTTGACCTTTGTTGCAAACTTCATAGTGATTAATATGGAGGAAAACCTTGATATTCCTCTAATTTTAGGTCGTCCATTTTTAGCAACCACCGAGGCATTCATTGAAGTAAGAGAAGGTAGAATGACACTTAGGGATGGTGATAAATCAATCACCTTTGTGAATCGAAAGTTTAGATCTCCACCAACCAAAACTGTTAGACCAATAAAAATGCATAAGTATGGGGAAGATGAAGAAACACTTAATGATGATACGATCACAAAGAACCCCGTTGATGATAAGAAATTAGATGAACCCGTTTTTAACAGTTTAATGAAGAAACTTTATAAACGGATTCACGATGCTAGGATTAAGGGAAACTTTGAGTTATGTAACCGATTAATATCCAATTTATCGCCAAAAGAAAAGGCGATGTTAGTTGAATTTGTGAAAGTTACGGAGGAAATCAACAAATGGATTGAAGTAAAAGTCAGAGATATACAAGTTGTTGATGATCCAATTGAAAATAACGTTAATCACAATTTCAACTAAGTGTGGGGAGAATCGTATCTTTTTAGGGTAATATGTATTTCTGTTAGAGTTAGATTTTCTGTTTTCATGTAGTTCTCAAAAATGGAACCCGAATGGTCTTTCCCTAGCAGACCCTAAAGAACTAGTCTTCTCCCTCCATTCTGAATTTTTATTTTTTTAGGTTTTACGAGATGAAGACTTCCTGTGAATTAAACCATGGTCTAATGCTACACGCTTTGATCACTAAACATAATAATGACACCCTTCCAAGTGAATTGGTATCATTAATCAGAGGTAAATTGGACAGAGTAAGAAAAGAATCCAGGAACGAAAATAATAAGTTACAATTTGGTAAAGGAAAATCAAAATCCGCAGCGAAAAGAAGAGCACGACACCTTGAAAGATGTCACAAATGCGGAAAATGGTCACACGAAGGTAAATGTTCAAATAATCAAACCTATTCAAATACCGAATTTGTTACGCTATGCAGAGATGGACCATTCATATGTTTAGAAGAAAAAACGTTGAATGCTCGAGGTTACGCCTATGTAGTTATGGAAAACCAATTAGTCCGACTATCTTATGAGTAGGCTAGAGCATATCACTAAGAAATCTATCTCATAGGTAAGTATGTACAGTTTTCATTTTTATTTTTATTTTTAACCTTTTGATAATAAACGCTAAATTGTTCGCTATAAAGTATTAAATTGGTATTCAATAAAATTAGGTCTTGCGACCGAAATTATTGATATCATACAAAAATTTATTACATCACTGCGAAATTTACCGTTTATTCTTAAGGTATAAATATCTTTAATCAATCAACCCAAAATATTTCAAAAATTCGTCATGAGTTAAATTAGGTCGTTGAACCGAAATTACTTTACCGAAAAGAGGGGCGTCATGAGTTAAATTCGTCATGATTGATTACGATAAACTAATGAACTCACCAACCTTTTGGTTGACACTTGAAAGCATGTTTATTCTCAGGTATTAAAGAAATCTTCCGTTGTGCATTAGCTCATTTTAAGGATATTACTTGGAGTCATTCATGACATATTTCAAAAGACGTTGCATTCGATTCATTGAATTCATCAAGAATATTATTAAGTCATTTATAGTTGGATATGTTATGAAATGGTATGCATGCCGTCAACTTTCGATGTAAAGAAAGTTTATCTTTTAAAAACGAATGCAATGTTTGTAAAATGTATCATATAGAGGTAAAATACCTCGCGATGTAATCAACTATTGTGAATCGTTTATAATCGGCATGAACGGGTCCCTTCAAGAAAGAAAAGAAGTTGTCGGTGTAACAGGAACAAAATTAATAAAGTTACAGCAGCCTATAGATTTATTTGATAGTGCTCTTATTGTCGACTTGAAAGAGAAAACAGAAAGAAGAAGCTGGAACAGGAAACCTGATCGAATAACGATGGGGATGTTTGGGTTATCTTCAATCAGATCGAAACAGGAACATGAGACAGGAGACAGCATAGCAGTCAGGTATAGCAGTAGCGTATAGCAGCGAGGTAGGGTATTTCTATGCCTAAAAGCTGTCATCCACAATGGAGGAAAAAAGGATTCGTAAAATCAGTAGCAATGATATGATATTGAATAAAGGTTGTGTTTTCGTTTAAAAGAATAAACAACTAATATATCATTACATAGCAAGCTGTTGCAGGTTTGGTTTTGACAGAAAAACAAAAATAGAATATAGCTGTAACAGAAACATAAGTAGGTTCCTGGGTTTGAGTTTGTTCGAACCAAATAGTTGTTGGTGATAGTTCACGAAAAAAATAAACAAGAAAGAAGAAGAGAGGTAGATGGTTTACTATGGTGGTTTTAAGTGGGTGTAGGTTTGATCACGACTGGAAAACAGAAATATTTATCATGGTCCTGGTGGTTTATGATTGTATCAATAGCAGCACAGGTTGTGACAATCACAACAATCGAATCAATTATACAGCGGATTGTTTTCATGTTGTTTTGTTGTTCGAATGAATAAGAAAACAGAACAATCAAGCAAGCAAGTGGTGGTTTATTTGATGGTGGTTGTTATGGGTTTCACTAATACTCGAAGATGGTGGGTGATCATTAGTGGCCGATGGTTTTGATGTTGGTGAGCAGCAGGTTGCTTCCTGGGTTATCTTTGGTTTGTTGTTTACTCGACCAACAAGAAGAATAGAAAGAAGAAATGGTTGATGATGGTGGTTTAATGGTGTAGAGTAGCAGTGTAAGGGTAGTGGAAGATGATGGTTGCTGAATGGAGAAGAAGAAGAGTTAGGTTGGTTTGTTCTCGGTTGAATGTATTTTTACCTATACATGCATCTCATACATATCCATCAAATTCCACTGATTGAAAAATTAATAATAACTATAATTATAATATAATATAACTTAAATTATAGAACGTGCTCAAGTACCCTACAGTTAGCAGCCGGGTAATTCTACAGAACATTTTTTTCGGAGTGCGATATCGTGTTCCGTCATTGGCAGATAAAAGTCTTCGGAAAAATTCCATATTTTTAAATTAACTATATTTATTTATTTTGGTCATTATGGTATAAAATTCGATCATTAACTATATAAAATTATTAAACCAAAATTAACTCACTATCCACTCCCAATCTCAGATAAAATACAAAATTTTTAAAACTTAACAAATAGTTCCTAAATACATATTGAATAAGCCTATAAATTATATAACTCATTTTCGAATCACCGTTTATTTTAAAATTACATAAGTTTGAATTTAACTTGCTTAATATCAATCGAAACATCAAACGAGTATTACAATCATTTAATATTTATTTTTAATATACTTTATTTATATATAGAGATATATTTTAAATAATAATTATTATAATATCCTATTTTTATTTTATTAATTTTTAATAATAACAACATATTATATTTTAAATTATATTTCGAATTATTATTTATATATACGTACACACATATCTATTTACAATTAATTGTTCGTGAATCGTCGAGAGTAGTCGAAGGTTAATTGAATATATAAACATCGTTTCAAAATTTTCTAGACTCTACATTACAAACTTTGCTTATCGTATCGAAATCATATAAAGATTAAGTTTAAATTTGGTCGAAAATTTCCGGGTCATCACAGTACCTACCCGTTAAAGAAATTTCGTCCCAAAATTTGAGTGAGGTGGTCATGGCTAACAATAAAAAATGTTTTCATGACGAATGTGAGTTGGTAAATAGAGTTTTATCATCATTGTGTAATATGGATAAAACAATTCGATTATTCAAAGAGTACGAATGAAGCTATCACAAAAGAGTGAAATGAATAAATGCAGATTTGACTTAACTGGTGACGTAGTCATGGTTGAATTCTGGAATTCAAGGGATTTAAAGAAAATCTTCGAAATCTATAAGATCTGATTCTTTGGCGAATAGGGAAATTAAGATCTCTATAATTAAATACGGTGATTTGCCTTGATTACTCTGTCTGATATTTCCATTATAAATTAAACTCTTTTGTTCCATTATTCTCACCATTTCTATACTTTCTTTCTTAGTTCATACATCCAAAAGATCGTGAAAATGCTTAATTCTATTCTAATCCTTGATATTTTCCTAATTATCATTTCTGTCATCCTTCTTTTCAATCTTCCACCAGAAAAATCTGTTTACTTCTACTATTACTTTGGGGTGATACTATTCTTAATTATACCGTGTCTTTATATTGCTATTTGTATTAATATCCACAGTTTGTAACCTCCGTATTGTTATTGGGCTTTATATTTTCTCTTATATTTTGGAGCTCTATGCCTTTTTATTCTCTTCTCGACCTCTAGTAAAGCGAGTAATGGTCCAGAATTCGTAAGTATGGAACTTCGAATGAACTTAATGTTCTAAATAAGAAAGAACGAAATCGCACGATTTGATTTGTCAAATTACCAGAATCACTGAGAATTGAACTATCAAGAATATATTTTCTTGATATGTTCAGAAGTTAAGCAGAATGAAAGAGTTATGTAACATGACACATGATGACGTTATGATCTGTGAATCATCACGTCCCATTAGAACTCAGCATGACTTACTGTAATATAATCACATTGATCAAGTGTCATTATATTATACTAACTCATGCTTCAGTCTCCAACACTACTTCAAAAACATTCATTCTTTACACTCAGAGGTTTCAGATGTTTAGAAACTAAACTAGTTTCTTTTATGATGTAATACAGATAGCACGAAGAGGTAAATGATTTCAGACAAGGATAATTATGAAAATATCTTCAGAAATAAGGATGATATTTATAATGAAAGATACGATGCTATCTTAGAATTTCTAATATCAGAGGATGATGAAGAATATTGTCTGCAAGGGTTTAGAGTCAGGAACAAGGTATTCGTTAATGACTTCAGCAGATACTGAATCATTTGGATTCCTTGAAGGCTGGTTTAGTCTTTGTGATTTGTCCACAGCCTCCTTCATACTTTGCTCAATCCGTTTTCCAGTTCCAAATCTTCTCTTTTTCTAATCTTTACCATCACACTATTCTTTATCATCAAACATTTTACTGTTAAGGTCGTTTACAGTTTTTGCTGCTTCATTCAGCTTTTTCAACATTAGAAGTATTGATTCGTAGACTGGGTGCTTTTCAGAATTTTCAGAATGGAAGATCATAATTCTAAGAGATTTATGTTATATATATACATATAACTGTTGATGTAGAAATGCTGCGAGATTCAAAATACTGATTACTAATTCTCGGTAATTGGTATGGCAATTTTTGTTACAAGATGCGGATGAGTATACGATAGGGTTTTAATGAACAGATATAATGGTTCTTCAGAGAGACTTAAGCCGATGAGTAATGAAGTTGCTGGTAAGTTTACTGCTAATGTGGTGGGATATAAACGATTTCCCGGTAATGAAGGCAAACTTATATATCAAGGTTATAACAAGGCTAATCCGAATGAAAAGTCGAAATTGATTTGTTGGAGCTGTGACAAAATTGGCTAATTTGAAGAGGGATTGTAAAGTTAATTTTGGTAATAACAACGCCAAAGGAGCTAGCACAGATACGTGTTAAATGTTTACTCAGGTTCCGAGTGTTTTCAAGTGCATAACTATGCGCATCCATCTTTTCTTCCGTAAATGAAGTGCGGTTGGTTCATCCTCTCGATTGAGGTGTTTTCAAGAATCATGAAAGGTTTGAACGGAGATTGTAATCGACAAGATACAAATGAAGTTTAAGATGAAATCAAGTGGCAAACTTGAAGAATTGTTTAGTTTCATATGTTATAAACAATATTTTAATTCATTTTAATTGTCCAATGTTTGCAGTCCACAGTTAGCAGTCCACAATTAGTAATTCACTAATTCATATATTGTTTAATATATAACATTCGAATTAATTAATACGTGTCGTGACCCATTATATACATGTCTCAGACTCGATCACAACTCAAAGTATATATATTATTTTAGAATCAACCTCAACCCTGTATAGTTAACTTGATCATTACCGCATATAGAGTGTCTATGGTTATTCCAAATAATATATATAGATGCGTCGATATGATATGTCAACACATTGTATACGTGTCCCGATATTTAAAATGCGTAAATAACAGTATTTAAATGACGATAAATAAAGTGCGGAAAATAAATAACAGAAATTAAATGACGATAAATAAATTGCGAGAATTAAAATTGCGATAAATAAATTGCGATAATTAAAATGTAATACGGAATTAACAGTTAGCTAGGAACAGTTATCTAGGAATAGTTAGCGTGAATTCTTAACAAAATTTCTCATAATTAATTTGTTTGTTTCGAACAAATTTTATTTTGTCCAATGTTTTCTTCATTATGCCGTCGGCTCTAGTTATTGAGTCGACAGCAAGCGTCGATTTATTGGCGACTTGACTGACTTTAGAGCCTAAATTAAATTTTAGGCAGGATTTAAAACCCATGGAAATTTGATTTTACCATTTTCATGGCGTCTCAATTTATTTTATTTTATAAAAAACTTTTTCCTACTTATTGGCCGGAGGTCCACTCGGAAGCAATCTCTTTATCCGTCGAATAGAGAGAGGGATTACTTTCTCTACTTTTGAGAGTGTTTTTCACTCTGGGTGGAGAAATGACTTGTCTTTATTCTCGGTTAGGGGAAGGATTGTCTACATCTCACCTCCCCCATACACCACTTATGTGGTATTGGGTTTTGTTGTTGTTGTTGTTGTTGTTGTTGTTGTTGTTTTCTTCATTATGCCACTTGTTGGATTCTGATAGATCAAAATCCAAATATGAATTTGAATGAAAATGGTTATTCTGTGGTGTACGGATACGTGCATCGGTGGATGTAAGTAGGATAGTAAATGATTGTTGAATTAGATTTGAAAGAATGTACAGTGTAACTTATTAATGTGAAATTTAAATATTCATCGGGTGTTACCTACCCGTTAAAATATTTTCACTATTAACAGTTTGTACAAAAGAAATTTTAATTACAATCTTTATGAAAACATATATACATATATATTTTCTTCAGATGTAATCATGGATTTAATGAGTTAATATGATATTAATCTCATTTGATTTATCGTTAGAACTAGAATACATAATCTCTAAAACATTAGAAATTATCTAATCGTCATGTAGAACGAAGATAAATGATGTAGAATGATTCGTAGAACGATGATTATGCTCGAGGTGCATAATGAGATGTTGAGGCGTGTGATGTTGAAACCTGGGTTATTGGTGGTACTGTTGGTGCCGGTGATGTTGCTGAAATTGGGACGTTTTGCACCATATTCTCCAAAGTTACTACTCGAGCGCGAAGTTCGTTGACTTCTTCTATCACACCGAGATGATTGTCGGTTGGGACGAGCGGATGAATAAGATCTAAAATCTGAGATAATATATAATCATGACGCGATACTCTGGAAATGAGAGAGAAAATAGTATTACGAACAGGTTCGCCGGTAAGTGTTTCAGGTTCTTCGCCAAGAGGTGAATTCGGTTGGTGGAAGGGATCGTCTTCTTCGCGTCTCCATTGATTAAGTTGACTACGAACCCATCAGATGAATTGGGGATGTCTGATTGGTTGATTCATTCTGGTGATGCTGCTTTCGGAGTTTAGGTGAACATCCATGTTGGAATAGCTGTCGGAATCCGTGGAATTCGAACTGGTTAAGAGATCCATCTCGTACGATCAGATGGAGGATTTTCGATATGAATTAGATTATAGGATGTAGATTAATATCCTGCAATACATAATTTACATGTGCATATATAATACTAAAATCCCATAAGTTACGGAGGAATCTACGGAAGCTGACAGGTAAAATCTATAGTAACAGATACGCTAAGATATGAATTTTGTCTGTACACTATCGATGCACTAACTGCAGTAAGATGTGTCTAGTCTAAGAATGATAAGCAAGTAATTTCCTAAGGATGATAAGTAGGTAATTTTCGACACAAAATGATAAGCAAAACTTTTGACATGCATACACGGTCGAAGTCCAGACTCACTAATGCATCTAAACAACTATCAGTTAGACACACTAATGCAAGACCTGGTTCGCTAAGACCACTGCTCTGATACCAACTGAAATGCCCCGTTTATATACATTATAAAGGATTCACAATAGTTGATTACATCGCAAGGTATTTGACCTCTATATGATACATTTTACAAACATTGCATTCGTTTTTAGAAGACAAACTTTCATTTTATCGAAAGTTAACAACATGCATACCATTTCATAATATATCCAACTATAATTGACTTAATAATGATCTTGATGAACTCAACGACTCGAATGCAACGTCTTTTGAAATATGCCATGAATGACTCCAAGTAATATATTTAAAATGAGCTAATGCACAGCGGAAGATTTCTTTCATACCTGAGAATAAACATGCTTTAAAGTGTCAACCAAAAGGTTGGTGAGTTCATTAGTTTATCATAATCGATTATTTTCCTCATTTTAATAGACCACAAGATTTTCATTACCATTTCTCATAAATATACGTCCCATGCATAGAGACAAAAATCATTCATATGGATTGAACACCTGGTAACCGACATTAACAAGATGCATATAAGAATATCCCTATCATTCCGGGACATCCATCGGACATGATAAAACTACATCGAAGTACTAAAGCATCCGCTACAACGGATGGGGTTTGTTAGGCCCAATAGATCTATCTTTAGGATTCGCGTCAATTAGTAGATCGGTTTACTAATTCTTAGGCTACCAAGCAAAAGGGGCATATTCGGCTGCGATCATTTAACCATATAATGTAGTTTCGATTACTTGTGTCTATTTCGTAAAACATTTATAAAAGCGCATGTATTCTCAGTCCCAAAAATATATATTGCAAAAGCATTTAAAAAGGGAGAAAATGAAACTCACGATACTGTATTTTGTAGTAAAAATACATATGACGACATTGAACAATGCAGGGTTGGTCTTGGATTCACGAACCTATATCATTTGTATATATATTAATACACGTAATCGTAATCGTAATCGAATAAGTTTATATTTATAATTTGTTAATTATATCATTTTTATATTAATAATATAAATATGTCTCATATATTCTTCTTGTATATAAAAATATTAAATTTAGTTATGTTATATGTATTACATATAGTTTTATATAGCTGATAGTTATTTTTAATAATAATAATAATGATACTTAGTGATAATAAAAATGATGATAACAATAGTACTAATTATGATATTACTAATAATTATGACATTACTAATATTTGAAATAATAGTGATACTATATATATATAATGATAAAAGTGATATATTAATAATGTTATTAGAAGTAATAATGATTTTTAAATAATGATTTTTATACTATATTGTATTATATTAACAAAGATATCAATGATTACAATAATTTTAATAATTTCTTTAAATCATAATCTAATTAAGTTTTAACTTAATCCTTTTCATAAAAATATTTATATTAAAGATTTCTATAATTATAACCTTAACAATATCATTAAAACTTTTATATTCATAATAATAATCATAATATTAATGTTAATAATAACAATACTTAGCATAACAATAATAACAATAATAATACTAATAATTTAATTAATACTAATAATAATAATGATTGTAATATTAGTAATAATAACAATAATTAATAATAGAATACAACCTTTGAAGAAAAGCTTTAAAAAAATAAACGCCTTAGCCCGGGTTCGAACCCGATACCTCTAGCTAACCCGCCAAACCCTCCAACCGTCCGCTCTATTCATTATATCTTGATTTACTTAGCTCCCTAACTTCATTTAACTCATTTCAATAAGCAACATTTAATCCACCATCAACGTCACCTTAAATCATTATTCTCATCTTCCATTATTATCATATCATATCATGATATCATAATCATAATACTAAATCACCATCGGTGTAACGACCCGTCAAAATCGCTATTGACGCAGTACGTTATTCACTAGTTTCATTGCTAGGTATTGACCTCTATATGATACGTTTTGTAAACATTGCATTCTTTTGAAAAGACACACGTAAATGAATATCTAAATCCAAGGTTTTCGACATCTGATGATTTCTACATATAGACAATCACCGTAAATAATAGTTTACAGTAATACATCCATTGACAATGCAGTCAAAATAAGATACATGGTGATGATTTTGTGAATGCAAAGTTTTCTCTAATAAAGCACGTATGACTCCATGCACATAGCTTGTATAACGTATAAGCAAACAGCGGAAGACTTCTAGGGACCTGAGAATAAACATGCTAAAAGTGTCAACACAAAGGTTGGTGAGTTCATAGTTTTAATATTGCGCATAATTTGTATATAAAGGTGGATCACAAGATTTCAGTTGTTTCATCCAGAAACGTTTATCAAAATATTCTACGAAATTGAGCACCCTGGTAACTAAACTTTAACGTATATATAATAAGTACCCTTGTTTTAACATATATGCAACCAACATGTAAAATACACGCAATCCAACGTGTCTAACCTCAAATAGCATACGTCTGTTTTATAGTTCAGGTTAGGGTTTCTATACCTGGAACAGACGGGGATGTCAAGCCCTATGGATCCATATATAACTACTCGCGCCCACCAGTTCTTATAACCGGCAGTTACTAGTTACCAAAGCTAAGGGATTTTCGGTTCAAACTCGGTGTAGAATTCAGTATGTACTTGTATCCATTGCGTTTAAAATAAAGTGCAGTATTCTCAGCCCAAAAATATAGATTGCAAAAGCAATTAAAAATGGAGCAAATGAAACTCACCTTACAACTTCAGAAATAAATCACAGAGATGTGACCGAAAATCTGAATGCAAGTAACCATAGACCTCAACCTAGAGAACATATGTTGTTCAATAAGTGTCTAATAAGCTAGGTCGGTCCATAGGGTAAGTATAGTCCTATTGCTCAAGTCCGACTCATAAATTTAGCAAAAGTCAACGCAAGTCAAAGTAAGTCAAATGTAAGTCAAACGCAAGTCAAACACAGTCAACATGGTTAATACAAGTCAACAACCGCATAAAATTACACAAGTTGGTCAAATAGTCAAACATAGGTCAAACTTAAGTTATTCATTTTTACTTAGAAAAATTTATATTATTTACATATATGTATTTTTTAGTATTTTGCAGCTGATTCCGGGTACCACCAAATTCGATATAATACCTTAGGTCGTGACCATTGGAAAGTGTGTCATCCCACCTTTCTATAGACAGTTTATTTGACAAAAACGGAGTTACAGTTTTAAAGTTATGACCTCGCGAAAACAGTCTCCCGAAACATAAAATGCTGTTAAAATGCTATTGTGTCAAAATCAGCAACGACTGTCCATTTTGTCGCTTGTTTTAAACCTGTTTAGACTCAACAAAATCATACATATAATATATCGTTTTAAAGCTTGTCATAAATACTTTCAAAAACAATTAATAGTTTTTATCCATACTTAACTGATTTCAACTTACGAGTCCGCAAAGTAGACCCAAGAGTCATTTTTGACACTTTACTAAAACTAAAAGTCAGCCCCAACATCCTGTTTTCATGCTCGTTTTAAACCAGTTTAGACTCGACAAAATCATACATATCTTATATCATTTTGAAGCTTCTCATATCTACTTTCTGACTCAATTCATAGTTTTCACCATAACTTAATCATTTACAATTTACGAGCCTACAAAGTGAGCCCGAGAGTCATTTTGACACTTTCACTAAAATAGTACTAATTCTAAACCATAATACTTGAGCATGTAAAAATCATGTCACAAGTCCAAAATGATATTATAGACGTGTTACATACCTTTGTTTCTCAAAATTTCGCATATGGGTCAAATTAGACGTGTATGACCTAAATGGGTCATAAATACCCATTTTGACCAAAACATGCCAAAACTCTTTTTTAAAACATTACAATCTTCAAACTTAATTAAATTGATATATCGGATGTGCCCAAGTTGCCCGTTACTCATTTCGATACTTTTTGGCTTAAATGGGTCAAGTGTCCAAACGGACGGTTTAAATTACATGGTTTATACTTATACAAAATTATCACTTTAGAACACCCCACACTATATGAAATAGTTAATAAAAGTGTATTAAGTTCGTATGAAAAGTCTCAAGTCTCTAGCATTGGTCATTATTTTTATAACCCGAAACATTTGCAAAAACACACGTTTAAAATCGTATTTACAGCAGCAACTTCTGTGATTTTTAGAAAAATCATCGCAACTCCAAATCAGTCACCGCCAATTGGAGATGCGGCATTTTTAAGTGAAGAACCTGCACAATTGTTTCCATGACCTGTTCAGTCCCGAAACAGCCCCAGCAACCGCAAACGCACACGTTGGTCAAATCAGTTTTTAACAGCACTATAATAAAAATGTACAAAACTTTGAACGAGTGTATAGAGTTCAAGAAAAATCAAAATGACCCGATTCTTGAGTCTAAATTCAATAGCTTTTCGATATCTACAATCCTATCAGCCCAGGTTTTTGATTACTCTTCGTTAATCATGTCAAAACGTACTTTTTCAGCCAATCCCGAAGGGTACCTTATTTTAATCCTAACTTTCGACCCGTTCGCCGAATTTACGCAATATCCAAATGAAAATTTAACTAATTTTCGAGAGTAATTCATCTAATAACTTATCATAAGCTCAAGCATTAAAACAATTACTTCATGTTAGACCAAATCTAATGCATGCGAAACCATTTTAAGCCAATACGGGTAACCAATATTCGAGCAAACATAACATGAGCAATACGTATCCATTTTACATGATATCCTAGCCTAACTTGAGTGATTTTTAATTATCTAACAGATGGTAAACAAATCACATTCCAAATCATAAAGTTTTTTGCCCAGAAAATTCGGATTTAAGCATAAACAAGTCAAAACTTCAAATAAGCATAACGAGAGAAATTCTTAACGAAATTCGATGATTCTTAAGCCTAAAATGTGTAATTTTTAATAACCTATCAGTTGGTTAAATTATCTAAGAAAAACATGTAGTCAATTTTTGTAAAATAATGTTTTGGTGCTGCTGTAACAGCTCTCACAGCAAACATGAAACATAATAATGCAATTCACATAACGCAAGCATCCCATACCCGATTCGAGTGATTCTTAAGCCTAAAATGTGTAGTTTTTAATAACCTATCTTTTGATTATCAGTTCACAAACTCAATCACAAAGCATACATCTAAAAAATTTCGGATTTCATGCAATAACATATTGAAACTACAATTAATCATGTCGGAAGCATCACAAAACGAAATCAAACGATTCTTGAGCCCAAAGTTATTAATTTTTTGAGAGGATTTCATCTTGATACATATAATTTACAGAAAATATGTCTTTCATATCAGTAGAATGAAATATAATAATGTGATTTCATTAAAACTACTCAAATGATCAATTAAACACAAATTCATTTGTAAACATTCAAGGACTTGAGCACTAGACACTATATTTCCCCTAATATGTAATAAAAAATGAAAACTTAAAAATTAGAGTTTTTAAAACTTACTCTAATCAAGAAATTGTTGGTATGGATGTGTAGAGCTCTTAGAGTGGAATCCGAATATGTAAACAATTTTATGATCAAGCGATTTCTTGAAGGTGTTCTTGAGGATGAAAGATTGATGATGATGATGATGATGAATAGTAATGGGTGTTCTTAAGAAGAGAATAAGATAAATACGTATGTGTGTGTGTTTGGTGAAATGAATCTAGATCAGAAATATAAGTAGAAAAGGGAAGTCACGGGTTTAAACTGTAGTAGTCACAGGTAGTTATAAGATATCACGGGTGTAATAATTAGGTAAACACGAATATTATATCTATTTGCAATTATAATTATAGATGTCACGATTATTAACTGTATAGTCACGGGTTCTATTAAATTCTTATCTGTTATCTAAAACCCAATGTATTTTACCTTAATATGATTTACTTAATTGATTTATTTTGTATTAAAAAAAATACATTTACATATTGTTCAAAACCTTTTAGAATCTTGACGTTATACTTAGTTGATGTGTTTCATAAAATACTTATTTATTATATTTTTAAATTAGATACTGAAAACATGAATGTTTAAACTAATTTTCTCGGGTTTAGTTTAAGAATATCCTAATTAATAAAAATGATTTTTAAAAATCAATTATTATATAACAAAATAATTATTAAAATTAATAATCATACGTTTTGTTGTCTTAAAATATATTTCTCTCGTTTCCACTAACCGTAGTGTTTTCAAATAAAAAAAAATCTAACCAATATTAATAATAGTATATTTAAAAAAATATATACATACAAAATTGTAAATTTTAAGTAATGGTTGTTAAGTTTTCAACGAAAAGCTAACGGAAAAAGTCGGGTTATTACATTACCTACCCCTTAAAGAAAATTTCGTCCCGAAATTTTGGTTGGTGTGATTAAACGGCGTTTAGGAAACAAGTGAGGATAGAAATTATTGTCTTGACGTAGAAAGATCGAGTATCTTGTAGTTAAGTATGAAAGTTAGGTAAAACGAGATCATAGTCCTTTGATACGAATACCTTTGAATAAACTGCTCGGAGTCCAAGTGTGATATGACAAAGATTTGAAGGAAATTACGTGTGATTCAAACGATGTCACATATAGAGTCTCATTATATTCAGGTGTCAGCAGAGAAAGTAAAGGAGTCATGTAACATGGTACGTGGTGAAGATAATGTTGATCAAGCATTACCACCATCACGTTCCATTAGAACTTCCGCATGACTTACCGTAATATAACCACGTTGATTAGGCGTCATTATATTACACTAACTCATGCTTCCATTCCAACATTACTCTAAAATATTTATGGATATAAAACAAGTGTCGTTTTGCAGAATTTATAAATCAAAATGATTTCAGAAAGGGGTGTACTAAAAATAGTACGAGAATATAATATTTATTTTAATATTATATTATAGTATTTTAAAAATGAAAGGCAAGCAGGAACGGGACAGCGCTTGGCGAATAATATTGAAAGGGTAATGACGTAAGAATGTCTTTGGAACTATTGAGAATCTTCCCGAGTCGGATAAGACTTCTTTCGATTTACAATTCGAGATATCAGGAGTTTCTGAATCGAAGCACATAAGCACATAATATAACACAAATGATATCTATAAAAATATATAAGTAATAACTCACGTAGGAATGTCGGGAATTTCGAAAGTCCTGAATGACGATTCCTGGTTTTTCAATAACCGGGGTGTTGAAAATGAACTCACTTGAGAAGGAGAAGGCTTGTAATCAAAAGGAGAAATACTTTATCACCGATAGTAATAATAATATTATATTAATGTCAGAATATGCACATAATCACATATAAGTGTAATGACACGGTTGTAGACTAGACCACTAATGTATCCAAACAGTTCAGGTCAGACACACTAATGCACCTAATTCCCTACAGCCAACGCTCTGATACCACCTGTCGTTAGTGGGGACAACCACCGTCCCACCCAGTGCCTTCCCAGCTAACCACCTGGTGACCACTGAGTGTACCTCAGATACAGATTTTAGGGCCTGCCTCTCGGCTACTGCCAACCCTCGTAAGGGATCGCAAGGAGTAAGAGCCAATGCTTCATCACAGGTAACACTGTGAGAACCTCCTTTACGACTAACCCGCACCAACGGCATTAAACCAGCTCAGATACCACCTGTAACGACCCGTCAAAATCGCTATTGACGCAGTACGTTATTCACTGGTTACATTGCTAGGTATTGACCTCTATATGATACGTTTTATAAACATTGCATTCTTTTGAAAAGACACACGTAAATGAATATCTAAATCCAATGTTTTCGACATCTGATGATTTCTACATATAGACAATCACCGTAAATAATAGTTTACAGTAATACATCCATTGACAATGCAGTCAAAATAAGATACATGGTGATGATTTTGTGAATGCAAAGTTTTCTCTAATAAAGCATGTATGACTCCATTGAAACAACCCAACCCGTATTCCATACGATAAATTTTTTTTTATATAATACACATTTATGCGCCAATTAAATATGTAAATCATTCCACAAGTTCCATTTAAACGTACATCAATTTAAATGTTTACAAAAGGCACGAAGGCCGTTAATTAAGTTTTATACAAGTTTGACCCACTACAATGATAGTTTATAATCCAAACGACACTCGAGCACGGTTTGGGGCTAAACTACCCAAAACGTTAGGCCAACTTCAAAAAGCTAACACCAAAAGCACCCCCTATCAACATAAACGGGAGACAACTAATCCAACCGTATGCCCTTACCCTTGTCCAAGCCGGAACCTATAAAATGATAAACAACGAGAGGGTAAGCAATGCTTAGTGAGTGCAATAATTATACATACATATATATAACCTATCCATTTGCAATCACAATACCAAATACCTCATACGAACTTGTAACTCAAATAGCATGTCAACATACCCGTAACACTAACAAGTCATACATTATCACACCACTTCATTAGCATATACTCAACTCAATATATATATATATATATATATATATATATATATATATATATATATATATATATATATATATATATATATATATATATATATATATATATATATATATATATATATATATATATATATATATATATATATATATATATATATATATATATATATATATAATATGCTAAACAAAACAACAATCTCAGTATGGTTAACCAATATCGCTATAGTGCTACCGGCTCGTCGTTCACACCATACGCTTTTGAGTCATACTCGTTTATAGTGCTACTGGCTCGCGGTTCACACTCGATGCTACCGGCTCGTGGTTCACATCTTAGTTTATAGTGCTACTGGCTCATGGTTCACACTCGATGCTACCGGCTCGTGGTTCACATCCTAACCCACACATGTTATGGCACTACCGGCTCGGTGGTTCATACCATAACATTCACAAATAAATACGCTATATACACATACGTATAATTACTCCACTAACCTTGTCACAAGGATGATGATTTAGCACTTCCGAGCTTCAACGCAATGTACCTAAATCATTAAGTACACATTCAATTTCACAACTAGTGGGATTAATCACGATACTCCCACTTGAGCATTTAATGACCCAATTTGAATTAAATGACTCAACTACACACAACCGCCCATAAATGGCCAAGACTCGACTTTAATCACTAAGGCTAGTGAATTAAAGTCTACTAACTTTAATTAACACAAAACTTAGGGTAATCCATACCCATTTCATCTAATTAGGTCAACTAGTACATTTTGACCCATTTTATATTACTTAGACTCACAATCAAGTCAAACTTACCCATTTACACTTCTTTCATTAATCTTAAAGTGCATTAGTGACTAACAACACTATTTGACACTTACAACCTCAAATCATAATGCCAAAACCCTAGATTGTGGCTATTAGGTTTTCATTACAACCACACAACCCAAATTCACCCAAATGGGTCATACAAATCTCTAGTAACCAAAACCCTAGCCATTAACCAATTAAAACTTAAAACATAAGGTTAGAACTTACCAAGACTATCCTCTTGTAGCTAACAACAAGGAGAACAACTTTAACTCTTGCTCCTAGGATTGATCCACAAATCTTCACCTCCAAATCTTAAGTTTATTCTAAGTGGGTTTTGTGTTTTGGGAGAGAAATTGGAAAGAAAAGAGAAAAGGAAATGAAATAAATGGAATAAGTGGCTGTGATTTAATGCTCCAATCTGATCTACAAGAAAAAAGACCAAATTACCCCTAAAACCCTTTTAAATTGAGTAGAAATCGGAGTTAGAACAGCAGAGATGCCGCGGCGCAGCCAAATTGTCGCGGCGCGACTTATCGAAGGAAAAACGACCCCTTTTAACCCAACTTCTGATCCAGATTTGCTTGATATGCCGCGGCGCTGACCCAATTGTCGCGGCGCGGCCTAAGGCTGTATCTTAACAGCTCGACCAACTTAAACAATTTTCGATTTTATTTAATTTATACATTCCAAACCCGCTTCCTATATTCAATTAGCCTTCAACAATAGTCTCACAAGACTTAACGCTAACCAAACCCATGTTTAAACTTATACATGCACACATTATCAAGTATACATATGTGTATATATATATATATATATATATATATATATATATATATATATATATATATATATATATATATATATATATATATCTACACATATATTCATACATTTATGCATAAGCTAACGAGTTATAAACGTACAAATGATTAAGTAAGTACCTTTTGATACGTACGGAAAAACGGGATGTTACAACTCTCCCCCACTTGAATCGGAGTGCGTCCTCGCGATCCAAGCCGCATGACAAGAAGGAAGATAAACCAACACAAACTCTTCGGGCTCCCAAGTAAACTCGGAACCCTTACTACGACGCCATTGAACTTTAAAAGTCCTAACCTCTTTATGACTCAACCTTTTGACCTTCTCATCAAGTATGGAAATCGGTTCCTCGATATACTCCAACTTATTATTTAGCTCAATCTCGTCTAATGGGACCCAAGATGAATCATTCGCAAGACACTTACGGAGATGGGAGACATGAAATGTATTATGGATCCCCGCAAGCTCTTCGGGTAATTCCAAACGATACGCGACTTCACCAACACGAGCTAAAACCTTAAACGGCCCAATAAACCGAGGAGCTAACTTTCCCCATTTTCGAAATCGAATAATACCTTTCCATGGTGAAACTTTGAGCATCACCATGTCACCTTCTTGAAATTCGATCGTTCGTCTACGTTTATCGGCATACGACTTTTGCCTATCTTGAGCCTTTTTCAAATGCTCTCGAATCATATCAATCTTGCTATTCATCTCTAAAACCAAATCGGTACTCCCGATTTCCTTTTGTCCCACTTCACCCCAACAAATCTGGGTTCGACATCTACGCCCATAAAGCATCTCATATGGCGGCATCCCGATACTAGTATGATAACTATTATTGTACGAGAATTCCACCAAAGGCAAATACTCATCCCAACTACCACCGAAATCAATAATGCACGCACGTAACATATCTTCCAAAGTTTGATTCGTACGTTCGGTTTGACCGTCCGTTTGAGGATGATACGCCGTGCTTAATTTTAATTGCGTACCCATATCTTCATGAAATTTCTCCCAAAACCGAGATGTAAAACAGGTATCTCGATCTGAAATAATAGATATAGGAACTCCGTGTCGAGAGATAACTTCCTTGATAAACAACTTAGCCAAGGTCTCCGACGATATTGCTTCCTTAATGGGAAGAAACAAAGCGCTTTTCGTCAATCGATCTACTAT
This sequence comes from Rutidosis leptorrhynchoides, assembly GCF_046630445.1. Taxonomy (NCBI): domain Eukaryota; kingdom Viridiplantae; phylum Streptophyta; class Magnoliopsida; order Asterales; family Asteraceae; genus Rutidosis; species Rutidosis leptorrhynchoides. The sequence goes on from NC_092334.1 coordinate 76,225,549, forward strand.
AACCTAAATCGAATCAAATTGGGTTCTCGCCGTTTTAGGTAACTTTGTGATGAAATCCATGGTAATGTGCTCCCATTTCCATTTCGGGATTTTTAACGGTTGTAACTTACCATACGGCTTTTGGTGCTCGGCCTTAACTTGAAAACACGTGACGCATTGCTCAACATACTTCACAACATCACGTTTCATGCCCGGCCACCAATAATCTTTCCTTAAATCAAGATACATTTTCGTTGCGCCCGGGTGAATGGAATACTTTGACTCATGTGCTTCATCAAGTAACACTTGTCGATAATCACCCATCTTAGGCACCCACACTCTTCCTTGAAAAGACAACAAACCACGCGAACCCATTGTAATGAATTCCGATTGCCCCACAATTCGTTCTGCATGCTTGTTGTGAACGTAAGCCTCTATTTGAATCACACCAAGTTTTTCAAGAAAATTGTTAGTAATAATCATACGTAACAATCCCAATCGTAACGCCGGGTGATGACTCTTTTGACTTAACGCATTCGCGACCACATTTGCCTTGCCCGGATGATAAAGTATTTCACAATCATAATCTTTCACCACATCCATCCACCTGCGTTGACGATAATTCAAATCTCGTTGATTAAAGAGATGTTTCAAACTCTTATGATCCGAATAAATAGTACACTTGACACCATACAAGTAATGGCGCCAAATTTTCAACGCATGCACAACCGCCGCCAACTCAAGATCATGAGTCAGATATCTTGTTTCGTGTTCCTTCAATTGTCGAGAGGCATAAGCGATGACTTTACCTATTTGCATTAGAACACACCCGAGTCCATTTAACAAGGCATCACAATAAACCGTCATGTCTTCCACTCCTTCCGGCAACACTAACACCGGAGCTTGACACAACTTCTCTTTTAACAATTGAAAAGCAACTTCTTGCTCGTTCTCCCAATTAAATCTCGCGTTCTTCCTTGTCAACTTCGTCAATGAAGAAGTGATCTTGGAAAAGTCTTGAATAAACCTACGATAATAACCGGCCAATCCGAGAAAACTTCGGATTTCCGTAGGCATAGTCGGTTATCTCCAACTCTTCACCGTCTCTATTTTCCCCGGATCTACTTGAATATCGTCTTTGTTCACAATATGGCCAAGGAATTGAACCTCCCTTAGCTAAAATTCACATTTGGAGAATTTAGCATACAACTTCTCCCTTCGTAACGTCTTCAATACTTCCCGCAAATGACGTTCATGTTCGTTCATACTCTTTGAGTAGACTAGTATGTCGTCAATGAACACAATCACTGACTTGTCCAACATAGGTTGGCACACTCGGTTCATAAGATCCATGAATGCCGCCGGTGCATTCGTAAGGCCAAAAGGCATTACTACAAACTCAAAATGCCCATAACGCGTTCGAAAAGCCGTTTTCTCAATATCTTCCTCACGGACCCGCATTTGGTGATAGTCGGACCGTAGGTCAATCTTTGAGAAATACGTCGCACCTTGGAGTAGGTCAAACAAATCATCAATCCTAGGCAATGGATAACAATTTTTGATCGTCACTTTATTTAACTCCCGATAATCGATGCACATCCGCATACTACCATCCTTCTTTTTCACGAATAAAACCGGAGCGCCCCATGGCGAAGCACTCGGTCGAATAAAACCCTTCTCGAGCAACTCTTGGGTTTGATTTAATAATTCTTGCATTTCCGTTGGTGCTAAACGATAAGGAGTTTTAGCAATGGGAGTAGCTCCCGGAACCAACTCAATGTGAATTTCAACTTGTCTTTCCGCCGGAACACCCGGTAACTCGTCCGGAAAAATGTCTTCGAATTCACTAACCACCGGAATTTCACGAATGGGTGGTGACTCATCACGAGTATCAACAACAAGGGCAAGAAAAGCCATGCCACCACTAACAAGAAAACGACGTGCCCGTGCAAAAGAACATATCGGCACAAGTCTTCTTCGTTTATCGCCGTGAATAATTAACTCTCCCCCACTTGGGGTCTTCGCACGGATAAATTTCTCATGGCATGCAATATCGACTCTATTTCGATCGAGCCAATCCATACCAACAACGATATCAAAGTTGCCCAAGGTCATAGGGATAAGATCAATTTTAAAGTTTTCGGCACCAAAAATAACATCACAATTTTTACACACATTAACCACTAGCACCATCTTGCCGTCCACTATTTCGACTTCTACCGGACGACTTAACTTAGCTAATGGTCTATCAAGTTTAGGCACAAATTTTGAAGACACAAACGACAAATTTGCACCGCTATCAAATAAAATCCTTTCCGGATTAGAGTTAACCATAAAAGTACCTGAGATAACTTCATTGGATTGTTTGGCTTCGTCATTGGTCATCAAGTAGTTGCGACCCCTAGCCATGTCCGCCGCCTTCTCTAACTTCTTAGCATGATCATTATTCAAATCGGGGCATTCCGGCCTCTTGTGCCCCTCTTTACCACAATTAAAGCAAGTGATTTTGGTCGACGCCTTGGTGCAATCACGGGCCATATGCCCTCTTTGGTTACAATTATTACACGTGGGTCCGAAACCCCCGGAAGTACCCTTCTTCACACTATTAACGCTCTCGGAGCCTTTCTTGTTCTTTTTATTTGAAAAATTAGAATGACTCGAACCTTCAAACTTCCTCTTTGAAAAAGTGAAATCACTCTTCCTTGGAACCTCCGGCTCAAAACCCCTAGCCAACTCGTATAAATCTTCAAAAGACTTAGCCATCCCCCGGCTAATCTTACCCTTCATCTCATCACTTAAAGTACGGTAGAAATCTAGCATTAACTTGTGATCATCACCAACATACTCCGGACAAAAACGAGTCTTTGCCAAGAAAGTAGACTTGAGAGTAACCAAGTCCATTGAACCTTGTCGCAAATTGTGCAACTCGTCCCTGATTTTATCAAGATCGGAAGAAGTTCGGTATTCTTGGAAAAATTCCTTCTTAAACTCCTCTCATGTCAAGCTCATGCATTGTTCCTCGCCATATAAATTGATTTTATCATCCCACCACAACTTGCCTTCTTCACGTAACATGCTAGATCCATACCTTGTCTATTTCTCGGGAGGACACTCTGCGGTACGGAACGCCCCCTCGATATCGAAAATCCAACAAGTACTTTTCAATGGATCCCTCACCCTATTAAACATCGGAGGTTGAGTATCCTTGAAATTTTTGTAGTGGAAGTCCCGCCTTCCTTCACCTCCTTCACCACGAGGATAAATGTTTCTAGCGTCAAGAGCCTCATCGACAGTGGCCTTCATTCGTTCATTAATTAAATCGGTTATTTGCTCGTCAACCGATTCCTTGAAAACCTTTCTCACGCTAACAAGAAAATCCTCCTTGTAGTTCTTCAAGATGGCCTCAACCTTGGCCGTGAATTCGGGGTCCTCGCTTGTACCACCGATATCATTATCGTGTCCGTTTCTCATCTTCATTCTATAAAACGGAAAAGGTTAAACCATGAACGAAAAGGCATGACTCGTAAGTATATACATGCGTACCACACTACCCCATCTTGCTCAACAATCGTCGTACATTACTCGTTTGACACGATTTGCACCCGTAACAACGGTAGCTAATCGTTGTTACGCGAGCACGTCGCATTAACTTGCTAGTACAACGTCTGTCTTGCTTGATGATTACTAAACACAACACAGAACAATTAGCACCAGGTTAGCTCACATAAACCAAAGCACTAACAATTCCCGATTAGACCCAAAGTCCTACAAGTCCCGCATAAAGCGCTCACACAATAAAGTCTAAGTCTAGGCACCTATCTCAAGTCGCCTAAATCCCTTAGACCATGCTCTGATACCACTTGAAACAACCCAACCCGTATTCCATACGATAATTTTTTTTTTATAATACACATTTACGCGCCAATTAAATATGTAAACCATTCCACAAGTTCCATTTAAACGTACATCAATTTAAATGTTTACAAAAGGCACGAAGGCCATTAATTAAGTTTTATACAAGTTTGACCCACTACAATGATAGTTTATAATCCAAATGACACTCGAGCACGGTTTGGGGCTAAACTACCCAAAACGTTAGGCCAACTTCAAAAAGCTAACACCAAAAGCACCACCTGTCAACATAAACGGGAGACAACTAATCCAACCGTATGCCCTTACCCTTGTCCAAGCGGAAACCTATAAAATGATAAACAACGAGAGGGTAAGCAATGCTTAGTGAGTGCAACAATTATACATACATATATATAACCTATCCATTTGTAATCACAATACCAAATACCTCATACGAACTTGTAACTCAAATAGCATGTCAACATACCCGTAACACTAACAAGTCGTACATTATCACACCACTTCATTAGCATATACTCAACTCAATATATATATATATATATATATATATATATATATATATATATATATATATATATATATATATATATATATATATATATATATAATATGCTAAACAAAACAACAATCTCAATATGGTTAACCAATATCGCTATGGTGCTACCGGCTCATGGTTCACACCATACGCTTTTGAGTCATACTCGTTTATAGTGCTACCGGCTCGTGGTTCACACGAGATGCTACCGGCTGGTGGTTCACATCTTAGTTTATAGTGCTAGCGGCTCGTGGTTCACACTCGATGCTACCAACTCGTGGTTCACATCCTAACCCACACATGTTATGGCACTACCGGCTCGGTGGTTCATACCATAACATTCACAAATAAATACGCTATATACACATACGTATAATTACTCCACTCACCTTGTCACAAGGATGATGATTTAGCACTTCCGAGCTTCAACGCAATGTACCTAAATCATTAAGTGCACATTCAATTTCACAACTAGTGGGATTAATCACGATACTCCCACTTGAGCATTTAATGACCCAATTTGCATTAAATGACACAACTACACACAACCGCCCATAAATGGACAAGACTCGACTTTAATCACTAAGGCTAGTGAATTAAAGTCTACTAACTTCAATTAACACAAAACATAGGGTAATCCATACCCATTTCATCTAATTAGGTCAACTAGTACATTTTGACCCATTTTATATTACTTAGACTCACAATCAAGTCAAACTTACCCATTTACACTTCTTTCATTAATCTTAAAGTGCATTAGTGACTAACAACACCATTTGATACTTACAACCTCAAATCATAATTCCAAAACCCTAGATTGTGACTATTAGGGTTTCATTACAACCACACAACCCAAATTCACCCATTTTACCCCCAAATGGGTCATACAAATCTCTAGTAACCAAAACCCTAGCCATTAATCAATTAAAACTTAAAACATAAGGTTAGAACTTACCAAGACTATCCTCTTGTAGCTAACAACAAGGAGAACAACTTTAACTCTTGCTCCTAGGATTGATCCACATATCTTCACCTCCAAATCTTAAGTTTATTCTAAGTGGGTTTTGTGTTTTGGGAGAGAAATTGGAAAGAAAAGAGAAAAGAAAATGAAATAAATGGAATAAGTGGCTGTGATTTAATGCTCCAATCTGATCTATAAGCAAAAAGACCAAATTACCCCTAAAACCCTTTTAAATTGAGTAGAAATCGGAGTTAGAACAGCAGAGATGCCGCGGCGCGACCAAATTGTCGCGGCGCGACTTATCGAAGGAAAAACGACTCCTTTTAACCCAACTTCTGATCCAGATTTGCTTGATATGCCGCGGCGCGGACCCAATTGCCGCGGCGCGGCCTAAGGCTGTATCTGAACAGCTCGACCAACTTAAACAATTTTCGATTTTATTTAATTTGTACATTTCAAACCCGCTTCCTATATTCACTTAGCCTTCAACAATAGTCTCACAAGACTTAACGCTAACCAAACCCATGTTTAAACTTATACATGCACACATTATCAAGTATACATATATGTATATATATATATATATATATATATATATATATATATATATATATATATATATATATATATATATATATATACACACACATATATTCATACATTTACGCATAAGCTAACGAGTTATAAATGTACAAATGATTAAGTAAGTACCTTTCGATACGTACGAGAAAACGGGATGTTACATCCATGCACATAGCTTGTATAACGTATAAGCAAACAGCGGAAGACTTCTAGGGACCTGAGAATAAACATGCTAAAAGTGTCAACACAAAGGTTGGTGAGTTCATAGTTTTAATATTGCGCATAATCTGTATATAAAGGTGGATCACAAGATTTCAGTTGTTTCATCCAGAAACATTTATCAAAATATTCTACGAAATTGAGCACCCTGGTAACTAAACTTTAACGTATATATAATAAGTACCCTTGTTTTAACATATATGCAACCAACATGTAAAATACACGCAATCCAACGTGTCTAACCTCAAATAGCATACGTCTGTTTTATAGTTCAGGTTAGGGTTTCTATACCTGGAACAGACGGGGATGTCAAGCCCTATGGATCCATATATAACTACTCGCGCCCACCAGTTCTTATAACCGGCAGTTACTAGTTACCAAAGCTAAGGGATTTTCGGTTCAAACTCGGTGTAGAATTCAGTATGTACTTGTATCCATTGCGTTTAAAATAAAGTGCAGTATTCTTAGCCCAAAAATATAGATTGCAAAAGCAATTAAAAATGGAGCAAATGAAACTCACCTTACAACTTCAGAAATAAATCACAGAGATGTGACCGAAAATCTGAATGCAAGTAACCATAGACCTCAACCTAGAGAACATATGTTGTTCAATAAGTGTCTAATAAGCTAGGTCGGTCCATAGGGTAAGTATAGTCCTATTGCTCAAGTCCGACTCATAAATTTAGCAAAAGTCAACACAAGTCAAAGTAAGTCAAATGTAAGTCAAACGCAAGTCAAACACAGTCAACATGGTTAATACAAGTCAACAACCGCATAAAATTACACAAGTTGGTCAAATAGTCAAACATAGGTCAAACTTAAGTTATTCATTTTTACTTAGAAAAATTTATATTATTTACATATATGTATTTTTTAGTATTTTGCAGCTGATTCCGGGTACCACCAAATTCGATATAATACCTTAGGTCGTGACCATTGGAAAGTGTGTCATCCCACCTTTCTATAGACAGTTTATTTGACAAAAACGGAGTTACAGTTTTAAAGTTATGACCTCGCGAAAACAGTCTCCCGAAACATAAAATGCTGTTAAAATGCTGTTGTGTCAAAATCAGCAACGACTGTCCATTTTGTCGCTTGTTTTAAACCTGTTTAGACTCAACAAAATCATACATATAATATATCGTTTTAAAGCTTGTCATAAATACTTTCAATAACAATTAATAGTTTTTATCCATACTTAACTGATTTCAACTTACGAGTCCGCAAAGTAGACCCAAGAGTCATTTTTGACACTTTACTAAAACTAAAAGTCAGCCCCAACATCCTGTTTTCATGCTCGTTTTAAACCAGTTTAGACTCGACAAAATCATACATATCTTATATCATTTTGAAGCTTCTCATATCTACTTTCTGACTCAATTCATAGTTTTCACCATAACTTAATCATTTACAATTTACGAGCCTACAAAGTGAGCCCGAGAGTCATTTTGACACTTTCACTAAAATAGTACTAATTCTAAACCATGATACTTGAGCATGTAAAAATCATGTCACAAGTCCAAAATGATATTATAGACGTGTTACATACCTTTGTTTCTCAAAATTTCGCATATGGGTCAAATTAGACGTGTATGACCTAAATGGGTCATAAATACCCATTTTGACCAAAACATGCCAAAACTCATTTTTAAAACATTACAATCTTCAAACTTACTTAAATTGATATATCGGATGTGCCCAAGTTGCCCGTTACTCATTTCTATACTTTTTGGCTTAAATGGGTCAAGTGTCCAAACGGACGGTTTAAATTACATGGTTTATACTTATACAAAATTATCACTTTAGAACACCCCACACTATATGAAATAGTTAATAAAAGTGTATTAAGTTCGTACGAAAAGTCTCAAGTCTCTAGCATTGGTCATTATTTTTATAACCCGAAACATTTGCAAAAACACACGTTTAAAATCGTATTTACAGCAGCAACTTCTGTGATTTTTAGAAAAATCATCGCAACTCCAAATCAGTCACCGCCAATTGGAGATGCGGCATTTTTAAGTGAAGAACCTGCACAATTGTTTCCATGACCTGTTCAGTCCCGAAACAGCCCCAGCAACCGCAAACGCACACGTTGGTCAAATCAGTTTTTAACAGCACTATAATAAAAATGTACAAAACTTTGAACGAGTGTATAGAGTTCAAGAAAAATCAAAATGACCCGATTCTTGAGTCTAAATTCAATAGCTTTTCGATATCTACAATCCTATCAGCCCAGTTTTTGATTACTCTTCGTTAATCATGTCAAAACATACTTTTTCAGCCAATCCCGAAGGGTACCTTATTTTAATCCTAACTTTCGACCCGTTCGCCGAATTTACGCAATATCCAATTGAAAATTTAACTAATTTTCGAGAGTAATTCATCTAATAACTTATCAGAAGCTCAAGCATTAAAACAATTACTTCATGTTAGACCAAATCTAATGCATGCGAAACCATTTTAAGCCAATACGGGTAACCAATATTCGAGCAAACATAACATGAGCAATACGTATCCATTTTACATGATATCCTAGCCTAACTTGAGTGATTTTTAATTATCTAACAGATGGTAAACAAATCACATTCCAAATCATAAAGTTTTTTGCCCAAAAAATTCGGATTTAAGCATAAACAAGTCAAAACTTCAAATAAGCATAACGAGAGCAATTCTTAACGAAATTCGATGATTCTTAAGCCTAAAATGTAGAGACCCGTCCTAACCCATCCGGATGAAATCCATATCGATTATAAACGATTCACAACAGTTGATTACATCGCGAGGTACTTGACCTCTATATGATACATTTTACAAACATTGCATTCATTTTTGAAAAGACAGTCTTTGTTTACATCGAAAATTGACTGGAAGGCATACCATTTCATAATATATCTAACTATAATTGACTTAATAATAATCTTGATGTACGCAACGACTCGAATTCAACGTCTTTTGAAATATGTCATGAATGACTCCAAGTAATATCTCTAAGATGAGCAAATGCACAGCGGAAGATTTCTTTCGTACCTGAGAATAAACATGCTTTAAAGTGTCAACCAATAGGTTGGTGAGTTCATTAGTTTAACATAAATAATCATTTCCATCATTTTAATAGACCACAAGAATTTCATTTCCAGTTCTCATAAATATACGTCCCATGCATAGAGACAAAAATCATTCATATGTTGAACACCTGGTAACCGACATTAACAAGATGCATATAAGAATATCCCATATCATTCCGGGAAATCCTTCGGACATGATAAAACAACATCGAAGTACTAAAGCATCTGGTACTTTGGATGGGGTTCGTCGGGCCCATAGATCTATCTTTAGGATTCGCGTCAATTAGGCGTGCACTAATTCTCAAAATTAGTGATGTTCCCTAATTCTTAGGTTACCATGTAAAAAGGGGCATATTCGGTTTCGATCATTCAACCATATAATGTAGTTTCGATTACTTGTGTCTATTACGTAAAACAATCATAAAAATTGTGCATGTATTCTCAGCCCAAAAATATAAAGGGTAAAAAGGCAAATGAAACTCACAATACTGTATTTTGTAGTAAAAATACATATGACGACACGGAACAATGCAGGGTTGGCCTCGGATTCACGAACCTATATCAATTATATATATATTAAAACATATACTCGTAATCAAACAATTTCATATATTATAACTTTATATATTATTTATTTAGTTTGTAAATATAATTAAAAATGATTATTATTTATATAATTTTATATAAATATTATTCATCATTAATAATAATAAAATTGTATATTAAGGTTTATATATGATAAAATATATATTTATATTTTAATTGATATCTTTTATATATAGCTTAATTTATATCTTTTTAATAAAAAAATATAGTGTTATATATTTTTATAAAAACATCTATTTGTAGTGGTTCTGATAATGATAAAAATGATAGTAATAATATTGATAGTAATAATAATGATAACTTTAACAATAGTACTTATGTTAATGATAACAATAATAATACAGATTATTACCAAATGATACAAATACTAATAATGATGATAATAATAATAGTCATAATCCTAATAATAATCATAATACATATATTAATAGTAAAAATGATAAAATTAATGATAACAATATTAATAATACTAATAGTACTTAATGGTAATATCATAACTAATATTCATAATAAAAAATAATAATAGGTATAATACTTAATATTAATAAAAATAACAACACTCCTACTTAATAATAATAACAAATAATAATAATAACAACAACAGTAATAATCATAATAATAATAATGATAATAATAATAATAATAAAAATGATAATAATAAAATATAAGAGTGTATACACTTGGAGAGTTTTCTAAAAAAAGTTTGTCCCATTGGAGACTCGAACCCGCGACCTCCCGCTTCCCGCTAGCACTCTTAACCATTGGGCTGTTGCCCCATTTTCTGCTTTATTATCCAGCCGTATATATTTAAACCATATCTATTTTCTGTTCCATTTTCACCTTCATCTCTAAAAAGAAGATCGACCAGAGAAAACCAACCATAATAACCCAATTGACTAACGATTTTGGTTTATGAATTACACCGAAATAGGCTAACATCATATTGGTTTTAATTAATCAAAAAAAAAAATTCCAAGAACAATAGCTGCTGTCGCTGTTACATGGAAAAAAAATAATGATTTTGAATTGGAGAACGTTTTGAACAATGATTATAGAACGAATTATATTTGAAATCATTCCTAGAAACTGCTGTGATCATCAATTGATCTTGATTTATAACAAAAAACTCGAATTGATTTGAAGAACACCCGTTTGACTTTTAGATTTTTGAACTTTGACTCACAAATTCTCGATCGATAACAAGAATTGGAATGTGAAACTTCACAGATAGTTTTAGTTGATGATTCCTAACATAATTGCATATTTAGATTTTTCTGTTTGATTCGAAAATGGGTTATGGTTTAAAATGATTTACGAAGAAGAAAAAAAAATAGTTAATGCTGTGGTTTTCCTTTTGATTTTAAGAACGCAGCAGCTGTAAGACATACTAGTAAATGATTTATATTACAACAATAATTAAGTAAACTTTGTTTTGTATGCAAGCTGGAGGCGACAGAAGTTCACGAGCAACAGAAGGTTAGAAGAAAGAAAAAAAAATTATTAAAATAAATAACTGATACAGATGGATAAATTCATATGCGTATTTATATCTGTATATATATATCTTTAATTATATCTGTATCTTTCTACACTTATATATCTGTATTTATTTATATATATCCATACTATCTATATGTATTTGTATTTATATCATAATTAATCTTAATACAATAATAATAATACTTTTATTATTATAATTAATGCTAATAAAAAATTATAATTATATAATAGTAAATGATCATAATGATAATTAAAATTATAGTTTTAATTATTCTTATAATAATATTTATATTTATAGATTATAATTAATCTTTTTAGTAATGATAATAATAATTTTTAATACAATGATAATTTTAGTAATCAAGTTAATAAGAATACTTTTAATAGTCCTACAATAATTAAATTCATAGTTTTTCTAATAACAATGCTACTAATAATGATAAAAATAATGTTAATATTAACATTTATCTTTAATTCGAATGTAAGTAACAATAATATTAATAACACTAGTATTTATTTTAATATTGAAAGTAATAATAACATTGTTATAATAACTATATTTATAATAAAATCTTATATTTTAATATTACATATTATTGTTTTGGTAATACATCCATATAATATACATTACTTAATAAATTATCGTAAGTATTAAGTTTTTTATATTAACATATTTTAAAATATATATATATATATAATGATAATTATATATAGAATTCATATATTTGTATATATAGATTCATTTTTAATTATAACTTGATTATTTATATCTTATTTTACCTATTAAATTTTAAATGTTTAAATTATATTTTATTATTTTCTAATTATTATATATATACTTACCTTATATATATATATATATATATATATATATATATATATATATATATATATATATATATATATATATATATACAAACATATGTTCATATCCAATTATATAATGGTTCGTCAATCGTCGGAATAGTCGAAGGGTAAATGAATCCATGTGAACAGTTCAAAAAAATTTTGAGACTCATTTTAACAGACTTTGCTTATCGTGTCGAAATCATAGTAAGATTAAGTTTAAATTTGGTTGGAAATTCCAAGGTCATCACAGTACCTACCCGTTAAAGAAATTTCGTCTCGAAATTTGAGTGAGGTCGTCATGGCTAACAATAAGAATGTTTTCGTGACGAATATGAGTTGATAAATAGAGTTTTATCATTATTGAGTAATATAGATAAAACGATTTGATTATGTAAAGCGTACGAGTGAAGCTGTTACAAAGATTGAGATAGAGCTTTAACTTTTTGACGTAGTCACGGTGGATTTCCGGAATTCCAGGGATTTAAAGAAAATCTTCGAAATCTAAGAGATTTGATTCTTCGGCGAATAAAGAGATTAAGATCTCTATAATTAAATACGGTGATCTGCCTCAATTTTTCTATCAGATATTTCATTATAAATTAACTTCTTCCATTCTGTTACTTTTACCATTCCTATACCCAATTCTCAAATTCAAAAGTTTATGAAAATGCTAAATCCATTTCTGATCCTTGTCCTTATCCTTACTATCACAACCATCATTCTCCTTTTCCAACTTCCACCAGAGGAATCTGCTTATTTCTACTTTGCCCTTGGGGTTATAGTGCTTTTAATCCTCCCGTGTCTTTATGTTGCTATAAACATTGATATACATGGTTTGTAATTTATGTGTTGTTATCGGGCTTTATATCTTCCCTTATACTTCGAAGTCCTTGCTTCTGTTTTCTATAATCATTGTCATCCCCAGTTAACTCCCCCTATTTGCTGCGATTTATACTCCAATATCTATTTCGGAGCTTTGTCCCTTCGTTTCTTCTTCTTGCGATTGGGCATCTCTTGTAATGGTCCAGAATTCGTAGATATAAGTTTCAGAATGAACATTGTTAATGTTCTAAGAAAGAAACGGTAATAGCACAATTTGACTTGTCAAATTACCAGATTTCAAGGAAAGATAGGACTATCAAGAAAAATATTTTCTTGATATGTTTATAGATTAGACAGAACGTAAGAGTCGTGTAACATGGCACATGATGACGTTATGATCTGTGAATCATCACGTTCCATTTAGAAACTCAGCATGACTTAATGTAATATAATCACGTTGATCAAGTGTCATTATATTATACTAACTCATGCATCAGTTCCCAACATTACTTCAATAACATTCATATTTTAAGCTCAAAAGTTTACAGAATATAGAATCTAACAGTTTCTATATGATGTAACACTGATAGCACGAAGAGATTAATGATTTCAGATAAAAATAGTTATGAAAATATCTTCAGAAATATGGAGGATATTTATAATGAAAGATACGATGATATCTTGGAATTTTTGAATCAAATTGTGATGAAGAAATTCATTCACGATGATTTAGAGCGATTAAGGAGCAAGGTTTTTGTTAAAGATTTCATCAGAAACAGAATCATCAGGATTCTTTTATGTACAAGTTTAGTCCTTGTTCAGAGTCTCTTTAATGATTTGCTCAATTCATTTTTCAGTATCAAAATCTTTGAGCTTTTCCAACACTCCATTCTTTATCATCAAACTTTTGACTGTTAAGGCAGTCTTCAGTTTTTACTGCTTCATCAGCTTTTTCAAAACTCAGGAAACTGATTCATAAGCTAAAGCGCTTTTCAAAAATTCAGAATTGAAATTCGTAAATACAGGAGATAGAAGTTATATTTATATATATATATATATATATATATATATATATATATATATATATATATATATATATATATATATATATATATATATATATATATATATATATATATATATATATATATATATATATATAAATTGTTGTCGTAGAATCGCTGAGAATTTCGAGATTATCGATTGATGCCTTCCGGTACTTGGTATGGTAATTATCGTTACAAGATACCGATGAGTTCATGATAAGACTTCAATAGATAAATATATTGATTTGTCGTAGAGATTTGAGCCAAAGAGCAACGAGGTTGCTGGTACGTCTGCTGGTAATCAGATGGAATATAAAAGGTTCCCCGGTAACAATAAAAGAGCACGCATATATATCAAGGTTATAATAACGTTGTTTCAAACAAAAATTCGAAGTTGGCTTGCTGGAGCTGTGACAAAACTGGCTATCTCGAACAAGAGTTGCAAAGTTATTTTCGGTAATAATAACGCTAAAGGAATTAGCACAGCTACGTGTTAAACGTTTACTCAGTTTCTGAGAGTTTTTCAGGTGCATGACTATATGCATAAATCTTTTCTTCCGTGGATGAAGTACGGTTGGTTCATCCTCTCGATTGAGGTGTTTTCAAGAATCATGAAAGGTTTGAACGCAGATTGTAATCGTCAAGATACAAATGAGGTTTAAGATGAAATCAAGTGGCAAACTTGAAGAGATGTTTAGTTTCATATGTTAAAATCAATATTTTAATTCATTTTAATTGTCCAATGTCATTAGTCCACAGTTCGTAGTCCACAGTTAACAGTTCAATAATTCATATATAGTTTAATATATAATATTTGAATTAATTAATAAGTATCGTCACCCGTGTACATGTCTCAGACTCGATCACAACTCAAATTATATATATTATTTGAGAATCAACCTCAACCCTGTATAGCTAACTCTATCATTACTGCATATAGAGTGTCTATGGTTATTCCAAATAATATATATAAATGCGTCGATATGATATGTTAAAACCTTGTATACGTGTCCCGATATTTAAAATGCATAAATAACATTATTTAAATGACGTTAAATAAAGTGCGTAAAATAAATAACAGAATGTAAATGACAATAAATAAAATTGCGAGAATTAAATTGCGATAAAATAAATTGCGATAAATAAATGTATAATAAGGAATTAACAGTTAGCTAGGAACAGTTAGCTAGGATTTTGTTAGCGTGGATTCTTAACAAAATTTCTCATAGTTAATTTGTTTGTTTCTAACAAATTTTATTTTATCCAATGTTTTCTTCATTATGCCACTTGTCGGATTCTGATAGGTCAAAATCCAAATATGAAATTGAATGAAAATGGTTATTCTGTGGTGAACAGATACGTATACCGATGGATGTAAGTAGGTTTGTAAATGACTGTTGAATCAGATTCAAAGAATGTATAGTATAACTTACTAATGTGAAAACTAAATATTCCTCGGGTATTACCTGCCCGTTAAAATATTTTCACCATTAACAATTTGTACGAAAGAATTTTTAATTACAATCTTTATGAAAATATATATACATATATATTTTCTTCAGATATAATCATGGATTTAATGAGTCAATATGACATTAAACTCATTTGATTTATTGTTAGAACAAGAATATATAATCTCTAAAACATTAGAGATTACATAATCGCCATACTGAACGAAGATAATTGATGTAGAACGATGATTAAGTTCGAGGTATAGATTGTGATGTTGAGGCGTGTGTTGTTGTGGTTTATGTTGTTGATGGTGGTACTGTTGATGTTGTTGATGTTGCTGAAGCTGGTACGTTTTGCACCATATTTTCCAAGGCTACAACTCGGGCGCGAAACTCGTTGACTTTTATTACTTCGGGATGATTGTCGGTAGGAACGAGCGAATGAATAAGGTTTAGAATTGTGGATAGAATATAATCGTGACGAGCTACCCTGGAAATGAGGCTGAAAATGGTGTTTCAGATAGGTTAGCCGGTAAGTGCTTCAGGTTCTTCGCCAATCGGCGAATTCGGTTGGTGGAAGGGATCGCCTTCTGCGCGTCTCCATTGATTAAGTCAACTACAAACCCATCAGATGAATTGGGGATGGATGATTGGTTGATTCATTCTGGTTATACTGCTTTCGGAGTTCGAGTGGAAATCCTTATCGGAATAGCTGTCGGAATAACTATCGGAATAGCTATCGGAATCTGAGGGACTCGAACTGGTTGAGGGATTCATCTCGTACGATCAGATGAAGGATTTTCGATAAGAAATAGATTATAGGATGTAGATTAGTACCCTGTAATACATAATTTACATATGCATATATAATACTAAAATTCCATAAGTTACGGAGGAATCTACGGAAGTTGTCAGGCAAAGTCTACAGTAACAGATATGCTAAGATATGAATTAGCAGATACGCTAAGATACGAATTTTATCTATACACTATTCATGCAATCATTGCAGTAAGATGTGTCTAGACTAAAAATGATAAGCAGGTAATTTCCTAAGGATGATAAGCAGATGATTTCCGACTAGAAATGATAAGCAAAACTTTTAACATGCAGACACGGTCGAAGTCCAGACTCACTAATGCATCTAAACAATTATCAGTTAGACACACTAATGCATGACCTGGTTCGCTAAGACCACCGCTCTGATACCAACTG
Organism: Rutidosis leptorrhynchoides; assembly: GCF_046630445.1. Classification (NCBI taxonomy): domain Eukaryota; kingdom Viridiplantae; phylum Streptophyta; class Magnoliopsida; order Asterales; family Asteraceae; genus Rutidosis; species Rutidosis leptorrhynchoides. The sequence continues at coordinate 76,242,249 of NC_092334.1, forward strand.
TAGAGACCCTTCCTAACCCATCCGGACGAAATCCATATCGATTATAAACAATTCACAACAGTTGATTACATCGCGAGGTACTTGACCTCTATATGATACATTTTACAAACATTGCATTCGTTTTTGAAAAGACAATCTTTCTTTACATCGAAAATTGACTGGCAGGCATACCATTTAATAATATATCTTACTATAATTGACTAAATAATAATCTTGACGAACGCAATGACTCGAATGCAACGTCTTTTGAAATATGTCATGAATGACTCCAAGTAATATCTCTAAGATGAGCAAATGCACAGCGGAAGATTTCTTTCGTACCTGAGAATAAACATGCTTTAAAGTGTCAACCAATAGGTTGGTGAGTTCATTAGTTTAACATAAATAATCATTTCCATCATTTTAATAGACCACGAGAATTTCATTTTCAGTTCTCGTAAATATATGTCCCATGCATAGAGACAAAAATCATTCATATGGTGAACACCTGATAACTGACATTAACAAGATGCATATAAGAATATCCCCTATCATTCCAGGAAATCCTTCGGACATGATAAAACAACATCGAAGTACTAAAGCATCTGGTACTTTGGATGGGGTTCGTCGGGCCCATAGATCTATCTTTAAGATTCGCGTCAATTAGGCGTGCACTAATTCTCAAAATTAGTGATGTTCCCTAATTCTTAGGTTACCAAGTAAAAAGGGGCATATTCGGCTTCGATCATTCAACCATATAATGTAGTTTCGATTACTTGTGTCTATTACATAAAACATTTATAAAAATTGCGCATGTATTCTCAGCCCAAAAATATAAAGGGTAAAAAGGCAAATGAAACTCACAATACTGTATTTTGTAGTAAAAATACATATGACGACACGGAACAATGCAGGGTTGGCCTCGGATTCACGAACCTATATCAATTATATATATTAAAACATATACTCGTAATCGAACAATTTCATATATTATAACTTTATATATTATTTATTTAGTTTGTAAATATAATTGAAAATGATTATTATTTATATAATTTTATATAACTATTATTCATCATTAATAATAATAAAATTGTATATTAAGGTTTATATATGATAAAATATATATTTATATTTTAATTGATATCTTTTATATATAGCTTAATTGATATCTTTTTAATAAAAAAATATAGTGTTATATATTTTTATAAAAACATCTATTTGTAGTGGTTCTGATAATGATAACAATGATAGTAATAATATTGATAGTAATAATAGTAATAATAATGATAACTTTAACAATAGTACTTATGTTAATGATAACATAATAATACAGATAATTACCAAATGATACAAATACTAATAATGATGATAATAATAATAGTCATAATCCTAATAATAATCATAATACATATATTAATAGTAGAAATGATAAAATTAATGATAACAATATTAATAATACTAATAGTACTTAATGGTAATATCATAACAAATATTCATAATAAAAAATAATAATAGATATAATACTTAATATTAATAATGATAACAACACTCCTACTTAATAATAATAACAAATAATAATAATAACAACAACAATAATAATAATAATAAAAATAATAATAATAATAATAATAATAATAATAATAATAATAATAATAATAATAATAATAATAATAATAATAATAATAATAATAATAATAAAAATGATAATAATAATAATAAAATATAAGAGTGTATACCCTTGGAGAGTTTTCTAAAAAAAGTTTATCTCATTGGAGACTCGAACCCGCGACCTCCCACTTCCCGCTAGCACTCTTAACCATTGGGCTGTTGCCCCATTTTCTGTTTTATTATCCAGCCGTATATATTTAAAGCATATCTATTTTCTGTTCCATTTTCACCTTCATCTCTAAAAAGAAGACCGACCAGAGAAAACCAACCATAATAACCCAACTGACTAACGATTTTGGTTTATGAATTACAGCAAAATAGGCTAACATCATATTGGTTTTAATTAATCAAAAAAAATTAAAAAAATCCAAGAACAATAGCTGTTGTCGCTGTTACATGGAGAGAAAAAAAATAATGATTTTGAATTGGAGAACGTTTTGAACAAAGATTATAGAACGAATTATATTTGAAATCATTCCTAGAAACTGTTGTGATCATTAATTGATCTTGATTTATAACAGAAAACTCGAATTGAATTGAAGAACACCCGTTTGACTTTTAGATTTTTGAACTTTGGCTCACAAATTCTCGATCGATAACAAAAATTGGAATGTGAAACTTCACAGATAGTTTTAGTTGATGATTCCTAACACAATTGCATATTTAGATTTTTGTGTTTGATTCGAAAATGGGTTATGGTTTAAAATGGTTTACGAAGAAGAAAAAAAATAGTTAATGCTGTGGTTTTCCTTTTGATTTCAAGAACGCAACAACTGTAAGACATACTAGTAAATGATTTATATTACAACAATAATTAAGTAAACTTTGTTTTGTATGCAAGCTGGAGGCGACAGAAGTTCACGAGCAACAGAAGGTAAGAAGAAAGAAACAAAAAAATTATTAAAATAAATAACTGATACAGATGGATAAATTCATATGCGTATTTATATCTGTATATATATATATCTTTAATTATATCGGTATCTTTCTGCACTTATATATCTGTATTTATTTATATATATCCATACTATCTATATGTATTTATAATTATATCATAATTAATCTTAATACAATAATAATAATACTTTTATTATTATAATTAATACTAGTAAAAAATTATAATTATATAATCGTAAATGATCATAATGATAATTAAAATTATAGTTTTAATTATTCTTATAATAATATTTATATTTATAGATTATAATTAATCTTTTTAGTAATGATAATAATAATTTTTAATACAATGATAATTTTAGTAATCAAGTTAATAAGAATACTTTTAATAGTCCTACAATAATTAAATTCATAGTTTTTCTAATAACAATGCTACTAATAATGATAACAATAATGTTAATATTAACATTTATCTTTAATTCGAATGTAAGTAACAATAATATTAATAACACTAGTATTTATTTTAATATTGAAAGTAATAATAACATTGTTATAATAACAATATTTATAATAAAATCTTATATTTTAATATTACATATTATTGTTTTAGTAATACATCCATATAATATACATTACATAATAAATTATCATAAATATTAAGTTTTATATATTAACATATATTAAAATATACATATAATGATAATTATATATAGAATTCATATATTTGTATATATTGATTCATTTTTAATTATAACTTGATTATTTATATCTTATTTTAACTATTAAATTTTAAATGTTTAAATTATATTTTATTATTTTCTAATTATTATATATGTACTTACCTTTATATATATATATATATATATATATATATATATATATATATATATATATATATATATATATATATATATATATACAAACATATATTCATATCCAATTATATAATGGATCGTCAATCGTCGGAATAGTCGAAGGGTAAATAAATCCATGTGAATAGTTCAAAAAAAATTTGAGACTCAGTTTAACAGACTTTGCTTATCGTGTCGAAATCATAGTAAGATTAAGTATAAATTTGGTCGGAAATTCCCGGGTCATCACATAAAATGTGTAATTTTTAATAACCTATCAGTTGGTTAAATTATCTAAGAAAACCATGTAGTCAATTTTTATAAAATAACGTTTTGGTGCTGCTGTAACAGCTCTCACAGTAAACATGAAACATAATAATGCAATTAACATAACACAAGCATCCCATACCCGATTCGAGAGATTCTTAAGCCTAAAATGTGTAGTTTTTAATAACCTATCATTTGATTATCAGTTCACAAACTCAATCACAAAGCATACACCTCAAAAATTTTGGATTTCATGCAATAACATATTGAAACTACAATTAATCCTGTCGGAAGCATCACAAAACGAAATCAAACGATTCTTGAGCCTAAAGTTATTAATTTTTTGAGAGGATTTCATCTTGATACATATAATTTACAGAAAATATGTCTTTCATATCAGTAGCATGAAATATAAAAACGTGATTTCATTAAAACTACTCAAATGATCAATTAAACACAAATTCATTTGTAAACATTCAAGGACTTGAGCACTAGACACTATATTTCCCCTAATATGTAATAAAAAATGAAAACCCAAAAATTAGAGTTTTTAAAACTTACTCTAATCAAGAAATTGTTGGTATGGATGTGTAGAGCTCTTAGAGAGGAATCCGAATATGTAAACAATTTTATGATCAAGTGATTTCTTGAAGGTGTTCTTGAGGATGAAAGATTGATGATGATGATGATGATGAATAGTAATGGGTGTTCTTAAGAACAGAATAAGATAGATACGTATGTGTGTGTGTTTGGTGAAATGAATCTAGATCAGAAATATAAGTAGAAAAGGGAAGTCACGGGTTTAAACTGTAGTAGTCACAGGTAGTTATAAGATATCACGGGTGTAATAATTTGGTAAACACAGGTATTATATCTATTTGCAATTATAATTATAGATGTCACGATTTTTAACTGTATAGTCACGGGTTCTATTAAATTCTTATCTGTTATCTAAAACCCAATGTATTTTACCTTAATATGATTTACTTAATTGATTTGTTTTGTATTAAAAAAATACATTTATATATTGTTCAAAACCTTTTAGAATCTTGACGTTTTGCTTAGTTGATGTGTTTCATAAAATACTTATTTATTATATTTTTAAATTAGATACTGAAAACCTGAATGATTAAACTAATTTTCTCGGGTTTGGTTTAAGAATATCCTAATGAATAAAAATGATTTTTAAAACTCAATTATTATATAACATAATAATTATTAAAATTAATAATCATACGTTTTGTTGTCTTAAAATATATTTCTCTCGTTTCCACTAACCGTAGTGTTTTCAAATAAAAAAAAAATCTAACCAATATTAATAATAGTATAATTAAAAAAATACATACAAAATTGTAAATTTTAAGTAATGGTTGTTAAGTTTTCAACGAAAAGCTAACGGAAAAAGTCGGGTTATTACAATCGGTCACCATCTTATAACATCATCATCTTCTTATCGTGTACATCATCAATCATGATCACGAACAACCGTCCATTATCATTCTACTCGTTTTGAACTAAAATCATCATCGTTTTCATATCATAATATTATCATCATTATTGTTGTTTATCACATATCACTATGTAATCATTATCGTCATAATTTAATCACGTCATCATCATTATAATCTAACATATTCTCATAAAATTAAAATCTTAACATCGTCATCATCTTTATCATTCCCTTGTCTTCCTCAACATCCCTCATCCTCGATTAGCTTTTAACAATTACGGATCATGATTGTAAGCATCGATTGGGTGATGATTTATACAGCGGCCCAACAGATAACTAGTTATTGGATCTCGGCCCAAGACTTTAATTAAGCCCATTTGTGTGAATTTTTTTTAAACTGGCCCGTTTTTAATGAGGAAAGGAAAGAAAGAAAAGAAGCTGTCGGTGTAACAGCAACAAAATTAATAAAGTTACAGTAGCCTATAGATTTATTTGATAGTGCTCTTATTGTCGACTTGAAAGAGAAAACAGAAAGAAGAAGCTGGAACAGGAAACCTGATCGAATAAAGATGGGGATGTTTGGGTTATCTCCAATCAGATCGAAACAGGAACAGGAGACAGGAGACAGCGTAGCAGTCAGGTATAGCAGTAGCGTATAGCAGCGAGGTAGGGTATTTCTATGCCTAAAAGCTGTCGGCCACAATGGAGGAAAAAGGATTCGTAAAATCAGTAGCAACGATATGATATTGAATAAAGGTTGTGTTTTCGTTTAAAAGAATAAACAACTAATATATCATTACATAGCAAGCTGTTGCAGGTTTGGTTTTGACAGAAAAATGGAAATAGAATATAGCTGTAACAGAAACATAAGTAGGTTCCTGGGTTTGAGTTTGTTCGAACCAAATAGTTGTTGGTGATAGTTCACGAAAAAAAAAAACAAGAAAGAAGAAGAGAGGTAGATGGTTTACTATGGTGGTTTTAAGTGGGTGTAGGTTTGATCACGACTGGAAAACAGAAATATTTATCATGGTCCTGGTGGTTTATGATTGTATCAATAGCAGCACAGGTTGTGACAATTACAACAATCGAATCAATTATACGGCGGATTGTTTTCATGTTGTTTTGTTGTTCGAATGAATAAGAAAACAGAACAATCAAGCAAGCAAGTGGTGGTTTTTATGATGGTGGTTGTTATGGGTTTCACTAATACTCGAAGATGGTGGGTGATCATTAGTGGCCGATGGTTTTGATGTTGGTGAGCAGCAAGTTACTTCTTGGGTTATCTTTGGTTTGTTGTTTACTCGACCAACAAGAAGAATAGAAAGAAGAAATGGTTAATGATTGTGGTTTAATGGTGTAGAGTAGCGGTGTAAGGGTAGTGAAAGATGATGGTTGCTGAATGGAGAAGAAGAAGAGTTAGGTTGGTTTGTTCTCGGTTGAATGTATTTTTACCTATACATGCATCTCATACATATCCATCAAATTCCACTGATTGAAAAATTAATAATAACTATAATTATAATATAATATAATATAATATAACTTAAATTATAGAACGTGCTCAAGTACCTTACAGTTAGCAGCCGGGTAATTCTACAAAACATTTTTATCGGAGTGCGATATCGTGTTCCGTCATTGACAGATAAAAGTCTTCGGAAAAATTCCATATTTTTAAATTAACTATATTTATTTATTTTGGTCATTATGGTATAAAATTCCATCATTAACTATATAAAATTATTAAACCAAAATTAACTCACTATCCACTCCCGATCTCAGAGAAAATAAAAAAATTTTAAAACTTAACAAATAGTTCCTAAATACATATTGAATAAGCCTATAAATTATATAACTCATTTTCGAATCACCGTTTATTTTAAAATTACATAAGTTTGAATTTAACTTGCTTAATATCAATCGAAACATCAAACGAGTATTACAATCATTTAATATTTATTTTTAATATACTTTATTTATATATAGAGATATATTTTAAATAATAATTAGTATAATATCCTATTTTTATTTTATTAATTTTTAATAATAACAACATATTATACTTCAAATTATATTTCGAATTATTATTTATATATACATACACACATATCTATTTACAATTAATTGTTCATGAATCATCGAGAGTAGTCGAAGGTTAATTGAATATATAAACATCGTTTCAAAATTTTCTAGACTCAACATTACAAACGTTGCTTATCATATCGAAATCATATAAAGATTAAGTTTAAATTTGGTCAAAAATTTCCGGGTCGTCACAGGAGACACACACAAAAAGTAATTCTGCTGGGTTGCGTACATCAGAAATTCAGAGTATAAAGTCGAATTACTCGCCATTCAGGTTAACCCTAACAAGAAAAACATTCTACCTTTTACCCTTTTAAATTAAAAGATAGCCAATTACTCCGTTTGGTTAATCACCAGCGTCGCCATTGAATTTGTCTTCACAAGATTTGAGCTCCTCTATGAAGGTCATAGATGCGATAACATTCCAACATTGGCGAGCATGTCTTCATTAAGGATTGAATTTCATTTGTCTTGTGGACTATGTATTAACTTATTCCTCTATTTTCATATTGACCTCAAAATGATGTATGGCGTTGCAAGCCACGCCCTATTTGACCGTCTTTGATCCAAAATACTTCGTAGTAGTTTGCCTCTAGCCATCTATTTTCTTATTATTACTACTTCATTCCAAAATTAAATGAAATAATTCACATGTAAGTTCTTTTCTCATATTTATTATCAAGGTTACAAAAGACGTGAGACGAGGTCGAGACAGTCGGGTTTTAAAAAGGTCGAGAGGGGGGGGGTCGAGACCGACGTTGACCAAAGTTGACTTTTAAATATATAAGTATATAAATTTATATATGTATATATATTTTAAAACCCGACTGTCTCGACCTATAAGTATATAAATGTAAATATGTATATATATTTTAAAACCAAAAACTTTAATTGATTAATGTGTACCTATAATTGCTATCACCGTTAATTTAATACAAAAAATTCAAACTAAAATACGACAAATTTGACTGATTTTACCGATTTTTTGACTTTTCTGAATTTTGAATGACTTTGACCCGATATTTTTTCAACTTTGACCCGAATTTTGACCGTTGACTGTCATATCTGTAACGACCCGGATTTTTCCGCTAATATATAGAAGATTAATATTTACATAATTAATGTTTCCAACATGTTAAGCAATCAAACTCATTAAGATTTGGTTATTTGAAATGAATTTTATACAAATGTTTGGCCACCCAGTTTGTCTGACGATTCACGAACGTCATAACTCGAAATAATTATATAATGATGTATATATGGAGATATATATATATATATATATATATATATATATATATATATATACTTATGATTTGATAAAATGATATTTAAGTATCTCATTACATATAATAACAATTGGTTATATACATAAAATGAGATTACTAACTTAAAGACTTCAAGATTATAAACATGTATATATAACGATTAACGTTGTAATAACTTCTAAATTAAAATGTATGTATATGTATTGTATTAATATGTATTAATACACTTTTGAAGGACTTAAACATATATACTAACATACTTATACTCAACAAAGATAGCTATACTCATAATCTCATTCAATTCCATCAAGAATTCTATTCGTATTAATTCGGTATTTACACCCGTATCATACCCAACTTCCATACTTAAATACTATGAGTATATACCAATATGAAATACCAATTATAGCCTCCTTAGTAGCCCTATGAGTCACAAGACAAGGATAAACATGATGGAGACTTGTGAGAACCAACATTTAACTTCTAGTTTGCATTATTATGCTATATTCCAAATTTTAATAAAGTCTCTTAACCATATGCATGAACCACGACTTTTAACACTCTTTTTACTCATTCATATCAGCTATTTAACTCACCTTCACTCTCATAATACTCACACACAAGAACTCCAAGTATTCTCTCTATTTCTTACTCTTTAAACACTCTTTAAACACACATACTTCAACTACTAGAAAATCTTGATTCACTTTGATCATAAACTAGCTTCAAGAACACTTTCTTAACTCATCTAATCCTCTTTATCAAGGTAAGAATCATATATAAGCTTTGGTTCAATTCATATACTTATAACTATCTTAATTCAAGATAGAAATCTTATTCGAACTTTTGTTCATTCTATGATTCTACTCCAAGGATTACAAGCCATCAAGGATATCTTTGATCACAAGATTATCATCTTATTTTCTCAGCAACTTTGTTCATTTAATTTGAGGTAGTCACCTTATTCGTAATCTTTTTCAATTCATATCCATATAGCTATCTTATTATGAGTTTATAACTTACAACAACAAGAACATAGTTTAGATTAATTCTAAACTTGTTCACAAACAAATTTAATCCTTCTAACTTGACTTTTAAAATACTTCAACACATGTATTATGATAGTATGTCAAGCTAACATAAGGATATAAAACTTGTAAACACGAAGAACACCTTAAAACTGAACATACGCCGTCATAGATCATCGGGGGCTGTTTTGGGTTTATTTTAAAAACCTATCTTAAACTTTGAATTAAAAGATTTCCTTGGGTGAAAAATCTTATTTTATATGGATATGAAATATATCCAAAATCCATGGTTAAACTCTAAGTGGAATTATGTTTTTCAAAAGGGTCATCAAGATGTCGTTCTTACGATGGATATGACTATCTTCTCTTATTTGACACCTAAGCTATATTTTCGACTATAAACTTATACTTTTTCTGTTAAGATTAATAATGTCGAGTTCGATACAAAACCATGGCAACTCGAATCACTCAAAACGGATTTGTAACGATGAAATTATGGGTAAAACAAAATTGGATATTTTTGCTTGTTTTTAGCTATGGTTTTGATTAATAAAAATGGATGCTAACCTTATCCTAGCTAACTTACCTTGTATCCTACATGTATTTATATATGTCTTGTTCCCAAACTTATGGAAATACAATTTATAATAGTCGTGATTAAGTTCTACGACAATATATTATAGTCTTAATAAAGATCGTAAGACACCATATATATATATATATATATATATATATATATATATATATATATATATATATATATATATATATATATATATATATATATATATGACTTGATCACCGTGGATCCGTATACAGCGTTTTGACATATCATTTTGATTTCTTCTATATATATTATTGGAACGAACTATAAGACACCATTGGCAGTAATTTCGAGTTAGCTGTGGGTCGAAGTGGATTCCAAAATATTATATACTTTGAGTTGTGATCGAGCCTGAGACATGTATACAATGGGTCGCGGATTGCTTCAGACAATATACATATTATGTGTCTTATTATATTAAGACAATATATTATAATGTTAGTGAATTCTAACACAATATACGCATTTATATTTATATATATATTTATACTGTTGGACTATTGGACTACGAACGTTGGACTACTAACAATGGACAATTAAAATTATCACAAGTATCATAAGTATGGAATATTAATTATATATATATATATATATATATATATATATATATATATATATATATATATATATATCTTGACACAAGAATATTATTATTAGGTTCGTGAATTTGTCAAAAGGCCAAGTCTTATCACCATCTATTCGAAAATCATCACAAGTGAGTTATAGTCCCATTTTTACTATCTAAGTTATTTTGGGATGAGAATACATGCAAATTTATAAATGTTTTACAAAATAAGCACAAGTTCATGAAACTACATTCTACGACTGTTTTGTTATACCGGATATCTGTACTTATTATTATTATGTTTGGTAACCTAAGAATTAGTGAAAAACACTAATTGACGCGAATCCTAATAGTAGATCTACGGGCACCAACTACCCCCATTTTCGAATAGTGGAAATGCTTTAGTACTTCGAAGGGTTCTTGTCATACATTTGAATAGTGAAATGTATGATGCCAGATATCTTAAGCGCTCTATGTTAAGGTCGGTTACCAGGCGACTCATTGTATGAATGATTTTTGCAGTTGTAATGATCCTGCGCATTTAATTAAATGAAATCTTGTGGCTTATTAAATGTTATGATTATTATATAGAAATTAAACCTATGACTCACCAATATTTTTGTTGACGCTTTAAGAATGTTTATTCTCAGGTGAATATTAAAAACGCTTCCGCTGTCGTATGCCAACCCAAGGTCAAGATTTGGAGTCGGCATAATTGTTTATATTGTTTAAACTTGCATTCGGAGTATTTGTTGTAATATATTTGATCATATTGTAATGGGTTGTGTAAAAACTTATTTATTTGAGGAGATTGTCTTTGAAAGATAATCTAAATTATGTCATTAAGACCTTTATTCAATAATAAAGGTTATGGTTGTTTTTAAAAATGAATGCAAGATTTGAAAAACGTCTCATATAGAGGTCAAAACCTCGCAAAGAAACCAATTAATATAAAACGTTTATAATTAGTATGAACGGGGCATTTCAGTTGGTATCAGAGCGTTGGTCTTAGAGAATCAGAAAATTTTTCATTAGTGTGTCTAACTGATTTTTGATGCATTAGTGAGTCTGGACTTCGACCGTAATTATTTTAAAAATGATTGCTTAATATAATTGTTGGAAACATAAGATTATTAACATATAAATATTATAAGATATATCATTCTCTTAACGTGTCTGTTATTATATGATAGATGACTTCATCCGATCATATAAGCATCTCTAGTGATTCAGATTTCATTTACTTATCAAGTGATTTGGAGGCTGAGTCAAAGCATACGACTTATGAACCAACGAAAAAGTTAACTTTTGGTGCTACCATTAAAGTGGAAAATTGTTGGGAAAATTGGGAAGATTCACAATTTCCAGTAGAGGTTCCAGAAGAGGATCCAGAAGAAGATCCCGAAGAGGAACCCGAAGAAGAGGATCCTGAAGAAGTTGTGGAAATTACCGAACCACAACATGATTTGGGAAAATCTTTGGCTGTTATACCCGATCCCAAACCCGATGAACCTATTAGGACCCAAAATGTTTGTGATCATCCACCTGAACCACCTAAGAGACCAGTTTATAAAATGACCGCTCGTATAACGACTGTTGGTTTTGCTCCCAAACAATTAGCCGAAAGAACCAATTGGGAGGAATTGGAAAAAGAACTATCCAAACGAAAATCCAAACGTTTAGCCGAGAAAGAAACAACGTCAACATCTAAGAAATCTCACCGTTCTTGAACCATCGGCAGCTATCCTGTATTCCATGCATTGTATAATATGTATTATATTGTGTGTTTAAGTTTGTAAGAAAATCCGCAATGTAATTTTCCTTATGATTGTATAATAATAAGAATAAGCATGGAAGGTTTATTATTATTATTACAACTTATTATTACGTAGTAACGTAATAACTTACCATTGTTTTTCATATTAGAATTTTAGTAGTTAATTTGTGTGTTAGCTGCTAAGTATGAATATTATTATAGTTATAAAACGCTAATATGAAGAAAAGGCTTTTATAATAATAAGTTCATATTAATCTACAAAATACTTTTTGGCTACTTCTAAAATTCTATATGATTAACTCAGTCGGCTATTTTTAAAGGAAATGGCTCCTCCAGCTAATAGACAACAACAATTGAACACAGAAGAACTTCAAGCTTTCGCTGCAAATATGGCTGCAGTGGTGAATGCAATGATCAACAATAACCAATCGGGTTCCAACAGTGGAGGAAACAATGGCAACCGGGTAGGATGTTCCTACAAAGCTTTTATGGCCTGCAAACCCAATGAGTTTGAAGGAACTGAAGGACCCGTTGGACTAAAGCAGTGGACAGAGAAGGTTGAAGCCGTGTTCGCAATCAGCAACTGCGCAGAAGAGGATAAAGTTAAGTATGCCACACATACTTTCAGGGGTACTGCTTTGACATGGTGGAATACCTACATGGATTACGTAGGACAAAATACCTCCTACGCACTTCCATGGTCCGCTTTCAAGCACATGATGACGGAAGAGTACCGTCCCAGAACCGAAATCAACAAGCTCAAGGCAGAGCTTAAAGCACTGAAAACCCAAGGGTTAGATGTCACTACCTACGAGCAACGTTTCAATAAACTGGCTTTAACGTGTCCTGAAGCATTTGAGGGCGAAGAAGCAAAAATTGAAGCATTCATAAAAGGGTTGCCGGAACGAATCCAAGAGCATGTAGGTGCTAACGACCCTGCAACAATGCAGAAAGCGAGTCGTATAGCCCACAAATTGATAGGACAAATTACAGGAAGGATAAAGAAAGAAGCGGCCGAGGAGGCCATAATGAAACAGGGAAAAAGAAAGTGGGAGGAAAGCAGTGATCAGGGTTACCAGTACAACAACAACAACAATCAAAACAACAACTACAATAACAATCGCAACCACCCCAACAACAACAATAATCACAACAACAACCGCAACAATAACCGCAACAACCATCCCAATAATAATAACAACAACAACAACAATCCCAATCACAACAATAACAACAACAAACGACTCAACAACAACAACAACAACAACAACAACAACAACAACAACAACAACAACAACAACGACAACGACAACGACAACGACAACGACAACGACAACGACAACGACAACGACAACAAAAGGCAAAGAACTATATACCCCAGGTGTGATACGTTTCATCTGGAATGGTTTTGTAGAGAATTATGTACCAAGTGTAATATGAATGGCCATATTGCGGCAAAGTGTGAAGTCTACGGACCAAATAGAAACAAAGGAGTAAATAATGCCGGAACAAATAATAATGGCATTGTTTGCTATGGATGTGGAAAACCGGGCCATACCATAAACCAGTGCAGGAATGGAAATAGGCAAGGCCGTGGGAGAGCCTTCAACATTAATGGGGAAAAAGCACAGGAAGACCCGGAGCTTGTTACAGGTACGTTTCTTATCAACAATACACCTGCTTATGTTTTATTTGATTCGGGTGCCGATAGAAGTTATATGAGTAGAGAATTTTGTGCCAAATTAAATTACCCGTTAATGCCTTTGCATAAAAAGTGTATAGTTGAAGTAGCAAACGGCAAACTAATTAAGGTTGATAAAATTTGCCGAAATCGAAAAATTAGTTTAGTTAGCGAAACGTTTGCAATTGATTTAATACCGGTGGAATTGGGAAGCTTCGACGTAATTATTGGAATGGACTGGATGTCCAAGGTGAAAGCCGAAGTTGTTTGTCATGAGAAGGCGATTCGCATTCCGAGAGAAAATGGGTTACCCTTAATGGTGTACGAAGAAAAGGGTAATGCCAAATTAAATCTTATTAGTAGTTTGAAGGCGCGCAAACTAATAAGAAAAGGTTGCTATGCTATACTAGCACACGTCGAGAAGGTTGAAAAAGAAGAAAAGAAAATCGATGACGTTCCTGTTGCAAGAGAATTTCCTGAGGTGTTTCTAAAATTACCGGGACTACCTCCACACCTATCCGTTGAATTTCAAATAGATCTTGTACCAGGAGCCGCACCAATAGCTCGTGCTCCATATAGACTTGCGCCCACCGAAATGAAAGAATTAAAAAGTCAGCTACAAGAATTATTAGAACGTGGTTTTATCCGACCGAGTACGTCACCATGGGGAGCTCCAATTTTCTTCGTTAAAAAGAAAGATGGGTCTTTTCGCATGTGTATCGATTACCGTAAGCTGAACAAAGTAACCATAAAAAACCGATACCCTTTACCTCGAATCGACGACCTATTTGATCAACTCCAAGGTTCGAGCGTATACTCCAAAATCGACTTAAGATCGGGTTATTATCAACTGAGGGTTAAAGAAGCCGATATACCAAAAACAGCCTTCAGAACTCGTTATGGCCATTACGAATTCATGGTTATGCCATTCGGTCTAACCAATGCACCCGCAGTTTTTATGGATCTCATGCACCGAGCATGTAGTCCATATTTAGATAAGTTTGTTATTGTCTTTATTGATGACATTCTTATCTATTCGAAGAATAACCAAGAACACGAACAACACTTGAGACTTGTATTAGAGTTGTTAAGAAAAGAACAACTTTATGTAAAATTCTCTAAGTGCGCTTTTTGGTTAAATGATGTACAATTTCTTGGCCACGTAGTTAGTAGTAATGGAATCAAAGTTGATCCCGCCAAGATCGAAGCCATCAAAAATTGGGAAACCCCAAAAACTCCAATGCATATACGTCAATTTTTGGGTTTAACCGGTTATTATAGGAGATTTATTCAAGATTTCTCTCGAGTAGCCAAACCTTTAACTGCCTTGACACACAAGGAGAAAAAGTATGAATGGACTTCCGAACAAGAGGGTGCCTTCCAATTTTTGAAAAAGAAGTTGACTACGGCACCTATTTTATCGTTACCTGAAGGAATGGAAGATTTTGTTATCTACTGTGACGCATCAAGAATGGGTTTTGGGTGTGTTCTTATGCAACGGAAGAAGGTGATTGCATATGCTTCTCGACAACTCAAAATTCATGAACAAAACTACACCACACATGATCTGGAATTGGGCGCCGTTATTTTTTGCATTAAAGATGTGGAGACATTATCTATATGGGGTCAAGTTTATTGTATACACAGACCACAAAAGTCTCCAACATATATTAAATCAAAAGCAACTAAATATGAGGCAGCGTAGGTGGGTTGAGCTGTTAAATGATTATGATTGTGAAATCCGTTACCTCTCGGGGAAAGCGAATGTGGTAGCCGATGCCTTGAGTCGAAAGGAAAGAGAACCTATTCGAGTAAAAGCTATGAACATGATTATTCATACTAATCTTACTACTCGAATAAAAGAGGCACAACATGAGGTTTTGAAGGAATGAATTTTTGGAAAGGAAATACCCAAAGGATTAGAAAAATAGCTTAATATTCGGAAAGACGAAACCAGGTATTTAGCTGAAAGAATTTGGGTACCAAAGAATGGGGATTTGAGGAAAGTGGTACTAGATGAAGCACATAAAACCAGATATTCAATACATCCCGGAACGGGGAAAATGTACCAAGACCTCAAGAGAAACTTTTGGTGGCCAGGAATGAAGGCCGATATAGCCACATATGTAGGAGCATGTTTGACTTGTTCTAAAGTCAAAGCCGAACATCAGAAACCATCGGGTCTACTCCAACAACCTGAAATCCCAGAATGGAAATGGGAAAACATTACCATAGATTTCATTGCTAAGTTACCGAGAACCGCAGGTGGTTATGATATGATTTGGGTAATAGTCGATCGTCTTACTAAGTCATCACACTTTCTGCCAATAAAAGAAGAGGATGGTATAGAGAAATTAGAACGATTATACCTGAAAGAAGTTGTTTCTAGACATGGTATACCAATATCTATTATCTCTGATCGTGATAGCAGATTTACTTCCAGATTCTGGCAGGCATTACACGAAGCGTTGGGAACTCGTCTAGATTTAAGTACTGCCTATCATCCACAAACTGATGGGCAGAGTGAAAGGATGATTCAGACACTCGAAGACATGCTACGAGCATGTGTTATTGATTTTGGAAGTAGTTGGGATCGACATCTACCGTTAGCTGAGTTTTTCTACAACAACAGCTACCATTCTAGTATTGAGGCGGCACCATTCGAGGCACTTTATGGTAGGAAGTGCAGGTCTCCGATTTGTTGGAGTGATGTGGGGGATAAACAGATTACAGGTCCAGAAATTATCCAAGAAACCACCGATAAAATCATTCAGATTCAGCAACGATTGAAAACAGCCCGGAGTCGACAAAAGAGCTATGCAGATGTTAGGAGAAAACCTTTAGAGTTTGAGGAGGGTGATATGGTTATGCTTAAGATATCACCTTGGAAAGGTGTTATTCGTTTTGGAAAACGGGGGAAATTGAGCCCAAGATACATTGGGCCATTCAAGATTGAAAAACGCATTGGGCCGGTGGCCTATCGACTTGAGCTACCTCCACAATTAGAAAAGATTCACAACACCTTTCATGTTTCGAACCTGAAGAAATGCCTAGCTACCGAAGATCTCATTATCCCTTTAGACGAAATTAAGATTGACGAGAAACTAAATTTCGTCGAAGAACCCGTCGAAATTATGGATCGTGAGGTCAAACGACTCAAACAAAGTAAGATACCAATCGTTAAGGTTCGATGGAATGCTCGTAGAGGACCTGAATTTACTTGGGAACGAGAAGACCAAATGAAGCTAAAGTACCCACATTTGTTTCCCGATATCGCACGTTAACTAGGTACAATTCTAAATTTCGGGACGAAATTTAATTTAACGGGTGTGTAATGTAACGACCCGGATTTTTACGCTAATATATAGAAGATTAATATTTACATAATTAATGTTTCCAACATGTTAAGCAATCAAACTCATTAAGATTTGGTTATTTGAAATGAATTTTATACAAATGTTTGGCCACCCAGTTTGTCTGACGATTCACGAACGTCATAACTCGAAATAATTATATAATGATGTATATATGGATATATATATATATATATATATATATATATATATATATATATATATATATATATACTTATGATTTGATAAAATGATATTTAAGTATCTCATTACATATAATAACAATTGGTTATATACATAAAATGAGATTACTAACTTAAAGACTTCAAGATTATATACATATATATATAACGATTAACGTTGTAATAACTTCTAAATTAAAATGTATGTATATGTATTGTATTAATATGTATTAATACACTTTTGAAGGACTTAATCATATATACTAACATACTTATACTCAACAAAGATAGCTATACTCATAATCTCATTCAATTCCATCAAGAATTCTATTCGTATTCATTCGGTATTTACACCCGTATCATACCCAGCTTCCATACTTAAATACTATGAGTATATACCAATATGAAATACCAATTATAGCCTCCTTAGTAGCCCTATGAGTCACAAGAAAAGGATAAACATGATGGAGACTTGTGGGAACCAACATTTAACTTCTAGTTTGCATTATTATGATATATTCCAAATTTTGATAAAGTCTCTTAACCATATGCATGAACCACGACTTTTAACACTCTTTTTACTCATTCATATCAGCTATTTAACTTACCTTCACTCTCATAATACTCACACACAAGAACTCCAAGTATTCTCTCCATTTCTTACTCTTTAAACACTCTTTAAACACACATACTTCAAGTACTAGAAAATCTTCATTCACTTTGATCATAAACTAGCTTCAAGAACACTTTCTTAACTCATCTACTCCTATTTATCAAGGTAAGAATCATATATAAGCTTTGGTTCAATTCATATACTTATAACTATCTTAATTCAAGATAGAAATCTTATTCGAACTTTTGTTCATTCTATGATTCTACTCCAAGGATTACAAGTCATCAAGGATATCTTTGATCACAAGATTATCATCTTATTTTCTCAGCAAATTTGTTCATTTAATTTGAGGTAGTCACCTTATTCATAATCTTTTTCGATTCATATCCATATAGCTATCTTATTATGAGTTTATAACTTACAACAACAAGAACATAGTTTAGATTAATTCTAAACTTGTTCACAAACAAATTTAATCCTTCTAACTTGACTTTTAAAATACTTCAACACATGTATTATGACAGTATGTCAAGCTAACATAAGGATATAAAACTTGTAAACACGAAGAACACCTTAAAATTGAACATACGCCGTCATAGATCATCGGGGGCTGTTTTGGGTTTAATTTTAAAAACCTATCTTAAACTTTGAATTAAAAGATTTCCTTTGGTGAAAAATCTTATTTTATATGGATATGAAATATATCCAAAATCCATGGTTAAACTCTAAGTGGAAGTATGTTTTTCAAAAGGGTCATCAAGATGTCGTTCTTACGACGGATATGACTATCTTCTCTTATTTGACACCTAAGCTGTATTTTCGACTATAAACTTATACTTTTTCTGTTAAGATTAATAATTTTGAGTTCGATACGAAACCATGGCAACTCGAATCACTCAAAACGGATTTGTAACGAAGAAATTATGTGTAAAACAAAATTGGATATTTTTGCTTGTTTTTAGCTACGGTTTTGATTAATAAAAATGGATGCTAACCTTATCCTAGCTAACTTACCTTGTATCCTACATGTATTTATATATGTCTTGTTCCCAAACTTATGGAAATACAATTTATAATAGTCGTGATTAAGTTCTACAACAATATATTATAGTCTTAATAAAGATCGTAAGACACCATATATATATATATATATGACTTGATCACCGTGGATCCGTATACAGCGTTTTGACATATCATTTTGATTTCTTCTATATATATTATTGGAACGAACTATAAGAAACCATTGGCAGTAATTTCGAGTTAGCTGTGGGTCGAAGTGGATTCCAAAATCTTATATACTTTGAGTTGTGATCGAGCCTGAGACATGTATACAATGGGTAGCGGATTGCTTCAGACAATATACATATTATGTGTCTTATTATATTAAGACAATATATTATAGTGTTAGTGAATTCTAACACAATATACGCATTTATATTTATATATATATTTATACTGTTGGACTATTGGACTACGAACGTTGGACTACTAACAATGGACAATTAAAATTATCACAAGTATCATAAGTATGGAATATTAATTATATATATATATATATATATATATATATATATATATATATATATATATATATATATATATATATATATATATATATATATATATATATATATATATATATATATATCTTGACACAAGAATATTATTATTAGGTTCGTGAATTTGTCAAAAAGCCAAGTCTTATCACCATCTATTCGGAAATCATCACAAGTGAGTTATAGTCCCATTTTTAAATCATCACAAGTGAGTTATAGTCCCATTTTTACTATCTAAATTATTTTGGGATGAGAATACATGCAAATTTATAAATGTTTTACAAAATAAGCACAAGTTCATGAAACTACATTCTACGACTGTTTTGTTATACCGGATATCTGTACTTATTATTATTATGCTTGGTAACCTAAGAATTAGTGAAAAACACTAATTGACGCGAATCCTAAAGGTAGATCTACGGGCACCAACCACCCCCATTTTCGAATAGTGGAAATGCTTTAGTACTTCGGGTTCTTGTCATACATTTGAATAGTGGAATGTATGATGCCAGATATCTTAAGCGCTCTATGTTAAGGTCGGTTACCAGGAGACTCATCGTATGAATGATTTTTGCAGTTGTAATGATCCTGCGCATTTAATTAAATGAAATCATGTGGCTTATTAAATGTTATGATTATTATATAGAAATTAAACCTATGACTTACCAACATTTTTATTGACGTTTTAAGCATGTTTATTCTCAGGTGAATATTTAAAACGCTTCCGCTGTCGTATGCCAACCCAAGGTCAAGATTTGGAGTCGGCATAATTGTTTATATTGTTTAAACTTGCATTCGGAGTATTTGTTGTAATATATTTGATCATATTGTAATGGGTTGTGTAAAAACTTATTTATTTGAGGAGATTGTGTTTGAAAGACAATCTAAATTATGTCATTAAGACCTTTATTCAATAATAAAGGTTATGGTTGTTTTTAAAAACGAATGCAAGATTTGAAAAACGTCTCATATAGAGGGTAAAACCTCGCAAAGAAACCAATTAATATGAAACGTTTATAATTAATATGAACGGGGCATTTCAATATTAGACGGTTCTCTTCGAGATGGGACGGGCTAGTCACCAAACCGTCACAGCGGGCATCGCAACGGCTCAAGACGGGGTCTTTTGCAACGGTGTTTATTATTATACTATAACTTTCTAAACATAGTTTTAATAGTTATTTTAACTTTTCATGACATGCTTAACTCAGTGATATATTAATGCTAACTACTTCACTAACTTATACGGAGTAAATAACAATTCACTTAATTTAATATACCATAATCTATGCATAATATATTACGGAGTAATATTATTTTTCATAACAAACAAATATAAGTTGTTGAATTAACTTGTAACCCTATACAACAAATGAATTTATCTTCTTCTATTTATAATACTGATTAACAAATAAAGACTTATCAACTTAACATAATTGATTTAACACATCAGCTTTAAAGTTGTAAACTCAAATTCTAACAAGCGATCATTTGAAAATATTGTGAACGAAAGTATACATTCATTATTTAGGGTATTAGAAATATTTTTTCTTCCTAAAAATTCATAAATTCAAAATCCGCCATATATGTTCATTTTTCTTTTAGTTTATAAAACCACACCCGGTTACATACAAAGAATACGTGTGTATATATAGTATATATCTTGTACTTGCAACTCTACAAATATGAGTCATTGAGTTGTGAGCTTGAAATGTATAGGTATCAAGCTACTTTTGATTACGTTAACCGGCTACAATAATGTGAACGAGTCGAAAAGGGGGCCCAATTTTAACGTAATTTCTCAACAACTCTTTTGGCCGTGTTAGATTAATTTGTATACTTGAGTTTAGTTGATGATATTTTGAATTATTGTTGTGATGATTACATGTGTTATTGTACTTTTCTTGTTGGTGCATAAAACACCCTTCTTAAACGTGCTTCATAAAAGCAAATAAAAGGCAATGAGGCTTCAAGTTTGTTTCATGTCGGAGCATAGTTTGTAAGCAAAGGATTGCTCATTACATTCAACACTTTATTATATCATATGTTTGTACATTCACTTTTCAAGATACTTGAGAAATCATTCTTATATTTCTATGTATTCCAATCTAGCTTTTAAGAGTTATGAGACTTTTTTTTTTTTTTTTTTCCTTTTCTAAGAGGGTATATTCAATTTTATCTTTATATTTTAAAAATCTTATAGAATAAACCAAAGTTCAATAAAATATTCTGTTTTTTTTTCTCTTATTTATATGAAGATTGAAGCAAGTTAAAGTTACTAAAAGTTACCCAAATACTTTCGGGATATAATCACCTTACAATTCTACAATCCTACAAATTATCAAATAGGATTGTTAGGACTGAGCCATTGAGGGGTGAAATAAAACCCATTTTGACATCTACATCTCTCACCTGCATAACATGCGATTACATTTTTATTGCCTTTTTACACTAAACACATGGACCCAAATAATTCCATACATTAACATCATCACACAACTAAGGTACTAAACATCAACCTTTCACACTCCACCCATAACATGCATCTTAATCATGATGCCAAGCATCATGTTTATATATTTTTCCTTACATGTTTACTCCAAGCAAGGGGTAAAAAAGTAAATATCATCCAACCGATCATTACTTGGCGAATTGCCACCGTACACCAACAAACCCTCTTTGCCATCTCGCTTCCCACTCGAAAATGCACACCACCCTCGTGGACCCGGGTGGTCCCCGCCACCAGAACCATCCTCCACCAACTTCCACACAAGTGTCTCAGTATCCAACACATAGACCTCGTGCGTGAACCTCCCCGCACCCATGTGACCTAAATCGCTAGGGTCTATTTCTCCACCGCATACATAAATATATTTCCCAACTACAACAGTAGAAAACACACTTCTAGGACTAGGTTTCTCGCCCGTTGTCTCGACTTGGGTCCACTTTTCAATTTTCGGGTCAAAGAAATGCACATCATCAACCTCCATACCCGCAAACCCATATACCACCCATATTTTCCCTCCAACAGCCCCAAGCCCAGGCCCACCTCTGCCTTTGAGATTATCTCCTGGTAAAGGATACTTGGCCCATATCTTGTCAACAACATCATAAGCCCATAAATCATTTAGCCTACCATTAACACCACACCCACCAAATATGTACATATGGCGGTCATCCGAGGCTACTGAGTGGTAGCTACGGTGAGCAGGCCCAGTGTCCCCAGTGGAAAGTAGGGTCCACTTGTTTGTACATGTGTCAAAAGAATAGAGTTCATTAAGCTCTGCATGTGTGGCATCCCTACCACCAAAGACATATATGGTCTCACCAATAGAAGCCATGGTTACACCAACTCGAGGTGGGGGTGTGTCCCCGGTTACTTCAGCTACGGACCATGTTAGCTCGTTTAGATCAAAGACGTAGAGTGAGTTGTCGACGGGTACACGGGGTTTGAATTCACCACCAAAGGCGTAAGCTTTTTCTCCAACAATGGTGATTGCATGAGAACTTCTTGCACCAGGACCAGTTCCTTTTTGGTTCAACTGCAGATTATAATTAATGGTGTTAATAACTCAAGTATCCTATGTTTGTATTGGTCTCAAGGACTTATATTAGTTGCATAAATAAATCAAGTATCCTATGGGAGCATCGAAACCAAGTAGAATATATGTTTCTGATGTTACAACCAAGTATTGTTTGGGAGCATAAAAAAAATAAGGGCTGCAAACAAAACAAACGATAATTTGGTTTCAAATTTATATTTATCATACCTGTAAACTATTAACCAATATACTAAAATCGTGTTTTTTTTTTCTATATAATTGATCATCGTTTAACTCGGTTATAATCTAGAGACGTACAAATCAAGAAACTTTTAATAAAGGCCACGAGAAGAGCCATGCGCCCCACCAATCATTCTTTATGACTGTACTATGCACAACAATAACAGCAATTGGATAAGAAATCAAGGGTGAATACGCAAGAGCAAATAACTACGAGTATCAAGTAGGAATCCAAAGTTGGTACATGGATACAACCATATGATTTAGACAACTGTGATACTGATATAGCTCAAATTCAAAAAAAAAAACAAAAAATACTCTTATTTCATGTAATTCTGTAGCCTGCTTCCATTGAGAGTTCAGATCATGAACAAGATATTAACGTCTTCATTTCTGCCTAACTTTTAAAACCACCTATTTTAACTAAATCTATACTTTAGTACAAAGCAGTTAGCCTGCACCTTACAGATGAATATAACAATTTTGTATCCAGGCGAATCATGAGGGCATATACTCGCCTGCTTTCTAACACGTTGGTTCATTGGTTCGAATACATAGATAATTGTTACTATTCTCCAAAGTGTAGACTAATTTCAAATATTTCCCCCAAAAAAGAGTCTAAATCTAACCTAAAAAAATATTGGCAGATTTTGTCAAAAAAATGAAGTTTATTCGAGTCTTGAATCCATAAATATATAAACTTTACTAATTTATTTTGTCTGTATAGTGTATGCCTTAGGTTGAGTAATAGTGAATAGCAAGTTATCATTCTAAAAACCCTAACTCAATATAATTGAGAATCAGTACAGTAATCATAGTAATTAACATACAATTAAAAGACACCGTAGCCAAAATCTGATAATTGTTCTAGAAAAACAATCCAATTTGTCAGACCGATTAGAAATAATATCTATATGAACAGATTATAAGATCACTTACACTTACTGTACTATTTACTACGGAGTATAATAATAATAATATAATAATATATGCAAAATTGGATGAAAATAATAATGTAAAGTTGAATAAATATAGGAAGAAGAAGAAGAAGGTGACCTTAATCCATTTGCCTTGAGTTATCGACATTATCGTTGACTAGTTGTTGCTCTGCACACGGTTTTATTTGTTTGTTCGAGTAAGAAATGAAATATCCTCCTGCTTATTATATAGATCTACAGGACTAATCAAACTGAGGCTCTCATATTTGTATTCGTCTGGGGTGGGTTGTTTCGACGTCACTTATTACTTATAATTATAATATTATATTTAACCATTAACCATGATATAATAATAATAAATAATACGGAGGAAATACCTCGTACTAGGTACTTAACAATATACTGGTATTTTTATTTGTAGTAGGTTAAATATATATTTTATGTAGCAGGTAAAACGGATAATATTTTTATCTACAACCCGGAAGAGAGGAATTTTATTTATGGGGTAGTGATATCTACACAACCAATTTTTACAAATACACAACCAAACATGTTTATAGTGTTGTACTGTACAATACTGTAAATCATGTTTGGTTGTGTATTTGTAAAAATTGGTTGTGTAGATATCATCACCCTTATTTATGGGATGTTTGAGTTTGCTTTTTTACATTATGCGTTTGAGATAATTAGAATCAAATAGTTTTATTAAAACGTGTTATAAATTATTAGTGTTTAGATTTGATTATACTGTTTGATAACACAATAATCAAATAATCAGTAAATTAATTGTTTGGTTAATCTGATTATTTATTAAATTAACAAGTAAAACACAGTAATCTAATAATCACGTTTTGCTGCAGTAAGTGGTGACTTGTTATTTCATTTTCACGTTTTGAGTCTCTCAAATCGCAAATAATTGATATTTTTGTTTAATTTGCCAAACACTGTAAACTGATTATTTTTCTTTGTAGTAAGTGGTGACTTGATATTTTTGTTTAAAAACGTGATAATCAAATAATCACAAGTTCTAAACAAAAAGACAAACACCTCTTTAAATTTCATGACCCGTCCTAATCCATCCGGACGATGTCCATATCGATTATAAACAATTCACAACAGTTGATTACATCGCGAGGTACTTGACCTCTATATGATACATTTTACAAACATTGCATTCGTTTTTGAAAAAGACAAACTTTCATTACATCGAAAGTTGACGACATGCATACCATTTCATAATATATTCAAATTATAAATGACTTGATAATAATCTTGATGAACTTAACGACTCAAATGCAACGTCTTTTGAAATATCTCATGAATGACTCCAAGTAGTGTCTCTAAAATGAGCAAATGTACAGCGGAAGATTTCTTTCGTACATGAGAATAGACATGCTTTAAAGTGTCAACCAAAAGGTTGGTGAGTTCATTAGTTTATCATAAATAATCAAATCATAATTTTAATAGACCACAAGATTTCATATTTCCATTTCTCATAAACATACGTCCCATGCATAGAGACAAAAATATCATTCATATGGATTGAACACCTGGTAACCGACATTCACAATATGCATATAAGAATATCCCCATCATTCCGGGATCCTCCATCGGACATGATATAAATTTCGAAGTACTAAAGCATCCAATACTTTGGATGGGGCTTGTTGGGCCCGATAGATCTATCTTTAGGATTCGCGTCAATTAGGGTGTCTGTTTCCTAATTCTTAGATTACCAGACTATAAAGGGGCATATTCGATTTCGATCATTCAACCATATAATGTAGTTTCGATTACTTGTGTCTATTTCGTAAAACAGTTATAAAAAGTTGCGCATGTATTCTCAGCCCAAAAATATAAAGGGTAAAAAGGCAAATGAAACTCACCTAATGTATTTTGTAGTAAAAATACGTATGACGACATTGAACAAGTGTAAGGTTGGCGTCGGATTCACGAACATATATTATTTGTATATATATTAAAATGTATAATCGAAATCGAATAAATTTGTTTATTATATCTTAATTTATATATTATATAATTAATTTGTGTATATATATTCAAAATGGTTAATATTTATATAGTTAATATATCCATATTTATATACATACTTGTTTAATGTTATATTTAAAAGAATCGATAGTTTGTTATCTGTAAGTATTTATATTAATACTTTTAGTAGTTTTGATATATATAATTATGTGATATTTAATATAGTTATAGTATATGTGAAAAGTATATTTCGTGTACAAAATATTTATTTGCTTTAAAAAATAGTTTTTGATATTAAAAATGATAATATAATCATATTACTTAATAATAATACCTATATTGTTAATAATATTATTAATGACAATAATAATAATTGTAGTTATATTTGTAATTAAGGTTATGTTAATAATAATATTAAAATCATAAAATGATACAAGTGCTAATATTGATGAAAATAATTTATATTATGTTTGTAATAACAATATCATTCTTATTCATAGTAATAATAATAATAATAATAATCCTTATATTCTTTTATGATATTGCTTAATAATAATAATAATAATAATAATAATAATAATAATAATAATAATAATAATAATAATAATAATAATAATAATAATAATCATACTATAACACTAATAGTAACAATATCAATAACAATAACAATAATAACAATAATAATAATAATAATAACGATAATAATAATTTTAAAAAAAAAATGGAGACTACCTTTAAAGAGCCATTCTAAAAACAATTGCACCAAACCGGGATTGTAGCGACCCGAACTTTTTCATGTTTATATATATATTAAATGAAATTGTTATTTACATGATTAAGTGTTTCCAACATATTAAGCAATCAAACTTGTTAAGACTTGATTAATTGAAATAGGTTTCATATAGACAATTGACCACCCAAGTTGACCGATGATTCACGAACGTTAAAACTTGTAAAAACTATATGATGACATATATATGGTTATATATATATAGTTAACATGATATTATGATAAGTAAACATATCATTAAGTATATTAATAATGAACAACATATGTAAAAACAAGACTACTAACTTAATGATTTTGAAACGAGACATATATGTAACGATTATCGTTGTAACGACATTTAATGTATATATATCATATTAAGAGATATTCGTACATCATAATATCATGATAATATAATAATTTAAAATCTCATTTGATATTATAAACATTGGGTTAACAACATTTAACAAGATCGTTAACCTAAAGGTTTCAAAACAACACTTACATGTAACGACTAACGATGACTTAACGACTCAGTTAAAATGTATATACATGTAGTGTTTTAATATGTATTCATACACTTTTGAAAGACTTCAATACACTTATCAAAATACTTCTACTTAACAAAAATGCTTACAATTACATCCTCGTTCAGTTTCATCAACAATTCTACTCGTATGCACCCGTATTCGTACTCGTACAATACACAGCTTTTAGATGTATGTACTATTGGTATATACACTCCAATGATCAGCTCTTAGCAGCCCATGTCAGTCACCTAACACATGTGGGAACCATCATTTGGCAACTAGCATGAAATATCTCATAAAATTACAAAAATATGAGTAATCATTCATGACTTATTTACATGAAAACAAAATTACATATCCTTTATATCTAATCCATACACCAACGACCAAAAATACCTAAAAACACTTTCATTCTTCAATTTTATTCATCTAATTGATCTCTCTCAAGTTCTATCTTCAAGTTCTAAGTGTTCTTCGTAAATTCTACAAGTTCTAGTTTCATAAAATCAAGAATACTTCCAAGTTTGCTAGCTTACTTCCAATCTTGTAGAGTGATCACCCAATCTCAAGAAATCTTTTTTATTTACAGTAAGATATCTTTCTAATACAAGGTAATACTCATATTCAAACTTTGATTCAATTTCTATAACTATAACAATCTTATTTCGAGTGAAAATCGTACTTGAACTGTTTTCGTGTCATGATTCTGCTTCAAGAATTTTCAAGCCATCCAAGGATCCTTTGAAGCTAGATCCATTTTTCTCATTTCCAGTAGCTTTATCCAGAAAACTTGAGGTAGTAATGATGGTCATAACATCATTCGATTCATACATATAAAGCTATCTTATTCGAAGGTTTAAACTTGTAATCACTAGAACATAGTTTAGTTAATTCTAAACTTGTTCGCAAACAAAAGTTAATCCTTCTAACTTGACTTTTAAAATCCTCTAAACACATATTCTATATCTATATGATATGCTAACTTAATGATTTAAAACCTGAAAACACGAAGAACACTGTAAAACCGGACATACGCCGTCGTAGTAACACCGCAGGCTGTTTTGGATTAGTTAATTAAAAACTATGATAAACTTTGATTTAAAAGTTTTTCTTCTGGGAAAATGATTTTTCTTATGAACATGAAACTATATCCAAAAATCATGGTTAAACTCAAAGTGGAAGTATGTTTTCTAAAATGGTCATCTAGACGTCGTTCTTTCGACTGAAATGACTACCTTTACAAAAACAACTTGTAACTTATATTTTCAACTATAAACCTATACTTTTTCTGTTTAGATTCATAAAATAGAGTTCAATATGAAACCTTAGCTATTTTATTCACTCAAAACAGATTTAAAATGAAGAAGTTATGGGTAAAACAAGATTGGATAATTTTTCTTGTTGTAGCAACGTGAAAATTGGTAACAAATCTATATTAATCATATCCTAGCTAACTTATATTGTATTATACATGTATTCTAATATATTATGTAATCTTGGGATACCATAGACACGTATGCAAATGTTTTGACATATCATATCGACCCATGTGTATATATTATTTGGAACAACCATAGACACTCTATATGCAGTAATGTGGGAGTTAGCTATACAGGGTTGAGGTTGATTCCAAAAATATATATACTTTGAGTTGTGATCTAGCCTGAGACGTGTATACACTGGGTCGTGGATTGATTCAAGATAGTATATATCAATTTTTTTCTGTACATCTAACGTTGGACAACTAGTTGTAGGTTACTAACTAGGACAGCTGACTTAATAAACTTAAAACATCAAAATGTATTAAAAGTGTTGTAAATATATTTTGAATATACTTTGATATATATGTACATATTTGTTATAGGTTCGTGAATCGACCAGTGGCCAAGTCTTACTTCCCGACGAAGTAAAAATCTGTGAAAGTGAGTTATAGTCCCACTTTTAAAATCTAATATTTTTGGGATGAGAATACATGCAGGTTTTATAAATGATTTACAAAATAGACACAAGTACGTGAAACTACATTCTATGGTTGAATTATCGAAATTGAATATGCCCCTTTTTATTAAGTCTGGTAATCTAAGAATTAAGGAACAGACACCCTAATTGACGCGAATCCTAAAGATAGATCTATTGGGCCTAACAAACCCCATCCAAAGTACCGGATGCTTTAGTACTTCAAAATTTATATCATATCCGAAGGGTGTCCCGGAATGATGGGGATATTCTTATATATGCATCTTGTTAATGTCGGTTACCAGGTGTTCACCATATGAATGATTTTTATCTCTATGTATGGGATGTATATTGAAATATAAAATCTTGTGGTCTATTGTTACGATTTGATATATATATATATATATATATATATATATATATATATATATATATATATATATATATAGGTTAAACCTATAACTCACCAACATTTTTGTTGACGTTTAAAGCATGTTTATTCTCAGGTGAATATTAAGAGCTTCCACTGTTGCATACTAAAATAAGGACAAGATTTGGAGTCCATGTTTGTATGATATTATGTAAAAACTGCATTCAAGAAACATATGTCGATGTAATATATTTCTATTGTAAACCATTATGTAATGGTCGTGTGTAAACAGTATATTTTAGATTATCATTATTTGATAATCTACGTAATGCTTTTGAAACCTTTATTGATAAAATAAAGGTTATGGTTGTTTTAAAAATGAATGCAGTCTTTGAAAAACGTCTCATATAGAGGTCAAAACCTCGCAACGAAATCAATTAATATGGAACATTTATAATCAATATGAACGGGACATTTCAGTTCGTATCCGAGCGTTGGTCTTAGAGAACCAGAATTTTGCATTAGTGTGTCTTATCGAGTTTGTTAGGATGCATTAGTGAGTCTGGACTTCGACCGTGTTTACTTGAAAAATGATTGCTTAACAAATTTTGTTGGAAACTATATATTTTTAACATGTGAATATTATGTGATATATTAATCTCTTAACGTGTTTGATATTATGTGATAGATGTCTACCTCTAGAACAAGTCCCATTGACTCACCTAATAATAATGAAGAGTCAAATGTAAATTGGAATGATTCGTGGACTGATTCACAAGTTCCCGAAGAGGAACCGGAAGAAGAGTCGGAACCGGAAGAAGAATCGGAACCGGAAGAAGAAATAGAACCAGTAGGGGAAATAATAAAACGGTTAAGTAGAAGAAAATCCTCAACCAACCGACCAAAGTTAATTATGGTCAATGGTGTTTCCGCCAAGGAAGCAAAGTATTGGGAGGATTACCAATTCTCCAATGAATCGGATCCCGACAAGGATTCCGATGATGTTATAGAAATTACCCCAACACAATTTAATAAGGCAAAAGATAACAATAAGGGAAAGGGCATAAAAATAGAGAAATTTGATTCCAAACCCGATGAACTTTATATGTATCGTCAACACCCGTATTTCTTAAGTTGTGACAATAACCCGGGAACCTCTAAACCACCAGGTTTTTCTAAACCAATGTGAAAAACGACGGCTCGTATTAGGGGAACATCATATATCCCTAGAAACTTGGCAAAACGAACCAAAACCGAAGAAGAAGAAACGAGCGAGTCGGAATAAGATAGTTGTATTCGTGTGGTGTAATATATGTAATATAGTGTGCATATGCTTTATGATATATGTAAAAATTGCTTGTATTAATAAGTATTTTTTTTATGAATCTAACTCTTATCTATTTTATAGTATAAAAACATAAAATGGATAGACAAACCAATATTTTAAGAGACCTACCCGGAGACATGATTGATGAAATCTTGTCTAGAGTCGGTCAGAATTCCTCAGCATAACTATTTAAGGCGAGATCAGTTTGTAAGACATTCGAAGAACGTTCCAAGAATGCCTTGATTTATAAAAGGCTTTCGTTCGAAAGATGGGGGATATCACATTGGGAAATCCATAAGTTACGATGTGTTTACTTTGACGCATATATTGCGGGGAACCCAAATGCTATTTTACGCAACGGGTTAAGAAATTATTTTGACTCAATATATCCGAATATAGGACTTCGTGATTTAGAAAAAGCGGCTAACATGCAACATAAAGAAGCATGTTATGCTTACGGGTTAGTAATGTTCGCTTCTCACCAAAGTGAGAACAAGAACATCGGGCTACAACTATTAAACAAAACGTTCCCACAAGTGACGGAGTCGGTAATTGGGGTAAGAAATGAGGTTTTTAGGTTATTACGAGACTGTTGGTCATTACGTAACCTTCATCCTTTTGACGACGTTACAACACATTGTCTTACTATCGGTCACAACGGTTATGTTCCACAAAACCAAGGATGGGAAGTGGTATTAGTAAAACCGGAATGCATGACTTGTTTCTGGACGTATGAATTACGTGTCTTTATTGCCTTTGCTGAACGCCTTATTTATTAACTATAATTATCTTCGCAACTACTTTGTATCAAAGTTTTATGTGCTATATTTCATGCTATATGTAAAAAAAAGCGGTATTGTAAGTTTGCAAGTTATTGTATAAAGGTTTGAATATGATATATATATATATATTTTTTTTTGTGATTAGTTTTTCATATAGAATTGTAGTAGTTGAAATGGTATGTTAGCTACTAAGTATGAACTTAACGGGTAGGTACTACCCGAATTAAAGAGTATAAAACGCTAATATGAAGAAAGAGCTTTTATAAATAAGTTCATATTACGCTACGAAATACTATTGACTACTCTTGATATTCTATATGATTAACTCGTTTCATTTGACTATTTTGAAGGAAATGGCACCGACTACTCGACACACCTTGAATATGAGCGAAGAGGAATTTCGTGCCTTTCTTGCTTCAAACATAGCCGCAGTACAGGCTGCACTACATACCAACAAAAACCTTGGATCTAGCAGTACAGGAAATCGTGTAGGATGCACCTACAAAGAATTCACTGCCTGCAAACCTTTGGAATTTGATGAAACCGAAGGACCGATCGGATTGAAACGGTGGACCGAGAAGGTCGAATCGGTGTTTGCCATAAGTAAGTGTACTGAAGAGGACAAAGTGAAGTATGCTACGCATACCTTCACAGGTTCTGCGTTAACATGGTGGAATACCTATCTAGAGCAAGTGGGACAAGATGATGCTTACGCACTACCGTGGTCAGCATTCAAGCACTTGATGAACGAGAAGTACTGTCCCAGAACCGAGGTCAATAAGCTCAAGACAGAACTTAGAGGGTTACGAACCCAAGGATTTGATATTACCACGTACGAAAGACGATTCACAGAATTATGCCTATTGTGTCCGGGAGCGTTCGAAGATGAGGAAGAGAAGATCGACGCGTTTGTGAAAGGATTACCGGAAAGAATCCAAGAAGATATAAGTTCACACGAGCCCGCCTCCATACAACAGGCATGTAGAATGGCTCAAAAACTAGTGAACCAGATTGAAGAAAGAATTAAAGAACAGACTGCTGAAGAGGCCAATGTGAAGCAAGTCAAAAGAAAGTGGGAGGAAAACGGTGATAAGAATCACCAATACAACAACAACAGCAATTACAACAATAATCGCAACAACTATCCCAACAATCGCAACATCAATCGCAACTACAACAAACGGCCCAACAACAACAACAACAACAACAACTACAACAATAATCCCAACAATAATAATAACTGCAACAACAACAACAATCAGAAGCAGCTATGCCAAAGGTGTGAAAAGTATCACTCGGGGTTCTGCACCAAATTTTGCAACAAGTGTAAAAGAAATGGTCATAGCACGGCGAAGTGTGAGGTCTACGGACCAGGGGTTAACAGAACGAAAGGAACAAATGGTGTCGGAACGAGTAATGGCAGAGCAAGTAGTGTCGGAGCAAGTTATGCCAATGTAGTTTGTTATAAATGTGGAAAACCGGGCCACATTATTAGAAATTGCCCGAACCAGGAGAACACGAATGGACAAGGCCACGGAAGAGTTTTCAATATTAATGCGGCAGAGGCACAGGAAGACCCGGAGCTTGTTACGGGTACGTTTCTTATTGACAATAAATCTGCTTACGTTTTATGTGATTCGGGTGCGGATAGAAGCTATATGAGTAGAGATTTTTGTGCTAAATTAAGTTGTCCATTGACGCCTTTGGATAGTAAATTTTTACTCGAATTAGCAAATGGTAAATTAATTTCAGCAGATAATATATGTCGGAATCGAGAAATTAAACTGGTTAGCGAAACATTTAAGATTGACTTGATACCAGTAGAGTTAGGGAGTTTTGATGTGATAATCGGTATGGACTGGTTGAAAGAAGTGAAAGCAGAGATCGTTTGTTACAAAAATGCAATTCGCATTATACGAGAAAAAGGAAAACCCTTAATGGTGTACGGAGAAAAGGGCAACACGAAGCTACATCTTATTAGTAATTTGAAGGCACAAAAACTAATAAGAAAAGGTTGCTATGCTGTTCTAGCACACGTCGAGAAAGTACAAACTGAAGAAAAGAGCATCAATGATGTTCCCGTCGCAAAAGAATTTCCCGATGTATTTCCGAAAGAATTACCGAGATTACCCCCACATCGATCCGTTGAATTTCAAATAGATCTTGTACCAGGAGCTGCACCAATAGCTCGTGCTCCTTATAGACTCGCACCCAGTGAGATGAAAGAACTGCAAAGCCAACTGCAAGAACTATTAGAACGTGGTTTCATTCGACCAAGCACATCACCATGGGGAGCTCCTGTTTTGTTTGTCAAGAAGAAGGATGGTACATTTAGGTTGTGTATTGACTACAGAGAGTTGAACAAACTTACCATCAAGAACCGCTACCAACTACCGAGAATTGACGACTTATTTGATCAACTACAAGGCTCGTCTGTTTATTCAAAGATTGCCTTACATTCCGGGTATCATCAAATGCGGGTGAAAGAAGATGATATTCCAAAGACTGCTTTCAGAACACGTTACGGTCATTACGAGTTTATGGTCATGCCGTTTGGTTTAACTAATGCGCCAGCTGTGTTCATGGACCTTATGAACCGAGTGTGTGGACCATACCTTGACAAGTTTGTCATTGTTTTCATTGATGACATACTTATCTACTCAAAGAATGACTAAGAACACGGTGAACATTTGAGAAAGGTGTTAGAAATATTGAGGAATGAAGAATTGTAAGCTAAGTTTTCAAAGTGTGCATTTTGGTTGGAAGAAGTTCAATTCCTCGGTCACATAGTGAACAAAGAAGGTATTAAGGTGGATCCGGCAAAGATAGAAACTGTTGAAAAGTGGGAAACCCCGAAAACTCCGAAACACATACGCCAGTTTTTAGGACTAGCTGGTTACTACAGAAGGTTCATCCAAGACTTTTCCAGAATAGCAAAACCCTTGACTG
Organism: Rutidosis leptorrhynchoides; assembly: GCF_046630445.1. Classification (NCBI taxonomy): domain Eukaryota; kingdom Viridiplantae; phylum Streptophyta; class Magnoliopsida; order Asterales; family Asteraceae; genus Rutidosis; species Rutidosis leptorrhynchoides. The sequence goes on from NC_092334.1 coordinate 76,277,468, forward strand.
CATTAACGCATAAAGGGAAGAAATTTGAATGGAAGGATGAACAAGAGAAAGCGTTTCAGTTATTAAAGAAAAAGCTAACTACGGCACCTATATTGTCATTGCCTGAAGGGAATGATGATTTTGTGATTTATTGTGACGCATCAAAGCAAGGTCTCGGTTGTGTATTAATGCAACGAACAAAGGTGATTGCTTATGCGTCTAGACAATTGAAGATTCACGAACAAAATTATACGACGCATGATTTAGAATTAGGCGCGGTTGTTTTTGCATTAAAGACTTGGAGGCACTACTTATATGGGGTCAAAAGTATTATATATACCGACCACAAAAGTCTTCAACACATATTTAATCAGAAACAACTGAATATGAGGCAGCATAGGTGGATTGAATTGTTGAATGATTACGACTTTGAGATTCGTTACCACCCGGGGAAGGCAAATGTGGTAGCCGACGCCTTGAGCAGGAAGGACAGAGAACCCATTTGAGTAAAATCTATGAATATAATGATTCACAATAACCTTACTACTCAAATAAAGGAGGCGCAACAAGGAGTTTTAAAAGAGAGAAATTTAAAGGATGAAATACCCAAAGGATCGGAGAAGCATCTTAATATTTGGGAAGACAGAACCCGGTATAGGGCTGAAAGGATTTGGGTACCAAAATTTGGAGATATGAGAGAAATGGTACTTAGAGAAGCTCATAAAACTAGATACTCAATACATCCTGGAACGGGGAAGATGTACAAGGATCTCAAGAAATATTTTTGGTGGCCGGGTATGAAAGCCGATGTTGCTAAATACGTAGGAGAATGTTTGACGTGTTCTAAGGTCAAAGCTGAGCATCAGAAACCATCAGGTCTACTTCAACAACCCGAAATCCCGGAATGGAAATGGGAAAACATTACCATGGATTTCATCACTAAATTGCCAAGGACTGCAAGTGGTTTTGATACTATTTGGGTAATAGTTGATCGTCTCACCAAATCAGCACACTTCCTGCCAATAAGAGAAGATGACAAGATGGAAAAGTTAGTACAACTGTATTTGAAGGAAGTCGTCTCCAGACATGGAATACCAATCTCTATTATCTCTGATAGGGATGGCAGATTTATTTCAAGATTCTGGCAGACATTACAGCAAGCATTAGAAACTCGTCTAGACATGAGTACTGCCTATCATCCACAAACTGATGGGCAGAGCAAAAGGACGATACAAACGCTTGAAGACATGCTACGAGCATGTGTTATTGATTTCGGAAACAGTTGGGATCGACATCTACCGTTAACAGAATTTTCCTACAACAACAGCTACCATTCAAGCATTGAGATGGCGCCATTTGAAGCACTTTATGGTAGAAAGTGCAGGTCTCCAATTTGTTGGAGTGAAGTGGGGGATAGACAGATTACGGGTCCGGAGATAATACAAGAAACTACCGAGAAGATTATCCAAATTCAACAACGGTTGAAAACCGCCCAAAGTCGACAAAAGAGCTACGCCGACATTAAAAGAAAAGATATAGAATTTGAAATTGGAGAGATGGTCATGCTTAAGGTTGCACCTTGGAAAGGCGTTGTTCGATTTGGTAAACGAGGTAAATTAAATCCAAGGTATATTGGACCATTCAAGATTATTGATCGTGTCGGACCAGTAGCTTACCGACTTGAGTTACCTCAACAACTCGCGGCTATACATAACACTTTCCACGTATCGAATTTGAATAAATGTTTTGCTAAAAAAAGGTCTCACTATTCCATTAGACGAAATCCAAATCAACGAAAAACTTCAATTCATCGAAGAACCCGTCGAAATAATGGATCGTGAGGTTAAAAGACTTAAACAAAACAAGATACCAATTGTTAAGGTTCGATGAAATGCTCGTAGAGGACCCGAGTTCACCTGGGAACGAGAAGATCAGATGAAGAAGAAATACCCACATTTATTTCTAGAAGATACGTCAACACCTCCAACTGCTTAAAATTTCGGGACGAAATTTATTTAACTGGTAGGTACTGTAGTGACCCGAACTTTTTCATGTTTATATATATATTAAATGAAATTGTTATTTACATGATTAAGTGTTTCCAACATATTAAGCAATCAAACTTGTTAAGACTTGATTAATTGAAATAGGTTTCATATAGACAATTGACCACCCAAGTTGACCGATGATTCACGAACGTTAAAACTTGTAAAAACTATATGATGACATATATATGGTTATATATATATAGTTAACATGATATTATGATAATTAAACATATCATTAAGTATATTAATAATGAACAACATATGTAAAAACAAGACTACTAACTTAATGATTTTGAAACGAGACATATATGTAACGATTATCATTGTAACGACATTTAATGTATATATATCATATTAAGAGATATTCGTACATCATAATATCATGATAATATAATAATTTAAAATCTCATTTGAACATTTAACAAGATCGTTAACCTAAAGGTTTCAAAACAACACTTACATGTAACGACTAACGATGACTTAACGACTCAGTTAAAATGTATATACATGTAGTGTTTTAATATGTATTCATACACTTTTGAAAGACTTCAATACACTTATCAAAATACTTCTACTTAACAAAAATGCTTACAATTACATCCTCGTTCAGTTTCATCAACAATTCTACTCGTATGCACCCGTATTCGTACTCGTACAATACACAGCTTTTAGATGTATGTACTATTGGTATATACACTCCAATGATCAGCTCTTAGAAGCCCATGTGAGTCACCTAACACATGTGAGAACCATCATTTGGCAACTAGCATAAAATATCTCATAAAATTACAAAAATATGAGTAATCATTCATGACTTATTTACATGAAAACAAAATTACATATCCTTTATATCTAATCCATACACCAACGACCAAAAACACCTAAAAACACTTTGATTTTTCAATTTTCTTCATCTAATTGATCTCTCTCAAGTTCTATCTTCAAGTTCTAAGTGTTCTTCGTAAATTCTACAAGTTCTAGTTTCATAAAATCAAGAATACTTCCAAGTTTGCTAGCTTACTTCCAATCTTGTAGAGTGATCACCCAACCTCAAGAAATCTTTCTTATTTACAGTAAGATATCTTTCTAATACAAGGTAATACTCATATTCAAACTTTGATTCAATTTCTATAACTATAACAATCTTATTTCGAGTGAAAATCGTACTTGAACTGTTTTCGTGTCATGATTCTGCTTCAAGAACTTTCAAGCCATCCAAGGATCCTTTGAAGCTAGATCCATTTTTCTCATTTCCAGTAGCTTTATCCAGAAAACTTGAGGTAGTAATGATGGTCATAACATCATTCGATTCATACATATAAAGCTATCTTATTCGAAGGTTTAAACTTGTAATCACTAGAACATAGTTTAGTTAATTCTAAACTTGTTTGCAAACAAAAGTTAATCCTTCTAACTTGACTTTTAAAATCAACTATACACATGTTCTATATCTATATGATATGCTAACTTAATGATTTAAAACTTGGAAACACGAAGAACACTGTAAAACCGGACATACGCCGTCGTAGTAACACCGCGGGCTGTTTTGGATTAGTTAATTAAAAACTATGATAAACTTTGATTTAAAAGTTGTTCTTCTGGGAAAATGATTTTTCTTATGAACATGAAACTATATCCAAAAATTGAAAGGACCCGTTCATATACAATATAAACGATTCACAATAGTTGATTACATTGCGAGGTATTTGACCTCTATATGATACATTTTACAAACATTGCATTCGTTTTTAAAAGACAAACTTTCTTTACATCGAAAATTGACAGGCATGCATACCATTTCATAATATCCACTATCCAACTATAAATTGATTTAATAATAATCTTTGATGAACTCAATGACTCGAATGCAACGTTCTTCAAAATATGCTATGAAAGACTCCAACTAATATCTTTAAAATGAGCAAATGCACAGCGGAAGATTTCTTTAACACCTGAGAATAAACGTGCTTTAAAGTGTCAACCAAAAGGTTGGTGAGTTCATTAGTTTATCATAATCATTTATTTCCATCATTTTAATAGACCACAAGAATTTCATTTCCAGTTCTCATAAATATACGTCCCATGCATAGAGACAAAAATAATCATTCATATGGTGAACACCTGGTAACCGACATTAACTAGATACATATAAGAATATCCCCTATCATTCTGGGATCCTCCTTCGGACATGATATAAATTTCGAAGTATTAAAGCATCCGGTACTTTGGATGGGGTTTGTTAGGCCCAATAGATCTATCTTTAGGATTCGCGTCAATTAGGGTGTCTGTTCCCTAATTCTTAGATTACCAGACTTTAATAAAAAGGGGCATATTCGATTTCGATAATTCAACCATAGAATGTAGTTTCAATTACTTGTGTCTATTTCGTCAAACATTTATAAAAGCGCATGTATTCTCAGTCCCAAAAATATAAAGGGTAAAAAGGCAAATGAAACTCACCGTACTGTATTTCGTAGTAAAAATACATATAACGTCATTGAACAAGTGCAAGGTTGGCCTCGGATTCACGAACCTAAATTAATTATATATATTTATGTGTTGGTCAATATTTGTCTAACAAATTATGTCAAGTCATAGTGTTCCACAATCCTAATGCTCGAGACTAATATGCAAAAGTCAACAAAAGTAAATTTGACTCAAAATAATTTCCAAAAATCTATACATGATTAATATATAGTTTAAATATCGTCATTTTATATTTTTAAAATATTTTTAAAAGATTTATTCGAGTAAATAATATAATTTATTTATTAATAAATAAAATTTTATATTAAATTTATATAATAAAATATACTTTTATATATATTAAGTAATAAAATTTAAAGGGTTCATTTAATATCATAAAGATAATATGATAGGTATTATTAAAGTAAGTTATTACACGTAGTAAAATATGTTTGTATCACATATTTATTTGATAAAATAATATCTATAATGATAGTAAGTATAAGTTGTATTATTTTGTAATAATAATTATTATTATAAAAATATCAATATTTATAATTACTAAGATGACATTATGATAAAACGATAATTCTAATTATGATATCTTTAATATTTACGATTATTTTTAATATTATCTTTAAAATAATAATTCTATTTAAAATAATAATAATAATAATATTTTATAGTAACAATGACATTTCTATTAAAATGATAATTTTTGTTAAAATGATAGTTTTAATACTAACGATACTTTTAATAATAATAGTAATGATAAAAATAATAAGAACGATAATTTTTATCTAAATCAATATCTTATAATATTTTAATTTCATCATGATACTCTTATCCATTATTTCCTAATCGTTTCGTTTAATAGATTTTAATCGTCTTTTATATCGTGTTCATAATAATGATAATAATAGTAATCAAAATAATTAGGTGTTACAAATATTTGTTTTAATTACACTAATATTAATAATGATAGTTACTATAACATTATTAACAATAATACTAATAATTATCTTAATGATAATATAGTAATAATAAAAATAACAATAACAATAACCATTTTTAAATAATGATATATATATTAATAATGATAATAATAATAATAATACCAATAATAATAATAATAATAATAATTGGATAATAATAATAATACTAATTATAACTTTAACGATAATAACGATAGTAATAATAAAAAAAATAACAATTTTTAATGATAAATCCCTTTTATTGATAAAGATAATAATAATGATAATAATAAGATAAAACTAGAACGACGATAAAAACGACGATAATAATAATCATTTTTAATAAAAATATCGAAAATTCAATTGATTATAACTTCTAATCCGTTCATCGAAACCATTCGATATCTAAAGGAAAAGTTCTTATTTTTTCGCTAGCTTTCCAAGGACATGCATATCTTATACCTTATCTCAACCGCAAGTGTAACTAATTCAAGATTCAACATAACCTGTCTAAGGGCAATATCAAAAGTACAAGCATGCATAATCCTAAATACTCGAGCACTAGTCAGGGATACACTATTAGTATGTAAAAGTTAAATTATGAGTACTCACGTATCAATATTGAGATTCAATATTGCAGGAAAGGTACGTAGACGCAACAGAAATGATAAACACTATATTGACCTCGCGAGCATACCCATGAACCATACTCAATCACCTCCATAGCTATAACCCATAATTTCCTTAATCCTATCCTACTCGAAAAATAATTTCGAAACCACTCGGACAGCACTCCGTCGTAATATTTTATGTATACTAATAATATCTTGAAATAATACGGAGTAAATATATATATGTAAATCGATTGAGAGAGTTTAGAGAAAAATATTTTCAAGTTTCTATGAAATAATGAAACCTATTGAATTCTATTTATAATAGATTTTTGAATTATTAAAATGAATTATTAAAGTATGAAATATTAAAGTGAATTATTAAAGTATGAATTATTAAAGTGAATTATTAAAGTATGAATTATTAAAGTGAATTATTAAAGTGAATTATTAAAGTATGAATTATTAAAGTGAATTATTAAAGTTAAAGTAAAGTAAAAATAAAGTAAAGGTAAAGTTTAAGTATAGTAAAAGTATAAAACTATGTACGTATAATACGCGTATAAATATATATAATATTAATTTAAATCGTTATATATATTTAATAAAATAAAATATAAATATCGTTATCTTTATCATACTAGTTAAGTAATGAGTTGTCAAAAGTGGTTCTAGATATTTATAAAAGTTATATACGTTTTAATAATAAAGTTCTTTTTAAACTGAAAACGTTTTTGTACGTTTGAAACTAAATAGATCAATCGAGTCTTTATGAGATTCAATCTTCCACTATCCTTTGTCTAGTTCTCAATGATTGACAATTTGTTCTTATTTATAAATCACTTTACCATTTTCCGAATATTGTTAAAATGGAAAGATTTCTCAAATCAACGTGGGCCTTTCAACAGAGACTTGTAATCATAATTCAATATATCTGATAATTCAATCATTTGATCTTATCTTCTAATTCCATTGATAAACATTTTGAAACAGATACAATCATATAAAGTATTTAATCTAATATTTTGTTTACGTTTCAAGTTATAATATATATACACATATACATATATAATCATATTCGTTTAATGGTTCGTGAATCGTTGGAACTTGGTCGAGGTTGAATGAATGTATGAACATAGTTTAAAATTTTTGAAATTTAACTTAACAAATATTGTTTATCGTGTCGGAAACATATAAAGATTAAAGTTTAAATTTGGTTGGAAATTTCCGGGTTGTCACAAAAATCATGGTTAAACTCAAAGTGGTAGTATGTTTTCTAAAATGGTCATCTAGACGTCGTTCTTTCGACTGAAATGACTACCTTTACAAAAACAACTTGTAACTTATATTTTCGACTATAAACCTATACTTTTTCTATTTAGATTCATAAAATAGAGTTCAATATGAAACCATAGCTATTTTATTCACTCAAAACGGATTTAAAATGAAGAAGTTATGGGTAAAACAAGATTGGATAATTTTTCTTGTTGTAGCAACGTGAAAATTGGTAACAAATCTATATTAATCATATCCTAGCTAACTTATATTGTATTATACATGTATTCTAATATATTATGTAATCTTGGGATACCATAGACATGTATGCAAATGTTTTGACATATCATATCGACCCATGTGTATATATTATTTGGAACAACCATAGACACTCTATATGCAGTAATGTGGGAGTTAGCTATACAGGGTTGAGGTTGATTCCAAAAATATATATACTTTGAGTTGTGATCTAGCCTGAGACGTGTATACACTGGGTCGTGGATTGATTCAAGATAATATATATCAATTTTTTTCTGTACATCTAACGTTGGACAACTAGTTGTAGGTTACTAACGAGGACAGCTGACTTAATAAACTTAAAACATCAAAATGTATTAAAAGTGTTGTAAATATATTTTGAATATACTTTGATATATATGTACATATTTGTTATAGGTTCGTGAATCGACCAGTGGCCAAGTCTTACTTCCCGACGAAGTAAAAATCTGTGAAAGTGAGTTATAGTCCCACTTTTAAAATCTAATATTTTTGGGATGAGAATACATGCAGGTTTTATAAATGATTTACAAAATAGACACAAGTACCTGAAACTACATTCTATGGTTGAATTATCGAAATCGAATATGCCCCTTTTTATTAAGTCTGGTAATCTAAGAATTAGGGAACAGACACCCTAATTGACGCGAATCCTAAAGATAGATCTATTGGGCCTAACAAACCCCATCCAAAGTACCTGATAATGCTAAAAACGAACATATATTTCATAGCATTATTCCTCAAGAAAGACAAGCTTTTAGTTGCAATTGTTCTATTTACAAGTGATATTCGTTTAAATAATAAAAGGTGAAGACAAAAGACAGATTCGACGAATTGAAGACGCAAACGACCAAAAAGCTCAAAAGTACAAAAGACAATCAAAGAGGTTCCAATTATTGATAAGAAACGTCTCGAAATTACAAGAGTACAATATTCAAAACGCAAAGTACAAGATATTAAATTGTACGCAAGGACGTTCAAAAATCCGGAACCGGGACATGAGTCAACTCTCAACGCTCGACGCAACGGACTGAAAATTACAAGTCAACTATGCACATAAATATAATATAATATATAAATAATTCTTAAAAATTATATATATATTATATTAATATTTAAAACCGTCGGCAAGAAAGACTCCAAAAGGGACTGAGCTGTAATTTCAAACTCCGCGACTCGCGGAGTTTGAAGGCCAAAAATGCCGCGAGTCGCGGAGCCCCAAGTTTTGAAAATCCCTATAAAAGCAACCGAATTCTGAGCATTTTTAATCATCATATATCAATCTCTCCATCTATATACGTAAAATATATATTTATAATTTATATTTTAATTTTAATTATAATTCTAATAATAAGGGTATGTTAGCGAATGTTGTAAGGGTGTAAGTCGAAATTCTGTCCGTGTAACGCTACGCTATTTTTAATCATTGTAAGTTATGTTCAACCTTTTTATATTAATGTCTCGTAGCTAAGTTATTATTATGCTTATTTAATCCAAAGTAATCATGATGTTGGGCTAATTACTAAAATTGGGTAATTGAGCTTTGTACCATAATTGGGGTTTGGATAAAAGAACGACACTTGTGGAAATTAGACTATGGGCTATTAATGGGTTTTATATTAACTAAACAATACCTTGTTAATTTAATATACAAACTTATAATTTGACGTATTTATATATAACCACATACGCTTGACTGGGTACGGTGGGCGGGATATCTATAAATACCAATAATTATTCATTTTACCGGATACGGAACTGGATTGATAGTTAATAGACTTGTTGAAACAGGGGTGAATTACATTCAAGGGTAATTGGTGTAATTGTTAACAAAGTAGTAAAACCTTGGTTTACACGCAGTCGATAACCTGGTGTATTCATTAAACAAAGTATTAAAACCTTGTTACAATTCGAATCCCCAATTAGTTGGAATATTTGACTTCGGGAATAAGAATAATTTGACGAAGGCTTTCGCTCTTTATATTTATGACTGATGGACTATTATGGACAAATCTGTATGGACAAATTAAATAATCCAGGACAAAGGACAATTAACCCAAGGGCATAAAACTAAAATCAACACGTCAAACATCATGATTACGGAAGTTTAAATAAGCATAATTCTTTTATTTCATATTTAATTTCCTTTATTTTATATTTAATTGCACTTCTAATTATCTCATTTTTATTGTTATTGTATTTAATTGCACTTTTAATTATCGTACTTTTTAATTATCGCAAGTTTATTTTATGCTTTAATTTAAGTCTTGTATTTATTTTTAATACTTTACATTTGGTTTAAACTGCGACTAAAGTTTTAAAATCGACAAACCGGTCATTAAACGGTAAAAACCCCCCTTTATAATAATAATATTACTTATATATATATTTGTATTTTTATAAAAGTAGACTAATATAGCGTTAAGCTTTGTTTAAAAAGATTCCCTGTGGAACGAACCGGACTTACTAAAAACTACACTACTGTACGATTAGGTACACTGCCTATAAGTGTTGTAGCAAGGTTTAAGTATATCCATTCTCTAAATAAATAAATATCTTGTGTAAAATTGTATCGTATTTAATAGTATTTTCTAGTAAAAATTAATAGCTATTTTATATACACCTCGCGAAACATCAAGTTATTTTTGACGCCGCTGCCGGGGAAACTCTTAAACGCCGGAAGCGCAACGCTAATAGAAAAAAAAAAGATTTTTAGTTTACTTTTATTAAAATTCGTTTTTATAAAAATACGTTTTAAATATTCGAAAATATAAAAAGAAAAACAAAAATATAAATATTTTTAAGATTTTGTTAAATATTTAAGTTTTATAAAGTATCCTTAGTTTGTAAAAATATAAGTTTTTATATATAACTTTTAGATTATAAAACAGAAAATTATAAAACAGAAAATAAAAAAAATAAAAAAAAAGAAAAACGCGTCGAATATTTAAACCTGTCAGCTGAATTCTGGAACCCCGCGACTCGCGGGGTTTGCTGCTTTAAATACCGCGACTCGCGGAGAGGACCTGACACGCTGACAGAACCCTAATTCAGCATTAATTACGCTTAATTATTAATTATTATTATTATTTAACCCTAATTATTATTATTATTATAATTAGTTTTATTATTACTTTTACTTTTTATTTAATTTATGTATTTAGTATTAATTAGTTTAATTAATTTATAATATTAGTAGTTTTAATAAATAAATAATATAAAAATAATATTTTTATAAAAATTGTACTTTTTACAACTTTTTGTATATTTTTATATTTTGTCCCTTTTTAATCGTTTTAGCGTAATATTTGTATTTTTAGCTAGTTTTTAGTTTTGAACTCAGTTTTTGCCATAGTTATTTTTACTTCTAGATTTTTAGGCTTTGCCGTAGAATTCCTTAAGTGCTTTTTCTTTAGACTAAGACTTAGGTGCTTTAGAATTTTGCGACGCCTTTTTAAGTTTTAGTTTCTTTTTAAGTTATTTCCATTTGGGATTTAGTTTTCCTGTAAGCTTTAATATTTTTAGACGACTTTTACCTATGTATCAATTATCATTCCAATTAGTAATCTCAATTTGCGATTATAATTTTAAGTTAGTTGTAGTAATAAGGTTAGGTTAGTCAAGTATTTTTAAGTTTTATAAGTTTCTTTAATTTTTCCGTCACCTTTTATTTTTCAACCATTTTTCTTTTTCAACCTTTTTCCGACGAACTCTTTTTCTTTCTTATTTCTCGCTTTTCTAGTTTTAGGACATAGATTTTTATTCTACTTCTTATCTAATTTTCTTAAAATTACGAAAATTTATTTAAGTGGTTAAATTGATAAACATCAAAATTTTCTGGTTCGTAGTAATAGTTGGATTTGTACGTGGACCGGGTTATTGGAGCCAAACAGTCCTCAATTATATTGAGATCAAACGAATCCTGCCCCTCTGCTGCATCTTTTGGCTATTCGAAACGTGGGCAAAATCAGAAAAGTCTATTGATTGGATAACTTATTATAATTTTTCTTTCCTTTTAAAAACTAATAGGATATTCAGTGAATGCACCGAGCAAGACGTTCACCACCTTTTGTACGTTCACCACCTGTAACTAGATCAAGACATTTAGCAAATATTACTGCCGTTGATTTTTCTTTAGAATCGTCATCCAGTCGACCAAGTACTTCAGTTCAAATTTCCGATAATCCATTTTTTGAACCCAACCTCACAATTGAGAATCTGGAGAATATTCAGGGACGAATCGTAGATCCTGAACCACTAAACTTTCCTCCGGAACCACCAATCATTCAAACAGAGATTGTTGAGGAACGAACCATTAAATCAGAATCCTCTAGTGATTCCGATTCAACAAATTCAATTATGGAGAATCTGGAACCTTTAAGTATGGAAGACCGAATGAGAGCTAAACGCACTGGCCAAGGTCACGCAATTACTCATCCAGACATTAATGCGCCAGATTATAAAATCAAAGGACAAATTCTACACATGGTGACTAATCAATGCCAATTTAGTGGTGCACCGAAGGAAGATCCAAATGAACATCTACGTACCTTTAATAGGATCTGCACACTATTTAAAATCCGAGAAGTGGAGGATGAACAGATATATCTCATGTTATTTCCCTGGACTTTAAAGGGAGAAGCCAAAGATTGGTTGGAATCGTTACCTGAAGGGGCGATTGATACATGGGATGTTTTAGTTGACAAATTTCTTAAACAATTCTTTCCTGCATCTAAAGCCGTAAGACTTCAAGCAGAAATTGTTACGTTTACACAGAAGCCGAATGAAACTCTATATGAGGCGTGGACTAGATATGGAAAGTTATTAAGAGGATGTCCGCAACATGGTTTAGACACCTGTCAAATAGTATAAATATTCTACCAAGGATGCGACATCACTACAAGGAAAGACATAGATATAGCAGCTGGTGGTTCTATTATGAAGAAAACCGAAACTGATGCTTACAAAATTATTGATAACACTGCTTCCCACTCACATGAGTGGCACCAAGAAAAAGATATCGTTAGATCATCTAAAGCAGCTAGAGCCGATTCTAGCCATGACTTAGATTCCATTTCCGCAAAGATAGATGCTGTGGAGAGACGAATGGAAAAGATGACTAAAGATATTCAATCGATACGAATTAGTTGTGAGCAGTGTGGAGGACCACATTTGACAAAAGATTGTCTCAGTATTGAATTAACAATGGAACAAAGAGAGAATATTTCATACATAAACCAATGGCCTGGAAATAATTATCAGAATAATTATCAACCGCCAAGACCTATTTACAATCAAAACCAGAATTATAACAGAAATATTCCATATAACAACCAACAAGGTCCTAGCAATCAACAAGTATCCAATAATACTTACAATCAGCAAAGACCTAATTTTCAAAATAAACCACCACAACAAACCGATGATAAAAAGCCGAATTTAGAAGATATGATGACGAAGCTAGTTGAAACTCAAACGCAGTTTTTCACATCTCAGAAACAAACTAATGAACAAAATGCTCAAGCATTTAGAAATCAACAAGCTTCTATTCAAAATCTGGAACAAGAAGTAAGTAACCTAGCAAGGTTAATAGGTGAAAGAAAACCGGGAAGTCTACCTAGTGATACAAATTCTAACCCCCGGAATGAAACAGCTAAAGCCATTACCACAAGAAGTGGTACAACACTTAAACCACCTGAAATACCTGTAACTTCTGATGAAGCTATTCCTACTCCACAAGAACCACAACCTGATCAAGATAAGGAAAAAGAACCGGTAGTTGAAAAGGTTAATGAAGATAACATAGTTAAGGCTAAACCTTATGTTAAACCATACCAATCACCACTTCCTTATCCGAGTAAAATGAAGAAAGAGAAACTTAAAGCCGAGCAATTCAAATTCTTGGATATGTTTAAACAGATAAATGTAAATCTTCCTTTCATTGATGTAATTTTAGGAATGCCTAGATATGCTAAATTCTTGAAAGATCTAATCTCAAATAAAAAGAAAATGGAAGAACTCTCGGCTGTTACTATGAATGCTAATTGTTCAGCAGTGCTGTTGAATAAGATACCAGAAAAACTATCTGATCCAGAAAGTTTCACAATTCCATGTTTTCTGGGTAGTCTTAGTTCAATAGAAGCATTGGCAGACTTAGGTGCTAGTATAAATCTAATGTCGTATTCACTATACGCTAAACTAGACCTTGGAGAATTGAAACCAACAAGAATAAGCATACAACTAGCCGATAGATCAATAAAATATCCTAGAGGGATAATGGAGAACATGCTAGTTAAAGTTGGTACTTTAGTATTTCCAGTAGATTTTGTTGTTCTGGACATGGAAGAAGATTCTCAAGTTCCTCTCATATTAGGAAGACCATTCTTAAACACGGCTAAAGCAATGATAGACGTGTTCGGAAAGAAACTGACCCTAAGTATAGAGGATGAGAGTGTTATCTTTTCAGTTGATAGAGCAATGCAACAACCACAATCTGCAGATGATACATGTTATTATATTCAAACTATAGATGCACATGCAGAATTATTAGAAGAATTTCCAGAATTACAAGAAACAGGAGAATGTTCTATAGGAGAAGGTAATGAACCAATTGATGAAGCTGAAATGTTAGCTACACTTATAGCTAATGGATATGAACCAACAACAGAAGAAATTCAAATGCTAAAAGAAGAAGACAGATATCGATATAAATCATCGATAGAAGAACCTCCGAAATTAGAGTTAAAGCCACTTCCAAACCATTTGGAATACGCTTATTTACATGGTGAATCTGAATTACCTGTAATAATATCGTCTTCTCTTACTGAAAATGAGAAATCACAACTCATTTCTGTGTTGAAAGCTCATAAACCAGCCATTGCATGGAAGATTCATGATATTAAAGGAATAAGTCCTTCGTATTGCACACATAAAATCCTTATGGAAGAAGGTCATAAAACGTATGTGCAACGCCAACGAAGACTAAATCCAAATATGCAAGATGTAGTTAAAAAAGAGATTATTAAACTGCTAGATGCAGGTTTGATATATCCAATTTCTGATAGTCCATGGGTAAGCCCAGTTCAATGCGTGCCTAAGAAGGGTGGCATGACTGTCATTACAAATGAGAAAAATGAGCTTATTCCTACTAGGACTGTAACAGGATGGCGTGTGTGTATTGATTATAGAAAATTAAATGATGCCACCAGAAAAGATCACTTTCCCTTACCTTTCATTGATCAAATGTTGGAAAGATTAGCCGGAAATAGTTACTATTGTTTTCTAGATGGATTTTCCGGATATTTTCAAATTCCAATAGCATCCGAGGACCAAGAGAAAACCACATTCACGTGCCCTTATGGTACTTTTACTTACAAACGCATGCCATTTAGACTTTGCAACGCCCCTGCAACCTTTCAAAGGTGTATGATGGCGATTTTTCACGACATGATAGAAGAATGCATGGAAGTTTTCATGGATGACTTTTCAGTCTTCGGTGATACATTTGAATCATGTCTAGTTAATCTAGAACGAATGCTTATTAGATGCGAACAATCAAATCTAGTACTTAATTGGGAGAAATGCCATTTCATGGTTAAAGAAGGCATCGTTCTTGGACATAAAATTTCAAAAGAAGGCATCGTTCTTTTCAGATGAATGCATCAAATCTTTTAATATACTTAAAGAGAAATTCACTAATGCGCCGATCATGATAACTCCAAATTGGAATCTACCATTTGAACTAATGTGTGATGCAAGTAATTTTGCAATGGGAGCCATTTTAGGACAAAGGATTGAAAAATGATTTCAACCTATATATTATGCTAGTAAGACGTTACAAGGAGCACAAACGAACTATACAACTACTGAAAAAGAACTCCTTGCTATTGTCTTTGCTTTTGACAAATTTCGATCATATCTCGTTCTAGCAAAAACGGTGGTCTATACCGACCATTCTGCTCTTAGATACCTATTTTCAAAACAAGATGCTAAACCAAGATTAATCCGTTGGATCTTACTCTTACAAGAGTTTGATATTGAAATCCGAGATAAAAGAGGAGCAGAAAATCTCGCCGCTGATCATCTTTCTCGTCTTGAAAATCCCGAATTAGAAGTTCTAAATGAATCGACCATACAAGACAACTTTCCTGATGAATATCTATTGAAGATAGATTATAAAGAAATTCCATGGTTTGCAGACTATGCAAACTACTTAGTTTGTGGATTCCTTGAAAAAAGATTATTGTACCAAAGACGAAAGAAATTTTTCAGTGATATAAAACACTATTTCTGGGAAGATCCGCATCTGTTTAAAAGTTGTCCCGATGGAATAATACGCCGATGTGTATTTGGAGATGAAGCTAGTAAAATTTTAAACCATTGTCACACAGGACCAACAGGAGGGCATTATGGGCCTCAACTAACAGCAAGAAAAGTTTATGATGCTAGATTCTATTGGCCTACAATTTACAAAGACGCACACCTTCTTTGCAAATCCTGTGATGCTTTTCAAAGGGCCGGAAAAATAAGTCAACGTGATGAAATGCCACAAAATGTCATCCAAGTATGTGAAGTATTTGACATTTGGGGTATTGACTTTATGGGTCCATTTCCAAAATCTCATAATAATCTATATATACTCGTAGCCATTGATTATGTATCTAAATGGGCGGAAGCACAAGCTCTCCCAACTAACGATGCACAAGTTGTAGTCAACTTTTTAAAACGTCTTTTTGCAAGGTTTGGAACACCGAAAGCTTTAATAAGTGATCGGGGTACTCATTTCTGTAATAATCAACTTGAGAAAGTTCTTAAAAGATATGGAGTAACTCATAAAATCTCCACCGCATATCATCCACAAACAAGTGGACAAGTTGAAAATACAAACCGAGCTTTAAAACGTATTCTAGAGAAAACTGTAGGATCAAATCCGAAGGAATGGTCCATTAAATTGGAGGATGCACTCTGGGCTTTTAGAACAGCCTACAAAACTCCAATTGGAACCACACCTTTTAGACTTGTTTATGGAAAAGCATGTCATCTTCCAGTAGAAATTGAACACAAAGCATTTTGGGCTTTGAAGACATGTAATCTTGATTTACATGAAGCCGGACGTCTACGATTAAGTCAACTAAACGAATTAGAAGAATTAAGACATGAAGCATACGAAAATTCGTTAATCTATAAAGAAAGAACGAAGAAATGGCATGATAAAAGAATCAGAAGTTTAAAAGAATTTAAAGAAGGAGACAAAGTTCTTCTTTTTTTTTTTTTTTTTTTTTTTTTTTTTTTTTTTTTTGAAAGGCACGTTAGCTTCGCAGGTTAGTGGTTAGCACACACGCAGTCAGAGGAGGAAACCGGACCGTAACCAGAGGGCAGAGAGACCGAGGTCTCACAGGTTAAGGCGGGGAAAACCCCCTTGGCGCAAGCGAGACTCGAACCAGGGTCTCTACTCACCTAACACCCCCAGGTGTTAGACCACTGAGGCAAAGCCCCACTGAGACAAAGTTCTTCTTTTCAATTCACGATTCAAGCTATTTCCTGGAAAATTGAAATCAAGATGGTCTGGACCATTCATAGTCAAAAGAGTTTTCCCATACGGAACGATAGAATTAATAAATTCAAATGGGATTGAATTTAAAGTTAATGGTCACAGAGTTAAACATTACATACATGGTCCGATGGAAATTGACAATGAAGTTAATCATAATTTCACCACCCAAGAAAACCTTTAAAATATAAATATGTTATCAACAACATATGAAAAATCAAAACTGGAATATAGGGAGGATTCAAATTTGAGTGATGAAGAAGAATTCCTATACAAACCTCCCATTCCAAGAAACGAAGAAAAATGTGAACAAGAAATTCAAATAGAAATGAAAGAACCAAGGAAAGAACACCCGAAAAAGGTTTACAAACCAACTCGACTTACTAAAGCAGGAGACCCGGGTGAATTTATCATTTCTTGCTTACTTAATGATGGTGCTGTATATAATGGACTCGCAGATTTAGGAGCAAGTGCAAATATTATGCCTCTGTCCTTATACAAAAGATTAAGCATGGGTAAATTAAAACCAACCAAAATAGGTGTTCAATCATTTGACCAAACCATTAAACACCCGGTTGGAATAGCAAATAATTTACTTGTTAACGTGGGAAGTTTGACCTTTGTTGCAAACTTCATAGTGATTAATATGGAGGAAAACCTTGATATTCCTCTAATTCTAGGTTGCCCATTTTTAGCAACCACCGAGGCATTCATTGATGTAAGAGAAGGTAGAATAACACTTAGGGATGGTGATACATCGATCACCTTTGTGAACCGAAAGTTTAGATCTCAACAAACCAAAACTGTTAGACCAATAAAAATGCATAAGTGTGGGGAAGATGAAGAAACACTTAACGATGATCCAATCACAAAGAATGCCGTTGATGATACGAAATTAGATGAACCCATTTTTAACAGTTCAACGAAGAAACTTTATAAACGGATTCACGATGCTAAGATTAAAGGAAACTTTAAGTTATATAACCGATTAATATCCAATTTATCGTCAAAAGAAAAGGCAATGTTAGTTGAATTTGTGAAAGTTACGGAGGGAATCAACAAATGGATTGAAGTAAAAGTCAAAGATATACAAGTCGTTGATGATTCAATTGACAACGAAGTTAATCACAATTTCGACACCACAGCTAACTAAGTGTGGGGAGAATCAAGTCTTTAAAGGATAATATGTATTTCTGTTAGAGTTAGATTGTCTGTTATTGTGTAGTTCTCGAAAATGGAACCCGAATGGTCTTTCCCTAGCAGACCCTAAAGAACTAGTCTTCTCCCCCCATTCTGAATTTTTATTTTTTTTAGGTTTTTACAAAATGAAGACTGCCTGTGAACTAAACCATGGTCTAATGCTACACGCTTTGATCACTAAACGTAATAATGACACACTTCCGAGTGAAATAGTATCAGTAATCAGAGAAAGAATGGACGGAGTTAGAAAAAAATCCAGATGCGAAGATAATAAGTTACAATTTGGTAAAGGAAAATCAAAATCCGCAGCGAAAAGAAGAGCACGACACCTAGAAAGATGTCACAAATGCGGAAAATGGTCACATGGAGGTAAATGTTCAAATAATCAAACCTATTCAAATACCGAATTTGTTACTTTATGCAGAGACGGACCGTTCATATGTTTAGAAGAAAAGACACTGAATACTCGAGGTTACGCCTATGTAGCTATGGAAAACCAATTAAACCAACTATCTTATGAATGGGATAGATCATATAACTAAGAAATCTATTTCACAGGTATGTATGTACAGTTTTTATATTTTTTTTATTTTATTTTAACCTTTTGATAATAAACGCTAATTTGTTCACTATAAAGTATTAAATTGGTATTGAATAAAATTAGGTTTGGCGACCGAAATTATTGATATCATTCAAAAATTTATTACATCACTGCAAAATTTAACGTTTATTCTTAAGGTATAAATATCTTTAATCAATCAACCCAAAATATTTCAAAAATTCGTCATGAGTTAAATTAGGTCTTGGAACCGAAATTACTTTACCGAAAAAAGGGGCGCATATTTTTGATAATATTTGATTGATTAAAGTGGGATAAAAAGCCAAAAAGATTTTTAATTTTATTTTTACCATATTTTTAAAATTAATATTTAAATCTTAAATTAATATTGTAAACTTTATAAAAACAATATTTTTAAAATTGTAAATATTTGAAAAATTAATATAAGTTTGGTGTGAATTTATAATATGAATTTTTAAATTAAGTTTGGTGTGAATTTTTAATTTTTAAAATATGAATTTTAATTTTAGGCATTTCAAATTTTAAGTTTGGTGTGAATTTTTAATATTAATTTTGAATTTTATATTTAAGTTGTGTGAATTTAAAAACAAAAATTTACTTTATCTCATTAAGTTAAAAATATGATTTTTAAAATTCGTCGTAAGTTGAAGACTAGGTCGTTGAACCGAAATTACTTTACCCAAGGGAGGGACGAGAACTTTTATTATCATTATTTTTAATCTTATTGAATTAAAGTATGCCAAAAACATTAAAAAAGCCAAAAATCTTAGCTTTTAAAACAATCGCTACAAAAGGACAAATTTTAAAATTTTGTCGAAGGACGGATTAGGACATCGATCCGAAACGACCTCGTCCTAAATAACAAGGGAAACAAAATTTTAAAAATTAATTACTTAATTGTTTTAATTAATATAAGATGTAAAAAAAAAAAGCAAACTCCGCGACTCGCGGAGTTTGAAGCCTTAAACACCGCGACTCGCGGAGGGATGAAATTACAGAAAAAATATAACAGCCGAACTGATCAGTCCCAACACACCACACAAAAAATACTGAAAAAACACTGCGAAAAACCCGAAAAAAATCGAAAAAAAACCCCCAAAATCACAATTTTTAACCGTTAATCATCAAATCTTTTACTAAAATCATGTTGAGAAGGATGCTATCAAGGAATTACTCAAGAAAAATGGTAAATTTCTACACCTAAACACCATTTAATCCAAAAATTAGTGTTCTTGAGCAATTTTTTTCCCCAATTTGATTTTGATGCTTTTTAGTGTAATTAGGCTTAAATTGTTTATGTATTATGCTTGTATAACCTAGATTGATGCTATTTAACATGATTAGAAGCCTTAAACTTCAAATTTTGAGTAATCTAGGGTTTGTGTTCTTGAGCAAATTTGGGGCTTTTTGATATAAACAGGTTATGGCCGATTTTTGTCATGAATTGTTGCTAAATTAAGTAGTGTAACATGTTTAGGTAGTTAAATGATCCAAACTTTGAGCCTAAACATGATTTTGAGAATTAAAGTGGACTTTTTCAAGTCTAAAATTCATGAACTTGATTTTTGAGAGATAATGCCATTTGAAACTTGTTTAATTGCTAGTAATGATTATTTTGACATGTTATTTGAGTTGAATGCTTATGAACTTGACGAACATTTTCGTATATGCTTATTTGAAAAAGTGTAGATTTGATAAAAATGTGAAAATAAGCTTAAGTTTGATATAAAATTGATCATGTCATTGTAATTATTTTGATTGATGATTTTGCTGACACTAATGCATATTTGGATGCACAAAAATTGTGTTTGATGTGTTTTGCAGACTGAAAGGGGTGAATCTTCATCCCAAGCTCGCAATGCTCCTGCTGAGAATGCGGAACAACAGGAGGTGGATAACTACGACAAACAGGATATACCTCATCCAGTCATGACATTTTCTGATATGCACTTGGAAGATTTGCATCCGAACCTGAGATTTGACAGACTTTGGATAGATTATCCAAAGTATCAAAGGGGGTTGCATACGCTTCATTCTAAAGTTGTTGAGGTACCTAGGGTTATAGAATGGGGACCCTTAGAAGCTGTAGAATTGGCCGGGCCAATTAGGGAATTACTTGTACATAGGTATGGTAATTCTACTTTTAATGACTGGGTACATTTATTCACCATGCGTAGACCTGTATATAAAGTATGGTGTGAAGAATTGTTGTGTAGTATAGAGTTGAATGATCGGGTAGCTAGTTTAACCGATCGATCTTTTATTAGATTTTTGTTAGGCGGTTCGATGCGCCACATGTCTTTACTAGACATGGCTCAGGCTTTACGTATATATACGCCTGAGGAGTTAGCATCTGCCGATTGTAGAGGGTTGATACTAAATGGTAGAAAGATAGATGAAAATTTTGATACACACGGTGTGTGGAGTCAAATGACAAGCCATCACCGTTTCAAAGGGGGAAATTACTCTTATTTGGATATAGATAGAGCTGAATTAAGAGTAATTCATAGGTTTTTAGCTAATTCGATTACACAAAGGGGTAAGAACAAGGAAAAGGTAAATGAACAGGATTTGTTTTACCATATGTGTATTCGAGACCCACAAAGCGCTGTAAGTATACCGTATTGTGTGGGTTATTATTTATCAGCTATGGTTAGGGGGATGAGACCGCATAGCATAATAGGAGGTGGTATTTTTATTACTTTGATTGCTGAATATCTCGGTGTGGATATAAGTCGGGGGGGATTATTAGTAGAAGAACCAGAACCCCGCGATACTATAGGTTTAAATGTATACCATGGTGCGAAAGTTTTGAAGAGGTGAAATAACGCCGCAGTACAATACCATGGTAGACATCCACAGGTTGAGAGAAACCAACAGCAAGGTAATGTAGGAGGGGGAAATGAGATGCAAGAAATGCAAAGGTTTATAGCTTCACGGGAGTACGAAAATGCTAGACATAGAGCATTTGAAGATTGGCAAGTTCATCAGAACCAAATCATAGCTCATTGCCAACATATAGGTAGAAACTATATTCCTACACCAAAACCCATATTCCCTCCCTGGTCTATAGAGATGCAACCACCGTATCCTACGTATAACCCTGCCGAAGCATTCTATAGCACCTATGGTTATGCTTGGAACCCCTATTGGTACCAGTATCATCCCTAGTCTACTTAGTTTTATTTATTTTGTAATTTGTAATGTTGATACATTTAATACTTATGTTAATATTGTAATAGCTTTTATAATTTTCTAACTTTTATTCTTAGATTTTAATAATTTTTGAATGTGGGGTAATATACCAAACTTCAAAAATATGTATATATGTTTGCAGTTTATCTTATGTACACAACAGGGTAAAACAAAGCATTTTCAAAGACTGGCATTAAGTTCAGCAAAAGCAACTAATTTTGACGACAAGATGCAAAATATATGTGAAATAACAACAAGACGGAATGAACAAATGATGTGCACCATTTATCATTCAGCAAACAAACGCCAATATGTTTGGAAACTTTGGTAAAATTTAATCAATTTCACACAAATCACCCTCAATAATTTAAATTGTTACTGATTTCTTGCAAATGAGGGCATTGCAAGATCTTAAGTGTGGGAAGGGGTTAAATTCTTTCGGATTTTAAAATTTTTTACTTTATACACTTGGTTACCATTAAAAAAAAAAACTAGTAAAGCAGTAGTTGTATTAGAATCTAGTGCTCTCTGATAATAAAGAACAGCCCTAGTCTTATATACTGACTACCCAATTCTAGTAAAATTTTTAAAAAAAATTTTCAATTAAATGAACTCAAAATCATGTTTATACATATTTATGAACGATAAAACTAGGTTTTAACACCGAAATTATTGTTACCTCAAAAAGGACATAAATTGAGAAACAAACCAAAATGTTAAAATTCATTTAAAATGGAATAGATGACGATAAAAAGGAAAATAAAAGCCAAGTGTGGGAATATTTACCAAGTTATCTTAAACATATGTCACATATATCTGTAACAAATAACTGAAAATACTTTTGCTTTGGACTAAACTAAACTGTTTTACCCGATGAAAGAAAAGAAGAGATGGATCTACACGATGAATCAATTCCATCATTAAAAGGAAGTAAAGTCTTCCGAAAAAGAAACGCGCTTCTTGATTTAGGTCATGAAGTTGTCGTCCAGACCAGCTGTAGGTTGACGAAAAATCTAGAAAAGTCATCACTAAAATCAGCAGGAAATCCACGGACCTCAGCATTAAACAGGGTCGCCAAGTGGTCAGATTTATCCTAACCATGAGAAGGATTTATCTCGTACAATGGGGGGCACCGTGCAAATTAGCTGGATAAGACTAATGAATCAGATCCCCAGAAAGGATAATCTCCTTAAAAGATTAAAAAATTAGCTTTTAAGACTGATATTACTCAATCCTTGAGATTGACCTTAAAGATTGAGAATTCCCGTCTCATGGAATTCAATGATATCTAAACTCGAGCTTGAACGAGAAAATATTTTGATCAAAATTAAAACCGATTTGTTTTCTGAAAACCCATTTTCAATGCGTTCATTACCATTGAACGTAAAATCCTAGGAATTCACCTGGAATTCATTAGGTCACCTGAACCAAATCGGGTGTCAACCGTAAGAACGGTGGTTGCATAGCATGGTCGAAGACAGGACCTTGTGCCAGACCGAAAATTATAAGGGTGAGCTTTACTATTTCTCCTACAAAGGATAGTAATTGCGTCCGACACATTATAGACCATAATCAAAAGCATGTCACGGGACATTGCCTTAACAGTTGCTTGTTCATCGCTTTCCTTTACAACCGGACGGTAGTTTGCCGAAAGGTAATATACGGGACAAGTAAACTGGACGTGTTGCTTTCCAAATACAAGGTTAGCAAGTGGGTGACACAAAACCATAAGTTTTGAGCTAAAATTTTCAAATCTGAAACCCACCAAACCCACAAAAATATTTTGCAAACACCGGTAAAGGGTTATTCCGGAAAACTTATCTAGGGTAAAAACTAGATTTAATTTTCAAAAGATCAAATGTTTTCATAAAGATCCAATTTCCTTAATGGATCTAAATTTTTATAGTCATGTGGGACTGTAAACCATATCGTTACTACCATTGTTTATACCGCCATATAGAAATCACTGATGTACAAAGTGTGAAGAATAAAGAAGTGATTCTAGTATTTCAAGACGATATTGCTTGAGGACAAGCAACACACAAGTGTGAGAATATTTGATAATGCTAAAAACGAACATATATTTTATAGCATTATTTCTCAAGAAAGACAAGCTTTTAGTTGCAATTGTTCTATTTACAAGTGATATTCGTTTAAATAATAAAAGGTGAAGACAAAAGACAGATTCGACGAATTGAAGACGCAAACGACCAAAAAGCTCAAAAGTACAAAAGACAATCAAAGAGGTTCCAATTATTGATAAGAAACGTCTCGAAATTACAAGAGTACAAGATTCAAAACGCAAAGTACAAGATATTAAATTGTACGCAAGGACGTTCGAAAATCCGGAACCGGGACATGAGTCAACTCTCAACGCTCGACGCAACGGACTAAAAATTACAAGTCAACTATGCACATAAATATAATATAATATATAAATAATTCTTAAAAATTATATATATATTATATTAATATTTAAAACCGTCGGCAAGAAAGACTCCAAAAGGGACTGAGCTGTAATTTCAAACTCTGCGACTCGCGGAGTTTGAAGGCCAAAAATGCTGCGAGTCGCGGAGCCCCAAGTTTTGAAAATCCCTATAAAAGCAACCGAATTCTGAGCATTTTTAATCATCATATATCAATCTCTCCATCTATATACGTAAAATATATATTTATAATTTATATTTTAATTTTAATTATAATTCTAATAATAAGGGTATGTTAGCGAATGTTGTAAGGGTGTAAGTCGAAATTCTGTCCGTGTAACGCTACGCTATTTTTAATCATTGTAAGTTATGTTCAACCTTTTTATATTAATGTCTCGTAGCTAAGTTATTATTATGCTTATTTAATCCAAAGTAATCATGATGTTGGGCTAATTACTAAAATTGAGTAATTGGGCTTTGTACCATAATTGGGGTTTGGATAAAAGAACGACACTTGTGGAAATTAGACTATGGGCTATTAATGGGTTTTATATTAACTAAAAAATACCTTGTTAATTTAATATACAAACTTATAATTTGACGTATTTATATATAATCACATACGCTTGACTGGGTACGGTGGGCGGGATATCTATAAATACCAATAATTATTCATTTTACCGGATACGGAACTGGATTGATAGTTAATAGACTTGTTGAAACATGGGTGAATTACATTCAAGGGTAATTGGTGTAATTGTTAACAAAGTAGTAAAACCTTGGTTTACACACAGTCGGTAACCTGGTGTATTCATTAAACAAAGTATTAAAACCTTGTTACAATTCGAATCCCCAATTAGTTGGAATATTTAACTTCGGGAATAAGAATAATTTGACGAAGGCTTTCGCTCTTTATATTTATGACTGATGGACTATTATGGACAAATCCGTATGGACAAATTAAATAATCCAGGACAAAGGACAATTAACCCATGGGCATAAAACTAAAATCAACACGTCAAACATCATGATTACGGAAGTTTAAATAAGCATAATTCTTTTATTTCATATTTAATTTCCTTTATTTTATATTTAATTGCACTTCTAATTATCGCATTTTTATTGTTATTGTATTTAATTGCACTTTTAATTATCGTACTTTTTAATTATCGCAAGTTTATTTTATGCTTTAATTTAAGTCTTGTATTTATTTTTAATACTTTACATTTGGTTTAAACTGCGACTAAAGTTTTAAAATCGACAAACCGGTCATTAAACGGTAAAAACCCCCCTTTATAATAATAATAATATTACTTATATATATATTTGTATTTTTATAAAAGTAGACTAATATAGCGTTAAGCTTTGTTTAAAAAGATTCCCTGTGGAACGAACCGGACTTACTAAAAACTACACTACTGTACGATTAGGTACACTGCCTATAAGTGTTGTAGCAAGGTTTAAGTATATCCATTCTCTAAATAAATAAATATCTTGTGTAAAATTGTATCGTATTTAATAGTATTTTCTAGTAAAAATTAATAGCTATTTTATATACACCTCGCGAAACATCAGTACCGGATGCTTTAGTACTTCGAAATTTATATCATATCCGAAGGGTGTCCCGGAATGATGGGGATATTCTTATATATGCATCTTGTTAATATCGGTTACCAGGTGTTCACCATATGAATGATTTTTATCTCTATGTATGGGATGTATATTGAAATATAAAATCTTGTGGTCTATTGTTACGATTTGATATATATATATATATATATATATATATATATATATATATATATATATATATATATATATATATATATATATATATATATATAGGTTAAACCTATAACTCACCAACATTTTTGTTGACGTTTAAAGCATGTTTATTCTCAGGTGAATATTAAGAGCTTCCACTGTTGCATACTAAAATAAGGACAAGATTTGGAGTCCATGTTTGTATGATATTATGTAAAAACTACATTCAAGAAACATATGTCGATGTAATATATTTCTATTGTAAACCATTATGTAATGGTCGTGTGTAAACAGTATATTTTAGATTATCATTATTTGATAATCTACGTAATGCTTTTGAAACCTTTATTGATAAAATAAAGGTTATTGTTGTTTTAAAAATGAATGCAGTCTTTGAAAAACGTCTCATATAGAGGTCAAAACCTCGTAACGAAATCAATTAATATGGAACGTTTATAATCAATATGAACGGGACATTTCAGGGATCGAACCCGAGACCCCTCGCTCACCGCTAACACTTTGAACCAGTGGGCTGTGGCCCGTTTATCTGTTTTATTATCCCTTGAATTTATTATAACCTGTTTACCCGTTCATTCATCTTCTACAACCCATTAATCGACCAAAAAAAACTGAACGTGGATCTTAACAGATAATTTAAAGCTTGATTTAAGATATGTAATTGGAATGGAGACGATCCTAGTTCTTGAATTGAATTAACAGAAAGATAAAAAAAAATATAAATAATATACAGGCCTGCTGTATCTTCGAACAAAAAAAAAAAAAAAAATAAGCAAACTCAAATTCCACTTTCGAATTCGGATCAGTTTTAGACGAAGATTACAACACGAAATGTGTTACAAAACACTCCTAGAAACTATCTGAATCAGTAATTGATCCTAAAACATTGAACTGAATTCGAATTTAGCGATGAACAATTTCTTTGACTTTATATACCGAAGGTTTGACTCTCAAATTCCTCTTTAATTTTGCAAATTAAAATATGATAATTTACAGAAAGAATCACGAATTGATTTAGATCAGTTCTGTATTTACACATTCCATTAATTTGTTTCGAAATGAATTTATGATTAAGTGGGTTTGGTTTAAGACCGAATGAAGAAAGAAAAATAAAAATAAAACACGAATGATTAAATCCAATCGTTGAGGAAGATAACTTGATACAATTTATATGCTTAATTCCAAAGTATCACTTGATCAAACTCTTCATGTAGGGTTAAGGATTTTGACAGTAAGAATCACGGGTATACAGAGAAGCAGAAGTAAATAAAACTGATAAATAATGATATATGTTTTCATACGCGTGTATTTATATATTAGTTATCATCCGCCTTTATTTGTATTATCTGTAATTTGTATTTATCTGATTGATCATTACACTTGCATCTATATATCTGTATTTCTATATTATGTTTTATCTGATTAATTAATATATATAACAATAATAGTAATCATAATAATACTCTTGATATTTTAAATAATAATAATAATAATAATGCTAATAACTATAATTATAACAATGATTTTTCTAATGTTATTAAAAAGTAATAATTATAGTATTAATACTAGTTATAATTTTTAATCATTCTTAGAATTTATAATAAAATCTTTATTTTAATAACTATAGTCTTTTAATTATAATTATAACAATGATAATATTAATAATACTAATATTAATGTTAATACCAATAATAAAATGATATAATGATAATATTACAACTATATTTTACGTATAATTAAATTTAATATAATAGTATTTCATATTATTGATTATGTTATATAACTATTTAATATACATTTCATAATAACTTATATTGAATTTTATACATTCTACTATATTACAATATACATTCAACAATTATGCATAGTATCATATACATATTTATAATATATAATTATTACTTATATATATTTTATATATAATACATATAAATCATATATATTTATAGTTTCATTTTACCCTTTATTATTTTGTATTTTATTTTATTTTATTTTTGATTCTCATATTTAAATTATAATTTAAAATTTCGAATCATTATATATACTTACATTTATACATATTTATATACACATAAATGTTCGTGAATCGTCGAGCGAAGTTAAAGGGTAATGTATACATGAAAACAATTCAAAATTTTCGAAACTTATCTAACAAACTTTGCTTATCGTGTCGGAAACATATAAAGATTAAGTTTAAATTTGGTCAAAAATTCCCGGGTCATCACAGTACCTACCCGTTAAAGAAATTTCGTCCCGAAATTTGAGTGAGGTGGTCATGGTTAACAATAAAAATGTTTTCATGACGAATATGAGTTGATAAATAGAGTTTATTATCATTGAATAATATGGATAAAATGATTCGGTTAATCGAAGCGTATGAATGAAGTTATCACAAAAAATCGAGATGAAGAAATGGAGATTTTTCATAACTTTTGACGTAGTTGCGATTGAATTCCGGAATTCAAGGGATTTATAGAAAATATTCTAAATCGAAAAGATTTGATTCTTCGGTGAGTAAAGAAATTAAGATCTCTATAATTAAATACGGTGATCTACCTCGATTACTCTGTCTGATATTTCCATTATAAATTAAGCTTTTCCGTTCCATTATTCTCACCATTTCTATACTTTCTTTCTTAGTTCATACATCCAAAAGATTGTGAAAATGCTTAATTCAGTTCTAATTCTTGATATTTTCCTAACTATCATTTCTATCATCCTTCTTTTCAATCTTCCACCAGAAGAATCTGTTTACTTCCACTATTAACTTGGGGTGATACTATTCTTAATTCTACCGCGTCTTTATTTTGCTATTCGTATTAATATCCATGGTTTGTAACCACTGTGTTGTTATTGGGCTTTATATTTTCTCTTATATTTTAGAGTCCCTGCTTCCGTCTTTTATAATCATCGTCATTCACAGTTAATGCTTTCTTTTATTTGCTGCGATTTATACCCCCTTTTTCTTTCGGAGCTTCATGCTTTTGTTTTCTTGTCGCAAGTAATGGTCCAGAATTCATAAATATGGAGTTTCGAATGAATTTATTGTTCTAAACAAGAAAGAACGTTATAGCACAATTTGATTTGTCAAATTACCAGAATCACTGAGAATAGAACTATCAAGAATATATTTTCTTGATATGTTCAGAAGTTAATCAAAATGAAAGAGTTAAGTAACTTGACACATGATGACGTTATAATCTGTGAATCATCATGTTCCATTTAGAAACTCAGCATGACTTACTGTAATATAATCACGTTGATCAAGTGTCATTATATTATACTAACTCATGCATCAATTTCCAACACTACTTCAAAATCATTCTTACTTCTAACTCTAAGTTTTCAGAGATTTAGAAACTAAAACAATTTCTTTTATGATGTAAAACAGATAATGCGGAGAGATAACTAATATCGGACGATAATATTTATGAAGATATCTTCAGAAATATTGAGGATATTTATAATAAAAGATACGATAATATCTTAGAATATCTAAGATCATAGGAGGATGGAAACTATTGTCCGCAAGGGTTTAGAGTACGGAGCAAGATATTCGCTAAAGACTTCAGCAGGCATTGATTCATTTGGATTCTTTGAAGTCAAACTTATTCTTTGTGATTTTTCCACGGCTTCCTTCATAGTTTCGCATAATCCGCTTTTCGGTACTAAATTTTCTATTGAATGTTTCCAATATTCCACTCTTTATCATCAAACTTTTGGCCGTTTAGACCATCTACAATTTTTCTGTTTCCTCTGCATTTAATGTTACCATACCTGAATCATTGGTTATCAATCCGAGGTGGTTTCAAGAGAGTTGTGTTTTTAGATGATTAAACGCTGATGGTAATATGATGGAATATAAAAGGTTCCCTGGTAACAATAAAAGAGCATACATATAAATCACGGTGATAATAAGGTTGTTTCGAACGAAAAGTCGAAGTTGACTTGCTGGAGCTGTGACAAAATTTGCTACTTTGAAAGGAATTACCAAGTTATTTTGGGTAATAATAATACTAAAGGAATTAGCACAGATACGTGTTAAACGTTCACTCAGGTTCCAAGAGTTTTCAAGTGCATATTTATATGCATCAATCTTTTCTTTCGTAGATGAAGTACGGTCGGTTCATTCTCTCGATTGATGTGTTTTCAAGAATCATGAATGGTTTGTACGCAGATTGGAATCGTCAAGATACAAATGAGGTTTATAATGAAATCAAGTGGCAAAACTTGAAGAATTGTTTAGTTTCATATATTATAATCAATATTTTAATTCAATTTGATTATCCAATGTTCTTAGTCCATAGTCGATAGTTCACAGTAACAGTCCAATATTTCATATATAGTTTAATATATAATATTCAAATTAATTAATACGTACCGTGACTCGTGTACATGTCTCAAACTCGATCACAACTCAAATTATATATATTATTGTAGAATCAACCTCAACCCTGTATAGAGAACTCGTTCATTACTGCATATAGAGTGTCTATGGTTATTCCAAATAATGTATATAAATGAGTCGATATGATATGTCAAAACCTTGTATACGTGTCCCGATATTTAAAGTGCGTAAAATAAATAACAGAAATTAAATAACGATAAATAAAGTGCGTAAAGTACATAACAGAAATTAAATGACGGTAAATAAAATTGCAAGAATGTAAATTGCGATAATTAAATTACGATAAATAAGATGTAATCAGTTAGCTAGAAACAATTAGCTAGGAACAGTTAGCGTGGATTCTTAACAAAATTTCTCATAGTTAATTTGTTTGTTTCTAACAAATTTTATTTTGTCCAATGTTTTCTTCATTATGCCACTTGTTGAATTCTGATAAATCAAAATCCAAATATGAAATTGAATGAAAAATGATTATTCTGTGGTAAACAGTTACGTATGTCTGTGGATGTAAGTAGGATAGTAATTGACTGTTGAATCAGATTTGAAGAATGTACAGTGTAACTTATTAAAGCGAAATCTAAATATTCCTCGGGTATTACCTACCCGTTAAAATATTTTCACCATTAACAGTTTGTACAATAAAAAATTTTTTAATTACAATCTCTATGAAAACATATATACATATATATTTTCTTCAGACGTAATCATGAATTTAATGAGTCAATGTGATTTTAAACTCATCAGATTTACGGCTAGAACTAGAGTACATAATCTCTAAAACATTAGAGATTACATAATTGCCATGAAAGACGAAGATAGTTTATGTAGAACGATTCGTAGAAGGATGATTATGCTTGAGGTATAGATTGCGAGGTTGAGACGTGCGATGATGTTGTTGTTGTTGTTGGTACTGGTTATGCTGCTGGTGCCGCTGATGGTGGTACTGTTGCTGTCGGTGTTACAAGTGTTGCTGGTGCTGAGGTTGATGATGATGTTGGTGTAGTAAGTATAGCTTGTAATTCATGCACCATTCTTGTCAGGGTTTCTATCCTACCCTCTATCATTTCTATCCATCCACTCATCTGATTCGATAGATCTTGATTATCAATTCGAATTTCCCTAACTTCTTCTAATATTTCCCTTCGATTAGTATTTGGAAGTAGAGGTTGAATATTTTCTGAGATTGCAGTAATGCGACCTTCGAGGTGGAAAACTTTAGCAAGAAGGGTGAATACAGTGTTGCGCATAGGTTCACCGGTGAGTACATCGTTTTCTCCGATGTTAGGAGGTAAGTTTGGTTCGCGGTAGGGATCGCCTTCTTTGTTTCTCCATCGAGTGAGTAAGTCTCGGACCCACCCCCATCTCCTCCAGAAAGAAAAATAGCTAAACGGTGGAGACACTTTGGGTTCATTTACTTCGAAGTCTATTTCAATACGCATCTCGAAATTGCTTCCGGAACTAATGGAATCCAAGCTAGGTGTAGGATCCATCTCTTATGATCATTTAGAGGATTTTCGATATGAAATGATTTTCGGTTAACGGATAATATTCTAATTATATAGAATATCTAATATAGTACAGAAGATCCCGTAGATTACGGAGGAAATTAAGGAAACGTGTCAGATAAAGTCTACAGTAACAGATACGCTAAGATATGAATTTTGTCTATACACTATTCATGCAGTCAATGCAGTAAAACGTGTCTAGACTAAGAATAATGAGCAGGTAATTTCCTAAGGATGATAAGCAGATGATTTCCGACAAAAACGATAAGCAAAACTTTTGACGTCCAGACTCACTAATGCATCCTAACGACTATCAGTTAGACTCACTAATGCAAGACCTGGTTCGTTAAGACCACCACTCTGATACCTACTTTCATGACCCGTCATAATCCATCCGGACGAAGTCAATATCGATTATAAACGATTCACAACAGTTGATTACATCGCGAGGTACTTGACCTCTATATGATACATTTTACAAACATTGCATTCGTTTTTAAAAAAGACAAACTTTCATTACATCAAAAGTTGACGACATGCATACCATTTCATAATATATTCAAATTATAAATGACTTGATAATAATCTTGATGAACTTAACGACTCGAATGCAACGTCTTTTGAAATATCTCATGAATGACTCCAACTAGTGTCTCAAAAATGAGCAAATGTACAGCGGAAGATTTCTTTCGTACCTGAGAATAGACATGCTTTAAAGTGTCAACTAAAAGGTTGGTGAGTTCATTAGTTTATCATAAATAATCAATTCATAATTTTAATAGACCACAAGATTTCATATTTCCATTTCTCATAAACATACGTCCCATGCATAGAGACAAAAATATCATTCATATGGATTGAACACCTGGTAACCGACATTCACAATATGCATATAAGAATATCCCCATCATTTCGGGATCCTCCATCGGACATGATATAAATTTTGAAGTACTAAAGCATCCGGTACTTTGGATGGGGCTTGTTGGGCCCGATAGATCTATCTTTAGGATTCGCGTCAATTAGGGTGTCTGTTCCCTAATTCTTAGATTACCAGACTATAAAGGGGCATATTCGATTTCGATCATTCAACCATATAATGTAGTTTCGATTACTTGTGTCTATTTCGTAAAACAGTTATAAAAAGTTGCGCATGTATTCTCAGCCCAAAAATATAAAGGGTAAAAAGGCAAATGAAACTCACCTAATGTATTTTGTAGTAAAAATACATATGACGACATTGAACAAGTGTAAGGTTGGCATCGGATTCACGAACCTATATTATTTGTATATATATTAAAACGTATAATCGAAATCGAATAAATTTGTTTATTATATCTTAATTTATATATTATATAATTAATTTGTGTATATATATTCAAAATGGTTAATATTTATATAGTTAATATATCCATATTTATATACATACTTGTTTAATGTTATATTTAAAAGAATCGATAGTTTGTTATCTGTAAGTATTTATATTAATACTTTTAGTAGTTTTGATATATATAATTATGTGATATTTTAATATAGTTATAGTATATATGAAAAGTATATTTCGTGTACAAAATATTTATTTGCTTTAAAAAAATAGTTTTTGATATTAAAAATGATAATATAATCATATTACTTAATAATAATACCTATATTGTTAATAATATTATTAATGACAATAATAATAATTGTAGTTATATTTGTAATTAAGGTTATGTTAATAATAATATTAAAATCATAAAATGATACAAGTGCTAATATTGATGAAAATAATTTGTATTATGTTTGTAATAACAATATCATTCTTATTCATAGTAATAATAATAATAATCCTTATATTCTTTTATGATATTGCTTAATAATAACATTACTAATAATAATAATAATAATAATAATAATAATAATAATAATAATAATAATAATAATAATAATAATAATAATAATAATAATAATAATAATAATAATAATAATCATACTATAACACTAATAGTAACAATATCAATAACAATAACAATAATAACAATAATAATAATAATAACGATAATAATAATTTAAAAAAAATGGAGACTACCTTTAAAGAGCCATTCTAAAAACAATTGCACCAAACGGGGATCGAACCCGAGACCCCTCGCTCATCGCTAACACTTTGAACCAGTGGGCTGTGGCTCATTTATTTGTTTTATTATCCCTTGAATTTATTATAACCTGTTTACCCGTTCATTCATCTTCTACAACCCATTAATCGACCAAAAAAAACTGAACGTGGATCTTAACAGATAATTTAAAGCTTGATTTAAGATATGTAATTGGAATGGAGACGATCCTAGTTCTTGAATTGAATTAACAGAAAGATAAAAAAAAATATAAATAATATACAGGCCTGCTGTATCTTCGAACAAAAAAAAAATAAGCAAACTCAAATTCCACTTTCGAATTCGGATCAGTTTTAGACGAAGATTACAACACGAAATGTATTGCAAAACACTCCTAGAAACTATCTGAATCAGTAATTGATCCTAAAACATTGAACTAAATTCGAATTTAGCGATGAACAATTTCTTTGACTTTATATACCGAAGGTTTGACTCTCAAATTCCTCTTTGATTTTGCAAATTAAAATATGATAATTTACAGAAAGAATCACGAATTGATTTAGATCAGTTCTATATTTACACATTCCATTAATTTGTTTCAAAATGAATTTATGATTAAGTGGGTTTGGTTTAAGACCGAATGAAGAAAGAAAAAAATAAAAATAAAACACGAATGATTAAATCCAATCGCTGAGGAAGATAACTTGATACGATTTATATGATTAATTCCAAAGTATCACTTGATCAAATTCTTCGTGTAGGGTTAAGGATTTTGACAGTAAGAATCACGGGTATACAGAGAAGCAGAAGTAAATAAAACTGATAAATAATGATATATGTTTTCATACGCGTGCATTTATATATTAGTTATCATCCGCCTTTATTTGTATTATCTGTAATTTGTATTTATCTGATTGATCATTACACTTGCATCTATATATCTGTATTTCTATATTATGTTTTATCTGATCAATTAATATATATAACAATAATAGTAATCATAATAATACTCTTGATATTTTAAATAATAATAATAATAATAATGCTAATAACTATAATTATAACAATGATTTTTCTAATGTTATTAAAAAGTAATAATTATAGTATTAATACTAGTTATAATTTTTAATCATTCTTAGCATTTATAATAAAATCTTTATTTTAATAACTATAGTCTTTTAATTTTAATTATAACAATGATAATATTAATAATACTAATATTAATGTTAATACCAATAATAAAATGATATAATGATAATATTACAACTATATTTTACGTATAATTAAATTTAATATAATAGTATTTCATATTATTGATTATGTTATATAACTATTTAATATACATTTCATAATAACTTATATTGAATTTTATACATTCTACTATATTACAATATACATTCAACAATTATGCATAGTATGATATACATATTTATAATATATAATTATTACTTATATATATTTTATATATAATACATATAAATCATATATATTTATAGTTTCATTTTACCCTTTATTATTTTGTATTTTATTTTATTTTATTTTTGATTCTCATATTTAAATTATAATTTAAAATTTTGAATCATTATATATACTTACATTTATACATATTTATATACACATAAATGTTCGTGAATCGTCGAGCGAAGTTAAAGGGTAATGTATACATGAAAACAATTCAAAATTTTCGAAACTTATCTAACAAACTTTGCTTATCGTGTCGGAAACATATAAAGATTAAGTTTAAATTTGGTCAAAAATTCCCGGGTCATCACAGTACCTACCCGTTAAAGAAATTTCGTCCCGAAATTTGAGTGAGGTGGTCATGGTTAACAATAAAAATGTTTTCATGACGAATATGAGTTGATAAATAGAGTTTATTATCATTGAATAATATGGATAAAATGATTCGGTTAATCGAAGCGTATGAATGAAGTTATCACAAAAAATCGAGATGAAGAAATGGAGATTTTTCATAACTTTTGACGTAGTTGCGATTGAATTCCGGAATTCAAGGGATTTATAGAAAATCTTCTAAATCGAAAAGATTTGATTCTTCGGTGAGTAAAGAAATTAAGATCTCTATAATTAAATACGGTGATCTACCTCGATTACTCTGTCTGATATTTCCATTATAAATTAAGCTTTTCCGTTCCATTATTCTCACCATTTCTATACTTTCTTTCTTAGTTCATACATCCAAAAGATTGTGAAAATGCTTAATTCAGTTCTAATTCTTGATATTTTCCTAACTATCATTTCTATCATCCTTCTTTTCAATCTTCCACCAGAAGAATCTGTTTACTTCTACTATTAACTTGGGGTGATACTATTCTTAATTCTACCGCGTCTTTATTTTGCTATTCGTATTAATATCCATGGTTTGTAACCACTGTGTTGTTATTGGGCTTTATATTTTCTCTTATATTTTAGAGTCCCTGCTTCCGTCTTTTATAATCATCGTCATTCACAGTTAATGCTCTCTTTTATTTGCTGCGATTTATACCCCCTTTTTCTTTCGGAGCTTCATGCTTTTGTTTTCTTGTCGCAAGTAATGGTCCAGAATTCATAAATATGGAGTTTCGAATGAATTTAATGTTCTAAACAAGAAAGAACGTTATAGCACGATTTGATTTGTCAAATTACCAGAATCACTGAGAATGGAACTATCAAGAATATATTTTCTTGATATGTTCAGAAGTTAATCAAAATGAAAGAGTTAAGTAACATGACACATGATGACGTTATAATCTATGAATCATCATGTTCCATTTAGAAACTCAGCATGACTTACTGTAATATAATCACGTTGATCAAGTGTCATTATATTATACTAACTCATGCATCAATTTCCAACACTACTTCAAAATCATTCTTACTTCTAACTCTAAGTTTTCAGAGATTTAGAAACTAAAACAGTTTCTTTTATGATGTAAAACAGATAATGCGGAGAGATAATTAATATCGGACGATAATATTTATGAAGATATCTTCAGAAATATTGAGGATATTTATAATAAAAGATACGATAATATCTTAGAATATCTAAGATCAGAGGAGGATGGAAACTATTGTCCGCAAGGGTTTAGAGTAAGGAGCAAGATATTCGCTAAAGACTTCAGCAGGCATTGATTCATTTGGATTCTTTGAAGTCAAACTTATTCTTTGTGATTTGTCCACGGCTTCCTTCATAGTTTTGCATAATCCGCTTTTTGGTACTAAATTTTCTATTGAATGTTTCCAATACTCCACTCTTTATCATCAAACTTTTGGCCGTTTAGACCATCTACAATTTTTCTGTTTCCTCTGCATTTAATGTTACCATACCTGAATCATTGGTTATCATTCCGAGGTGGTTTCAAGAGAGTTGTGTTTTTAGATGATTAAACGCTGATGGTAATATGATGGAATATAAAAGGTTCCCTGGTAACAATAAAAGAGCATACATATAAATCACGGTGATAATAAGGTTGTTTCGAACGAAAAGTCGAAGTTGACTTGCTGGAGCTGTGACAAAATTTGCTACTTTGAAAGGAATTACCAAGTTATTTTGGGTAATAATAATACTAAAGAAATTAGCACAGATACGTGTTAAACGTTCACTTAGGTTCCAAGAGTTTTCAAGTGCATATTTATATGCATCAATCTTTTCTTTCGTAGATGAAGTACGGTCGGTTCATTCTCTCGATTGATGTGTTTTCAAGAATCATGAATGGTTTGTACGCAGATTGGAATCGTCAAGATACAAATGAGGTTTATAATGAAATCAAGTGGAAAAACTTGAAGAATTGTTTAGTTTCATATATTATAATCAATATTTTAATTCAATTTGATTGTCCAATGTTCTTAGTCCATAGTCGATAGTTCACAGTAACAGTCCAATATTTCATATATAGTTTAATATATAATATTCGAATTAATTAATACGTATCGTGACTCGTGTACATGTCTCAGACTCGATCACAACTCAAATTATATATATTATTGTAGAATCAACCTCAACCCTGTGTAGAGAACTCGTTCATTACTGCATATAGAGTGTCTATGGTTATTCCAAATAATGTATATAAATGCGTCGATATGATATGTCAAAACCTTGTATACGTGTCCCGATATTTAAAGTGCGTAAAATAAATAACAGAAATTAAATAACGATAAATAAAGTGCGTAAAGTAAATAACAGAAATTAAATGACGATAAATAAAATTGCAAGAATATAAATTGCGATAATTAAATTGCGATAAATAAGATGTAATCAGTTAGCTAGGAACAATTAGCTAGGAACAGTTAGCGTGGATTCTTAACAAAATTTCTCATAGTTAATTTGTTTGTTTCTAACAAATTTTATTTTGTCCAATGTTTTCTTCATTATGCCACTTGTTGAATTCTGATAAATCAAAATCCAAATATGAAATTGAATGAAAAATGATTATTCTGTGGTGAACGGTTACGTATGTTTGTGGATGTAAGTAGGATAGTAATTGACTGTTGAATCAGATTTGAAGAATGTACAGTGTAACTTATTAATGCGAAATCTAAATATTCATCGGGTATTACCTACCCGTTAAAATATTTTCACCATTAACAGTTTGTACAATAAAAAAAATTTTAATTACAATCTCTTTGAAAACATATATACATATATATTTTCTTCAGACGTAATCATGGATTTAATGAGTCAATGTGATTTTAAACTCATCAGATTTACGGCTAGAACTAGAGTACATAATCTCTAAAACATTAGAGATTACATAATTGCCATGAAGGACGAAGATAGTTTATGTAGAAGGATTCGTAGAACGATGATTATGCTTGAGGTATAGATTGCGAGGTTGAGACGTGACATGATGTTGTTGTTGTTGGTACTGGTTATGCTGCTGGTGCTGCTGATGGTGGTACTATTGCTGTCGGTGTTACAAGTGTTGCTGGTGCTGAGGTTGATGATGATGTTGGTGTAGTAAGTATAGCTTGTAATTCACGCACCATTCTTGTCAGGGTTTCTATCCTACCCTCTATCATTTCTATTCATCCACTCATCTGATTCGATAGATCTTGATTATCAATTCGAAGTTCCCTAACTTCTTCTAATATTCCCCTTCGATTAGTATTTGGAAGTAGAGGTTGAATATTTTCTGAGATTGCAGTAACGCGACCTTCGAGGTGGAAAACTTTAGCAAGAAGGGTGAATACAGTGTTGCGCATAGGTTCACCGGTGAGTACATCGTTTTCTCCGATGTTAGGAGGTAAGTTTGGTTCGCGGTAGGGCTCGCCTTCTTCGTTTCTCCATCGAGTGAGTAAGTCTCGGACCCACCCCCATCTCCT
This sequence comes from Rutidosis leptorrhynchoides, assembly GCF_046630445.1. Classification (NCBI taxonomy): domain Eukaryota; kingdom Viridiplantae; phylum Streptophyta; class Magnoliopsida; order Asterales; family Asteraceae; genus Rutidosis; species Rutidosis leptorrhynchoides. The sequence goes on from NC_092334.1 coordinate 76,317,149, forward strand.
CCAGAAAGAAAAATAGCTAAACGGTGGAGACACTTTGGGTTCATTTACTTCGAAGTCTACTTCAATACGCATCTCGAAATTGCTTTCGGAACTAATGGAATCCAAGCTAGGTGTAGGATCCATCTCTTATGATCATTTAGAGGATTTTCGATATGAAATGATTTTCGATTAACGGATAATATTCTAATTATATAGAATATCTAATATAGTACAGAAGATCCCATAGATTACGAAGGAAATTAAGGAAACGTGTCAGATAAAGTCTACAGTAACAGAAACACTAAGATATGAATTTTGTCTATACACTATTCATGCAGTCAATGCAGTAAAACGTGTCTAGACTAAGAATAATGAGCAGGTAATTTCCTAAGGATGATAAGCAGATGATTTCTGACAAAAACGATAAGCAAAACTTTTGACATGCAGACACGGTCGAAGTCCAGACTCACTAATGCATCCTAACGACTATCAGTTAGACTCACTAATGCAAGACCTAGTTCGCTAAGACCACCGCTCTGATACCAACTTTCATGACCCGTCCTAATCCATCCGGACGAAGTCCATATCGATTATAAACGATTCACAACAGTTGATTACATCGCGAGGTACTTGACCTCTATATGATACATTTTACAAACATTGCATTCGTTTTTGAAAAAGACAAACATTCATTACATCGAAAGTTGACGACATGCATACCATTTCATAATATATTCAAATTTTAAATGACTTGATAATAATCTTGATGAACTTAACGACTCAAATGCAACGTCTTTTGAAATATCTCATGAATGACTCCAAGTAGTGTCTCTAAAATGAGCAAATGTACAGCGGAAGATTTCTTTCGTACATGAGAATAGACATGCTTTAAAGTGTCAACCAAAAGGTTGGTGAGTTCATTAGTTTATCATAAATAATCAAATCATAATTTTAATAGACCACAAGATTTCATATTTCCATTTCTCATAAACATACGTCCCATGCATAGAGACAAAAATATCGTTCATATGGATTGAACACCTAGTAACCGACATTCACAATATGCATATAAGAATATCCCCATCATTCCGGGATCCTCCATCGGACATGATATAAATTTCGAAGTACTAAAGCATCTAGTACTTTGGATGGGGATTGTTGGGCCCGATAGATCTATCTTTAGGATTCGCGTCAATTAGGGTGTCTGTTCCCTAATTCTTAGATTACCAGACTATAAAGGGGCATATTCGATTTCGATCATTCAACCATATAATGTAGTTTCGATTACTTGTATCTATTTCGTAAAACAGTTATAAAAAGTTGCGCATGTATTCTCAACCCAAAAATATAAAGGGTAAAAAGGCAAATGAAACTCACCTAATGTATTTTGTAGTAAAAATACATATGACGACATTGAACAAGTGTAAGGTTGGCGTCGGATTCACGAACCTATATTATTTGTATATATATTAAAACGTATAATCAAAATCGGATAAATTTGTTTATTATATCTTAATTTATATATTATATAATTAATTTGTGTATATATATTCAAAATGGTTAATATTTATATAGTTAATATATCCATATTTATATACATACTTGTTTAATGTTATATTTAAAAGAATCGATAGTTTGTTATCTGTAAGTATTTATATTAATACTTTTAGTAGTTTTGATATATATAATTATGTGATATTTTAATATAGTTATAGTATATGTGAAAAGTATATTTCGTGTACAAAATATTTATTTGCTTTAAAAAAATAGTTTTTGATATTAAAAATGATAATATAATCATATTACTTAATAATAATACCTATATTGTTAATAATATTATTAATGACAATAATAATAATTGTAGTTATATTTGTAATTAAGGTTATGTTAATAATAATATTAAAATCATAAAATGATACAAGTGCTAATATTGATGAAAATAATTTGTATTATGTTTGTAATAACAATATCATTCTTATTCATAGTAATAATAATAATAATAATAATCCTTATATTCTTTTATGATATTGCTTAATAATAACATTACTAATAATAATAATAATAATAATAATAATAATAATAATAATAATAATAATAATGATAATAATAATAATAATAATAATAATAATAATAATAATAATAATAATAATAATAATAATCATACTATAACACTAATAGTAACAATATCAATAACAATAACAATAATAACAATAATAATAATAATAACGATAATAATAATTTAAAAAAAAAAATGGAGACTACCTTTAAAGAGCCATTCTAAAAACAATTGCACCAAACCGGGATCGAACCCGAGACCCCTCGCTCACCGCTAACACTTTGAACCAGTGGACTGTGGCCCATTTATCTGTTTTATTATCCCTTGAATTTATTATAACCTGTTTACCCGTTCATTCATCTTCTACAACCCATTAATCGACCAAAAAAAAACTGAACGTGGATCTTAACAGATAATTTAAAGCTTGATTTAAGATATGTAATTGGAATGGAGACGATCCTAGTTCTTGAATTAAATTAACAGAAAGATAAAAAAAATATAAATAATATACAGGCCTGCTGTATCTTCGAACAAAAAAAAATAAGCAAACTCAAATTCCACTTTTGAATTCGGATCAGTTTTAGACGAAGATTACAACACGAAATGTGTTGCAAAACACTCCTAGAAACTATCTGAATCAGTAATTGATCCTAAAACATTGAACTGAATTTGAATTTAGCGATGAACAATTTCTTTGACTTTATATACCGAAGGTTTGACTCTCAAATTCCTCTTTGATTTTGCAAATTAAAATATGATAATTTACAGAAAGAATCACGAATTGATTTAGATCAGTTCTGTATTTACACATTCCATTAATTTGTTTCGAAACGAATTTATGATTAAGTGGGTTTGGTTTAAGACCGAATGAAGAAAGAAAAAAAATAAAAATAAAACACGAATGATTAAATCCAATCGCTGAGGAAGATAACTTGATACGATTTATATGCTTAATTCCAAAGTATCACTTAATCAAATTCTTCGTGTAGGGTTAAGGATTTTGACAGTAAGAATCACGGGTATACAGAGAAGCAGAAGTAAATAAAACTGATAAATAATGATATATGTTTTCATACGCGTGTATTTATATATTAGTTATCATCCGCCTTTATTTGTATTATCTGTAATTTGTATTTATCTGATTGATCATTACACTTGCATCTATATATATGTATTTCTATATTATGTTTTATCTGATTAATTAATATATATTACAATAATAGTAATCATAATAATACTCTTGATATTTTAAATAATAATAATAATGCTAATAACTATAATTATAACAATGATTTTTCTAATGTTATTAAAAAGTAATAATTATAGTATTAATACTAGTTATAATTTTTAATCATTCTTAGCATTTATAATAAAATCTTTATTTTAATAACTATAGTCTTTTAATTATAATTATAACAATGATAATATTAATAATACTAATATTAATGTTAATACCAATAATAAAATGATATAATGATAATATTACAACTATATTTTACGTGTAATTAAATTTAATATAATAGTATTTCATATTATTGATTATGTTATATAACTATTTAATATACATTTCATAATAACTTATATTGAATTTTATACATTCTACTATATTACAATATACATTCAACAATTATGCATAGTATCATATACATATTTATAATATATAATTATTATTTATATATATTTTATATATAATACATATAAATCATATATATTTATAGTTTCATTTTACCCTTTATTATTTTGTATTTTATTTTATTTTATTTTTGATTCTCATATTTAAATTATAATTTAAAATTTCGAATCATTATATATACTTACATTTATACATATTTATATACACATAAATGTTCGTGAATCGTCGAGCGAAGTTAAAGGGTAATGTATACATGAAAACAATTCAAAATTTTCGAAACTTATCTAACAAACTTTGCTTATCGTGTCGGAAACATATAAAGATTAAGTTTAAATTTGGTCGAAAATTCCCGGGTCATCACATTAAACGTACTCACGTACACGGCCTTAATAACTTTTTCGGTCAGTAATTGTTTCTAACATTTTTGAGACCTATTTCTAGCTAATATCATGGTAAAACTTATTTATAAAAAAATATTTCCAAACCCTAAAGGGTGGTCTAGTTGTTGGAGTTTTGTCTTTATAAAAAATTACGTTTAAATTAATCCAATCAGAAACGGTATAAGAGCACTCGGTACCCGAACAAAATCGTCACCGTCCCCCTAAATCGACGCCGAGATCGACGGTCGGCGGGCACCGGACCGGCGTCGATTTTCAAAGTCGACGGCGCGACGATGGATTATGACCGTTTGAAGTTTGAAATTTTGAATTTATATCCGTTTGTAACGGATATATCCTTTTTTATTTTTTGTTTCTTTTTTCCATTCCATTTCCTATATATATATATATATATATATATATACACACGCTTACACATACATTTTTCATTCTTAAATCACACAAAAATGACTTTCACAAACATGATCACGTTCGAGGTTCACGGCGGAGGGTTTTTTTCCGAGGAAATGGACTGATACGATGGCGGGGGGTCGTTACCTTAGATGCGGCGGTTACCGTCCTTTACCTTTGTGAGGTGTTCGATCATTTAAGACAAAACGTTGATTGTGAGGCTTCGAAATTTGCATATTGGAATGAAAAAAAGAAGATGTTCGAGTGGCTCGAGGATAACGATACATGGGTTTGGCTACTCGGAACCGCCATCATGAAACGGTCAAATGTCGTGTTGTATACGAAGTGGATTTGGGACAATCTTCGTCGCGACAGCGAATCTGATAGCGATTGAGTGGTGTAATCTTATGAATTCGTATTTGTAATCGTACTAGTACTCGTATTTTATATTTTATGTAATCGAACTTCGTTTAATGTAATCGTATTTATATTAATATTAAGTTTTATAAAATTCAATTTAAAAAAAACAAAAAAAAACGACACTGAAATCGACACTGTGGACATCGCCAGTTTACGACCGTCAGTCAATTTCGGTGTCCCTGAAATGGACACTGAAAATGGACACCGGGGAAGACACGGACACCCTGTGCTCTAATAGCTATTATTCATCAAAGTATATAAAACGACAGGTTAAACTATGACATATACATACGTTTGACAAGCTCATAAAACAAGATAAATTAAATATATACAACGGCCTAATTTTTTATATTTCTCAAAAGGTAAAGGTATTAGGTAGCAATGCAGCATGATGCATGCTTTGATATACTCATATTCTTACTTTTTTTAACGGCAAAGAAAGAATTTGTGAAATATTATTCGTGCTCATAAAGAAAACATTATCAAAATCACAATTATTCTTAAATTATTACATATAGAAATTGAATATTGAATATTGAATATATATGCTTCTCACTTATCTTACTAAAACCTTGATTAATATAAGAATTATATTACTCTAACATTTTGATGTTAATATTTGAATTAAATCAAGTTTCAATATATCTATCCATTCGAGCTTCAGCTTCACTTACGAAGAAAAGCTCCAGCAAGTTTGTGTCAAATTATAATCTTCAAATATTATAACCGAATTGAACTTGAGTATATAGGGAGTATATGTTATCCCTAAATAAAGTTTCTGTATAAGTCCCTTTTTTAATAATTTATACGGTAAGTAAAAGTTATATTTTATTATTGGAGTTGTTTAACAATAACCTTTTAAGTTAATGTTCAAGAAATTATTTTATGCATAGTTAATTGTATATTAAAGTAGTGGATGATGAGGCGTTTATTACTATAAGTTAATAATACGAGTAAGTAATTATCAGAGAGGTCCCAACCATCTCGTCCACCGCCTCGCCCACCAACCCGCCCAGGCCCAGCTGGACGACGTTGGCAGCGCCGCGCCCAGGGTGGCGCCCAGGGTGGCGCCCAGGTTTTCGTGTTTCAGCTCGTTCGATCATAAAATAATTGAGGACGATGGATGATTGCCGTTTGACACTCCAAACGGTCATATTTTTGGCCGTTGGAGTTTAACTTTTTTTCTTCTTCTTTATTTTATTTTATTTAATCAAATCTATATATACACACATATACAATTCATATTTTATCTCAAACATATACACATTTCAACTACATATCTACATTTCTTAAACTCAAAAAATGACTTCAAATAACCAAAATTCCGATCCCGATGTTAGTGCGATATTAACGCTCATGAATGCCACTAACAATCGAGCACTCGACGCACTCGCTACACTTGATCATTTGGACGAGTTAAGCGATAATGAAGAAGTCGAACCTGTACCACGAGCACCTAGAAGATATTTATATAAATATCGTGAAGGCCGCGCAACCGCGTTATGGAATGATTATTTTTCCGACACTTGCACGTTTCTAGACGATTATTTTCGTAAACGTTATCGAATGCGCAAACCTTTGTTTCTTCGTATATGTCAAGGCATATTGAATTTTTCTCAAACTCCGATTCCCGAATATTTTACTTATTTTCATCAAAGACGTGATGCTTGTGGATTACTTGGTTTTAATATTGTTCAAAAAGTAACATCCGTCATACGTCAACTAGCGTATGCTTCTTCGGCCGATCTTTTTGATGAGTATTTGCATATGGGTGAACAAACCTCATATGATTGTTTAAACAAATTTTGCAAATGTATCGACTACTACGAGGAAGTAAGAGATGTGGGCATTCATCGACTACTACGAGATATGCTTGTCGAACATATATATAATCTTCCACCTAATTATCGTATTCGACATGATCCGACAATAAATCCAAACAATCAAGACGAGGCAGGACCTTCACACGTTAACGATGACGAAGATGAAGGCGAAGACGCATGATTTTTAAATTTTTATGTAATTTTAGATTAAAATCTATGTTTTAATTGTAATGTTTTAATTTTATGGAATGTTTTTAAATTTTAATAAAAGTTTAGTTTTATTTAAAATAAGTATTTTATTTTTCATAAATAATTAAAAAAATGGAAGGAATGAGTGTCATGGTTATGAGTGTTTAGTCCTGGGAAGGAAGTGGGAAATTCATATGGTTCATACCCTGAGTTATATAACATAAGTCTGTTGAGTGAAATTCATATCAACATATATAGTCAATGGAACCTTCAAGTTACTACTTTGGGGAGTTGAATCATGTAATGTATGTTACACAAAGAGATGAAATTGTGTTTTTTAATATCCTGAGTTATATTACATAAGTCTGTTGAGTGAAATTCATATATAGTCAATGGAACCTTCAAGTTACTACTTTGGGGAGTTGAATCATGTAATGTATGTTACACAAAGAGATGAAATTGTGTTTTTTAATATGTAGCTAACGGGGGTCGAACTCCTGACATCCCCTAAAGGAGGCAGGCCACCAACCGCTGGACCACATCACAAACTACTTGTTAATCATAGGTTTTTACAAAATAAATGTATATGAAAAGTAGAAACAAAATAGTCTATTTAAACAATATGGTTCATACCTTGCGTTATAACATAAGTCTGTTGAGTGAAATTCATATCAACATATATAGTCAATGGAACCTTCAAGTTACTACTTTGGGGAGTTGAATCATGTAATGTATGTTACACAAAGTGAAGAGCGTGAGTGTTGGTTAATCTAGATAAAAGTCTCCATGCGATAATTTCATCAAACTCATGGGGTGCAACTTATTATTATTTATGTTAAGATTATTTTAATTAGATTTATTAATTTCCGATAATCATGTAATATGTATTCAATCGTACTTAGTAACAGAATTATCATAAGACGGATTCTAAATACATTGATGTACATAATCATAATATTAACGAAATGACCAACCAGGTGCGGCGGATATGTAAATTGATGTGAACGAAATTTGATGGTTGTTCAAGAATCAGTCCATTTTCATTAGACACATGACTTGATGACCATCGTGCTTCCTTTTTCTGGATTCATTTGTCGATCGTGAACTAATCCCTCTCAGTAATCAAAATGTTTGCTAACTGTCGGTTGTATATGCGCTGGATTTTGATCGGGATATCAAATAACGGTTTTGTTTTTAATTTTTCATATACACTTATTTGGTAAAAACATGTGGTTAACAAGTATTTTGTTTAACGTTTGAGGCAACATGACTAAATGTTTAATAAAAGTGAAGGGGTTTGTTAAACATCATCAGCAACATGACTAAATGTTTAGTTGTAGTGAAGGGTTTGATGAATTGGTTATTAAAAGTACTTATTAGTTATTATTGAGAATGATATGTATGCCCTTGCATGCTTTGCAAGTGTCGTTAGTTAACAAAGGTATTTGACGGTTTGGACTCCCCCTTCAATATTTGTATACTAAGAGGACTTTCCCATGTTAAAAAAATAGTTTTGGACTTGAGCAACTATTTTGAAAAACTACTCCCGATGCAATTGACTTTATTTCATTAAAAAGTTGCAAGTTTTATTCCTATGATGTGTTTGGATGAAAGTAGCTGGAGCTGGAGCTTGTAGCTAGAGCTGGAGTTTATGAGATAGAGCTGGAGCTGGAGCTGGAGCTTATTTTTTAAGCTGGTAGCTGGAGCTTATTAATTTTTATAAGTGTTTGGTAAACTAGCTGGAACTTATTTTTCAGTTCATAAGCTCTACTTTTTTTCATAAGCTACTAAAAGTAGCTTATTTTTTCAGAGCTTATGATTTTCATAAGCTCTGCTTTTTTTCTCTACCAAATGAAGCTTATGATTTAGAGCTTATTAAAATCATAAGTTCAAGCTCCTATAATGTAACGACCCTGCTTTTTCGACTTTCTTTTGTGCTTTGTGCTTTCACGAAACTGCGTATATGTGCGTACTGAGCTAGTTTATGCTCTGTGATCTTATTTAATGATTAATTACTTTCATTAATATCTTACAACGTGCTATTAAGTGTGTAATCACTTAACTTGATCCCCGAAAGCTTTTACGACCGTTGGTGTCACTTGACGTTTGAAACAAGCTATGTATTTGGTACACGATTAACTTTGGTCATAATCGGAATATTATGACTACGTAATACTAATTGTTATTTTGTAATAACAATTACTTGGGTTTTTGGATGCTTAATTACGCTTAGTAATTTACTAGAGCACACTAGTTAGTCTTGTTGGACTTTCTACCTTGTTGGACTTTCTACCTTGTTGGACTTTAGCCCACCCTACACTAGCTAGTGGACTATTTAATTAGCACAATTAAATGAGTTAGTGACCCATATTAATGAAAGACAAATGCCCATTTATTAGAGGGAGCATACTAGCATTTTTGTTAAGCATTATCCTTAATGTTGCATGAGATCCTAACATAAGCACCAACTTTAGACAACCATTAACCAAAAAGCAAAAAGGTGTCCCCCTTGTCCTCCACCATAACCCACGGCCTAAACACCCCTCCCACCTCCTCACCACCTATAAATAGAAGTCTTATTTCACTCATTTCACACTTGATCTCATTTGCAATTTACACACACTTACTCTCTAATTCTCTCTCTAGTCTTTCTCACTCTAAAAAATGTAAGTTTTTGATTTTTTTTTTTTTCTTCTTCTTCCCTTCATCTACACGACATCATCATCATCATTTTATGGATCTAGCTTTTAGCTTTTAATCTTGTTATATCTTAAAGATTCAAACTTAAGTTTGAATCCTTCAAGAACATGGAAGATTCAAGCTTTCTAGCTTTGAATCTTCACTTATTTTGTAGATCTAAATCTTTTTAGCTTTAATCTTGTTATTTTGTTATAAAGATTCAAACTTGTGTTTGTAATCTTCATGTATCTTAAAGATCCAAGCTTTATGCTTCAAGATCTTCAAGAACACTAACGATCCAAGCTTTTTAGCTTAGGGTTTCATTACTATGTTAAAGATCTTAGCTTTTTAGCTTATGGTCTCAATACTTTCATTATTTTGTTAAAGATCTTAGCTTTCTAGCTTATGGTCTCATTAATCTTGTAAAGATCCAAGCTTTCTAGCTTAAGGTTTTCTTAATACTTGAGATCTAAGTTATTATTGTAAATCTCACTTACTTGGAACCTTTTTGTGTTTGTTGTGATGATAAAGATCAAGTCTTCATCATCACATATGATATAGATGCATGAACTTGTGTAAAATGGACAAAGGTTGAAGCTTTATTGGATTTATGCAATAAAGAGGCAATCTTGATGTTCAAAACTTGTAGAATGATAGATTTTACTCTTAGTTGTGTGTTGATGGTTGAACCTTGGTCAAAGTGATGCTAAAACATCAAAGAGTTTTACACTTGAAGCTTACAAGCATCAAGGATGAGAACCGTGATGAGCATCAAGCACCAAGAACCTCACCGGAGCACTTGTTTGTTATTTTTCGGGGTCTGATCAGACTCCTGGTGTCACACACCCCCCCCCCAAATGGACCAGGGGTAATTGTGACCAATCATATCATAACACAGTTGTATAAACGAGAACGACTCTATATGAGACTTTTTAAATAAAACCTTTGTTAATAAAACAGCGGAAGCAGTAATACATGTTTACATTATTATTAAAACGTAAAATAAATTTTTATGAACTAAAATATAATATGCGATGTGGACTCCATGCAAGCATCAAATCTATCATCACAAAGTTGCAAACAGCTAGCTCAATCATTACCTGAGACAAAACATGCTTAAAGTGTCAACCAAAAAGGTTGAGTGAAATTCACAGGTTTATAAATAATATCCAAATTTTTAGACCACAAGATTTAGTTTAAAGTTGATTGATATAGAAATATCAATCTAAAAGTGTTGCTGCATTCTGTAATATCGCTACTAAACAAGTTTACCCTATGACACCTTGTACTGTCAGTGTCGTGGAATCATTATTATGTAACCAAAGACCAACGGTCGAATGGTTAGAGACGTTACTCTCAATAGGCCTACTCACAATAATTAAGTTTGCATTTAAACGTAGCAATTGACGATATTACGGTAGGGATTTAGCATGAATCAAAGCATGACAGCATAGTTAACAATTTAGTACTTGTGTCTAAGTGTAAAACAGTTATAAAGCAAGCATGTGTCTCACCCTAAAAGTTATAAATAGTTAAGTAAACAGTAAAAGTGGGGCTATGAAAATCACCTTAGTAGCACAAAAGAGTATTCCACGAAAGAATTGAACGGAAGGACGTGACCGAGATCTCAACCTAGAGATAGAACGTATGATCAGACATTGCCTAACATACAATAGTATATAGTACTATATTGATAGTAATGGTTCACTAAAGAATTTCTATTTTCGGAAGGTTACTATTTATGGAAAGTTTCCACTTATAGTAATTTTCCAATTTTAGAAAGTTCGGGTTAATCTTTAGCAAGACGTTGTACAACTTTACTCAAACTTCGTTGCTATCAAATAAGTCAGGAATGACCAGATGTAACCGGGGGCCCATGACTCTTGACCAGAATTTAAGTCATGGCATTCGAGATCCACAAGCTTACCCATAAATGACAACCTAGACATCATTCACTTACGACCGTGAGTAGCGATGAAGTTCACATGAATTGTACAATATCTTTGATTAACCTTCACTTTAGGTTTATATGTTATTATATATGTTATATTATATTTATTAATGTATTAACAATTTGATTATCTTATATTATATACTATAAGTTATTATTATTAAATTAGTATAGTTATAAAATAAGTGTTTATTAATAATGTATTGTTATTAACTTACATTATAAGCATTATACTTTATTATATAGTATACTTAGTTATTAACCGTAAGTTATAATAATAATATTAATTTAGTATATGTAATATACTTATGTTAATCGAAAATCATACTAATATATGTTAATTCGAATATTAATTCATTAAATATTATATTTATAATTTTTATAAACTTAGTTAATTATACAATTTAGTAGGATATTTTATAAAAATAATTTTATCAAGTTTTTGTATTTATTTCCCACTTTTCTTTATATATATACTCGGTTTATATTAATCAAATTTAATTAGGTAATAAATATTAAATCGACCTAAATAAATAATTTTATATTTTTTACAGGTTCTATATTATGTAAAAATGTTATAAAAATTATTAAATCAAATTTTATATCAAAACATTATTTATTTAATGTTTTCTAATTATTTAACCATTGTAATCGGCCTATAATTAAATAAATAAGAAAAATAATTTAAAATTATTTTTTATATTTTTTTAAAGTATCTAGTGATGCTACTAATCATATAAAAATTTTATAAAAATATTTAATACACGTTTGTATTTATTTTCTATTTTCTTTATTATTTCTCTCTATTTAGAATAATGCAAAAGTAATTTCTTTTTAAATACTAATCATCCCATTTATTTAATTTTTATAATTTTCGCTTGTTTATAAAAGTATAATAATCCCAAAAAAAATTATAATTATTTTTATTACTGTTTAATAGTTTATTATGAATTTTATACTGTTTTTATGTTTAAATACTACATAATTCGTATTTAATTATAAATAATATTCCATAAATTATCAAAATTATTTTTATACATCATAATACTTATAATACTAATTATAACATTTAAAAATAATTTATAAATATTAAATTTGAATTTTTAAAGAATATACAAAAAAATAAAAGTAATTCGATAAAAAATATAGAAAATACCTCAAGTACTTTCCTAAGTTTGTGAGAGAGTTTTTCCAAAGATTTGATACAAGTTTTTATAAAATGGAAGTGGTTATTTATAGAAAAAAAAATGGTTGGTGAAAAGAAAAAATATAAATAAAATAAAGGTGCCAATTTTGACAAAAAATAAAAACATGTTAAAAATGTTTTTAATAAGTTTTTGTTTTTGAAAATATTTAGTCAAAATTCATGGGCTCATTATTTAATTTATAAAAAAAATCTCTTTTTTATAAGCTAAAAATATATATATAATGATTAAAATAACTTATCATTTAATTAATAATTATGTTTCATATAGTTTTAAATATAATACGCATTAATATTAATATTAACTAAAGTTATTTTATATAATTAGTGTAAACTTTAGTTAACAAAAAGTGTCGACTAAAAATAAATATTTGATCACTGTCAAATTTAATTATATATTACGTATGGATAACAACCCTATAGTCAAATTAGTCAATTCAGGTATGGAAATATGAGGGTTGTTATAGTACCTACCAGTTAAAAGAAATTTCGTCCCGAAATTTAGTTGTTGCCATTAATCGGTGTTGTTCGTACATAGACGATGATATTTATGTTTTATTTGGTTTTCACGTTCCCAGGTATGCTCGGGGCCTTGCGTGAATTCCAACGGATAGAATATTATTCTGTTTCAAGAATTAAAATCATACAAACCATAATTTTTACAAGTTCTTCTACGAAGTGCATTTTATTATTAATGCGGAGATCATTCAAAATGATGATGTTATACAAGTCATTTCAGTAAATTGGATATATAAAATGTGTTATGAATAATATCGAGCTCATTTAAACCTTGAGCGTTTATGCCACCACGCTAGGGTAGACAAAATAGAGAGGAGTTCATGAAAATTATAGTCGTGAAATTTGATAGAGATTGTCATTCTTTACAACAAGAATGATGAATATGAGTTGAAAATATTGTTTTATCAACATTGGGTAATATGGATAAAATGATTCGATTATAGGAAGAGTATGAATGAAGTTATCTTAAAAGTTTGAAATAAGGAAATATCAGTTTGCCTTAACTTTTGACATAATTAAAGGTGATTTCTGGAATTCAAGGGATTTAAAGGAAATCTTTATAATCTGTATAAGATTTGATTCTCCGGTAATTAAGGAAATTAAAATTACCTTGATTGTTGTGTCTAGAATTTTGCTATAAATTAGCTTCTTCTGTTTCATTATCTTCACCACTTCTATACTTTCTTTCTCGATTCATACTTCCAAAGATTGTGAAAATGCTCCATCCAGTTCTTATCCTGGATATTTTTCTGACTATCGTTTCTGTCATTCTTCTTTTTCATTTACCCCCAGAGGAATCTGTTTACTTCTACAATTACCTTGGGGTTAGAGTGTTTTTAATTCTCCCGTGTCTTTATGTTGCTATACGCATTGATATACACGGTTTGTAATTTCCGTGTTGTTATCGGGCTTTATATTTTTCCTTATATGTCAGAGCTCTATGCTCTTGTTTTTCCTTCCCGACTTCAAGTCAAGCGAATAATGGTCTAGAATTCGTAGGTATGGAGTTTCGAATGATCATAATATACAAAGCAGAAGGAAAGGTAATAGCACGATTTGATTTGTCAAATTACTAGAATTACTAAGGATAGAACTATCAAGAATATATGTTCTTGATATGTTCAGAGGTTAAGTAGAATGTAAAAGTCATGTAACATGGCAAATGATGATTATAAAGTCTATGAATCATCATCTTCTATTAAAAATTTAGCATGACTTACTGTAATATAATCACGTTGGCCTGACGTCATTATATTATACTAACTCATGCTTCAATTCCCAACACTACCTCAAATCATTCAAAATTTAAACTTGTATGTTATAGAAATATATAAACTAAAACAGTTTCCTTTATTATGTAACACAGATAGTGCGAAGTGATAAATAATTTCGGACAAGAATAGTTATGAAGGTATCTTCAGAAATATAGAGGATATTTATAACGAAAGATACGATGATATCTTAGAATTTTCTAAGATCCAATATAATGAGGAAAATTCTTCTGTAAGGATTTAGAATGCGTAAGGAGATCTTTTGTGGTTTTCATCAGAATTCGAATCATCTAGATTCTTTGATTACAGGTTTAGTCCTTGTGATTTGTCCATGGTCTCCTTCATGGTTAGCTCAATCCGTTTTTCAGTTCTAAATTTGAGCTTTTTCAATATGTCATTCTTTATCATCAAACTTTTGGCCATTAAGACCACCTATAGCTTTTGCTGCTTCGTCAGCATTCTCAAGGTTAACGAATCTGAATCATTGATTATCAATCCGAGGTGTTTTCAAGAATTTTGAATTTGAAGTGTTTAAGCGTAGGATGTAACCATCAATGGTTCTAATTTTGGTGGTTTGACGTGATAATTCATCACAAAATACGAATGAATATATATGAATTTAGTAATCTTTAGGAAGATAACACCTGCTAAAGCTTTACTTGGATTCTGATATGTCAAAATTAGAATATGTAATTGAATTTATACGAAAATGGTTGTTCTTTAGTGAACGGATACATATATCTTGTGAACGTAAGTAGTATAGTTACTGATTATTGAATCAGAATTGAAGAATGTACAATGCAACATATTAATGTGAGATATAAATATTTCTCGGGTATTACCTACCCGTTAAAATATTTTTACAATTAACAGTTTGTACAAAAGAACTTTAATTACAATCTTTATGGAGATATACGTTCATATATGTATTCTTCAAATATAATATAGATTTAATGAGTTAATATAATATTAAAATCATTTGATTTGCGGTTGGAACAAGAATAAATAATCTTCAAAACTTGAGAGATTACATAATCGTCTCGGAATATTTCTTTAATGGAGTTATGAACCAATACTTCATCGTTCATTGTTATTGATATACCTCGGTATATGATGTTGGTGCTCGTGGAATTCTTGTGAAATTCACAAGACACGAATAATGTTTTCTAAAAAGTTTCGAGTACATCGAAAATGGAAGTGTAAAATCAGACATGTATTTGAATAATACACTTGATTTATTATAAAATGGAGTTTATTGTGCTGAAGCAGTGATTAACGATCATTAAGTCATTAACGAAGGATGTACATTATAGCATATTAGTGATATGAATTAACCAAGTAGTACATACTAGTTAAGATTTACACGTAATAGCTTAGTATGAAAAGATTTATTATTGTTCCAAACCATATATATATAAAGTATACATATATAATTCTTCAAGAAGAATGAGTCAATACATCTTAACTCATTATTACTATGTAAGACCCGAGTATTTGTAGTGTATATAAGTGTAATGTACGATACTTGAAACGGGGTTTTGGTTGTATATATTTAAAAGCAAGAAAGAAGCTGAACTGGAGGTGTCGCGCGCCGCGCGGCCTGGTGGCGCGCCGCGCTATCTTTCTGCGACAGATTCCTTACTTCTTTTTAAAATAGATATTTTGAGGGCAATTGTGTAATTTCACTTTGGGGCCGAATTTAATACCCTAGATCAGTTTTGGGGAGCTTATTTACTACTCCCACAACAACCTTATCTCCTCCAATTGAATTTTAGTGAGAGAGTGAAATCCTTGAGAGAGAGAGAGCTCCATTAAAGGGTGAAAGAGGTTGAATCGGGTCTTGGTGCAAGTTACAAAGTCGCACATCTAGTCGATAGCTACGTGGTGATTGTGTTGGTAAGTTATAAAACCCAATTTCTTACTTTAATTGCTTTAAGGGTTAGGGTTTGGGCTAGTGATGAACCAAAGACCCATTTTGTTAGTATTTTGGGGATTTTGGGTGAATATGGGTTATGAAGGCTCATTGATGACTAACCTAGGGTTTGAATGTGTTAATTGGACTTTTGAGTCTTAAATTTGGTTAGTTAGTTGCTAGAACACTTTAATAATATGTAAATGGGTGTTATTGGGTATGGATGACCCAAATGGGTGTGTTGACCTTGAAATGGGTTAAATGAGTCCTTAATAACCTAAGTGGCCTAGCAAGTATGAAAACGAGTTAGCCTTGTGACCTAAATGTGTTTTAAACCCATCTTGACGAATGATTAGGGTTTTGGTGTGTGTTGACCCAAATTAGGGTTAAGGGTGCAAATGGGTTGAAATTTGCACCTTGGGTCAAAATGGCTTAGAATGGTGAAATGGTTTGGTTGACCGACTTGAGTTTATGTTTGATGATGTGTATAATATGTTAGGTACATTACTTTGAGGTCTTGCAAGCTCGGGTATCCTTTCACAAGACTTGGAGGTGAGTGGAATAATTATACACGTATGTATATGATATATTTATTTGTAAGCTATGGTGTGACCTACGGAGCCGGGAATGCCATAGGGTGTGTGTGAACGTGCTATGATGTGAACCACGGTGCTGGTAGCATCATAGTGCATGTTTGAGATGTGAACCATGGAGCCGGTAGCATCGGAGTGTGAACCACAGAGCCGGTAGCACTATAAAATGAGGTGTGAACCACGGAGCAAGTAGCACCAAAGTGTGAACCACGGAGCCGGTAGCACTATAAAAGAGTATGACTCAAATGCGTAGTGACGTGAACCACGGAGCCGGTAGCATCATAGCATTTCGTACGGTGTGAACCACGGAGCCGGTAGCACCAAGACGCGTTTATGGTTAACCATATAGTTGTTATATATATGTTGTGAGATATCGTATTATATTATTGGAGCTTATGATATTGACATTGCTAGTTGCGGTATTGGGTAGCGTATAGCTTACTTGGAGTTCGGTATGCTAATTGTTTATACTAGCGATATTACGGTGTGTGTAAGTGGGTGCAAGTAGGTATATTATATATGTATATGTATAATTATTGCATTCACTAAGCGTTGCTTACCCTCTCATTGTTTACCCTTTTTATAGGTTCGATGGTGGATAAGGGTAAGGGCATTACCTTGGACTAGAGATCCCGCTTTATTGTAGGGGACGCTTTTGGATGTGTTGACTTTTGGGAGTTTGACCGAGACGTGGGTAGTTTAATCCCAAACGCCATGATCCTAGTGTAGTTTGGTACTTAAACTTTTTGGTGGTCGAAACTCAGAAATTATATTAAACTTGTATTTCGGGTCGTGTGGGCCCTGCTTGTTAAACATCATTTTTATGTTTGAATCGTGTTAGTTTTACATATTTGAATGTGTGGTTAAAAGCGTTTCGCCTAAAAATGTCGGGAACTAGTCGATCTTTTTCGCATTTAAGGACTTTTGGGACAGACCACTTCGGCGCGCCGCGCGGCCTTCCTGGCCCGCCGCGCCAGTTGCTGGACAGTTAATTTTTTATTTATTTTGCATTTCACGCGGTTTAGTCGTGGGTTGGTTTGGGTTGTTACAAGTGGTATCGGAGCATGGTCTAAGGGATTTAGGTGACTTGAGATAGGCGCCTAGACTTAGACTTTTTGTGTGCGCGTTATGCGGGACTTGTAGGACTTTGGGTCAGATCGAAATTTGGTTAGTGCATAGGTTTATGTGAATTAATCATGCGCTGTTTGTTTGTGTTATGTGTTGCAATCATCAAGCGAGATAGACGTTGTACTAGCAAGTTAATGCGACGTGCTCGCGTAGTAATGACTAGCTACCATTATTACGGGTGTAAATCGTGTCAAACAAGCGATGCACGATGATTGTTGAGCGAGATGGGATAGTGTGGTGTATATGTACATATACGTGTTATGTCCTTGTGTTTCGCCTTTTAACCTATTCCGTTTTATAGAATGAAGATGAGAAACGGACACGACACCGATAATGGGGGCATGAGTGAGGACCCCGAGTTCACGGCCAAGGTTGAGACCATCTTTAAACGTCAAAAGGCAGAATATCTTGAGGAGATTAAGAAGATGTTTCTAGACTCGATTGACGAGAAATTAGTCAATGTAGTCAAAGAGCAAGTCAAGGCCGTCCTTCATGATGATAATGTGGGAAGACGGGACTTTTTCTACAAGAACTTCAAGGATTCTCAACCTCCCACTTTTGAGGGTGAAAGAGATCCTCTTAAAAGTGCCCGTTGGATCTCCGATATGGAGGGGGCGTTCTGTACTTGCGAATGTCCTCTCGATAAGAAGACAAGGTACGGGTCTAGCATGTTAAGGGGCGATGCTAAGTTATGGTGGGACGCGAAAATCCATCTTTATGGTGAAGTGCAATGTATGGACTTCACTTGGGACGAATTCAAAGCGGAGTTTTTCGATGAATACCGAACTTCGGCCGATCTTACAAGGCTTAAGGACGAGCTACGTTCCTTGAGGCAAGGGTCGATGGATTTGAACACTCTCAAATCCGTGTTTTTGTCCAAGACCCAATTTTGCCCGGAGTATGTCGGGAATGATAAGATGTTGAAGGAAGATTTCTATCGAACTTTGAATGATAGTTATCAAGAAAAGATTAGTATGAATGTGGTGAAAAGCTTCGATGAGTTGTTTAATATGGCTAAAGGTTTTGAAGCGCTTGTGATAAGAAAGGGTGGTTTTACTTTTGGTAAGAGGAAGTTCGAGAATTCGAGTCAATCGAACTTTTCCAATAAGAAGAGCAAGAAGGGTTCTGAGAGCGTTGGTAGTGTGAAGAAGGGTGCGTCCGGGGGTTTTGGGCCCAAATGCTATAATTGTGGGCAACATGGACACATGGCTCGTGATTGTACAAGTGCGACCTCAACACCAAAACTCACTTGCTATAATTGTGGTAAGGAGGGGCACAGGAGGATGGAATGTCCCGAATTGAATAAGGATAATGTTAAACGGTTAGAGAAGGCGGCGGGGACGGCTAGAGGTCGAAATTATTTGATGACAAACGAAGAAGCCAAACAATCTAATGAAGTCGTTTCAGGTACATTCATGGTTAACTCTAATCCGGCACGGATACTTTTTGATAGTGGTGCTAATTTGTCTTTCGTGTTTCCAAGATTTGTGCCTAAGTTAAATAAACCGCTAGTAAAGTTGAGTCGTCCGGTAGAAGTTGAAATAGCGAATGGCAATACGACGCTAGTGGTTGATGTGTGTAAAAATTGTAATGTTGTGTTTGGTGCCGAAAGTTTTGAAATTGATCTTATTCCGATGACCTTGGGTGATTTTGATATTGTTGTTGGTATGAATTGGCTCGATCGTTATAGAGCCGATATTGCATGCCATGATAAGTTTATTCGTGTGAAGACCCCTAGTGAGGGAGAGATGGTTATTCATGGTGAGAAGCGAAGGAGACCGGTGCCGATATGCACTTTTGCACGGGCACGTCGCTTTGTTGTTACCGGTGGCATGGCTTTCCTTGCTTATGTTGTCGATACTCGTAATGAGCCACCACCCATTCGTGAAATTCCGGTGGTTAATGAATTTGAAGACGTTTTTCCGGATGAGTTACCGGGTGTTCCGGCGGAAAGACAAGTTGAATTTCGCATTGAGTTGGTTCCGGGGGCTACCCCCATTGCTAAAACTCCTTATCGTTTAGCACCGACGGAAATGCAAGAGTTGTTAAATCAAATCCAAGAGTTACTCGAAAAGGGTTTTATTCGACCGAGTGCTTCGCCGTGGGGCGCTCCGGTATTGTTCGTAAAGAAGAAGGATGGTAGTATGCGGATGTGCATCGATTATCGGGAGTTGAACAAAGTGACGATCAAGAATCGTTATCCTTTGCCTAGGATTGACGATTTGTTTGACCAACTCCAAGGTGCAATGTATTTCTCTAAAATCGACCTACGGTCTGGCTATCACCAAATGCGAGTCCGTGAGGAAGACATCGAGAAAAGGCCTTTCGAACACGTTATGGGCATTTTGAATTTGTGGTGATGCCTTTTTGTCTTACGAATGCACCGGCGGCCAACCTATGTTGGACAAGTCAGTAATAGTGTTCATTGACGACATACTAGTCTACTCGAAAAGTATGAACGAACATGAACGTCATTTGCGTGAAGTATTGAAGACGTTACGAAAGGAGAAGTTGTATGCAAAGTTCTCCAAATGTGAATTTTGGCTAAGGGAAGTCCAATTCCTTGGTCATATTGTGAACAAAGACGGCGTTCAAGTGGATCCGGGGAAGATCAAGACGGTGAAGAGTTGGGGACGACCGACTACGCCTACGGAAATCCGAAGTTTTCTCGGATTGGCCGGTTATTATCGTCGGTTTATCCAAGACTTTTCTAAGATTGCTTCTCCATTGACGAAATTGACGAGGAAGAATGCTAAATTTAATTGGGAAAACGAGCAAGAAATTGCTTTTCAATTGTTAAAAGAGAAGTTGTGCCAAGCTCCGGTGTTAGTATTGCCGGAAGGTGTGGAAGATATGACGGTTTATTGTGATGCTTCTCTAAACGGGCTCGGGTGTGTTCTTATGCAAAGAGGTAAAGTCATCGCTTATGCCTCTCGACAGTTAAAGGAACACGAAATGAGATATCCGACTCATGATCTTGAGTTGGCGGCGACGGTACATGCGTTGAAAATTTGGTGCCATTACTTGTATGGTGTCAAGAGTACGATTTATTCGGATCATAAGAGTTTGAAACATCTCTTTAATCAACGAGATTTGAATTATCGTCAACGTAGGTGGATGGATGTGGTAAAAGATTATGATTGTGAAATACTTTATCATTCGGGCAAGGCGAATGTGGTCGCGGATGCGTTAAGTCGAAAGAGTTATCACCCGGCGTTACGATTGGGATTGTTACGTATGATTATTACTAACGATTTTCTTGAAAAGCTAGGTGTAATTCAAATTGAGGCTTACGTTCACAACAAGCATGAGGAGCGAATTGTGGGGCAATCGGAGTTCATTACTATGGGCTCGCGTGATTTGTTGTCTTTCCAAGGAAGGGTGTGGGTGCCTAAGATGGGTGATTATCGACAAGTGCTACTTGATGAAGCACATAAGTCAAGGTATTCCATTCACCCGGGCGCGACGAAAATGTATCTTGATTTAAGGAAAGATTATTGGTGGCCGGGCATGAAGCGTGATGTTGTAAAATATGTTGAACAATGTGTTACTTGTTTGCAAGTTAAGGCCGAGCACCAAAATCCGTATGGTAAGTTGCAACCGTTAGAAATCCTGAAATGAAAATGGGAGCACATTACCATGGATTTCATTACAAAGTTACCAAAGACGGCGAGAACCCAATTTGATACGATTTGGGTGATAGTTGATCGTTTGACGAAAAGTGCTTTGTTTCTTCCCATTAAAGAAGCGATATCGTCGGAGGCCTTGGCTAAGTTGTTTATCAAGGAAGTGGTCTCGCGACATGGGGTTCCTATATCTATTATTTCGGATTGAGATACCCGTTTTACATCCCGGTTTTGGGAAAAATTTCATGAAGATATGGGTACGCAATTAAAGCTGAGCACGGCGTATCATCCTCAAACGGACGGTCAAACCGAACGTACGAATCAAACTTTGGAAGATATGTTACGGGCGTGCATTATTGATTTCAGTGGTAGTTGGGATGAGCATTTGCCCTTGGTGGAATTCTCGTACAATAATAGTTATCACACTAGTATCGGGATGCCACCTTATGAGGTGCTATATGGGCGAAGGTGTCGAAGTCCCATTTGTTGGGGAGAAGTGGGTCAAAGGGAAATCGGGAGTACCGATTTGGTTTTGGAGATGAATAACAAGATTGATATTATTCGGGAACATTTGAAGAAGGCTCAAGATAGACAAAAGTCGTATGCCGACAAACGTAGACGGACGATCAAATTTCAAGAAGGTGACAAGGTGATGCTTAAGGTTTCGCCATGGAAGGGTATTATTCGATTTCGAAAATGGGGAAAGTTAGCTCCTCGGTTTATTGGGCCGTTCAAGGTTTTAGCTCGTGTTGGTGAAGTTGCATATCGATTGGAATTACCCGAAGAGCTTGCGGGGATCCATAATACATTTCATGTTTCCCACCTCCGTAAGTGTCTTGCGGATGATTCCTCATGGATGCCTTTAGACGAGATCGAGCTAAACAACAAGCTAGAATATGTCGAGGAACCGATTGCTATCCTTGACGAGAAGGTGAAAATCTTGAGGAATAAAGAGGTGAGAACTTTCAAGGTTCAATGGCGGTGAAGTAAAGGTTCCGAGTTCACTTGGGAGCCCGAAGAGTTCGTGTTAGTTTATCTTCCCTCGTGTCATGCGGCTTGGATTGCGAGGACGCAATCCGAATAAGTGGGGAAGAGTTGTAAGACCCGAGTATTTGTAGTGTATATAAGTGTAATGTACGATACTTGAAACGGGGTTTTGGTTGTATATATTTAAAAGCAAGAAAGAAGCTGAACTGGAGGTGTCGCGCGCCGCGCGGCCTGGTGGCGCGCCGCGCCATCTGTCTGTGACAGATTCCTTACTTCTTTTTAAAATAGATATTTTGAGGGCAATTGTGTAATTTCACTTTGGGGCCAAATTTAATACCCTAGATCAGTTTTGGGGAGCTCATTTACTACTCCCACAACAACCTTATCTCCTCCAATTGAATTTTAGTGAGAGAGTGAAATCCTTGAGAGAGAGAGAGTTTCATTAAAGGGTGAAAGAGGTTGAATCGGGTCTTGGTGCAAGTTATAAAGTCGTTCATCTAGTCGATAGCTATGTGGTGATTGTGTTGGTAAGTTATAAAACCCAATTTCTTACTTTAATTGCTTTAAGGGTTAGGGTTTGGGCTAGTGATGAACCAAAGACCCATTTTGTTAGTATTTTGGGGATTTTGGGTGAATATGGTTTATGAAGGCTCATTGATGACTAACCTAGGGTTTGAATATGTTAATTGGACTTTTGAGTCTTAAATTTGGTTAGTTAGTTGCTAGAACACTTTAATAATATGTAAATGGGTGTTATTGGATATGGATGACCCAAATGGGTGTGTTGACCTTGAAATGGGTCAAACGAGTCCTTAATGACCTAAGTGGCCTAGAAAGTATGAAAACGAGTTAGCCTTGTGACCTAAATGTGTTTTAAACCCATCTTGATGAATGATTAGGGTTTTGGTGTGTGTTGACCCAAATTAGGGTTAAGGGTGCAAATGGGTTGAAATTTGCACCTTGGGTCAAAATGGCTTAGAATGGTGAAAGGGTTTGGTTGACCGACTTGAGTTTGCGTTTGATGATGTGTATAATATGTTAGGTACATTACTTTGAGGTCTTGCAAGCTCGGGTATCCTTTCACAAGACTTGGAGGTGAGTGGAATAATTATACACGTATGTATATGGTATATTTATTTGTAAGCTATGGTGTGACCTACGGAGCCGGGAATGCCATAGGGTGTGTGTGAACGTGCTATGATGTGAACCACGGTGCTGGTAGCATCATAGTGCATGTTTGAGATGTGAACCATGGAGCCGGTAGCATCGGAGTGTGAACCACGGAGCCGGTAGCACTATAAAATGAGGTGTGAACCACGGAGCCGGTAGCACCAAAGTGTGAACCACGGAGCCGGTAGCATTATAAAAGAGTATGACTCAAATACGTAGTGACGTGAACCACGAAGCCGGTATCATCATAGCATTTCGTACGGTGTGAACCACAGAGCCGGTAGCACTAAGACGCGTTTATGGTTAACCATATAGTTGTTATATATATGTTGTGAGATATCGTATTATATTATTGGAGCTTATGATATTGACATTGCTAGTTGCGGTATTGGGTAGCGTATAGCTTACTTGGAGTTCGATATGCTAATTGTTTATACTAGCGATATTACGGTGTGTGTAAGTGGGTGCAAGTAGGTATATTATATATGTATATGTATAATTATTGCATTCACTAAGCGTTTCTTACCCTCTCGTTGTTTACCCTTTTTATAGGTTCGATGGTGGATAAGGGTAAGGGCATTACCTTGGACTAGAGATCCCGCTTTATTGTAGGGGACGCTTTTGGATGTGTTGACTTTTGGGAGTTTGACCGAGACGTGGGTAGTTTAATCCCAAACGCCATGCTCCTAGTGTAGTTTGGTACTTAAACTTTTTGGTGGTCGAAACTCATAAATTGTATTAAACTTGTATTTCGGGTCGTGTGGGCCCCGCTTGTAAAACATCATTTTTATGTTTGAATCGTGTTAGTTTTACATATTTGAATGTGTGGTTAAAAGCGTTTCGCCTAAAAATGTCGAGAACTAGTCGATCTTTTTCGCATTTAAGGACTTTTGGGACAGACCACTTCGGCGCGCCGCGCGGCCTTCCTGGCGTGCCGCGCTAGTTGCTGGACAGTTAAATTTTTTTTTATTTTGCATTTCACGCGGTTTAGTCGTGGGTTGGTTTGGGTTGTTACATACTAATATTCCTTGGTATCTATGGGGCGTATGATGTTGATATCCGAGGTACTGAGTGTGATGTTGAGGCGTGAAATGCAGATGTTGTTGTTGGTGATGCTGATGCTGTTGGTGGTGATGCTGATGGTGCTTACAATGCTTGTGGTGTTGGTGATGTTGGTGGTATTGTTGGTACTAGTGGTGCTGGTTATGTTGCTGGTGTTGCTTGTGGTACTTGGGTAGTAGGTGTGAGCATAGCTTCCAAATCGTGCACTGTTTCCTCCAGGGTTTCTACTTTTTGCTCGAGTCTATGGATTTGTTCTACCTATTCCTCTGTAAGGCTTGTCAATTCTTGATATTTAGTTCGAAGTCTTCTAACTTCTTCTAATAACCCTATCTGGTTAGAATTCGGGAGTAGAGAACGAATACTGTCTTGGGCTACATCGAGTCGACCTTCGAGGCGGAAAATCCTTGCGAAAAGAGTGAAAGTGGTATTACGAACAGGTTCGCCGGTAAGTGGATCGAGTACTCCGACGTTTGGTGGTAAGTTTGGCTCGTGATAAGGAGTACCTTCTTCATTTCTCCATAGGGTGAGTATTTCGCGAACCCATCCCCATTTTCTGAAAAAATCTCGGTAATTGATCGGTGGGTGTGCTCCCGTCACGCTATCTTCGGAGCTAGAGGAACTTGAGGAATCAGGTGAGAAATCCATATTATGTGTTTGGAATAAGGTTTGATATGAAATGGGTGTTGAATATTGAATGATATATTCGTCTCCTTGAATACGTATATATAGAAAAAGATTTCCGTAATTTACGGAGGAAATTTAGGAAAAGTGTTAGACAAAGTCTATTGGGATAGATATGATAAGATATGATTTGTCTATACTCCATTTATGCAATAATTGCAGTATGACGTGTCTAGATTAAAAATGATAAGTATGTAATCAGGTAATGATTAAAGACTTTCAATTCGTAATGGCCTATTCAGGTCTAGGGCTTGAGCTATAGGATCCTTTAAATTGGTAATCCAAACCCTTCCATTCTAGAGTTTCGTAGACGCCATCCGTCAAGAAAATTCAATGATCAAAAATAACGAGAAAACAAAGATTTAAAAGTAACGAATATGAGTAGTGATGACATTATAATATCTTTGAGATTCTCGATAACTCAATGACATTTTCCGATTCGCAAACCGATGCATAAAGGCATAAAGCATATAGGTACGTGGTATAACAAGGAGGTTATATACGTTTGAGTATGAATAGTAACAAATATTGGAGTTTCAAAAATCATGGATAATATTTCATGTAATACATATATAATAAACAAAACCATGATAGATGACATAGGAATGTCGAGATCGGTGTCGCATTTAAATGTGGTGGCGGAATTGAATAGCACTTAGGAGAATGAGCAGAGTTCTTAGATTGGCTTGGCATTCTAAGATAAGTAAAGTTTCTAAAGTATAGTGTAGCATTTAACAGTTAAAGGCAACAATTAAAGGCACTATAGTCAAAGAAAGTTGTAGTCCTACATTGCTAAGGTACCTAATTGTATAAGGCACACTTAAAATGCAATCCTGGTTCTCTACAATAGCCTGCTCTGATACCAATCTGTCACACTCCCCAAAATGGACCAGGGGTAATTGTGACCAATCATATCATAACACAGTTGTATAAACGAGAACGACTCTATATGAGACTTTTTAAATAAAACCTTTGTTAATAAAACAGCGGAAGCAGTAATACATGTTTACATTATTATTAAAACGTAAATTAAATTTTTATGAACTAAAATATAATATGCGATGTGGACTCCATGCAAGCATCAAATCTATCATCACAAAGTTGCAAACAGCTAGCTCAATCATCACCTGAGACAAAACATGCTTAAAGTGTCAACCAAAAAGGTTGAGTGAAATTCACAGGTTTATAAATAATATCCAAAGTTTTAGACCACAAGATTTAGTTTAAAGTTGATTGATATAGAAATATCAATCTAAAAGTGTTGCTGCATTTTGTAATATCGCTACTAAATAAGTTTACCCTATGACACCTTGTACTGTCAGTGTCGTGGAATCATTATTATGTAACCAATGACCAACGGTCGAATGGTTAGAGACGTTACTCTCAATAGGTCTACTCACAATAATTAAGTTTGCATTTAAACGTAGCAATTGACGATATTACGGTAGGGATTTAGCATGAATCAAAGCATGACATCATAGTTAACAATTTAGTACTTGTGTCTAAGTGTAAAACAGTTATAAAGCAAGCATGTGTCTCACCCTAAAAGTTATAAATAGTTAAGTAAACAGTAAAAGTGGGGCTATGAAAATCACCTTAGTAGCACAAAAGAGTATTCTACGAAAGAATTGAACGGAAGGACGTGACCGAGATCTCAACCTAGAGATAGAACGTATGATCAGACATTGCCTAACAGACAATAGTATATAGTACTATATTGATATTAATGGTTCACTAAAGAATTTCCATTTTCGGAAGGTTACTATTTATGGAAAGTTTCCACTTATAGTAATTTTCCAATTTTAGAAAGTTCGGGTTAATCTTTAGCAAGACGTTGTACAACTTTACTCAAACTTCGTTGCTATCAAATAAGTCAGGAATGACCAGATGTAACCGGGGGCCCAGGACTCTTGACCAGAATCTAAGTCATGCCATTCGAGATCCACAAGCTTACCCATAAATGGAAACCTAGACATCATTCACTTACGACCGTGAGTAGTGATGAAGTTCACATGAATTGTACATTATCTTTGATTAACCTTCACTTTAGGTTTATATGTTATTATATATGTTATATTATATTTATTAATGTATTAACAATTTGATTATCTTATATTATATACTATAAGTTATTATTATTAAATTAGTATAGTTATAAAATAAGTGTTTATTAATAATGTATTGTTATTAACTTACATTATAAGCATTATACTTTATTATATAGTATACTTAGTTATTAACAGTAAGTTATAATAATAATATTAATTTAGTATATGTAATATACTTATGTTAATCGAAAATCATACTAATATATGTTAATTCGAATATTAATTCATTAAATATTATATTTATAATTTTTATAAACTTAGTTAATTATACAATTCAGTAGGATATTTTATAAAAATAATTTTATCAAGTTTTTGTATTTATTTCCCACTTTTCATTATATATATACTCGGTTTATATTAATCAAATTTAATTAGGTAATAAATATTAAATTGACCTAAATAAATAATTTTATATTTTTTACAGGTTCTATATTATGAAAAAATGTTATAAAAATTATTAAATCAAATTTTATATCAAAATATTATTTATTTAATGTTTTCTAATTATTTAACCATTGTAATCGGCCTATAATTAAATAAATAGGAAAAATAATTTAAAATTAATTTTTATATATTTTTTAAAGTATCTAGTGATGTTAATAATCATATAAAAATTTTATAAAAATATTTAATACACATTTGTATTTATTTTGTATTTTCTTTATTATTTCTCTCGGTTTAGAATGATGCAAAAGTAAATTCTTTTTAAATACTAATTTTCTCATTTATTTAATTTTTATAATTTTTGCTTGTTTATAAAAGTATAATAATCTCAAAAAAAAATTAATTATTTTTATTACTATTTAATATTTTATTACGAATTTTATATTGTTTTTATGTTTAAATACTACATAATTTGTATTTAATTATAAATAATATTCCATAAATTATCAAAATTATTTTTATACATCATAATACTTATAATACTAATTATAACATGTAAAAATAATTTATATATATTAAATTCGAATTTTTAAAGAATATACAAAAAAATAAAAGTAATTTGATAAAAAATATAGAAAATAACTCAAGTACTTTCCCAAGTTTGTGAGAGAGTTTTTCCAAAGATTTGATACAAGTTTTTATGAAATGGAAGTGGGTATTTATAGGAAAAAAATGGTTGGTGAAAAGAAAAAATATAAATAAAATAAATGAGCCAATTTTGACAAAAAAATAAAAACATGTTAAAAATGTTTTTAATAAGTTTTTGTTTTTGAAAATATTTAATCAAAATTCATGGGCTCATTATTTAATTTATAAAAAAAATCTCTTTTTTTTATAAGCTAAATATATATATATATATATATATATATATATATATATATATATATATATATATATATATATATATATATATATATATATATATATATATATATAATGATTAAAATAACTTATCATTTAATTAATAATTATGTTTCATATAGTTTTAAATATAATACGCATTAATATTAATATTAACTAAAGTTATTTTATATAATTAGTGTAAACTTTAGTTAACAAAAAGTGTCGACTAAAAATAAATATTTGATCAATGTCAAATTTAATTATATATTACGTATGGATAACAACCCTATAGTCAAATTAGTCAATTCAGGTATGGAAATATGAGGGTTGTTATACCTGGACTTCTGTAAAATTAATTTTTAGATAGTTCGTTTCGAGTAGATGACTTTTTGTTTAGGCCTCGACTTAATCCGATATACGGTTTAGGATTTATGGCCTTTCGAAAGTCACTACGCCCTTGTAACGTTGTGCTGAAATTTCTGACCTACTCGCACTAAAACCGTCGCCACAATCAAAGGAAGACGAGTTAGGTTCTGAAAATTGGTCAGCGGTTAGAAGACTCACATACGGATCCATAGCCACTGACTACATGTCTTTTCGATTTGTATAGAGGTCGTAACAGCTGTCCGAAGTTAGCCTTTTGTTTCGATCTCTATTCTTGTTCAACTTACCTTAGTGTTGATGAATGATGATGATAATGATGATGTCAATGATGACACTTAAACTTAATTTATTCACTTTTAACCTTTTGGGACAACATACTGACCTAGTGACCTTTGACTTAGGTTGACGACCTTTCGGACCGACTTACTACCTGCATACGTTTCGTATCGACTTTTACTGCTTATTCAGTGTGAGTTATAGCTTCCCTTTTTACTTATACTATTTTTGGGACTGAGAATACATGCGCTTTTTATGGTTTACTTACTTGACACGAGTATTAAACTTTACATATGTGTGGGTTATATAACGACATAAAGATTCCCCTTAGCACGGTAACGTTTAATCATTGGTTTTGAACCGGTGAACGTGAATATTAGATATGGATCCATAGGGTTTGATATCCCCACTCGGGCTAGTCGCGCTAGCATTTAATGGGTGTTTGATACTTCGAGTACATACGCACTAGCCAAGTGTACTTTTAGGGGGTATTACTATTAAGTTAAGTTAGTTACCGGGTGCCCACGATTAAGCATATATTTTTCATACTGATTTAAACTGCTGGTTGAAGCACTGAAATCTCGTGGTCTACATTACTTTACTGATTACAAACTATAGCTCACCAACATTCGTGTTGACTTTTAAAGCGTGTATTTCTCAGGTGCTTAGACGTTGTTGCTTCCGCTGTTAGACTTGCTGTCTTGGTGTTATGGACTTGCTGTTATGGACCTGCTGTGTTAGATTTCCGCTGCATTACTTAGAGATGTCTCAATCATGAAACTTTTATCTTGCATTCCTAACTTATGTTATTTTCAAATAATGGCTTTGTAACGACCTTTGGGTCACATACTTATGTTAACGCTTCTAGTAAGCATGTTATCTTTTGTAAACGCTATCTTTTTATGAATGCAAAACTGGTTTTCAAAAAGCATGTAGTGTATGACCGTGTAAAGATCCTGTTGTTGACGAATCGTACACGATGTTTTTGTACGGGGCGTCACATTTGGTATCAGAGCATTTGTAGTAGGGAATTAGGTTGCATTAGTGCGTCTTGACCGAGTCAACTAGGATTCACTAATAGGACTAATCTACAACTTACTCATTTACTTGTTTCTGCGAAACCTGCTGCATACTATTGTGTTATATTACTGCATGTTACTGCTTACTACTACTGCATGCCACTGCTTACTTCTACTACTGTATGAACTTGCTGCATGCTACCGTTTCCTTTTACTGCTATGTAAACTCGCTGTATGATTTTGCTTATTCTCGCTACTGCATGCTACTATCTGCTTTTAGCATGTTACTTCGACATGATACTGTTACTATTGCCATGCTACGTACTGCTGTAGACGATCTAGGCTGCTATAGTTGTTATGCCTGATTACGCTCTTGCTACATGTATGCTATTCGCTGTACCGACTTGGAGAACTTATTCTTCCCAGTTCAGATGTTTTTCTGAACTACTTTTCCACTCGTCTAACCCTAAGAACTAGTAATGTAATCCACCTGTTACTACCGATCCACCGTTCCAGAGATCGAAACATTACTTCACGCAATCTAGAAGGAGTACCCCTCGGATTACACGCCCGTTAAAGTTAATCCTCAGAGGAGGAAATATGCGAGGACTTGTCGGAGTAACCGCACCTCGAGCTCACCCTAATTAGCCACGTACGACGTATGAACATTAGAAGGTTGTTCAGTTTCCGCAAGCTGACTTGTATCCCGTACGCTTTCATGACTGTCACTTATCTCTTTCATTCTTCACCACTACTCGACAATCTAACGATACTTCTGGACTTAGGTCCCTAACACTCTTAGGCATTGGAGAAGTCGGGAGGATATCTCCTTTCACAAGGTCAGAGTGCCTTCCACTGATGCCCAGCCATACCCAAAGACTTGGGAGTCGCCTCAAGAACATATCGTATTACTACTTGTTACACGTACAACTCGACACGAGACCCAGATTGAATTTCTAGAAAGGAACCTAACGATGTTACCCGAACCCGAACATTTTGAAGAAATTTCGGGACATTTAGGCATTGATGCATGACCTACGGAACCTACGCACCCACACCGAGGAGCCGTGAGATTAATTTCGTAAATTTTTTTTGAGATAGCATAGATAAAGCACCGTTAGATGAAATTGTAGAACTTGGAGTGATCATGTTACATTGACCATATGGAGTGATATTGGAATGAACGTACGATTTAGTACAATATAATGACGCCAGGCCAGTGTGATTATATTGAAGTAAATCATGCAGAAGTCTCAATGCTACTATATAAGGAATATGAAGTGATTCAAAGGAAATTTTGGTAGGAACCACTTGAGTATACGCATTATGGTCTGTTAGAGGAAACCACTTGGCCTAGATACTGTACAAGATGGGCCTTGATTGCAGAATTGATAACTCAAAAATTTGTTATAGATATAGACATCCAGGAAACTTAAGGAAAAAGTTCCCAAATAGGAAAAACTTTGGACTTACTTGCGGTAGAGCAATCATTATGGAGACTCGCATGGATCCTGATTATAGTTAGGGGATGATTCGTCACAACGTTTTATTTTCTCGAGGTTGTTTATTACTAGAGCGATAGAAACCTTATATCTAAGGACCTTAGTGTTATGACTAATAAGCCATCAACAACCATGAGGGTTAAGTATTCTATAGGACAAGCAAATGGTAAGCTGGCAGAAATAGAGGAATAATTTAAGGCAGTACCTTAAAATTAACAGATGGGTCATTTAGAGATGACCTCATGTCAACAAAACTTGGAAGTTTTAAAGTAGTGGTTGGAAAGGATTAGTTACCTACGCACAAGCTGATGTTATTTGAGAAGTTTGATAGAATTTTCCACGGTAGTATAATAAGATTTAGTTGGAATGAACCTTAAGATTAACCTAACACCCATCAATTTGAGAAGCTTGATGTAATAGTTGGAATGGACTTTAGGATTAACCTAATACTCATCAAGTTAGGAAGCTTTGATGAAATATTTGGAACGGATTGGCTTTCAAGGATGAAAGTGAAAGTTATTTATAGTGAGAAGATTATTCATATACCTTGCGAGAATGGCAAACCATTAATATTTACGAGGAGAGAAGTAGCCGAAGCTAAACCTTATTAGTTGCATGAAGGCACAAAAGGTCAAAGCCGAATACCAAAAGCCACCTGGGTTACTTCAACAGCCCGAAATCCCACAATGGAAATGGGAATGAATAACAATGGATTTCATCACGAATCTACCGAAAATGGTAGGCGGTTAGGACACTATCTGGGTTATTATTGACCATCTCACCAAATCTGCTTACTTTCTAGCAATGAATGGAACCGATACAATGGATAAACTTTCACAACGATACATAAAGGAAATTGTATCCCGTCACTTCAGCGATTCAAATTCTATATTAAGGACTACCCAAGAATCTTATTTGATACTCATACTTACGCGACTCTGAATCCTAACTTATTCCGAGAGATTTCTTATTTGATAATAATCACACCATCATCCTTCTTACTTCGATATTAGTCATACCAATTCAAAATTTTTCAAAATCAATGGGTAGTTAATTCCCATCCTCATACTTTCCCTTTCGTATCTCACTTATAAGCAACAACTTTACACTTAAGCATTTTTGGTCGAAGGACTTATGCCCTACTAATAGTCATCAACCACATTTAAATTCAACAGTTTTCATTACCTCGTAACATTTTTGCTCACATATCACCCGAAAAATTTCAAAAATCTTTTACTCATGAATCTTTTTTCAACTTGTAACCTCCGAAATATAAAAATTTTGTTTGCCAAAATTTTACTGTACGATCCTCTCAAAGCTTTATAAAAGTAAATTCATTTTATTTGTCATTCGTACAAATTTTTGAAATCGTATATACTATATAAAATAAAGCAAATGATTACTTATTTTTGACACATACATATGAAATTTTACTTTCACTTTGACAAACCAAATCTTTTATTCAAAAGATATTTTACTTTGAATGGTACATGTTGTACATAACTCTAGTTTACTAAGAACTTCGTTTCTTTTCTTATATTGTCACCTTAAAAATTTCTATAAAATTTTCGTTGCTTATTATCTAAAATTTTTCGTTGCTTATTCGTATCCAAATCATCATGAAGACTTGACCGTAGAAATCGAGAGATTCATGCGTGTGTGTATGTGTTGAAGGCACTACCGCCTCGTCATGCAGAGCCTTCGGGCATCCACTAACACTTAAACCATTCAAAATTATTGCGTTACCCTAAGGATCTTATTCGCCACACCTGTTGGAACGATGCTCTTTCTTACATAACTCTAAGTCCTGACTTATTCCAGGGGATTCTCATTTAGTGATACTAAAACCATCAGTATTCCGACTTTAGTATTAATCATAACCTGTTTGACATTTTGCAAAGTCAAGAAGCGATTAACTTCTCATCCTCATGTTCTATCATTCATACCTCACTTTTTAGCAATGGCTTCACACGTGAACATTTTTGGCCCAAAGACTTATGTCATGATAATTATCAAAACTACATTTAATTCATTAGTTTTCATTACTTAGTAACATGTCACTCAAAAATTCAAGAATTTTTCACTCGATCTTTTTCAACTCGTAACCTCTGAAATACGAAAAACTATGTTTATCAAAAATTTTACACGTTGTTTATTTGTGCGGTCTTCACGAGATTTATGGACAAATTAAAATAATAAAATTTTTCTGTCACTTATGCGATTCATAAAATCATATATGTATGTATATAATTAAGTTAACAAGTTTACCTTTACTTATTATGGTTGGTACATACTAAGTGATACCTTCAAATTCTTTAAAAATCGCTCATTTGATGAGTTTTTTTAACTTAAGACAAATGGTTTTGTGCAAAATAGTACACGTTGTACATACTTCTAAATTTACTAAGAACTTCGTTCCGTTTATGTTGACTCATCAAATGTTTAAAGGTTTTTCAAAACTTCCTTGGTTGATTTTACTAAAGGTTTTCGTATTAGACTACACCATATATGGATCACACTTCTTCTCGCCCTCCGTTAGGGATGAAACTTACTATTAAGATCTTTATTAAAAACTCTTGAGCCACTTTGGATGGTAGTTTTATAAAATTTGTTAAGAAGTCTTTACGCTCATGAAATGTTCCCCTTAAGGTTAGACTTGGCAAAAACGTGGGCCGATAAATCAATTTTCCGAGATACACTCAGTGGTCACCCCATTGTAGGAAAGGCACTAGGCGGGTTTCTACTCTCAATATTTCACGGCTAATCGCAACACTCTCGTAAACATCACCTCTATGAATCAGTATGTTGAGATACAAGAATCATTTTTGAAATTCTTTTCACTCGGAGAAAACCATTCTTTAGGACCAAGAGTTCACGTATCTTCTCATCCGCGCATCCCCTTAAGTATAAGGATAAATTCAGAACGAACCGCTCAAAGAGTTCACTCTCGTTCAAAGATCACACTTTTTGTGCGATTTTCTTTCAGAAATGTAATATAAGATACTTTAAGAATCTATGAACCTTGTTATCCTCTTGGAAGGGGACTGCTTAAAACATTTACGACACTGATGTGGATACTCTACATATTTCTTCCTTCGTTGATTGCAACTATATGTTGTTCTAGTTAATGTTAACCCTAACTTCAACATGTAACTGAAAGGATAAAGTTACGTTATGGAACTGTGCTTCCATTCCATCCAAGGATAAGTTCACATGCAGAATGTTAAACTGGGTGATATCCTTCATTGTTCGTTCAGACCGTCCTGAAGACGCTATAAATAGTTATGGCTTGCATTGTATGTAAGTCTGATTAGTCACTTTCAACTAAAAATTTCAATTCATTTATTCAAATGAAACGTTTCTTAAATATCGGGTTCTTTATGCCTATGATCTCCATCCGAAATCAAGGGATTAGTAAAATCCGTGGCTAACACTATCCAGACATCAAATCGCATGGTTATGATCACTATGTTTTCCATACTACCTGTCAGCTTTGTATTGCGACATAAGCGCTCAATGTTTTAGATGAGTTTGGTAACATTCATGATG
Source organism: Rutidosis leptorrhynchoides (assembly GCF_046630445.1). Taxonomy (NCBI): domain Eukaryota; kingdom Viridiplantae; phylum Streptophyta; class Magnoliopsida; order Asterales; family Asteraceae; genus Rutidosis; species Rutidosis leptorrhynchoides. Next base: position 76,352,945 of record NC_092334.1, read on the forward strand.
CATTTCATGCACCCGGCTCACTGAAGATGCTTTTAAGACTAAAAACATCATCTTTCCTTTTGTGGCTGTATATTCAGATGACATACTCATGTTAACCAGAAATGGAATCAATTTGTTGATCTCTTAGGACAAGAGACTTAATTAACGGCACATACCTATTCTTACGCCCAAGTACCTTTCAAGGTAAATAACTCACTTCTGAGCCCACGAGTCTCACAGAACTTTGATACGATCCTTCTTATTCAAAAACGGTACCATTGTTGGTCACTAAATAAAATTTCGGGACGAAATTTTCTTTAACAGGTGGGTATTGTAACGACCCGACTTTTTCAACTTGCCTTTGTGCTTTGTGCTTTCAAGAAACTGTATATATGTGCGTACTGAGCTAGTTTATGCTCTGGGATCTTATTTAATGATTAATTACTTTCATTAATATCTTACAATGTGCTATTAAGTGTGTAATCACTTAACTTGATCCCCGAAAGCTTTTACGACCGTTGGTGTCACTTGACGTTTGAAACGAGCTATGTACTTGGTACACGATTAACTTTGGTCATAATCAGAATATTATGACTACGTAATACTAATTGTTATTTTGTAATAACAATTACTTGGGTTTTTGGATGCTTAATTACGCTTAGTAATTTACTAGAGCACACTAGTTAGTCTTGTTGGACTTTCTACATTGTTGGACTTTAGCCCACCCTACACTAGCTAGTGGACTATTTAATTAGCCCAATTAAATGAGTTAGTGACCAATATTAATGAAAGACAAATGCCCATTTATTAGAGGGAACATACTAGCATTTTTGTTAAGCATTATCCTTAATGTTGCATGAGATCCTAACATAAGCACCAACTTTAGACAACCATTAACCAAAAAGCAAAAAGGTGTCCCCCTTGTCCCCAACCATAACCCACGGCCTAAACACCCCTCCCGCCTTCTCACCACCTATAAATACAAGTCTTATTTCACTCATTTCACACTTAATCTCATTTGCAATTTACACACACTTACTCTCTAATTCTCTCTCTAGTCTCTCTCACTCTAAAAAGTGTAAGTTTTTGATTTTTTTTCTTCTTCTTCTTCCCTTCATCTACACGACATCATCATCATCATTTTATGGATCTAGCTTTTAGCTTTTGATCTTGTTATATCTTAAAGATTCAAACTTGGATTTGAATCCTTTAAGAACATGGAAGATTCAAGCTTTCTAGCTTTGAATCTTCACTTATTTTATAGATCTAAATCTTTTTAGCTTTAATCTTGTTATTTTGTTATAAAGATTCAAACTTGTGTTTGTAATCTTCATGTATCTTAAATATCCAAGCTTTATGCTTCAAGAGCTTCAAGAACACTAACGATCCAAGCTTTTTAGCTTAGGGTTTCATTATTATGTTAAAGATCTTAGCTTTTTAGCTTATGATCTCATTACTTTCATTATTTTGTTAAAGATCTTAGCTTTCTAGCTTATGGTCTCATTAATCTTGTAAAGATCCAAGCTTTCTAGCTTAGGGTTTTCTTAATACTTGAGATCTAAGTTATTATTGTAGATCTCACTTACTTGGAACCTTTTTGTGTTTGTTGTGATGATAAAGATCAAGTCTTCATCATCACATATGATATAGATGCATGAACTTGTGTAAAATGGACAAATGTTGAAGCTTTATTGGATTTATGCAATAAAGAGGCAATCTTGATGTTCAAAACTTGTAGAATGATAGATTTTACTCTTAGTTGTGTGTTTATGGTTGAACCTTGGTCAAAGTGATGCTAAAACATCAAAGAGTTGTACACTTGAAGCTTACAAGCATCAAGGATGAGAACCGTGATGAGCATCAAGCACCAAGAACCTCACCGGAGCACTTGTTTGCTGTTTTTTGGGGTCTGATCAGACTCCTGGGCTTCTGGAAAATTAATTTTCAGATAGTTCGTTTCGAGTAGATGACTTTTCGTTTAGGTCTCGACTTAATCCAATATACGGTTTAGGATTTATGGCCTTCCGAAAGTCACTATGCTCTTGTAACGTTGTGCTGAAATTTCTGACCTACTCGCACTAAAACCATCGTCACGGTCAAATGAAGACGAGTTAGGTTCTGAAAATTAGTCAGCGGTTAGAGGACTCACATACGGAGCCATAGCCACTGACTACGCGTCTTTTCGATTTTTATAGAGGTCGTAACAGCTGTTCGAAGTCAGACTTTTGTTTCGATCTCTATTCTTGTTAAGCTTACCTTAGTGTTGATGAATGATGATGATAATGATGATGTCGATGATGACACTTAAACTTAATTCATTCACTTTTAACCTTTTGGGTTAATTCATTCACTTTTAACCTTTTGGGACAACATACTGACCTAGTGACCTTTGACTTAGGTTGACGACCTTTCGGACCGACTTACTACCTGCATACGTTTCGTATCGACTTTTACTGCTTATTCAGTGTGAGTTATAGCTTCCCTTTTTTACTTATACTATTTTTGGGACTGAGAATACATGCGCTTTTTATGTTTTACTTACTTGAAACGAGTACTTAAACTTTACATATGTGTGGGTTATATAACGGCATAAAGATTCCCATTAGCACGGTAACGTTTAATCATTGGTTTTGAACCGGTGAACGCGAATATTAGATATGGATCCATAGGGTTTGACATCCCCACTCGGGCTAGTCGCGTTAGTATTTAACGGGTGTTTGATACTTCGAGGAAATACGCACTCGCCAAGTGTACTTTTAGGGGGTATTACTATTACGTTAAGTTAGTTACCGGGTGCCCACGGTTAAGCATATACTTTTCATACTGATTTAAACTGCTGGTTGAAGCACTAAAATCTCGTGGTCTACATTACTTTACTGATTACAAACTATAGCTCACCAACATTCGTGTTGACTTTTAAAGCGTGTATTTCTCAGGTGCTTAGACGTTGTTGCTTCCGCTGTTAGACTTGCTGTCTTGGTGTTATAGACTTGCTGTTATGGACCTGCTGTGTTAGATTTCCGCTGCATTACTTAGAGATGTCTCAATTATGAAACTTTTATCTTGCATTCGTAACTTATGTTATTTTCAAATAATGGCTTTGTAACGACCTTTGGGTTACATACTTATGTTAACGCTTCTAGTAAGCATGTTATCTTTTGTAAACGCTATCTTTTTATGAATGCAAAACTGGTTTTCAAACAACATGTAGTGTTTGACCGTGTAAAGATCCTGTTGTTGACGAATCGTACATGATGGTTTTGCACGTGGCGTCACATATAAGCTCCCATAAGCTCCAACAAGCTCGTCACCCAAACACACCCATAAAAAAGCTTATCTAACCGGTGGCGAAAATATGAAGGGACAAGGGACATCCTCTCTAATATTTAGTGCAAAAATTTCGAATTTTTCAATATTGTCTCAAATGAATTTTTTTTGCTTAAAAGTCTATATATTATGCCCAAAGTCTTCATATTTTGTTCAAAAACCTTCATATTTTGGTAAAAAAATTGTCAAGCTTCCTGTGAAAAAAAAAAAATTAGTGTTTCCGCCACGCCGGTGTAGTTTGGTACCAAGCTCAGAGCACACGGTGTGGTGGATGTCACCCCGGCGTCGGTTGTCCCACCGACCGTCGCCCCACACCGCGCCGGAGTCGGGGTTGCGTCGGTAGTGCCGGCGTCGCTGCCAAGACTTCGGTGCTTGGTTGTTTTGTGGGCCCCATTTTCAAAATTATATCCGTTGCCTATTTTTTTTTATTCATCCCTATATATAACCCATCAATTTCATTATTTACACACACAACAAATATTCTACAATCTACATCATTTAACAAAAAAAATTTCCTTTCTCCTTCACAAAAAAAATATGGCCAATCGTTGCTTGATAAACCTCGACGTGCACTACAACGACGAGCTATCTGATAACCGCCAATATTGGCTCGACGGGTACACACAATCGTTCGAAGCTATAGATGTTACCGTCTTCGATGTAGAACGCGTTGTAGAAGCTATAGATGTTACCGACGTTTGGTACTGTGACGAGGTCACGGATTTGTTCAAGGAATTTCAATCCGAAGCCGTGTGGGAACGAATGGTCGGAAAGGCCAAACTGAAGAACAAACGTATCACGTTGTACTGTAGGAACGTGTGGAGCCTTCCGGCTTCGAACGGTCGAGACGATGATACGTCTTCGCATGAATCCGGATCTCTCACTCGCTATGGCCGTTAAATTGTTGTTATTTTAATAAGTAATTTTTAGGATTTAATAAGTAAGTTTAGGATTAATAAGTAATTTTAGGACTTTTTTTAATAACTTTTAATTTTAGGTTTTTAATTGTAATCGTTTTAGGAATTTTTTTTTAATAAAAGTGTATTTTAGGACCTTTAATATATTTTTAAATTTAATATTTGTTCGTATTTTTATTAATTCTATTTAATAATGTGTTAAAAATATATAAAAAATTACTTATTAAAAATAATTGGTGGACCCTATCTTCTCTCACCAAGACACTGAACTGACATTTTTCCCAATTCTCCTGTTTTTTCACCAGCGTCAGTTTTCAGTGTCAGTCCAGTCAGTGTCCAGTCATCAGCAAAACAATAAACTAACACTGAACTGACGCTTCACCACACTATTAAAAAGTCCCAAATTGTTTGGCCCATTGGGAGATCTAAACCCATTTAAGCCCCCGATTTCAATAAACAATCAGCTTAATGTTGACATAAGATCTCACCACTCGTACAAAATTCTTGAAAAAAATTTCAAGAAAAAAAAAATGTCACTGGGATACGCAGAAAAGCTTTCTTATAAAGAAGATGTTGGAGATGTCGGAATGTCTGAATTTTTCGATTCCCCTGAGCTTTTGCAACAAAAAGTTAGTTTTTTTTTTCTTCCCCAATTTTATTCCTTAATCTTTGGTGTCTGCTATGTGTTTAAACATTTGTTCTTAGATGAATTTTTCAGTGTTTCTTGAAATGGGCCTTATTAGTTTATACTATAGTATTGTGATCCCTATTTTTATTTTTTTATTTTCTTGAAATGATAAATTTATGTTGATATTGCTTGCATTTTGTGATTTGTGTTAGGTTTGTTTAACCCTAATTGTTATTATAATCCTGTTGCAACTCGCAACTGATGTGATCATATTCTTTCAATCAAAAGTATTTTTATAACTTTGTGTTTTAAATGATGAAAATTTTTGTTGTAACATGTAATTTATATTTCTGCTAACAATCTTTTTTTCTCATTTGCAGATTAAGCAACTCGCAAAGCTGATTAAAAAGGTTGTTTGAGTTCAAGTATCTAGTTTTTTTCTTTTTTTACATTTACCTCAAAAGAGCATAAATGACTAATCTAACTGTTACGTTTTATTTTAATCATAATCATAAATTGTGGTTGCAGAGTAAGCATCTAGTGGCATTCACAGGTGCAGGAATATCTACTTCTAGTGGGATTCCTGATTTTCGAGGCCCTAAAGGAGTTTGGACTCTTCAGGTGCAAATTTGTACATTCGTGTGCTTGTAAATGAAATAATAATTGAAGTTAAGGTATTGATTAATTGATTTTCGTTTGATTGGAATGCAGCGTGAAGGCAAAGATCTGCCGGAAGCATCCTTACCGTTTCATCGTGCAGCACCAAGTAGTACGCATATGGCATTGGTTGAACTGGAACGGGCCGGTATTTTGAAGTTTGTTATTAGCCAGGTATGTTTCATTCTTGAATAAATCATATTAAAATTGGTGTAGCCAATATGTTTGATCGCTTAAAAGGAAAAGATTTACGAGTTAAATAAGTCATACGGGTCAAAAATTTGCCCAAAAATGACTTTCTTGTGCATATAACCTCCTAAATGGCTATATCAATTTGGGGGTTTATTGCTTATTCCTGAAACGAACTTGTACCATATTACCACCATTAAATGCAATATATTTAGTATTTACGGACTCAGTTTGTTGTGTTTAATGGTAAAAAAGGGGTAGTTATGTTTCATTGAATGAAAACAAGTTGATCGAGTAAGTAACAAATGGTAAGGATGTTGCATTAGATGGTAAATTGAAGTTAATTGCATATATTCCTTGAATTTTATTTTATTTATTTATTTTGTTGTGTATTATGTAGAATGTGGATAGCCTTCATCTCCGTTCTGGTATACCTAGACACAAGCTTTCAGAGTTGCATGGAAATTCATTTAGGGAGGTTTGCCCTTCTTGCGGGACCGAGTACGAGTTGTTATATTATCTGAATATTCATTTTAATTGCTTTTTAAGTATTTCGTATATGTTCTATTCATATTTTTTTGTGGAACACGAGTTATTTCTGAACCTAATCTTGATATAAGTGCTCATTACTCATGTAGGTACTTGCGAGATTTTGAAGTGGAAACTGTAGGTTTGAAGGAGACATCGAGACGCTGTTGTGATCCAAAATGTGGGGCAAAACTCAGGGACTCGGTTCTTGATTGGGAGGTATTTTGTAATTGTTGTCCATTCTCTAAAGAGCTTTTTGTGTATCTTATTTTGTGATATCTCACGTTTAAATGGAACCCACAACCCTTTTTCTTTATTGTTCTTCCTGATAAACTTTAGATGGCAACTGCGATCCATGTGCTTATGAATGGGCCGAGTTGGGTTCTATTTATCTCAAATGGCTCAAATAAAGAATAATTGAATGTGAACAAGTCAAATAATAGTTTGTAAGTAATTGACAAAAATGGTCAAATCAACTGGCACTATTGTGACTCATTATTGACCCATGTTCTATTGTAGGATGAATGGTGTTAATTACATAATAATCATAATCAATAATGTTAACTTCATATTTTTATGGACACACTTTTTTACTTTTGCTTGACCCATGTTCCATTGTAGGATGAATTACCTCCTGCGGAGATGAATGCAGCAGAAAAACATTGTCGAATAGCGGATATTGTGCTATGTTTGGGTACCAGGTAACTTTTATCCTTGTCCACTCTCTTTTTTTAAAATATCAAAAAGTTAAATGTACATAAAATAAATAAAGTTTATCCTTATTTGATTGATATCCGATTTACTTGCAGTTTGCAGATAACCCCCGCGTGTGACCTCCCTCTAAAGTGCATTCGCAATGGAGGAAAAATTGTGATTGTCAACCTTCAGGTACATCATGTTTGCTAACTTCTTATTATTATTATTTTTTGTTTTCTAATTTGTATAACCACTGACTATTAACTCGTGCGTGTGTTATATTTTAAACTTTATAGGAAACTCCAAAAGATAAAAAAGCAAATTTGGTCATACGTGGTTATGTTGACAAGGTATACACAATTTTTTGTTGGTTTTTGCACAAACTTTGGTGTCAAGACACATATTAGCTGGATTATGATGTGAACTATTTTCATGTAGGTAATGAGCGGGGTAATGCAACTTCTTAATATGCGGATTCCTTCATATGTTCGAGTTGATCTATTCCAGATAATCTTTAACCATTCCCGATCTGTATCAGGTACTCATCATGTTTAGCGTGTGTATTTGGGTATGGGTTTTGGGAATGAAGAATAAAATAAATGTTTGGTATCAGGTATTGAATGTTTGGTAATGGGATTCGTATCAAAACACACTTATCCTATCACGTGTTTAATTAATGTTAATATTTCCTCATAATCCATTTATATTTTTTTTACCAAAAATAAAATAATATCTATAAACTCACCTTTAATTTATAAAACAAGCAACAACCTTTTGTATTTTCTTTCTTATCTTTATGACCTATACCCATTACTACACCCGTTTACAAAACAAACAACAGCTTATATTTTAACAAAACAAGTACTCTGTATTATTTTTTGTTCTGCTGTATTTATATTTTTCGTAAAATGGTTTGATGTACATATCTCATATTAGATTATGACCCTTTACCATCTTTCTTACTTCGATTAAACTTGACTAACAGAGTCAAAATATACAAAATGGTCTCTTAGAGTTATTAGTGCACATGGAGAAAAGGCTCCGCTACCCTTTATCGAATCAGTCGAGGTATAATTAAATTCTACTCATTTTGCAACACAATTACATAATCCATAACATGCAGTTTACAGTGTTTTCTGAATAAAATAAAACAATTTTTTTTTTTTTTTTTATATATTCTGAACATTGGATTTGATTCGTATGTCATCCAGGTTATGTTCCCAGACAGGCCAGAGCTGAAAACCGCTATTCTAAACCGGCAACCGTTTTTGCTTAAAAGGTTGTTACGTTTCTCACATACGCCCTTGTTTTTAGACCTTTTTTCTATTTTTTTAATAATAACTGACTGTTATTTTGCTGTTTATAACTGCAGGGAAACACTTAGATCAAGACCAATTCACATGGGTCTGTGTGTTAAATTCAGTGAAGGCTGTGCATGCCGCTTTACCAGCATTGATTTCCCTGTTGATTTCGAGGTAAAAAATCGACCATTAAAATATAAAAACTGTTCCATAATTCCATTTAAGTAAATAAAAAGTAAAAATGTCAAACTGTTATGTAGGCATCAACTAATGATATCAGCCAAGATAAAGATATCGTGATTAAGCAGCTTAAAGACAAGGCAAATGAAGATCAATCTTGCGGGCAGTCATCTGTGATTGACCGAAAAGTAATTTCAGATTCCGGGAAAACAATTGCTACGTACGCTGTTGCTACAAACATTATTTTGTATGACGGGTTACTTTCGAAAACGTCTGATATGTCTGAGTTGACTAATAAAGTCAACGGAGGTCAGGAAAAAGTCAACCTTGATAGTGAAATAGATATGTCTACCAGTAGTGTACCTGCAAAGAAAGTGCGGGTTCATTAACTGAAAGTAGCTTAGATTAGACTTGTATTGTATATATTGTTTTTGATGGTAGTTAACGAAGGTCAAACGTTAGTTGGCAAACAGAAACCTGAGTGAACTTTGAAGCTAATAATCAACTCAGTTTGTTAGTTTGGAGAATTATGTTATGTACTTTATTATCAGGTTTCTGTGTGTATGTCTAGAGCTACAAAAAACCATGCTCTTTTGTTTGCAAATCTTTTGTTATATAGTAGTGTTATGTATTCTGGTGTTCAATGATCTAATTTACATCCTTCTCGGTCTGGTATAGTAACTGAAACCAATTTTAACTACCAACAGCCAGCAGGAGTACTGATCATGATCTGGTCAGCCTTCAAATCATTTGAAACCTCCAAGCGAATTTGTAATATTTCTGAGTTTTTACCTTCAATCTGTTTAGTTCATATTGGATTTTGACGAACGTCTTTATTTACTTTTAGTAGTTGTGTTGACGAGTTATATTGTTTATCTTGATAATTATTTCTTACAGTGTATGGTGATTTTTTAGAAGAGAGTGATACATGTAGGGATGGCAATGGTCACCCGACCCAACGGATATCTATCCAAACCACCCGTTTTGTGATAGATATGGATGAACCTAAATGGATATGGATATGGACATGGATGAAAAGTTTCATCCATGGATATATCCATTAACACCCGAAATACATATAAAAAAACATTAAAAAAAAAACATATGCTTAGATATTTATTATTACAAATGCATTTACCATTAGAATTACATTTTGATTTCAACTTTATAATAAAAAACTATGATATATCACAATAAAACACATATATGTAACAAAATAAATGAACAAATTACATATATAATTTTTCATATTCTATGTTTAATAGTAAATTCAACAACTGTGTGTTTTTTTGTCTATGAACTATTAATATGAGACGGAGGGAGCATACTTTTGCTATATGACATTTTTGTTTTAATCCCATATTAGGAAATATTATAACATCTTTTTAGTATCCAATGTCATCAATAATCAGAGATAATATAGTGAATTGTAATAGTGAATTGTAATAGCAACACATAACATTATTGAAGTGGTTTATTTTATTTTATTTATATATATTTTGGGTGAAAAACATACTCCGTAATTTAGATAGAAATAGGCCCAACAATCTAAATGAGTTACATACTGATTCAAAGTTGCAGACTGATTCAGATCCAAACAAGTCTGATTGACTAGATCATATGATCTATTTGAACTAGTGGCTTGTAAATACAGTTACAAATGCTGAAATGCTATTATTTACTCAACCTCAAATGTCATGTCTGCAATCTTTGATTCACCTGTCATGTGAAAACAAAACTCTGTACAGGTCTTTCACTTGAGCTACTTCTCAGGTCTTTGCTGAGACTAAAGGCAAAAGAAATTCAATACCCAAAACTGCTGACCCAATTTGTTTAACCTGAATAGAGTAACTTAGTCAATCTGAATGGTCAATCTGAATGGTCCGCTTTCTATAAAAAATATATATATATATATATATTGCTGTTAAAAAAAGAGTAATGTATTACCTTCGGTATCAAGGTAACTCAACTTGAAATCTACCCATTCTCTTTTCGCCTTCTTGGGTTCTGACCCAAACAGACTAGCAACAAAAACCAGCTAATTAGAAGAAAAAAAATTGCATCCTTCATCATATTCCCATTTGGCTTCTTTCAGGTTCTAGATCTTTCAAAGTCAACACGCCGGGGGACAAAGTCAACCCAAAACCCTTTTCAGTCATTAGTCGACTCAAATCATTAGCTTTCTCCAAATCACCCATCTTGTAACAACAATTTACAAGACAGTTGTATACAAAGCTATTTGGAGCCATACCCATTTGCACCATTTCATCTAGTAATTCACACGCTACATTTAAATCCTTAAACTTGCAAAAACCAATAATCATCGTGCCATACGTTACATCATTTGGACTCAAACCTTTTTCCTTCATCTCGGCAAACAATTCTTTTACTCTTTTTATGTTACCAATCTTGAAAAAACCCTTCAGTAAATTGTTATAAGTAGACAAAGTGGGACTGAAACCACCATCTTCAACAAGCTTATAAGCTTCTTCAACTTTTTCTTTCTTGCACAAACCCAATACAACAGATTCAAATAACGAAACATTAACAACGATACCCTTGTTGTGTAGTTCAATCAAGAGACCCGAAACTTCTTCAAATTTTGTGCACGAGATAAGAGAATTAATCAAGACTTTGTAAGTACGAGTGTCGGGAAAGAACTTTCTAGAAAGTACACATCTAAAAATAGTCAACGCATCGATTATTTTACCACTTTTACAGTTTTCCACAATTAAAATTGCATAAGTTTCATACGCCGGGACTAAACCACGACCCAACATTGCATAAAAGTACTTATTTGCAACCTTAAATTCACCAAACCTACAAAAGCCACTAATTAATGATCTAAATATGTGTGCATTTGGCTCTAAACCGCTTTCAATCATTTCATTCATAAAAGATCTAGCTTCATCCATTTTCAAAACACTACTAAGGCATCCTATAATATCTCCATAACAAAACTCGTTTGGCCTTATTTCTTGCTCCTTCATCACCTCAAAAACTCTTTGACACTTTTTGTAATCCCTATGTTTAGAACAAGCACTTAAACACGTCTCATATACTACACGATCTATATGATGTTTCACATTAACTTCCAAAAGAAGCGCAATTGCCTTTTCAAGATCCCAAGTGTGACATAACCCAATAATTAAAAGACCATAAATTCTTGCATTTGGTTCCATATCAAGCTTCTTCATCTCGTCCACAAGTGCAAATGCATCTTTCATTCGTCTCACTTTACAATATCCATGAATCATCAAACTAAACGTTCTAAAATCCAATTTCATATCTAAACTAATCATCTCATTCACTAACTTACGTGCTCGATCCATTTCAAGTTTCCTACATAGCCCATAAAGAAGTGTATTATAAATAGTCAAATCTGTATCAACACCACTAGCAATCATTTCATCTTTAACCCTGAATGCCCCTTCCAAATCACTTTTTGATAAGTACCCATTAATCAATGCATTACATGTCACCACATTTGGTTTCACACCCGCATCACGCATCTCTTTCAATATTATGTATGCATCATCCCATTTCTTGTTCATAAAAAATCCATTGATTAAAGTGGTATACAAGAACACATTAGGCAATATCCCCTTATCAATCATACATTTTTTGATCTCGAGGGCTTCATCAAGACGGCCCACGTTACACAAACCAGCAACCATTACATTATATGTGACACAATTCGGTTCACACCCTTTTGCACCCATCTCGACAAACAAAGCTTTCGCCTCCTTGATATTTCCAACCATACAATGAGCTTTTATCATATTTGTGTATGCAAAAACATCAAAGAGACCAACTTTTTTCGGCATAGCTTCACATACTTTCCAAAAAAGCTCCAACTTATTACCATCAAGCAAATCTCTTAGAAATGAATTATATAACAAAGGGCTATAAACAATACCATCATCTTTCAAGATAATTGCAGCAGCTTCATCTAACAAACCTTTTACTCTATATATATCCACAGTTATCTCAAAAACCTTGGGGTTCAAATTATCATAAGAAGCAAAACTACCTTTATAACAACTAACAATTGAATCCAAAACCAACATTGGAGACAAACCCAATGCAATTATAGCATCAATCACAAGACTAACACATCCATACAAGTTATAATTACATAGAGTAATGGCTAAAAAAGACAACTTTTTGAGGTTTGATTCCATACCCACATGGTTTTCTTGAAGTAAAGCTTGAATCACAACTGGGTTCAGCTTCTTGGGTACCTTTGAAAATGGCAAAATGCTTTCCCAGTTTTCTGATTGAAGAATACTTCTGATTTCAGTAAGCAAGTTTTGATTTTGTTTGATGGGTTTTGAGATTGAAGATGAATATATGGATCTTTTGATGGCATTTTGATGCAAACCCAATAAATCTTTTGGCTTTTTTAGTAAAATTTTCCGCATTATGGTTAATGATGGAACACAGACAGTGAAGGTATGAAGTATGTGTAAGATTAATGATATAATCAGCTCAGTGGATTGAAGATCATGGCATAGCATCCACTAGAAAAATGAATACAGAAGTTTCAAAATAATTCCAATGAATTTTATTTCGACCTAATTGAGTGGAAATTTGAAGTGAAATGTGAGTATAAAATTTAGGGCTTTTTTTGTTCATTGGGTATATTGGAAGAGACGGCTGAGGGATTATAGACTTGTAAGTTGTTATTGGGCCTCGTATATGTTATGGTCCAAAACAAGAATTGCAACGCCTTTTATTTCATATTTTTTTAAAGAGTTACCCGGATCAAATTTCATTTTTTATATAAAAAATTAAAATTGCATTATCTAAAGATAGCACTTAATCGTTAAAACTATCCTTTCAAAAGTTAGACATCGCAAAAATCTTTTGTACATTGATAAATAACCAATCAATCCCTACAAACAACTATCCTAATATCCTAATATACAACATAGAAAAATCCAAATAAAAAGGAAAACAAGTTTTTGAATAAGGTGTAAATGAGAGTTACCCGAGTTCAACTCGTTAAAACTTGATTCGAACTGAGCTTAACTTTAGCTAAAAGATGAATAAACGAGTTCGAGCTTCTTATAATAAGCTCGAACAAGCTCGCGAAGAACAAGCTCGCGAGCCTAAACAAACTTTTCATTTATATACATTAATTACTTTTTGTCTAAAAGTGTAGTAGATAATTGCATAATAGTAATTACTTACAGTAAAGTATAAAATATAATAAGTAAATCGTATTATAGTAAAGTATAAAATATAATAAGTAAATCGTATTATGTATTATTTAATTTAAAGTATAAAATATATGAAATTAAAATAAACTAATAATATTATTAAATAAACGAGCAGAGCTCGAGCCAAACTCGAGCTTTCTTATACTTAGATGAGCCGAGCTCGAGTTTTATATGATAGGCTCGAACCGAGCCGAAATCGAGCTCGAACTCAGCAAATTATAGACGAGCCGAGCTTGAGCCCAGTCGAGCTCGAGTTCGGCTCGTTTTCACCCTTATTTTTTAATAAAAAAAAAAAGAAATAAATTTACTAAATATTATTTGTGAATGAATAAATTTGCTTAAATTTATGTGAATATAGATTTTCTCTTAAAATCATTTAGATGCATGTCACGTATTTATCTCAATTAACTTTTTACATTTTATTTTTTAGGTTTAAATGTTACTCTTTACATTTAAAACTACTACATCAATTCTAGAGACCTATAAAACATCACATGTATTTTTGCGTTGTACCAACAAACAAAGGGAACTATCTTATCTTATACTGTAATAAAAGTTGGCAATATATTAATTTATTTATTATTACAATATTTGATATACATTTATGTACTAGAAATCCATACAATAAACTGAACTTAGACTTAAATATAATAAATTTTTATTCTTTTAGGGATTATCACTAAAATGCCCATTTTTTCTCCAATATTTTACTCAGAGCCCATAAAAATAAAAATTTGACAATTTGCCCTCGCAAGACGCAAGGGCGCTGCCCTTTGCGACCTTGGACGCAAGGTGACTCTTGCTTCCTTGCTTCCCGGGGACGCAAGGACGCAAGGTGCCTCTTGCGACCTTGCTTCCCGGGGACGCAAGGACGCAAAGTGCTTCTTGCTCCTACCTGATGTCATAATCAATGTTTTCTTTCAGACATTTCATCAAACACCTTACGTGCATATCTTTGTTTTGCTCTATCTCTTTGTTTGATTCATAAACGTTAGCTTCGAATCTTACTACATGTATATATGCGTCAGGAAATTACAAATATATGAGGTTTAATTTACTAGTTAACTAATTAATAGGTTGAATTAATACGTACTTGATAAAATTGTAGTTGTTCTGACCTTGATGTGAGCTCCAACCTTTTTTTTTTTTTATTTTTTTTTTATTTTTATTTTTAAATATACGCTCCATGTATGTAAGATTGTGCGTGAATGCAAATCCTGGAACTCCTCTACATTCATGCAAAAATTGTTCATTTCACTTGAGATATCATGATTATTATTAATTATTAATATATAAATAAAGCTATCATAATCATATTACGAAGTACTAATCAAGCTTAATTGTTATGTACGTAAGGTGTTTGATGAAATGTCTGAAAGAAAACATTGATTATGACATCATGTAGGAGCAAGATGCACCTTGCGTCCTTGCGTCCCCGGGAAGCAAGGTCGCAAGAGGCACCTTGCGTCCTTGCGTCCCCGGGAAGCAAGGGAGCAAGAGGCACCTTGCGTCCTTGCGTCCACCGGGGAGCAAGGTCGCAAAGGGCACCTTGCGCCCTTGCGTCTTGCGCGGGCAATTTGTCAAATTTTTATTTTTATAGGCTCTGAGTCAAATATGAGAGAAAAAATGGGCATTTTAGTGATAATCCCATTCTTTTATTAATAAAAGTACATGAAATAACCGAATATATATCTCAAGAATCAAGATGCCTCAACTACAAGTATTGGGTGGGTGAACAATAACAGTACTCCAATCATCGTTAGACGTTAGGTTCGTTAAGCTAGTCTATCTATCTATATTGTATGTATCATCAATATAATAATAATAATAATAATAATAATGATAATAATAATGATAATAATAATAATAATAATAATAATAATAATATGGAGTAATAATAATAATAATAATAATAATAATAATAATAATAATAATAATAATAATAATAATAATAATAATAATAATAATAATAATAATAATAAGGGAGGTGATTCTCACACTATTTGTTTTATCCATCTACACTATTGTACCATAAATTTATAATTATACTCATAAATTAATTTAGAGAGTTGAACTTATGTTATTATTTTAAATATAATTAAGAGTATAATAGCAAATTTGGTGTAGATAATTTGGTGTAGATGGATCAAAAAATAGTGTGTGAGGATCACATTCTTAACAATAATAATACAAAGTAATAATAATTAATTAATAATATTATACAAGTAATAATAATAATAATAATAATAATAATAATAATAATAATAATTTGGAGTGATAATAATAACATACATTAGATTAAGAGAGATGAGTGAGAAAGGAAATCTAGAGAGAGAAAGAGTGAATGGCGAGGGAGTGTGGCAAGAAGTGAGAAGAAAAAAATCTAGTGGCACGAATAGGGTTAGAGATTTCTATAGTGGTAACTACAATGGGATCGACTACAACAAGAGGATATTCGGAAACCATATCAAATCTTTCATGTTTTTCAATTTTCCGGATGAGTGGAAAGTTGAAGAACTATGGAGGATGTTTAAAAATTATGGTCAAGTGAAGGACGTGTATATAGTAAGGAAGAGGTTAAAGAACGGGAAAAGATTTGCTTTAGTAAGATTCGGAGGTGTGGATGATGATGAACGGATGTTGAACAAGCTGCGGGAAATAAGAATTGATGGTATTAAGCTCAGGGTTTTTAAGGCAATAGATCGAAAGGACAAAGAAGTTTCTCATGAAGACGACTCAAAAAATACAGGCTATAGATCCGATAGTAGCAGAAACAGAAACGACGGCAACAAAAGTGGGTACCAACCTGCAAATTATGTTTGGAAAGAGAAGGATGATAGGAAGTTCAATAAAGTTTTAAGCAGGAGTGAATGGCCAGGAGTCAATGAGGCAAACAACAGACAGTCCACTCATGATCTTCGTGATTTCTTAAACAAAAATAAGGGAAATAAACAGTCCAACCCACCAGAAGATCTAAGGGAGACTGTTCGTAAGAAAACAAAGAGAGAGATGAGGATAGAGAAAGGGAAGTTTTTATTGATGCTAAAGAAGATGATAATAGTTCGGTGCTAAAAAACTCGTTCATTGGTGAAGTCAAAAAGTTAGAGTACCTCGCTAATTTTCGATCCATCTGCGAAGGTGAAGGTTTACAGAATTTCGAGCTTAAATATTTGGGGGGACTTAACATGATGATCATAATGAAAGATAAGGTCAAGGTGGACAGCTTCCTACAGAATGATAATCATTGTTTATCCAAGTGGATCGACAACATAAAATATGGAAGTAATAGTCCGTATCTTATCTCATGTAGGCTCACTTGGTTAAACATTATCGGTGTTCCTATCAAGCATTAGAAGGAAAAAATCTTTCGCAAAATCGCAGGATGGTGGGTGTGATGACCTGTCCAAATCCATTTGGACGAATACATCATTCATCGATTTCGTAGTGAGGTACTGACCTCTACATGATACGTTTTGTAAACAATGCATTCTTTTAAAAAGGCACACCATAAATGAATATCAAATTCCAAGGTTTTTGACGTTTGATGATTTCTACATATAGACAATCACCGTAAATAATAGTTTACAATACTACATCCGTTGATAATGCAGTCAAAATAAGATACATGGTAATGATTTTGTGAATGCAACGTTTTCTTGAATAAAGCATGTATGACTCCATGCACATAGCTTGTATAAAGTATAAGCAAACAGCGGAAGACTTCTAGTAACCTGAGAATAAACATGCTTAAAAGTGTCAACACAAAGGTTGGTGAGTTCATAGTTTTAATGTTGCGCATAATCTGTATATAAAGGTGGATCACAAGATTTCAGTTGTTTCATCCAGAAACGTTTATCAAAATATTCTACGAAATTGAGCACCCTGGTAACTAAACTTTAACGTTATAATAAGTACCCCTGTTTTAACATACATGCAACCAACATGTACAATACACGCAATCCAACGTGTACTAAACTCAAATAGCATACATCTGTTTTATAGTTCAGGCTAGGGTTTCTATACCTGGAACAGACAGGGATGTCAAGCCCTATGGATCCATATACAACTACTCGCGCCCACCAGTTCTTATAACCGGCAATTACTAGTTACCAAAGCTAAGGGATTTTCGGTTCAAACTCAGTGTAGAATTTAGTATGTACTTGTATCCATTGGGTTTAAAATAAAGTGCATGTATTCTCAGCCGAAATATATAGATTGCAAAAGCAATTAAAAAGGGAGCAAATGAAACTCACCTTAGCAGCACATAAAGTCGTTCACCGAAATGTGACCGAAACTCGGAATACCAAATAACCGTAGATCTCAACTTAGAGAACATATGTTGGTCAATAAATGTCTATCAAGCTAGGTCAGGTCTGAAATGTCCCGTTCATATTGATTATAAACGTTCCATATTAATTGATTTCGCCGCGAGGTTTTGACCTCTATATGAGACATTTTTCAAAGACTGCATTCATTTTTAAAACAACCATAACCTTTATTTTATCTATAAAGGTTTAAAAAGCATTACGTAGATTATCAAATAATGATAATCTAAAATATACCGTTTACACACGACCATTACATAATGGTTTACAATAAGAATATATTACATCAAAAATAAGTTTCTTGAATGCAGTTTTTACATAATATCATACAAGCATGGACTCCAAATCTTGTCCTTATTTTAGTATGCAACAGCGGAAGCTCTTAATAATCACCTGAGAATAAACATGCTTAAAACGTCAACAAAAAAATGTTGGTGAGTTATAGGTTTAACCTATATATTATCAAATCATAATAATAGACCACAAGATTTCATATTTCAATATACATCCCATACATAGAGATAAAAATCATTCATATGGTGAACACCTGGTAATCGACATTAACAAGATGCATATAGAATATCCCCATCATTCCGGGACACCCATCGGACATGATAAAATCGAAGTACTAAAGCATTCCAAATTTCATAATGGGGCTTGTTGGGCTCGATAGATCTATCTTTAGGATTCGCATCAATTTGGGGGTCTGTTCCCAAATTCTTAGGCTACCAAGCTAAAAAGGGGCATATTCGGCTTCGATCATTCACCCATATAAAGTAGTTTCATTTACTTGTGTCTATTTCGTAAAATATTTATAAAATTGCATATATTCTCATCCCAAAATATTACATTTTAAAAGTGGGACTATAACTCACTTTCACAGATTTTTACTTCGTCGGGAAGTAAGACTTGGCCACTGGTCGATTCACGAACCTATAACAAATATGTACATATATATCAAAGTATGTTCAAAATATATTTACAACATTTTTAATACATTTTAATGTTTTAAGTTTATTAAGTCAGCTGTCCTCGTTAGTAACCTACAACTAGTTGTCCATAGTTAGATGTACAGAAAATAAATTAATATATATTATCTTGACCCAATCCACGACCCAGTGTATACACGTCTCAGGCTAGATCATAACTCAAAGTATATATATTTTTGGAATCAACCTCAACCCTGTGTAGCTAACTCCAACATTACTGCATATAGAGTGTCTATGGTTGTTCCAAATAATATATATAGATGGGTCGATATGATATGTCAAAACATTTGCATACGTGTCTATGATATCCCAGGATTACATAATATATTAGAATACATGTATTATACAATATAAGTTAGCTAGGATATGATTAATATAGATTTGTTACCAATTTTCACGTAGCTACAACAAGTAAAAATATTCAATCTTGTTTTACCCATAACTTCTTCGTTTTGAGTGAATCCAATTGTTATGGTTTCATTTTGAACTTAAGTTTATGAATCTATACAGAAAAAGTATAGGTTTATAGTCGGAAATATAAGTTACAAGTCATTTTTGTAAGAGTGGTCATTTCAGTCGAAAGAACGACGTCTTGATGACCATTTTGAAAAACATACTTCCACTTTGAGTTTAACCATGATTTTTGGATATAGTTTCATGTTCATAAGAAAAATTATTTTCCCAGAAGAACAGCTTTTAAATCAAAGTTTATCATAGTTTTTAATTATCAAACCCAAAACAGCCCGCGGTGTTACTACGACGGCGTATGTCTAGTTTTACTGTGTTTTTCGTGTTTCCAGGTTTTAAATCATTAAGTTAGCATATCATATAGATATAGAACATGTTTTTAGTTGATTTTAAAAGTCAAGTTAGAAGGATTAACTTTTGTTTGCGAACAAGTTTAGAATTAACTAAACTATGTTCTAGTGATTACAAGTTTAAACCTTCGAATAAGGTAGCTTTATATATATGAATCGAATGATGTTATGAACATCATTACTACCTCAGGTTTTGTGGATAAACCTACTGGAAATGAGAAAAATAGATCTAGCTTCAAAGAATCCTTGGATGGCTTGAAAGTTCTTGAAGCAGAATCATGACACGAAAACAAGTTCAAGTAAGATTTCCACTCGAAATAAGATTGTTATAGTTATAGAAATTGAATCAAAGTTTGAATATGAGTATTACCTTGTATTAGAAAGATATCTTACTGTAAATAAGAAAGATTTCTTGAGGTTGGGTTATCACTTTACAAGATTGGAAGTAAGCTAGCAAACTTGGAAGTATTCTTAATTTTATGAAACTAAAACTTATAAAATTTATGAAGAACACTTAGAACTTGAAGATAGAACTTGAGAGAGATCAATTAGATGAAGAAAATTGAAGAATGAAAGTGTTTGTAGGTGTTTTTGGTCGTTGGTATATGGATTAGATATAAAGGATGTGTAATTTTGTTTACATGTAAATAAGTCATGAATGATTACTAATATTTTTGTAATTTTATGAGATATTTCATGCTAGTTGCCAAATGATGGTTCCCACATGTGTTAGGTGACTCACATGGGCTGCTAAGAGCTGATCATTAGAGTGTATATACCAATAGTACATATGATAATGCTAAAAACGAACATATATTTCATAGCATTATCCCTCAAGAAAGACAAGCTTTTGGTTGCAATTGTTCTATTTACAAGTGATATTGTTTAAATAATAAAAGGTGAAGACAAAAGACAGATTCGACGAATTGAAGACGCAAACGACCAAAAAGCTCAAAAGTACAAAGTACAATCAAAGTGGTTCAAATTATTGATGAGAAACGTCTCAAAATTACAATAGTACAAGACGCGAAACGCAAAATACAAGATATTAAATTGTACGCAAGGACGTTCAAAAATCCGGAACCGGGACCAGAGTCAACTCTCAAAGATCGACGCAACGGACTAAAAATTACAAGTCAACTATGCACATAAATATAATATAATATATAAATAATTCTTAAAATTATTTATATATTATATATATTTATTTAAAACCGTCTGCAAGAAGCAAACAACAATATGTGAGCTGGAATCCCAGGTCATGCGATCGCATGGCCAGGAAGAAGAATTTTCATGCGGTCGCATGGCCCCAATTTTTGTGTCAGGTCCTATAAATTTCGCAGTTTTGGTCGAACAAAAACACATCTTTTCTCTATTTCTCTATATCACGTATATATATATATATTATAATTTTAATTTTAATAATAATAAGTTTATGTTAGCGAATGTTGTAAGTGTGTAAGTCGAAATTATATCCGTGTAACGCTACGCTATTATTAATCATTGTAAGTTATGTTCAACCTTTTTAAATTAATGTCTCGTAGCTAAGTTATTATTATGCTTATTTAAGCCGAAGTAATCATGATGTTGGGCTAAAATATTAAGACGGGGTAATTGGGCTTTGTACCATAATTGGGGTTTGGACAAAAGAACGACACTTGTGAAAATTAGACTATGGGCTATTAATGGGCTTTATATTTGTTTAATTAAATGATAGTTTGTTAATTTAATATAAAGATTTACAATTGGACGTACCTATAAATAACCATATACACTCGATCGGACACGATGGGCGGGATATTTATAAGTACTAATAATCGTTCATTTAACCGGACACGGGAATGGATTAATAGTTAATGGACTTATTAAAACAGGGGTGAATTACATACAAGGACACTTGGTGTAATTATAGTTTAAGTCCCCAATTATTTGGAATATTTGACTTCGGATATAAGGATAATTTGAAAAGGACACTCGCACTTTATATTTATGACTGATGGACTGTTATGGACAAAAACTAGACGGACATATTGAATAATCCAGGACAAAGGACGATTAACGCATGGTAATAAAACTAAAATCAATACGTCAAACATCATGAGTACGGAAGTTTAAATAAGCATAATTCCTTTATTTCATATTTAATTGCACTTTTAATTATAGCACTTTAATTTATTGTCATTTTATTTATGGTACTTTTTAATTATCGCAATTTTATTTATCGTCATTTTATTTATCGCATTTTTATTTATCGCAATTTCATTATCGTTATTTACTTTACGCTTAAAATTATGTTATATTTATTTTTAATATTTTACATTAGGTTTTAACTGCGACTTAAGTTTTAAAATCGACAAACCGGTCATTAAACGGTAAAAACCCCCTTTTTATAATAATAAAACTACTTATATATATATATTTATATTTTTACAAATATAGTTTTTAAAAATATAGCGTTAAACTTGGCTAAGATCCCTGTGGAACGAACCGGACTTACTAAAAACTACACTACTGTACGATTAGGTACACTGCCTATAAGTGTTGTAGCAAGGTTTAGGTATATCCACTCTATAAATAAATAAATAACTTGTGTAAAATTGTATCATATTTAATAGTATTTTATAGTAAAAATATAACTATTTTGTACCCTTTCGCTTTAACATCAAGTATTTTTGGCGCCACTGCCGGGGAGTGCTTGAACGCCGAAAGCGCAACGCTATAATAAAAAAGATTTTTATTAAGTCTTAGTTAATTTTTATAAAAATATACGTTTTAAAAATTAAAAATACAAACATAATATATATATATATATATATATATATATATATATATATATATATATATATATATATATATATATATATATATATATATATATATATATATATATATATTTAAGAGTTTGTTTAAAATATATAAAATTATAAAGTTTTTATTTTTATTTAAAAATTAAGTTTTCATTTAATTTTTATATATATTTTGTATAAATATAAAACAGAAAAAAAAGTAATCGGGCCAAGATACTGTAGCAGCCCAACTTCTGGCCTGGATCCACGGTCCATGCGACCGCATGGCTATATAACACAGATTTCATGCGACCGCATGATGCGAAAAGACAGGTCTGAAACATAAACTGAACGAAATTGGGGTTTTAATTAATAATAATTATTAATATAAACCTAATTAGGGTTTTAATTATATATTAATTAGTTTTAGTTTTTTAATTTGTATTATTTAGTTTAATTAGTTTTATTAATATATAAAAATTAATACTTTTATAAATAAATAATATAAAAATAATATTTTTATAAAAATTGTACTTTTTACAACTTTAAGTTTATTTTTATATTTTGTATCTTTTTAATCGTTTATTCGTAAATTGTATGTTTTTCGCTCGTAATTAATTTTAATATAGTATTTGCCGTATTTTTTTTTATTTCTAGATTTTTAGGCTTTGCCGTAAAATCCCTTAAGTGCTTTTTCTTTAGACTAAGATTTAGGTGCTTTAGAATTTTGCGACGCCGTTTTTATATTTTAGTACTTTTTAAGTTATTACCGTTTTGAATATAGAATTCCTTTTAAGCTTTAATATCTTTAGACGCAACTTTTAATTCTTAGTTTTTAGACTTTTAAGTTTCGACGCGCTACGTTCTTTTTATTATTTTTTGACCTTTTATTTTTCGACGTTTTTCGACGCAATCTTTTTCTTTCTTATTTTTCGACGCTCTAGTTTTTAGGACATAGAATTTTCTATTTCTTCTCTAAAATTTCTTTAAATTTCAACGAAAAATTATTTTAAGCAGTTAAATTGATAGACATCCAAAATTTTCTGGTTCGTAGTAATAGTTGGATTTGTTAGTGGCGAGTTGTGGGCTTCCGATTTAAAGGGTCCTGGCTACCTGCTGCATCTATTGGCTATTCGAAACGTGGGCAAAATCAGAAAAGTCTATTAATTTGATAACTTATATAATTTTTATATTTTATAATTAATAGGATATTCAGTTAATGCACCGAGCAAAACGTTCACCACCTTTCATACGTTCACCACCTGTGACTCGATTAAGACATCTAGCCAATATTGTCGCCGTTGATTTTTCTTTAGAATCGTCATCCAGTCGACCAAGTACTCCAATTCAAATTTCCGATAATCCATTTTTTGAACCCGACCTCACAATTGAGAATCCGGAGGATATTCAGGGACAATTCAGAGATCCTGAACCATTAATCTTTCCTCCGGAACCACCAATTATTCAAACAGAGATTGTCGAGGAACATCCCATTAAATCAGAATCCTCTAGTGATTCAGATTTAACAAATTCAATCATGGAAAATCTGGAACCTCTAAGTATGGAAGACCGAATGAGAGCTAAACGCACTGGCCAAGGTCACGCAATTACTCAACTAGACATTAATGTGCCAGATTATGAAATCAAAGGACAAATCCTACACATGGTAACTAATCAATGCCAATTTAGTGGTGCGCCGAAGGAAGATCCAAATGAACATCTTTGTACCTTTAATAGGATCTGCACTCTATTTAAAATAAGAGAAGTGGAGGATGAACAGATATATCTCATGTTATTTCCCTGAACTTTAAAGGGAGAAGCCAAAGATTGGTTAGAATCGTTACCTGAAGGGGCGATTGATACATGGGATGTTTTAGTTAAAAAATTTCTTAGACAATTCTTTCCGGCATCTAAAGCTGTGAGACTTCAAGGAGAAATTGTTACGATCACGCAAAAGCCAAATGAAACTCTATATGAAGCGTGGACAAGATTTGGAAAGTTATTGAGAGGATGTCCGCAACATGGTTTAGACACTTATCAAATAGTACAAATATTCTACCAAGGATGCGACATCACTACACGAAAAGACATTGATATAGCAGCTGGTGGTTCCATTATGAAGAAAACCGCAACTGAAGCTTACAAAATTATTGATAACACTGCTTCTCACTCACATGAGTGGCATCAAGAAAAAGATATCGTTAGATCATCTAAAGCAGCTAGAGCCGATTCTAGCCATGACTTTGATTCCATTTCTGCAAAGATAGATGCTGTTGAGAGACGAATGGAAAAGATGACTAAAGATATTCACTCAATAAAAATTAGTTGTGAGCAGTATGGAGGACCACATTTGACAAAGATTGTCTCAGTATTGAACAAACAATGGAACAAGAGAGAATGTTTCATACATGAACCAAAGGCCTGGAAATAATTATCAAAATAATTATCAATCGCCAAGACCGATCTACAATCAAAACCAGAATTATAACCGAAATGTTCCATACAACAACCAACAAGGTCCTAGCAATCAGCAAGTATCCAACAATACTTACAATCAGCAAAGGCCTATTTTTCAAAATAAACCACCACAAACCGATGATAAAAAGCTAAATTTAGAAGATATGATGTCGAAGCTAATTGAATCTCAAACGCAGTTTTTCACATCTCAGAAACAAACCAATGAACAAAATGCTCAAGCATTTAGAAATCAACAAGCTTTTATTTAAAATTTGGAACAAGAAGTAAGCAACCTAGCAAAGTTAATAGGTGAAAGAAAACCGGGAAGTCTACCTAGTGATACAAATGCTAACCCCCGGAATGAAACAGCTAAAGCCATTACCACAAGAAGTGGTATTACACTTAAACCACCTGAAATGCCTGTAATTTCTGATGACTCTATTCATACTCCACAAGAACCACAATCTGAGCAAGATAAGGAAACAGAACCGGTTGTTGAAAAGGTTAATGAAGATAACACAGTTAAGGCTAAACCTTATGTTAAACCATACCAACCACCACTTCCTTACCCAAGTAAAATGAGAAAAGAAAGACTTGAAGCCGAGCAATCCAAATTCTTGGATATGTTTAAACAAATAAATGTTAATCTTTCTTTCATTGATGTGATTTCAGGAATGCCTAGATATGCTAAATTCTTGAAAGATCTAATCACAAATAGAAAGAAAATGGAAGAACTCTCGGCTGTTACTATGAATGTTAATTGTTCTGCAGTGCTATTGAATAAGATACCAGAAAAACTTTCAGATCCAGGATGTTTCACAATTTCATGTTTTCTGGGTAGTCTTAGTTCAATAGAAGCATTGGCAGATTTAGGTGCTAGCATAAATTTAATGCCGTATTCACTATACGCTAAACTAGACCTTGGAGAATTGAAACCAACACGAATAAGCATACAACTAGCCGATCGATCAGTAAAATATCCTAGAGGGATAATGGAGAACATGCTAGTTAAAGTTGGTACTTTAGTATTTCCAGTAGATTTTGTTATTCTGGACATGGAAGAAGATTCTCGAGTTCCTCTCATATTAGGAAGACCATTCTTAAACACAGCTAAAGCAATAATAGACGTGTTTGGTAAGAAACTGACCCTAAGTATAGAGGACGAGAGTGTTACCTTTTCTGTTGATAGAGCTATGCAACAACCGCAATCTGCAGATGATACATGTTATTATATTCAAACTATATATTCACATGCAGAATTGTTAGAAGAATTTCCAGAATTACAAGGAACAGAAGAATGTTCGTTAGGAGAAGGAACTGAACCAATTGATGAAACTGAAATGTTAGCTACACTTATGGCTAATGGATATGAACCAACAACAGAAGAAATTCAAATGCTAAAAGAAGAAGACAGATATCGATATAAATCATCGATAGAAGAACCACTGACATTAGAGTTAAAGCCACTTCTAAACCATTTGGAATACGCTTATTTACATGGTGAATCTGAATTACCTGTAATAATATCGTCTTCTCTTACTGAAAATGAAAAATCTCAACTCATTTCTGTGCTAAAAGCTCATAAACCAGCTATTGCATAGAAGATTCATGACATTAAAGGTATAAGTCCTTCGTATTACACACATAAAATCCTTATGGAAGAAGGTCATAAAACGTATGTGCAACGCCAATGAAGACTAAATCCTAATATGCAAGATGTTGTTAAGAAAAAATTATTAAACTGCTAGATGCAGGTTTAATTTATCCAATCTCTGATAGTCCATGGGTAAGCCCAGTTCAATGCGTACCTAAGAAAGGTGGCATGACTGTCATCACAAATGAGAAAAATGAGCTTATTCCTGCTAGGACTGTAACAGGATGGCGTGTTTGTATTGATTATAGAAAATTAAATGACGCCACCAGAAAAGATCACTTTCCCTTACCTTTCATTGATCAAATATTGGAAAGATTAGCCGAAAACATTTACTATTGTTTTCTTAACGGTTTTTCCGGATATTTTCAAATTCCAATAGCACCCGAGGACCAAGAGAAAACCACGTTCACGTGCCCTTATGGTACTTTTGCTTACAAACGCATGTCATTTGGACTTTGCAACGCCCCTGCAACCTTTCAAAAGTGCATGATGGTGATTTTTCACGACATGATAGAAGAATGCATGGAAGTTTTCATGGATGACTTTTCAGTCTTCGGTGATACATTTGAATCATGTCTAGTCAATCTTGAACGAATGCTTATTAGATGCGAACAATCAAATCTAGTTCTTAATTGGGAGAAATGCCATTTCATGGTTAAAGAAGGCATCGTTCTTGGTCATAAAATTTCAAAGGAAGGAATTGAAGTGGATAGAGCTAAAGTAGATGTAATTGCTAAACTTCCACATCCCACCAATGTTAGAGGAGTTAGGAGTTTTCTAGGGCATGCCGGTTTTTACCGACGTTTCATAAAAGATTTTTCTAAAATTGCCACTCCTATGAATAAACTCCTAGAAAAGGATGCTCCATTCATCTTTTCAGATGAATGCATCAAATCTTTTAATATTCTTAAAGAAAAACTCACTAATGCGCCGATCATGATAACTCCAAATTGGAATTTACCGTTTGAACTCATGTGCGATGCAAGTGATTTTGCAATGGGAGCCGTTTTAGGACAAAGGATTGAAAAATGATTTTAACCTATTTATTACGCTAGTAAGATATTACAAGGAGTACAAACGAATTACACAACTACTGAAAAAGAACTCCTTGCTATTGTCTTTGCTTTTGACAAATTTTGTTCATATCTCGTTCTAGCTAAAATGGTGGTCTATACCGATCATTCTGCTCTTAGATACCTATTTTCAAAACAAGATGCCAAACCACGATTAATCTGTTGGATCTTACTCTTACAAGAGTTCGATATTGAAATTCGAGATAAAAAGGGAGCAGAAAATCTCGCCGCTGATCATCTTTCTCGTCTTGAAAATTCTGAATTAGAAGTTCTAAATGAATCGGCCATACAAGATAACTTTCCTAATGAATATCTATTAAAGATAGATTATAGTGAAATTCCATGGTTTGCAGACTATGCAAACTACTTAGTATGTGGATTCCTTGAAAAAGGATTGTCATACCAAAAACGAAAGAAATTCTTTAGTGATATAGAACACTATTTCTGAGAAGATCCACATTTGTTTAAAAGTTGTCCCGATGGAATAATACGCCGATGTGTATTCGGGGATGAAGCCAGTCAAATCTTAAACCATTGTCACACAGGACCAACAGGAGGGCATTATGGGCCTCAACTTACAGCAAGAAAAGTTTACGACGCTGGATTCTATTGGCCTACAATTTTCAAAGATGCACACCTTCTTTGCAAATCCTGTGATGCTTGTCAAAGGGCCGAAAAAATAAGTCAACGTGATGAAATGCCACAAAATGTCATTCAAGTATGTGAAGTATTTGACATTTGGGGTATTGACTTTATGGGTCCATATCCAAAATCTCATAATAATCTCTACATTCTCGTTGCCATTGATTATGTATCTAAATGGGCGGAAGCACAAGCTCTCCCGACTAACGATGCACGAGTTGTAGTCAACTTCTTAAAATGTCTTTTTGCTAGGTTTGGAACACCGAAAGCTTTAATAAGTGATCGGGGTACTCATTTTTGTAACAATCAACTTGAGAAAGTTCTCAAAAGAAATGGAGTAACTCATAAAATCTCAACCGCTTAAAATCCACAAACAAGTGGACAAGTTGAAAATACCAACCGAGCTTTAAAATGTATTCTAGAGAAAAACCGTAGGATCAAATCCGAAGGAATGGTCCATGAAATTGGAGGATTCACTCTGGGCTTTTAGAACAGCCTACAAAACTCCAATTGGAACCACACCTTTTAGACTCGTTTATGGAAAAGCATGTCACCTTCTAGTAGAAATTGAACACAAAGCATTTTGGGCTTTGAAGACATGTAATCTTGATTTACATGAAGCTGGACGTCTACGGTTAAGCCAACTAAACAAATTAGAAGAATTAAGACATGAAGCATACGAAAATTCATTAATCTATAAGGAAAGAACGAAGAAATGGCATGATAAAAGAATCAGAAGTTCAAAAGAATTTAAAGAAGGAGACAGAGTTCTTCTTTTCAATTCACGATTCAAGCTATTTCCTGGAAAATTGAAATCAAGATGGTCTGGACCATTCATAGTCAAAAGAGTTTTCCCATATGGAACAGTAGAGTTAATAAATTCAAATGGGATTGAATTTAAAGTTAATGGTCACGGAGTTAAACATTACATAGATAATCTAATGGAAGTTGAAGATGAAGTTAATCACAATTTCGACACCACAGTTAACTAAGTGTGGGAAGGTTCGAATCATTTTAGGGTAATATATATTTCTGTTAGAGTTAGATATTCTGTTTTCGTGTAGTTTCCGAGAATGGAATCCGAATGGTCTTTCCCTAGCAGACCCTAAAGAACTAGTCTTCTCCCCCAATTCCGAATTTTTATTTTTTTTAGGTTTTACGAGATGAAGAATTCCTTTGATCTGAACCATGGTCTAATGCTACATGCTATGATTACTAAACGTAATAATGACACACTTCCGAGTGAACTGGTATCATTCATAAGGGAAAAAATGGACGGAGTAAGAAAAGAACTTAGAACAGATCATCATAAGATACATTTTGGTAAAGGAAAATCAAAATCCGCAACAAAAAGAAGAGCACGACACCTTGAAAGATGTTATAAATGCGAAAAATGGTCACACGAAGGTAAATGTTCAAATAATCAAACATATTCAAATACCGAATTTGTTACTCTATGCAGAGAAAGACCGTTCATATGTTTAGAAGAAAAGATATTGAAGAATCGAGGTTATGCTTATGTAGCTATGGAGAACCAAATCACACGACTCTCCTATGAGTCGGCTAAAGCAGGTCTCTGAGAATTCTATCTCACAGGTAAGTATGTACAGTTTTTATTTTTATTTTTATTGCTTTTAACCTTTTGATAATAAACGCTGAATCGTTCACTATAAAGTATTAAATTGGTATTCAATAAAATTAGGTATGCGTAACCTAAATTATTGATATCATACAAAAATTTATTACATCACTGCGAAATTTACCGTTTATTCTTAAGGTATAAATATCTTTAATCAATCAACCCAAAATATTTCAGAAATTCGTCAGGAGTAAAACTAGGTCGTTGAACCGAAATTACTTTACCGAAAAGAGGGGCGTATATTTTTGATAATATTTGATTGATTAAAGTGGGATAAAAGACCAAAAAGATTTTTAATTTTAATTTTTACCATATTTTTAAAATTAATATATAAATATTAAATTAATATTGTAAACTTTTTAAAATTAATATATTTAAGTTTGTAAATATTTGAAAAATTGATATTTTTAATATAAGTTTGTATGTATAAAAATAAAAATATAATATAAATTTGGTGTGAATTTTTAATTTTAATAATATGAATTTTTAATTTTATGCATTTTAAGTTTAAGTTTGGTGTGAATTTAAAAACAAAAAATGTACTTTATTTCACTAAGTTAAAAATATGATTTCTAAAATTCGTCGTAAATTGAAAACTAGGTCGTTGAACCGAAATTGCTTTACCCAAGGGAGGGACGAGAACTTTTATTATCATTATTTTTAATCTTATTGAATTAAAGTATGCCAAAAATATTTAAAAAACCCAAAAAATCTTTGCTTTTAAAACGACGCTTAAAAAGTATCAAATTTTAAAACTTTGTCGAGGGACGGACTAGGACAACGATCCGAAACGCCCTCATTCGTAAAAGAAACAAATTTTTAAAATAAATTAATTAATTGTTTAAAAAAAATACCAGGACCCCATGCGATCGCATGGTGTTTGGCCTGTATATCCATGCGATCGCATAGAGGCCAATTTCTGGTCAGATACAAAAAAGAGTAGCTCGCTGTTTCTGTCTCCACTCCAACACACACACACACACATATACACGAAAATAACCCAAAAACCCCTCTAAAATTCGCCATTTTTCACCATAATTCGTCAAATTTCTCGCTCTAATCATGAAATTGTTCAGAAGCTTTTCAAAGAAGGTAAAGATTTCACCCTTAAACCTCTTTAAATTTGATTTTTACTGTTCTTGAGCTATATTTTACCTAATTTGATTTTGTTAATTTCTAGTGTAATTAGAGTTAAATTGTTAGTATTTTATGCATGTATAACCTAGATTGATGCTATTTAACATGATTTGAAGCTAAAAACTTCAAAAATTTTAGAAATCTAGGGTTTGTGTTCTTGAGAAATTTGGGGCTTTTTGATATAAACAGGTTATGGCCGATTTTTGTCATGAATTATTGCTAAATTAAGTAGTGTAACATGTTTAGGTAGCTAAATGATCCAAACTTTGATCCTAAACATGATTTTTGAGAATTAAAGTAGACTTTTTAGGTCTAAAATTCATGAACTTGATTAAATTGATGTAAATGCCATTTAAAACTTGTTTAATTGCTAGTAATGGTTGTTTTAACATGTTATTTGAGTTGAATGCTTATGAACTTTGTAAACATTTTCATATATGCTTATTTAAAAAAGTGTAGAATTGTTAAAATTGTTAAAATTGTGAAAATGTATATAAGTTTAATTTTGATTAAACATGTTATTGTAATTGTTTCAAGTTGTTATTTTGCTAACACTAATGCATATTTGGATGCACAAATTTTGTGTTTAATAAGTTTTGCAGAGATTTACCGATACTGATGGTGCATCATCATCATCTAGACAACCTGCTCCAGAACCTGAACCAGAAATGCAATATGAACCGGAGCAACAACAGGAACAACAACAACAACAACCTGATCAACACGTACCTTATTATGATCTGCAACAAGAATATGTTGATGCCTATGTAGTATTTTCGATGCATCCGATAGCACAACACCCAACGATTCATGAAGAACAGTTGCATCCCAATTTGAAATTTGATCGGAGATGGAGAGATTACCCGACATATCAAAGTAACAAATTCAAACTGGTAACGAAAAAAGTAGAAGTGCCGAGGGTAATCGATTGGGAGCCTTTGGA
The DNA here is from genome assembly GCF_046630445.1 of Rutidosis leptorrhynchoides. Classification (NCBI taxonomy): domain Eukaryota; kingdom Viridiplantae; phylum Streptophyta; class Magnoliopsida; order Asterales; family Asteraceae; genus Rutidosis; species Rutidosis leptorrhynchoides. Next base: position 76,385,035 of record NC_092334.1, read on the forward strand.
AAGGGTCCAACGTGCTAACTCAGTTAGACAGCATCTGATCCAAAGGTATGGCAGCTCTTCTTTTCCCGATTGGGAACGTTTATTCACCATTCGTAGGCCTGTATATAAGGAATGGTGCGTTGAGCTTATGAGTACTATAGCATTAAATGTGGATGTAGTTAGATTAGATGATAGATTTTTTCTTAGATTTATACTTGGCCGTAGGATGTATAGGATGTCCATGCTAGACATGGCCAGGGCTTTACAGATATATAAGCCCGCTGAATTACTATTACCCAATTGTACAAATTTGATTTATCATGGTGAAAGGGTAGATAGGAATTTTGATGCTAATGCCGTCTGGAGGCGTATGTCAGATTATAATGTTTTTGGGTGGGCAGGAACACACTCCTACTTACATATTAACAGAGCCGAGCTTCGTATAATTCATAGATTTTTGGCTAACTCGATTACACAGAGAGGTCACAACAAGGAGAAAATGACCTTACATGATTTATTTTACCTTAAGTGTATTCGAGACCCAAGAGGCTTTGTTAATATCCCCTACTGTGTTAGTTTTTATTTGTCTAAGATAGTGGAAGGAATACAGGAAGGGGGAATAATAGGAGGAGGTATTTTTGTTACTCTCATTGGAGAGTATTTGGGTGTAGATAGGGATCAAGGGGGGTCCACTTATGGTATGTAGGGAACAGGATGATACCTTAGGATTAAAGGTCTATCAGGGTGCTAAGGTATTGAAGAGCAGACGCAATCAGGCAGTACCATATGTTGGTCGTCATCCACATGTAGAGAGAGGTTCAGATGAGGAAATGGAGGAAGCGGATGACATTAGGGATGTCATTAGGGAGGCTATGACTGACGTCTACCAGTGTATAGATGAGGTAGAAATGACAAACCAGGATAGACATAGTCGATATGAGCAGTGGCAAGCCCGGAATGAGTACGAGCATTCCAGGCAACGACAGCATGATAGATGGCACTATCATCAGCATCAGATCATGAGCCGGCTATCACCTCAGGATCACTACGTACCGACCCGACCTACTTACTATCCTCCACACCAGCCCGATATGAGACCACCATTTACTCTCTACGACCCTAACCAGGCCTATCAGTACACCTATCACCAACCATGGAACCCGACCGACGACATGAACTGGAACCCCTATCCAGATTGATATAGTTCCCATTGGTGATTTCTATGATTTTTATCTTTTTATTATTTCTATTTATTTATGTTTAAACACATTATATTTTGATACTTTTATGTAAGTTTAATATTTTTATTATGTTGTACTAATATTTCAAATTACCATGCATGTTTATATTTGTATGTATATATATTGTCAATTGTATACAACGGGTAAAACAGCGCATTTTCAAAGACTGGCATTAAGTTCAGCAAAAGCTACTAATTTTGATGACAAAACGAAAAACAAATGTGATGTAACAACAAGATGGAATGAACAAATGATGTGCACCATTTATCATTCAGCAAACAAACGCCAATATATTTAGAAACTTTGGTAAAATTTAATCATTTTTCTACGCTAATCACCCTCAATAATTTAAATTGTTACTGATTTCTTGCAAATGATGGCATTGCAAGATCTTAAGTGTGGGAAGGGGTTAAATTCTTTCGGATTTTTAAAATTTTTGACTTACACACTTGGTTACCATTAAAAATACTAGTAACGCAATAGTTGTATTAGAATCTAGTGCTCCCTGATAATAAAGAACAGCCCTAGTCTTATATACTGACTACCCAATTCTAGTAAAATTTTTCAAAATTTTCAAATAAATGAATTCAAAATCATGTTTATACATATTTATGAACGATCAAACTAGGTGTTAACACCGAAATTATTGTTACCTCGGAAAGGGCATAAATTGAGAAACAACCCAAAAATGTTAGAATTCATTTAAAATGGAATAGAGGACAATAAAAAGGCAAAGAAAGGAAAATAAAAGCCAAGTGTGGGAAAAATTTACCAAGTTATTTAAAACATATATCACATATTTTTGTACAAATAACTGAAGATACTTTTGTTTTGGACAATTTTATCAGTTTTACCCAATTTCTTATAATATATTTGAAAGAAAAGATGGATCTATACGATGAATCAATTCCATCATTAAAAGGAAGTAAAGTCTTTCGAAAAAGACACGCGCTTCTTGATTTAGGTCATGAAGTTGTCGTCCAGACCAACTGTAGGTTGACGAAAAATCTAGAAAAGTCATCACTAAAATCAGCAGGAAATCCACGGACCTCAGCATCAAACAGGGTCGCCAAGTGGTCAGACTTATCCTAATCATGAGAGGATCTGTCTCGTAAAATAGGGAGGGCGCCGTGCAAATTAGCTTGATAAGACTAATGAATCAGATCCTCAGAAAGGATAATCTCCTTACAGATTTAAAATCAGCTTTTAAGCCTGATATTACTCAATCCTTGAGATTGACTTTAAAGATTGAAAATTACAAACTCATGGAATTCGATGATATCTAAACTCGAGCTTGAACGAGAAAATATTTTGATCAAATTACAAACCGATTTGTTTTCTGAAAACTCATTTTCAATGCGTTCATTATCATTGAACGTAAAATCCTAGAAATTCACCTAGAATTCATTAGGTCACCTGAACCAAATCGGGTGTTAACCGTAAGAACGGTGGTTGCATAGCATGGTCGAAGACAGGACCTGGTGCCAGACCGAAAAACTATAGGGTGATCTTTACTATTGCTCCTAACAAGGATAGTAATTGCATCCGACACGTTATAGACCATAATCAAAAGCATGTCACGGGACATTGCCTTAACAGTTACTTGTTCAACGCTTTCCTTTACAACCGGACGGTAGTTTATCGAAAGGTTATATACGGACCAAGTATACTGGACGTGTTGCTTTCCTAATACAAGATTAGCAAGTGGGTGACACAAAACCGCAAGTTTTGAGCTAAAATTTTCAAATCTGAAACCCACAAAACCCACAAAAACAATTTTGCAAACATCGGTGAAGGGTTATTCCGGAAAACTTATCTAGGGTAAAAGCTAGATTGAATTTTCAAAAGATCAAATGTTTTCATAAAGATCCAATTTCCTAAAGGATCTAAATTTTCATAGTCATGTGGGACTGTAAACCACAACGTTACTACCATTGTTCATACTGCCGTATAGAAATCACTGATGTACAAAGTGTAAAGAATAAAGAAGTGATTCTAGTATTTGAGTGAATCCAATTGCTATGGTTTCATATTGAACTTAAGTTTATGAATCTATATGTAGTGACCCGAACTTTTCCATGTTTATATATATATATATTAAATGAAATTGTTATTTACATGATTAAGTGTTTCCAACATATTAAGCAATCAAACTTGTTAAGACTTGATTAATTGAAATAGGTTTCATATAGACAATTGACCACCCAAGTTGACCGGTGATTCACGAACGTTAAAACTTGTAAAAACTATATGATGACATATATATGGTTATATATATAGTTAACATGATATTATGATAAGTAAACATATCATTAAGTATATTAATAATGAACTACATATGTAAAAACAAGACTACTAACTTAATGATTTTGAAACGAGACATATATGTAACGATTATCGTTGTAACGACATTTAATGTATATATATCATATTAAGAGATATTCGTACATCATAATATCATGATAATATAATAATTTAAAATCTCATTTGATATTATAAATATTGGGTTAACAACATTTAACAAGATCGTTAACCTAAAGGTTTCAAAACAACACTTACATGTAACGACTAACGATGACTTAACGACTCAGTTAAAATGTATATACATGTAGTGTTTTAATATGTATTCATACAATTTTGAAAGACTTCAAGACACTTATCAAAATACTTCTACTTAATAAAAATGCTTACAATTACATCCTCGTTCAGTTTCATCAACAATTCTACTCGTATGCACCCGTATTCGTACTCGTACAATACACAGCTTTTAGATGTATGTACTATTGGTATATACACTCCAATGATTAGCTCTTAGCAGCCCATGTGAGTCAACTAACATATGTGGGAACCATCATTTGGCAACTAGCATGAAATATCTCATAAAATTACAAAAATATGAGTACTCATTCATGACTTATTTACATGAAAACAAAATTACATATCCTTTATATCTAATCCATACACCAACGACCAAAAACACCTACAAACACTTTCATTCTTCAATTTTATTCATCTAATTGATCTCTCTCAAGTTCTATCTTCAAGTTCTAAGTGTTCTTCATAAATTCTACAAGTTCTAGTTTCATAAAATCAAGAATACTTCCAAGTTTGCTAGCTTACTTCCAATCTTGTAGAGTGATCATCCAACCTCAAGAAATCTTTCTTATTTACAGTAAGATATCTTTCTAATACAAGGTAATACTCATATTCAAACTTTGATTCAATTTCTATAACTATAACAATCTTATTTCGAGTGAAAATCTTATTTGAACTGTTTTCGTGTCATGATTCTGCTTCAAGAACTTTCAAGCCATTCAAGGATCCTTTGAAGCTAGATCCATTTTTTTTCATTTCCAGTAGCTTTATCCAGAAAACTTGAGGTAGTAATGATGTTCATAACATTATTCGATTCATACATATAAAGCTATCTTATTCGAAGGTTTAAACTTGTAATCACTAGAACATAGTTTAGTTAATTCTAAACTTGTTCGCAAACAAAAGTTAATCCTTCTAACTTGACTTTTAAAATCAACTAAACACATGTTCTATATCTATATGATATGCTAACTTAATGATTTAAAACCTGGAAACACGAAAAACACCGTAAAACCGGATTTACGCTGTTGTAGTAACACCGCGGGCTGTTTTGGGTTAGTTAATTAAAAACTATGATAAACTTTGATTTAAAAGTTGTTATTCTGAGAAAATGATTTTTATTATGAACATGAAACTATATCCAAAAATTATGGTTAAACTCAAAGTGGAAGTATGTTTTCTAAAATGGTCATCTAGACGTCGTTCTTTCGACTGAAATGACTACCTTTACAAAAATGACTTGTAACTTATATTTCCGACTATAAACCTATACTTTTTCTGTTTAGATTCATAAAATAGAGTTCAATATGAAACCATAGCAATTTGATTCACTCAAAACGGATTTAAAATGAAGAAGTTATGGGTAAAACAAGATTGGATAATTTTTCTTGTTGTAGCAACGTGAAAATTGGTAACAAATCTATATTAATCATATCCTAGCTAACTTATATTGTATTATACATGTATTCTAATATATTATGTAATCTTGGGATACCATAGACACGTATGCAAATGTTTTGACATATCATATCGACCCATGTGTATATATTATTTGGAACAACCATAGACACTCTATATGTAGTAATGTGGGAGTTAGCTATACAGGGTTGAGGTTGATTCTAAAAATATATATACTTTGAGTTGTGATCTAGCCTGAGACGTGTATACACTGAGTCGTGGATTGATTCAAGATAATATATATCAATTTTTTTCTGTACATCTAACGTTGGACAACTAGTTGTAGGTTACTAACGAGGGCAGCTGACTTAATAAACTTAAAACATCAAAATGTATTAAAAGTGTTGTAAATATATTTTGAATATACTTTGATATATATGTACATATTTGTTATAGGTTCGTGAATCGACCAGTGGCCAAGTCTTACTTCCCGACGAAGTAAAAATCTGTGAAAGTGAGTTATAGTCCCACTTTTAAAATCTAATATTTTTGGGATGAGAATACATGCAGGTTTTATAAATGATTTACAAAATAGACACAAGTACGTGAAACTACATTCTATGGTTGAATTATCGAAATCGAATATGCCCCTTTTTATTAAGTCTGGTAATCTAAGAATTAGGGAACAGACACCCTAATTGACGCGAATCTTAAAGATAGATCTATTGGGCCTAACAAACCCCATCCAAAGTACCGGATGCTTTAGTACTTCGAAATTTATATCATATCAGAAGGGTGTCCTGAAATGATGGGGATATTCTTATATATGCATCTTGTTAATGTCGGTTACCAGGTGTTCACCATATGAATGATTTTTATCTCTATGTATGGGATGTATATTGAAATATGAAATCTTGTGGTCTATTGTTACGATTTGATATATATAGGTTAAACCTATAACTCACCAACATTTTTGTTGACGTTTAAAGCATGTTTATTCTCAGGTGAATATTAAGAGCTTCCGCTGTTGCATAATAAAATAAGGACAAGATTTGGAGTCCATGTTTGTATGATATTATGTAAAAACTGCATTCAAGAAACATATGTCGATGTAATATATTTCTATTGTAAACCATTATGTAATGGTCGTGTGTAAACAGTATATTTTAGATTATCATTATTTGATAATCTACGTAATGCTTTTGAAACCTTTATTGATAAAATAAAGGTTATGGTTGTTTTAAAAATGAATGCAGTCTTTGAAAAACGTCTCATATAGATGTCAAAACCTCGCAACGAAATCAATTAATATGGAACGTTTATAATCAATATGAACGAGACATTTCACTCTACAGAAAAAGTATAGGTTTATAGTCAGAAATATAAGTTACAAGTCGTTTTTGTAAGAGTAGTCATTTCAGTCGAAAGAACGACGTCTTGATGACCATTTTGAAAAACATACTTCCACTTTGAGTTTAACCATGATTTTTGGATATAGTTTCATGTTCATAAGAAAAATAATTTTCCCAGAAGAACAACTTTTAAATCAAAGTTTATCATAGTTTTTAATTTTCAAACCCAAAACAGCCCGCAGTGTTACTACGACGGCGTATGTCCAGTTTTACTGTGTTTTTCATGTTTCCAGGTTTTAAATCATTAAGTTAGCATATCATATAGATATAGAACATGTTTTTAGTTGATTTTAAAAGTCAAGTTAGAAGGATTAACTTTTGTTTGCGAACAAGTTTAGAATTAACTAAACTATGTTCTAGTGATTACAAGTTTAAACCTTCGAATAAGGTAGCTTTATATATATGAATCGAATGATGTTATGAACATCATTACAACCTCAGGTTTTGTGGATAAACCTACTGGAAATGAGAAAAATAGATCTAGCTTCAAAGAATCCTTGGATGGCTTGAAAGTTCTTGAATCAGAATCATGACACGAAAACAAGTTCAAGTAAGATTTCCACTCGAAATAAGATTGTTATAGTTATAGAAATTGAATCAAAGTTTGAATATGAGTATTACCTTGTTTTAGAAAGATATCTTACTGTAAATAAGAAAGATTTCTTGAGATTGGATGATCACTTTACAATATTGGAAGTAAGCTAGCAAACTTGAAAGTATTCTTGATTTTATGAAACTAGAACTTATAGAATTTATGAAGAACATTTAGAACTTGAAGATAGAACTTGAGAGAGATCAATTAGATGAAGAAAATTGAAGAATGAAAGTGTTTGTAGGTGTTTTTGGTCGTTGGTATATAGATTAGATATAAAGGATGTGTAATTTTGTTTACATGTAAATAAGTCATGAATGATTACTAATATTTTTGTAATTTTATGAGATATTTTATGCTAGTTGCCAAATGATGGTTCACACATGTGTTAGGTGACTCACATGGGCTGCTAAGAGCTGATCATTGAAGTGTATATACCAATAGTACATATGATAATGCTAAAAACGAACATATATTTCATAGCATTATCCCTCAAGAAAGACAAGCTTTTGGTTACAATTGTTCTATTTACAATTGATATTCGTTTAAATAATAAAAGGTGAAGACAAAAGACAGATTCAAAGAATTGAAGACGCAAACGACCAAAAAGCTCAAAAGTACAAAGTACAATCAAAGTGGTTCAAATTATTGATGAGAAACGTCTCAAAATTACAATAGTACAAGACGCGAAACGCAAAATACAAGATATTAAATTGTACGCAAGGACGTTCGAAAATCCGGAACCGGGACCAGAGTCAACTCTCAACGCTCGACGCAACGGACTAAAAATTACAAGTCAACTATGCACATAAATATAATATAATATATAAATAATTCTTAAAATTATTTATATATTATATATATTTATTTAAAACCGTCGGCAAGAAGCAAACAACAATATGTGAGCTGGAATCCCAGGCCATCGATCGCATGGCCAGGAAAAAGAATTTTCATGCGGTCGTATGGCCTCAATTTTTGGGTCAGGTCCTATAAATTTCGCAGTTTTGGTCGAACAAAAACACATCTTTTCTCTATCTCTCTATCTCACGTATATATATATATATATATATATATATATATATATATATATATATATATATATATATATATATATATATATTATAATTTTAATTTTAATTTTAATAATAATAAGGTTATGTTAGCGAATGTTGTAAGTGTGTAAGTCGAAATTATGTCCGTGTAACGCTACGCTATTATTAATCATTGTAAGTTATGTTCAACCTTTTTAAATTAATGTCTCGTAGCTAAGTTATTATTATGCTTATTTAAGCCGAAGTAATCATGATGTTGGGCTAAAATATTAAGACGGGGTAATTGAGCTTTCTATCATAATTGGGGTTTGGACAAAAGAACGACACTTGTGAAAATTAGACTATGGGCTATTAATGGGCTTTATATTTGTTTAATTAAATGATAGTTTGTTAATTTAATATAAAGATTTACAATTGGACATACCTATAAATAACCATACACACTCGATCGGACACGATGGGCGGGATATTTATAAGTACTAATAATCGTTCATTTAACCGGACACGGGAATGGATTAATAGTTAATGGACTTATTAAAACAGGGGTGAATTACATACAAGGACACTTGGTGTAATTATAGTTTAAGTCCCCAATTAGTTGGAATATTTGACTTCGGATATAAGGATAATTTGACGAGGTCACTCGCACTTTATATTTATGACTGATGGACTGTTATAGACAAAAACCAGACGGACATATTGAATAATCCAGGACAAAGGACGATTAACCCATGGTAATAAAACTAAAATCAATACGTCAAACATCATGATTACGGAAGTTTAAATAAGCATAATTCCTTTATTTCATATTTAATTGCACTTTTAATTATAGCATTTTAATTTATTGTCATTTTATTTATCGTACTTTTTAATTATCGCAATTTTATTTATCATCATTTTATTTATCGCCTTTTTATTTATCGCAATTTCATTATCGTTATTTACTTTACACTTAAAATTAAGTTATATTTATTTTTAATATTTTACATTAGGTTTTAACTGCGACTTAAGTTTTAAAATCGACAAACCGGTCATTAAACGGTAAAAACCCCCTTTAAAATCGACAAACCGGTCACTATTTGCTACAGTAAAAAAAACTTAGCTACAGTAACTTTGCTACAGTAAAATACTATTTTAAAATGAAAAAGTATATATGTATATGTATATACTACGAGACGATGATTTATAGAAGCAAATAACCAAAACATTTAATTGATTAAGCTACAATTCGAGTGATATAGTTTGACAATAATTTAAGTCTAAATGTTAACAAAGGTACACGTAACGAAACGTAAAATGCAAGTTTTCTCAGCGTACGAAAGGACGTTTGAAAAACCGGAACCGGGACATAAGTCGAGTGACGACGTACGACTTATCGGAACCAAAATTTCAAGATAACTGGGCACGAGAATATAATATAATATATAATTAATTAATTTAAATTATATATATTATATATATTAATTAAATATTATGTCGACAAGCAAAACGATAAATGATTGTGTGCTGTCAAAGGTACCCATGCGATAGCATGGTATTTACCCTTTCAAGCCATGCGATCGCATGGCTGGTCTGGTGGGTTCAGGTCCTATAAATTCATTCGTTTTCTTTTTTTGATCGAACATATATATCTTTCCATCTACTCTCTCGTAAACATATATATTTATATTATTATTATTATTATTATTATTATTATTATTATTATTATTATTATTATTATTATTATTATTATTATTATTATTATTATTATCATTATTATTATTATTATTATTATTATTATTATTATTATTATTATTATTATTATTATTATTATTATTATTATTATTATTATTATTATTATTATTAAGATTAATATTATTATTAATCTTATGGTTATGAGTATTATTATTATTGTTATTAGTACTATACATAAAATACTACGACGAGGTCATGAGCGTATCACTTTCAAAATGGTTTTCGAGCGGGATAGAGCTAAGGAAACTATGGGTTATAGCTATGGAGGTTATGGGTAATGTTCGTGGGTATTATTTTGCAAGTCAAACCTAGTGTTTATCATCTCTGTTATGTCTACGTACTTTCCTGCAATATTGAATCACAATATATTTGATACGTGAGTATTCATATCTTATCTTTTATATATTAATAATGTATCCATGTCTAGTGCTCGAGTATATATGTTTATGCATGCTTGTAAGCTAAATTTCGTCGTTAAACAGTTTATGATGAATCACGAATTAAATACATATATTACTGATAAAAGGTATATGATATGCATGTTTTTGGAAAGCTGGCAAAAAATCAATAACTTTTCATTTAGATATCGAATAGTTTTGATGAACGGATTAAAAGATATGATCAACTGAAATATGATTGACGTTAATTGGAATTGCTTTTGAATCTGCAATTAATGTTTAAACAACCTGTTTACGAGATTGATAAATTGGGTTTTTGAATATTACCAACCGAGTAAATGAATCCTTATATAAGGTACGTCTCGTTTTGTTGAACTATTGTCAAAATTGACTTTTTGAAACGACTTTGGATAACTTTTATATGTCGATCTCGAGCATTAGGATTGTGATACACTATGATCTGACCTAGCTTGATAGACATTTATTGACCAACATATGTTCTCTAGGTTGAGATCTACGGTTATTTGGTATTCCTAGTTTTGGTCACATTTCCGTGAACGACTTTATGTGCTGCTAAGGTGAGTTTCATTTGCTCCCTTTTTAATTGCTTTTGCAATCTATATTTTTGGGCTGAGAATACATGCACTTCATTTTAAACACAATGGATACAAGTACATACTAAATTCTACACCGAGTTTGAACCGAAAATCCCTTAGCTTTGGTAACTAGTAACTGCCAGTTATAAGAACTAGTGGGCGCGAGTAGTAGTATATGGATCCATAGGGCTTGATATCCCCATCCGAGCTAGAGCACTAGCCTTTTAACGGATGTATGCTATTTGAGAAGCGTACACGTTGGTTTGCGTGTATTATTAAGATGATTATACAAAGGGTATAAATTATATATACGTTAAGTTTAGTTACTAGGGTGCTCAATTTTGTAGAATATTTTGATAAACGTTTCTGGATGAAACAACTGAAATCTTGTGATCCACCTTTATGTACAGATTATGCAAAACATTAAAACTATGAACTCACCAACCTTTGTGTTGACACTTGTTAGCATGTTTATTCTCAGGTTCCCTAGAAGTCTTCCGCTGTTTGCTTATATGTTAGACAAGCTATGTGCATGGAGTCTTACATGGCATATTTTTCAAGGAAACGTTGCATTCACCAAATCATCACCATGTATCTTATTTTGACTGCATTGTCAACGAAAGTACTATTGTAAACTATTATTTACGGTGATTGTCTATATGTAGAAATCATCAGATATCGAAAACTTTTGATTTAAATATTCATTTATGGTGAGCCTTTTCAAAAGAATGCAATGTTTACAAAATGTATCATATAGAGGTCTAATACCTCGCAATGAAATCGATGAATGACGTGTTCGTTCATATGGATTTGGAGCGATCGTCACAGTTGGTATCAGAGCGTTGGTCCTAGCGAATCAGGTCTTGCATAAGTGTGTCTAATTGATAGTTGTTAAGATGCATTAGTAAGTCTGGACTTCGACCGTGTCTGCATGTTAAAAGTTTTGCTTATTATTTCTTGTCAAAAATTACATGCTTATCATTCTTAAAGTCTAGACACGTTTTCCTGCATTTATTGCATAAATAGTGTATAGACAAAAATTCATATCTTAGCGTATCTGTTACTGTAAACTTTTCCTGACACCTTCCGAAAATTTCTCCGTGATTTATAGAATTTGGTATTATATATACATATGTAAATTATGTATTGAAGAATACCAAACTAAATTCTATAATATAATTCATATCAAAAATCATCTCCCTAATTATACAAGATGGATCCCGTATCTAGTTCAAATTCCTTAAACTCCGACAGCTATTCCGATATGGATATTCACCTTAATTCCGAAGACAGTGTAACCGGAATGGATCAACCAATCAGCCATCACCTATTCTGGATGAATTGGGGATGGGTTCGTAGCCTACTTAGTCATTGGAGACAAGAAGAAGGTGATCCCTTCCATCCACCACATTGCCCTCTTGGCGAAGAACCTGAAGCACTTACCGGCGAACCTATTCGAGACACCATTTTCTCCCTCATTTCCAGAGTGTTTCATCACGATTATATATTATCTCAAATTCTAGATCTTATTCGTCCACTCGTCCGAACCGACAATCACCCCGGTGTAATAGAAGAAGTCAACGAGCTTCGCGCTCGGGTAGTGGCTTTGGAGAATGTGGTGCAAAGGTTACAAGCACCAGCAGCAGCACCGGCAGCAACTGTACCACCATTAGCAACACCAACGGTACCATCACCACCACCAACAACAACATCTGCATCCTACACCTCAACATCACAATCTGTACCTCGAACATCAACGCCATACGCACCATAGATACCAAGGAATACCAACAACAACAAACGATGAAGTATTGATTCATAACTTCATCGAAGAAATATTTTGCAGAGAATATGTAGTTTCTAAAAGTTTTAGAGATTATATATTCTAGTCCTAGTCGAAAACCAGATGAGATTAATATTATGTTAACTCATTAAATCTATGATTACATCTAAGGAAAATATATATGTAGGTATATTTTCATAAAGATTGTACTTAAGAAAATTCTTTTGTACAAACTGTTAATGGTGAGAATATTTTAACGGGTAGGTAATACCCGAGAGATATATAAATTCACAATTAATATGTTACATTCTTCGATTCTGATTCAACAAATCATCAACTATACTCACTACTTTCACAACAATAAATATTCTTTTATAAAAATCAAAGCAACCATCCTCATCCAAATTTGATTACATATTTTGATTTTGACGAATCAAAATCTAAGTCAAGATTTAACAAAAGTCATCATTCTTAGATTCCTACATCTTTCGAAGCTATACTTTGACTTCAAAACTGTGCTAGAACATCATAGAACCGAGAAAAGTATTTGTATCATTCAAATTCCTAGAACATCATATGAATATTAACGATTACAATCTATGTTCAAATCCCTCGAAATTCCTGAAGACACTTCAAATAATGAATCATCGAGATGATGATCCAACCACATGTTACCGCAGTCTTGTACCTGAAAAACCCTCGAAATCAAAGTCATAGTTTAACATGTATCCGTGTCAGACCCTTTGGCATTTATTAGCTAAAATAACTTTTCAATCCCTTTTCAAAATAGGCAGTTTTGTCACCACTCCAGCAAAATCACCTTCAATTGTTCATTCGAATAAGCCTTATTATAACGATTACCCCTTCATCATTGTTGCCGGGGAATCTTTCATATTCCACCACATTAGTAGTAAACTTATCAACAACTTCATTGATCATTAAGCCTCTCCGAAAAATCACGATAATTATTCATTGAAACTCTATCAAGTACCCATATACAACTTGTAACAACAATTGTCATACCAACTACTGGGAATTAGCAAATCAGTATTTTGAATTTCGTAGCAATTTTTCGCCAACAGTTATATATATACATATAACGTTTACCTTCAAGACTTACAGACTTCGAATGTGAAGTTTCTGAAAAACACCCTAAACTACAAACTAGTTCTCGAAATCTTAAAAAAAATGCTGATGAAGCAGCAAAAACTGTAACAACTTTAACAGTCGAAAGTTTGATGATAAAGAGTAGTGTGTTGGAAAAGCACAGAAAAAGAGAAAATTTGGTACTGGAAAACAAATTGAGCAAACTATGAAGGAGGCTGTGGACAAATCACAAAGACTAAACCTGCCTTCAAAGAATCCAAATGATTCAGTGTCTGCTGAAGTCATTAACGAATACCTTGCTTCTGACTCTAAACTTTTACGGACAAAATCTTCTTCATCATCTTTCGATATTAGAAGTTCTAAGATATCATCATATCTTTCATTATAAATATCTTCGATGTTTATGAAGATATCTTCATAACTATTGTTATCCAAAATCATTTACTTCTTCGTGCTATCTATGTAAAATCATAAAAGAAACTATTTTAGTTTCTAAATTCTGAAACCTTCGAGTTTAAAATATGAATGTTTCTGAAGTAGTGTTGGGAACTGAAGCATGAGTTTATATAATATAATGACACTTGATCAACGTGATTATATTACAGTAAGTAATGCTGAGCTTCTAATGGAACGTGATAAAGGTTCACAGATCATACCCTCATCATGAACCATGTTACATAACTCTTTCATTCTATTTAATCTCTAAATATATCAAGAAAATACTTTTCTTGATGATTCGTTCTTTCCAGAGATTCTGGTAATTTGACAAATCAAGATCGTGCCATTACAATTTCTTTCTTAGAAAATTAACTATGTTCATTCTGAAATGTATAGCTACGAATTCTAGACCATTATTCGCTTGACTTGAAGTCGAGAAGGAAAAACGAAAGCATGGAGCTGCTAAATATAAGGAAAAATATAAAGCCTGACAACAACACATAGATTTTAAACCGTGTATATCAATGCGTATAGCAATATAAAGACACGGGAGAATGAAAAATACTATAACCCCAAGGTAATAGTAGAAGAAAATAATTTCCTCTGGTGGCAGATGAAAAAGAAGAATGAAGGATACGATAGCCAAGAAAATATCAAGAATCAGAACTGGATTAAGCATTTTACAATTTTTTGGAAGTATGAAATAAGGAAGAAGATGTAGGAGTGGTGAAAATAATGAAACGGAAGTGGTTAATTTATAGTAAAATATCAAACATAGCATTCGAGGAAGATTACGCATTTAAAGGAAATCTTAATTTCCTTAAATTTCGAAGAATCAAATCTTATTTAGATTATGAAGATTTTCTATTCCTTAAATTCCGGAAATCAATCATAACTACGTCAAAAGTTAAGACGAATCTCTATTCTTTCATTTCACTCTTTTACGATAACTTCTCTCATACGCCTCGAGAAATCGGATTGTTTTATCCATATTATTCAACGGTGATAAAATTCTATTTACCAACTCATATTCGTCATGAAAACATTTTTATTGTTAGCCATGACGACCTCACTCAAATTTCGGGACGAAATTTCTTTAACGGGTAGGTACTGTGATGACCCGGAAATTTCTGACCAAATTTAAACTTTATCTTTAAAATGATTTAATGTTTTCGACACGATAAGCAAAGTTTGTAATGTTGAGTCTCAAGTTTTGGAACTATATTCATGTAATCAATTATTCTTTGACTGTTCTCGAAGATTCACGAACAATATATATATATATAACTTAATGTGCATATATATATGATTTCAAGTTATTTAGTAAACGATAGTAACATTCGATTATTGATTCGATTGATATATAGATAAGTTAACTAAAACGTTTAAGATGAACCAGTAAAACACTAATTTGCTACAGTATTTTCGAATTTCTACAGTACCCGAAAAGCTACAGTGTTTTCAAAAATCACTATTTGCTACCGTAAAAAAACTTTGCTACAGTAAAATACTATTTTAAAATGAAAATGTATATATGTATATGTATATACAACGAGACGATGATTTATAGAAGCAAATAACCAAAACACTTAATTGATTAAGCTACAATTCGAGTGATATAGTTTGACAATAATTTAAGTCTAAATGTTAACAAAGGTACACGTCACGAAACGTAAAATGCAAGTTTTCTCAGCGTACGAAAGGACGTTTGAAAAACCGGAACCGGGACATAAGTCGAGTGACGACGTACGACTTATCGGAACCAAAATTTCAAGATAACTGGGCACGAGAATATAATATAATATATAATTAATTAATTTAAATTATATATATTATATATATTAATTAAATATTATGTCGACAAGCAAAACGATAAATGATTGTGTGCTGTCAAAGGTACCCATGCGATCGCATGGGATTTACCCTTTCAAGCCATGCGATCGCATGGCTGGTTTGGTGGGTTCAGGTCCTATAAATTCATTCGTTTTCTTTTTTTTGATCGAACATATATATCTTTCCATCTACTCTCTCGTAAACATATATATTTATATTATTATTATTATTATTATTATTATTATTATTATTATTATTATTATTATTATTATTATTATTATTATTATTATTATTATTATTATTATTATGATTATTATTATTATCATTATTATTATTATTATTATTATTATTATTATTATTATTAAGATTAATATTATTATTAAGCTTATGGTTATGATTATTATTATTATTATTATTATTAGTACTATACATAAAATACTACGACGAGGTCATGAGCGTGTCACTTTCAAAATGGTTTTCGAGCGGGATAGAGCTAAGGAAACTATGGGTTATAGCTATGGAGGTTATGGGTAATGTTCGTGGGTATTATTTTGCAAGTCAAACCTAGTGTTTATCATCTCTGTTACGTCTACGTACTTTCCTGCAATATTGAATCACAATATATTTGATTCGTGAGTATTCATATCTTATCTTTTATATATTAATAATGTATCCATGTCTAGTGCTCGAGTATATATGTTTATGCATGCTTGTAAGCTAAATTTCGTCGTTAAACAGTTTATGATGAATTACGAATTAAATACATATATTACTGATAAAAGGTATATGATATGCATGTTTTTGGAAAGCTGGCGAAAAATCAATAACTTTTCATTTAGATATCGAATAGTTTTGATGAACGGATTAAAAGATATGATCAACTGAAATATGATTGACGTTAATTGGAATTGCTTTTGAATCTGCAATTAATATTTAAACAACCTGTTTACGAGATTGATAAATTGGGTTTTTGAATATTACCAACCGAGTAAATGAATCCTTATATAAGGTACGTCTCGTTTTGTTGAACTATTATCAAAATTGACTTTTTGAAACGACTTTTGTGATGCCCCGTACAAAACCATCGTGTACGAATCATCAACAACAGGATCATTACAAGGTTAAGTACTATATGCATTTTCAAAAAGAGTTTACATTCATAAATAAAGTGATGTCTAAACCAACATCGAATGTTTTACAATCCAAAAGCATGCTTCACTAAGTAGAAGCAAATAATAAGTGTATGTGACCACAACGGTCGTTACAAGTCATAGTTCAAAAGTACTAATGTTTGAATGCAAAATAAAGTAGTTCATGCGATAACAACTCTAAGCAGCGGGTGTCTACAGCACGACTAGTACACAGTGGAAGCTAACCTCAAGCACCTGAGAAAAACATGCTTTAAAACGTCAACACAAAGGTTGGTGAGCCATAGTTTAAGTATAACAGTATGTAAGGTAGGCCACGAGATTTCAGTGCTACAAAGAGCGTTTCAAAATTGTATGATAAAGTATATGTTAACCGTGGGCACTTGGTAACTAACTTAACGTTTATACCCCCTGAAAGTACACTTGGCAAGTGCGTATGTCTACGAAGTATTAAACACTCGTTAAATGCTAGCGCTACTAGCCCGAGTGGGGATGTCAAACCCTATGGATCCATATCTAAGATTCGCGTTCACGGTTCAAAAACCAATGATTAAACGTTACCGAGCTAAAGGGAATGTTTCTGCCGTTATATAACCTACACATATATAAATTTTAAGTACTCATGCCTAGTATGTAAAACATAAAATCTGCATGTATTCTCAGTTCCCAAAATAAGTTAAAGTAAAAAGGGAATGCTATAACTCACAATGATAATGTAGTCGTAAAGTCGGTTCGGAAAGGTGTGCAAGTAATCGGTCCGAAGGTCCTCAACCTAAGGAAAATAGTACTAAGTCAGTAAATTGTCTTAATAGGTTTAAAAGTATGTAAATAAGGTCTTAAGGGTCATCATCATTCATCATTTAACAAAAGGTGTAAAGTAAGTTTCGTTCATGAAAGTAGTTTAAAACAAAGGCTGACTTTGATCAGTCACCACGGCCTCTACCCTTACTGAATTAATTCAAGAACAGTGGCCATGGATCCGTATATGAGTCCTTTAAGTGTGGTAAAATTTACAGAAGCAAACTCGTCTTCGTTTGACCGTGGCGAGAAATTTCTGCACAGCGTTAAAGGACATAGTGACGATCGGAGGGCCATAAATCCTAAACCGTAACTCGGATTAAGATGAGTCCTATATGAAAAGTTATCTACTCGAAACAATCTATTTGAAAATCAAGGTCTCAGTAGCCCAGGTCTACTAGTCTGTTACAGAAACAGTAGGACAGAGGGCTGTAAACAGAATACAGGAAGTTAAAAGTGAGTTCCGGTGGTCTTGGTGCTTGATGTTCATCATGGTTCTCATCCTTGATGCATATAGCTTCAAGTTTACAACTCTTTGATGTGTTTGCATCATCTTGACCAAGATTTGACTATCATAACTCAAGTGTAAGTCTAAGACATGAAGCACAACTCACTTAAGAGTTGTATGAAGTTTGATGAACCAAAGTTACATCAAAGTCTTAGATCTAACCCATACATGAACTTTAAAACTAATAATAAGTTACAAACTTGAAAGTGAACTTATGAAATCAAGATCTTAAGTTGTAGAACATAATTCTTTAGTTTGATCTTGAAGATCCAAGACTCAAAAGTCTAGATCAAGCATAAGTATACAAAGTTATAATTAAAAAGTTTCATTTACATGTTCTTGAACTTTTAAAGTTACTTTTAGTTCAAGATTAATGAGATCAAAGTTAACTAGTAACATTTGACCAATCACAACCAACAAATAAGAAATTAAAGTGCATAAAATGAAGTGATAAACTAAGTAAACAAGTAAAAGGTTCATGGTTTGTTCATACTTTTAAAGATTCAACCAATGTTTGATCTTTAAGTGAAGTAAACTTTAAGTTTAGTTCAAGAACTACAAGTATAAGTTACAACACAAGAACTTTCTTTCTTTAAACAAGTATTGGAGATCATAAACTAGGAAGTTTATGTCTTGTATGTTCTTGTTATGAACAAGATAATTATGTAGAATGAAACTAGGTAGTTTGATTCTTGAAACTAATAAAGAACAATAACAACAACAATATGAAACAAGTAACAACAACAAACAAGAAATCAAACAAGCAAGTAACAAAAGATGATGATGATTATGGGGTGTAAGGCCACGGTTTTGGCCAAAGAAAAAGAAGAGAAGAAAGTTCATAATACTTACAAGAACTTGAGAGAAAGAGAGAAAAGTTGGAAGAAAGTAAAGTGTGTGTAAAGTGTAATGAACATGTGAAGGCTACAAGTAAGAAATAAATCAAAGTTTGAAAATAAAACCCACTCCCCCATGGGAGAAGCCCACGGTCAGCAGCCAAAGGAAGAGGGGGGGGGAGAAATTTAATGGTTACTAGCATGTAAAGATGTTAAAAGTTGGTTAATAGAATGGTTTACATGGGGATTAAGTGCCAACTAGATTCCAATTGAAACAACTAACTAGTTCATTCTTAAAATGATACTTACATGTAGTATAAATGGGCTAGTTAGTCTACTTAAAAGGTAGGGTAGGCTTATAAGCCCAATATCAAGAGTCCATTACACTAATAAAGCCCAAGTTCAATTAATTAACAAATAAATCCAATTAAAGCCCAAGTAACTAACTAATCACCATAGTTAATTAAAATGATTAATAAAATTAATCATGAAAGTAAATAATACTTGAAAATATTATTCGTGTAAGTTTCGGGTGTCACAAAGACGTTTCGGGCAATTAAAGTCAAGTTCGGGCAATCATGACAACATGCAAATGTAATGACATACATTCATTTAATCACACATATTAATAATAATAATTATTAATAAATAAACGTTGGAAATTCCAGGGTCGTTACATTACCCACCTGTTAAAGAAAATTTCGTCCCGAAATTTAAGCTGAGGTAGATGGAGGAGTCGAGAAAAGGTGAGGATACTTCCGCATCATTTGATCCTCTCGCTCCCAAGTAAACTCAGGTCCTCGTTTGGCATTCCATCGCACTCGGACGATCGGAATCTTGTTGCGTTTCAAAGTTTTGATCTAACGATCCATAATTTCAACAGGTTCTTCCACAAAGTGAAGTTTGTCATCAATTGTAAGTTCTTCCAGTGGTATGATAAGTTCGGGTGCAGCAAGACACTTCTTCAAGTTTGACACGTGGAAGGTAGGATGAACTGATGATGTGAAGCGAGGTGTATATAAAATAGTTATTATTTTACTAGGAAAACACTATTAAATACGATACAATTTTACACAAGATATTTATTTATTTATAGAATGGATATACTTAAACCTTGCTACAACACTTATAGGCAGTGTACCTAATCGTACAGTAGTGTAGTTTTTAGTAAGTCCGGTTCGTTCCACAGGGAAATCTTTAAACAAAGCTCAACGCTATATTAGTTTACTTTTATAAAAATACAAATATATATAAGTAATATTATTATTATAAAGGGGGGTTTTTACCGTTTAATGACCGGTTTGTCGATTTTAAGACTTTAGTCGCAGTTAAAACCTAATGTAAAATATAAATACAAGACTAAAATTAAAGCGTAAAGTAAATAACGATAATGAAATTGCGAATAATAAAAATGCGATAAAATAAAATTGCGATAATTAAAAAGTACGATAATTAAAAGTGCGATAAAATAAAATAACAATAAATAAAAGTGCGATAATTAGAAGTGCAATTAAATATAAAATAAAGGAAATTAAATATGAAATAAAAGAATTATGCTTATTTAAACTTCCGTAATCATGATGTTTGACGTGTTGATTTTAGTTTTATGCCCATGGGTTAATTGTCCTTTGTCCTGGATTATTCAATATGTCCGTCTGGTTTTTGTCCATAACAGTCCATCAGTCATAAATATAAATTGCAAGTGTCCTTGTCAAATTATTATTATACCCGAAGTTAAATATTCCAACTAATTGGGGATTCGAATTGTAACAAGGTTTTAATACTTTGTTTAATGAATACACCAGGTTATCGACTGCGTGTAAACCAAGGTTTTACTACTTTGTTAACAATTACACCAATTACCCTTGAATGTAATTTCACCCCTGTTTTAATTATTCTAGTGGCTATTAATCCATTCCCGTGTCCGATTAAATGAACGATTATTCGTACATATAAATACCCCGCCCATCGTGTCCGATCGAGTGTATATGGTAATTTATAGGGACGCCCAATTGTAAATCTTTATATTAACATTAACAAACTTTCATTTAGTTAAACAAATATAAAGCCCATTAATAGCCCATAGTCTAGTTTCCACAAGTGTCGTTCTTTTATCCAAACCCCAATTATGGTACAAAGCCCAATTACCCAATTTTAGTAATTAGCCCAACATCATGATTACTTCGTTTTAAATAAGCATAATAATAACTTAGCTACGAGACATTAATATAAAAAGGTTGAACATAACTTACAATGATTAAAAATAGCGTAGCGTTACACGGACAGAATTTCGACTTACACCCTTACAACATTCGCTAACATACCCTTATTATTAGAATTAAAATTAAAATTAAAATATAAATTATATATATATATATATATATCGTATATATTGAGAGAGATTGAGAAATAAGATATGAAATTTGATCAGAATTCGGTTTGCTTTATAGCCAGACTTAAAATTTGGGGCTCCGCGACTCGCGGCAAAATGCCCTTCAAACTCCGCGAGTCGCGGAGATGTATTTACAGCTCACACCCTTGGAGTTTCTTGCTGCCGACGGTTTTTAATATATATATATAATATATATATAATTAATATAATTAATTATATATTATATTATATTTATATACATAGTTAACTTGTAATTTTTAGTCCGTTGCGTCGAGCGTTAAGAGTTGACTCTGGTCCCGGTTCCGGATTTTCGAACGTCCTCGCGTACAATTTAATATCTTGTACTTTGCGTTTTGAATCTTGTACTTTTGTAATTTCGAGACGTTTCTTATCAATAATTGGAACCTTTTTGATTGTCTTTTATTCTTTTGAGCTTTTTGGTCGTTTGCGTCTTCAATTCGTCGAATCTGTCTTTTGTCTTCACCTTTTATTATTTAAACGAATATCACTTGTAAATAGAACAATTGCAACTAAAAGCTTGTCTTTCTTGAGGAATAATGCTATGAAATATATGTTCGTTTTTAGCATTATCAACTGAGCTCAATTGTGCTGGTAGATCCAAACAGTATGCAATGGGTCCAACACGTTCCAAGATTTCAAAAGGACCAATGTATCGTGGGTTTAACTTTCCACGTTTTCCAAAACGGATCACACCTTTCCAAGGTGCAACCTTCAACATTACACGATCACCAACGTTGAATTCAAAGTCTTTACGTTTAAGATCGGCATAACTCTTTTGGCGATCGCGGGCAGTCTTAAGTCTAGCTTGAATCTGAGCAATCTTCTCCATCGTTTCATGGACTACCTCGGGTCCGGTGATTTGCTTTTCACCTACTTCGGCCCAACAAATAGGAGATCGGCACTTACGGCCATACAATGCTTCGAATAGTGCGGCATTAATGCTTGAGTGATAACTGTTGTTGTACGAGAATTCGGCTAACGGCAAATGCCTTTCACAGGCTATTCCGAAATCAATGACACATGCACGCAACATGTCCTCCAAGGTCTGAATAGTTCGTTTACTTTGCCCGTCAGTCTGAGGATGATAAGCAGTACTCATGTCAAGACGAGTTCCCATGGCTTCTTGTAAAGAACGCCAAAATCTAGAGGCAAAACGGGGATCGCGATCGGAGATGATCGATAAAGGTACACCATGACGAGATACAACCTCCTTAATGTATAATTGAACAAGTCTTTCCATCGTATCAGTTTCCTTCATCGCTAGGAAGTGTGCAGATTTGGTAAGGTGATCAACAATAACCCAAATGGTATCGTATCCGCCCACCATCTTCGGCAGCTTAGTAATGAAATCCATTGTGATCCTTTCCCACTTCCATTGTGGGATCTCCGGTTACTGAAGTAACCCAGAAGGTCTCTGATTCTCGGCTTTAACCTTCGAGCAAGTCAAACACTTACCAACATAAGTTGTAACGTCCTTCTTAAGATTCGGCCACCAATACTGTTCCTTAAGATCATGGTACATTTTGCCCGCTCCAGGATGAATCGAATATCTTGATTTGTGTGCTTCATCAAGTATCAGGTTTCATAGATCTCCATAATAAGGTACCCAAATTCTTCCGGCATAACATCGAAGTCCAGATTCCCTAACCTCGAATCGAGAGACAAGTATGTTCAAATGTTCGTGAGATATGTTCTCCTCCTTGAGAGCCTCATCTTGGGCTACTCTAATCTGGCTGTTGAGGTTCGAATGGATGGTGATGTTCAGAGCCCTAACACGAAGAGGTGCCGTCCTCTCCTTTCGGCTTAAAACGTCAGCTACAACATTGGCCTTGCCAGAGTGATAACGGAGTTCACAATAGTAGTCGTTGAGCATCTCGATCCATCGACGCTGTCTCATATTCAGTTGCTTCTGATCGAAGATGTGCTGGAGACTCTTGTGATCGGTGAAGATAGTGCTCTTAGTTCCATACAAATAGTGTCTCCACAATTTAAGCGCAAAGACCACGGCTCCAAGTTCAAGATTGTGTGTAGTGTAGTTCCGCTCGTGAATCTTCAATTGGCGGGAGGCATAGGTAATAACTTTTGATCGTTGCATCAGTACACAACCAAAACCACTCTTCGATGCATCACAATAAACAACAAAGTCGTCACTGCCTTCAGGAAGTGATAGGATAGGTGCGGTGGTTAACTTCTTCTTCAAAGTTTGAAATGCTGATTCGTGTGCGGGTTCACAAATGAACTTCTTGCCCTTGTGGGTCAGCGCTGTCAAAGGACGCGCAATCAGAGAAAATCCTTCAATGAACCTTCGGTAGTAACTGGCGAGACCTAGGAATTGGCGAATATGAGTCGGAGTAGTGGGGGTCTCCCACTTGCTGATGGCTTCAATCTTGGCGGGATTAACTTTGATACCCTGGTCGCTCACAACATGACCCAGAAACTGAACTTCCTTCAACCAAAATTCACACTTGGAGAATTTGGCGTAAAGTTGCTCTTGTCTCAAGAGCTCAAGCACTAGTCGGAGGTGTTGCTCATGTTCTTCTTTGCTCTTAGAGTAGATAAGGATATCATCTATGAAGACGATAACAAACTTATCCAAGTACGGCTTGCAGACATGATTCATGAGGTCCATGGACATGGCAGGTGCATTTGTCAAACCGAATGGCATCACGAGAAACTCATAATGACCATAACGGGTCCTGAATACAGTTTTCATCACGTCACTTTCCTTCACCCTTAGCTGGTGATATCCAGATCGCAAATCGATCTTTGAGTAAACGCTCGATCCTTGTAGTTGATAAAAAAGATCGTCAATTCGTGGAAGAGGATACCGATTCTTGATTGTCAATTTGTTGAGTTCACGGTAGTCGATACACATACGGAAGGATCCATCCTTCTTCTTCACAAACAACACAGGTGCGCCCCAAGGTGAGAAACTTGGTTGGATAAACCCTCGATCTAACAGCTCTTGTAGTTGACTCTGTAACTCTTGCATCTCGGAAGGTGCGAGTCTATAAGGTGCGCGAGCTACAGGTGCAGCTCCTGGTACTAAATCGATCTGAAATTCTACGGCTCTCAGTGGTGGTAATCCAGGCAATTCCTCTGGGAAGACATCGGAAAATTCGTTCACAATTCGAACGTCGTTCATGCTTTTCACCTCAGTTTCTACCGCTTTCACATGTGCTAGGACAGCAAAACGTCCCTTCTTCATAATCTTTTGCGCTTTCATGCAACTAATGAGGTTCAACTTTGAGGTACATCTCTCTCCATAGATAACCAGTGGTTCGCCATCTCCTTGTGGTATGCGAAGTGCTAATATCGGCCTTTATCTTGCTCAACCAATCCATACCGACGATCACATCAAAACTTCCCAGTTTGATAGGTATCAAATCAATTTCGAAATCTGCACCAGCTATGTTGATAATAGCTCCACGACTAACATGGTCAAACTTCTCAAGTTTACCGTTGGCGACTTCGAAAAGCATACTCTCTTTTAACGGGACTAACGACCAATTAATCTTATCGAAAAAATGTTTACATACATAACTCCTATCCGCACCAGTATCAAACAAGACAGAAGCTAAAAGATTGTTGATTTTGAATATACCTGTCACCAAGTCGGGGTTTTCGCGTGCGTACCTTGCATTAACATTGAAAGTTCTAGCGCGGGGTGGTCCGCCATCTTTTCGCTTATTTGGGCACGCATTTTTGAAATGGCCCATCTGCCTGCATTCGTAACACTTCTTCAGCCCGTTGGTGTTCGGCTTCCCATTCATTGTGGTGACCTTGCAGTCTTTTCCAACATGCCCAGACCGTTGGCACTTCTCGCATACAACATTGCAATACCCAGTGTGGTGTTTGTAACACCCCTTGCATTGAGGTAGGGTTCCCTTGTAGTTCGGGTTGGAGTTGGTGTTGTTGTTGAGGTTGAGATTTCCACCATTGTTGTGCCTCTTGGCGGGGGTCTGGTCATAGGTTCTCCCCCTGTTGTTGTGGTGGTTGTTGTTGTTGTTATTATTATCCCACTTTCACTTTTCGCTACTACCAGCCTCAAACTTAGCCTTCTCCGGCTCATCAATAAGAATCTGATTCATGAGGGTATGCGCCATGCGCATTGCTTCGGGAACATTTGGTGGTTTGGACGATGTGACGTTTCCTTTGATAGACTTAGGGAGTCCTCAGAAGTATCTCTCCATACGCTTGAATTCCGGGGTGACCATTGTCGGACACATAAGAACTAGTTCCAAAAATCTCTTGTTGTAACCATCAAGGTCGTTCCCAACGGCCTTTAGCTGCATGAATTCCATCTCTATCTTTTGTATTTCGGTTCTCGGACAATACTCATCAATCATTGCCGCTTTGAATTCCTCCCATGGCGTAGCATACGCCTCATCAATGCCTTTCGCTTGAGCTAATGTGTTCCACCACGTTAGCGTGCCGTCAGATAGCGTGCATGAAGCAAACTTGGTCTTGTTGTCCTCCGAACAGTTGCTAACTAGGAATACTGATTCAAGTTTCTCGAACCATCTGGTGAGACCAACTGGTCCCTCGGTTCCACTGAAGTTATGTGGTTTGCAGCTCTGGAATTCCTTGTAAGTACACCCATTCTGAACGGGTGGGATAACCGGTGGTGGTGGCGGTGGAGCTTGGAGGTTTCTTTCTGCTAGGGCTGCAGCTACACGTTCTTGGATCATCTCTTCAATTTGAGCAGCAGTAGGTGTGGATCGACCGTTAGCCATGGTTTTCTATACAAACATTTTGACTCAAGTCAAAATCCAGCATTCAATATATAATAATATAGTATATAACAACCAACATGTAAACAGCACAACACATGTTAATTAAGTAATGCAAGTTGATACAAGTACCGCAAAACACCATACAGTAACGTAAATAGAACACTTGTGCAAAAATAACATCACAAAGTTTCCATTCATTAATAATAAGTTTCATACATCTCATTAAGTTCGTACAATACATGAGTAATACAATAAACTATAACTAGATTACATAACGAAATCTAAATACAAAAGTCCTATGGTGGAGGTGGGTGTAGGATGTTTAAAACATGAGCCAACTGCTCCTCGAGCTCAGTAACCCGAGCTCGGAGGATTCCCACCTCCCTTGTCAATTCCTCGACAGTGGGAGATGGTGGGGCAGGAGGTGCTGGTGGTGCAGGTGGGGCCGGTGGAGCGGATGGTGCAGGTGGAGCGGGTGATGCAGACCGCACGAAGTGGGGTGCAGATGTCCCAGCTCCAGAAATAGTCAGCACGTAACGAGGTGCCTTACGTATGAGTGGGTCGGCAGGGTACGGCACAAGCCGCTTATGGGCAGTAACCCTCCGACGTCGACCAAAAGCATCAGTGAAAGCACGACCTCCATTCACCCCTGGAATGACGGTACCATCAGGACGGTACCGCTTCCTCGGCGGGGTAGAGGGTGGCTGAATAGGTATATCCGCAGGGTCCTCATCGTCACTGGAGTCTGATGAAGAATCATCTGATGAAGAATCGGCGGATGATGAGTCATCCGAATCATGTGGTGGTGACACGGGTGGCTGAACTGGCAGTCCAAAGGCGGCCAACATCTCTCTGTGTCTGAATGGCGGAATCGGCACTAAACGTCCATCTGGAGCGCGTCGGCACGGCATGCGCATATGGTTACGGAATGGCCCTTCCCCGAACTCCGCGGGAATCACAACACCACCGATGCGAGGCTGTGACTCCGAGGATCCGGGAGCAGACGGAGCTGGAATCTCCGTAGGGTCAATGTGTCCATCAATAGTAGCCACTGGTGCAGGCGGCTGGCTGCTAGTCCCGGAAGATGAAGCGCCGGGGTCACTCGTGCGTATCGGGATCGGTGGATCGGCAACGGTGGTAGGTGGAGTAGCTGAAGAGTCTAAACTGCCTAAAATGCTAGCAGGTGGTACATCCGACATCTGAACAAGGAAAATAAATTTTCCATGTCAGTAAGTCATAAAGCACGCACGTATTAGGCCAACAATTTAAATCATGTATAACAATAAGTAGCATGGTAATGATAACGTATCGTACAGAAGTAGCATGCAATCGAAAGCAAGTAATATCATATAGTAGTGAAATCATGTAGTAGCATACAACATATAGCAGTAAAAGTAAGCAGCAGCATGCAGTAAGTTCAGCGGAAACGAGTAAACTAGCAAGTTGTAGATTAGTCCTATTAGTGAATCCTACTCGGGTCGGTCTTAGACTCACTAATGCAACCTAATTCCCTACAACCAATGCTCTGATACCAAATGTGATGCCCCGTACAAAACCATCGTGTACGAATCATCAACAACAGGATCATTACAAGGTTAAGTACTATATGCGTTTTCAAAAAGAGTTTGCATTCATAAATAAAGTGATGTCTAAACCAACATCCAATGTTTTACAATCCAAAAGCATGCTTCACTAAGTAGAAGCAAATAATAAGTATATGTGACCACAACGGTCGTTACAAGTCATAGTTCAAAAGTACTAATGTTTGAATGCAAAATAAAGTAGTTCATGCGATAACAACTCTAAGCAGGGGGTGTCTACAGCACGACTAGTACACAGCGGAAGCTAACCTCAAGCACCTGAGAAAAACATGCTTTAAAATGTCAGCACAAAGGTTGGTGAGCTATAGTTTAAGTATAACAGTATGTAAGGTAGGCCACGAGATTTCAGTGCTACAAAGAGCGTTTCAAAACAGTATGATAAAGTATATGTTAACTGTGGGCACTTGGTAACTAACTTAACGTTTATACCCCCTGAAAGTACACTTGGCAAGTGCGTATGTCTATGAAGTATTAAACACTCATTAAATGCTAGCGCTACTAGCCCGAGTAGTCGTAAAGTCGGTTCGGAAAGGTGTGCAAGTAATCGGTCCGAAGGTCCTCAACCTAAGGCAAATAGTACTAAGTCAGTAAATTGTCTTAATAGATTTAAAAGTATGTAAATAAGGTCTTAAGGGTCATCATCATTCATCATTTAACAAAAGGTGTAAAGTAAGTTTCGTTCATGAAAGTTGTTTAAAACAAAGGCTGACTTTGATCAGTCACCACGGCCTCTACCCTTACTGAATTAAGGTGAGACCAGTGGCAATGGCTCCGTATATGAGTCCTTTAAGTGTGGTAAGATTTACAGAAGCAAACTCATCTTCGTTTGACCGTGGAGACGGTCTAAGTGCGAGTAGGTCAGAAATTTCTGCACAACGTTAAAGGACATAGTGACGATCGGAGGGCCATAAATCCTAAACCGTAACTCGGATTAAGACGAGTCCTATATGAAAACTTATCTACTCGAAACGATCTATTTGAAAACCAAGGTCTCAGTAGACCAGGACTACTGGTCTGTTACAGAAATAGTAGGACAGAGGGCTGTAAACAGAATACAGGAAGTTAAAAGTGAGTTCCGGTGGTCTTGGTGCTTGATGTTCATCATGGTTCTCATCCTTGATGCATATAGCTTCAAGTGTACAACTCTTTGATGTGTTTGCATCATCTTGACCAAGATTTGACCATCATAACCCAAGTGTAAGTCTAAGATATGAAGCACAACTCACTTAAGAGTTGTATGAAGTTTGATGAACCAAAGTTACATCAAAGTCTTAGATCTAACCCATACATGAACTTTAAAACTAATAATAAGTTACAAACTTGAAAGTGAACTTATGAAATCAAGATCTTAAGTTGTAGAACATAGTTCTTTAGTTTGATCTTGAAGATCCAAGACTCAAAAGTCTAGATCAAGCATAAGTATACAAAGTTATAATTAAAAAGTTTCATTTACATGTTCTTGAACTTTTAAAGTTACTTTTAGTTCAAGATTAATGAGATCAAAGTTAACTAGTAACATTTGACCAATCACAACCAACAAACAAGAAATTAAAGTGCATAAAATGAAGTGATAAACTAAGTAAACAAGTAAAAGGTTCATGGTTTGTTCATACTTTTAAAGATTCAACCAAGGTTTGATCTTTAAGTGAAGTAAACTTTAAGTTTACTTCAAGAACTACAAGTATGAGTTACAACACAAGAACTTTCTTTCTTTAAACAAGTATTGGAGATCATAAACAAGGAAGTTTATGTCTTGTATGTTCTTGTTATGAACAAGATAATTATGTAGAATGAAACTAGGTAGTTTGATTCTTGAAACTAATAAAGAACAATAACAACAACAATATGAAACAAGTAACAACAACAAACAAGAAATCAAACAAGCAAGTAACAAAAGATGATGATGATTATGGGGTGTAAGGCCACGGTTTTGGCCAAAGAAAAAGAAGAGAAGAAAGTTCATAATACTTACAAGAACTTGAGAGAAAGAGAGAAAAGTTGGAAGAAAGTAAAGTGTGTGTGAAGTGTAATGAACATGTGAAGGCTACAAGTAAGAAATAAATCAAAGTTTGAAAATAAAACCCACTCCTCCATGGGAGAAGCCCACGGTCAGCAGCCAAAGGAAGAGGGGGGAGAAATTTAATGGTTACTAGCATGTAAAGATGTTAAAAGTTGGTTAATAGAATGGTTTACATGGGGATTAAGTGCCAACTAGATTCCAATTGAAACAACTAACTAGTTCATTCTTAAAATGATACTTACATGTAGTATAAATGGGCTAGTTAGTCTACTTAAAAGGTAGGGTGGGCTTATAAGCCCAATATCAAGAGTCCATTACACTAATAAATCCCAAGTTCAATTAATTAACAAATAAATCCAATTAAAGCCCAAGTAACTAACTAATCACCATAGTTAATTAAAATGATTAATAAAATTAATCATGAAAGTAAATAATACTTGAAAATATTATTCGTGTAAGTTCCGAGTGTCACAAAGATGTTTCGGGCAATTAAAGTCAAGTTCGGGCAATCATGGCAACATGCAAATGTAATGACATACATTCGTTTAATCACACATATTAATAATAATAATTATTAATAAATAAACATTGGAAATTCCAGGGTCGTTACAACTTTGGATAACTTTTATATGTCAATCTCGAGCATTAGGATTTTGATACACTATGACCTGACCTAGCTTGATAGTCATTTATTGACCAACATATGTTCTCTAGGTTGAGATCTACGGTTATTTGGTATTCCGAGTTTTGGTCACATTTCGGTGAACGACTTTATGTGATGCTAAGGTGAGTTTCATTTGCTCCCTTTTTAATTGCTTTTGCAATCTATATTTTTGGGCTGAGAATACATGCACTTCATTTTAAACGCAATGGATACAAGTACATACTAAATTCTACACCGAGTTTGAACCAAAAATCCCTTAGCATTGGTAACTAGTAACTGCCAGTTATAAGAACTGGTGGGTGCGAGTAGTATTATATGGATCCATAGGGCTTGATATCCCCGTCCGAGCTAGAGCACTAGCCTTTTAACGGATGTATGCTATTTGAGAAGCGTATACATTGGTTTGGGTGTATTATTAAGATGATTATACAAAGGGTATAAATTATATATACGTTAAGTTTAGTTGCCAGGGTGCTCAATTTTGTAGAATATTTTGGTAAACGTTTCTGGATGAAACAACTGAAATCTTGTGATCCACCTTTATGTACAGATTATGCAAAACATTAAAACTATGAACTCACCAACCTTTGTGTTGACACTTGTTAGCATGTTTATTCTCAGGTTCCCTAGAAGTCTTCTGCTGTTTGCTTATATGTTAGACAAGCTATGTGCATGGAGTCTTACATGGCATATTTTTCAAGGAAACGTTGTATTCACCAAATCATCACCATGTATCTTATTTTGACTGCATTGTCAATGAAAGTATATTGTAAACTATTATTTACGGTGATTGTCTATATGTAGAAATCATTAGATATCGAAAACTTTTGATTTAAATATTCATTTATGGTGAGCCTTTTCAAAAGAATGCAATGTTTACAAAACGTATCATATAGAGGTCAAATACCTCGCAATGAAATCGATGAATGACGTGTTCGTTCATATGGATTTGGAGCGATCGTCACAGTAGTTCATTGTTAATATACTTAATGATATGTTTACTTATCATAATACCATGTTAACTATATATATATATATATATATATCCATATATATGACATAATATAGTTTTTACAAGTTTTAACGTTCGTGAATCACCGGTCAACTTGGGTGGTCAATTGTCTATATAAAATCTATTTCAATTAATCAAGTCTTAACAAGTTCAATTGCTTAACATGTTAGAAACACTTAATTATGTAAATAATAATTTCATTTAATATATATAAACATGGAAAAGTTCGGGTCACTACAGTACCTACCCGTTAAATAAATTTCGTCCCGAAATTTTAAGCAGTTGGAAGTGTTGACGTATCTTCTGGAAATAAGTGCGGGTATTTCTTCTTCATCTGATCTTCTCATTCTCAGGTGAACTCAGGTCCTCTACGAGCATTCCATCGAACTTTAACAATTGGTATCTTGTTTTGCTTAAGTCTTTTAACCTCACGATCCATTATTTCGACCGGTTCTTCGACGAATTGAAGTTTTTCCTTGATTTGGATTTCATCTAACGGAATAGTGAGATCTTCTTTAGCAAAACATTTCTTCAAATTTGAGACGTGGAAAGTGTTATGTACAGCCGCGAGTTGTTGTGGTAATTTAAGTCGGTAAGCTACTGGTCCGACACGATCAATAATCTTGAATGGTCCTATATACTTTGGATTTAATTTCCATCGTTTACCAAATCGAACAACGCCTTTCCAAGGTGCAACCTTAAGCATGATCATCTCTCCAATTTCAAATTCTCTATCTTTTCTTTTAATGTCGACCTAGCTCTTTTGTCGACTTTGGGCGGTTTTCAACCGTTGTTGAATTTGGATGATCTTCTCGGTAGTTTCTTGTATTATCTCCGAACTCGTATTCTGTCTATCCCCCACTTCACTCCAATAAATCGGAGACCTGCACTTTCTACCATAAAGTGCTTCAAACGGCGCCATCTCAATGCTTGAATGGTAGCTGTTGTTGTAGGAAAATTCTGCTAATGGTAGATGTCGATCCCAACTATTTCCGAAATCAATAACACATGCTCGTAGTATGTCTTCAAGCGTTTGTATCGTACTTTCGCTCTGCCCATCAGTTTGTGGATGATAGGCAGTACTCATGTCTAGACGAGTTCCTAATGCTTGCTGTAATGTCTGCCAGAATCTTGAAATAAATCTGCCATCCCTATCAGAGATAATAGAGATTGGTATTCCATGTCTGGAGACGACTTCCTTCAAATACAGTCATGCTAACTTCTCCATCTTGTCATCTTCTCTTATTGGTAGGAAGTGTGCTGATTTGGTGAGACGATCAACTATTACCCAAATAGTATCAAAATCGCTTGCAGTCCTTGGCAATTTAGTGATGAAATCCATGGTAATGTTTTCCCATTTCCATTTCGGGATTTCGGGTTGTTGTAGTAGACCTTATGGTTTTTGATGCTCAGCTTTGACATTAGAACACGTCAAACATTCTCCTACGTATTTAGCAACATCGGCTTTCATACCCGGCCACCAAAAATATTTCTTGAGATCCTTGTACATCTTCCCCGTTCCAGGATGTATTGAGTATCTGGTTTTATGAGCTTCTCTAAGTACTATTTCTCTCATATCTCCAAATTTTGGTACCCAAATCCTTTCAGCCCTATACCGGGTTCCATCTTCCCGAATATTAAGATGCTTCTCCGATCCTTTGGGTATTTCATCCTTTAAATTTCCCTCTTTTAAAACTCCTTGTTGTGCCTCCTTTATTTGAGCAGTAAGGTTAGCGTGAATCATTATATTCATAGCTTTTACTCGAATGGGTTCTTTGTCCTTTCTGCTCAAGGCGTCGGCTACCACATTTGCCTTCCCCGGGTGATAACGAATCTCAAAGTCATAATCATTCAACAATTCAATCCATCTGCGCTGCCTCATGTTCAGTTGTTTCTGATTAAATATGTGTTGAAGACTTTTGTGGTCGGTATATATAATACTTTTGACCCCATATAAGTAGTGCCTCCAAGTCTTTAATGCAAAAACAACTGCGCCTAATTCCAAATCATGCGTCGTATAATTCTGCTCGTGAATCTTCAATTGTCTAGACGCATAAGCAATTACTTTCGTTCGTTGCATTAATACACAACCGAGACCTTGTTTTAAGGCATCACAATATATCACAAAATCATCATTCCCTTCAGGTAATGACAATATAGGTGTCGTAGTTAACTTTTTCTTCAACAATTGAAACGCTTTTTCTTGTTCATCCTTCCATTCAAATTTCCTCCCTTTATGCGTTAATGCAGTCAAGGGTTTTGCTATTTTGGAAAAATCTTGGATGAATCTCCTTTAATAACCAACTAGCCCTAAAAATTGGCGTATGTGTTTCGGAGTTTTCGGGGTTTCCCACTTTTTAACGGTTTCAATCTTTGCTGGATCCACCTGAATACCTTCTTTGTTCACTATATGACCGAGGAATTGAACTTCTTCCAACCAAAATGCACACTTTGAAAACTTAGCGTACAATTTTTCCTTTCTTAGCAACTCTAGCACTTTTCTCAAATGTTCTTCGTACTGTTGATCATTCTTCTAGTAAATAAGTATGTCATCGATGAAAACAATGACAAACTTGTCAAGATATGGCCCACACACTCAGTTCATGAGGTCCATGAACACAGCTGGTGCGTTAGTCAATCCAAACGGCATAACCATAAACTCGTAATGACCGTAACGCGTCCTAAAAGCAGTCTTCGAATGTCATCCTCTTTCACTCGCATTTGGTGATACCCAGAACGTAAATCAATCTTCGAATAAACCGACGAGCCTTATAGTTGATCAAATAAATCGTCGATTCTCGGTAATGGGTAACGGTTCTTGATGGTAAGTTTGTTCAACTCTCGGTAGTCGATACACAACCTGAATGTACCATCTTTCTTCTTGACAAACAGAACAGGAGCTCCTCATGGTGATGTACTTGGTCGAATGAAACCACGCTCTAAAAGTTCCTGTAACTGACTTTGTAATTATTTCATTTCGCTGGGTGCGAGTCTGTATGGAGCACAGCTATTGGTGCAGCTCCTGGTACAAGGTCTATTTTAAATTCAACGGATCGATGTGGGGGTAATCCCGGTAATTCTTTCGGAAATACATCGAAAAATTCTTTTGCGACGGGAACATCACTGATGTTCTTTTCTTCAGGTTTAACTTCCTCGATGTGTGCTAGAATGACGTAACAACCTTTTCTTATTAGTTTTTGCTCCTTCAAACTACTAATAAGATTTAATTTTGCGTTGTTCTTTTCTCCGTACACCATTAAAGGTTTTCCTTTTTCACGTACAATACGAATCGCATTTTTGTAACGAACGACCTCTGCTCTCACCTTTTTCAACCAGTCCATACCAATTATTACATCAAAACTCCCTAACTCGACTGATATTAAATCAATTTTAAACGTATCATCCCCCAGTTTAATTTCTCTATCCCGACATATATTATCTGCTGAAATTAATTTACCGTTTGCTAATTCGAGTAAAAATTTACTATCCAAAGGCGTCAATGGGCAACTTAATTTAGCACAAAAATCTCTACTCATATAGCTTCTATCCGCACCCGAATCAAATAAAACATAAGCAGATTTATTATCAATAAGAAACGTACCCGTAACAAACTCCGGGTCTTCCTGCGCTTCTATCATATTAATATTGAAAACTCTTCCACGGCCTTGCCCATTAGTATTCCCCTGATTCGGGCAATTATGTCTAATGTAGCCCGATTTTCCACATCCATAACAAACAAAGGCGGCATTACTTGTTTCGCCACTATTTGTTCCTTTAGTTCTGTTAAACTTTGGTCCGTAGACCTCGCACTTTTTCGCACCATGGCCAGTTCTTTTACACTTGGTGCAAAATGTCGTGCAGAACCCATTCTGGTGGTACTCTTCACACCTTCGGCATTTTTGGTTTTTGTTGCCGTTGTTGTTATTGAGGTTGTTATTGAGATTGTTATTGTTGTTGGAATGGTTGTTGTTATTGGGACGTTTGTTGTAGTTATTGTTAGGATTGCGGTTATTGTTGCGATTGTTGTTGCGGTTGTGGTTGTAATTGTTGTTTTTGTATTGGTGACCCTTGTCACTGGTTTCTTCCCACTTTCTCTTGAGTTGTTTTGTGTTGGCTTCTTCGGTCGCATGCTCTTTAATTCTTCCATCAATCTGATTTATGAGTTTATGAGCCATTCTACTTGCCTTTTGTATGGAAGCGGGCTCTTGTGAACTCACATCTTCTTGAATCCTTACTGGTAACCCTTTTACAAACGCGTCGATCTTCTCTTCTTCATCCCGGACACAACAGGCACAACTCTGTGAATCATCGTTCATATGTGGTAATGTCGAACCCTTGTGTTCGTAACTCCCTAAGTTCTACCTTGAGTTTATTGACTTCATTTCTAAGACGGTAATGCTCGTTCATCAATTGCTTGAATGCCGAACACGGTAGTGCGTAAGCAGCATTTTGTCCTACCTGTTCAAGATAGGTGTTCCACCATGTTAACGCAGTACCTGTGAAGATATGCATAGCGTACTTAACTTTTTCCTCTTCAGTACACTTACTTATGGCAAACACCGATTCGACTTTCTCGGTCCACCGTTTCAATCCAATTGGTCTTTCAGTTCCATCAAATTCCAAAGGTTTGCAGCTAGTGAATTCTTTGTAGGAGCATCCTACACGATTTCTTGTGGAATTAGTTCCACTGCTAGATCCAGAGTTATTGTTATTTTTCATCGCAGCCTGTACTACGGCTATATTTGCTGCAAGGAAAACACGAAAGTCTTCCTCGCTCATGTTCTAATTCTGACGAGTCGCCGGTGCCATTTCCTTCAAAAATAGCCAAAAGAATTGAGTTAATCATATAGAATTTAAGAGTAGTCAATAGTATCTCGTAGCATTATATGAACTTATTTATAAAAGCTTTTTCTTCATATTAGCATTTTATAAGTTTAAATTCGGGTACTACCTACCCGTTAAGTTCATACTTAGTAGCTAATATACAATTCAACTACTACAATTCCATATGAAAAACTGATTATAATAATATATCACATAAAAAAAAAATTCAAACTTACAACTTCGCTATATTACATATAACATGAAATATAGTACACTTTGATACATGACAGTTTTTGAAGATAAACCTAGTTAATACGCAAGTTGTTCAGCAAAGAAAATGAAGACACGTAGTTCATAAGTCCAGAAACAAGTCATGCATTCTGGTTTTACTAAGACAACTTCTCATCCTTGGTCTTGTGGAAAATAACTGTTATGACCATTGGCTAGGTAGCATGTTGTAATGTCATCAAAAGGACGAGGGTTTCGTAATGTCCAACAGTCCTGTAATAATCTAAAAACCTTGTTTCTCACCCCAACTACTGAATCCATCACTTGTGGGAAGGTTTTATTTAAAAGTTGCAATCCGATGTTCTTTTTCTCACTTTGGTAAGAAGCAAACATCACTAACCCATAAGCATAATATGCTTCTTTATGTTGCATGTTAGAAGCTCTTTCTAATTCACGAAATCCTATGTTGGGATATGTTTAGTCAAAATAGGTTCTTAACCCGTAGCGTAAAATTGCATTTGGGTTCCCCGCATTTAACGCTTTAAAGAAAACACGGCGTAACTTACGGTCTCCCCAATGTGATATACCCCACCTATCAAAGGAAAGCCTTTTATAAACTAAGGCATTTCTGGAAAGTCTTTCAAATGTTTGACAAGTTAATTTTGCCATAATTAATTGTGCTGATGAATTCTGATCGACTCTAGACAAGATTTCCTCAATCATATCCTCTGGTAGATCTTCTAAAATATTCAGTTGTCTACCCTTAACGTCCATTTTGTTTTTATACTGTAAAATAGACAAGGATTAGATTCGTAAAATATAATTAACAAAAAATACAAGCAATTTTTACATAGAACATAAAAGTACAAGCACACTACAATACATATAATATACAACATGATTACAACCCTCTAATCTGAATCACTGGTTTCTTCTTCTTCGGACTTGGTTCGTTTTCCTAATTTTCTAGGAATATATGGTGTTCCTCTAATACGATCCGTCATTTTCCACAATGGTTTAGAAAAACCTGGTGGTTTAGAGGTTCCCGGGTCATTGTTACATTTTAGGAAATACGGATGTTGCCGATACATATAAAGTTCATCGGGGTTGGAATTGGGTTTCTCTATTTTTATACCTTTTCCCTTATTATTTTCTTTTGCTTTATTAAATTGGGTCGAGGTAATTTCTATAACATCATCGGAATCCTCATCGGGATCCAATTCATCGGAAAATTGGTAATCTTCCCAATATTTTGTTTCCTCGGCGGAAACACCATTGACCATTTTTAACTTTGGTCCGTTGGTTGATGATTTTCTTTTATTTAATCGATTTACTGTAGGTATCAATATTTCTTCCTCCGGAACCTCTTTTTCTTTCGGTTCCTCCTCTTCCGATTCCTCCTCTTCCGGTTCCTCTTCTTCCGGTTCCTCTTCTTCCGGTTCCTCTTCGGGAATTTGTGAATCTTCCCAAATTATATTCGACTCTTTATTATTATTAGGTGAGTCGATGGGATTTGTACTAGTGGTAGACATCTATCACACAATATCAAACATATTAAGAGGTTAATATATCACATAATATTTACATGTTAATAATATATAGTTTTCAACAAAAGTGTTAAGCAATCGTTTTTAAAGAAAACACGGTCAAAGTCCAGACTCACTAATGTACCCTAACAAACTCGATAAGACACACTAATGTAAATTTCTGGTTCTCTAAGACCAACGCTCGGATACCAACTGAAATGTCCCGTTCATATTGATTATAAACGTTCCATATTAATTGATTTCGTCGCAAGGTTTTGACATCTATATGAGACGTTTTTCAAAGACTGCATTCATTTTTAAAACAACCATAACCTTTATTTTATCTATAAAGGTTTAAAAAGTATTACGTAGATTATCAAATAATGATAATCTAAAATATACCGTTTACACACGACCATTACATAATGGTTTACAATAAGAATATATTACATCAAAAATAAGTTTCTTGAATGCAGTTTTTACATAATATCATACAAGCATGGACTCCAAATCTTGTCCTTATTTTAGTATGCAACAGCGGAAGCTCTTAATAATCACCTGAGAATAAACATGCTTAAATCGTCAATAAAAATGTTGGTGAGTTATAGGTTTAACCTATATATTATCAAATCATAATAATAGACCACAAGATTTCATATTTCAATATACATCCCATACATAGAGATAAAAATCATTCATATGGTGAACACCTGGTAACCGACATTAACAAGATGCATATAGAATATCCCCATCATTCCGGGACACCCATCGGACATGATAAAATCGAAGTACTAAAGCATTCCAAATTCCAGAATGGGGCTTGTTGGCCCCGATAGATCTATCTTTAGGATTCGCTTCAATTTGAGGGTCTGTTCCCAAACTCTAGGCTACCAAGCTAAAAAGGGGCATATTCGGCTTCGATCATTCACCCATATAAAGTAGTTTCATTTACTTGTGTCTATTTCGTAAAATATTTATAAAATTGCATGTATTCTCATCCCAAAATATTAGATTTTAAAAGTGGACTATAACTCACTTTCACAGATTTTTACTTCGTCGGGAAGTAAGACTTGGCCACTGGTCGATTCACGAACCTATAACAAATATGTACATATATATCAAAGTATGTTTAAAATATATTTACAACATTTTTAATACGTTTTAATGTTTTAAGTTTATTAAGTCAGCTGTCCTCGTTAGTAACCTACAACTAGTTGTCCATAGTTAGATGTACAGAAATAAATTGATATATATTATCTTAACCCAATCCACGACCCAGTGTATACACATCTTAGGCTAGATCACAACTCAAAGTATATATATTTTTGGAATCAACCTCAACCCTGTATAGCTAACTCCAACATTACTGCATATAGAGTGTCTATGGTTGTTCCAAATAATATATATAGATGGTTCTATATGATATGTCAAAACATTTGCATACGTGTCTATAATATCCCAAGATTACATAATATATTAGAATACATGTATTATACAATATAAGTTAGCTAGGATATGATTAATATAGATTTGTTACCAATTTTCACGTAGCTACAACAAGTA
Source organism: Rutidosis leptorrhynchoides (assembly GCF_046630445.1). Classification (NCBI taxonomy): domain Eukaryota; kingdom Viridiplantae; phylum Streptophyta; class Magnoliopsida; order Asterales; family Asteraceae; genus Rutidosis; species Rutidosis leptorrhynchoides. Next base: position 76,425,070 of record NC_092334.1, read on the forward strand.
AAAATATCCAATCTTGTTTTACCCATAACTTTTTCGTTTTAAATCCGTTTTGAGTGAATCCAATTGCTATGGTTTCATATTGAACTTAAGTTTATGAATATATAGAGAAAAAGTATAGGTTTATAATCGGAAATATAAGTTACAAGTCGTCTTTGTAAGAGTATTCATTTCAGTCGAAAGAATGACGTCTTGATGACCATTTTGAAAAACATACTTCCACTTTGAGTTTAACCATGATTTTTGGATATAGTTTCATGTTCATAAGAAAAATAATTTTCCCAGAAGAACAAATTTTAAATCAAAGTCTATCATAGTTTTTAATTATCAAACCCAAACAGCCCGCAGTGTTACTACGACGGCGTATGTTCGGTTTTAAGGTGTTTTTCGTATTTCCAGGTTTTAAATAATTAAGTTAGCATATCATATAGATATAGAACATGTTTTTAGTTGATTTTAAAAGTCAAGTTAGAAGGATTAACTTTTGTTTGCGAACAAGTTTAGAATTAACTAAACTATGTTCTAGTGATTACAAGTTTAAACCTTCGAATAAGGTAGCTTTATATATATGAATCGAATGATGTTATGAACATCATTACTACCTCAAGTTTTATGGATAAACCTACTGGAAATGAGAAAAATGAATCTAGCTTCAAAGGATCCTTGGATGGCTTGAAAGTTGTTGAAGCGGAATCATGACACGAAAACAAGTTCAAGTAAGATTTCCACTCGAAATAAGATTATTATAGTTATAGAAATTGAATCAAAGTTTGAATATAAGTATTACCTTATATTATAAAGATATCTTACTGTAAATAAGAAAGATTTCTTGAGGTTGGATGATCACTTTACAAGATTGGAAGTAAGCTAGCAAACTTGGAAGTATTCTTGATTTTATGAAACTAGAACTTATAGAATTTATGAAGAACACTTAGAACTTGAAGATAGAACTCGATAGATATAAATTAGATGAAGAAAATTGAAGAATGAAAGTGTTTGTAGGTGTTTTTGGTCGTTGGTATATGGATTAGATATAAAGGATGTGTACTTTTGTTTACATGTAAATAAGTCATGAATGATTACTAATATTTTTGTAATTTTATGAGATATTTCATGCTAGTTGCCAAATGATGGTTCCCATATGTGTTAGGTAACTCACATGGTCTGCTAAGAGCTGATCATTGGAGTGTATATACCAATAGTACATACATCTAAAAGCTGTGTATTGTACGAGTACGAATACGGGTGCATACGAGTAGAATTGTTGATGAAACTGAATGAGGATGTAATTGTAAGCATTTTTGTTAAGTAGAAGTACTTTGATAAGTGTCTTGAAGTCTTTCAAAAGTGTATGAGTCATCGTTAGTCGTTACATGTAAGTGTTGTTTTGAAACCTTTAGGTTAACGATCTTGTTAAGTGTTGTTAACCCATTGTTTATTATATCAAATGAGATGTTAAATTATTACGTTATCATGATATTATGATGTATTAATATATCTTAATATGATATATATAGAATTAAATGTCGTTACAACGATAATTGTTACATATATGCCTCGTTTCGAAATCATTAAGTTAGTAGTCTTGTTTTTACATATGTAGTTCATTGTTAATATACTTAATGATATGTTTACTTATCATAATACCATGTTAACTATATATATATATATATATATATATATATATATATATATATATATATATATATATATATATATATATATATATATATATATATATCCATATATATGACATCATATAGTTTTTACAAGTTTTAATGTTCGTGAATCACCGGTCAACTTGGGTGGTCAATTGTCTATATAAAATCTATTTCATTTAATCAAGTCTTAACAAGTTCGATTGCTTAACATGTTGGAAACACTTAATCATGTAAATAGTAATTTCATTTAATATATATAAACATGGAAAAGTTCGGGTCACTACAAGGTCATAATGTATCACAATCCTAATGCTCGAGATCGACATACAAAAGTTATCAAAAGTCATTTCAAAAAGTCAATTTTGACCATTGTTCAACAAAACGAGACGTGCCTTATATAAGAATTCATTTACGCGGCTGGTAATATTTAAAAATCCAATTTATCAATCTTATTAACAAGTTGTTTAAATATTAATTGCAGATTCAAAAGCAATTTTAATTAACGTTAATCATAATTCAGTTGTCCATATCTTTTAATTCGTTCATCGAAATTACGCGATTTCTAAATGAAAAGTTATTGATTTTTCGCTAGCTTTCCAATAACATGCATATCATATACTTTTTATTAGTAGTATATGTATTAAATTCATGATTCATCATAAACTATCTAACGACAAAATTTAGCATACAAGCATGCATAAACATATATACTCGAGCACTAGACATGGATACACTATTAATATATAAAAGATAAGATATGAATGCTCACGTATCACTATTGTGATTCAATATTGCAGGAAAGTACGTAGGCGCAACAGAGATGATAAACACTAGGTTTGACTTGCGAACAATACCCATGAACATTACCCATAACCTCCATAGCTATAACCCATAGTTTCCTTAGCTCTATCCAGCTCGAAAATCCATTTTAAAAGTGACACGCTCATGACCTCGTCGTAGTATTTTATGTATAATACTAATAATATTAATACTAATAATAATATTAGGATAAATAATAATAATAATAATAATAATAATAATAATAATAATAATAATATTTATAATAATAACAATAATATAAATAATAAAATGAATACATATGGAGTAATATATTAATTAGAAAGATTGTGGATGGATCAAGCAGAAAATTAGGCATTCTGAATTTGGTCCCCATGCGATCGCATGTGGTTTCAGTTCAATGTTCATGCGATCGCATGGACAGGCTATCCAGATCTGAAACCCACAGTTCCTTGATCGCTGTGTTTTTGTGTGGGGGGCTCCGCAATCGCGGAGGTCCCCTTTCCAGCTCATGATCATTTTGGCTTTTTCTTTGTCGACATATTTTTATATAATATATATAATATATTTAATTTATATAATTATTTATATATTATATTATATTCTCGTGCATAGTTAACTTGTAATTTTGGTTCCGATGTCTTGTACGTTTAAGTTCGACTTATGTCCCGATTTCGGTTTTTCGAACGTCCTTTCGTACACTGAGAAAACTTGTACTTTACGTTTCGCGACTCGTACCTTTGTCAAAATATAGACTTAAATTATCCATAAACTATACCACTCGAAATATAATCTATACATTTGAGTGTTTTGGTCATTTACTTCTATAAATCATCGTCTTGTTATTTACTAATATAATAGTATTATCAAACGTTTTATACCCAAGTTAATATATATTTTCAATATTTATAAACACGTTGTAAAACACACATCGCAAGTTATTCATACAATTAATATTCCAACTTATCATATATATTCAAATAGATATTTAAACCAATAATTTTAATGTACGGTATCATACAATTAATACCTTGTTACGCTTTCAAGTTATAGTATATATATGTATCTATTTACATATAATTGTTCGCGAATCGTCGAGAACAAACGAAGGGTAATTGAATAGTTTAAAATTTTGAGATTCAACCTTACAGACTTTGCTTATCGTGTCGGAAACATTAATCGTTTAAAGATTAAGTTTAAGTTTGGTCAGAAATTTCCGGGTCGTCACAGTGGGGTAATATTCTTGAAACAAGTAATTGTTCTTTTAAGGGTCACCAAAATTTAATCACTGGACGTGTAATGATAAAGTCATGGGGTACCAGTCCTGTTAATGAAACGGTTAAGTTAAGAATCGGTAGCAGTATATTCTATGTGAAAGTTATAGAAGATGTGAGTGATCTTATAGAAATTGATATGGAAAGTGATCATGGAAGTGATTGGGGCGAAGAAGGAGATTCGGATGAAGAAGATGAGGATAAACAAGGTGATGAAGAATGAGAGATAGGTTCTGAGTTTGACTTGTTCGATGATGAAGTTGCTGTAAATCAGCCATCTCTGTCACATATTTCGGTTGGTGATTCAGGCCAGAAGTCACCAGAAAGGCCACTGTCAGATGCTACATCAGTATTCGATGAAAATGGCTTGGGAAAAAAGAAGTGCAATGATTATGTCAACGAGTGTTCCAAGGAAAAGAAAAAGACAGTTAATGCAAATGTGCAAGTAAATCTTGGAATTCCAACAGATGAAGGTTATGAATGCAATCTTGGGAAACCAACAGGTGGAGGTAACGGCTCCAGTAATCATGAAGAACACGCTCAAAACCCTACTATAAATGATGTTGACGGGTCTAGTCCTAATAATATGAGGCCTAATGAGAATAGGGTATATATGGGCTGGGATGGTAGTGGGCCTGTTGTAAGGCCCAATGATCATAAGTGTTCAAAAGATGAATTAGTTAAGCCTAATGTGACTAATGAAGGAAAGCTGCCATGTGATAAAGAGGATGAGCCCAACTCAAGTTGTAAAGAAGAGAAGCCCAATGGTGATGACAATCTGTGACGACCCGTCCAAATCCACTTGGACGAATACATCATTCATTGATTTCATAGTGAGGTTTTGACCTCTATATGATACGTTTTGTAAACATTGCATTCTTTTTAAAAGGTACACAATAAATGAATATCAATTTCTAAGGTTTTCAATGTTTGATGATTTCTACATATAGACAATCACCATAAATAATAGTTTACCATAATACATCCGTTGACAATGCAGTCAAAATAAGATACACGGTGATGATTTTGTGAATGCAAAGTTTTCTTGAATAAAGCATGTATGATTCCATGCACATAGCTTGTATCACATATAAGCAAACAGCGGAAGACTTCTAGAAACCTGAGAATAAACATGCTTAAAAGTGTCAACACAAAGGTTGGTGAGTTCATAGTTTTAATGTTGCGCATAATAAAGGTGGATCACAAGATTTCAGTTGTTCAATCCAGAAACGTTTATCAAAATATTCTACGAAATTGAGCACCCTGGTAACTAAACTTAACGTATATATAATTTGTACCCTTTGTATAATCATCTTAATAATACACGCAAACCAACGTGTACGCTTCTCAAATAGCATACGTCCGTTAAAAGGCTAGTGCTCTAGCTCGGACGGGGATATCAAGCCCTATGGATCCATATACTACTACTCGCGCCCACCAGTTCTTATAACTGGCAGTTAACAGTTACCAAAGCTAAGGGATTTTCAGTTCAAACTCAGTGTAGAATTTAGTATGTACTTGTATCCATTGCGTTTAAAATAAAGTGCATGTATTCTCAACCCAAAAATATATATTGCAAAAGCAATTAAAAAGGGATCAATGAAACTCACACATATAAATATTGTATATCGGTTAATAAAGCATTTGCATGTATTCTCAGCCCAAAAATATAGATTGCAAAAGCAATTAAAAAGGGAGCAAATGAAACTCACGCATATAAATCTAGTATTTTCAGTATGTATAAACAGTTGCATGTATTCTCAGCCCAAAAATATATTGAGTAAAAGGGATCATATGAAACTCACCTTAGCAGCATATAAAGTTGTTCACCAAAATGTGACCGAAACTCGGATTACCAAATAATCGTAGATCTCAACGTATCAGTATTGAGATTCAATATTGTAGGAAAGTACGTAGATGTAACGGAGATGATAAACACTAGGTTTGATTCACAAATATACCCTCGAACATTACCCATAACCTCCTTGGCAATAACCCATAATTTTCTTAGCTCTATCCCGCTTGAAAACCATTTTGAAAGTGACATGCTCATAACCTCGTCGTAGTATTTTATGTATAAATGGTAATAATACTAATAATGATAATAAGATTAACAATAATATTAATCTTTAATAATAATAATAATAATAATAATAATAATAATAATAATAATAATAATAATAATAATAATAATAATAATATATGATAATAAAATAAATAACAGAGGGAGTAATATAAATTTTATGTGTGTGTTTCCCTCGAGCCATGACTGTCGAAATATATAGATGTGGCCAGGATTTTTATCCCATGCGATCGCATGGTTATTGTGAGGGGAGGCCATGCGATCGCATGGCTCCTTTTTTCAGCCCACATGCATTTGTTTGTTACCTCGTCGACATATTAAATATTACGTAAATCGAATATTAAAATTTTAAAAAGTCGTATTTATTAAATACTTCAGGGGTATTCTATGTAACTTATAATTAATAATTTCTATCATGTCGTTTTCATGTGAATAGTAAATGAATTAATTTAAATTCAACTATTTAAGCTACACGTTGTACGTTGTGCTTTACAAATTGTACATTATTAATTTAACTTTGTTTCTTAAAAAAATTACAAAAATTATATCATAAAAATAAAATTACTTAATACGTAAAAAATTTAATTTGAAATAGCATCGTTTAATAGTAAATTTTTAATCATTTCGTATATAAATATTATTCGCATGATTCCGTATATATCGAAAACTCTTATATTTATTAAAATATGTATATAATACATGTTATGACATTCGTGAATCGTTGGACAAACAGGGTGGTCAACCGTTATATATAAAAAAATCATTTTTAAAAGTTTTAAAACTTGTCAAAATTCATTGCTTATCATGTCGAAAATATTAAATCATATAGAGAATTGGTTTAAATAAGTCAAAATTTTTCGGGTCATCACAGTACCTCCCCGTTAAAGAAATTTCGTCCCGAAATTTGAGTGAGGTCGTCATGGTTAACAATAAAAATGTTTTTATGACGAATATGAGTTGATAAATAGAATTTCTATCACCGTTGAATAATATGGATAAAACAATCCAATTACTCGAAGCGTATGAGGGAAGTTATCGTAAAATAGTGAAATGGAGAATAGAGATGCGTCTTATCTCTTGACGTAGTAACGATTGATTTCCGGAATTTAAAGAATAGAAAATCTTCATAATCTAAATAAGATTTGATTCTTCGGTAATTGCGGAAATTAGGATTTCCTTTGATTAAATGCGTAATCTGCCTCGATTGCTATGTCTGATATTTCGCTATAAATTAACCACTTCCGTTTCATTATTTTCACCACTCCTACATCTTCTTCCTTATTTCATACTTCCAAAAGATTGTGAAATATTTAATCCTGTTCTGATTCTTGATATACTCCTAACTTTTATATCTGTCATTCTTCTTTTTCATCTACCACCAGAGGAAGTTATTTTCTTCTACCATTACCTTGGGGTTATAGTGTTTTTCATTCTCCCGTGTCTTTATATTGCTATACGCATTGATATATACGGTTTGTAATTTCGGGGTTGTTATCGGGCTTTATATTCTCCATTATATTTCGGAGCTTCATGCTTTCGTTTTCTCTTCCCGACCTTAAGTCAAGCGAATAATGGTCCAGAATTCGTAGGTATGGAGTTTTGGATGAACATAGTTAATGTTCTGAGAAGGTAATCGTAATGGCACGATCTTGATTTGTCAAATTACCAGAATATCCGGAAAAGACCGAATCATCAAGAAATATATTTTCTTGATATATTTAGAGATTATATAGAATAAAAGAGTTATGTAACATGGTTCATGATGAGGGTGGGATCTGTGAACCTTTATCACGTTCCATTAGAAACTCAGCATGACTTACTGTAATATAATCACGTTGATCAAGTGTCATTATATTATACTAACTCATGCTTCAATTCCCAACATTACTTCAAAACATCTATTTTTTGAATTTTTCAGATTTTAGAAACTAAAATAGTTTCTTTTATGATGTAACACTGATAGCGCGAAGAGATGAATGATTTTAGATAAGAATGGTTATAAAAAATATCTTCAGAAATATGGAGGATATTTATAATGGAAGATACGATGATATCATAGAATATTCAAGATAAGATGATGATGAAGAATATTGTCCGCAAAGGTTTTAGAGTAAGGAGCAAGGTATTTGCTAAGGATTTCAGCAGACACTGAATCATTTGTATTCTTTGAAGGTAGATTTCGTTTATGTGATTTGTCCACAGCCTCCTTCATGGTCTGCTCAATCCGTTTTCCAGTTCCAAACCTTCTCTTTTTCTCAGCTTTACCACCATACTATTCTTTATCATCAAACTTTTGACTGTTAAGATCGATTACAGTTTTTGCTATTTCATCAGCATTTTTCCAAAATTCGGAGAACTAGTTTCGTAGTTTGGGGTGTTTTTCAGAAACTTCACATTCGAAGTATGTAAGTCTATAAGATATACATTATATGTATATATATAACTGTTGGCGTAGAATTGCTGCAAAATTCGAAATACTGATTGCTAATTCCCGGTAGTTGGTATAGCAATTATTGTTACAAGATGTAGGTGAGTACATGATGGGATTTCAATGAGTATAATGATTTTTCGGAAGGTCACAGATCAATGAAGTTGTTGGTAAATTTACTGCTAATGTGGTGGAACATGAAAGGTTCCCCAGTAACAAGAACGTATATGTCAAGGTTATAATAAGGTTAATCTAAAAATTCGAAGTTGACTGGTTGAAAGTGTGGTAAAACTGGATACTTTGAAAATGGATTGCAATATTATTTTCAGTAATAACAATGCTAAAGGATCTTTCACATTTTTGAAGTCAAAGTATAGCTTTGAAAGATGTAGAGATCTAAGAATGATTTCACTGGTTCAGAGTTATGACTTGGATTCTGATCTGTCAATATCAGAATATGTAATTGAATTTGTATGAAAACGATTGTATATCGTTGTGAGCATTGTTAATAATTTTTGAATCAAAGTTGAAGAATGTACAGTGTAACATATTAATTGTGAACTTATATATTTTCCGAGTATTACCTACCCGTTAAAGATTTCACAAGTAATATTTTGTACAAAAGAATTTTTATTACCGTCTTTATGAAAATATATGTATGTATATTTTCTTCAGATATAACACAGATTTAATGAGTTAATATCATATTAAGCTCATTTAATTTTTGGCTAGATTAGAAATGAATAATCTCTGAAACATTAAAGATTTCATAATCTTCGTGGAGTATTTTACTAATGTAATCAATACTTCGTTATTCAGTTTTATTGATATTTCCTCAGTGAATCATGTTGGTGCTTATGGAACTCTTCCTAACTTCGCAAGGTACAAATGATATTTTCTGGAAAGTTTCGAGTATATCGAAAATGAAAATGTAAAATCAATTATGTAATTGAATAATACACTTGGTTTATTATGAAATGGAATTCATTGGGTTGAAACAGAGATTGTAGTTAACAATGGTTAAGTTGTTAAGGAATGATGTACATCATTGCATATTAGTAATATGAACTAACCGAGTAGTACCTACCAGTTAAGTTTCACACGTAATAGCTTAGTACGAAAAGATTTATTTTGATTTCAAAATTCATATATACTAAATATACATAAAATTTCTTCAGGAAAAATGAGTTAATACTTCATCGGTTATTGTTGCTGGTATTTCTTGGTAACTACTGTGCGTATGACGTTGATGCTCGTGGAACAGATTGTGAAGTTGAGGTTTGCGATGCGGATGTTGTTGGTGGTGGTAATGGTACTGTTGGTGTTGTTGTCGATGGTACTGTTGATGCCGGTGATGATGCTGGTGCTTGTAACCTTTGCACCGTATTCTCCAAAGCCACTACCCGAGTGCGAAGCTCGTTGACTTCTTCTACTACACCGGGATGATTGGCGGTTCGGACGAGCGGATGAATAAGATCCAGAATTTGAGAGAGTATATGATCATGACGAGATATTCTGGAGATGAGAGAGAAAATGGTATTACGAACAGGTTCGCCGGTAAGTGCTTCAGGTTCTTCGCCAAGAGGGCAATGTGGTGGATGGAAGGGATCGCCTTCTTCTTATCTCCAATAATTAAGTAGACTACGAACCCATCCCCAATTCATCCAGAATAGATGATGGCTAATTGGTTGATCCATTCCGGTTACACTGTCTTCGGAATTCAGGTGAATATCCATATCGGAATAGCTGTCAGAGTTTAAGGAATTTGAACTAGATACGGGATCCATCTTGTATAATTAGGGAGATAATTTTTTATATGAATTAGATTATAGAATTTAGTTTGGTACTCTTCAATACATAATTTACATATGTATATATAATACCAAAATTTCGTAAATTACGGAGAAATTTTCGGAAGATGGCGGTCAAAGTTTATAGTAACAGATACGCTAAGATATGAATTTTGTCTATACACTATTCATGCAATCAATGCAGTAAAACGTTTCTAGACTTAAGAATGATAAGCATGTAATTTCCGACAAGAAATGATAAGCAAAACTTTTAACATGCAGACACGATCGAAGTCCAGACTTACTGATGCATCCTAACAACTATCAGTTAGACACACTCATGCAAGACCTGGTTCACTAGGACCAACGCTCTGATACCAACTGTGACGACCCGTCCAAATCCACTTGGACGAATACATCATTCATTGATTTCATAGTGAGGTTTTGACCTCTATATGATACGTTTTGTAAACATTGCATTCTTTTTAAAAGGTACACAATAAATGAATATCAATTTCTAAGGTTTTCAATGTTTGATGATTTCTACATATAGACAATCACCATAAATAATAGTTTACCATAATACATCCGTTGACAATGCAGTCAAAATAAGATACACGGTGATGATTTTGTGAATGCAAAGTTTTCTTGAATAAAGCATGTATGATTCCATGCACATAGCTTGTATCACATATAAGCAAACAGCGGAAGACTTCTAGAAACCTGAGAATAAACATGCTTAAAAGTGTCAACACAAAGGTTGGTGAGTTCATAGTTTTAATGTTGCGCATAATAAAGGTGGATCACAAGATTTCAGTTGTTCAATCCAGAAACGTTTATCAAAATATTCTACGAAATTGAGCACCCTGGTAACTAAACTTAACGTATATATAATTTGTACCCTTTGTATAATCATCTTAATAATACACGCAAACCAACGTGTACGCTTCTCAAATAGCATACGTCCGTTAAAAGGCTAGTGCTCTAGCTCGGACGGGGATATCAAGCCCTATGGATCCATATACTACTACTCGCGCCCACCAGTTCTTATAACTGGCAGTTAACAGTTACCAAAGCTAAGGGATTTTCGGTTCAAACTCAGTGTAGAATTTAGTATGTACTTGTATCCATTGCGTTTAAAATAAAGTGCATGTATTCTCAACCCAAAAATATATATTGCAAAAGCAATTAAAAAGGGATCAATGAAACTCACACATATAAATATTGTATATCGGTTAATAAAGCATTTGCATGTATTCTCAGCCCAAAAATATAGATTGCAAAAGCAATTAAAAAGGGAGCAAATGAAACTCACGCATATAAATCTAGTATTTTCAGTATGTATAAACAGTTGCATGTATTCTCAGCCCAAAAATATATTGAGTAAAAGGGATCATATGAAACTCACCTTAGCAGCATATAAAGTTGTTCACCAAAATGTGACCGAAACTCGGATTACCAAATAATCGTAGATCTCAACGTATCAGTATTGAGATTCAATATTGTAGGAAAGTACGTAGATGTAACGGAGATGATAAACACTAGGTTTGATTCACAAATATACCCTCGAACATTACCCATAACCTCCTTGGCAATAACCCATAATTTTCTTAGCTCTATCCCGCTTGAAAACCATTTTGAAAGTGACATGCTCATAACCTCGTCGTAGTATTTTATGTATAAATGGTAATAATACTAATAATGATAATAAGATTAACAATAATATTAATCTTTAATAATAATAATAATAATAATAATAATAATAATAATAATAATAATAATAATAATAATAATATATGATAATAAAATAAATAACAGAGGGAGTAATATAAATTTTATGTGTGTGTTTCCCTCGAGCCATGACTGTCGAAATATATAGATGTGGCCAGGATTTTTATCCCATGCGATCGCATGGTTATTGTGAGGGGAGGCCATGCGATCGCATGGCTCCTTTTTTCAGCCCACATGCATTTGTTTGTTACCTCGTCGACATATTAAATATTACGTAAATCGAATATTAAAATTTTAAAAAGTCGTATTTATTAAATACTTCAGGGGTATTCTATGTAACTTATAATTAATAATTTCTATCATGTCGTTTTCATGTGAATAGTAAATGAATTAATTTAAATTCAACTATTTAAGCTACACGTTGTACGTTGTGCTTTACAAATTGTACATTATTAATTTAACTTTGTTTCTTAAAAAAATTACAAAAATTATATCATAAAAATAAAATTACTTAATACGTAAAAAATTTAATTTGAAATAGCATCGTTTAATAGTAAATTTTTAATCATTTCGTATATAAATATTATTCGCATGATTCCGTATATATCGAAAACTCTTATATTTATTAAAATATGTATATAATACATGTTATGACATTCGTGAATCGTTGGACAAACAGGGTGGTCAACCGTTATATATAAAAAAATCATTTTTAAAAGTTTTAAAACTTGTCAAAATTCATTGCTTATCATGTCGAAAATATTAAATCATATAGAGAATTGGTTTAAATAAGTCAAAATTTTTCGGGTCATCACACAATCTTAACCCAAATGAGAATTCCAGCGAGGATAGCCAGTCAATCTCGGACACCTTAGAGTCACGCCAGAAGTGCAAGAGTAAATAGTGTGACGACCCGGAAATTTCCGACCAAATTTAAACTTAACCTTTATATGTTTCCGACACGATAAGCAGAATTTGTAATGTTGAATCTTAAAAAGTTTGGAACTACATTCATGTAATCAATTACCCTTTGACCGTGTTCGACGATTCACGAACAATTATATGTATATAGATATGTATATATAATATATAATATTAACTGAAAACATTAACAAAGTATTAGATATATGATACTTTACATGAACATATTTGTTTCGATATATTTATCGACAGAATTAAGAGATAATATCAAATGATTGAATTATCAGATACATTATGATATGATTACGGGCCTATGTTATGAGGTCCACTGTGATTTAAGAAATCTATTCTTTTTGACAACTCATTACTTAACCAGTATGATAAAGATAACGATATTTATATTTTATTTTATTAAATATATATAACGATTTAAATTAATATTATATATTTTTATATGCGTATTATACGTACATAGTTTTATACTTTTACTATACTTTAACTTTACCTTTACTTTACTTTTACTTTACTTTAACTTTAATAATTCATACTTTAATAATTCACTTTAATAATTCATACTTTAATAATTCACTTTAATAATTCAAAAATCTATTATAAATAGAATTCAATAGGTTTCATTATTTCATAGAAACTTGAAAATATATTTCTCTAAACTCTCTCAATCGAATTACATATATATATATTTACTTAGTACTATTTCAAGATATTATTAGTATACATAAAATACTACGATGAAGTTATATTCAGACGATTTCAAAATAAGTTTTCAAATGGGATATAGCTAAGGAAATTATGGGTTATAGCTATGAAGGTTATGGGTATTGATCGAGGGTATTGCTCGTGAGGTCAACCTAACGTTTATCATTTTCGTTGCATCTACGTACTTTCCTGCAATATTGAATCACAATATTGATACGTGAGCATTCATATCTTATCTTTTATATATTAATAGTGTATCCCTGACTAGTGCTCGAGTATATATGATTATGCATGTTTGTATGCTTAGTTTCGTCGTTAAATAGTTTATGATAAATCACGAATTTGATACATATGCTACTGAGATAAGTTATATGATATGCATGTCATTGAAAAGCTGAAGAAAAAAATTAATAACTTTTCATTTAGAAATCGTGTGGTTTCGATGAACGGATTAAAAGATATGGTCAACTGAATTATCATTAATTTTAATATTATTATTAAAATGATTATTATAACTGTTATCAGTTGATGTTATTACTAAAATTATCTTTATTACTAAAAATTAATATTTTTATTGAAACAATCATTTTATTATTTTTATCATTATTATTATTATCAATTTTATTTTATCAAATAAATATGCGTACAAAGATATTTTTACCATACGTAATGTAATTACATTAATAATACATACCACTATATTTTTATGATATTAAGTGAATTTTATAAATTTTATTACTTGAGATATATAAAAGTATATTTTTAACATATATGAATTTTAATATAAATTTTTATTTATTAATAAATGACTTGTATTATTTAGTATAATAAGATCTGATAAATATATTTAAATATATAAAACTACTATATATAAGTTATATAATAAACATGTATAGATTTTGAAAGTCATTTTGGGTCAAGTTGACTTTTGTTGACTTTTGCATGTCGGTCTCGAGCATTAGGATTGTGATACACTACGACTTGACCTAAATTGTTAGACAGATATTGACCAACATATAAATATATATACTTAATATAGGTTCGTGAATCCGAGACAAACCCTGCACTTGTTCAGTGCCGTCATATACATAATTGCTACAAAATACAGTATTGTGAGTTTCATTTGCTCCCTTTTTATATATATTTTTGGGCTGAGAATACATGCGCTGATTTATAAATGTTTTACGAAATAGGCACAAGTACTAAAACTAATTCTATGTGGGTTTAAACCAGAAATATACCCTTAGCTTGGTAACATTAAACTACTTGTCTATGTACGGTAGGCGCGAATCCTAAAGATAGATCTATTGGGTCTGACAAACCCCATCCTGACTATGGGATGCTTTAGTACTTCGAGGTTATTTTAAACACACCTGATCTGGTGTACTTCAGAGGGTAAAACATGAACGTTAAGGCTTGTTACCCGGTGCCTACAACTTATAGAATACTTTTATACACTTGCGAGTGTACGGATATTTATAGAAACTGAAACCTTGTGGTCTATTACTATTACGGAAATGATGGATTATGATAAACTAATGAACTCACCAACCTTTTGGTTGACACTTTAAAGCATGTTTATTCTCAGGTATTAAAGAAATCTTCCGCTGTGCATTAGCTCATTTTAAGGATATTACTTGGAGTCATTCAAGACATACTTTGAAAGACGTTGCATTCGAGTCGTTGAGTTCATCAAGATTAATATTAAGTCAATTATAGTTGGATGTAATATGAAATGGTATGCATGCCGTCAATTTTTGATGTAAAGAAAGTTTGTCTTTTAAAAACGAATGCAATGTTTGTAAAACGTATCATATAGAGGTCAAATACCTCGCGATGTAATCAACTATTGTGAATCGTTTATAATGTATATGAACGGGTCCTTTCAGTTGGTATCAGAGCGGTGGTCTTAGCGAACCAGGTCTTGCATTAGTGTGTCTAACTGATAGTTGTTAAGATGCATTAGTGAGTCTGGACTTCGACCGTGTCTGCATGTCAAAATTTTTGCTTATCATTTTTAGTCGGAAATCATCTACTTACCATCCTTAGGAAATTATCTGCTTATCATTCTTAAGTCTAGACGCGTTTTCCTACATTTATTGCATAATAGTGTATAGACGAATTCTTATCTTAGCATATCTGTTACTGTGAACTTTGACTGACATCTTTCAAAGATTCCTCCGTAATTTATGGGATTTTGGTATTATATATACATATGTAAATTATGTATTAAAGAATACCAAATCTAAATTCTACAATCTATTTCATACCAAAAAATTCTTTCCCTGATCATACAAGATGGATCCCTCAATCAGTTCGAGTTCCTCGGATTCCGACAGCTATGCCGATATGGATTTCCACATGAGCTCCGAAAGCAGCGTGACCGGAATGAATCAACCAATTAGCCATCATCTATTCTGGATGAATTGGGGATGGGTTCGTAATCTACTTAACCATTGGAGACAAGAAGAAGGCGATCCCTTTCATCCACCACATTGCCCTCTTGGCAATGAACCTGAAGCACTTACCGGCGAACCTGTCCGAAACACCATTTTCTCTCTCATTTCTAGAGTATCTCGTCATGATTGTATACTACACCAAATTCAAGATCTTATTTATCCGCTAGTCCGAACCGACAATTACCCCAGTGTAATAGAAGAAGTCAACGAGCTTCGCGCTCGGGTAGTGGCTTTGGAGAATATGGTGCAAAGGTTACAAACACCAGCAGCAGCACCAACAGCATAACCAGTACCACCATCAACAGTACCATTACCACCACCAACAACAACTGCATCGCAAACCTCAACTTCACAATCTGTCCCACGAGCATCGACGTCATACGCCATGTAGATACTAAGGAATACCACAATGATGAAGTATTGATTCATAACTTCATTAATTATGTAATTTCTAAAGTTTAGAAATTATCTATCCTCGCCTTAACCATAAATCAAATGAGTTTAATTTAATATTAACTCATTAAATCAATATTACATCTGAAGAAATATACACATATATATTTCCATAAAGACTGTAATAAAATTCTTTTGTACAAAATATTAATTGTGAATTTTTTTTTAACGGGTAGGTAATATCCTAGAGATATATAAATTCACAATTGATATGTTACATTCTTCGAATCTGATTCAGCAAATCATCCATTATACTCCCTACTTTCACAACAATATACATTCTTTTATAAAAATCAAAACAACCATACTCATTCAAAATCTAATTACATATTCTGATTTTGAAATCTCAGAATTCGATTCAAGATATAACCGAAATCGTCACTCTTAGATTCCTACATCTTTCAAAACTATACTTTGACTTCAAAACTGTCCTAGAACCTCATTTCTATTCATGGAACTCACAAAAATATTTGTATCATTCAAAATCTTAGAACATCATATGTATATTAACAATTACAATATGTGTTCAAACACTTCGAAATTCCTAAAGACATGCGAGATGATGATCCAACCACATATTACCCACTGTCATGCATCTGAAAAGCTCTCGAAACCAAAGTTATAGTTTAACATTTATCCATGTCAGATCCTTTGATATTTATTACCAAATATAATTTTTCAACCTCTTTCCAAAATAGACAGTTTTGGCACAGCTCCAGCAAATCACCTTCATTTGTTTATACGAATAAACCTTATTATAACAACCTTCATCATTGTTACATGGGAACCTTTCATATCTTGCCACATTAGCAGTAAACTTATCAACAACTTCATTAACCTTCGACTTAAGCCTCTCCGAAAAGCCACTATACTTATTCATTAAAACCCCATCATGTACTCACCTACATCCTGTAACAATAATTGTCACACCAACTACTGGGAATTAGCAATCAGTATTTTGAATTTTGCGACAATTTTACGTCAAAAGTTATACATATAACGTCTATCTCCTAGACTTACATACTTCGGATGTGAATTTTCTGAAAAACATCCCAAACCATGAACTAGTTCTCCGAAATTGGAAAAATGCTGATGAAGCAGCAAAAACTGTAAACAACTTTAACAGTCAAAAGTTTGATGATAAAGAATAGTATGGTGGTAAAGCTGAGAAAAAGAGAAGGTTTGAAACTGAAAAACGGATTGAGCAGACCATGAAAGAGGCTGTGGACAAATCACAAAGACTAAACCTGCCTTCAAATGATCCAAATGATTCAGTGTCTACTGAAATCATTAGCAAACAACTTACTTCTTATTCTAAACCTTCACAGACAAATCTTCTTCATCATCCATATTATCGTATCTTTTATTATAATATCTTCGATATTCCTGAAGATATTTTCACAACTATTCTTATCTGAAATCTTTTATCTCTTCGCAATATCTGCGTTACAACATAAAAAGAAACTGTGTTAGTTTCTAAATTCTAAAAAAAAAAATTTGAATTTAAAATAGGAATGTTTTTGAAGTAGTGTTGGGAACTGAAGCATGAGTTAGTATAATATAATGACACTTGATCAACGTGATTATATTACAGTAAGTCATGCTGAGTTTCTAATGGAACGTGATGATTCACAGAACATACTGTCATCATGTACTGTTTACACGACTCTTACATTCTACCCAATTTCCAAACATATTAAGAACATATCATCTTGATAGCTCTATATTTTCAGATATTCTGGTAATTTGCCAAATCAAGATCGTGCCATTACGATTTTCTTCTTGGAACATTAACTATGTTCATCCAAAAATTCATATCTACGAATTCTGGACCATTATCCGCTTGACTTAAGGTCGGAAAGAGAAAACGAAAGCATGAAGCTCCGAAATATAATGGAGAATATAAAGCCCGATAACAACCCCGAAATTACAAACCGTGTATATCAATGCGTATAGCAATATAAAGACACGGGAGAATGAAAAACACAATAACCCCAAGGTAATGGTAGAAGAAAATAACTTCCTCCGGTGGTAGATGAAAAAGAAGAATGACATATATGAAAGTTAAGAGTATATCAAGAATCAATACTGGATGAAGCATATTAACGAATGCTTTAAAGTATGAATTGGGGAGAAAGACTAGAAAGTGTGCGATGTGGAAATAAAGAAACGAAGGGGGTGGAATTATAGTAAAATATCAGACAGAGAAATCGAGACAGATTATCGCATTTAATCAAAGAAGATCCTGATTTCCTTAATCGCCGAAGAACCAAATCTTATTGCAAAGATTTTCTTTAAATCCCATGAATTCCGAAAATCAATCATAACTACGTCATCGGTTAAAACGAATATACGTTTACTCATTTCACTCTCTTGCGATAGCTTCACTTATACTCTTCGCGTAATCAAATTATTTTATCTATATTACTCAATGATGATAAAACTCTATTTATCAACTCATATTCATCATGAAAACATTTTTATAGTTAGCCATGACGACCTCGATCAAATTTCGGGACGAATTTTTTTTAACGGGTAGGTACTGTGACGACCCGGAAATTTCCGACCAAATTTAAACTTAACCTTTATATGTTTCCGACACGATAAGCAGAATTTGTAATGTTGAATCTTAAAAAGTTTGGAACTACATTCATGTAATCAATTACCCTTTGACCGTGTTCGACGATTCACGAACAATTATGTGTATATAGATATGTATATATAATATATAATATTAACTGAAAACATTAACAAAGTATTAGATATATGATACTTTACATGAACATATTTGTTTCGATATATTTATCGACAGAATTAAGAGATAATATCAAATGATTGAATTATCAGATACATTATGATATGATTACGGGCCTATGTTATGAGGTCCACTGTGATTTAAGAAATCTATTCTTTTTGACAACTCATTACTTAACCAGTATGATAAAGATAACGATATTTATATTTTATTTTATTAAATATATATAACGATTTAAATTAATATTATATATTTTTATACGCGTATTATACGTACATAGTTTTATACTTTTACTATACTTTAACTTTACCTTTACTTTACTTTTACTTTACTTTAACTTTAATAATTCATACTTTAATAATTCACTTTAATAATTCATACTTTAATAATTCATACTTTAATAATTCACTTTAATAATTCATACTTTAATAATTCACTTTAATAATTCATACTTTAATAATTCACTTTAATAATTCAAAAATCTATTATAAATAGAATTCAATAGGTTTCATTATTTCATAGAAACTTGAAAATATATTTCTCTAAACTCTCTCAATCGAATTACATATATATATATTTACTTAGTACTATTTCAAGATATTATTAGTATACATAAAATACTACGACGGAGTTATATTCAGACGATTTCAAAATAAGTTTTCAAATGGGATATAGCTAAGGAAATTATGGGTTATAGCTATGAAGGTTATGGGTATTGATCGAGGGTATTGCTCGTGAGGTCAACCTAACGTTTATCATTTTCGTTGCGTCTACGTACTTTCCTGCAATATTGAATCACAATATTGATATGTGAGCATTCATATCTTATCTTTAATATATTAATAGTGTATCCCTGACTAGTGCTCGAGTATATATGATTATGCATGTTTGTATGCTTAGTTTCGTCGTTAAATAGTTTATGATAAATCACGAATTTGATACATATGCTACTGAGATAAGTTATATGATATGCATGTCATTGAAAAGCTGAAGAAAAAAATTAATAACTTTTCATTTAGAAATCGTGTGGTTTCGATGAACGGATTAAAAGATATGGTCAACTGAATTATCATTAATTTTAATATTATTATTAAAACGATTATTATAACTGTTATCAGTTGATGTTATTACTAAAATTATCTTTATTACTAAAAATTAATATTTTTATTGAAATAATCATTTTATTATTTTTATCATTATTATTATTATCAATATTATTTTATCAAATAAATATGCGTACAAAGATATTTTTACCACACGTAATGTAATTACATTAATAATACATACCACTATATTTTTATGATATTAAGTGAATTTTATAAATTTTATTACTTGAGATATATAAAAGTATATTTTTATCATATATGAATTTTAATATAAATTTTTATTTATTAATAAATGACTTGTATTATTTAGTATAATAAGATCTGATAAATATATTTAAATATATAAAACTACTATATATAAGTTATATAATAAACATGTATAGATTTTGAAAGTCATTTTGGGTCAAGTTGACTTTTGTTGACTTTTGCATGTCGGTCTCGAGCATTAGGATTGTGATACACTACGACTTGACCTAAATTGTTAGACAGATATTGACCAACATATAAATATATATACTTAATATAGGTTCGTGAATCTGAGATAAACCCTGCACTTGTTCAGTGCCGTCATATACATAATTGCTACAAAATACAGTATTGTGAGTTTCATTTGCTCCCTTTTTATATATATTTTTGGGCTGAGAATACATGCGCTGATTTATAAATGTTTTACGAAATAGGCACAAGTACTAAAACTAATTCTATGTGGGTTTAAACCAGAAATATACCCTTAGCTTGGTAACATTAAACTACTTGTCTATGTACGGTAGGCGCGAATCCTAAAGATAGATCTATTGGGTCTGACAAACCCCATCCTGACTATGGGATGCTTTAGTACTTCGAGGTTATTTTAAACACACCTGATCTGGTGTACTTCAGAGGGTAAAACATGAACGTTAAGGCTTGTTACCCGGTGCCTACAACTTATAGAATACTTTTATACACTTGCGAGTGTACAGATATTTATAGAAACTGAAATCTTGTGGTCTATTACTATTACGGAAATGATGGATTATGATAAACTAATGAACTCACCAACCTTTTGGTTGACACTTTAAAGCATGTTTATTCTCAGGTATTAAAGAAATCTTCCACTGTGCATTAGCTCATTTTAAGGATATTACTTGGAGTCATTCAAGACATACTTTGAAAGACGTTGCATTCGAGTCGTTGAGTTCATCAAGATTAATATTAAGTCAATTATAGTTGGATGTAATATGAAATGGTATGCATGCCGTCAATTTTTGATGTAAAGAAAGTTTGTCTTTTAAAAACGAATGCAATGTTTGTAAAACGTATCATATAGAGGTCAAATACCTCGCGATGTAATCAACTATTGTGAATCGTTTATAATGTATATGAACGGGTCCTTTCAAATAGATTCCTGAATTTTTCTCTACCACTAACGAGTCAAGTTCTGCGAGTAGGACTGAACCAGTCCCTGATTCCATTGAGCCTTGTAATTCTTGTCAAAGTGTTAATTCCACCAAGAGTAAAAAGAAGAAAAAGAAGGCAAAAAAGATTGTGATAAGTGATGATGAAAAGGAATATTTTGAAAACGAATTTACCGAGGTCAGGGAAGATAGAATTAACATCGAAGCCCCTATCAGAAGCAAACCAAAAGCTAACGAAAGGGCATCAATAATAGGTAATTGGCGTGCTTCTTCAATGATTATGAGAGAGAAATGCTTAGCTCGTTCACAGCAGAAAGAGGAAAAAAGAAAGAAATTTGAATCTCAACCAGCTCCAAAGAAAGTGAAACATGATAAAGCAGGGTCGAAATCAATGAAATCAAGACACTCCAGATCACTAAATTTAGAGGGTTGTGGCGTGACCTCCCAAAACTCGGAGAGAAGTATGGAATTAGGAGAGTTTGCTAATCGCATTGGTTTAGTGTGGGATGACAACCGTCAGGTTTAAGTCTCGCCTCTCGCTTATATTCGTTTGTCTCTTTTTTCCATTATGAAGATTCTATGTCTTAACATTCGTGGGTTCGGGAAGGGTAAATTTTGTAAAGTAGGCGATTGTAGAAAACTTTTCTTTCGTGAAACTCCTTGTATCGTTGCTCTTCAAGAAACTGGGCTGAATAAGGTAGATAAAAGTTGGGTCAGTCGTTTATGGGGGTCCAATGATTTTGATTTTATTCAAAAAGAGAAAATTGGCAATTCGGGTGGGTTTTTGATTATTTGGGATAAGAATGAGTTTGTAGTAGAACAACCCTACTTTAGTGAATTTTATATCGCGATTGCGGGTAGGTGAAGGGGTCGGGGTGAGCTTACTTATCTAGTAAACGTTTACGGCCCTCATGACGATGCTAACAAATTGATTATGTGGTCGAGTCTTGAATCATTTTTAGGTACACGGGATGCGGAATGGGTGCTTTGTGGTGAATTTAATGAGGTGAGATTTCAAGATGAAAGGAAAAATTGTGAATTCATTGAGCGTTGGGCAAAGTGGTTTAATGCGTTCATTGACAAAATGCAACTCATCGATGTTCCATTGGGTGGAAAGAAATTCACGAGAATTTGTGATAACGGCATGAAGTTTAGCAAGCTAGATAGATTTCTTGTTTCCGAAAATTTTTACAACACTTGGGGAAACGTCTCGGCTCTAGCACTTGAAAGAAAACTATCGGACCATTGTCCTATAGTGTTAAGAGATAGAGAAATTGATTATGGTCCAAAACCTACTAAAATCTTTGATGAATGGTTACATGGAGAAGAGTCAAAGAAGGTCGTTGAAGATGCATGGAACCTTAGGGTGGATAGGTGTAGATATGATTGTGTTTTTCGCAATAAGTTAAAAAAATGTCAAACAAGTATTGAAAGATTGGAGTAAAAACACTTTTGGATGTCTCGACAAGGAAATTGAAGAACTCAAAAAGAAGGCTTGTGATTGGGAATTGATTGCGAAAAGCCGGGCTTTAAATGATGAAGAAAGGGCTAGTTGGATAGAGGTTAGGAAAAAATGGATACAGAAAGACATGATCAAGACGAATATGGCAAAAGAAAAATCACAGGTCAAATGGATTCATGAAGGGGATGAAAACACCAAGTATTTCCACTCGGTTTTTAAGAGAAGGCATTCGAGAAAGAACATCTGGGGTCTTAATATTGATGGTAATTGGAGTGAGGATCCTATTGAGGTTAAGCAAGCGATGTTTGATCACTTCAAAACGCAATATGAAAAAAAGAATACCAATAAAATGCGTTTTGCAAATCTTGCGAATAACATCATTCCTGCTGGTGCCCCTGATGCTACAGTAGCTGTCAACTCAGCTACATCCGTTGATGGTTCTCATATGGGTGCTGGAGATGCGGTCACAGAAGGATTTTTGGGAACTGCAGCACTGCTACTGTCCCGATTACTATTCCAGGCACTAGTGCGGGTCTTGTCACAGGTGCAGCTGTCATCACTGAACCACCTAGACAGTCCCCGAACCCCCTGCACATCTTGTTGACATCGAACAGCCTGGTATCTCTAAAATTAGTCCTGATTCTGCAATTGAACTTGAGGCTAAATTCACCGAAAGGGAGGTTTTGGAAGCAATTAGAGAATGTGATTGTGCAAAAGCGCCGGACCCCGATGGATTCAAATTTAAATTCTTTAACTTGCATTGGGATCTCATCAAGAATGATCTCATGAATGCACTTCATTGGTTTTGGGAGAATTGTGAGATTTCGAAGGGATGTAACGCATCGTTCATTACCTTGGTTCCAAAGAAAAATGATTCGATTGTAACGACCCGACAAAATCGTCATTGACGGCGTCGTTAACTTAGGTCCCGTTACATGGTCGTAGTCCTTATATGAGACGCGTTTGACCAAAATTATGTCGCATTCATTTGAAATGTACAAGACTTTCAAAGTTTAGTTTACCAAACGGTTCGACAACAAGTTTAAGTTTACAAAAGTTGTAAAGTATAAATGAAATAACTTGCGACATAATAAGTTGAAAATCACAGTTGCTATAAATAGCGTAAGTATGTATGCTTTAAGTTTGAATCCAAAGATGCTATCCCTAGCGTATGCATGCATGGTTGACCCCCAAGCAAGTAATCAAAGTGTGCGGAAGCATGTATCAAGTAGCCAAGTATGAACCTGAGAAACATATAGAAAACTGTCAACGAAAAATGTTGGTGAAATCATAGATGTAGTAATAAACGTTATTTTTTAACCACAAGATTTAGTATTCCCATAAAATTGATCATCCAAATAGTTTGCATTCCAAAATAAGTTCGCGAGCACCCAATTATCAAGGTTTAACTTTCCTTCCATAGAACCCCATCACAATTGTGTTAGAACATACACTGTTTCTCGAAAATACATTCCATCCGAATTAACGGTAGCGAACCATCCGGATGAGGGTTTGTCAAACCCGTATGGCCATACAACATAAGTTCCCGCTTACACCCGGCAAGTGTAACTAATGATAATCGAATTGGGGATTTTTGTTCAAACTCGCTGTGGAATGTTTGTTTCATCGGACTTGTGTTCAAAACATAAAAGTAAGTAGTACAAGATGTAACAAAGTATATATTTCTTAACCCATGATTTAAAAGTATAAAAGTTGTTGAAAAGGTGGGACTATGATCTCACCTCGAGTGCATGAGTATAAAGGTACTTCACAAAGTAAACGTGTGCATGAAAGTTGCTTAGCCTTGACCTAAACAAGTAAGTTGTATAAATTACCGATTACGACACAAGGTCGGGCGAAATGTGTTCAATTAGTCCTATGGCTCATTACGACTCAATTAATATAGCATGTAAATCAAGTTGTCAAGTTTCATGCAAGATATAAGTATAAAAGCACGTTAGAACGATTGCATAAGTGTTTGGTTAAGTTTGACTAAAAGTCAAACTTGGTCAAAGTCAAAGTCAACGGGGTCGGGTCGAGTATCCGACAATTTTTCTATGAAAGATAAGCATATATAAGTATGTTGGCCAAGTTTCATGTTAATCGGAGGTGCGTAGCATAGTTAGAATTAAACTTAAATGAGACTTTTTGGACAACAGGCAAATGGCGCTCCGCTAAGATTCGTGGCGCACCACTCCGTTTCAAGGCAAAAGTCTCTGCTCCACTTTGTAGGCATTCGGCACTCCGCTCAGGAATCAGCACGCCGCTCCGTATGCCTGACAGGAATTCTGGGCTGTTTTCATATGTAGGCTCGAACCAAACTTCAAACAAACATAACTTATGAACCGTACACATTCAAAACACGTATCTTATATCGTTGGAAAGGTAATTTAACAAGAAATACAAATAAACACATTTCATTAAACAAATCCAACATTTACGATAACCGAAATCTCGCCGAAAGATCATTATTTAACGTTTCAAGCTCAAAAATGCAAATGGTGATTCAGGAATCCAATTTACACATACGATATGCCGTTTTGAAGGTAATGAAACATACAATACAACTAAACACTTACTAACAACACTTCATAGCATTCAATGAGTCAAAAGTTCATTTTAAATTTCATCAAACCCTAACCAAAATCATGAATTCAACCATTTTGCAAATGAAGCTTTTCTAAATCAACCAACACATCAAATTGAAGCTAATGATGCTAGTAACACATTTAATACATGAACTTTAACATTTAAACAACATTTAATCACTCAAAACTCAAGATTAAACAAACCCGTTTCAAGTTCATGCTAGTTTATGCAAAACAACAAGATCGAGCAAATAAATCATATATTCATGCTAGACACGAGCCATAGACACTAATTAACATCATTTCAAGTCAAAAACATCAAGAACAAGAAATCTAGTGATTTTAGAAAGTTACCCTAAATGGATGAAATTGGTATCAAGTTGTAGAGGATGAAGAGAGGATTTCAAATATGTAGTCGGATTTGTTGTGAGCTTCCTAGATGTGAAATGGATGATGAATTCTTGTTTGAGTGTTTGAGAGAAAAATAGGAAGTATGAAAGAAATAAAGAGATGAATGAATGAGTGGAGGTGGTGAGGTGGTTGACTAGTCAACTACTAGCCACCTCTTTGGTCAAGTGGCAAAACTAGTCCCTCGATTTCGGATGCGGGTGCGTGAATTAAACAAACGAATATTTTAAATCGCTAGAGTAACCGAGAGATGTTATAATCAAATAACGGAAATATTAAGAATGTTAGTTAACGAAAGACACGAATTTAGATAACAAAAGATATTATAAAAAAAAGACGGTGTTAAAAATAAATTTAACAGGAAAATGTGGGATGTTACATTACCTACACCTTAAAAGAAAATTCGTCCCAAAATTTAGTTGGAAGTAGTAGTTGTAGTTTCTTCTTCAAAACCCTGCGTTGCAAATTCTACGAATAAGTGAAGGTACTCCCTTGGGCATTTCAACGAACTTTGACAGTCGGGGTTTTACGTTGTTTCAGAGTTTGGTTTCACGATTCATAATTTCAACCAGTTCTCCTAGGAAGTGGAGTTTTTCATCGATAGTAAGTTCATCAAAAGAAATAACAAGTTCTTGTTCGGCAAGATACTTCTTTAAGTTTGATTCATATAATGTAGGATGAACGGAGACTCAAATGGGTCGAAAAATTTAAACGGCTAGCAACGGGTCCAAAACGCCCCAAGATTTTAAAAGGATTAATGTATCGCGGATTTAGCTTTCTACGTTTTCCGAAATGGATTACACCTTTTCAAGGTGCGACTTTTAACGTTACGCGGTTACCCACTTGGAATTCGAAAGGTTTACATCTAACATCGGCATAGCTCTTTTGGCTACTACGGGTCGTCTTGAGCCTTTCTTGAATTTGAACGATCATAACGGTTATTTCATGAATGAGTCCGGGTCCGGTGGTTTGCATGTCACCTACTTCAGTTCAACAATTTAGAAAATGACAATTGTGGCTATATGAGTTTGATAATGCTAAAAAGAACATATTTTTCATAGCATTATCCCTCAAGAAAGACAAGCTTTTAGTTGCAATTGTTCTATTTACAAGTGATATTCGTTTAAATAATAAAAAGTGAAGACAAAAGACAGATTCGACGATTTGAAGATGCAAACGACCAAAAAGCTAAAAAGTACAAAGTACAATCAAAGAGGTTCAAATTATTGATGAGAAACGTCTAAAAGTTACAAGAGTACAAGCCGCAAAATGCAAAATACAAGATATTAAATTGTACGAAAGGATGTTCGAAAATCCGGAACCGGGACCAGAGTCAACTCTCAACGCTCGACACAACGGACTAAAAATTAAAAGTCAACTATGCACATGAATATAATATAATATATAATTAATTCTTAAAATTATATATATATATTATATTATATATTAAAAACGTCGGCAAACTAGAAAACAACAACATGTGAGCTGGATTCCTGATCCATGCGATCGCATGGCCTGGAGGAAGAAAATCCATGCAATCGCATGGAGCCAAAAGTCTGGCCACATCTATATATTTCGCAGTTTTCGGCCGAATATCAGACATCTTTTTCTCCTCTCTATCTCTCACGTAATATATATATATATATATATATATATATATATATATATATATATATATATATATATATATATTAATTTTAATTTAATAATAATAAGGGTATGTTAGCGAATGTTGTAAGTGTGTAAGTCGAAATTCTGTCCGTGTAACGCTACGCTATTATTAATCATTGTAAGTTATGTTCAACCGTTTTAAATTAATGTCTTGTAGCTAAGTTATTATTATGCTTATTTAAATTGAAGTAATCGTGATGTTGGGCTAAATATTAAGATTGAGTAATTGGGCTTTGTACCATAATTGGGGTTTGGACAAAAGAACGACACTTGTAGAAATTAGACTATGGGCTATTAATGGGCTTTATATTTATTTAATTGAATGATAGTTCGTTAAGTTAATATAAAGATTTACAATTGGACGTATCTATAAATAACCATATACACTCGATCGGACACGATGGGCGGGATATTTATAAGTACTAATAATCGTTCATTTAACAGGACACGGGAATGGATTAATAGTCAATGGACTTATTAAAACAGGGGTGAATTACATACAAGAAAAATTGGTGTAATTATAGTTTAAGTCCCCAATTAGTTGGAATATTTGACTTCGGATATAAGAATAATTGTCCAATGTCATTAGTGGCAACCTTGAAGAATTATTTAGTTTCATATGTTATAATCAATATTTTAATTCATTTTAATTGTCCAATGTCATTAGTCCACATTCGATAGTCCACAGTTAACAGTCCATTAATTCATATATAATTTAATATATAATATACGAATTAATTAATACGTATAGTGACACGTGTACATGTCTCAGACTCGATCACGACTCAAAGTATATATATTATTGTAGAATCAACCTCAACCCTGTATAGCTAACTCCCGCATTACTGCATATAGAGTGTCTATGGTTATTCCAAATAATATATATAGATGCGTCGATATGATATGTCAAAACCTTGTATACGTGTCCCGATATTTAAAGTGCGTAAAAATAAATAACAGGAATTAAATGACGATAAATAAAGTGCGTAAAGTAAATAACAGAAATTAAATGACGATAATTAAAATTGCGAGAATGTAAATTGCGATAATTAAATTGCGATAAATAAAAGGTAACCAGTTAGCTAGGAACAGTTAGCTAGGAACAGTTAGCGTGGATTCTTAACAATATTTCAATTAATTAGTTCGTTTGTTTCTAACAAATTTTATTTGTCCGATGTTTTCTTCATTATGCCACTTGTTGGATTCTGATAGGTCAAAACCCAATATGAAATTGAATGAAAATGGTTATTCTATGGTGAACGGATCTGTATATGAATGTAAGTAGGATAGTAAATGACTGTTGAATCAGATTCGAAGAATGTGCAGTGTAACTTATTAATGTGAAACTCCAATATTCTTCGGGTATTACCTACCCGTTAAAATATTTTCACCATTAACAGTTTGTACAAAAGAATTTTTAATTACAATCTTTATAAAAATATATATACATATATATCTTCTTCAGATGAAATCATGGATTTAATGAGTTAATATGATATTAGACTCATTTGATTTACTGTTAGAACAAGGATATATAATCTTTAAAACATTAGAGATTACATAATTGACATGTCGAACGAAGATAATTGATGTAGAACGATACGTAGAATGATAATTATACTCGAGGTACAAAATGAGACGTTGAGGCATGGATTGTTGATGGTACTGGTGCTGTTACTGATGGTACTATTGATGCAGGTGATGTTGCGGAAGCTGGTAGATTTTGCACCATATTCTTTAAATTGATTACTCGAGCGCAAAGTTTGCTAACTTCTTCTATTATTCAGGGATGATTGTGGGTCGGAATGAGTGGATGAATAAGGTTAAGAATTGCGGATAGAATATAATCGTGTCAAACTACTCTGGAAATGAGGTTGAAAATGGTGTTTCAGATAGATTCGCCGGTAGGTGCTTCAGGTTCTTCGCCAAGAGGGCAATTTGGTGGATGGAAAGGATCGCCTTCTTCGCGTCTCCATTGATTAAGTCGACTACGAACCCATCAGATGAATTGGGGATGGCTGATTGGTTGACTTATTTTGGTGACACTGCTTTCGGAGCTTAGGTGATATTCCATATCGGAATCCGAGGGACTTGAACTAGTGGTGAGTTCCATTGCATACGAGTGAATAAAGGATTATTCGATATGAAAAGATTTTCAGATATCGGATGATATTCTAATTGCATAGAATACCTAGATATAGTACAGGAGATCCCGTAGATTTCGGAGGGAATTAAGGAAACGTGTCAAGCAAAGTCTACAGTAACTGATACGCTAGGATATGAATTTATTTGTACACTATATATCAAATAAGTGCAGGAAGTCGTGTCTAGACTTAAGAATGATTAGCAGGAAATTTTCCACTAGGGATGATATACAATACTTATAATATGCAGCTAAGGTCGAAGTCCAGACTCACTAATGCATCCTAACAACTATCAGTTAGACACACTAATGCAAGACCTGGTTCGCTAAGACCACCGCTCTGATACCACCTGTAACGACCCGTCCTTATCCCCCTGGACGAAGTCATCAACATTTGGTCCCATTGCGATGATCGACTCTGAGTAATGTCCTTAAAATGAGCAAATGCACAGCGGAAGACTTAATTCGTACCTGAGAAATAACATGCTTAAAAGTGTCAACCAAAAGGTTGGTGAGTTCATAGGTTTATCATAACAATCTTATTAATATATTAATAGACCACAAGATTTCCGTTTATAAATATATGTACACTCGCAAGTGTATAAAAGTATTCTATAAGTTGTAGGCACCCGGTAACAAGTCTTAACGTTCATGTTTTACCCTCTGAAGTACACCAGATCAGGTGTGTTTAAAATAACCTCAAAGTACTAAAGCATCCCATAGTCAGGATGGGGTTTGTCAGGCCCAATAGATCTATCTTTAGGATTCGCGCTAACCGTACATAGACAAGTAGTTTAATGTTACCAAGCTAAGGGTATATTTCTGGTTTAAACCCACATAGAATTAGTTTTAGTATTTGTGCCTATTTCGTAAAACATTTATAAAACAGCGCATGTATTCTCAGCCCAAAAATATATATAAAAAGGGAGTAATGAAACTCACCATACCGTATTTTGTAGTAAAAATACATATGACGATATTTAACAAGTGTAGGGTTGACCTCGGATTCACGAACCTATATCATTTATATATATATCAATACATATACTTGTAATCGAACAATTATATATATTATTAGTGATTTAATTGTTATTTTAATTAGGTGTTTTATTAATAACCTAAATTAGTTATATTCATTATTAGTTATTATAAAAGTATTAATAAAATTATGTTATATGTAGTAAATATGGTTTTATATATCTAATAGTTATTTGATAAAATAATATTGATACTAGTATTAATAATAATAATAATAATATAAAATTAGTGATATTAATGTTAAAATAATAATAATAATGATAGTAAAAATAATAATTTTAATGAAAATGATAATTTTTCTAATAATGATAATAATAATAAAAATGATACTTTTAATATAAATAATAGTTTTTTTAAAAAAAAAATGATACTAATAATAATATAAATGGTATTATAATAATTTTAATAATATTAATAATAACAATAATAATAATGATAATAATAATAATAATAATAAATAAATAAATAATACCTTAAGGAAGTAGCCCTAAAAATAATGCCCAAGTACAGGTTTGAACCCGCGATGTCCCGATAACACCCTTAACCATTCGGCTATCCTTGTTTTCATGATTTAAATCCAGCTTAATTATTGCTAACCCGTTTTATTCTGTTTCAATTCTTTCTTTTAATCATACATCATTATTATCTTTAAATCCTCATTAACTTTTATAACCTCATCATGATCTATATCACACTCCATATCATCATCATATTATTTTCATTATCAATATTATGTTTATTATTATCATCATATCATTTATCATCATCGTCATAATCATTCACGGCATCCTACATCTAATATCCCCATCGAATATTCACAACAATACATAATCCTTATCGTTATCATTACCCAGTCATTTTAATCATCAACTTCGTTCATCACATCATCACCTATGATCATCTATCATCACACTAACTCGTCATCATCACTTAATCGTATATGTTGTGGCAAAAAAAATAAATAAATAAATAAACAAAACGCAGAAGTTTGATCTCGACCTACCAACAAGACCACGACCCATAATTAAACCTCGGCCCAAACAGAATTATGGCAGCCCAATACAAGGTTTTTAATCCCTCAGCCCCCTTCGATTTTTAGTTGGCCCAAAATGTAAGAATATTTCGGTGTCCAGGTTTATTCACGAAACAGGAGTCGACAAAATAAGAAAAATAGGAAGGTTTTGGTTTTTAAAAGTGCCACAGGAAAAAGGTAACTGCAGCGGCCATGAACGACGCTTCATCATCTTCGTTACTATTTCACAGACTCATCATCATCTTATCTTCCATCAATATCATCGAACAGAAACAGTAGTTTTAAACAAGAACATGGCAGTAACGTTAATAAAGGAACAGATATAATAGCGGTTGTGATGATAGAAACGAAAAACATTTAAGGTGATGGTTGCTTGGGTGGTTTTGGGGTGGTGATGGTGGCGTGTGGTGGGGTTGAGAGGTTGTAGGTGATGGCCGGAGGGTTGATGGTTGTGGTTTAAGGTGGTGGTGGCGTTCACGACATAAAATAGAAAGGAGCATAGTAGCAACAGTTTACGGCAGTGATGGTGGCTGTAAGGTGGTGATCAAATGGAGGATGAAGGTGGTCGGGTAGAGTGAAGTGAGGAAGAAGAATGTTATCTCTCACTATATATTCTATCTTACTATATATGGTACGTATATGTATATTTATATATATAAAAGATATTAGGTAGATAGTGGTTAGGTGAAACAAAAAGAGAATACAGTGATACACACTACTATTAAATCGAATTCACTAATTAAACAGTTTAACAGCTGGAGGAATTTGTAATCTTGTACCAACACTTTGATATTTTCAATTCGCGGAGTGCTATATCGTGTCCATTGCTAAATAGTTAATATATAAAAGTGTTCCTAAAAATCCCAAACTTTTAGATTAAATATATTTAATTATTTCACTCATTACCTGTTTGAAACCCGATAAAAAAAAATTCTTCTTATAATTTATTTTTAATTCCAAGTAATGTATACGGAGTACTAAAACTGAACTCTTCAAAGTAAAAATATTTTTAATGATCCCAAATTTTATATATCTTAATTATGGATCATCGTTTATCTTTTTAAAGTCACATAAGTTGGAATTAAGTTTATCTAAATAATAATCGAATGATCAACGAGGGTTACAATCATTTAATAATTTCATTTAATATAGATTATATATATATAGACCCATTTTATTTACAATTTTATTACTTTATATAATATGTTACATCTTTAATTCTAATATTTAAATCGTATTTTATTTCAAATTATCATATATATATATATATATATATATATATATATATATATATATATATATATACATATACATATTTATTTACAATTAATTGTTTGTGAATCGTCGAGAATGGTCGAATATCAATTGAATATATGAATCAGTTCAAAATTTTTGAGACTCAACCTTACAGACTTTGCTTATTGTGTCAAGAATATTAAATCGTATCGAGAGTTTGGTTTAAAATTAGTCGAAATTTTCCGGGTCGTGACAGTACCTACCCGTTAAATAAATTTCGTCCCGAAATTTGATCGAGGTCGTCATGGCTAACACTAAAAATGTTTTCATGACGAATATGAGTTGATAAATAGAGTTTTATTACTGTTGAGTAATATTGATAAGATAATTCGATTACTCGAAGCGTATGAGTGAAGTTATTACAAAAGAGTAAAATGAAGTGATTAGAGGTTCGTCTTAACTTCTGACATAGTCAAGGTTGATTTTCAGAATTCAAGGAATTTAAAGAAAATCTTCTAATCAGAAAGAAAATGTAATCGCAGGATTTATTAGCAGATTGTCAGAGTTACGGAAGAACAGAAATATCAAGGAAATATTTCCGTGATATGCTTAGAAATTAAGTAGAATGAAAGAGTCGTGTAACATGGCACATGATGAGGGTAAGATCTGTGAACCATCATCACATTCCATTAGAAATTTAGCATGACTTACTGTAATATAATCACGTTGGCCAAGTGTCATTATATTATACTAACTCATGCTTCAATTCCAACACTTCTCCACAATTCATTCATAATTAATACTTAGATTTTACTGAAGTTTCCAACATATTGGAGTACAGAAAACACGAAGAGGTAGATAATTCGAACAAGAATATTTATGAAAATATCCTCAGAAATATCGAAGATATTTGTGATGATATTTTGGAATTTCTAAGTTCGAAAGTTGATAAGGAAAAAAATTTTCTGCAAGATTTTAACATGACTTTGGAACAAGATATTCTCTAAAGGTTTCATCGGATCCAGAATTACCTGGATTCTTTGAATATAGGGTTTGGTCCTTGTATTTATCCTTGGTCTCCTTCATGATTAGCTCAATCCATTTTTCAGTACCAAATTTTCTATCGAGCGTTCCCAACACTTCATTCTTTATCATCAACTTTTGGCCATTAAGACCATCTACTACATGCTGCTTCGTTAGCATTTTCAAAGTTTACGGATCTGGATCATCGGTTAACAAATCGAGGGTTTTCAAGAGAATTGTGTTTTTAGATGATTAAATGCTGATGGTAGTATGGTGGAATATAAAAGGTTCTCCGGTAATGATGATGGAGGGCAACTTATATATCAAAGTTATAATACGGTTTGTTCGAATGAAAAGTCAAAGTTGATTTGCTGAAGCTGTGACAGAATTGGCTAATTTGAAAGGGATTGCAAAGTTATTTTGGGTAATAATAACGCCAAAGGAGCTAGCGCATATACCTGTTAAACCTTTACTCAGGTTCCAAGAGTTTTTCAGGTGCACAACTATATGCATAAACTTTTTCTTCCGTAGATGAAGTACGGTTGGTTCATTCTCTCAATCGAGGTGTTTTCAATAATCATGAAAGATTTGAACATGGATTGGAATCGTCAAGATTCAAATGAGGTTTAAGATAAGATCAAGTGGCAACCTTGAAGAATTATTTAGTTTCATATGTTATAATCAATATTTTAATTCATTTTAATTGTCCAATGTCATTAGTCCACATTCGATAGTCCACAGTTAACAGTCCATTAATTCATATATAATTTAATATATAATATACGAATTAATTAATACGTATAGTGACACGTGTACATGTCTCAGACTCGATCACAACTCAAAGTATATATATTATTGTAGAATCAACCTCAACCCTGTATAGCTAACTCCCGCATTACTGCATATAGAGTGTCTATGGTTATTCCAAATAATATATATAGATGCGTCGATATGATATGTCAAAACCTTGTATACGTGTCCCGATATTTAAAGTGCGTAAAAATAAATAACAGAAATTAAATGACGATAAATAAAGTGCGTAAAGTAAATAACAGAAATTAAATGACGATAATTAAAATTGCGAGAATGTAAATTGCGATAATTAAATTGCGATAAATAAAAGGTAACCAGTTAGCTAGGAACAGTTAGCTAGGAACAGTTAGCGTGGATTCTTAACAATATTTCAATTAATTAGTTCGTTTGTTTCTAACAAATTTTATTTGTCAGATGTTTTCTTCATTATGCCACTTGTTGGATTCTGATAGGTCAAAACCCAATATGAAATTGAATGAAAATGGTTATTCTATGGTGAACGGATCTGTATATGAATGAAAGTAGGATAGTAAATGACTGTTGAATCAGATTCGAAGAATGTGCAGTGTAACTTATTAATGTGAAACTCCAATATTCTTCGGGTATTACCTACCCGTTAAAATATTTTCACCATTAACAGTTTGTACAAAAGAATTTTTAATTACAATCTTTATGAAAATATATATACATATATATCTTCTTCAGATGAAATCATGGATTTAATGAGTTAATATGATATTAGACTCATTTGATTTACTGTTAGAACAAGGATATATAATCTTTAAAACATTAGAGATTACATAATTGACATGTCGAACGAAGATAATTGATGTAGAACGATACGTAGAATGATAATTATACTCGAGGTACAAAATGAGATGTTGAGGCATGGATTGTTGATGGTACTGGTGCTGTTACTGATGGTACTATTGATGCAGGTGATGTTGCGGAAGCTGGTAGATTTTGCACCATATTCTTCAAATTGATTACTCGAGCGCAAAGTTTGCTAACTTCTTCTATTATTCAGGGATGATTGTGGGTCGGAATGAGTGGATGAATAAGGTTTAGAATTGCGGATAGAATATAATCGTGTCGAACTACTCTGGAAATGAGGTTGAAAATGGTGTTTCAGATAGATTCGCCGGTAGGTGCTTCAGGTTCTTCGCCAAGAGGGCAATTTGGTGGATGGAAAGGATCGCCTTCTTCGCGTCTCCATTGATTAAGTTGACTACGAACCCATCAGATGAATTGGGGATGGCTGATTGGTTGACTTATTTTGGTGACACTGCTTTCGGAGCTTAGGTGATATTCCATATCGGAATCCGAGGGACTTGAACTAGTGGTGAGTTCCATTGCGTACGAGTGAATAAAGGATTATTCGATATGAAAAGATTTTCAGATATCGGATGATATTCTAATTGCATAGAATACCTAGATATAGTACAGGAGATCCCGTAGATTTCGGAGGGAATTAAGGAAACGTGTCAAGCAAAGTCTACAGTAACTGATACGCTAGGATATGAATTTATCTGTACACTATCTATCAAATAAGTGCAGGAAGTCGTGTCTAGACTTAAGAATGATTAGCAGGAAATTTTCCACTAGGGATGATATACAATACTTATAATATGCAGCTAAGGTCGAAGTCCAGACTCGCTAATGCATCCTAACAACTATCAGTTAGACACACTAATGCAAGACCTGGTTCGCTAAGACCACCGCTCTGATACCACCTGTAACGACCCGTCCTTATCCCCCTGGATGAAGTCATCAACATTTGGTCCCATTGCGATGATCGACTCCAAGTAATGTCCTTAAAATGAGCAAATGCACAGCGGAAGACTTAATTCGTACCTGAGAAATAACATGCTTAAAAGTGTCAACCAAAAGGTTGGTGAGTTCATAGGTTTATCATAACAATCTTATTAATATATTAATAGACCACAAGATTTCCGTTTATAAATATATGTACACTCGCAAGTGTATAAAAGTATTCTATAAGTTGTAGGCACCCGGTAACAAGTCTTAACGTTCATGTTTTACCCTCTGAAGTACACCAGATCAGGTGTGTTTAAAATAACCTCGAAGTACTAAAGCATCCCATAGTCAGGATGGGGTTTGTCAGGCCCAATAGATCTATCTTTAGGATTCGCGCCTACCGTACATAGACAAGTAGTTTAATGTTACCAAGCTAAGGGTATATTTTTGGTTTAAACCCACATAGAATTAGTTTTAGTACTTGTGCCTATTTCGTAAAACATTTATAAAACAGCGCATGTATTCTCAGCCCAAAAATATATATAAAAAGGGAGTAATGAAACTCACCATACCGTATTTTGTAGTAAAAATACATATGACGACATTTAACAAGTGTAGGGTTGAACTCGGATTCACGAACCTATATCATTTATATATATATCAATACATATACTTGTAATCGAACAATTATATATATTATTAGTGATTTAATTGTTATTTTAATTAGGTGTTTTATTAATAACCTAAATTAGTTATATTCATTATTAGTTATTATAAAAGTATTAATAAAATTATGTTATATGTAGTAAATATGGTTTTATATATCTAATAGTTATTTGATAAAATAATATTGATACTAGTATTAATAATAATAATAATAATATAAAATTAGTGATATTAATGTCAAAATAATAATAATAATGATAGTAAAAATAATAATTTTAATGAAAATGATAATTTTTCTAATAATGATAATAATAATAAAAATGATACTTTTAATATAAATAATAGTTTTTTTTTAAAAAAAAATGATACTAATAATAATATAAATGGTATTATAATAATTTTAATAATATTAATAATAACAATAATAATAATGATAATAATAATAATAATAAATAAATAAATAAATAATACCTTAAGGAAGTAGCCCTAAAAATAAAGCCCAAGTCCAGGTTTGAACCCGCGATGTCCCGATAACACCCTTAACCATTCGGCTATCCTTGTTTTCATGATTTAAATCCAGCTTAATTATTGCTAACCCGTTTTATTCTGTTTCAATTCTTTCTTTTAATCATACATCATTATTATCTTTAAATCCTCATTAACTTTTATAACCTCATCATGATCTATATCACACTCCATATCATCATCATATTATTTTCATTATCAATATTATGTTTATTATTATCATCATATCATTTATCATCATCGTCATAATCATTCACGGCATCCTACATCTAATATCCCCATCGAATATTCACAACAATACATAATCCTTATCGTTATCATTACCCAGTCATTTTAATCATCAACTTCGTTCATCACATCATCACCTATGATCATCTATCATCACACTAACTCGTCATCATCACTTAATCGTATATGTTGTGGCAAAAAAATAAATAAATAAATAAATAAACAAAACGCAGAAGTTTGATCTCGACCTACCAACAAGACCACGGCCCATAATTAAACCTCGGCCCAAACAGAATTATGGCAGCCCAATACAAGGTTTTTAATCCCTCAGCCCCCTTCGATTTTTAGTTGGCCCAAAATGTAAGAATATTTCGGTGTCCAGGTTTATTCACGAAACAGGAGTTGACAAAATAAGAAAAATAGGAAGGTTTTGGTTTTTAAAAGTGCAACAGGAAAAAGGTAACTGCAGCGGCCATGAACGACGCTTCATCATCTTCGTTACTGTTTCACAGACTCATCATCATCTTATCTTCCATCAATATCATCGAACAGAAACAGTAGTTTTAAACAAGAACATGGCAGTAACGTTAATAAAGGAACAGATATAATAGCGGTTGTGATGATAGAAACGAAAAACGTTTAAGGTGACGGTTGCTTGGGTGGTTTTGGGGTGGTGATGGTGGCGTGTGGTGGGGTTGAGAGGTTGTAGGTGATGGCCGGAGGGTTGATGGTTGTGGTTTAAGGTGGTGGTGGCGTTCACGACATAAAATAGAAAGGAGCATAGTAGCAACAGTTTACGGCAGTGATGGTGGCTGTAAGGTGGTGATCAAATGGAGGATGAAGGTGGTCGGGTAGAGTGAAGTGAGGAAGAAGAATGTTATCTCTCACTATATATTCTATCTTACTATATATGGTACGTATATGTATATTTATATATATAAAAGATATTAGGTAGATAGTGGTTAGGTGAAACAAAAAGAGAATACAGTGATACACACTACTATTAAATCGAATTCACTAATTAAACAGTTTAACAGCTGGAGGAATTTGTAATCTTGTACCGACACTTTGATATTTTCAATTCGCGGAGTGCTATATCGTGTCCATTACTAAATAGTTAATATATAAAAGTGTTCCTAAAAATCCCAAACTTTTAGATTAAATATATTTAATTATTTCACTCATTACCTGTTTGAAACCCGATAAAAAAAAATTCTTCTTATAATTTATTTTTAATTCCAAGTAATGTATACGGAGTACTAAAACTGAACTCTTCAAAGTAAAAATATTTTTAATGATCCCAAATTTTATATATCTTAATTATGGATCATCGTTTATCTTTTTAAAGTCACATAAGTTGGAATTAAGTTTATCTAAATAATAATCGAATGATCAACGAGGGTTACAATCATTTAATAATTTCATTTAATATAGATTATATATATATAGACCCATTTTATTTACAATTTTATTACTTTATATAATATGTTACATCTTTAATTCTAATATTTAAATCGTATTTTATTTCAAATTATCATATACATATATATATATATATATATATATATATATATATATATATTTATATATATATATATATATATACATATACATATTTATTTACAATTAATTGTTTGTGAATCGTCGAGAATGGTCGAATATCAATTGAATATATGAATCAGTTCAAAATTTTTGAGACTCAACCTTACAGACTTTGCTTATTGTGTCAAGAATATTAAATCGTATCGAGAGTTTGGTTTAAAATTAGTCGAAATTTTCCGGGTCGTGACAGTAATAAACTAAAATCAATACGTCGAACATCATGATTACGGAAGTTTAAATAAGTATAATTCCTTTATTTCATATTTCATCGCACTTTTATTTACTGTCATTTTATTTAATTACACTTTTAATTATCGTACTTTTTAATTATCACACTTTTATTTATTGTCATTTTATTTATCGCACTTTTAATTATCGCACCTTAATTATTGTCATTTACTTTATGCTTTAAATTAAGTTATATTTATTTTTAATATTTTACATTAGGTTTTAACTGCGACTAAAGTTTTAAAATCAACAAACCGGTCATTAAACGGTAAAAACCCCCTTTTATAATAATAATACTACTTTATATATATTTACAAATATAGTTTTAAAAATATAGTGTTAAACTTGGCTAGCTCCCTGTGGAACGAACCGGACTTACTAAAAACTACACTACTGTACGATTAGGTACACTTGTAATGACCCGGAAATTTCTGACCAAATTTAAACCTTAATCTTTATATGTTTCCGACACGATAAGCAAAATCTGTAATATTGAGTCTAGAAAGTTTGAAATCTATATTCGGATAATCAATTACCCTTTGACCATGCCTGATGGTAAATAAATATGTATAAATATAAATATAAGAATAAATATAAATGATTTCTTTAATAATCATTATTATATGCATAGTAGAATATATGCAAAAGTTATAGATATTATATGTCGAAATTTATTTTAATAAAAGAATATAACATATCAAGTAAATATATATATATATATGTATGTATATATATATATATATTTGAAATTTAGTATGAATAAATTAATATATATATATTGATATATTATTAATATTATTGTTATTATAAATATTGTTAGTATAATTAGTATTATTGTTATTTAAAAACATATCTTAATATAAATAAAGTATATTAAAAATAAATATTAAATGAATGTAATATTTGTTTGATGTCCCGATAGATTTTAAACAAGTTAATAACAAACATTTATATATAAACAATTGTACATTAATGAACATATATATGTAATTTCTGTATAAAATTATTATTTGTATATTATAAATATTTTATGTTAAATTTATAATTATAATTATTATTATTAATATTATTATTATTAATGTAATTATAAATAATATTATTAATTATATATTGTATTATAATAGGATCTGTTGTGTTATCTTTATATCTGTACCCCGTAATTTTGTTTCCTGCTAAACCCGTGAACCAAAAAAAATCGATCCCCACTTTCACTATCCAACAAATCGATCTAATCAGGTTGTTGTTTCAATGATTTGATTTACAATCGTTGTTATCCTTTAAATACTGCAACCTGCTACTGCTAATCTAAAAAAAAAAAAAAGAGAAAACCCAAACATTAAAGAACTGTCTGGGTTCTTTTTCTCATCACGAGCTATTTTATTTGATAAGCCTAATCCTAGATCATTTAATCAAATATAAAAATACAGATATATTAGGAATCATCTATATGAATTACCTG
This sequence comes from Rutidosis leptorrhynchoides, assembly GCF_046630445.1. Taxonomy (NCBI): domain Eukaryota; kingdom Viridiplantae; phylum Streptophyta; class Magnoliopsida; order Asterales; family Asteraceae; genus Rutidosis; species Rutidosis leptorrhynchoides. The sequence continues at coordinate 76,466,518 of NC_092334.1, forward strand.
TAAATTTCCAGCCTTTAATTCATTCATTTGTTGTTGAATTTGAGAGTCAAAGTGTAATTTCGAAAAAAAAAAAGTCAATCTTTGTGTTCATGGTTAAATTCGATTTAGTTTTAACGATTTTGTTTCAATTGAGGATTCAGAGTGATTAATGGGATGATTTAAAAACTTTTTCATGTAGAAACATGGATCTAAAACGTTCTTAAAATCAAGATTGATGTTTGAGTTTTTATTTTTAGTCACGAACCTGCATCAGACGAGTTCTCTCATTTCTGTTGATGTTTAAATCGAATAAATAGCCATTACAGGTCATTTACAGCTGAATATCAAACTTTATTTTCAACTTTGATTCATTATTTGATCTTGATTTAAATCCCTAGTCGACTGAAATTTGTTTGGGAAGAAGATGATAAAGGGAACTTTAATAATACGGAATATAATTAAACAGATGGGTTTTGGTTCAGAAAGACAGGAACAGACCGTTGGTTAAGGGTGTGTACGTGTTAGCGAGGGGTCTTGGGTTTGAACCCCGTCCTGGACATATATATATATCTTTTTGGAGAAGAGCTTTTAAGGTAAAATATTTTACTATTATTATCATTAACTATTATTATTATTACTATTATTATTATTATTTTTATTATTATTATTATTATTATTATTATTATTATTACTAATAAAAGTTATTATTTATTATTACTAATAAAATTTATTATTTATTATTACTAACACAATTAAAAATTTTCAATTATGGCTACTATTATTATCATTATCACTAGTATTATTATTAGGTAATAATATTATTAATATTATTAGTTGTATAGTTATAAGTAATATTAATATTATAAATCGTACGATTTCAGTATTATTATAAATATTATGATTATGACTAACGTTGATAATATTATTATAAAAGTGAAACGAGTTAATATTACTTTCATAAATATTAGTATTATTATCAATTATATATATAGTAGAACTATTATTGATAACATAAGTATATTAATAACGTTATTATCATTATTTTATCTTTACTAATATTAACTTAGTATAATTAGAACTACGGTTTTGATAAACAAAAGAAATATATATATAAATATATTTAACACTTACAATATAACAAAGTATTTTTATATGAAACCTAAGTATATTATGATATAATTAATAAGTTATATATATATATATATAAATTTATTCGATTACGATTATGAGTATTGATAAATATACAAATAATTTAGGTTCGTGAATCCGAGGCCAACCTTACACTTGTTCAATGATGTTATATGTATTTTTACTACAAAATACAGTGTGGTGAGTATATAGTCCCCTTTTAAACTCTAAATATTTTTGGGCTGAGAATACATGCGCTACTTTTATAAATGATTTACGTTATGGACACAAGTGACAAAAATTACGTTCTACGTTGAGTTGTACCACTGCATATCTCCCTATAACTTGGTAACTATTAATTACATGGGCCAGTGTAAACGCGAATCCTGTTGATAGATCTATCGGGCTGACATCCCCAACCGGGCTGGACGACCAGTTTTCAACGGTTGCACAGTACTTCGTTTAGGTGGCTACACTTGGTACGGTGTAGTGCGATTATATATAAAGGGAATATGTGCTGTTTAATACTTGTAAAGTTTGGTTACCAGGTGCTCAACAAACTTGGAATGTCTTTCATACACTTGCGAGTGTATTATGTTTAAATATATGAAATCTTGTGGTCCATAGTTATAACGCTGCTAGCAATAAAACCTATATCTCACCAACTTTATGTTGATGTTTTAAAGCATGTTATTCTCAGGTACGAATTAAGTCTTCCGCTGTCCATCAACTCATATTAAAGATATTCTTTGGAGTCGATCATCGCAATGGGACCAACTGTCGAAGACTTCGTCCGGATGGATAAGGACCAGTCCTTTCAGTTGGTATCAGAGCTGGTTTAATGCCGTTTATTAGCGGGTTAATCGTAGAGGGGGTTCTCACAGTGTTACCTGTGATGAAGCATTGGCTCTTACTCCTCGCGGTCCCTATTAGGGTTGGCTGTACTGCCGAGAGGCGGGCTGTAAAATCAGTGTCTGAGGTACGCTCAGTGGTCACAGGCGGTTAGCTGAGAAGGCACTGAGTGGGATGCGTCCCCAACTTTCAGTTGGTATCAGAGCGTTGGTCTTAGCGAACCAGGTCTTGCATTACTGTGTCTGACTAGTAGTTGTTAGGATACATTAATGAGTCTGGACTTTGACCGTGTCTGCATGTCGAAAGTTTTGCTTATCAATTCTAGTCGGAAATCATCTGCTTATCATTCTTAAGTCTAGACACGTCTTACTGTACTTACTGCATTGATAGTGTATAGACAAAATTCATATCTTAGCGTATCTGCTACTATAGACTTTGCCTGACATATGCCGTAAATTCCTTCGTAGTCCACGAAATCTTTAGGACTATATATATATATATATATATATATATATATATATATATATATATATATATATATATATATATATATATATATATATATATATATTCTGTATAGATAGAATATCATCCGATATCTGAAAATCATTTCACATCGAAGATCCCTTCTATCTACAAAATTTCCCTCTTGGCGATGAACCTGAAGCACTTACCGGCGAACCTATTCGAAACACCATTTTCTCTCTCATTTACAGAGTGTCTCATCATGATTATATACTATCCCATATTTCGAATCTTATTCATCCGCTCGCTCCAACTATCAATCATCCCGGTGTACAAGCAGAAGTTAACGAACTACGCGCTCGCGTGACGACTTTGGAGAACATGGTGCGTAGGTTGCAAACACCAGCAGCAGCATAATCAGCACCAACATCATCAACGCCGACAGTACCCTTATCACCCCAATCACAACTGCGTCATAAACCTCAACATCACAATCTGTATCTCAGATATCAACATTGCACGCCTTAATATCACTATCTATACTTCGAGTATGATCTTTGTTCTACATATCGATTATCTTTGTTTTACGTATCGTTCTACCTCACTTATCTTCGTTCGATATGGCAATTAGGTAATCTCTAATGCTTTGGAGATTAAATATTATTGTTCTAACGGTAAATCAAATGAGTTTAATATTTTACTGACTCATTAAATCCATGATTACATCCGACGAAAATATATATGCAAGTACATTTTCATAAAGATTGTAATTAAACCTTCTTTCGTAAAAATTGTTAATGATGAAAATATTTTAACGGGTAGGTAGTACCCGAGGAATATTTAGATTTCACATTAAAAAGTTACACTGTACATTCTTCGAATCTGATTCAACGGTCATTTACTATCCTACTTACATCCACCGATATACTTATCCGTTCACCACAGAACAACCATTTCCATTCAAATTACATATTTGGATTTTGACCTATCAGAATCCAACAAATGGCATAATGAAGAAAACATTGGACATGATAAAAATTTGTTAGAAACAAACGAACTAATTAATTGAAATATTGTTAAGAATCCACGCTAACTGTTCATAGCTAACTGTTCAAAGCTAACTGTTAATTCCGTATTACATTTTAATTATTGCAATTTTATTTATCGTCATTTAATTTCTGTTATTTACTTTTACGCACTTTAAATAGGGACACATGTACACAATACGTCGAATTAATTCTGAGACAATACGTTGTACACAGGTCATGATATATATTTATTTATTTTTCGCACATTAAATAACGGGACACGTATACAAGGTTTCGACCTATCATATCGACCCATCTATATATATATTTCGGAACAACCATAGACACTCTATATGTGAAGGTGGGAGTTGGCTATACAGGGTTGGTGATAAGGCTAAAAAGGAACATATATTTCATAGCAAAATCCCCCAAGAAAGACAAGATTTTAGTTGCAATTGTTCCATTTTCAAGTAATATTCGTTTATTTTAAATAAGTGCGAAGACAAAAGGCGAAAACGACGAATTGAAGACACAAAGGTCCAAAAAGCTCAAAAGTACAAGATACAATCAAAAAGGTTCAAATTATTGATGAGGAACGTCTAAAAATGACAAGAGTACAAGTTACAAAACGCAAAGTACAAAATATAAAATTGTACGCAAGGACGTTCGAAAATCCGGAACCGGGACCAGAGTCAACTCTCAACGCTCGACGCAACGGTGTAAAAATTACGAGTCAACTATGCACAAGAATAAAATATAATATTTAAATAATTCATAATAAGAATAATATTAAATAATAAAAAGTTGTTAATTGAGCATAGTTCAGGGGTCATAAGTGAAAATTCAATTTCTAAATTCGCCTATAAAAGGCTTTGTAATCGTAATGTAAAAACACACCTTTTTCTATCTTTTTCTTATTTATCAATATCAATTATCAATATCTATATTCTATATCTCTATCATAATGTTAACTTAATAAGATATAACAATAATCTTAATTTTAATTTTAAATTATGATAATAATAAGATTTATGATAGAGATCGTTTGAGTGTGTAAGTCGAAATTCTGTCCGTGTAACGCTACGCTATTTTTAATCATTGTAAGTTATGTTCAACCTTTTTACATTAATGTATCGTAACTAAGTTATTATTATGCTTATTTGAGCCGAAGTAATCGTGATGTTGGCTAAAATATTAAGAAGGGGTTATTGAACTTTGGACCATAATTAAGGTTTGGGCAAAAGACCGACACTTGTGGAAATTGAACTATTGACTATTAATAGATGGGGGGTATTGTCTAATTGAGTGACAACTCATTGGAGTCTGTCGAACCTATCTTCAAATTAATTAACCTAATAATTAATAATGATTATGGTTGTCCTATTTAGTGATGTTCATATGGAATCTGTTATAATCATTTAATTAATCAATTGGGTTGGGTAATTGATTATTCATTCTGATCAAGTGGATGAATTAATATTCATAAACTAATTAAAACAGGGGTGGATTACATACAGTGATAACTGGTGTAATTGTTGACAGAAGTGATAACTGCGTCACAGTTTAAATTCTTAATCAGTTGGAATATTTGACTTCGGGTATAAGGGTAATTTGACGAGGATACTCGCACTTTATTTTTATGACCGATGGACTATTATGGACAAAAACCAGATAGACGTATCAAATAAACCAGGACAAAGGACAATTAACCCATGGTAATAAATTAAAATCAACACGTCAAACATCATGATTACGGAAGTTTAAATAAGCATAATTCTTTTATTATATTTCTCATCGTATCTTTATTTACTGTCATTTTATTACTCGCAATTTTATTTACTGTCATTTTATTTATTGTCATTATTTTACGCACTTTAATTATCGTCATTTATCTTTACGCTTAAAATATAGAATCGACAAACCGGTCATTAAACGGTAAAACCCCCCTTTTATAATAATATTACTACTTATATAATTATATATATTTTATATAAATATAGTTAAAAATATAGTAAGTATCACCAGCTCCCTGTGGAACGAACCGGACTTACTAAAAACTACACTACTCTACGATTAGGTACACTGCCTATAGTGTTGTAGCAAGGTTTAGGTATATCCCATCCGTAAATTAATAAAACTTGTGTCATATTTTGTAGTATTTTGTATTAAAAATAATACTATTTCGTACCCTCACGCTACATCATCAGTTGGAGTTGATTCCAAAATATATATATGGTTTGAGTTGTGATCAATACTGAGACCGGTACACGGGTCACGATACGTATTAATTAATTCGAATATTATATATTTAATTTATATATGAAATTATTGGACCATTGGACAATTGGACTATTGGACTGCTAACTCTGGACAATTAAAATGAATTAAAATGTTGATTATAACATATGAAACTAAACAATTCTTCAAGTTTGCCACTTGATTTCATCTTAAACCTCATTTGTACCTCGACAATTTCAATCCGCGTACAAACCTATCATGATTCTTGAAAACACCTTGATTGAGAGGATGAACCAGCCACACGTCATCTATGGAAGAAAATATTGATGCATATAACCATGCACCTGGAAAAACCCTCGAAAACTGGGTAAACGTTTAACACGTAGCTGTGCTAATTCCTTTAGTGTTATTATTACCCAAAATAATTTGGTAATCTCTTTCCAAAATAGCCAAGTTTGTCACAGCTCCAGCAAGTTAACCTTGACTTCTCAGTAAGACTAGTCTCGATATAAATATACGTTATTCTTTCACCGTCGTTACCGGAGAACCTTTTATATTCCACCATACTACCATCAGCGTTTAATCATCAAAAAACACAATACTCCCGAAACCGCCTTGGTTTGACAATCGATGACCCAGATCCGTTAACTTTGAAAATGCTGATGAAGTAGCATGATGTAGATGGTCTTAATGGTCAAAAGTTGATAATAAAGAAGGAAGTGTTAGGAACGCTCGATAGAAAATTTGGCACTGAAAATCGAATTAAGCACACCATGAAGGAAACAAAGAACAAATACAAGGATCAAACTCTATATTCAAGAATCCAGATGATTCTGTATCTAATGAAATCTTTAGCGAACACCTTGCTTCTGAATCTAAACCCTTACGGGTAAATCTTCAACATCATCCTTCGATATTAGAAATTTCAAGATATTATCGTATCTTTCATTGAAAATATCTTCAATACTTATGAAGATATCTTCAAAATACTCTAGTCCGATATTAATTATCTCTTCACTCTATATGTACTACATCATAAAAGAAACTATTTTAGTTCTAAACTCTGAAACCTTCGAGTTTAAAATATGAATGTTTTGAAGTGGTGTTGGGAACTGATGCATGAATTAGTATAATATAATGACACTTGATCAACTTTATTATATTACAGTAAGTCATGTTGAGTTTCTAATGGAATGTGATGATTCACAGTACCATCATCATGTGCCATGTTACACGACTCTTACATTCTATCTAATCTCTACACCTATCAGGAAAGTATTCTCTTGATGATTAGGTCTTTTCCAGGGTATTATGGTAATTTAACAAATCAAAATCGTGTCATTATCATTTCTTTCTAAGATCATTAGCTATGTTCATTTCAAATTTCATACCTACGAATTTCGGATCATTGCTCACTTGACTTGAGGACGGAAAAAAGAAACGAAGGGACAAAGCCCCGAAATAGAAATTGGAGTATAAATCGCAGCAAATAGGAGGAGGCATTAACTGTGGATTACAATGATTATAGAAGACAGAAGTAGGGGCATCGAAGTATAAGAGAAGATATAAAATCCAACAACCACCCGGAAATTTACAAACCGTGTATATCAATACGTATTGCAACGTAAAGACACGGAAGAATTAAAAACATTATAATACCAAGGAAATGATAGAAGTGAATAGATTCTTCTGACAGTAGATAGAAGAGGAGAATAAAAGATATGAAAGTTAGAAGTATAACAAGAATCAGAACGGGATGGAGCATTTTGAAGAAAACTATAAAGTATGAATTAAGGAGAAAAGATAGGAGGTGTGAGTTGTGGAAAATAAGGAAAAGAAGGAGTGGATTTATAATGAAATATCCGACAGAGAAATCAAGATAGATTATCTCATTTAATCAAAGAAGATTCTGATTTCCCTAATCGTCAAATAACCAAATCTTATTACGAAGATTTTATTTAAATTCCGCGAATTCTGAAAAACAATAGTAGCTACGTCATCGGTTGAAACGAATATATTTATTTATTTATTCATTTCACTCTTTTGTGATAGCTTCACTCGTGCGCTTCATATGATCGAATCGTTTTATCTATATGTCTCAAAAATGATAAAACTCTATTATTACCTCATATTCGTCATGAAAACACTCCTATTGTTATCTATGACAACCTTTATCAAATTTCGGGGACAAAATTTCTTTAACGGGTAGGTACTGTAATGACCCGGAAATTTCCGACCAAATTTAAACCTTAATCTTTATATGTTTCCGACACGATAAGCAAAATCTGTAATATTGAGTCTAGAAAGTTTGAAATCTATATTCGGATAATCAATTACCCTTTGACCATGCCTGACGATTCACGAATAATTACTGGTAAATAAATATGTATAAATATAAATATAAGAATAAATATAAATGATTTCTTTAATAATCATTATTATATGTATAGTAGAATATATGCAAAAGTTATAGATATTATATGTCGAAATTTATTTTAATAAAAGAATATAACATATCAAGTAAATATATATATATATGTATATATATATATATATATATATATATATATATATATATATATATTTGAAATTTAGTATGAATAAATTAATATATATAAATTGATATATTATTAATATTATTGTTATTATAAATATTGTTAGTATAATTAGTATTATTGTTATTTAAAAACATATCTTAATATAAATAAAGTATATTAAAAATAAATATTAAATGAATGTAATATTTGTTTGATGTCCCGATAGATTTTAAACAAGTTAATAACAAACATTTATATATAAACAATTGTACATTAATGAACATATATATGTAATTTCTGTATAAAATTATTATTTGTATATTATAAATATTTTATGTTAAATTTATAATTATAATAATTATTATTAATAATATTATTATTAATATAATTATAAATAATATTATTAATTATATATTGTATTATAATAGGATCTGTTGTGTTATCTTTATATCTGTACCCCGTAATTTTGTTTCCTGCTAAACGCGTGAACCAAAAAAAATCTATCCCCACTTTCACTATCCAACAAATCGATATAATCAGGTTGCTGTTTCAATGATTTGATTTACAATCGTTGTTATCCTTTAAATACTGCAACCTGCTACTGCTAATCTAAAAAAAAAAAAAGAAAACCCAAACATTAAAGAACCGTCTGGGTTCTTTTTCTCATCACGAGCTGTTTTATTCTATAAGCCTAATCCTAGATCATTTAATCAAATCTAAAAATACAGATATATTAGGAATCATCTATATGAATTACCTGTAAATTTCCAGCCTTTAATTCATTCATTTGTTGTTGAATTTGAGAGTCAAAGTGTAATTTCGAAAAAAAAAGTCAATCTTTGTGTTAGTGGTTAAATTCGATTTAGTTTTAACGATTTTGTTTCAATTGAGGATTCAGAGTGATTAATGGGATGATTTAAAAACTTTTTCATGTAGAAACATGGATCTAAAACGTTCTTAAAATCAAGATTGATGTTTGAGTTTTTATTTTTAGTCACGAACCTGCATCAGACAAGTTCTCTCATTTCTGTTGATGTTTAAATCGAATAAATAGCCATTACAGGTCATTTACAGCTGAATATCAAACTTTATTTTCAACTTTGATTCATTATTTGATCTTGATTTAAATCCCTAGTCGACTGAAATTTGTTTGGGAAGAAGATGATAAAGGGAACTTTAATAATACGGAATATAATTAAACAGATGGGTTTTGGTTCAGAAAGACAGGAACAGACAGTTGGTTAAGGGTGTGTACGTGTTAGCGAGGGGTCTTGGGTTCGAACCCCGTCCTGGACATATATATATATATATCTCTTTTTGGAGAAGAGCTTTTAAGGTAAAATATTTTACTATTATTATCATTAACTATTATTATTATTACTATTATTATTATTATTTTTATTATTATTATTATTATTATTATTATTATTATTATTATTACTAATAAAAGTTATTATTTATTATTACTAATAAAATTTATTATTTATTATTACTAACACAATTAAAAAATTTCAATTATGGCTACTATTATTATCATTATCACTAGTATTATTATTAGGTAATAATATTATTAATATTATTAGTTGTATAGTTATAAGTAATATTAATATTATAAATCGTACGATTTCAGTATTATTATAAATATTATGATTATGACTAACGTTGATAATATTATTATAAAAGTGAAACGAGTTAATATTACTTTCATAAATATTAGTATTATTATCAATTATATATATAGTAGAACTATTATTGATAACATAAGTATATTAATAACGTTATTATCATTATTTTATCTTTACTAATATTAACTTAGTATAATTAGAACTACGGTTTTGATAAACAAAAGAAATATATATATAAATATATTTAACACTTACAATATAACAAAGTATTTTTATATGAAACCTAAGTATATTATGATATAATTAATAAGTTATATATATATATATATAAATTTATTCGATTACGATTATGAGTATTGATAAATATACAAATAATTTAGGTTCGTGAATCCGAGGCCAACCTTACACTTGTTCAATGATGTTATATGTATTTTTACTACAAAATACAGTGTGGTGAGTATATAGTCCCCTTTTAAACTCTAAATATTTTTGGGCTGAGAATACATGCGCTACTTTTATAAATGATTTACGTTATGGACACAAGTGACAAAAATTACGTTCTACGTTGAGTTGTACCACTGCATATCTCCCTATAACTTGGTAACTATTAATTACATGGGCCAGTGTAAACGCGAATCCTGTTGATAGATCTATCGGTCTGACATCCCCAACCGGGCTGGACGACCAGTTTTCAACGGTTGCACAGTACTTCGTTTAGGTGGCTACACTTGGTACGGTGTAGTGCGATTATATATAAAGGGAATATGTGCTGTTTAATACTTGTAAAGTTTGGTTACCAGGTGCTCAACAAACTTGGAATGTCTTTCATACACTTGCGAGTGTATTATGTTTAAATATATGAAATCTTGTGGTCCATAGTTATAACGCTGCTAGCAATAAAACCTATATCTCACCAACTTTATGTTGACGTTTTAAAGCATGTTATTCTCAGGTACGAATTAAGTCATCCGCTGTGCATCAACTCATATTAAAGATATTCTTTGGAGTCGATCATCGCAATGGGACCAACTGTCGAAGACTTCGTCCGGGTGGATAAGGACCGGTCCTTTCAACACTTCCTATAAGTGTTGTAGCAAGGTTTAGGTATTTCCACTCTATAAATAAATAAATAACTTGTGTAAAATTGTATCGTATTTAATAGTATTTCCTAATAAAAATATAATTATTTCGTACCCCACCTCTGCGCACATCAAGTATTTTTGGCGCCGCTGCCGGGGAAAAACAACGCCGAAAGCGCAACGCTATAAAAAAAAGATTTTTATTAAGTTTTAATTTCTTTTTGTAAAAATACGTTTTAAATATTAAAAATACAAAAATATAAAAAGAAAAACAATATATATATATATATATATATATATATATATATATATATATATATATATATATATATATATATATATATATATATTTTAAGAGTTTGTTTAAAATATATAAAATTATAAAATATTTCTATTTCTATTTTAGTTTGTAAAATATAAGTTTTTATTTATTTTATATAAATACTTTATATAATTATAAAACAGAAAAAAAAAATAAGTAATCGGGCTACACTGTAGCAGCCCAAATTGTGATCTGAATATTTGGGCCATGCGATCACATGAAACCGTAGGCTAAAACTCATACGACCGCATGACCTGGTCTGACACGTCTGAATTGATTCTGGTACAGCATTAATTACGAATTATTATTAATTATTATTATTATTAAACCCTAATTAGGGTTTATATTTTATATTAATTAGTTTAGTTTATTTATTTTTTGTATTTTTAAGTTTAATTGGTTTTATTAATTATATAAATTAATACTTTTTTATAATAAATAATATAAAAATAATATTTTTATAAAAAAATTGTATTTTTATAACTTTAAGCTTATTTTTACATTTTGTATATTTTATCGTTAATTCGTCCTTTATATGTTTTTATCGCTCGTAACTAGTTTTAAGATATAGTTTTTGCCGTAGTTATTTTTATTTCTAGATTTTTAGGATTTGCCATAAAATCTCTTAAGTGCTTTTTCTTTAGACTAAGATTTAGGTGCTTTAGAATTTTACGACATTGTTTATCGCTTTAGTTTTAAATAAATTTTAGTACCTTTTTAAGTTATTACCGTTTTGGATTTAGAATTCCTTTAAGCTTTAATACCTTTAGGCTTAAGTTTTAATTCTTAGTTTTTAGAATTTTAAGTTTCAACGCGCTACGTTCTTTTTATTATTTTTCGACCTTTTATTTTTCGACGTTTTTCGACGCACTCTTTTTTTTTTCTTTCTCGACACTCTAGTTTTTAGGACATAGAATTTTCTATTTCTTCTCTAAAATTTCTTTAAATTTCAACAAAAAAATTATTTTAAGTAGTTAAATTAATAGACATCCTAAATTTTCTGGTTCGTAGTAATAGTTGGATTTGTTAGTGGCGAGTTGTAGGCTTCCGATTTAAAGGGTCCTGAGTACCTGCTGCATCTATTGGCTATTCGAAACGTGGGCAAAATCAGAAAAGTCTATTAATTTGATAACTTGTATAATTTTTATTTTTATAACTAATAGGATATTCAGTGAATGCACCGAACAAAACGTTCACCACCTTTCATACGTTCACCACCTGTAACTCGATCAAGACATCTAGCCAATATTGTCGCCGTTGATTTTTCTTTAGAATCTTCATCCAGTCGACCAAGTACTCCAATTCAAATTTCCGATAATCCATTTTTTGAACCCGACCTCACAATTGAGAATCCAGAGGATATTCAGAGACAATTCAGAGATCCTGAACCATTAATTTTTCCTCCGGAACCACCAATCATTCAAACAGAGATTGTCGAGGAACAAACCATTAAATCATAATCCTCTAATGATTCAGATTCAACAAATTCAATCATGGAAAATCTGGAACCTCTAAGTATGGAAGACCGAATGAGAGCTAAACGCACTGGCCAAGGTCACGCAATTACTTAACTAGACATTAATGCACCAGATTATGAAATCAAAGGACAAATCCTACACATGGTAACTAATCAATGCCAATATAGTGGTACGCTGAAGGAAGATCCAAACGAACATCTTCGTACCTTTAATAGGATCTGTACTCTATTTAAAATAAGAGAAGTAGAGGATGAACAGATATATCTCATGTTATTTCCCTGGATTTTAAAGGGAGAAGCCAAAGATTGGTTAGAATCGTTACCTGAATGGGCGATTGATACATGGGATGTTTTAGTTGAAAATTTTCTTAAACAATTCTTTCCGGCATCTAAAGCCGTGAGACTTCAAGGAGAAATTGTTACGTTCACACAAAAGACAAATGAAACTCTATATGAAGCGTGGACAAGATTTAGAAAGTTGTTGAGAGGATGTCCTCAACATGGTTTAGATACTTATCAAATAGTACAAATATTCTACCAAGGATGCGATATTACTACACGAAAAGACATCGACATAACAGCTGGTGGTTCCATTATGAAGAAAACTGCTACTGAAGCTCACAAGATTATTGATAACACTGCCTCCCACTCACATGAGTGGCACCAAGAAAAAGATATTTTTCGTTCATCTAAAGCGGCTAGAGCCGATTCTAGCCATGACTTTGATTCCGTTTCCGCAAAAATAGATGCTTTTGAGAGACGAATGGAAAAGATGAATAAAGATATTCAAATAATACGAATTAGTTGTGAGCAATGCGGTGGACCTCACTTAATGAAAGATTATCACATTGAGCAAACGATGGAACAACGTGAGAATGTTTCCTACATGAACCAAAGGCCGGGAAATAATTATCAAAATAATTATCAACCTCCAAGGCCAAACTTTAATCGAAATCAAAACATTCTTTACAATCCAAATGGACCCAACAACAACTCGTACAACCAACAAGGTCTGAATAACCAACCAGCTCAAAACAACACTTTCAATCAACAAAGACCTAGCTTGTATAAACCACCACAACAAACCGAAGAGAAAAAGCCAAATCTAGAAGAAATGATGGCAAAGCTAATGGAATCTCAAACACAATTTATTACATCTCAAACCTAAACAAATGAGAGGTTTGATCAGTCATTAAGAACTCAACAAGCTTCCATTTTGAATCTAGAAAAACACGTAGGTACTCTTGCTAGCATGATGAGTAAGAGGGAACAAGGAAAACTACCAAGTAATACTGAAGTAAATCCTCGGAATGAGAATGTTAATATGGTGTCAATAAATTCTGAAAAACTAGCATCAGAAGATGGGAAGGTTTTAGATGTGAGTAACAATGAAGAAGTTACACCACCACCACCACCCGAGTATGTAAAGCCAGTGGTGGCACCATACAGACCACCCATCCCGTTTCCAAGAAAAGGAGTTAAGTATAAGCAAGTAATAGGTAATAAAGTTTGTGATACCTCTGGAAAGAAGAAGAAGAATAAGAAAGAGCAAGAAACAAAAATCGTAAAATTTAACCCGGTGAAGACAGTTCCACCAAAACCTCCACCCAGGTTGGGTGATCCAGGTGAATTTATTGTTCCTTATCTACTTAGTGATTGTGTCATGTATGATGCACTAGCAGATTTAGGCGCGAGTGTGAGTGTTATGCCTCTTTCATTATATAAGACATTAGGAGTAGGTGAGTTAAGTCCAACGGAAATGAGTGTTCGACTATTTGATCAAACCATTAGGCACCCAGTTGGAATTGTTGACAACCTACCCATTCAAGTGGGTAATTTAACATTTCTAGTCGAATTTATTGTCATTGACATAGAAGAGGACTCAAACATTCCTCTAATTTTAGGTCGACCATTCTTAGCATCTACCGGGGCGTTATTTGATGTAAGAGAGGGTAGAATGATACTTAGTAATAATGAAAAATCGATCACCTTTGTTAGTCGAAAGGCTAAATCTCCACCAACCAAGACCGTTGAACCGATAAAAACGATCGATGAGAAGCATATTGTTTTATCAACTCCAACGGTAGTGCTTAACAATAATAAAATGCCTAAGTGTAGGGAAGATGAAGTAAAACCTAATGATGACCTAATAACAAAGAACCCCGTTGTTGATACGAAATTAAATGACTCCATTATTAATAGTTCAATGAAGAAACTTATTAAACGGATTCGCGATGCTAGAACAAAGGGGAACTTTAAGTTATGTAACCGGTTAGTATCCAATCTATCACCTAAAGAAAAGGCAAAACTAGTTGAATTTGTGGATATTACACAGGAATCCGACCAATGGCTTAAAGCAAAAGTCACAGATATGCAAGTTGATTATGGTCCAAGAGAAATTGACAATGAAGTTAATCACAATTTCGACACCACAACTACCTAAGTGTGGGGAGATTCAAATGTTCTAAAAAGAAAATGCTGTCTAGAGTTAGTTGTTCTGTTCTCGTGTAGTTCCGAGAATGGAATCCGATTGGTCTTTTCCACTAGCAGACACTAAAGAACTAGTTTTCTCCCCCCATTCTGAATTTTATTTTGTTTTGTAGGTTTGTATGAAATTAATACGCCTTTTAAATTTAAGTTTTATCTGAATTTAAAAACAAAATTTACTTTATTTCATTAAGTTAAAAAAAATGATTTCTAAAATTCATCGTAAGTTGATGACTAGGTCATGGAACCGAAATTGCTTTACCCGAGGGTGGGGAGAAAAATTTTGTTATCATTATTTTTAATATTATTGATCTAAAGTATACCAAAAAAATTAAAAAACCCAAAAATCTTTGCTTTAAAAACAATCGCTTTAAAAACGACAAATTTTAAATTTTGTCGAGGGACGGACTAGGTAAACATACCGAAACTACCTAAAGTAAAAGAAAACAAAATTTTAAAAAAAAAATTATTCATTTAAATTGTTTTAATAAATAAAGGTTTATATATATATATATATATATATATATATATATATATATATATATATATATATATATATATATATATATATATATATATATATATATATATATATTGTAGTTTATCTTATGTACAAAACAGGGTAAAACAGCGCATTTTCAAAGACTGGCATTAAGTTCAGCAAAAGCTACTAATTTTGACGACAAGACGCAAAAAATCAAATGTGATATAAAATAATATGTTTGCAAACTCGGTATTTTTAATCACTTTTCTACACTAATCACCCTCGTGAATTTATAATTATAGTCTGATTTCATGCAAATGAGGGCATTGCATGATTTCAAGTGTGGGGAAGGGTTATAAATTCTCTCGGGTTCACACTTAGTTTAATTGTCAAATTTTGTGAAAATTTGAAAAAATTTTAACTAAATGAATTCAAAATCATGTTTATATATATTTATGAACGATAAAACTAGGTGATAATGCCGAAATTATTGTTACCTCGGAGAGGACATAAATGGAGAAACAACCCAAAACGTTAGAATTCATTTAAAATGGAATAGAGGAGAATAAAAAGGCAAAGAAAGAAATAAATAAAAGCTAAGTGTGGGAAGAATTTACCAGTTTCTTTAAAACACATATCACATATTTGGTACAGATTATTGCAGGTACTTTTGCTTTAGATTAAACTAATCAATTTTACCCGATTTATTGTAATACCTTTGAAAGAAAGATGGATCTGCACGATGAATCAATTCCATCATTAAAAGGAAGTAAAATCTTCCGAAAAAGACACGCGCTTCTTGATTTAGGTCAGGAAGTTGTCGTCCAGACCAGTCGTAGAGTCTACGAAAAACCTTGAAAAGTTTTCTCGAAAATCAGCTGGAAATCCACGGACCTCAGCATCAAACAGGGTCGCCAAGTGGTCAGACTTATCCTAACCATGAGAGGATCTGTCTCATAAAATGGGGAGGGCGTCGTGCAAATTAGATTGATAAGACTAATGAATCAGATCCCCAGAAATGATAATCTCCTTAAAGATCAAAAATCAGCTTTTAAGACTGATATTACTCAATCCTCGAGATTGACTTTAAAGATTGAGAATTACAAACTCATGGAATTAGATGATATCTAAACTCGAGCTTGAACGAGAAAATATTTTGATCAAAATTACAAACCGATTTGTTTTCTGAAAACCCATTTTTAATGTGTTCATTACCATTGAACGTAAAATCCTAAGAATTCACCTGGAATTCATTAGGTCACCTGAACCAAATCGGGTGTCAACCGTAAGAACGTTGGTTGCATAGCATGGTCAAAGACAGGACCTTGTGCCAGACCGAAAAACCATAGGGTGAGCTTTACTATTTCTCCTACAAAGAATAGTAATTGCATCCGACACGTTATAGACCATAATTAAAAGCATGTCACGGGACATTGCCTTAACAGTTGCTTGTTCAACGCTTTCCTTTACAACCGGACGGTAGTTTACCAAAAGGTAATATATGGAGCAAGTATACTGGACGTGTTGCTTTTCCAATACAAGGTTAGAAAGTGGGTGACACAAAACCGCAAGTTTTGAGCTAAAATTTTCAAATCTGAAACCCACCAAACCCACAAAAACAATTTGCAAACACCGGTGAAGGGTTATTCCAGAAAACTTATCTAGGGTAAAAACTAGATTGAATTTTCAAAAAGATCAAATGTTTTCATAAAGATCCAATTTCCTAAAAGGATCTAAATTTTCATAGTCATGTGGGACTGTAAACCACAACGTTACTATCATTGTTCATACCGCCAAATTAAAATCACTGATGTACAAAGTGTGAAGAATAAAGAAGTGATTCTAGTATTTTTATTTCAAGACTATATTGCTTGAGGACAAGCAACGCTCAAGTGTGGGAATATTTGATAATGCTAAAAACGAACATATATTTCATAGCATTATCCCTCAAGAAACACAAGCTTTTAGTTGCAATTGTTCTATTTACAAGTGATATTCGTTTAAATAATAAAAGGTGAAGACAAAAGACAGATTCGACAATTTGAAGACGCAAACGACCAAAAAGCTAAAAAGTACAAAGTACAATCAAAGAGGTTCAAATTATTGATGAGAAACGTCTAAAAGTTACAAGAGTACAAGCCGCAAAATGCAAAATACAAGATATTAAATTGTACGAAAGGACGTTCGAAAATCCGGAACCTGGACCAGAGTCAACTCTCAACGCTCGACACAACGGACTAAAAATTACAAGTCAACTATGAACATGAATATAATATAATATATAATTAATTCTTAAAATTATATATATTATATTATATATTAAAAACGTCGGCAAACTAGAAAACAACAACATGTGAGCTGGATTCCTGATCCATGAGATCGCATGGCCTGGAGGAAGAAAATCCATGCGATCGCATGGAGCCAAAAGTCTGGCCACATCTATATATTTCGCAGTTTTCGACCGAATATCAGACATCTTTTTCTCCTCTCTATCTCTCACGTAATATATATATATATATATATATATATATATATATATATATTAATTTTGATTTTAATTTTAATTTAATAATAATAAGGGTATGTTAGCGAATGTTGTAAGTGTGTAAGTCGAAATTATGTCCGAGTAACGCTACGCTATTATTAATCATTGTAAGTTATGTTCAACCTTTTTAAATTAATGTATCGTAGCTAAGTTATTATTATGCTTATTTAAATTGAAGTAATCGTGATGTTGGGCTAAATATTAAGATTGGGTAATTGGGCTTTGTACCATAATTGGGGTTTGGACAAAAGAACGACACTTGTAGAAATTAGACTATGGGCTATTAATGGGCTTTATATTTATTTAATTGAATGATAGTTCGATAATTTAATATAAAGATTTACAATTGGACGTACCTATAAATAACCATATACACTCGATCGGACACGATGGGCGGGATATTTATAAGTACTAATAATCGTTCATTTAACCGGACACGGGAATGGATTAATAGTCAATGGACTTATTAAAACAGGGGTGAATTACATACAAGGAAAATTGGTGTAATTATAGTTTAAGTCCCCAATTAGTTGGAATATTTGACTTCGGATATAAGAATAATTTGACGAGGACACTCGCACTTTATATTTATGACTGATGGACTGTTATGGACAAAAACCAGATGGACATATTGAATAATCCAGGACAAAGGACAATTAAGCCATGGTAATAAACTAAAATCAATACGTCGAACATCATGATTACAGAAGTTTAAATAAGCATAATTCCTTTATTTCATATTTCATCGTACTTTTATTTACTGTCATTTTATTTAATTGCACTTTTAATTATCGTACTTTTTAATTATCGCACTTTTATTTATTGTCATTTTATTTATCGCACTTTTAATTATCGCACTTTAATTATTGTCATTTACTTTACGCTTTAAATTAAGTTATATTTATTTTTAATATTTTACATTAGGTTTTAACTGCGACTAAAGTTTTAAAATCGACAAACCGGTCATTAAACGGTAAAAACCCCCTTTTATAATAATAATACTACTTTTATATATATTTATATATTTACAAATATAGTTTTAAAAATATAGCGTTAAACTTGGCTAGCTCCCTGTGGAACGAACCGGACTTACTAAAAACTACACTACTGTACGATTAGGTACACTGCCTATAAGTGTTGTAGCAAGGTTTAGGTATTTCCACTCTATAAATAAATAAATAACTTGTGTAAAATTGTATCGTATTTAATAGTATTTTCTAATAAAAATATAACTATTTCGTACCCCACCTCTGCACACATTAGAGTTCTCGAAAGGTGTGGAGTTAATACTCGAATGAAAATTATTGTAGTACTAGAATTCGGCTAAAGGCAAATACTTTTCTCAAGTAAATTTGAAGTTGATAACACAAATTCGTATTACGGTTTCCAAGGTTTGAATCGTATGTTTGTTTGGTCCATCGGTTTGTGGTTGATGTGTTGTACTCAGTTCTAAACGTGGTCCCGAGGCTTTTTGTAAAGCACCCCGAAATTTAGAAGTGAAATGAGCATCTCGATCCGAAACGAATTACATTTCTGTAAGGTATATTCGAACAAGTTTGTTAGGACTTGAAAACGTTTGTTGGAACAAGTTTCTGTTTCTCAAGAATTTTGCGCCTCGGAATATTCATCAGTTTCCGAAAATGTTTATTAGAGCAAATTTCGTATCGGGTTCTGAAAAACATTCATTAGGACTATTCATCCTCATGGTGAATACTAGTATAACGTGAAGAGTCTATCCCTCCATTGAGAATTTAGATAAAATATTTTCTTATACGGAAGTACGAGTTTAATGCGAGAGAAATTTCTGCCTCGATGTGAGCATAACAAGCATATCGTAGTTCGTCGATAAAACTGCACGAAGACGAGATAGTATACACGTGTATCATATGTTTGAAGTCGAAAGAATTTGTCATTCATTCGGAAGCATAAATATGGTTTGACAATAATCGACGATGTGTCCCGGGTATGGTTGTTATCAGTATTCTCGGAGTTGTCGGATGTTCAAACAAGAAAAATGAAGTCATGTACATGGCACATGGTGGTGGTTAGGTTAATCGAGTCCAACCACCATCACGTGTCATTAGAACTTTGGTATGACTTACTATAATATAACCACGTTGATCGAGTGTCGTTATATTATACTAACTCATACCTCCATTCCCACATCACCCCATAGATTCAAGTTTGTGTAATCGTGAAGATTTAAAATGAACAAAGTGTAACGACGTGTCTAACGTGACTCGTATTGAATAGAAAGAATTAGTGCAACTCTGAAGATGCGTTTCCCGAGGGAAGTGTATAAATGATTGTTTTCATCAATGCGGTTCAAGTCAAACGATAATGTATTTTAGGTATAAAAAGAGTAACGAATTATAATAACGAGTAGTACGCAACCGTAGTGATAAGTAGTGACGACGATACTCACCTAGAGTAGTGATGGTAGTAACAAGAAGTGGTAGATAATAAGGAACACCGGTGTGACACCGATAGTAAGTTGAGACGATGGCGAAAAACAATCTGGGAGACAGAGTTCCCGAACAAGTGTGACTAATGAAGTCGTCGTCATCCTTACGTGTATGAATCTTGAATTTACATGTGTTACCAGAAAGTGGCAGAGTACGGGTTCGTATGATGAAAATTTGGTACCATTAAGAAGTTCACCTAAGAAAGATTCAAGTAGATATGCACAAGTAGTCAAGTAAGTGCTATCTATAGCAAATGTATGTCAGAATGCAATGGCTAACTATCCGGTTGTAGTCTAGATTCACTAATGCGTCCTAACGACTCTGTCAGACACACTAATGCATATCCTAGTTCCCTACAACCAACACTCTGATACCATCTGTAACGACCCGACAAAATCGTCATTGATGGCGTCGTTAACTTAGGTCCTGTTACGTGGTCGTAGTCCCTATATGAGACGCGTTTGACCAAAATTATATCACATTCATTTGAAACGTACAAGACTTTCAAAGTTTAGTTTACCAAACGGTTCGAAAACAAGTTTAAGTTTACAAAAGTTGCAAAGTATAAATGAAATAACATGCGACATAATAAGTTGAAAATCACAGTTGCTATAAATAGTGTAAGTATATATGCTTTAAGTTTGAATCCAAAGATGCTATCCCTAGCGTATGCATGCATGGTTGACCCCCAAGCAAGTAATCAAAGTGTGCAGAAGCATGTATCAAGTAGCCAAGTATGAACCTGAGAAACATATAGAAAACTGTCAACGAAAAACGTTGGTGAAATCATAGATGTAGTAATAAACGTTATTTTTGAACCACAAGATTTAGTATTCCCATAAAATTGATCATCCAAATAGTTTGCATTCCAAAATAAGTTCGCGAGCACCCAATTATCAAGGCTTAACTTTCCTTCCATAGAACCCCATCACAATAGTGTTAGAACATACACTGTTTCTCGAAAATACATTCCATCCGAATTAACGGTAGCGAACCGTCCGGATGAGGGTTTGTCAAACCCGTATAGCCATACAACATAAGTTCCCGCTTACACCCGGCAAGTGTAACTAATGATAATCGAATTGAGGATTTTTGTTCAAATTCGCTGTGGAATGTTTGTTTCATCGAACTTGTGTTCAAAACATAAAAGTAAGTAGTACAAGATGTAACAAAGTATATGTTTCTCAGCCCACGATTTAAAAGCACAAAAGTTGTTGAAAATGTGGGACTATGATCTCACCTCGAGTGCATGAGTATAAAGGTACTTCACAAAGTAAACGTGTGCATGAAAGTTGCTTAGCCTTGACCTAAACAAGTAAGTTGTATAAATTACCGGTTACGACACAAGTTCGGGCGAAATGTGTTCAATTAGTCCTATGAATCGTTACGACTCGATTAATATAGCATGTAAATCAAGTTGTCAAGTTTCATGCAAGATATAAGTATAAAAGCACGTTAGAACGATTGCATAAGTGTTTGGTTAAGTTTGACTAAAAGTCAAACTTGGTCAAAGTCAAAGTAAACGGGGTCGGGTCAGGTATTCGACAATTTTTCTATGAAAGATAAGCATATATAAGTATGTTGGCCAAGTTTCATGTTAATCGGAGGTGCGTAGCATAGTTGGAATTAAACGTAAATGAGACTTTTTGGACAACAGGCAAATGGCGCTCCGCTCAGATTCGTGGTGCCCCGCTCCGTTTCAAGGCAAAAGTATCGGCACCATTTTGTAGGCATTAGACGCTTTGCTCAGGAATCGGCGCGCCACTCCGTATGCCTGGCAGGAATTCTGGGCTGTTTTCATGTGTAGGCTCGAACCAAACTTCAAACAAACATAACTTATGAACCGTAAATATTCAAAATACGTATCTTATATCGTTGGAAAGGTAATTTAACAAGGAATGCAACTAAACACATTTCATTAAACAAATCCAACATTTACAATAACCGAAATCTCGCCGAAAGATCATTATTTAACGTTTCAAGCTCAAAAATGCAAATGGTGATTCGGGAATCCAATTTACACATACGATATGCCGTTTTGAAGGCAATGAAACATACAATACAACTAAACACTTACTAACAACACTTCATAGCATTCAATGCATCAAAAGTTCGTTTTAAATTTCATCAAACCCTAACCAAAATCATGAATTCAACCATTTTGCAAATGAAGCTTTTCTAAATCAACCAACACATCAAATTGAAGCTAATGATGCTAGTAACACATTTAATACATGAACTTTAACATTTAAACAACATTTAATTACTCAAAACTCAAGATTAAACAAACCCATTTCAAGTTCATGCTAGTTTATGCAAAACAACAAGATCGAGCAAATAAATCATATATTCATGCTAGACACGAGCCATAGACACTAATTAACATCATTTCAAGTCAAAAACATCAAGAACAAGAAATCTAGTGATTTTAGAAAGTTACCCAAAATGGATAAAATTGGTATCAAGTTGTAGAAGATGAAGAGAGGATTCCAAATATGTAGTCGGATTTGTTGTGAGCTTCCTAAATGTGAAATGGATGATGAATTCTTGTTTGAGTCTTTGAGAGAAAAAGAGGAAGTAAGAAAGAAAGAAAGAAAGAGATGAATGAATGAGTGAAGGTGGTGAGGTGGTTGACTAGTCAACTACTAGCCACCTCTTTGGTCAAGTGGCAAAACTAGTCCCTCGATTTCGGATGCGGGTGCGTGAATTAACCAAACGAATATTTTAAATCGCTAGAGTAACCGAGAGATGTTATAATCAAATAACGGAAATATTAAGAACGTTAGTTAACGAAAGACATGAATTTAGATAACAAAAGACATTATCTAAAAAAAAAGACGGTGTTAAAAATAAATTTAACGAAAAAACGCGGGATGTTACACCGATAGGACTTAATGAATTTCGTCCCATAAGTCTTATTGGATGCTATTACAAGATCCTTGCGAAGATGCTTTCTATTCGAATTAGAAAAGTATTACCCCCTGTTGTTGGTTTTGAACAAAGTGCATATCTAAAAGGAAGATTTATTCTCGATGGTTCTTTGGTTTCAAATGAGGCTATTGATTATCTAAAGCGGAAAAGGAAGAAAAGTCTTATTTTTAAAGTTGATTTTGAGAAGGCCTTTGATAGCTTAAGTTGGAACTTTTTGTTAGATATGATGCGTAATATGGGGTTTGGTACTCGGTGGAGGAAATGGATTCAGGCATGCCTTGAATCGGCATCAATCTCGATTCTTGTTAACGGTTCTCCTACAAATGAATTTCATATCGAGAGAGGTGTTCGACAAGGGGACCCACTATCACCCTTTCTCTTTCTTATTGTGGGGGAAGGCGTGAATTATCTAGTCAAGAAATCATGCGGTGAAGGTCTTTTTAAAGGTGTTGAGATCGGAAAAGATAAGATCAATTTATCACATTTACAATTCACGGACGACACGATCTTCATTGGGGAGTGGCATAACCAAAACTTTTGCAATTTAATGAAAATATTGAAATGTTTTGAGAACTTCTCGGGACTCAAAATTAACTTCCGCAAAAGAATGCTTTATGGTTTGGGTGTTGCTCGTGAAGATTTTGAAAGTCTTGCCTCCCGGGTGGATTGCAAAGTTGGTGATCTTCTGTTTCTTTATCTTGGTCTTCCGGTAGGTGTAAACATGAGTAAGGAGCAAAATTGGAAGCCCGTGATTGACAAATTCAACTCTAAGCTCGCCAATTGGAAAGCAAGATCGATTTCATATGGTGGAAGATTAACGCTTGTTAAATCGGTCCTTAGTAGTTTACCGCTATATTATTTCTCCTTATTTCGTGCCCCTTTGAGTATTATAAAAAAATTTAGAGAGTATTAGGAGAAATTTGGGGGGGGGGGGGGGGGGGGGGACCGGTGAGTGTTCAAAATTATCTTGGGTTAAATGGGATGAGTGTCTCTTACCTTATGAGGATGGGGGTTTAAACATCGGGTCTTTACGTGGGAAAAATCTTGCTCTTTTGGGAAAGTGGTTTTGGCGAGCTAAAATCGAGCTAAAGACACTTTGGGTCTTAATTATTAAGAGTATTTATGGTTCTAATGGGCTACTTCCCCCTACACGTCTCTCCGGACCATTAGGGGTGAGTAGCGTGTGGTCCAATATTTTACGTGCAGGTGTCATGATCGAGAAGATGGATATCTGAAATGTCCCGTTCATATTGATTATAAACGTTCCATATTAATTGATTTCGTTGCGAGGTTTTGACCTCTATATGAGACGTTTTTCAAAGACTGCATTCGTTTTTAAAACAAACCATAACCTTTATTTTATCGACAAGGTTAAAAAGACACCACCTAGATTATCCAGAAACAATAATCTAAAAATATCATACTTACACACTACCAATACATATTGGTTTACAATATTAATATGTTACAACAAAATAAATCCCGAATGCAGTTTTAAACAATATTATACAAGAATTTTGACACCAAATCTTGTCCATATATTAGCATGCAACAGCGAAAGCTCTTAATAATCATCTGAGAATAAACATGCTTTAAGCGTCAACAAAAATGTTGATGAGTTATAGGTTTAACCTATATATTTATCAAATCGTAATAATAGACCACAAGATTTCATATTTCAATATACATCCCATACATAGAGATAAAAATCATTCATATGGTGAACACCTGGTAACCGACATTAACAAGATGCATATAAGAATATCCAACATTACTGCATATAGAGTGTCTATGGTTGTTCCAAATAATATATATATGGGTCGATATGATATGTCAAAACATTTGCATACGTGTCTATGGTATCCCAAGATTACATAATATATTAGAATACATGTATAATACAATATAAGTTAGCTAGGATATGATTTGTATAGATTTGTTACAAATTTCACGTAGCTACAACAAGCAAAATTATCCAATCTTGTTTTACCCATAACTTCTTCGTTTTAAATCCGTTTTGAGTGATTCAAGTTGCTGTGGTTTCATATTAAACTTAATTTTATGAATCTAAACAGAAAAAGTATAAGTTTATAGTCGGAAATACAGGTTACAAGTCATTTTTGTAAAGGTAGTCATTTCAGTCAAAAGAACGACGTCTAGATGACCATTTTGGAAAACATACTTCTACTTTGAGTTTAACCATGATTTTTGGATATAGTTTCATGTTCATAAGAAAAATCATTTTTACAGAAGAACAACTTTTAAATCAAAGTTTATCATAGTTTTTAATTAACTAACCCAAAACAGCCCGCGGTGTTACTACGACGGCGTATATCCGGTTTTACGGTGTTTTTCGTGTTTTCAGGTTTTAAATCATTAAGTTAGCATATCATAAAGATATAGAATATGTGTTTAGTTGATTTTAAAAGTCAAGTTAGAAGGATTAACTTTTGTTTGCGAACAAGTTTAGAATTAACTTAACTATGTTCTAGTGATTACAAGTTTAAACCTTCGAATAAGATAGTTTCATATATATGAATCGAATGATGTTATGAACATCATTACTACCTTAGGTTTTGTGGATAAACCTACTGTAAATGAGAAAAATAGATCTAACTTCAAAGGATCCTTGGATGGCTTGAAAGTTCTTGAAGTAGAATCATGACACGAAAACAAGTTCAAGTAAGATTTCCACTCGAAATAAGATTGTTATAGTTATAGAAATTGAATCAAAGTTTGAATATGAGTATTACCTTATATTAGAAAGATATTTTACTGTAAATAAGAAAGATTTCTTGAGGTTGGATGATCACTCAAAGTGAATTTGCAAGATTGGAAGTAAGCTAGCAAACTTTGAAGTGTTCTTGATGTGTTCTTGAGTTGTTGTTTTGTAAGTTGGTTTATGTATGAATTTATGAACTAGATTGATGCAGATTTTGATGAAGGTGATGAAGAACACTTAGAACATGAAGAGAGAGTTTGAGAGAGAGTAATTTGATGCATAAAAATTGAATGAGAATGTGTTTGTGAGGTTGATCATTCACGTGAATATGGGGGTTCCATATAGCCTTCATTAGTTTGTTGTTTTGTTAGATATTTCATGCTAGATGTTAAATGATGGTTTCCACATGTGTTAGGTGACTCACAAGGGCTGCTAAGAGCTGATCATTGGAGTGTATATACCAATAGTAAATACATTTAGAAGTTGGGTATTGTACGAGTACGAATACGGGTGCATACGAGTAGAATTGTTGATGAAACTGAACGAGGATGTAATTGTAAGCATTTTTGTTAAGTAGAAGTACTTTGATAAGTGTCTTGAAGTCTTTCAAAAGTGTATAAATACATATTAAAACACTACATGTATATACATTTTAACTGAGTCGTTAAGTCATCGTTAGTCGTTACATGTAAGTGTTGTTTTGAAACCTTTAAGTTAATGATCTTGTTTAATGTTGTTAACCCATTGTTTATTATATCTAATGGGATGTTAAATTATTATATTATTATATTATCATGATAATATGATGTATTAATATATCTTAATATGATATATATATATATATATATATATATATATATATATATATATATATATATATATATATATATATATATATATATTTAAATGTCGTTACAACGATAATCGTTACATATATGTCTCGTTTCGAAACCCTTAAGTTAGTAGTCTTGTTTTTACATATGTAGTTCATTGTTAATATACTTAATGAGATACATACTTATCATAATATCATGTTAACTATATATATATATCCATATATATGTCATCATATAGTTTTTACAAGTTTTAACGTTCGTGAATCGTCGGTCAACTTGGGTGGTCAATTGTCTATATGAAACCTATTTCAATTAATCAAGTCTTAACAAGTTTTATTGCTTAACATGTTGAAAACACTTAATCATGTAATTATCAATTTCATTTAATATATATAAACATGGAAAAATTCGGGTCACTACAATATCAAGTTTGCTTCGTCTTTCTCAAAGATTATTGGTGATGGTTCGGACACGAGGTTTTGGGAAGATCCATGGGTTTGCGGTACTCCATTGAAGCAAAAATTCACGCGCCTTTACTACTTGGAAGAAGAACCGGAAGTAAGAGTAAAAGATCGTGTTTCTTAGATTGATCGGAATATGACTTGCAACTTTAGATGGACACGCAATATCTCGGGTCGCACTTGTAATGATCTCGACTCTCTTCTAACGCTACTAAATGCTTATGTGAAACAAGATAAGGTTATGGATTCGCGGATTTGGGATTTGGCGGGTAATGGGCTATTTACCACAAAGAAGTTAGCAAATTTACTAGATGATAATATTCTTAATAAAGGGTTGGTGGTTCGTGAAGAATTTTTGAAGAATCGGTTAACTCCTATTAAAGTTGCAATTTTCATATGGAGGGCATTAAAAAGGCGGATTTCGGTACGTATCGAACTTGATAAAAGAGGTATAGACTTGGATTCCGTTAGATGTCCTTTATGTGATGATGATGTGGAAACCATTGAGCATACTTTAATCTTTTGTCGTCATGCAATGGATATTTGGGTTCGGGTCTATAAATGGTGGGGCTTAGGTACGGTTTCGAATCTAAGCATAAATGAAATCTTTCGAGGCAAATGTAATCGATCCTTATCCCCTCTTTGGTCGAGTATTTGGCAAGCAATTGAATGGACGTGCGGATATTTGATTTGGAAAACTAGAAATCAAAAAGTTTTTTCGGATTCTTCATAGAGCGGTCCTACGGGGTTAATGGAGATTCAACTCAAGTCTTTTGAATGGATTTCTAATAGATTGAAGAATAGAAAGTTAGATTGGTTATGTTGGATCTCGAATCCATGGTCTTGTCTTGTGTAGCATAGCATTTTGTAGTTGCTTCCTCCGCAACTTGGTTGTAGTCGAGTTTCGCATTTGTGTGTTTCATTGTCGATCCTATCTCATTGCCCCTTAGTGGACTTGTGTTAATTTATTCTTGCTTTTCGAAAAAAATAATAATAATAACAATAACAACAACGTAACTACTATTATTATTTATTTACTATATATAATTATATGGTTAATTTTTACTCATCTATATATCATCGAGTATATATCAAAAGAGATTTGCATATGTTTACTGTAGAGTTTGTCCTATCTGGTAATTTTATTATTTTTTAATTAATTATTACTTGATTATTATTAATTATTATTATTAATATTATTATTATATAAAATTAAAAATATGTTTAAATGCAGTAATGCACATAAATTATAACACTACAATTGTACGAGTGCCTTTATTAACTTTCAAATAATATCATCAGTAGTCATTTAATGTCTAATTATATGCCTCTTTGCCCATATCAAAGTATGAAATCAAATAAAATAAATTTTTAAAGGACGTATATAATTATTTATGCATTTAATAAAATTGTAATTTCTTTAAAAATCATAATTATTAAATTAATTTATACATTAAAATGATAAATATTATATTATATTAATATGTATTTTGTTTGAATAATAATAATAATATAAGAAATTCACCTTTTATTAAAAACAATTTAACGAACACATTAATAAAACCATTATTTATGGAGTATTTATTTTTACTTATTTTAATTAAAACTTAAGTTAATCAAATATTAAATACGTAGTATAAATATAAATAAAGTTTAAGTTTAAAGTAAATAAAAAAAAAACAAATAAAACGTTTACTTTTTGAAATAATGACGTATTTTCCTTTTTAAAAAGAAACAAAAAAGGCAGCTGTAAATTATTATTTTTTCTTTAAAAAGTTAGGTATTGGGTTCTTCTTCTTCTTCAAATTCCCAAAATAAACATTTCAATTAAATCAAATCAAATCGACGGTTTTTAAACCCCCAAAAGCTCAAACACATCTCCTTGCTCAAATTAAATCAAATCAATTCATGGCGGTACGTTTTGCTCTCTACTTCCGTTCTATAATCTAATCTCTCTGTATATCTTCCTTCAATTTATTACTATTCACATCTTTTGCTTTTAGACTATTTCGTTTTCATTACAGTTTGAGCTGATTGTTACTGTTATTGATGTTTCTGATAATTGTTTGCCTTTTTCTGATCAGTAAATAAAATCGTACTCGTTTTCATCAGTAGTTTTACATTAGAATAGCTTATTTTTCAATTTGTCTTTATCAGATAGAAATGAAGAAATACTAAATTTGTACACAATTTGACTTTAATAAACGTATGCGTTGTTATCAGTAGTTTTACATTTGGTATAATTTATTACTTATGGTCTGATATTAATTAAAGTTTCACATTTGCTAAGGTTAGGTTATGACATCAAAACAAGTCAATGTCTAGCTCATATAGTTTGGTGTTTAAGAGCTTATCATATGCAATAAGTTGAATGAAATATACATGATGATAAAGGACGAAGCTTGTACGCATCTAGAATACACTCACCGAGTCTCGCTTAGTGACCATTATTTGTTATCATGAAAGCTAGTTTCGATCAAAATTTCTTTTCGTTTTAGGAAGGGAAGGGGGCCTGTATTTTTGGCGAGTATTAGTAAGATGTGGACAAAATAAGATATATAGAAGCTCACCAAAAAAGAAGAAGCAAATATTGAAACTATTAGGATTTACATAGTATCAAGTTCACCTTCTTTACAAGCATGAAAATATTAAGGTTGGATTTGGTTCGTGCAAATTTTTATAAAGAATTGGAATTCATCAATGAAGGATAATAAACTTTAAAGTATTCTAACTTCATCCATTACTCAACTAAACAAGGGAATGGAATAAACAGGTAAAAGAATAAGGTTTTGTAACTATAAGGTGGCTATTCATAATTCTGATTAAAGGTTTTGTCGCTACCTTATTTTTGTTTTTTTGTCAACATTTGTTACCAAAGTAAAGCTGTTTGTCTAGTCATTAGTTAGTTATCTTTGGTTCTGATACAAGGGTTAACTTTTACAGGAAAAAGGTCCCCCATTGCCAAAGTTTGGTGACTGGGATGTGAATGACCCTGCATCAGCTGAGGGATTCACAGTTATCTTCAACAAGGCTAGGAACGAGAAAAAGACAGGTGCAACTTCGGACTCGCCACCTATAACCGACTCCACGTATAATAAGTCTGGGACAGCTACTCTTGGGAAGCCTCAAACTGTAAGCTATATTACAAACACTTTTTACGTATGTTGAATTAGTTGGTATGTGTTCAAGTGTCGCTCCTAACAATGTGTGTTCTTAAATTGTCTAAAAATATAAGAGAAATAAAAGATGGACGTAATTCATCCACTTGTCAATGTTTTCTGATTGTAGACATTAGCAACAAGATGAGTGGTTTGGACGGGTATGTAACAAGTCAAAACACGTTTGGGTTGAAATGGATCATGTTTGCAGCATGGGTCAAAACTGGCTTGGGCAAAGTTGGGTTGACTACTAAATACTCTATACTTAATTATTTAGGAGTTTACCTGTAAATGATTAGGGAGTTTATAACTTTATTATGATCACAAAAATCATTGGCATGATAAATTATATCTTGGAATAAAATCAATTAGGAGGTATACCTTAAAAAATAGACCTTGGTTGACTTTCAACGCATTAAACTCTGACTTAATCTTTATCATGTTAGCTAAATCTGTTGATTGTCCCGATTGACCCATTCATAAGTATGTCTGTATGGGTCAAATTGACACCTCTAGTAAAAACCGTATCAATGCATTCTTCTAGTCTTGGCTAAACATATATTGCTACAGACGTGTTGATAATCACTTTAGTTTATTAAAATTCAATAAACTTTTTGGTTTGATATGGAAAAAATTTTGTTTTGCAGAAAAAGTGGTTCTGCTGCATGGCATAAAAGTGATGAGAGACTCCTTGTATCTTATTGCTTTTCCAAACTCTAAGCAAGATCATGCTTGAGTTAATTCTGCTTTAATTTTTATGATTATGATTATGATTATAATGTATCCTTGAACAAACTACATTATGTTATGATTGCCTTTTGTTCTCCCTTTTCCTTTCTAAATAGACTTTAATTGCTTTATATTATGATGTTTTTTGATTCAGAAACAGTTTTGTCCATCTGTGAGGTTATTAAAAACTACTCAATTAATCTATTAATTTCAGTTAATATTAATAGTGCATTAGTGCATCACTACATTTTCCGGAGCTTTTTGCGCTTGAACAAGGGGCGTAGAAAGTAGAAACCAGTTGCTACATTTTTGTAATAAAGTTATTAAACTTTAGTTTTCGGTAAGTAGTAGATAAGTTTAGTAGTTTTGACAACGCTGTGAGTCATATTTCTTAAAAATTTTGACACTATATGACATTGGTTGTTGTTATTAGCTGTATTATAAATAAAGTATTGTATATGATATATGATATATGATATGGTACAAGATTATAATTAAATTAGTTGAAAGGAACATAACAAATTTCTAATTCAGCTCTTGTCATCATGAAAGTAACAAAAACACATTATATCCAACTCTACAAAAAGTCACTATTGAGGATAAAAAGAGTCAATTTATCGCTATCGGATTTTGTTGGGAATTTAGAAATAAATCGACATGTAGTTAACATATAGGAAAATCTTGCATTCCTGATGAAAAAAAGTTCATTAATATCCATCAATATGGTTCATGCTTCGTAGTAGGTGTACAACTCAGATGAATTATGTTAATGTACCAGCTAAATCAGTTGTCGTTAAATCCAGGGCCGGGCTTGGGGTTGTGCAGGCCGTGCGACGGCACCGGGCATCACACAAAAGGGGGCATCAAATGGTTAAATGGTCGAATTTTATTATGTACGAGTTTGGTGCTTTTTGATAAATAATAGATGATTTTAAGCAACTATTTGTAAATATATTAATATGTTTATGTATCAAGTAGGTTTATATAGTTGCTAAAAAACTAACCCTTCCATAATAAGAAACGCAATAAGTAATCAGTGTATTTGTAGTAACTAAAGAATATTCAGGCTTGAAATTTCTCGTAATACTAAACATGACAAGGGCAACTTTTAATCACGTCGCACTGGGCATCAAAAACTTCAGGCCCGGCCCTGGTTAAATCTAGGTGCATAATCATCTTTAAACTCTTGAACTCCCAAGCTTGCGCTCAAATAAGCGTTGAAGAAGATAAACCTGAAGTATGCTAGCACCTACCAGTGCAATAGATTCTATGAAAGCCTTATGAATTGCTCTTTTACTCATTGCTTCATTTACTGCAATCAAATTCAATCAAGTACACATCAGCAAGCTTCTCATATAAAAAGAATGGGTGATTCAGAACTTCAAGACTGATATATATTCTATGAATTAATAATTATCACTGGAGCAGTTTTATAACCATGATTGAATTCATGTTATTACTATGATTGAAGAATAACAATCTTTGACTTCAAAAGTCAAAAAGGAAATATACAGCCTGATTCATGAATCAAGTTTATTACCATAATAGAAACAGATTAACAGAAACAGTAGGTCAATTTTGTGACAAAATTCATGTAGTTATATATATATATATATATATATATATATATATACACATACATATATATATATATATATGTATGTATGTATGTATGTATGTATGTATGTATGTATGCATGCTTGAAAAGCAACAAGCTTTGAATTCAAAAGTCAACAAGGATTCAACTACATAATTGACACATTTGCTTCAAGTTACCAAAGTTCTCGTCGTGAATATATTATTGCCGAAATAGAATGTCTTAATGCTAGATTTATAATGTAGTCGTAGTACATATGAGCTACAATAGAGGTGGCATAATGAGCGGGTTGGTAATGGGTCATAATGAGTTCACGTCAAAAGGGTAAGAAAGTGTATAGGTCACAGGGGCGAATCTAGTAATTACTCCGAGGGGTCCCGTGACACCACTAGTTTTGAAAATTATTTTACAAAATACGATTTTCAAATTTGTATGGACACCACTAAATAAAATTGTATGACCCCCTATATTTTTCGAATTTATAATCCTATAAATTGGACCAAACTTAAACCATTAAGATATTTAAACGTAGTCCAATTAACATAATTTTATAGTATGAACCATTAAATAGTTAATATTTAAATACAAAAAATATACACACCCACGTGCATGTAAGTCCTTTTCTAATTCTAATTCCTGAATCACTATTCCATATACACATTTCAATAAGTCACCCCACTCTTGATCTTGGCAAATTGATAAAGGTTGAACTCCCAATCTACTGTACTACCAACATATCTAGCTTCAACTAATTTTACTTCCAATATTACTTATCTCAACATTGTTTATTTAGAGTATTGACAATTAGGTTTTATTTATTTAGTCATATAGTGGTATATTATTGTTTTATATTAGTTATTAACTTATAACTTATGATTAAGACTTACATTAATTGATTGATATTCTTGCAATCTTGCTTATTATTTTATTTATTTAGTTTCAGTATTTTTTTAAGCTATACTTCTCATTACACCATAATACAGTGAGAACAAAAAACCAACTTTATAAGTACATTTTGCTATCTGCATTGATAACTCCTATCACCAAATTAATAACTGAGCATATACATGTGAAAAAAATTACAACCCAAAAATTCAATGATCTAAATAAGTTATTGTTGTTAGGATATAGTTTATAATATTATTATCTTTTGGAATTTGATTGTGACAAATGTTATATATTTAAATGTGGTACTCCTTTTGGAATTTGACAGCTAACATGTTAGGGTATTTCGAAAAATCCGACCCGAACTTTTGTTTTATGTTTGTGTTTTTGTCGCACTAAAACCCGACCCGAATACAGTCAATTTTCGTTCAAGTAAGTTATCGAATAAATTTTTGAGGGACCCCATTGATTTCCAATCCTAGATTCGCCACTCATAGGTCTATCCTACAAAAAAAATTGCTAAAATAACCTTACTCCGTATTTCACAATGGTTGAAGTTATACATTAGTTATGTTAAAAAAATTCACGATTATTAGAGATTAAACATAACTCAAATAAACCCATTCATAAGTAAACAGGTTAAAAATTAAAAAAGTAACATTGGACTCGAATGTGTAACAAAAGAAAATGTGTAGAGGATTATACCTACTGCTTGGCGATCGGTTTCAGCCTCTAACCAATGTTGCTCAAACTGTATGTTGTAAAGAGCTTCTTCTAGTTTTGATATTTGTTCGAATAATGGGTTAAAATGCTCTGCACACGGTTTTTAAACCAACAGTTAATAAAAATAAAAATATATATAATTAATATATACAAAAAATGGTTCCCGAATTGCTAGTTTGCTACTATAGCTGCTTACCATCCTCAGCATGCTGATCATGGTATGCAAAATGGGCAACTTGAACATCAAAGTCTATGGTTTCATGATATGGGGATTTGTTTGTAAAGCAGAAACGGTATATGCCTTTCTTTTGAGCTATAAACTCGTATTTTTCACTTGTTCTGTCCCGTAGTTCGAGTATATGTTCGTCCCCAGGTCCTTTTATCTGTTCGTGTAAAGAACAAACCGTTATATAACGGTATATTCAATTTATTCAAAGATTTAAATTACTTCTTATTATCACATTAAACTCACTAACTATTAATATCATTAAGATTTTCCCTACCACGGCCTTAAGGGCTGTCGAGCCTGTCGTTAAAGTACCAAAAAGACTTGTACTTTGTTAACCGATATGTAAAAGTCAACATTAACCACTTAATACAACAAACTAATGCACCTTAAGGAAAGAAACCCTGTCATTAAAAAATCCTAATTAGTAATCCGTCTAAACAAAAAAATAAGTGTTTGCGAGCCAACACAACCCGTTCCATCAAGTAAACGACACGTCCTAAAGAAACTTTTTCTTTTTGAAAGCTAGGTTTTCTAACGACAGCTTTTAAGGCTGTCGTTAACGTGCATATATGTATTGTACATTTGTACATCAGTTATATGTTGATTTTAAGGTGAAGGTTACTGAATTGTACAATACCTTTATGCGTGTTATCGACAACCGCATTAGAAAAAATCCTATTATTCCAAGTTTAAAAACCAAAAACCATATAAAAACAACATATACCCAGAATTAGTAGCCAAAGATACATACTATATACTATACTACATAAAATCAAATCAAATTTATATATTAAGAAAAATAAATAAATAAAAAGTATACCAAAAGATCAACACCATCATCTGTGAAATGAAAGACAGTATCAGCCTTAATGACAACAAAAGAAACATGAACAGTGTCACCTTCATTATCAACATTGTGCGACAAACACTCTTCTCTATCGATCACAAACCTAATCCCGACAACTTCCCTTAATAACATCGATGATAATGACAAAACAACGATTGCAGCAATCATTAAAATTCTATCGAACCTTAAATTACCAGCTGTCATCTGCATTATCATGATAAAATTTAGGGTTAGATGATGATAATATCAAGGTTGAAGAATAATCGGGAAGAACAGAGAGATCTAATTTTAAGGATACTTTGGACGAACTCGAACTAGTTTTAAAGTTTTGTTTTTGTTTTGTGTGCATATAAGGTCCCTGTACTTTAACATAATTAAAGTTGGTACCCTGTAATTGTTTAAAGTTTTGTTTTTGGTTAGAACTTTTCCGACTAACTCACGAGGTCCGAGTTACTTCATTGTCGCATAGACTCAAACTTTGACTGGTAAAAAGTGTTATGTTAATGACGGACCAAAAATACAATACTGAGTAAGGTATTTTGATGGTTTCCCATTAAACCTCTTCTTTCACTTACGAGACGAGTAGACTTACACTTATTGACATAGAACAACAAAGGATTCGTTTATAAACACGTCGTGAATTGGAATTAATTGCAAACACGATTCACCATTAATTAAACTTCACGAATATGGAAGATTAAAAAATACACACAAAAAAATAGAATTGAATTGAATCGAATCCAAATAGCGTGTCATATATATGGAGTCATAAATTTAATCCTACATAAACTCTAATTAAGTTTCCTAATAAAAAATAAATATCTTCTTAAATAATTATATTCCTAATTTAAACTCGAATTAATTGATTCTCAAGTAATCTCATCCGATTTCATGTGATCAAGTAAGCTCCTGTTTCGTTTCCGTCATTTATGTCACACATTACTATTACTATTACTATACTATCTAATACACTAAAATTATGAATAGTAATCAGGGGTATTTTCGACTTTTCAACTTTTTTTCTCAATTTTAACCAAATTTCATTTCACCAACAAAGCTCCTCACACTTTTAAAAAAAATTCAAATCGACCCCCCAAACAGGGGGTAAAGTGTCAAATAACCATTTTCATAAAAAATCTTAAATAAACTCTAACTCAAATATTCAACGGGTCATATATTCTCGCTCGCGACGAGTTAAACTATTCCGACACCATCGTTAAACTCGAAATAATTTTAGGAACACAATGTCACTAACCATACGCAAAACGGACGCTTTTAAAAAACGCTAAATATTTGGGGTACTTTTCATACACGTTGATTTTGCGTTAAATTTTTAAAAATCGACAATTTCATAGGGAAACGCGGAGATGCACATATATTGTTAATTTAAAATAACATTTAAATCTTTCACGGGTTATACCTTTTAGTTCGACTCGAGTTGCGCTTCAACGACATCATCGTTAGCCACGAAATAATTTTACAAACTAAACGCAATAAAATACATTGAAAACCGAACCCCCGGCGCGAAGCGAGGGTTCGAAAACTAGTTTTATATATATGCAAAGATTAGTATAGATAGTACGCTGTTAAACTTGTTATTTTGCAACTATCCAAGATATATTTCATCAAGTTAGTCTGGCGTGCATTAGATGATATAACTGACAAAAATAATGAATTTAGAAGAAAGTAATAATGAAACAACCTTCAAATTGGCTCCAAGAGATGGGCGAGTCAAGTGCCCGTCACACCCCGAGACAATCATCCTTATCAAGTTAAATCAGTGAACTAACCAGGTATCTTCAGATTTCAACTAAAAACCATGGTGAGTGAATGAGTGATATTAGGTAGTCGATACTTTAAACTTATAAGAGACCAATACTTTCTTTCGATATCCGATTTGGGATGGGGTGTTACAAACTCTCCAACTTAAACTTCTGGCGTCCTCGTCAGGTCTAAACATAATCCCAAACGATGGATTCAATAAGTTCTTGCCAATAACCACGTCCACTGAATAAAAACATTAAAGTAAGCACATGAGTGGCTCTGACTCCAATTAAAACGACCCTCAAATCGGTCCCAAAAGATGCAGGGTCGAATGCCAGTCACACTCCGAGAAACAATCGCCCCACGCAAGCTAAAGCGGTTAACTAGCTGAGTATCTCTAGGTTTCAACGAAAACCATATCGGGAGATATTAGCTAACCAATATTTAAACTTATAAGGGATAAATACTTTCTTTCTATATCGGATGTGGGATGAAGTGTTAGTGTGTTACAAACTTCCCCACTTAAATCGCCCCTAAAGCAGTGAACTAACCGGATATCTCTAGGTTTCAATTAAAAACCATGAAATGGGGTGTTACAAATAAGCTTAACATTAACAGGAAAAGGAGATGCAAATTTCTAACAATTATATGATGGTTATTCTTTGGACAACAAAAATCAAATTTAAACACCCCTGTCTGCAAGGTGCAAGTTCACATGCTCTTCAAGTATGATTGAAAATATACACCAAATATTTAGCAGTTTACATTATGGAGAAAAAAACAGAGAATTCATCACTATAAGGGGTTTATTTGGTTAACATGTGAGTCATCATTGAATTGGCTTCAAATTTTAAGATCACTCAAACTTAACAAGTTAATAACTTGATCAAACCCACTTTTAGACCTAGTTATGCTAACATTATAAGCTCCATCACTAGTTGTTTGTAAATTGCATTTCACTTCGATCCCTGTTTAACACATTCTTCGGCCCTTGTAAAAGCATCTGTCAGTACATCGATGGTCCAATCCTTAACATCCTCCTGCAAATTGAACTCAAAAACGTTCATCATCAAACCAACAGAATTTAATGACTTGTTGCAAGTAATGAAAAAGTCTAACAATATCAACTAGTTTAGACACTATGGAAACAAACATACTATGAACTTCTAACAGATCACAAATTTTATATATCGATTACTTGTGAATTATGATTGAGTCCCAAAATGTTAGTATGAATTAAGTAGATAAGTTTGAAGGTTCACAAACCATGTGTAGCGGTTCCCCAGTTCTAATGCGTGCATTAGGACGAGCAAGCTTAGATTCAAACGGAGTCCTTGGTCGAACCTCTCGAAATTCTTCCCATTCCTCTCGAGTAAGCATCCTAACTGAACCCTGACCAGCAGGAGCATTCTGTATCTTCTTCTCTATTCTTTCTTGTGAATGAGCATCATCGTACTACAAACATATGCATATAAATCAAACTTATCAAGTTACCATTTGACCCAAGTTTAGTAAGAGTCCAACTACTACTCATTCTCATCAAAAACAAAATTTTCTTGCCAATTCAATCTCTTGTTAGGGTTACTCTTTTACATTTTCATATTTAGCTTAGGCCTATGCAACCTACTATTGCTATTTCGTGTTAACCTTAACCCTATTAAAACAAATTAAAACAAACTAAAACAAATTTAATCAATAAATCATATTTGTAATACTAGCAAATTATCAATCAAAAGACTACAAGAATCAAAACTACTTCATATTGCTTAAAAAGTCGACATTTTTCAACGTTATCACATCAAAAAGGCACAATCATATTTCCATCAATCAAAATTAAGAAAAAAGTAGAAAGAAAAAAAAAGAAAAAAAAAAGAAAGATAAAATTTATATACCATCATTAGAAGCTTGGCAAAAAGTGCAATTCCAACAACAGTAGCAAACATGGGCATACTAGCAGTATCAAGCCATGATAAGGATTCAGGTGTCTCAACAAATAAACGGTTCCTTTTAGGGTTTCTTTTTCTTCGATCTTTTTCGATTTCTGCTATTTTCTTCTTAAATGCATCGCTAGGGTTAGGGCTTGTTTTAGTTAAAGTGTGTAATTTTCTGCAGAAATGGATCATTGATCCCTTGAATGCCATCCACCGAAATTAAAATCAATAGCTTGCAAATTGGAAATCGACAAAGATTGACGGCAAAAGGGATTGTAGAAAGTTGCTCCCAATCAGTGAGCAAGCCAAGACTTTGCTCGGAAAGAATTTTTTTTTTTTTTTTTCCCTGTACAACATAAATTAAAATTGACTATTGACCAATTTTTATTTTTATTTAGCAAAAATAAAACGATTATGTTAAAAAAAAAAAAAAAAAAAAAAAACATCATTGAGTGTTCGATATAGGGGATAGAATAGAGATGCTCTTTCTCTCCAATTTTTCTTCCCCTCTAACGTTTCATGACCCGTTCTAATCTATTTGGACGAATACATTACATTTGGTTACATCGCGAGGTTCTGACCTCTATATGATACATTTTACAAACATTGCATTCGTTTTTAAAAGACAAACTTTCATTACATCGAAAGATGACAGACATGCATACCCTTTCATAATATATTCAAACTATAAATGACTTAATAATAATCTTGATGAACTCAACGACTCGAATGCAACGTCTTTTGAAATATGTCATGAATGACTCCAAGTAATATCTCTAAAATGAGCAAATGCACAGCGGAAGATTTCTTTCATACCTGAGAATAAACATGCTTTAAAGTGTCAACCAAAAGGTTGGTGAGTTCATTAGTTTATCATAAACATTCATTTTCATCATTTTAATAGACCACAAGAATTTCATTTCCAGTTCTCATAAATATACGTCCCATGCATAGAGACAAAAATCATTCATATGGTGAACACCTGGTAACCGACATTAACAAGATGCATATAAGAATATCCCATATCATTCCGGGAAATCCTTCGGACATGATAAAAACAACATCGAAGTACTAAAGCATCCGCTACAACGGATGGGGTTTGTTGGGCCCAATAGATCTATCTTTAGGATTCGCGTCAATTAGTATACTGGTTTACTAATTCTTAGGTTACCAAGTAAAAGGGGCATATTCGGATCATTGAATCATATAATGTAGTTTTGATTACTTGTGTCTATTTCGTAAAACATTTATAAAAGCAGCGCATGTATTCTCAGTCCCAAAAATATATATTGCAAAAGCATTTAAAAAGGGAGCAAATGAAACTCACAATACTGTATTTTGTCGTAAAAATACATATGACGACATTGCACAACTGAACAATGCAGGGTTGGCATCGGATTCACGAACCTATACCATTTGTAAATATATATTAAAACATATAATCGTAACCAAACAAATTTATTTATTATATCTTAATTTATATATTATATATTTAATTGTGTATATTTTCAAAATGATTAATATCTATATAATTATATTAATATATATCCATATTTATTTATAAACATTATTGTTTAGTGTTATATTTACAATCAATAGTTTGTTAAATGTACGTTTTTAAATAAATAATATTAGTAAGTTTTATTTATATAGTTATGTGAAATATTAGTATAAATATTTATCTGTTTAAAAAGATAGTTTTTGATAATAATAATGATGTATTAATAAATATAATAATAATAATTTTATTAATAATAATGCTAATAATTAGTAATTCTCTTAAATTAAAATTTTATCCATAGTTTTTAAATCCATTCGTTTAGATATATTCTTATAATCTTAACTAGTTTATAACCCGCGCATTCGCGGGTATTTTAAAATGTATAATTTAAAATGAGTTCTGCTTAAAATCACTTCTTGTTGTACAACATATATAAAAATATATACCTTCAACACTCTACTACAGTTCATGGTTCTATATTTACATCCCAGCTTAGCCACATTCCATATGCTCACAAAATAATCCAACATGTCACAATCACAACACTTTCTTGTCTTCTTAACTATAGTTAAAAGTTTAGTAACCAAATTTACTCTAAACCCATCCCTAGCTCGACCTAAAATTCCCTTACCGCAACAAACATTTGCTCACTATTTTACCCATTTGGACCCTTCAAATTACTATATTCATTGTCATTGGATCATTCGCCCGTTGATCCCAATTCAAGTCGACCTTGTTTGCACTTCATTCAACAATGTATTAATGTTGCTACCTATATCAACCGAATCCAACATCTCAACAGTATCCAACACCCTTCAACCAATTGACCACCTTAGACCAACCCTACATATTATGGACTTTGATTATGAGTGTCAGGATGAGTCCAAATAGACATCCTAAGCTATATATACATGTTTCTTATGAAAGAACTTCGGTATTTTTAAACAGTCTTCAATAATAAAAATAATTCTGGTAAGTTGAAATCATCTTTTCATGCCTAAAATTAGTAGGTACCACTTAAAGATCAAAGATACACTACTTTAAAATAGGAACACCGACACACCGTTAATATTGAATAAGGAATGCAAAAGACTAACGACAAGAGTAATTCTATTATCTAAAAGAGCTGGAAGCTGGTATTAGAATCTCATGCCTCCGCCAGGGTAGCAACCACAATCACCAGCACATTTCTTCTGCTCAATATTGTAATGATCTGATAAGCAACTATCTTTATATCAAGTTACGTAAATTAGGCTTAAGATGATATTTATATTTAAGTTTCAGGTAGCTTACTCATTCGGCCAACTGAGAAAAAAATGACATTGCTTGAATAGACTTCCCAAATCCCATCTCGTCGGCAAGAATCCCATTCAGATCCTGTGAGACAACAGTAAACAACTTAATATGACAAGAGAAAACAGGGGTAAGCGTAGTACATATACCCTCTTGGAACAAATTCATAACCTGCTCATAACAATTCACCAGCCACAAGAGCCATTTGAGAGAACCTTTAAAATGTAAGTTTTTGAAAACTGATGTCCATATAAAAACCGATAAAAACTATCTCACGCAAATTCCCAGGTAAAAAGAAAAAGTAACAGAACCCATACCATATATAATATATATCAGAAATGAGTTTGAACAAATTGAATCTGCTTTGCTACAAATTTTCCTATAGTGAACTTTCACACATGCATTTAATTGATACAAATAATACACACAATTGAATACAAAATATGATGCATCATGCATATACAGCTTATCTCTTCAGAGCATCAAATTAACATTTACAAAGATAAAATTGAATAGAGATTTCAGTCTGCCAATTATTTTCATTTAGGTTGATTGAAGAACTTTACAAAAAAAAAAAAAAAAAAAAAAAAACCATGACTGATGTAAGACATGCAATTATCAGAAAGTAATAGATTAACTCTTCAACTTAGAAGAATTTGGATCCTGAATTATAGTGATAGCACTATACTTTGTTTAGTGAACACATAACAGTAGATGTGGTCTGCTTAAATTACATCTTTGTAAATGTTATTTCGATGCTCGGAAAATATAAGATGTATATGCATCATATTATAATTGTTTAATATTAAGGAAAGTAATAAAATTCAAGTAACATGATTGCTGGAATTGAACTTACCAAATGCTTCTCAGGTATCTGCTCAACACATGTAAAGCGATCATAGCAAATAATTGATGATCACTACAATAACAAAACATCATCATACATCAGTATCCCAAAGGTGACATTTCAATTTCTTGAATTCAGTGTTCATAATCAAATTACAGAACTAATTGAATGCCAGACTATAACAATACAACAATCATAATCGAATTAATAAACCAGAAAAAAGCCCTAATTCAAATGAATACTTACCTTCTTTCCTGGAATGAAATTTTTAATGAGTCGTAACCATTCAAATAGGTACTGATGAAAGCTTCATATAAATCGTATGATTGATTATCGTTTATGGGCAACCTCTCGTTTTAGGGTTTATGGTGTATCAAT
This sequence comes from Rutidosis leptorrhynchoides, assembly GCF_046630445.1. Classification (NCBI taxonomy): domain Eukaryota; kingdom Viridiplantae; phylum Streptophyta; class Magnoliopsida; order Asterales; family Asteraceae; genus Rutidosis; species Rutidosis leptorrhynchoides. Next base: position 76,510,061 of record NC_092334.1, read on the forward strand.
TAAAATAGGTTTTAAAAATAACACACTTGATCGATTTGAAATTGCATTTCAATAGCAATAGTAATGCACAAGAGTTCTGCAACTAACACCATGATATCCTTCTACAGAGTTCTGCAATACCATAAAATGTTTGGCATAATGTTTGACATAAGTGACACATAGAGCAACTTGAAAATGAAGGTATGTTATACTAAGCAACCTCAAAAAAAAAAAAAACTATATGATGATTCACAATACAAACATTGTCTTTGTATTAACTGTCTTATCCCAAGGCTCTACACTCGAACATGATTAGACTATAGACATTAAAATTCTTATTGACATTACATCAAACACGTTGTGTGCATCAAAAAAGTGCCAAAAATGATACGTCTTAAAAAAACATTACCTATAAAGAACATTACGTAAACATCAAATATCAAAGTTGAAAAAAATCGAATCAATCAATAACTAAACAACCAATATTCCCTAGTATAACCAATACAAACCACTTATAGAAAAGAGAAGTATCGAATGTTTACTTACCTCGTCCAATGGTTATTGTGATTATCGGGTAACAGATGATTAGATGGATATTGATAGCCACCGATTGCAAAAGTATTCTGAATTCAGAAACCTAAATCAACCACAAACTTTTTAATAATAAATCAATGATTATATATTTGTAATTGAAAATTAAAGCCTAGAATCAAAGGACAAAAGCTCTTTTAATCATCAAGCGCAATGAAAAAAGATGGAACAGAAATGAATCGCAACTGATGGTTGATTGATCGTCGGTCATTATCATAGATAGAAAAAATCGAAATCAATTATAAACAAACAATCATCGATATATATCTAGGGTTTATTGAAGATGAAGCGTTCATGGAAGAAAGAAACCGGTAGCAATTTTGACCTTGATCAGTTTCCCCTAATTTAGCGGTACAGTTTTTTTATTATTTAATTCGTATAGAGGGCACAAGTGTAATTAAAAACCTTAAACTGCCGATTAACATTGCTAATGACGCCATTAACAATTTAAATGGCTGAGATTTAATTTAGGAAAAGCATCTAATGGGTGGAATTTTGCCACCTTGCTTTTTATGACACCATAATTACTTTCTTATTATAAATAAGAGAGATGATAATATCTTTAAAACTTTTATGGTCATAATCATAATACTTTTAATAATAATGATATTGATCATACTTCTATCAATAATAATGATAGTAAAAACGTTACTTTTAATGATAATATTAGTTTTAACAAAAATGACAGGTTTGAAAATAATGTTACTTTTAGTAATAATGGTAATAATAATAATACTAATACTGATATTAATAATAACTATAATAATTTTATTACTAATGATAGTAGTGATAATAATAATACTAATAATAATAATGATATTGTTAAGGATGATATTTAGGTTAATACTGATACTTATAATAATAGCAATCTTATTAAAAATGATAATATTAATAATCGTATTACTTAATAATAATACTTTTATTGATAATAATACTAGTAACAACATTAATAATAATCATAATCATAATTGTAATACTTATACTCATAATAAGGATATTAATAATAATAATATTCATAATTGTAACTAGGGTTATGGTGATAATAATAACAAAGGGTACTAATATTTGTATTAGTAATACTGATAATAGTAATAACTAATGTTCGTATTACTTAACAATAATAATAACACTAATAATTTTTATAATTCTAATACTTGGTAATATTACGAATAATAATAATAACAATAACAATAATAATAATAACAACAATAATAATAATAATGATGAAAGTGATAATAATAATAATAATAATAATAATAATAATAATTATACTTCTAATAATAACATTAATATTAATCTTCATAATAATAATAATAATAATAATAATAATAATAATAATAATAATAATAATAATAATAAAAGAAAAAGGAAACTACCTCACAAAGAGCTTTTTTTTTTTTTTTAAAGCTGCCCGCACCGGGACTCGAACCCGAGACCTCTCACTCACCCTCAACTCTCCATGACCATTACTCCAATTCTGATTTCCTGGTTATATTCTCATACCATATTTATTTAAACCCATTTAATTTTTCCCTTCATCTTCTTCAAATATAAACGCGACCAGAGAACTTCAATCACCAAAATGACGAATTTTTTTGATTTCATTTAAGACTTGTAATCAACCATAACACTAGAAAGGGTTTCTTTAAAATAAATAAAAAAAAAATAACACAAAACAAGTATTAAACAGCTACTGCTGCTGTCGTAAATAAAGAAGAAGAAAAAAAATTGATCTTGAATTTTAGAACGTTTTGGCCAACGATTTCAACACGAATTACATTTCAAATCACTCCTAGAATCTTTTTCAAACATCAATTTAACTGGAAACTTCAACACAAACACGAATTTCGCGATGAACACAGTGTTTGACTTTTTGAAACTTAAAGTTTGACCTCAAAATTCATCTTTGATTTTGCGAATTAATAACTTAAATCTTTCAGAAAGTATCACAACATGTTTTAAAACAATTCAACATTTATAGATTTTGAAATAAAGCTTGAATTCGAAATTTGGCTAAAATAATCAAGAACAGAGTTGCTGTGACTTTTTCCTGTTTAAATTTTAATAAAGGGTACAAGTTACAAACTGTGTATTGATATGTTGATGGTGAAAACTCGTCTGGTTTGTTAATCAATAACAGAATGATCGATTATAATATAATGAGTGGACTTGACAATAAGAATCAATCCAATTACTTTCAGACAAAAAAAAAAAAAAAATTGAGATAGGCAACAACTTCGTACGATTATGATCTTGATATCTAACAGAAATTGGCTGTATTGTAATTGAATTTGCTGCCCTTGACCAGATTAGAGATAGGAGATAATGTATGATAGCGATTTTAAACGATTTGATTCTTTCTTATATATATATATATATATATATATATATATATATATATATATATATATATATATATATATATATATATATATATATATATAATGTATTAATAATAATAATAATTATACTTTTATTAATAATACTGGAAATAATAATAATAAGGTTAATATCAATATAATGATAATGTTAATAATTATAATAAATATAATAATATCATTAATTATAATAATAATTATAATGGTGATAATAATATCTAATGCTAATACAAATAATAATTAAGATAGTACAAATTATATCAAATTTCATATTTATATCTTTTAGAATATAACAATATTAATAATACATATGCTAATATTAATATTAATAATAATAATGAAAATGTAATATAATAATTATATTTAAACTTGTAATTAAATTTCATATAATAACCTTACATATTATTAATTATGTAATACTTATGTTATATAATAACATATTTGAATATTTAATATTTATATATATTTTATATATAATTGTGTTTGTATATTAGTTACATCATATATCAATATATAAATATGAATATATTAATAATGTTTTATATATTTAAGTATTATATATAATTATTTACTATTTTATATTATTTCATAATGGAACTAGATATTATATAATTCAACACATAACATTTATATATATATATATATATATATATATATATATATATATATATATATATATATATATACACATATTTATTTAAAAACAATGTTCGTGAATCGTCGGGAATAGTCAAAGGGTAATTGCATAAATGTAAACACCTCAAAACTTTTGAGATTCAACATTACAGACATTGCTTATCGTGTCGAAATCATACAAAGATTAAGTTTAAATTTAGTCGGAAGTTCCCGGGTCGTCACATAACGTGGGTCGGACGGCAGCGGACGCGGGAGAAACCGAAAGATATAATATAAACCCGAGATTCGTACCTAAAAACAAACAACAAGCTATAACCATCTAAAAGTCAAGCCTCCACGTAAACGAACTAAACAAATCAAGTGTAATCATTAAAAAAGATTGAAAACAGTAAAAATTCATTACAGAATCAATAAGTTAAACTTATTGAGGCTATCAAACCCCGAGTCTTCTAGTATACAAACCAACAAACCATTTAAAATAGTCGTCGCATAACCCAAGCAAAACCCCAATGAAGGTGAAGCCAAGCAAAACCCCCTGATGCCTTCTAAGACCACTCGAAAACGCAAGAGATAAGGCAATACAAACGTGAACCTTCAGAAGGGCGATGTAGACCCATTGAATACTCTAGCCAAATACATTTTCTCTCGACATTGACGACCAACAATACTAAATCTCACTAGTAAACTAAAGTGAGTATTGCAAGATACACATAGTTAACCTAATCCGTACAACATTGCCACCTAAGGAATCACCGTAAATCGCCGCCGAACACAAGAACCATCGATGTGGAACCAAAAAACACCAGCTCAAACCCAAAGCCATAACCCACAACACTGCCACATGATGGTGGCCAACCTCCCTAAAAAACTGAGGACTTAAGGGCACAACAAAGGCCGCGAGAAACATCGCCGATCTCCACTAGGAGGAGGCCGACGTTAAGAAAGATGGACAACCTATGTAAAGAGAAAGCAACGATCGGAAGAAGCAATGGAAGAAGAAATTGCACATGTGGAGAAATCGAGTAAAGATGTGAAAGAAGGATAAACGTAAAACGAGAGCCCCAAGAAAAATAAAATGAAATCCGGCCACCATGAAACTATCCCGACCACCAAAAGTCGTCAAAAAGAACAACATATATTGTTTGGCAGGTAACTTTACTGATCGTGTTTTCTTGTGATTCAATGGTTCGTGCCTTGGCGGGTTTAGTCGTGGATATTGGTTGCAATTTTTTACGATAGTAGTTTTTTCTCCGGGGACATTTCTACATTTCACTATACCACCACTTAGTTAAATAGCGTGATTGAATTTTTTGGTTTAAGGTTTCGATAGAATTTTTCGTAGCTTAATTATCGTGGTCGCGGTTCTCTCTTCTCGCGTCTACATGCTCCCTAACGGGTGTTGCCCTAAAGTGGTCTAGTATAGTGTGGATTTGGTTGACGGGTTGATTCTTAAACTGTAGAATGGAAGTCTTTATGTTGTACTATTCGAGTCGGTGTATTTTCAATCGAGTTGTAATGTCTTTTAGAATTTGAGGGGTTGATCGTTGAGTCATGTTTGTTGGATTATATGTAAGATTGTTGTAATTAGTAGCTTCTTGCTAGTTTTATTTATATTTATAAAATTATTGACTTTAAAAAAAAATAACAATTATTATTATTTATTATTATTATTAAAAGAATAATAAAGAAAATATAGCTCTATTATGTTTAAATTATCAACCAATAAAGCTTGCTACACGAACTAATAGAAAATTAAACCTGACATAAATCAGGGAAAAATGACAACAGTCACAAAATACAATTTAACAAAGATCTAACATAACTAACATAATTCCATACATAAAGTACACATCCACAACCCAATCATTAACTCATCCTATCTCATTGAAGCCCTAAGCTAAACAACAGCATCAGAGACATGATTCTTACCTCCCGTAAGGGTGATACCGCCCACCGCCTGCACCACCACCAGCACCACCATAACCTGCTCTGCTTCCATACAGTCCACCTGCTCCACCATAACCAGACCCAGTACCATATTCATATCCACCACCACCTTCTCCAGGCCCGCCATAACCACCACCATAGCCGCCGCTACCACGACCATATCCACCAAGTCCACTCCCTCCATATCCTCCACGATACCCTCCTCCACCATAGGAGCTAAATCGACCAGAGTAGCCACCAAGTGGAGGCTCACCTCCTCTGTAACCACCATAATCACCTCCACCATAATCACCATAACGACTACCAAATTCACTACCACTGGGTCCATATCCACCATAATCACCATATCTACTAGGAAGTCCTCCCATTGACCTATAAGGAGGAGGACCATAACCGCCGCCGCCAGCACCACCATATCCACCATAAGAATCATCATATCTACCACCATAATTATCACTAGGGATGGCACTATATCCACCACGTCCCCTAGGTTCACCACCGTATGACATAGGTCCTGAATTTGAAGATTTCTTTGGTTCTGCCTTCTTGATCTCGACCTAAATTAACGAAGCAGGTTAACCTATCTTTATCTCATCAGAGAACCATTTCTATCAAGAAAATTGGAAGTGGTACTTTGACATATTTACATATTAATGGGTCAAATTTAAGTAAGGTTTTATATTTAAAATGTCCAAAGCTGCTCAAAAATAAAATACCGTACCGAAATATATTACAGTAAATAATCTGATCGCATCTGACCATCTGACTATCTAATTAGTTATAAACAATTTTTACCTTCTTGGCAGAATGTGTATTGGGTCAACCCAACCGTTAGAGACAGCACCAATCAGATAGTTGTTTGGATCCATCATACAACCTGCCCAACCCACCCATATCACTATCTTAAAGAAATCCGAAAACAAGAGCTACCCGCAAAGAAAAAAGGTCTAGTGGACCAATACAACCAGTGGATAAAACTCACCTTTGTATCATTCATATCAATCATATTTCCATTAACAAGAATAGTGTCAACAACTTGTTCATCATCAAATACAACGAATCCAAATCCTCGAGAACGTTTTGTGGCATGATCTCGGATAATCTCATGCTCAACTACTTTCCCATACTTGGAGAAAAAACCTTTGAGATCCTCTAAACATACACATCGAAATAACTTAATCGGTTAAATAGAAGACAATGTTATAATTAAATGAGCATACACTACTATAATATGGTATCAACTATCAAGTAACCAAAAATTGTAATGCTAACCTTCGGTAACTGATGTCGGAATTCCACCAACAAATATCTTTTTTGTTTTAAAATCCTTGGACTCGCCAGTACCTTTTGGAATGGTTCTCTTGATTTCAACCTGCACATTATTTATTTTGATTTGTAGTTTTTAGCAAGGTTATAATGCAAAAGATGTCAGATTCAAACATGTATTCAACTTATAGCCTAAAATGTAGCATCTATATGTCACTTGTTCAGTTAACATATGCATTTGCTCAAACATGTAACCAAGGTTGAAAAAGACGTGGGACAGGGCCGAAACGTTAGCGAGCTCAAAATGTCGCAACGGAAAAAACGGGGTCGAAACGGGGTCGAAACGGATGTTGACTAACGTTGACTTATAAATAAATATATAAAAATATATATATTTATATACATATAAATATAAAGTTGACCGTTTTTTTCCGTTTTTGACCTTTTTTTCCGTTTTTGTCCGTCTTTGACCGTTTTTTCCGTCTTTGACCGTTTTTTTCCCGTTTTTTAGCGTTGTTGACCGTTTTTTAAGCGTTGACCGTCTTTTTTGCCGTTTCAAGGCCCGTTGCAACGATACTAAGGCAAATCCGTTGCGGCGTCCGTTGCGGCGCCCGTTTCGGCCGTCTTTTACAACACTGCATGTAACAGAAGCTAAAATTGATACAAATGACACTCAAAATCCTAATTTACAAATAGATTTTAGGCAAAACAAAGTGAAATTAACTCACTTGTTTCCCATTGATAATGTGTGTCTCAGCAATAACAGTATCAACAACAGCAGGATCTGCATAAGTGATAAAACCAAAACCCCTAGGCCGACCCGTTTGTCGGTCTTTCATGATAACGGAATCCGTAAGCTCACCATACTTCCCAAAATACTTAACAAATGCATCTATATACAAAAATATATACACAGATAACATCAAATCAGATACATAACAACAACAATGAGTCGACATTCAAAACAATTATAAAGAAAATCAATGGCCAACAAAGAAATTAGAGACTTAACCTATAGTAGTTTCTTTAGCTAAACCACCAATAAATATCTTCCTGTGACAAATTCAATCAAAAGGATAAATAAAGTTCACATTTTAAAAATCAATTATCAATTATAATTTATATTTATATGCAAAATTAAAATAAATTTTTGTGTGATAAGTGACGATGAAGACGAACCCTGGACTAGCGCCGTCTCCAAAATCAGGTCGTTTGGAACCCATTGGGAATTGAATGGAAGACTATGTGACAAAATTAGGGTTTAAAGTGGAGATGATTGTGGAGAGCTAAGTAGCTAGCTAAGCTAGGGTTAGGGCTTTAGAAAAGAGAAAATCTAAAGAAACCCCCTCTAGCCTGCGCCCCTATTGTACCCCCTTGTCTTATCAGCCTATTCATCATCACTCAATCCGATTTTTATTTGATTTTATTTTCTTTAACTGATTTTTATTTTGCTATTTTGTTTTCTATTTGATTAATAAGTACTTCGTATCTTTCTACTTTTTACCAATCAATAAAAGAATTTTATTTAATAACATAAAACCTAACAATAACAAATACTCTTGTCTACAATGAGATTTAAGAATTGTAATTACAAGTGAATAGTTAAAAGCTCAAAAAATATATACTATTTAATGTTGTTACTATAAAAATTTACACTATCCAGTAATTTTACTAGTTAAAACCCTTCAAAAAATTCATGATGGATTTTACTGATAGCCCGTGTTACCACTTGCAAAGCACTAGATCCGCCTTTGCTTTTGTATCAATTTAAAAATATTTAAGTATTATTTTCTGACTATCTCAAAATAGAAGACTCAAAATAAGTGTTCATTTCGTCACTTAAACCGGTGCCAAAATAATTGTTAGGTCAAAAAATGATCACCTTACTATTTATATATGTCCTCAAAAAATTGACTAGTTCCAAAAAATGACTATTAAATATCATTAAGCTCTTCAATTTACGTTTATTTATTACTCCTACTCATTTATATTTTAAATAAATAAATTTAGGTAATCTTACAATAAGTATAATGCAACTTATAATTGGAAAGTAAACAGAAACTACAGTACTTTTATGATATTTTCTTAAACTGTGTATTTTTTGTCTGTGGATTATTAAAATGAGACGGAGTGAGTAATATAAAAAGGGATCGACTGGATTTAGCATGTAAAAATGTTATTGGTTTATCTACGGAGTAGTAATATTTAATGAAAAGCTGTACGAACCAATGATATAAATTTTTGGCCTTTAAAATAATGAATAATTGTCAAATAGATCTTAGCATTAGGAAAATAGAGTAGAAAAGGTAGACTAGAGTGTGGATAGTCGGACCCTTTAGAAAAATAGATACCGTACGAGTTTGGGGAAGAAAATTACAAAAAAAAATAACAAAATACCACTACTTGAAAAAGTAAAAAAAAAAAAGAAAAAAAAGAAAAAGAAAAAGAAGTAAAATAAAGTGGCCAAGTAGTAGTAAGCTTCTTGAGGCTTACCGGGTGGTTTTGGGAGAAAGATTCTGAGTTTATATTTTTATTTTTATTTTATTTCTGAAAATAAAATTATATAATTTAGTGATAACTGTTTGTTTCATTAAAATGTCTCCATCCGTTCCAAAATAATTGTTCTATTTTGACATTTTGAATCTTTTTTTTTTTTAATTTTGACTTTAAATATCTTTCTTTGTGGTATATAATATAGAATGAAAGTTGTACCAAATGAAAACACATTCGAAAATCAATCTATTCATATAAATTTCATCAAATATTCGATAGCAAAAAACAAATATTTAAAGTCAAAACTTAATAAATTGACTTTGAAAAGTCTAACAGAAAAATTATTTTGGGACGAATGGAGTAATTCTTTTTATTTTTAAGTTATCATTTTTCATATCATATTAGTTAATTCAAAATTAAAATTTTCAAACACTATTAATTTATTATTAATAATTTACAATACGAAAACGTATTAATTAAAGAATCAACTTTTAATTGCTAATCCAAACACATGATTAATATTAGTAAACTAAAAAACCACTTTAAAAAATAAAGTAAGTTAAAAAAAAATTAAGTAGACATAGCACATAATGTACATGATAGTTTTGTTCATTTCAATCAAAAGTATATCATATCATGAAATACCTTACCATTAAAAAATTATTTTCAAATACAGACTTCGTGTAGCGACCCCGACAAATCGTCAAGTGACGGCGTCGTCTACGTGGGTCCCATTACCTGGTCATAAGTCTTTATGACAACGTTTGACCAAAATATGTCGCCTTCATTTCAAAATACGGATTGTTTCCAAAGTTTACAAGAATTGTTCAACCAATAGTTAAGTTACAAGGTTATAAGTACATTTGAAATCTAGGCGACACGGTTTAAAATAAAGTCAAAAGACGCTCCAAGTAATGCATGTATACTCAACATCCAATGCAAGTATCAAATAGTGAGCGGAAGCATGTATCACATATCGTGCAAGACCTGAGAAAAACATAGAAATCTGTCAACGAAAACGTTGGTGAAATCATAGGTTTAAGTAAGTATTAAACGTTGTTCTTGAACCACAAGATTTTGTAATTCCATAACGTAGATTATCCAAATCATTTGCATTCCAAAAGTGTTGTTATACGCGAGCACTCAATTATCAAAACTTAACCAACGTTACCCCATCACACAGTGCTAGAACCCGCACTAAAACACAAAAATATATTTCATCCGCATAACGGTAGCGAACCGTCCGAATGAGGGTTTGTTAAACCCGTATGGCCACACAATATAAGTTCTCGCTTACACCCTGCAAGTGTAACTAATGATAATCGAATTGAGGCATTTTTGTTCTAACTCGCACGTGGAATGTTTGTTTTCACACTTGTGTTCAAAACATAAAAGTAAGTAGTACAAGATGTAACAAAGTATATGTTTTCTCAGCCCACGATTTAAAAGTATAAAAGTTGTTGAAAAGGTGGGACTATGATCTCACCTTGAGCGCGAGAGTTAATAAAGTACTTCAACAAGTAAACGCGTGCAAAGACAAAGCTAGTCTTGACCTAAACATATAGGTTATATCAATATCGGTAAGCACAAACGGTCAAAGATGTTCAATTAGTCCTATGGCTCAATACGACTCGATTAATATAGCATGTGAAGCAAATTGTCAAGTTTCATGCAAGATACAAGTATAAAAGCATGTTAGGAAGATTGCATAATTAATTGGTTAAGTTTGACAAAAAGTCAAACTTGGTCGGGTCAAAGTCAACGAAAAAGTCAACATGTTCGGGTCGGGTCCCGGACAAATTTTCCATGCTAATTATTCATATACAAGTATATTAAAACAAGTTTCATGTGAATCGGAGGTCGGTAGCTAGTCAAACATTTCACGTTAAAAGGGACATGGAGGTCAGAATCTGTCCAGGCCATTTGGCGCGCCGCGCGGGGTAGGGTGCGCGCCGCGCGACCACCTGGGCAGACACTTTTCTGTTTTTCACAAGTATGCACGAGCTAAAAAACCAAATAACCACATTTTATGATCCGTAAACAATTAGAACATGTATCTTATATCATCGGAAAGGTAATTTGACGAGGAAAACACCTAGACACATTTCATCAAGCAATTCAACACTTACAACAACCCAAAACCGCATTAAACGTTCATAATCAAAGTTTCAAGTTCTAAAAACGCATTTCATGATTCGGGCAACCAATTTACATGTATGATATGCCGTTTCGAAGGTAATCAAACACACATTGCAACTAAACACTTATCAACAACAATTCATAGCATTTGATGCACCAAAAGTTCATATAAAGCTTATCAAACCCTAATCCAAAATCACCAAAATCACTAATCAAGTTTATGAAGTTTTACAAATCAACCTACACATCAAATTGAAGCTAGTGACACTAGGAACACATCTAATACTTGCACTTTAACATATTAACAACATTTAAGCATCCAAATCATAGGATTTAGCAAGTAATTTTCATATTGAACTAGTTACACCAAAAACAACGAATCGAGCATACAAATTACATACACGACATCACAATGAGCCATAGACGCTAATTAACAACTTTATAAGTCAAGAACACGAATTTAAAGAAATCTAGTGTTTTAGAAATGTTACCCAAATGAGATGAAGTTGGTACCAAAACGAAGAGGAAGTTGTAAGGAGCTCAAATATGTAATTTGTTTTGCAAAATACCCGCTAGATCATAAATGGATGATGAATCTTTGTGTTTGGAGTTAGAGAGAAAATGGAGGAAGTAATAAAATGGAGGAGGTGATAATGAAAGGGTGGAAAGGGTTTGACCCTTTGACCTAGTCAAAGGTTTGAACCCTTGGCAAGTTTGGTCCCTCAACTATGAATCGGGTGCGGGAATTAACCGAACGAATTATTTTAAATTTCACGGGAGTACGGGAGATATTAAATTCCGATAACGAGAATATTTAAAAATGTTACTTAACAAAGGATACGAATCTAGATACGAAGGGTATTATTTAAAAAGAAAAAGACGGGCGTTAAAATAATTTAACGGAAAAATGCGGGATGTTACATTATCCACACCTCAAAAGAAATTTCGTCCCGAAATTTAGTTGAAAGTAGTAGTCGATATCTCCTACTCGAGACTTTACGTTGTCAATGCTATGAATAAGTGAAAGTACGTCCTTGAGTGTTCTCATGAATTTGGATAGTCAGGGTTTTACGTTGTATTAAGGTTTGGTTTTACGATCCCCAGTTTCAATTGGTTTTCCCCTATGAAGAGAAGTTTGTCATCAATGGTTGATGTATCTAGCAGGATTGCACGTTCCTGTTCCGCAGGACACGTTTCTAAGTTTGTTACACGAAAAGTAGGGTAAACGGAAACTTAATTGCATCGGAAGTTCTAAACGGTAGGAAGCGGTACCAATACGCCCCAAGGTTTCAAAAGGTTCAATATTGCAGATATAGCCTTTCTCGATTTCCTAAAATGGATTTCACCTTTCCAAGGTGCGGTTTCTCAATATTACGCGATTACACACTGGGATTTGTGACGTTTTCATCTAAGTTTGGTATAACTCTTTTGGTGACTATGGGTTGTCTCGAGCCCTTCTCGGACTTGAATGATCTCAATTGTTGTTTCTTGATTGAGTTCAGATTCTGTGTTTTGTTTGCCACATGCGTTGGTTAAATGAACAGGGGTATGACATTAGCGGTCATATAGGGTTTCGGAAGTGCTGCGTTAATATACGAGTGATAGCTGTCGTCGTAAAAGGAACTACTAAAGGTGACAATACCAGTCTGTAACATGTCTTTCCAAGATTGAATCGTACGTTTGCTCGGTTCGTCGGTTGTGGGAGATACGCGGTACGTATGTCCAAGTGGGTTTCCAAGGTTTCTTGCAAAACTAGAAGCGATACGATTATTTTGATCCGAGGTAATTGGCAATGGTACACCGTATTAGAATAGGGTCTCTTAAGATAGGTTTGAACAAGTCAGTTAGGGTTCGAGAAAAAAAAAATGTTCGTTAGGACTATTCACCCTCGTGGCGAATACTAAGGTAATATGAGGAATTTCTCTATCCCTTAAACGGAAGTGCGAGCGATAAAGATAGGAGTGAAATGAGGACTTAGAATAGGATGAGCTTACATCTCGAGGTTGCCATAACGTGCCTCTAGTTGTCAAAAAAAAAAAAATGAAGTCTGAAAGAGAAACGAGATAGTACACGTAATTGTATAGTTCGGGGTTGAATAATGATTGGACGATTATCAGCGACGCAAGGGCGTTAAGTCAAAGAAGAGTGAAGTATCGTTGGATTGTGTGTTATCTTAAATTCCAGTAATATCAGACAGTAACGGTGAAATAACATAGGTATGTAGTGTGGTACCTGATGACGAGAAAATTGATCGGATCCACAATTTAGTATTCGAATTCTTCGTGCAAAATAACGAATTTCAGTTTCGTTGATTTCGAGTCGAGAGAGTATGCTTTTCGGGCGTTTAAGTAGAATTATTTCCATATTGAGTTCCGTTATGTGCTATACGAATTTAGCTAGAAATGTTTGCATGCAAAATTACGTTCAAGGTTCGAACACGGAGAGGTTTAAAGTTTTCCTTAGTGAGTTAACGAGTTTAAAAGTCGTGTGACACCGTGTGATACTATTCCGTAACACCCCAGCTTAACATAACCACAATATTGTCCGCTTTGCCCGCAGGCGCACGGTTTTTTTTTTTTTTTTTTTTTTTGGCGATAACACACGAGAAAAGTCAGAAATGAATCTTCGGTAACAACCGGTGAGATCTAATATTTTTACGAATATAAGTCTGAGTTGGGAGAGTTTCCTGATTACATGTGGCTTGATTTCGAGATTGATTGTAATGCCTTGACCATTAACATCATGGTCTAGAAAATTGGACTTCGTTCAACGGAAATTCTCACTCGGAGAATTTGGTATAGAGTTGCTCTTTTCTCAAAAGTTCGAGCTTAAGATGGTGATGTTGTTCGTTTTCCTTCTTTACTTGAATAAGTTAAGATGTCACCTATAAATACGATAACAGATTTGTCTAGATAAGTTGCATACGTGATTTAGGAGGTTCATGAATACGGACGGAGTCCTAAATAAATCAAACGGTACTAAGAGAGATTTACAACTAACGTTGCGAGTTCGGAAATGGCTTAGGAGACATCGTCTCACTTAACCCCCAATTGATGATAACCGGAACGGAGGTCGATTTGGAACATACGGGATTCGTGCAAATAATCATGAGGTCATGGATGTGAGGGAGAGGGTATCGGTTTTCAACCGAAAATTTCTTAGTTCACAATAATCTATACATAAATGTAGGGCAACAATTTCTCCTTAATGAATAGGTTTTGAGTTCCTTAGTTCTATTGGTGTCGAGTTCAATTTCTTAACATATATCCTCCGATAATATTTATAGGCACACAATATATTTCCGTTGGTCGCTTAAATCGCCTAAATAGTATCTAGGGGAAAAAGATGGAAGGTAATGAGTACAAGTCAAAGTCTTGGTTGTAAAACGTCTAGCGGTAATCGAATCGAACAAGTATGAAGTATACGGTTTGTTGTGAAGAAACGTACCCGTGACTAGTCCATCATCGCCTCGGGCATCCTAGGTGTAGATGTTGTAAGTTCAACGGCGCACGTTGGTTTTTGCTTTATTCTTTGGGCATTCATTCCTAAAATGACCCGATTGGCCACATTTGTAGCAAATACTCGGCTTTGGTGCGTCGGGCCCCTTTTGAGTGACGGGGGCGGTACTTCCACAATACTTGGCAATATGACCACTACCTTGGCACCGATGGCAAATTAGCTTGCCACATTCACCAAAATGATGCTTGTGGCATTTGTTGCAAAAAGGTCGTGTCCCGGCATAACTTTTCTTGCCGACGGGGGTGAGAGGTTCCTTGGCAAAGTTGTTGTTGTAGTTGCTCGATTGGGGGGCTTCCCATTTTCTTTTGTTGTCACCCGACTCATCCTCGGCTTTAGGTGCCGGCACTTCAATCTCGTCTACCGTTTCGATCAATTGACGGGCCATATTCAGGGCCTCTTGGTGATTACTGGGTTTGGATGACATTACTCCTTGTTTGATGCTCTTGGGAAGACCATCCATGTAAAGTTCAACCCTTAGAGGTTCGGGGGTCACGAGGTTTGGGCACATCAAGGATAGCTCAGAAAATCGTTGATTATATGCCTTTAGGTCATTCCCGACCGCTTTTAAAGCTCTTAGTTCGTGTTCGAGCTTACGGGTCTCTTCGCGCGGGAAGTATTCGGTGATCATCTTTTTCTTTAAGTCGGCCCATGAGAGAGTGTGAGCTTCATCGATACCCACCGACAGCACATACGTATTCCACCATGTGAGGGCGATACCGGTAAAAGTGTGGGTGGAATATTTGACTTTGTCTTGGTCCCGACAACCGCTTATGCTAAAAACGGCTTCTGTTTGCTCAAACCATCGGGTGAGCACAACCGGTCCTCCGGTCCCATCGAAGGTGTGAGGTTTGCACCCCATGAAAGTTTTGTAGGAGCAACCCTCGTTTGAATTACCGACTCCATGGTTGTTGTGGTTGTGGTTGTTATTGATGTCGGAGGAGATACTAGCCATAGCCGCACCTATGGCGGTGGCTATCATGCGTTGAAAAGCTTGTTCGGAAGTTTTATTACGTGGCCCGCGACGGGGAGGCATTGTTCCTTCAAGACACAAGAATATCGTTGATTAGTATTCTCAATAATACTAATCATGATAGGGAATGATGATGTAGAGAAAAATTTTCCTTGACTCGCCTTAAATTCTTTATGTCATAATGTCGGAATGTCCATATGAATCACCGTAATATAATCCCGGAAATTATATTACCCTGATTCTCATGTGCATTTAACATTACCTCCTAAAGTCAAGGTGGCGCGTCAACAAAATTTATCAACGTAAGATCAAGATCGAATACGAGTTAGATATGATAGAAGAGTTCAAGTATAGATGCACAAATAGTCAAGTAATTCCTACTTCAGTCTATATGCCGGTTGTAGTCTAGATTCACCTATGTACCCTATGACTCGGGGTGGACACAAATGAACTCTAAATCCCTACAACCAAGGCTCTGATACCACTTGTAGCGACCCCGACAAATCGTCAAGTGACGGCGTCGTCTACGTGGGTCCCATTACCTGGTCATAAGTCTTTATGACAACGTTTGACCAAAATATGTCGCCTTCATTTCAAAATACGGATTGTTTCCAAAGTTTACAAGAATTGTTCAACCAATAGTTAAGTTACAAGGTTATAAGTACATTTGAAATCTAGGCGACACGGTTTAAAATAAAGTCAAAAGACGCTCCAAGTAATGCATGTATACTCAACATCCAATGCAAGTATCAAATAGTGAGCGGAAGCATGTATCACATATCGTGCAAGACCTGAGAAAAACATAGAAATCTGTCAACGAAAACGTTGGTGAAATCATAGGTTTAAGTAAGTATTAAACGTTGTTCTTGAACCACAAGATTTTGTAATTCCATAACGTAGATTATCCAAATCATTTGCATTCCAAAAGTGTTGTTATACGCGAGCACTCAATTATCAAAACTTAACCAACGTTACCCCATCACACAGTGCTAGAACCCGCACTAAAACACAAAAATATATTTCATCCGCATAACGGTAGCGAACCGTCCGAATGAGGGTTTGTTAAACCCGTATGGCCACACAATATAAGTTCTCGCTTACACCCTGCAAGTGTAACTAATGATAATCGAATTGAGGCATTTTTGTTCTAACTCGCACGTGGAATGTTTGTTTTCACACTTGTGTTCAAAACATAAAAGTAAGTAGTACAAGATGTAACAAAGTATATGTTTTCTCAGCCCACGATTTAAAAGTATAAAAGTTGTTGAAAAGGTGGGACTATGATCTCACCTTGAGCGCGAGAGTTAATAAAGTACTTCAACAAGTAAACGCGTGCAAAGACAAAGCTAGTCTTGACCTAAACATATAGGTTATATCAATATCGGTAAGCACAAACGGTCAAAGATGTTCAATTAGTCCTATGGCTCAATACGACTCGATTAATATAGCATGTGAAGCAAATTGTCAAGTTTCATGCAAGATACAAGTATAAAAGCATGTTAGGAAGATTGCATAATTAATTGGTTAAGTTTGACAAAAAGTCAAACTTGGTCGGGTCAAAGTCAACGAAAAAGTCAACATGTTCGGGTCGGGTCCCGGACAAATTTTCCATGCTAATTATTCATATACAAGTATATTAAAACAAGTTTCATGTGAATCGGAGGTCGGTAGCTAGTCAAACATTTCACGTTAAAAGGGACATGGAGGTCAGAATCTGTCCAGGCCATTTGGCGCGCCGCGCGGGGTAGGGTGCGCGCCGCGCGACCACCTGGGCAGACACTTTTCTGTTTTTCACAAGTATGCACGAGCTAAAAAACCAAATAACCACATTTTATGATCCGTAAACAATTAGAACATGTATCTTATATCATCGGAAAGGTAATTTGACGAGGAAAACACCTAGACACATTTCATCAAGCAATTCAACACTTACAACAACCCAAAACCGCATTAAACGTTCATAATCAAAGTTTCAAGTTCTAAAAACGCATTTCATGATTCGGGCAACCAATTTACATGTATGATATGCCGTTTCGAAGGTAATCAAACACACATTGCAACTAAACACTTATCAACAACAATTCATAGCATTTGATGCACCAAAAGTTCATATAAAGCTTATCAAACCCTAATCCAAAATCACCAAAATCACTAATCAAGTTTATGAAGTTTTACAAATCAACCTACACATCAAATTGAAGCTAGTGACACTAGGAACACATCTAATACTTGCACTTTAACATATTAACAACATTTAAGCATCCAAATCATAGGATTTAGCAAGTAATTTTCATATTGAACTAGTTACACCAAAAACAACGAATCGAGCATACAAATTACATACACAACATCACAATGAGCCATAGACGCTAATTAACAACTTTATAAGTCAAGAACACGAATTTAAAGAAATCTAGTGTTTTAGAAATGTTACCCAAATGAGATGAAGTTGGTACCAAAACGAAGAGGAAGTTGTAAGGAGCTCAAATATGTAATTTGTTTTGCAAAATACCCGCTAGATCATAAATGGATGATGAATCTTTGTGTTTGGAGTTAGAGAGAAAATGGAGGAAGTAATAAAATGGAGGAGGTGATAATGAAAGGGTGGAAAGGGTTTGACCCTTTGACCTAGTCAAAGGTTTGAACCCTTGGCAAGTTTGGTCCCTCAACTATGAATCGGGTGCGGGAATTAACCGAACGAATTATTTTAAATTTCACGGGAGTACGGGAGATATTAAATTCCGATAACGAGAATATTTAAAAATGTTACTTAACAAAGGATACGAATCTAGATACGAAGGGTATTATTTAAAAAGAAAAAGACGGGCGTTAAAATAATTTAACGGAAAAATGCGGGATGTTACACTTCGTACATGATATACCTTATCATTAAAAAATTATTTTCAAATACAGACTTCGTAGTGATGTCATTTTCAAAAATTCGAAATTTCATAAATGTTATGTAATCAAGAAGAGACAGATATTTAGGGTGGCATGGATGAGCCATGTAACGTCCTCCAGATAAGGTCTGGAAGGAACGTCACTAATATCAAATAAACCAACATATTATAATACGAGAACAATTCTATATGATAAAAGTAATCTTTATTGAGTACGCAACGGAACATGAAATATCGTTACAATGATGGAAATTACAATAAAGTAAATGTTTCAAATGCAGGAATAGTAAATGCGATATCTCTTGATCCTAAGTTCAAGTAGCATCACATAAGCAGTAAGTAAATAAGCTTGATCAGTCAGCACCTGAGACAAAACATGCTAAAGTGTCAACCAAAAAGGTTGAGTGAAGTTCATAGGTTTAACAAAAGTAGTTATCGTTGTTTTTAGACCACAAGTTTTAGTTGTAAAGTTGATCTCCCGCAGGATCAAAAAGTAGATCTCGCAGATCCAAAAGTTATGCCAGTGCGTGATATTTAGACTAAACATTCAAGTTTGCCCCAAAGACAAGTTGTAGTTTTTACTTGTCGGTTTAATTTCATTATTAAGTAATACAAAGACTTAGTCAAATGTATCGGGGACGTTACTCCCGATAGGCCTACCCCCAATAATTAAGCATGCATTCAACGAGCAATTAAAAATATCACTCTAGGGACTTAGTCGGACATAGCCGGGTATAGCATAGTTTATTAGTTTGGCATAGTTTAGTAGTTTGGTACTTGTGTCTAAGTTGTAAAATGTAAAAACAGCATGTGTCTCACCCCAATAAAAGTAAGTAAGTTTGCTAGCAATAAAGAGTGGGGCTATGAATTCACCTTAGTAAGTAGAGAGAGATGACGATTATTCTTTGGAATAGAAAGTTGGAACGAACAGAAAGTCAATCTATTGACATTTAAGAGTAGTAAGTGTTTTTGCCCAAGTTTAAGTAGATGTTTAAGTATGATAGTGTTGTAAGTATAGTTCGTTTTACTAAGTTTCCTTTCCTAGTAAGTTTCTATTTTTAGAAAGTTTTCACTTTTAGTAGATTTCTTATCTTAGCAAGTTTCTATAACTAGAAATTTTCTACTTTAAGAGTGTTTTTCATTTTAGGATACTTGCCTTATTAGATAAGCTTCCAATCACCCCTTTCCCTTCGAATGGTCATTTCAGGTCTAGGGGCTTGAGCTATAGGATCCTTTAAATCGGAAATCCAAACTCTCCCGCCTAGAGTTTCGTAGAAACCATTCGTCAAGAAAGTTCGAAGATCTATACATCTCTAATACATATCCCAAAATGTTTTTATGTGTTATAATATAAGTAGTAGGTTATAATATAGTAATAGTGTATACATGTTAATTAATAGTATAAGTAGTATTAGGGTTTCATTAATTAGGGTTAGTTAATTAAAGTAGTATTTTAATGATTAGGGTTTAGGGTTTTGAGGATCTAAATAATATGAATGTTAAGATCATGCACGAATATGATTATGAATATAAACATGAATTGAAAGAAAGATTTAAAAGTTTTAAGATTTTGGATCATACCTTGTTAATGATGATGAAGATTAACAAGAAACAAGAAGAAAACTTAGTGATGAAGATCAAATAACCCAAATAATGAAGAACACGCTTGAAAATCTTGATGAACACGAAGAACAAGCTTGAAGATCCGAATACCACAAGAGAGGGAGAGGGATAGATTGTTTTTGAGAGAGGATTTTGGTGTGATTTGTGAATGAGAAACTAGGAGTCTAGGGGTGTTTATATAGTGCAAGTATTAGAGTGTTAGTCAACATAAGGATGTTCTAATTAATGATTTTATTTTATTTTATAGTTTCTAGTCAACAATAGGTGGTACTAGTTTTTATATATATATATATATATATATATATATATATATATATATATATATATATATATATATATATATATATATATATATATATATATAATTTATATATATATATATTTTATTTTATTTTTTTAGTCAACATAAGGATGTAATTGTTTAAGATTCTTTAGTCTCATTATTATTATTATTATTATTATTATTATTATTATTATTATTATTATTATTATTATTATTATTATTATTATTATTATTATTATTATTATTATTATTATTATTATTATTATTATTATTATTATTTTTACATTTACTACAAGATAAGTATTGTTTTCTTTTTACTAATTCATGACTTGTATATATATTTTTTTATTTAGTTCCCAATTGTTTTATTATTTATATAAATGCCACTTTTTATTTATTACTTATAGGTTATTAGTTATAATATTACATAAATGCATAAATTTTAATTAGCAGTGAGTGTCGACTAACAGTTTATTATTTTCATCTTTTATTAACTTGTCAATTATTGCACAAAGTTAATTAATATGTTTTATAACTCTTAACACTTAACAATTGTTGATTAAAGTTTAATCATTAAGTTTTAATTATATTGTTTGGGCATTTAATATTGAAAAAATATAGAATGGAAAAATGGGGGTCGTTATAGTACCTCCCCGTTATTGAAAACTGCGTCCCGAAGTTTTAGGTAGAGCTCTCGTTTGCATCAGCAGTTGAGAAGAGATGGAAGTATTTCTGTATCATTTGGTTTTTGCGTTCCCATGTATATTAGGGGCTGCTACGCGAATCCCAACGGATTTTAACAATAAAGTTTGATTTTCACGTTCCCTGGTACAATCGGGGCCCTTTCGTGAATTCCAATGAGTGTTAACAATAAGTATATTGTTTTGTTTACACGTTTGATCCCATGATCCTTAACCTGAATAGGTCGTTTTCAAAGTGCATTAAATGCGGAGATTTTCCAAGGAATAACAAGAGTGTCGTTTGACTAGTTTTTCTTTAAAAGGAAAGATGATGCTATACAAGCATTAAATGTGTCGTTGAGCTCATTAGAGTCTTGAGTGTTCATGCCACAATAGTAGGGCAGATAAAATAGAGTAGAGTACGTAAATCAGTTACGTAGTTTGATGTATGGCTGGTGTTTGTTAGAGATAGTACCAGCTTCAAGTTTCGAAAGGTAACCATAATACCTTTAGTTTTCAAGAGATGTCTAATAGACAAATGAGACATTAGTTGAGGATTCATTGACCTCAGGATAATACGAGTGATTAAATGAAAGACATCGTTCAGTATACATGAGAACTTTTCTTTAGAAATAGTTTCAGAATGTAGCTTCAAGATTTATGATTTCAGCTTCATGTCGAATCATAGATCTAGACTTGACTAACATCTAGTTGCAATCCAAGAAGGAAGAAATGTGTAGAGTATCTTCATAAATGTTTAAGGTAACTCCTTTAGACTAAGAAAGTCGTTTTCACACAAATGGCGGGTCGGTTTATTATTTACTTATGAGTTTAAACGCGGATTCGAACAAAGGTGAATCATTGTTTATGAGATATTGTTTCTATCATGAAGGAACCTCTGCTTCCTTGTTTGAAAGATCATAGATTTAACGTTTACGAGAGCGTCGTGGTTTAACCGTGAAATACCGGAAGTAAAAACTTCTTAATGATTAGCATAGCAAGGAAGAGATGATGTACGTAAAGAGGTAAGTCTCGTTCTTGCACGGAGAAAGAAAATAAAGGTGATCCAAACACATTGGAGAGTAATACGAAAGATTTAATAATAACCAAAGTAATTCTTGAAAAGTTGCGACGTTTGATGTAACAATATAAACGAAGCGGAGCTATTTGTAAAACTTGAGTTATGTACATCACGTACTATTGTATGTGAAATAATTCAAACGATACGAAAAAGATTTGATTAAAAGAATGTTTAATTTGATAAAACAAACGTAAATTGATAAAATGCGAAAGTGTTTTTATAATTGATAATTTTAGAGGAGGTGACGAAATGATGTTCATAGTAAAACTAGGGTTACGTAAAATTGTAAAGTAATTTTGATTTAATTAAAGTGGAAATTTGTAAAAGCGAAAGTATAAGTTGATTAGATTTCATAAATCGCATAAGTGAAAAATCAATTTTTTTTTTTTATATAAATTCCGAGATAATTTGAAAATAAAGACTCGTGTAAGAAATCTTTGGAAAACTGGGTACTTGTATTTAAGAGTTTATTTATTTGAGAAAAATTGATTGAAGATTTAAAATTTCAGAGGATAATTGTGTAGTAATTGTTTCGAGGTAATGATAATTAACGAATTGACTTTTATCAGGGCGTGAGTCTTTGGACTCAGAATGTTAACATTGAAGTAAGAAGGATTATAATGTGATTATCATCAAATGAGTAAATCCCTCGGATTTAGAGTTATGTATGAAAGAACTTCAAATAAGATTTGCAACGAGTTCGAGAACTCGGCATGAATAATTCGGCAGTCGCATAGACAAGTATAAATAAATGCTAAAGCAGTGACTTTCAACTATGTAATAATCGTTTGAATTCAGCCTTAATTGGCCTGGGAGGAGGATACGTTAAAGTATGATGGAATCATTTCAATTGTTACAGCAGTTTTTCAGATGTGATGAGTTTAGCTCCAGCCACAACTTGAGATAGTGTATTTCACCTTTGATTTTCGAGTTGACAATGATCGATTATTGTTTGAGCATGACACCATTACTTGCATGGTGCCAAGTAGTCTGTTATAAGTAGATGTACGAGTACATAAGTTTCTTGACTATGATAGTCAATACGATACACATATGGAGGTTCCATTCTTCAAAAGATTATGCATATGAGATATTTATCATCTCGACATAGAAAATGTAATAGCGAACATCGATGTTTGAGGGTTCAAATGACATAAGTTTTTGAAAGTCATATGATAATTTACACCGAAAGTGTAATAGCAGAGAAGATTTAGATAAGTGATGATCAATGATCAGGAGATATCCATAAATGAATGTAAGATTTCAAGGTTCGATTGTTTACAACCTTTATGGTTCGTGGAAGTTTGCTAAATAAGTATGAGATAGATATATAGTTTGATTAGAATGAGCTCTTCGTATCAAGATGATCATTTTTCTCCTTTCATGCCCTTGCATTTGGGTCTTTGAACAGATAGCTTGAGAATTTTTCTTTGATTCACTTTCTATTCCATATGTCATGATATTGGAATATTTCTATGAATTACCGTAATATAATCACGTTGGCCACCGTCATTATATTTCACCAATTCATATTTCCATTCCAAGGTCACTCCATAAGGTCAGGATATGTGATCAATGATGATTTCTAGTATAGTGTGTTAAGGATAGCAGTAATCTTAGCTGGATCGACAACATGTCGGTTTTAAGCCAAAACTTGCACTTGGAAAAGTTTGCGTAGAGTTGTTCTTTTTCTTAAGAGTTCAAGAATGAATTTGCAAATGTTGCTCATGTGCTTTCTCACTCTTGGAGCAGATTGAAATATCATCCATGAAAACAGTTACGAACTTGTCGAGTTATGGTTGGCTAGTTTTAAGTTGCAGTCTTTATAGATTTGGTCAACTTTCATACCTTTGAAAGTTATGGAGGTTGTGAAAATTAGGAAGTGGACGTAGTCAGACGAGAAAATTATGAAACATCGTGGTAATAATTGGTACAGTTGGACGAACCATGATTCTTTACTACATTAGGGTGTATAGAAGTTTGATAAATCTGATAGGTCATAAGTTTTGAAAAATTTTAAGCGAGATAAAGATGAATATGATATCAACAAAACACTTTATTTTATTGAGAACGAGGCATTAAATAAGCCTTTATTACTGAAAGGACCCGTTCATATACATTATAAACGATTCACAATAGTTGATTTCATTGTGAGGTACTTGACCTCTATATGATACATTTTACAAACATTGCATTCGTTTTTAAAAGACAAACTTTTATTTCATCAAAAGTTGACGGCATGCATATCATTCCCTAATATATTCAACTATAATTGACTTAGTAATAATCTCGATGAACTCAACTACTCGAATGCAACGTCTTTTGAAATATGTCATGAATGACTCCAAGTAATATCTCTAAAATGAGCAAATGCACAGCGGAAGATTTCTTTCATACCTGAGAATAAACATGCTTTCAAGTGTTAACCAAAAGGTTGGTGAGTTCATTAGTTTATCATAAATAATCATTTCATAATTTTAATAGACCACAAGATACTCATAAATATACGTCTCATGCATAGAGACAAAAATCATTCATATGGATTGAACACCTGGTAACCGACATTAACAAGATGCATATAAGAATATCCCCTATCATTCCGAAAAATCCATCGGACATGATAAAAACAACATCGAAGTACTAAAGCATCCGGTACTTTGGATGGGATTCGTTAAGCCCAATAGATCTATCTTTAGGATTCGCGTCAATTAGTATATCAGTTTACTAATTCTTAGGTTACCAAGCAAAAAGGGGCATATTCGGCTTCGATCATTCAACCATATAATGTAGTTTCAAATACTTGTGTCTATTTCATAAAACATTTATAAAAGCGCATGTATTCTCAGTCCCAAAAATATATATTGCAAAAGCATTTAAAAAGGGAGTAATGAAACTCACCATACTGTATTTTGTAGTAAAAATACATATTACGACATTGAATAATGCATGGTTGGCCTCGGATTCACGAACCTATATCATTTGTATATTTAATAATACACATAATTGTAAGTGAATAAATTTATATATATAATAATTTATTAGTTATATTATTTTTATATTAATAATATATTTAAGTTTCACATGCTACTTTTATATATAATAATATTTTGTTATGTTATATATGTATTAAATATATCTTTATATATATATCATTTGTTTATTAAGATAGTTATTATAGTAATACCCGATTAATATTTGTAATGATAAATATGATAATGATAATATTTAATATTAGTAATAATGATAATAATGAAAATAATTCTATTAGTAATAAAAGTAATGATATTAATAATGATATTTATAATAATAACTGTAAAATATAAATTTTTCGGTTAATGATACTTATAATAATGATTTTAGTAATTACATATCAATAACACTCATTATAATATAAATAATCATACTTATCATGATAATAATAATAATAATGATTATGATACTTATAATGATAATTGTATTACTAATAATAATTATAATACTAGTAATAATACTAATAATAATGTTATCATTCATAAAATGATACAAGTATTAATTTTTAATGATAGAAATTTCAATGATAATAATAATCACCATAACCCTAATAATGATATTAATACTATATTAATAATAAGAATAACAATGATAATATAAATAATAAGAATGTTACTACCTTTAAAGCAAGCTTTTAAAAATATAAGTGTCACAGCTCGGGCTCGAACCCGTGACCTCTCGCTAACCCAACACCCCTTCTAACCACTCTTCCATTCATTTTCTTTTTCTTGTTATAACCCGAATCAAATTTTATACAACCCATATTTTGTAAGTTCTTCTTCATCATCTATTTGCTTTGGTTATCATTAATCACCATCCATTTCTTATCTTAATCGTCATCAACTTCAAAACATCAATGACTTAATTATCATCTATTCATTACCTAATCTATATCATTATCTATATCTTTTTCTTTTCTTTTTTTCTCCTCGATCATATTCAACATTTAAAAAAATGAGAGCTTAATGTTAGTCCAATAACACTTGAAGCCCAACTAGCAAAACCCTAGTGGCCCAAATTGTAGTTCGGTTTAAATGGCCCAGCAAGAAATAAAGGTTTTGGTTTTTTTTCCTGAGTTTGACGGAATTGAATTAAAAAAAATATACCGCAGTTAGTTTTTGTGTTCATCATCATCTTCGATTATTATTGCCATACGCAATTCATCATTATTCTCGTCATCACTATGCACCGTAACCTTTTATAGAATAATAATAATTCAAAAGTGATGATGCATCTTCAACAGCATCCTTAAGTCTTGATACAACACCTCTTAAAGCTATCTGACTGATCTTGCATTTTAATAGCCCATTAACTCGTAACGCATGATACAATTCCTTTAAGTTCGAAGAAGGCGATGAAAGAGTATCCACCGCATAACTACAAGTGTGGTCCTTTATATCAGATTTATTTTCAATTCCAAGAACCTCAAAGGTCCTTAATGCTTCATAGGATTCTTCTAAGCTCGAAAACGATCCAACGGCGAGAGAAAACAGCTCTAATGCAGCGTACCAGTGAGAACAAGTTTTCCACGCCAGTGTAGTGTGTGTATGCTCAGGGATTTCGATGGACTAAGGAGTTGAGGTTTTTAGAGGTTGTAATTGTGATTGTTTAAATGGGTTTGTGTTTCAATGGTGGTGCTCGATGATTGTTGGAGGGTTCGATAGTGATCAAAGGTTTGAAGTGGTGATGGAAAGTGGTGAGTCTCGTGGTGATCGGTTAGCAATCATAAACAGTTTTTGATGACGGTTTTTGGTGGCGATGTTCGTCGAGCTGAACCGGAACCGGAATAGTAACACAAGAGTACAGCTGCAATAGTATCATTTGTTGGGTGGTGTTCAGGTTAGGAGAAGAACAAAAGAACAACGAATAACAATAGCAGGTGGAGAAGAGCAGGTGGTCGATGGTGTGTTTGATGATGGTATACGGTATGGTAGACACTAGCAAGATGGTTAGATAAGATGATGATGATTTATATATATATATATATATATATATATATATATATATATATATATATATATATATATATATATATATATATATATATTTATAATGGTGATGGTCAGTAATATGTGTGCTGGCATGTATCTATCTAAATATGTATATATAATGAATGCTATAAAGTCATAACAGACATATCACATAATTAATTCACAAGTTTCAATGATTTAAATTGTATCTTGTCGACATAAATAATAATAATAATATAATAATAATTATAATAATATTAAAAATAAAACACGTGAGAATATGTTAGCCGTCGCCTCTTATGGACTGGATTTCGTTTTCCGTTGTTAATCAATGGTGGATAAAAAGTACTCAGATTAATTCCAATTTTTTAAATTAAATGTCTTTACTTATTTCAATTATTATGGTATGAAATTCGAGCATTAACTATTAAATAAAAATTACATTAATTATTCACTCCCAACCCCAAGTAAAATATAAAAAATTTTAAAACTCAGCAAATAGTTCCTAATTATATTTTTAGTAAGCCTACAACTTATATAACTCTTTTTCGGATCACCGTTTTTTTTAAAAACACCTAAGTTCCTTTTTAACTCGTGTAACATCGTTCAAATGATAACTGGATGTTACTATTGTTTTCTAAATAAATTCAAAATCTAAAAATGTATATTTAATATACTTTATTTATATTCATAGATATATTTTAAATAATAATTGTTATAATATCCTTTTTATTTATTTATTTATTTTACCTAACTAATTTTAATATCAACAACACATAATATAATATTTTAAATTATAATTCTTATTATTATTTATATATAAGTATATACACACATCTCTATTTACAATTAATTGTTCGTGAATCGTCGGGAGCAGTCGAAGGTCAACTGAATATATAAACATAGTTTTAAAAAAAATTAGACTCAACATTAGATACTTTGCTTATCGTATCGAAATCATATAAAGATTAAGCTTAAATTTGGTCGGAAATTTCCGGGTCGTCACAGTACCTACCCGTTAAAGAAATTTCGTCCCGAAATTCTAGTGGAATGGTCATGGATGACAATAAAAATGTTCCCCTGGCGAATATGAGTGATAAATACAGTTTTATCATTACCGAGTAATATAGATTAAACGATTCGGTTACTAGAAGCGTATGAGTGAAGCTATCGCAAAAGATTGATATAGGAAAAGTAAAGATTTGTCTTAACTTTTGATAGAGTCAGGGTTGAATTTTAGAAAATAAGGTGCGTCTTAGCTTTTGACGTTGTCTTGGTTAAATTCCAGAATTCAAGGGATTTAAAGAAAATCTTCGAGATCTAAAAGATTTGATTCTTCGGCGAGTAAGGAAATTATGATCTCTATAATTAAATACGGTGATATGCCTCGATTACTCTCTCTGATATTTCCATTATAAGTTAAACTCTTCTGTTTCATTAATTTCACCATTCCTATACTTTCTTAGTTCATACATCCAAGAGATTGTGAAAATGCTTAATCCAGTTCTAATCCTTGATATTTTTCGAATTATCATTTCTGTCATCCTTCTTTTCAATCTTCCATCAGGAAAATCTATTTACTTCTACTATTACATTGGGGTGATACTATTCTTAATTCTACCGTGCCTTTATATTGCTATTCGTATTAATATCCATGGTTTGTAACCTCCGTGTTGTTATTGGGCTTTATATGTTCTCTAACATTTTGGAGCTCTTTGCCTTTTTATTCTCCTCTCGATCTCTAGTAAAGCGAGTAATGGTCCAGAATTCGTAAGTATGGAGTTTCGAATGAACTTAATGTTCTAAATGAGGAAGAACGTAATAGAACGATTTGATTTGTCAAATTACCAGAATCACTGAGAATAGAACTATCAAGAATATATTTTCTTGATATGTTCAGAAGTTAATCAAAATGAAAAAGTTATGTAACCGGACACATGATGACGTTATAATTTGTGAATAATCATGTTCCATTTAGAAACTCAGCATGACTTACTGTAATATAATCACGTTGATCAAGTGTCATTATATTATACTAACTCATGCATCAGTTCCCAACATTACTTCAATAACATTCATATTTTAATCTCGAAAGTTTACAGAATATAGAAACTAACAGTTTCTATATGATGTAACACTGATAGCACGAAGAGATTAATGATTTTAGATAAGAATAGTTATAAAAATATCTTCAGAAATATATCTTCAGAAATATGGAGGATATTTATAATGAAAGATACGATGATATCTTGGAATTTCTAATATCGAAGGATGGTGAAGAAAATTTGTCCGCAAGAGTTTGGAGTCAAAAGCAAGGTATTCGCTAAAGATTTCATCAGAAACAGAATCATCAGGATTCTTAATGTACAAGTTTAGTCCTTGTGTTTTGTTCAGAGACTCCTTCGTAGTTTGTTCAATCAGTTTTTCAGTTTTAAACTTTTTCTGAGCTTTGCCAACATACAATTCTTTATCATCAACTTTTGGCTGTTGAGGTCGTTTACAGTTTTTTGTTGCTTCATTCAACTTTTCAAAATTCAGAGTATTAATTCGCAGAATGGGTGCTTTTCAGAATTTCAGAATGGAAGATCATAGTTCTAAGAGATAAATGTTATATGGATACATATAACTGTTGATGTGGAAATGTTGCGAGACTCACAATACAGATTTGCTTATTCCCGGTAATTTTATGGCAATTCTTGTTACAAGATGCGGATGAGTACATGATGAGACTTCATTAGATAAATATAGTGATTTGTCGGAGAGATTTAAACCAAGGAGAAACGAGGTTGCTGGTACGTCTGATGGTAATATGATGGAATATAAAAAGTTCCCCGGTAACAATAAAAGAGCACACATATATATCAAGGTTATAATAAGGTTGTTTCGAACGAAAAATCGAAGTTGACTTGTTGGAGCTGTGACAAAATCGGCTAATTTGGAAAGAGATTGCAAAGTTATTTTACGTAATAATAACGCTAAAGGAATTAGCACAGCTACGCGTTAAACGTTTATTCAGTTTTCGAGAGTTTTCAGGTGCATAGCTATACGCATCAATCTTTTCTTTCTGTAGATGAAGTGTGGTTGGTTCATCCTCTCGATTGAGGTGTTTTCAAGAATCATGAAAGGTTTGAACGCAGATTGTAATCGTCGAGATGCAAATGAGGTTTAAGATGAAATCAAGTGGCAAACTTGAAGAAATGTTTAGTTTCATATGTTATAATCAATATTTTAATTCATTTTAATTGTCCAAGGTTATTAGTCCACAGTCGATAGTCCACAGTTAACAGTCCAATAATTCATATATAATTTAATATATAATATTCGAATTAATTAATACGTATCGTGACCCGTGTACATGTCTCGGACTCGATCACAACTCAAACTATATATATTATTGTAGAATCAACCTCAACCCTATATAGCTAACTCCCGCATTACTGCATATAGAGTGTCTATGGTTATTCCAAATAATATATATAGATGGGTCGATATGATATGTCAAAACCTTGTATACGTGTCCTGATATTTAAAGTGCGTAAAATAAATAACAGAAATTAAATGACGATAAATAAAATTGCGATAATTAAATTGCTATAAATAAACTGCGATAAATAAAATGTAATCAGTTAGCTAGGAACAGTTAGCTGAAAACAGTTAGCGTGGATTCTTAACAAAATTTTTCATAGTTAATTTGTTTATTTCTAACAAATTTTATTTTTTGTCCAATGTTTTCTTCATTATGCCACTTGTTGGATTCTGATATGTCAAAATCCAAATATGAAATTGAAAGAAAATGGTTATTCTGTGGTGAACGGATACGTATATCTGTGGATGTAAGTAGGATAGTGAATGACAATTGAATTAGATTCGAAGAATGTACAGTATACTTATTAATGTGAAATCTAAATATTCCTCGGGTATTACCTACCCGTTATTTAACGCCTTGATTCGAGTAAAATTTTTTTTTTTTTTTTTTTTTTTTGAAAAGTTAAGTTACTGCCTGGACAAGGCTTATGCCGCGGCGCGGCGAGCCTTGTCGCGGCGCGGTACAACACGGGAAAACTTATGTTTCTTAACTCAGCTTCTGTTATCAACCTTAGTGCATTGCCGCGGCGCGGAGCCCCTGGCCGCGGCGCGACATAACACGGGTCCAGGACCCTACCTGCAACATTTTACTAACACCAAATTTTTACACATTTTCTCATTTTCAAACACAAGCAAAACTGCATAAATCGTACACAAACTTAAGAAATCCGTTTCAAATACCACTAAACATTCACAAACATCTTTTAAACATCAAAACATATTTTCATGATCTAAACCATACTTTTGTCCCAAAACTTGACATATAACAAACATGACACATTCAAAATACTAGGCGTTGATAAGCGGTAACCGTAGAGCGTGTTTACAAATAGGGACTTGCAATACCACTTACACCAATGCCAATACTCCTCCAGCTCTTCACACGGGTTCCTTACCTTCTCGATGAACCTTAGCACCTAAAACATAAAACATCATGGGGGTAAGCTTTTACACTTAGTGAGTTATAGGAAAGCAACAAACATAAAACATAAACATAAATCATTTGGGCATAATCGAAACACTTATCCTTCAACCCTTAGGTTGCTTGCATACTTTCGGATCCGATCATTCATACCATAGACATGACTTACTAGGCCGAACCTAGTAATCATGTCTAAGCTAACCATAGACATACTAAATATGCCTAAGCTATCATCATCTCATACATAGACACCCGAAGTGTCTAAGCTAACATGAACCATAGGCAAGATTACTAGCAATGTAATAACCTTGCCTAAGCTAAGCATCATCCATAGACACAACTATTGAGCTAACCCAATAGTTCTATCTAAGCTACGTAACTAGTGCACTTAGTCGTTACTCTCTTGCACGGATGCAATCCGAGAACACTAAGCCACTCTTGACCCGCCCATATTACCCCCTATAAACTCACCTTGCTTAATTGAATTTCCTTGGTCACTTGTAACTTCTTTTCCTTGATTAGCACCTATACATGAGCTAATCTCATTAATCACATAACTAAATCAAAATCACAACTTTCTTGAATCATTACGTCATTCATACTTACACTTACACTTTACCCCCTAATCACAACATACATTCATTCATACTTTCTAACTTTGAACTCATCTTTTCTAAAACAAGCATGTTACCAATCAAACATCACATTTAATCATGTACATTACTAACTCATCACTTTTAGCTTTATCATGTAACTTTTTCCTTTAATCCTTTCATTAAACATCAAATGTGCATAATAATTCAATTTCATTACTAACACCATTAACTTATCAAATTATCAATTTCTATAACTTATAACTATAACAAAAGTTCATACATGAGCATCCTTCATCAAAATTTCTAGCTAGAACACAAAATCATCTCATTGAGGCATTTTAACAAACACTTGGTGTGCATGACTAGAAATCTAATTAGAACATCATCATTCTCACCATAATCATGCCATAAATCTATAATGCAAGTTCATACATGTAATTACTTCCAAAATCAACAACAAATCCATACTAACTCATCCAAATGTGCACAATTTAACAAATAGCAACTTTCTTAAGCATAATCTCATCATTAGCATACAATGCAAGCAATAATTAGACACAAAATCCATACCTTGTCTTTTAGAGTTTTAAGAACCCTAATTGTGCACAATGAAGATGAAATTGGAAGATTAGAGCTTGCTAAAGTGATTAGGGTGTGTTAGATTTCACAAATTCAAGCTTGCATGAGTTAAATTTCAACAAATGATGGATCCTCCTTCTTCCCTTGCAAATGTCGACATACACAACCCAGGAGCACCCTCTGTATTTTATTTTTTTGTGAATAATAATCAATTTCCAGCATTTCTAATTTCTTTTATTAAAACAACTATGGCATAATTGCAATTTCTACCCTCCCCATGTAAACTATAGTTAAGGAGGTCCTAAATCATAACCTTGCATCTTTAGTCCCTTGAAACTTAACTAACAACATTAACTTTCGTCTATTTAACATAAAATATCCTTTACCATATAATTTCTTGGCAATAAAAATTTACAATAAATAATACCTTAAATATTTGGGATGTTACAACTCTCCCCCTCTTGGGTCGTTCGCGTCCTCGCGAACCATTCTTGATGCAACGACGGATAATACTTCAAGAGCCATTCTTCGGGTTCCCATGTACATTCGGAACCTTTTCTAAATTGCCATAATACCTTCAACAATATAACCGATTTATTTCTCAAGTGCTTAACCTTTTGATCCAAAATCTTTATCGGCTTCTCCACATATCTTAACTTATTATCGACCTCAATTTCATTCAAAGGGACATAGGTTGAATCATCCGCCAAACACTTTCTCAATTGCGACACGTGAAACGTGTCATGTATATTACTCAATTCATCGGGTAAAGCCAAACGGTAGGCTACCTTCCCAACTTTCGCCACTATCTCAAATGGTCCCACAAACCTTGGACCCAATTTTCCCCTCTTTCTAAAACGGATAATGCCTTTCCATGGAGAAACTTTTAGCATCACTTTATCACCTACTTGAAATTCTATCGACTTTCTCCTCTTATCAACATATGACTTTTGTCGATCTTGTGCCGCCTTCATTCTTTCACGAATTTGATCAATCATCTCGGTGGTTTGTTGCACTATTTCCGTGCTTCCCAATTCTCGTTGACCTACCTCGCCCCAACAAATCGGGGTTCTACACCTCCTTCCATACAACATCTCATATGGTGCCATTCCAATCGTAGAGTGATAACTATTGTTATATGAA
The DNA here is from genome assembly GCF_046630445.1 of Rutidosis leptorrhynchoides. Taxonomy (NCBI): domain Eukaryota; kingdom Viridiplantae; phylum Streptophyta; class Magnoliopsida; order Asterales; family Asteraceae; genus Rutidosis; species Rutidosis leptorrhynchoides. The sequence goes on from NC_092334.1 coordinate 76,544,371, forward strand.
AATTCAACTAAAGGTAAATGAGTATCCCAACTCCCACCAAAATCGATGATACATGCTCTTAACATATCTTCAAGGGTTTGTATAGTCCTTTCACTTTGACCATCCGTTTGCGGGTGAAACGCGGTACTTATGTGTAACTTAGTACCCATTTCCTCTTGAAACTTTCTCCAATATCGTGATGTAAATCGGGTGTCTCGATCCGAAACAATGGAAACCGGCACTCCATGCCTTGCAACAACTTCTTTCATATACAACTTAGACATTGCTTCCGATGATGAAGCTTCCCTTATTGCCAAAAATAATGCACTTTTAGTCAATCTATCAACAATAACCCAAATTGCATCGTGTTGTCGAGGGGTCTTAGGCAACTTAGTCACTAAATCCATCGTAATATGCTCCCATTTCCACACCGGTACCTCTAAAGGTTGCATCTTACCGTAAGGCATTTGATGATCGGCCTTCACTTGAAGACAAGTAAGACACTTGTGCACATACTTAACTATATCCCTTTTCATTCCCGGCCACCAATAGTCTTTCCTTAAATCTCTATACATCTTCGTAGCACCGGGGTGAATCGAATACTTAGACTTGTGAGCTAAGTCAAGGAGCTCACTTCTAACACCACCTTGCAAAGGTACCCAAATTCTCCCATATCTAAGCCTTAAACCACGAGAATCCACTATAAAATCATTAACTTGCCCCTTGATCCTTTCCTTTCTCACGTTCTCGGGCGATAATGCTTCACCTTGTGCATCACGAATATCATCAAATATTTGAGGTGCTATTACCATAGCCAAACTTGTTATCTTAATCGGTTGATGACTCGACTTCCTACTAAGAGCATCCGCCACCACGTTCGCTTTTCCGGGGTGATATAAGATCTCACAATCATAATCTTTCACTAAATCAAGACCCCTCCTTTGCCTATCATTCAAATCCCTTTGATCAAACAAATACTTTAAGTTCTTATGATCGGTATAAATGGAAAACTTAACACCATAAAGATAATGACGCCAAATCTTTAAAGCAAAAACTACGGCCGTCAATTCTAGATCATGTGTGGGATAACGTTTCTCGTGTTCCTTCAATTGTCGGGAAGCGTATGCTATGACCTTCCCATTTTGCATCAATACACACCCTAAGCCTTTCTTAGAAGCATCACAATAAACCGTCATGTTCTCATTTCCTTCCGGTAAAACCAATATAGGAGCTTGAACAAGCTTCTCCTTAAGGAGTTGAAACGCTTGTTCCTGCTTTTCTTCCCATTTCCATGGCACACTTTTCCGAGTCAACTTAGTGAGTGGGGTGGCTATTCTTGAGAAGTCTTGTATAAACCGTCGATAATACCCCGCTAAGCCTAGAAAACTCCTAACCTCGGTAGGATTCGTAGGTGGTTCCCATCTCATAATTGCCTCTATTTTAACCGGATCAACACAAATACCCTTCTTGTTAATGACATGACCCAAAAATTGAACTTCACGAAGCCAAAACTCGCACTTAGAGAACTTAGCAAACAATCTTTCTCTTCTTAAAGTCTCTAATACTTGTCTTAGATGTACCGCATGCTCCTCTTCACTCCTTGAATATACCAAAATATCATCAATAAATACAATTACGAACCTATCAAGCATCGGTCGACAAACTCTATTCATCAAATCCATAAATGCGGCCGGTGCATTCGTTAACCCAAACGGCATAACCACAAACTCATAATGACCATACCTCGTTCGAAAAGCCGTTTTAGGGACGTCTTCTTCCCTCACTTTCAATTGATGGTAACCCGACCTTAAATCTATCTTTGAAAAGAAACTTGCACCTTGTAATTGATCAAACAAGTCGTCTATCCTTGGCAACGGATACTTATTCTTAATCGTGACTTTATTCAATTCTCGATAATCAATACACATTCTCATAGTTCCATCCTTCTTTTTCACAAATAAAACCGGAGCTCCCCAAGGTGAGCTACTAGGACGTATAAAACCTTTATCTATCAAATCTTGCAATTGAGTCATCATTTCTCTCATTTCCGATGGGGCTAATCGATATGGAGCTTTGGCAATTGGCGTGGCCCCGGGTATCAAATCTATTCTAAACTCTACCTCACGCTCGGGAGGTACACCGGGCAATTCACTTGGAAACACATCCGGAAACTCGTTAACTATCGGTACATCATTTAAATCAACAATCTTTTTCGAATTATCCACAACATGTGCCAAAAACGCACAACACCCGTGAGACAAAAACCTTTTAGCCTTAGCATACGTGCATATAGGAATAGCACGCCTAGCTCTTTCCCCATAAATCCATATAACCTTCCCACTAGGTGATTGAACTAACACAATTTTCTTACGACACAAAATTATTCCTTCATTGTCGTCTAGCCAATCCATGCCCACTATTACTTGAAATTCCCCCATATGCATGGGTATTAAATCAATGACAAACTTTTCATCATCCAAAATAATTTCACACCCCTTAATGATACTATACACCATCACAGTCTTATTATCCGCTATTTCAACCTCTAATGGGTGTTCTAACATACTTGGGGTCATATTAAAATGCTTACAAAAAGAATATGATACAAACGACCGCGTAGCACCGGAATCAAACAAAACATGCGCAGGTAAAGAGTTTACAATAAAGGTACCTGACACCACATTTTGGGACTCCTTCGCTTCGAGTGCGGTAATCTGATGAGCTCGGGCCCTTGGTCGGCTATCACTAGTCTTCGGTTCCGTCTTAACCTCTTTCTTAACACTACCACTAGCTAAATCTTTCTTGTATTCTGGACATTCGGCTTGAAAGTGACCTTTCTCAAAACAATAATAACATTGCTTACCTTTCTTAGGACATTCGGCGGCCCTATGTCCCGGCTTCCCACAAGAGTAACAATCGGAGGTACCTGCTTTACATTCACCCGTATGATTTTTACCACATCTAGTACACAACTTGGCTTCTTTCCCACCGCTCTTACCCGACACAAAACCCCCTTTTGACTTGTGCGGGGATTCGGAACCAAACTTACCCTTCTTCGGACTAACATTTTGCATTGCCTTAGAGTCTTGGTCTAACTTCCGCTTGAACGCCGCCTTCTTCCTAAGTTCATGTTCTCTAACAAGTGCTCGATTCATCATCTCGGCTAAAGTCTTATAAGTACTCTTATCGATAAACTCACTTATTTCGGGATTCAACTTTTCATGATAATGGTCCATCATCAACTTGGGACTTGACACGAAGTCCGGACAAAAACGAGACTTATCATTAAACTCGGCATTAAACTCGGTCACCGACTTACTTCCATGCTCTATATTCATAAACTCGGATTTCAACCTACTAACCTCGGCGGGTGGAGCAAATTGGGTCATAAACATTTCACGGAACTTGTCCCATGAGAAACTCGTAGCCACGTCTCGCCCATGAGACTTAACTATAAAATTCCACCACTCATAACCACTACCCTTCATTTGATGAGCCGCATAGATCACCTTTAAATGCTCGGGGCATTCACACAACATGAAAGTCTCTTCAATCTCATCAATCCATCTTTGGCTAACAATAGGGTCAACCTTACCATGAAACTCCGGGGGATGGCAATTTGCAAAGTTCTTATATTCAAAACGGTCATCCTTTCTTTTCGGGGCTTCTACCTCTTCTTGCCTTACTCCACTTCCCCCTTCACCTCTTAAGGTAGGGTTATTAGCAACAAAAGTCTTTAACTTCTCATCTAATTGATCATTGATCAACGTCTTAATCTTCTCTAACAAAGTTGGAGTATAACGTATCAAAGCTTGCCCTATTTGCCCCGAAATGTCATTTGGCATGTTAACTTCTTCCGATTCGTTTTGAGAGTCTTCTATAGACTCCGTGGATGGGGTGCAGACGTACTCATCATCCTCATCTTGACCTCGGTTTGGCGATACAATAGCCATTCTGAAAATTACATTCAACCATTAGTTCAAATACCGGTAACACCATTATTCATCAAAACCAAACAATCCGAAAGAATTCCTAACTCAATTCACCATGACCATAGTAGACGTCCATGTGTACTAGAATGAAGTAATAGCAATGGCCTGTTGTTATTACACCATTTCATTACACATCTAGTCTACCACGACATCATGGCTAGCGAGTATCAAACTCCTTACATAAACCAATTCGTAATCTTATTCATTATTCTATGGGTCTTGTCAATGACTCTACCCTATGGAGCATGGCACAACTATACGACTTTAACACTTATGCAAGTCCTAAACCGCTTATCCTTTCGCAACAATGGTTTAAGCCTAGATAATCCCTATCGTGGGTTATCCAAGTCCCTTAAACCACAGCTCTGATACCAACTTTTAACGCCTTGATTCGAGTAAAAATTTTTTTTTTTTTTTTTTTTTTGAAAAGTTAAGTTACTGCCTGGACAAGGCTTATGCCGCGGCGCGGCGAGCCTTGTCGCGGCGCGGTACAACACGGGAAAACTTATGTTTCTTAACTCAGCTTCTGTTATCAACCTTAGTGCATTGCCGCGGCACGGAGCCCCTGGCCGCGGCGCGACATAACACGGGTCCAGGACCCTACCTGCAACATTTTACTAACACCAAATTTTTACACATTTTCTCATTTTCAAACACAAGCAAAACTGCATAAATCGTACACAAACTTAAGAAATCCGTTTCAAATACCACTAAACATTCACAAACATCTTTTAAACATCAAAACATATTTTCATGATCTAAACCATACTTTTGTCCCAAAACTTGACATATAACAAACATGACACATTCAAAATACTAGGCGTTGATAAGCGGTAACCGTAGAGCGTGTTTACAAATAGGGACTTGCAATACCACTTACACCAATGCCAATACTCCTCCAGCTCTTCACACGGGTTCCTTACCTTCTCGATGAACCTTAGCACCTAAAACATAAAACATCATGGGGGTAAGCTTTTACACTTAGTGAGTTATAGGAAAGCAACAAACATAAAACATAAACATAAATCATTTGGGCATAATCGAAACACTTATCCTTCAACCCTTAGGTTGCTTGCATACTTTCGGATCCGATCATTCATACCATAGACATGACTTACTAGGCCGAACCTAGTAATCATGTCTAAGCTAACCATAGACATACTAAATATGCCTAAGCTATCATCATCTCATACATAGACACCCGAAGTGTCTAAGCTAACATGAACCATAGGCAAGATTACTAGCAATGTAATAACCTTGCCTAAGCTAAGCATCATCCATAGACACAACTATTGAGCTAACCCAATAGTTCTATCTAAGCTACGTAACTAGTGCACTTAGTCGTTACTCTCTTGCACGGATGCAATCCGAGAACACTAAGCCACTCTTGACCCGCCCATATTACCCCCTATAAACTCACCTTGCTTAATTGAATTTCCTTGGTCACTTGTAACTTCTTTTCCTTGATTAGCACCTATACATGAGCTAATCTCATTAATCACATAACTAAATCAAAATCACAACTTTCTTGAATCATTACGTCATTCATACTTACACTTACACTTTACCCCCTAATCACAACATACATTCATTCATACTTTCTAACTTTGAACTCATCTTTTCTAAAACAAGCATGTTACCAATCAAACATCACATTTAATCATGTACATTACTAACTCATCACTTTTAGCTTTATCATGCAACTTTTTCCTTTAATCCTTTCATTAAACATCAAATGTGCATAATAATTCAATTTCATTACTAACACCATTAACTTATCAAATTATCAATTTCTATAACTTATAACTATAACAAAAGTTCATACATGAGCATCCTTCATCAAAATTTCTAGCTAGAACACAAAATCATCTCATTGAGGCATTTTAACAAACACTTGGTGTGCATGACTAGAAATCTAATTAGAACATCATCATTCTCACCATAATCATGCCATAAATCTATAATGCAAGTTCATACATGTAATTACTTCCAAAATCAACAACAAATCCATACTAACTCATCCAAATGTGCACAATTTAACAAATAGCAACTTTCTTAAGCATAATCTCATCATTAGCATACAATGCAAGCAATAATTAGACACAAAATCCATACCTTGTCTTTTAGAGTTTTAAGAACCCTAATTGTGCACAATGAAGATGAAATTGGAAGATTAGAGCTTGCTAAAGTGATTAGGGTGTGTTAGATTTCACAAATTCAAGCTTGCATGAGTTAAATTTCAACAAATGATGGATCCTCCTTCTTCCCTTGCAAATGTCGACATACACAACCCAGGAGCACCCTCTGTATTTTATTTTTTTGTGAATAATAATCAATTTCCAGCATTTCTAATTTCTTTTATTAAAACAACTATGGCATAATTGCAATTTCTACCCTCCCCATGTAAACTATAGTTAAGGAGGTCCTAAATCATAACCTTGCATCTTTAGTCCCTTGAAACTTAACTAACAACATTAACTTTCGTCTATTTAACATAAAATATCCTTTACCATATAATTTCTTGGCAATAAAAATTTACAATAAATAATACCTTAAATATTTGGGATGTTACACGTTAAAATATTTTCACCATTAACAGTTTGTACGAAAGAATTTTTTTTTAATTACAATTTTTATGAAAAAATATATATACCTATATATTTTCTTCAGATGTAATCATGGATTTAATGACTCAATATGATATTAAACTCATTTGATTTACCGTTAGAACAAGAATATATAATCTCTAAAACATTAGAGATTACATAATCGCTATGTCGAACGAAGATAAATGATGTAGAATGATTCGCAGATTGATGATTATGCTCGAGGTACATAATGAGATGTTGAGGTATGTGATGTTGATTGTTGTTTTGTTGGTACTGTTGGTGCCGTTGATGTTGCTGAAGCTGGTAAGTTTTGCACCATATTTTTCAAGGCTACAACTCGGGTGCGAAACTCGTTGACTTATTACTCCGGGATGATTGGCGGTTCGAACGAGCGGATGAATAAGATCTAGAATTGTGGATAGAATATAATCGTGTCGAGCTACTCTGGAACTGAGGCTGAAAATGGTGTTTCGGATAGATTCGTCGATAAGTGTTTCAGGTACTTCGCTAAGAGGGCAATTTGGTGGATGGAAGGGATCACCTTCTTCTTGCCTCCAATGATTAAGTAGGCTATGAACCCATCAGATGAATTGGGGATGGCTGATTGGCTGATTCATTCCAGTGACACTGCTTTCGGAGCTTAGGCGAAACTCCATATTGGAATAGCTGTCGGAATCCGAGGAATTCGAAATGGTTGAGGGATTCATCTCGTACGATCAGATGATGGATTTCCGATAAGAAATAGATTATAGGATGTAGATTAGTACCCTGCAATACATAATTTACATATGCATATATAATACTCAAATCCCATAAGTTACGGCGGAATCTACGGAATACGACAGGCAAAGTTTACAGTAACAGGTACGCTAAGATATGGATTAGCAGATACGCTAAGATATGAATTTATCTATACACTGTCTATCCAATAGAGGTAGTAAGACGTGTCTAGACTTTAAGGATGATAAGCAAATAATTTTCGACACGAAATGATAAGCAAAACTTTTGACATGCAGACACGGTCGAAGTCCAGACCCACTAATGCATCTAAACAACTATCAGTTAGACACACTAATGCAAGACCTGGTTCGCCAAGACCACCGCTCTGATACCAACTGAAAGGACACGTTCATATACATTATAAACGATTCACAATAGTTGATTTCATTGTGAGGTACTTGACCTCTATATGATACATTTTACAAACATTGCATTCGTTTTTAAAAGACAAACTTTCATTTCATCAAAAGTTGACGGCATGCATACCATTCCCTAATATATTCAACTATAATTGACTTAATAATAATCTTGATGAACTCAACTACTCGAATGCAACGTCTTTTGAAATATGTCATGAATGACTCCAAGTAATATCTCTAAAATGAACAAATGCACAGCGGAAGATTTCTTTCATACCTGAGAATAAACATGCTTTCAAATGTCAACCAAAAGGTTGGTGAGTTCATTAGTTTATCATAAATAATCATTTCATAATTTTAATAGACCACAAGATACTCATAAATATACGTCCCATGCATAGAGACAAAAATCATTCATATGGATTGAACACCTGGTAACCGACATTAACAAGATGCATATAAGAATATCCCCTATCATTCCGGGAAATCCATCGGACATGATAAAAACAACATCGAAGTACTAAAGCATCTGGTACTTTGGATGGGATTCGTTAAGCCCAATAGATCTATCTTTAGGATTTGCGCCAATTAGTAGATCGGTTTTCTAATTCTTAGGTTACCAAGCAAAAAGGGGCATATTCGGCTTCGATCATTCAACCATATAATGTAGTTTCGAATACTTGTGTCTATTTCGTAAAACATTTATAAAAGCGCATGTATTCTCATTCCCAAAAATATATATTGCAAAAGCATTTAAAAAGGGAGTAATGAAACTCACCATACTGTATTTTGTAGTAAAAATACATATTACGACATTGAATAATGTAGGGTTGGCCTCGGATTCACGAACCTATATCATTTGTATATTTATTAATATACATAATTGTAAGTGAATAAATTTATATATATAATAATTTATTAGTTATATTATTTTTATATTAATAATATATTTATGTTTTACATACTCCTTTTATATATAATAATATTTTGTTATGTTATATATGTATTAAATATATCTTTATATATATATATATATCATTTGTTTATTAAGATAGTTATTATAGTAATACCCGCTTAATATTTGTAATGATAAATATGATAATGATAATACTTAATATTAATGATAATAATGAAAATAATTCTATTAGTAATAAAAGTAATGATATTAATAATGATATTTATAATAATAACTGTAAAATATAAATTTTTCGGTTAATGATACATATAATAATGATTTTAGTAATTACATATCAATAACACTCATTATAATATAAATAATCATACTTATCATGATAATAATAATAATAATAATAATAATAATGATTATGATTATGATACTTATAATGATAATTGTATTACTAATAATAATTATAATACTAGTAATAATACTAATAATAATGTTATCATTCATAAAATGATACAAGTATTAATTTTTATTGATAGAAATTTTAATGATAATAATTATCATCATAACCCTAATAATGATATTAATACTATATTAATAATAAGAATAACAATGATAATATAAATAATAAGAATGTTACTACTTTAAAGCAAGCTTTTAAAAATATAAGTGCCACAGCTCGGGCTCGAACCCATGACCTCTCGCTAACCCAACACCCCTTCTAACCACTCTTCCATTCATTTTTTTTCCTGTTATAACCCGAATCAAATTTTATACAACCCATATTTTGTAAGTTCTTCTTCATCATCTATTTGCTTTGGTTATCATTAATCACCATCCATTTCTTATCTTAATCGTCATCAACTTCAAAACATCAATGACTTAATTATCATCTATTCATTACCTAATCTATATCATTATCTATATCTTTTTTTTTTCTCGATCATATTCAACATTTAAAAAAATGAGAGATTAATGTTAGTCCAATAACACTTGAAGCCCAACTAGCAAAACCCTAGTGGCCCAAATTGTAGTTCGGTTTAAATGGCCCAGCAAGAAATAAAGGTTTTGGTTTTTTTCCTGAGTTTGACGAAATTGAATTAAAAAAAATATACCGCAGTTAGTTTTTGTGTTCATCATCATCTTCGATTATTATTGCCATACGCGATTCATCATTATTCTCGTCATCACTATGCACCGTAACCTTTTATAGAATAATAATAATTCAGAAGTGATGATGCATCTTCAACAGCATCCTTAAGTCTTGATACAACACCTCTTAAAGCTATCTGACTGATCTTGCATTTTAATAGCCCATTAACTCATAACGCATGATACAATTCCTTTAAGTTCGAAGAAGGCGATGAAAGAGTATCCACCACAGAACTACAAGTGTGGTCCTTTATATCAGATTTATTTTCAATTTCAAGAACCTCAAAGGTCCTTAATGCTTCATAGGATTCTTCTAAGCTCGAAAACGATCCAACGGCGAGGGAAAACAGCTCTAATGCAGCGGACCGGTGAGAACAAGTTTTCCACACCAGTATAGTGTGTGTATGCTCAGGGATTTTGATGTCAAAGCAGGGGGGTATAAAATACTATTAATTTTTAGCAGAAAATACTATTAAATACGATACAATTTTACACAAGATATTTATTTATTTATAGAATGGATATACTTAAACCTTGCTACAACACTTATAGGCAGTGTACCTAATCGTACAGTAGTGTAGTTTTTAGTAAGTCCGGTTCGTTCCACAGGGAAATCTTTAAACAAAGCTCAACGCTATATTAGTTTACTTTTATAAAAATACAAATATATATATAAGTAATATTATTATTATAAAGAGGGGTTTTTACCGTTTAATGACCGGTTTGTCGATTTTAAAACTTTAGTCGCAGTTAAAACCTAATGTAAAATATAAAATAAATACAAGACTTTAAATTAAAGCGTAAAGTAAATAACGATAATGAAATTGCGAATAAAAATGCGATAAAATTAAATTGCGATAATTAAAAAGTACGATAATTAAAAGTGCGATAAAATGAAATAACAATAAATAAAAGTGCGATAATTAGAAGTGCAATTAAATATAAAATAAAGGAAATAAAATATGATATAAAAGAATTATGCTTATTTAAACTTCCGTAATCATGATGTTTGACGTGTTGATTTTAGTTTTATGCCCATGGGTTAATTGTCCTTTGTCCTGGATTATTCAATATGTCCGTCTAGTTTTTGTCCATAACAGTCCATCAGTCATAAATATAAATTGCAAGTGTCCTTGTCAAATTATTATTATACCCGAAGATAAATATTCCAACTAATTGGGGATTCGAATTGTAACAAGGTTTTAATACTTTGTTTAATGAATACACCAGGTTATCGACTGCGTGTAAACCAAGGTTTTACTACTTTGTTAACAATTACACCAATTACCCTTGAATGTAATTTCACCCCTGTTTTAATTATTCTAGTGGCTATTAATCCATTCCCGTGTCCGGTTAAATGAACGATTATTCGTACAAATAAATACCCCGCCCATCGTGTCCGATCGAGTGTATATGGTAATTTATAGGGACGCCCAATTGTAAATCTTTATATTAACATTAACAAACTTTCATTTAGTTAAACAAATATAAAGCCCATTAATAGCCCATAGTCTAGTTTCCACAAGTGTCGTTCTTTTATCCAAACCCCAATTATGGTACAAAGCCCAATTACCCAATTTTAGTAATTAGCCCAACATCATGATTACTTCGTTTTAAATAAGCATAATAATAACTTAGCTACGAGACATTAATATAAAAAGGTTGAACATAACTTACAATGATTAAAAATAGCGTAGCGTTACACGGACAGAATTTCGACTTACACCCTTACAACATTCGCTAACATACCCTTATTATTAGAATTATAATTAAAATTAAAATATAAATTATAAATATAAATATATATTACGTATATATTGAGAGATTGAGAAAAAAGGATGTTAAATTCGATCAGAATTCGGTTGGCTTTATAGCCAGAAATGATTTTTGGGGCTCCGCGACTCGCGGCAAAAAGCCCTTCAAACTCCGCGAGTCGCGGAGAGGTATTTTCAATTCACCCCCTTGGAGTTTCTGGCTGCCGACAGTTTTAAATATATATATATAATATATATATATATATAATATAATTAATTATATATTATATTATATTTATATATATAGTTAACTTGTAATTTTTAGTCCGTTGCGTCGAGCGTTAAGAATTGACTCTGGTCCCGGTTCCGGATTTTCGAACGTCCTCGCGTACAATTTAATATCTTGTACTTTGCGTTTTGAATCTTGTACTCTTGTGATTTCGAGACGTTTCTTATCAATAATTGGAACCTTTTTGATTGTCTTTTGTACTTTTGAGCTTTTTGGTCGTTTGCGTCTTCAATTCGTCGAATCTGTCTTTTGTCTTCACCTTTTATTATTTAAACGAATATCTCTTGTAAATAGAACAATTGCAACTAAAAGCTTGTCTTTCTTGAGGAATAATGCTATGAAATATATGTTCGTTTTTAGCATTATCAAATATTCCCACACTTGAGCGTTGCTTGTCCTCAAGCAATATTGTCTTGAAATACTAGAATCACTTCTTTATTCTTCACACTTTGTACATCAGTGATTTCTATACGGCGGTATAAACAATGGTAGTAACGATATGGTTTACAGTCCCACATGACTATAAAAATTTAGATCCATTAAGGAAATTGGATCTTTATGAAAACATTTGATCTTTTGAAAATTAAATCTAGTTTTTACCCTAGATAAGTTTTCCGGAATAACCCTTTACCGGTGTTTGCAAAATATTTGTGGGTTTGGTGGGTTTCAGATTTGAAAATTTTAGCTCAAAACTTGCGGTTTTGTGTTACCCACTTGCTAACCTTGTATTAGGAAAGCAACACGTCCAGTTTACTTGTTCCGTATATTACCTTTCGGCAAACTACCGTCCGGTTGTAAAGGAAAGCGTTGAACAAGCAACTGTTAAGGCAATGTCCCGTGACATGCTTTTGATTATGGTCTATAACGTGTCGGACGCAATTACTATCCTTGGTAGGAGCAATAGTAAAGCTCACCCTTATAATTTGTCGGTCTGGCACAAGGTCCTGTCTTTGACCATGTTATGCAACCACCGTTCTTACGGTTGACACCCGATTTAATTCAGGTGACCTAATGAATTCCAGGTGAATTCCTAGGATTTTACGTTCAATGGTAATGAACGTATTGAAAATAGGGTTTTCAGAAAACAAATCGGTTTGTATTTTTGATCAAAATATTTTCTCGTTCAAGCTCGAGTTTAGATATCATTGAATTCCATGAGTTTGAATTCTCAATCTTTAAGGTCAATCTCTAGGATTGAGTAATATCAGTCTTAAAAGCTGATTTTTAATCTTTAAGGAGATTATCCTTTCTGGGGATCTGATTCATTAGTCTTATCCAGCTAATTTGCACGGTGCCTCCCCATTGTACGAGATAAATCCTTCTCATGGTTAGGATAAATCTGACCACTTGGCGACCCTGTTTAATGCTGAGGTCCGTGGATTTCCTGCTGATTTTAGTGATGACTTTTCTAGATTTTTCGTCAACCTACAGCTGGTCTGAACGACAACTTCATGACCTAAATCAAGAAGCGCGTGTCTTTTTCGGAAGACTTTACTTCCTTTTAATGATGGAATTGATTCATCGTGTAGATCCATCTCTTCTTTTCTTTCATCGGGTAAAACAGTTTAGTTTAGTCCAAAGCAAAAGTATTTTCAGTTATTTGTTACAAATATATGTGACATATGTTTAAAATAACTTGGTAAATTTTCCCACACTTGGCTTTTTATTTTTCTTTTTATCGTCCTCTATTCCATTTTAAATGAATTTTGACATTTTAGTTTGTTTCTCAATTTATGTCCTTTCCGAGGTAACAATAATTTCGGTGTTAAAACCTAGTTTTATCGTTCATAAATATGTATAAACATGATTTTAAATTCATTTAATTGAAAAATTTTACTAGAATTGGGTAGTCAGTATATAAGACTAGGGCTGTTCTTTTTTATCAGAGAGCACTAGATTCTAATACAACTACTGCTTTACTAGTATTTTAATGGTAACCAAGTGTTTAATATAAAAATTTTTAAAATCCGAAAGAATTTAACCCCTTCCCACACTTAAGATCTTGCAATGCCCTCATTTGCAAGAAATCAGTAACAATTTAAATTATTGAGGGTGATTTGTGTGAAAATGATTAAATTTTTACCAAAGTTTCCAAATATATTGGCGTTTGTTTGCTGAATGATAAATGGTGCACGTCATTTGTTCATTCCGTCTTTTTGTTATTTCACATACATTTTGCATCATTGTCGTCAAAATTACTTGCTTTTGCTGAACTTAATGCCAGTCTTTGAAAATGCGTTGTTTTACCCTGTTGTGTACATAAGATAAACTGCAAACATATATACATATTTTTGAAGTTTGGTTTATTACCCCACATTCAAAAATTATTAAAATCTAAGAATAAAAGTTAGATAAATATAAAAATGATTACAATATTAACAAAAAATATTAAACATATCAATAATTACAAATTACAAAATAAAAATAAAAATAAGTAAACTAAGGATGATATTGGTACCAATAGGGGTTCCACGCATAACCATAAGTGCTATAGAATGCCTCGGCAGGGTCATACGTAGGATATGGTGGCTGCATCTCTATCGACCAAGGAGGGAAGACGGGTTTCGGTGTAGGAATATAGTTTCTACCTATGTGTTGGCAATGCGCTATGATCTGGTTCTGATGAACTTGCCAATCTTCAAATGCTCTCTGTCTAGCATTTTCGTATTCCTGAGAAGCTATAAACCTTTGCATTTCTTGCATCTGGTTCCCCCCTCCTACATTACCTTGTTCCTGGTTTCTCTCTACCTGTGGATGTCTACCATTGTATCGTACTGCGGCGTTATTTCGCCGCTTCAACACTTTCGCACCATGGTATACATTTAAACCTATAGTGTCGCGGGGTTCCGGCTCTTCTACTAATAATCCCCCCCGACTTATATCCACACCGAGATATTCACCAATCAAAGTAATAAAAATACCACCTCCTATTATGCTATGTGGACGCATCCCCCGAACCATAGCTGATAAATAATAACCCACACAATATGGTATACTTACAGCGCTGTGTGGGTCTCGAATACACATATGGTAAAACAAGTCTTGTTCATTTACCTTTTCTTTGTTTTTACCCCTTTGTGTAATCGAGTTAGCTAAAAACCTATGTATTACTCTTAATTCGGCTCTATCTATATCCAAATAAGAGTAGTTTCCTCCTTTAAAACGGTGATGGCTTGTCATTTGACTCCACACACCGTGTGTATCAAAATTCTCATCTATTTTCCTACCGTTTAGTATCAATCCTCTACAATCGGCAGATGCTAATTCCTCAGGCGTATATATACGTAAAGCCTGAGCCATGTCCAGTAAAGACATGTGGCGCATCGAACCGCCTAACAAAAATCTAATAAAAGAACGATCGGTTAAACTAGCTACCCGATCATTCAACTCTATACTACATAACAACTCTTCACACCATACTTTATATACAGGTCTGCGTATGGTGAATAAACATATCCAGTCATTAAAAGAAGAATTACCATACCTCTGTACTAGTAATTCCCTAATTGGCCCGGCCAATTCTACAGCTTCCAAGGGTCCCCATTCTATGACCCTCGGTACCTCAACAACCTTGGAATGAAGAGTATGCAATCCCCGTTGATATTTTGGATAATCTATCCAAAGTCTGTCAAATCGCAGGTTCGGGTGCAACTGTTCCAAGTGCATATCTGAAAAGGTCATGACTGGATGAGGTACATCCTGCCTGTAGTAGTTATCTACCTCCTGTTGTTCCAAGTTCTCAGCAGGAGCATGGCGGGCTTGGGATGAAGATTCACCCCTTTCATTCTGCAAAACACATCAAACACAAATTTTGTGCATCCAAATATGCATTAGTGTCAGCAAAATCATCAATCAAAATAATTACAATGACATTATCAATTTATATCAAACTTAAGCTTATTTTCACATTTTTATCAAATCTACACTTTTTCAAATAAGCATATACGAAAATTTTCGCCAAGTTCATAAGCATTCAACTCAAATAACATGTCAAAATAATCATTACTAGCAAATAAACAAGTCTCAAATGGCATTATCTTTCAAAAATCAAGTTCATGAATTTTGGACTTGAAAAAGTCCACTTTAATTCTCAAAATCATGTTTAGGCTCAAAGTTTGGATCATTTAACTACCTAGACATGTTACACTACTCAATTTGGCAACAATTCATGACAAAAATCGGCCATAACCTGTTTATATCAAAAAGCCCCAAATTGCTCAAGAACACAAACCCTAGATTCTAAAGATTTTGAAGTTTTTGGCTTCAAATTATGTTAACAAGCATCAATCTAGGTTATACATGCATAATATACTAACAATTTAACACTAATTACACTAAAAATTAACAAAATTCAAATTATGAAAATATGCTCAAGAACACACTAAAATTCGGATTTAAAGGTGATTTGGGGTGTAATTGTACCTGTTTTCTTGAGTAGTTCCTAGATATCATCCTTCTCAACATGATTGTAGTGAAAAATTTGAAGATTAACGGTGAAAAATCGAGTTTTTGGGATGATTTTCGTGGGTTTTTCGGGTTTTTTTTTCGAAGTGCAGTATGTGTGTGTGGTGTTGGTGGGAGTGACTGATCGTGTGCAGCTGTTTTATTTTTTTTCTGTAATTTGGTCCCTCCGCGAGTCGCGGAGGTTTTCACTCAAAACTCCGCGAGTCGCGGAGTTATTTTTTTTTTTTTTTTTTTTTTTTTTTTTTTTTTTTTTTTTTATAATCTTTAACTTATAAAACAATTAAGAAATTAATTTTAAAATTTTGTTTCCCTTGTTATTTAGGACGAGGTCGTTTCGGATAGATGTCCTAGTCCGTCCCTCGACAAAATTTTTAAAATTTGTCTTTTTGTAGCGATTGTTTTAAAAGCTAAGATTTTTGGGTTTTTTCAATGTTTTTGGCATACTTTAAATCAATAAGATTAAAAATAATGATAATAAAAGTTCTCGTCCCTCCCTCGGGTAAAGCAATTTCGGTTCAAAGACCTAGTCTTCAACTTACGACGAATTTTAAAATCATATTTTTAACTTAATGAGATAAAGTAAATTTTTGTTTTTAAATTCACACAACTTAAATATAAAATTCAAAATTAATATTAAAAATTCAAAATTCACACCAAACTTAAAATTTGAAATGCATAAAATTAAAATTTCATATTTTAAAAATTAAAAATTCACACCAAACTTAATTTAAAAATTCATAAATTCATACCAAACTTATATTAATTTTTCAAATATTTATAATTTTAAATATATTGTTTTTACAAAGTTTACAATATTAATTTAAGATTTAAATATTAATTTTAAAAACATGGTAAAAAATAAAATTAAAAATCTTTTTGTCTTTTTATTCCACTTTAATCAATCAAATATTATCAAAAATATGCGCCCCTCTTTTCGGTAAAGTAATTTCGGTTCCAAAACCTAATTTAACTCATGACGAATTTTTGAAATATTTTGGTTTGATTGTTTAAAGATATTTATACCTTAAGAATAAACGTTAAATTTCGCAGTGATGTAATAAATTTTTGAACGATATCAATAATTTCGGTCGCCAAACCTAATTTTATTTAATACCAATTTAATACTTTTTAGCGAACAAATTAGCGTTTATTATCAAAAGGTTAAAAATAAAAATAAAAATAAAAACTGTACAGACATACCTGTGAAATAGATTTCTTAGTTATATGACCTATTATATTCATAAGATAGTCGGTTTAATTGGTTTTCCATGGCTGCATAAGCGTAACCTCGAGCATTCATTGTCTTTTCTTCTAAACATATGAACGGTCCGTCTCTGCATAAAGTAACAAATTCGGTATTTGAATAGGTTTGATTATTTGAACATTTACCTCCATGTGACCATTTTCCGCATTTGTGACATTTTTCTAGGTGTCGTGCTCTTCTTTTCGCTGCGGATTTTGATTTTCCTTTACCAAATTGTAACTTATTATCTTCGCATCTGGATCCTTTTCTAACTCCGTCCATTCTTTCTCTGATTACTGATACTAATTCACTCGGTAGTATGTCATTATTTCTTTTAGTGATCAAAGCATGTAGCATTAGACCATGGTTTAGTTCACAGGCAGTCTTCATTTCGTAAAAACCTAAAAAAATAAAAATTCAGAATGGGGGGAGAAGACTAGTTCTTTAGGGTCTGCTAGGGAAAGACCATACGTGTTCCATTTTCGAGAACTACACGAAAACAGACAATCTAACTCTAACAGAAATACATATTATCCTTTAAAGACTTGATTCTCCCCACACTTAGTTAGCTGTGGTGTCGAAATTGTGATTAACTTCGTTGTCGACTTCCATCGGACCATGTATGTAATGTTTAACTCTGTGACCATTGACTTTAAATTCAATCCCATTTGAATTCATCAATTCTATCGTTCCGTATGGGAAAACTCTTTTGACTATAAATGGTCCAGACCATCTTGATTTTAATTTTCCAGGAAATAGCTTGAATCGTGAATTGAAAAGAAGAACTCTGTCTCCTTCTTTGAATTCTTTTGAACTTCTGATTCTTTTATCATGCCATTTCTTCGTTCTTTCTTTATAGATTAACGAATTTTCGTATGCTTCATGTCTTAATTCTTCTAATTCGTTTAGTTGACTTAATCGTAGACGTCCGGCTTCTTGTAAATCAAGATTACATGTCTTCAAAGCCCAAAATGCTTTGTGTTCAATTTCTACTGGAAGATGACATGCTTTTCCATACACAAGTCTAAAAGGTGTGGTTCCAATTGGAGTTTTGTAGGCTGTTCTAAAAGCCCAGAGTGCATCCTCCAATTTAATGGACCATTCCTTCGGATTTGATCCTACGGTTTTCTCTAGAATACGTTTTAAAGCTCGGTTGGTATTTTCAACTTGTCCACTTGTTTGTGGATGATATGCGGTGGAGATTTTATGAGTTACTCCATATCTTTTAAGAACTTTCTCAAGTTGATTATTACAAAAATGAGTTCCCCGATCACTTATTAAAGCTTTCGGTGTTCCAAACCTTGCAAAAAGACGTTTTAAAAAATTTACTACAACTCGTGCATCGTTAGTTGGGAGAGCTTGTGCTTCCGCCCATTTAGATACATAATCAATGGCTACGAGTATATACAGATTATTATGAGATTTTGGAAATGGACCCATAAAGTCAATACCCCAAATGTCAAATACTTCACATACTTGGATGACATTTTGTGGCATTTCATCACGTTGACTTATTCTTCCGGCCCTTTGACATGCATCACAGGATTTGCAAAGAAGGTGTGCGTCTTTGTAAATTGTAGGCCAATAGAATCCAGCTTCATAAACTTTTCTTGCTGTTAGTTGAGGCCCATAATGCCCTCCTGTTGGTCCTGTGTGACAATGGTTTAAAATTTTACTAGCTTCATCTCCAAATACACATCGGCGTATTATTCCATCGGGACAACTTTTAAACAGATGTGGATCTTCCCAGAAATAGTGTTTTATATCACTGAAGAATTTCTTTCGTCTTTGGTACGATAATCCTTTTTCAAGGAATCCACAAACTAAGTAGTTTGCATAGTCTGCAAACCATGGGATTTCTTTATAATCTATCTTCAATAGATATTCATCAGGAAAGTTGTCTTGTATGGCCGATTCATTCAGAACTTCTAATTCGGGATTTTCAAGACGAGAAAGATGATCAGCGGCGAGATTTTCTGCTCCCTTTTTATCTCGGATTTCAATATCAAACTCTTGTAAGAGTAAAATCCAACGGATTAATCTTGGTTTAGCATCTTGTTTTGAAAATAGGTATCTAAGAGCAGAATGGTCGGTATAGACCACCGTTTTTGCTAGAACGAGATATGATCGAAATTTGTCAAATGCAAAGACAATAGCAAGGAGTTCTTTTTCAGTAGTTGTATAGTTCGTTTGTGCTCCTTGTAATGTCTTACTAGCATAATATATAGGTTGAAATCGTTTTTCAATCCTTTGTCCTAAAACGGCTCCCATTGCAAAATCACTTGCATCGCACATTAGTTCAAATGGTAGATTCCAATTTGGTGTTATCATGATTGGTGCATTAGTGAGTTTCTCTTTAAGAATATTAAAAGATTTGATACATTCATCTGAAAAGATGAATGGCGCATCCTTTTCTAGGAGTTTATTCATAGGAGTGGCAATTTTAGAAAAATCTTTTATGAAACGTCGGTAAAAACCGGCATGCCCTAGAAAACTCCTAACTCCTCTAACATTTGTGGGATGTGGAAGTTTAGCAATTACATCTACTTTAGCTCTATCCACTTCAATTCCTTCTTTTGAAATTTTATGTCCAAGAACGATGCCTTCTTTAACCATGAAATGGCATTTTTCCCAATTAAGTACTAGATTTGATTTTTCGCATCTAATTAGCATTCGTTCCAGATTAACTAGACATGATTTAAATGTATCACCGAAGACTGAAAAGTCATCCATGAATACTTCCATGCATTCTTCTATCATGTCGTGAAAAATCGCCATCATACACCTTTGAAAGGTTGCAGGGGCGTTACAAAGTCCAAATGGCATGCGTTTGTAAGCAAAAGTACCATAAGGGCACGTGAATGTGGTTTTCTCTTGATCTTCGGGTGCTATTGGAATTTGAAAATATCCGGAAAATCCATCTAGAAAACAATAGTAACTATTTCCGGCTAATCTTTCCAACATTTGATCTATGAAAGGTAAGGGAAAGTGATCTTTTCTGGTGGCGTCATTTAATTTTCTATAATCAATACATACACGCCATCCTGTTACAGTCCTAGTAGGAATAAGCTCATTTTTCTCATTTGTAATGACAGTCATGCCACCCTTCTTAGGCACGCATTGAACTGGGCTTACCCATGGACTATCAGAAATTGGATAAATTAAACCTGCATCTAGCAGTTTAATAATCTCTTTCTTAACTACGTCTTGCATGTTAGGATTTAGTCTTCGTTGGCGTTGCACATACGTTTTATGACCTTCTTCCATAAGGATTTTATGTGTGCAATACGAAGGACTTATTCCTTTAATATCATGAATCTTCCATGCAATGGCTGGTTTATGAGCTTTCAACACAGAAATGAGTTGTGATTTCTCATTTTCAGTAAGAGAAGACGATATTATTACAGGTAATTCAGATTCACCATGTAAATAAGCGTATTCCAAATGGTTTGGAAGTGGCTTTAACTCTAATTTCGGAGGTTCTTCTATCGATGATTTATATCGATATCTGTCTTCTTCTTTTAGCATTTGAATTTCTTCTGTTGTTGGTTCATATCCATTAGCTATAAGTGTAGCTAACATTTCAGCTTCATCAATTGGTTCATTACTTTCTCCTAAAGAACATTCTCCTGTTCCTTGTAATTCTGGAAATTCTTTTAATAATTCTGCATGTGCATCTATAGTTTGAATATAATAACATGTATCATCTGCAGATATTGGTTGTTGCATTGCTCTATCAACTGAAAAGGTAACACTCTCATCCTCTATACTTAGGGTCAGTTTCTTACCGAACACGTCTATCATTGCTTTAGCCGTGTTTAAGAATGGTCTTCCTAATATGAGAGGAACTTGAGAATCTTCTTCCATGTCCAAAACAACAAAATCTACTGGAAATACTAAAGTACCAACTTTAACTAGCATGTTCTCCATTATCCCTCTAGGATATTTTATTGATCTATCGGCTAGTTGTATGCTTATTCTGGTTGGTTTCAATTCTCCAAGGTCTAGTTTAGCGTATAGTGAATACGGCATTAGATTTATACTAGCACCTAAATCTGCTAATGCTTCTATTGAACTAAGACTACCCAGAAAACATGGAATTGTGAAACTTCCTGGATCAGATAGTTTTTCTGGTATCTTATTCAACAGCACTGCTGAACAATTAGCATTCATAGTAACAGCCGAGAGTTCTTCCATTTTCTTTCTATTCGTGATTAGATCTTTCAAGAATTTAGCATACCTTGGCATTCCTGAAATCACATCAATGAAAGGAAGATTTACATTTATCTGTTTAAATATATCCAAAAATTTGGATTGCTCGGCTTCAAGTTTTTCTTTCTTCATTTTACTCGGATAAGGAAGTGGTGGTTGGTATGGTTTAACATAAGGTTTATCCTTAACTGTGTTATCTTTATTAACCTTTTCAACTACCGGTTCTTTTTCCTTATCCTGATCAGGTTGTGGTTCTTGTGGAGTAGGAATAGTTTCATCAGAAGTTACTGGTATTTCAGGTGGTTTAAGTGTTGTACCACTTCTTGTGGTAATAGCTTTAGCTGTTTCATTCCGGGGGTTAGCATTTGTATCGCTAGGTAAACTTCCCGGTTTTCTTTCACCTATTAACCTTGCTAGGTTACTTACTTCTTGTTCCAGATTTTGAATAGAAGCTTGTTGATTTCTAAATGCTTGAGCATTTTGTTCATTGGTTTGTTTTTGAGATGTGAAAAACTGCGTTTGAGTTTCAACTAGCTTTGTCATCATATCTTCTAAATTCGGCTTTTTATCATCGGTTTGTTGTGGTGGTTTGTTTTGAAAATTCGGTCTTTGCTGATTGTAAGTATTATTGGATACTTGTTGATTGCTAGGACCTTGTTGGTTGTTGTATGGAATATTTCGGTTATAATTCTGGTTTTGATTGTAAATCGGTCTTGGCGGTTGATAATTATTCTGATAATTATTTCCAGACCTTTGGTTTATGTATGAAATATTCTCTCTTTGTTCCATTGTTAATTCAATACTGAGACAATCTTTTGTCAAATGTGGTCCTCCACACTGCTCACAACTAATTCGTATAGCATGAATATCTTTAGTCATCTTTTCCATTCGTCTCTCGAAAGCATCTATCTTTGCGGAAATGGAATCTAAGTCATGGCTAGAATCGGCTCTAGCTGCTTTAGATGATCTAATGATGTCTTTTTCTTGGTGCCACTCATGTGAGTGGGAAGCAGTATTATCAATAATTTTGTAAGCATCAGTTTCGGTTTTCTTCATAATCGAACCACCAGCTGCTATATCTATGTCTTTCCTTGTAGTGATGTCGCATCCTCGGTAGAATATTTGTACTATTTGACAAGTGTCTAAACCATGTTGCGGACATCCTCTTAACAACTTTCCATATCTTGTCCACGCCTCATATAGAGTTTCATTTGGCTTTTGTGTGAACGTAACAATTTCTGCTTGAAGTCTTACGGCTTTAGATGCAGGAAAAAATTGTTTAAGAAATTTGTCAATTAAAACGTCCCATGTATCGATCGCCCCTTCAGGTAACGATTCCAACCAATCTTTGGCTTCTCCCTTTAAAGTCCAGGGAAATAACATGAGATATATCTGTTCATCCTCTACTTCTCGTATTTTAAATAGTGTGCAGATCCTATTAAAGGTACGTAGATGTTCATTTGGATCTTCCTTCGGCGCACCACTAAATTGGCATTGATTAGTCACCATGTGTAGAATTTGTCCTTTGATTTCATAATCTGGCGCATTAATGTCTGGATGAGTAATTGCGTGACCTTGGCCAGTGCGTTTAGCTCTCATTCGGTCTTCCATACTTAAAGGTTCCAGATTCTCCATATTTGAATTTGTTGAATCGGTATCACTGAATGATTCTGATTTAATAGTTCGTTCCTCAACAATCTCTGTTTGAATGATTGGTGGTTCCGGAGGAAAGTTTAATGGTTCAGGATCTACGAACCGTTCCTGAATATTTTCTGGATTCTCAATTGTGAGGTTTGTTTCAAAAACTGGATTATCGGAAATTTGAACTGAAGTACTTGGTTGACTGGATGACGATTCTAAAGAAAAATCAACGGCGGTTATATTTGTTAAACGATGTCTTGATCGAGTTACAGGTGGTGAACGTACAAAAGGTGATGAACGTCTTGCTCGGTGCATTCACAGAATATCCTATTAGTTTTTAAAAGGAAAAAAAATTATAATAAGTTATCCAATCAATAGACTTTTCTGATTTTGCCCACGTTTCGAATAGCCAAAAGATGCAGCAGAGGGGCAGGATTCGTTTGGTCTCAATATAATTGAGGACTGTTTGGCTCCAATAACCCGGTCCACGTACAAATCCAACTATTACTACGAACCAGAAAATTTTGATGTCTATCAATTTAACCACTTAAAATAAATTTTCGTAATTTTAAGAAATTTAGATAAGAAGTAGAATAAAAATCTAAGTCCTAAAACTAGAATGGCGAGAAATAAGAAAGAAAAAGATTGCGCGTCGAAAAATGTCGAAAAAGAAAAAATGGTTGAAAAAGGTGACGGAAAAATAAAAGAAACTTATAAAAACTTAAAAATACTTAACTAATTTAACCTTATTACTACAACTAACTTAAAATTATAATCGCAAATTGATATTACTAATTGGAATGATAATTGATACATAGTAAAAGGTCTAAAAATATTAAAGCTTACAGGAAAAACTAAATCCCAAATGGAAATAACTTAAAAAGAAACTAAAACTTAAAAAGGCGTCGCAAAATTCTAAAGCACCTAAATCTTAGTCTAAAGAAAAAGCACTTAAGGAATTCTACGGCAAAGCCTAAAAATCTAGGAGTAAAAATGACTATAGTAAAAACTAAGTTTAAAATTAATTATGAGCTAAAAATACAAAAGTTATGCTACAACGATTAAAAAGGTACAAAATATAAAAATATACAAAAAGTTGTAAAAAGTACAATTTTTATAAAAATATTATTTTTATATTATTTATTTAATAAAAACTACTAATTTTACAATTTAATAAAAACTTATTAAAACTAAATACATATATAAAGTAAAAAGTAAAAATAAAACTAAAATTAATAATAATAATAATAATTAAGTAATTAATAATAATAATAATAAATTAAAACCCGTGATTAGGGTTTTGTCCGTGTGTCAGAGGGCCTCCGCGAGTTGCGGTGAATAAAGAGGAAAACCCCGCGAGTCGCGGGGATCCAGAAATCAGTTGACAGGTTTTGTTTTTACGCGTTTTTCTTTATTTTTTTTTTTTTTATTTTCTTTTTTCTGTTTTTAGTTTAAATAAACGATTTTTAATAAAATTTATATTTTTATAAATTAAAATAAAGATAAAGAAACTTATAAAACTTAAATATTTAACAAAATCCTAAAAATACTTATATTTTTGTTTTTCTTTTTATATTTTTGAATAATTAAAACGTAATTTTTACAAAAACGACTTTTAATAAAAGTAGATAAAGATCTTTTTTTTTTTTTTTATATTAGCGTTGCGCTTCCGGCTTTTAAGATAGTTCCCCGGCAGCGGCGCCAAAAATACTTGATGTCAAAGCAGGGGGGTATAAAATACTATTAATTTTTAGCAGAAAATACTATTAAATACGATACAATTTTACACAAGATATTTATTTATTTATAGAATGGATATACTTAAACCTTGCTACAACACTTATAGGCAGTGTACCTAATCGTACAGTAGTGTAGTTTTTAGTAAGTCCGGTTCGTTCCACAGGGAAATCTTTAAACAAAGCTCAACGCTATATTAGTTTACTTTTATAAAAATACAAATATATATATAAGTAATATTATTATTATAAAGAGGGGTTTTTACCGTTTAATGACCGGTTTGTCGATTTTAAAACTTTAGTCGCAGTTAAAACCTAATGTAAAATATAAAATAAATACAAGACTTTAAATTAAAGCGTAAAGTAAATAACGATAATGAAATTGCGAATAAAAATGCGATAAAATTAAATTGCGATAATTAAAAAGTACGATAATTAAAAGTGCGATAAAATGAAATAACAATAAATAAAAGTGCGATAATTAGAAGTGCAATTAAATATAAAATAAAGGAAATAAAATATGATATAAAAGAATTATGCTTATTTAAACTTCCGTAATCATGATGTTTGACGTGTTGATTTTAGTTTTATGCCCATGGGTTAATTGTCCTTTGTCCTGGATTATTCAATATGTCCGTCTAGTTTTTGTCCATAACAGTCCATCAGTCATAAATATAAATTGCAAGTGTCCTTGTCAAATTATTATTATACCCGAAGATAAATATTCCAACTAATTGGGGATTCGAATTGTAACAAGGTTTTAATACTTTGTTTAATGAATACACCAGGTTATCGACTGCGTGTAAACCAAGGTTTTACTACTTTGTTAACAATTACACCAATTACCCTTGAATGTAATTTCACCCCTGTTTTAATTATTCTAGTGGCTATTAATCCATTCCCGTGTCCGGTTAAATGAACGATTATTCGTACAAATAAATACCCCGCCCATCGTGTCCGATCGAGTGTATATGGTAATTTATAGGGACGCCCAATTGTAAATCTTTATATTAACATTAACAAACTTTCATTTAGTTAAACAAATATAAAGCCCATTAATAGCCCATAGTCTAGTTTCCACAAGTGTCGTTCTTTTATCCAAACCCCAATTATGGTACAAAGCCCAATTACCCAATTTTAGTAATTAGCCCAACATCATGATTACTTCGTTTTAAATAAGCATAATAATAACTTAGCTACGAGACATTAATATAAAAAGGTTGAACATAACTTACAATGATTAAAAATAGCGTAGCGTTACACGGACAGAATTTCGACTTACACCCTTACAACATTCGCTAACATACCCTTATTATTAGAATTATAATTAAAATTAAAATATAAATTATAAATATAAATATATATTACGTATATATTGAGAGATTGAGAAAAAAGGATGTTAAATTCGATCAGAATTCGGTTGGCTTTATAGCCAGAAATGATTTTTGGGGCTCCGCGACTCGCGGCAAAAAGCCCTTCAAACTCCGCGAGTCGCGGAGAGGTATTTTCAATTCACCCCCTTGGAGTTTCTGGCTGCCGACAGTTTTAAATATATATATATAATATATATATATAATTAATATAATTAATTATATATTATATTATATTTATATATATAGTTAACTTGTAATTTTTAGTCCGTTGCGTCGAGCGTTAAGAATTGACTCTGGTCCCGGTTCCGGATTTTCGAACGTCCTCGCGTACAATTTAATATCTTGTACTTTGCGTTTTGAATCTTGTACTCTTGTGATTTCGAGACGTTTCTTATCAATAATTGGAACCTTTTTGATTGTCTTTTGTACTTTTGAGCTTTTTGGTCGTTTGCGTCTTCAATTCGTCGAATCTGTCTTTTGTCTTCACCTTTTATTATTTAAACGAATATCTCTTGTAAATAGAACAATTGCAACTAAAAGCTTGTCTTTCTTGAGGAATAATGCTATGAAATATATGTTCGTTTTTAGCATTATCAGATTTCGATGGACTAAGGAGTTGAGGTTTTTAGAGGTTGTAATTGTGATTGTTTAAATGGGTTTATGTTTCAATGGTGGTGCTCGATGATTGTTGGAGGGTTCGATGGTGATCATAGGTTTGAAGTGGTGATGGAAAGTGGTGAGTCTCGTGGTGATCGGTTAGCAATCATAAACAGTTTTTGATGACGGTTTTTGGTGGCGATGTTCGTCGAGCTGAACCGGAATAGTAACACAAGAGTACAGCTGCAGTAGTATCATTTGTTGGGTGGTGTTCAGGTTAGGAGAAGAACAAAAGAACAACGAATAATAATAGCAGGTGGAGAAGAGCAGGTGGTCGATGGTGTGTTTGATGATGGTATACGGTATGGTAGACACTAGCAAGATGGTTAGATAAGATGATGATATATATATATATATATTTTATAATGGTGATGGTCAGTAATATGTGTGCTGGCATATATCTATCTAAATATGTATATACAATGAATGCTATAAAGTCATAACAAACATATCACATAATTAATTCACAAGTTTCAATGATTTAAAATGTATCTTGTCGACATAAATAATAATAATAATATAATAATAATTATAATAATATTAAAAATAAAACATGTGAGAATATGTTAGCCGTCGCCTCTTACGGACTGGATTTCGTTTTCCATTGTTAATCAGTGGCGGATAAAAAGTACTCAGATTAATTCCAAATTTTTAAATTAAATGTCTTTATTTATTTCAGTTATTATGGTATGAAATTCGAGCATTAACTATTAAATAAAAATTACATTAATTATTCACTCCCAACCCCAAGTAAAATATAAAAAAATTTAAAACTCAGCAAATAGTTCCTAATTATATTTTTAGTAAGCCTACAACTTATATAACTCTTTTTCGGATCACCGTTTATTTTAAAAACACCTAAGTTCCTTTTTAACTCGTGTAACATCGTTCGAATGATACCTGGATGTTACTATTGTTTTCTAAATAAATTCGAAATCTAAAAATGTATATTTAATATACTTTATTTATATTCATAGATATATTTTAAATAATAATTGTTATAATATCCTTTTTATTTATTTATTTATTTATTTATTTTACCTAACTAATTTTAATATCAACAACACATAATATAATATTTCAAATTATAATTCTTATTATTATTTATATATAAGTATATACACACGTCTCTATTTATAATTAATTGTTCGTTAATCGTCGGGAGCAGTCGAAGGTCAACTGAATATATAAAAATAGTTTTAAAAAAATTTCTAAACTCAACATTACATACTTTGCTTATCGTATCGAAATCATATAAAGATTAAGCTTAAATTTGGTCAGAAATTTCTGGGTCGTCACAATTACACTAGTTAGAAATAGGAATAGTTAAGGCATAGCCTTTACATGGATACGAATTTGGAAAGATAACTAGGAAATATTAAGATTGAAGTAGTCTTCATATTCCTTCTTCTCGTCCTCAACCTTCTTCATAAACTTCTCAACTTTCTCATTCTTCGCCTTTTGTTTTTCATGCAGGAACTCGAGATTATCATAAAGATTAGAAACTTCATTGTTGATTACATGGTACTTGTGGTCCCTCATAGAAAGTTGATTATTCACGCTGCTTTCCTCCATCTTCAATCTAAGGTCAACATCTTCTCTTAGGTAAGAGAGAGATTGCTTCCCCCATCGGGCACTTCTATCACTTTCATACTTCACCAACTTTATCTCTTTCTTTAGTTCAACATTTTCCTCCATGAGCTTCCTGATCACTAGGTCTTTTTCCTTAATTTGAACATCGATCCTTGCAATATGGCGAATTAGGTCATCGGTAGTTTTTCGCAGATTCTTGATCTCGTACTTGGCATCAACTTCATCGTAGGAAGGAGATCGAGATCTTTTCTTTGACAGGCCAGTTTCTTCAAGACGTTTCCCCTTGCCTTCCGGTCTTGGAGTCGGGTGGTGATCAGGAGAATTAGGTAAAGTATCTGGACTATAGTTTGGTGAGGGAGGACCACCAAAGCCATAAGGTGGACTTTGGACTGGTCTTTCAGTGGAAGACCTTTCAATATCTTTTTCGGATAGCTTGAAAAGATTCATTTTGGTCGCTTGATGAGAATTAGACATCATAACATTAGGAAAGAGATTTTGATCAGTCTTAGGATAAGATTGTAAAGTATATGTTTTAATATTACAAGGCAATCCTAAGTGCTTTAAAGTCTAAGGCAGAAAAGGTTATAATTTCCTAGATTGCTAAGGCACCCTAACTAGCAAGTAAGGCACACATAAAGATGCAATCCTGGTTCTCTATAACAGCCTGGTTATGCTCTGATACCAATCTGTAACGTCCTCCAGATAGGGTCTGGAAGGAACGTCACTAATATCAAATAAACCAACATATTATAATACGAGAACAATTCTATACGATAAAAGTAATCTTTATTGAGTACGCAACGAAACATGAAATATCGTTACAATGATGGAAATTACAATAAAGTAAATGTTTCAAATGCAGAAATAGTAAATGCGATATCTCTTGATCCTAAGTCCAAGTAGCATCACATAAGCAGTAAGTAAATAAGCTTGATCAGTCAACACCTGAGACAAAACATGCTAAAGTGTCAACCAAAAAGGTTGAGTGAAGTTCATAGGTTTAACAAAAGTAGTTATCGTTGTTTTTAGACCACAAGATTTAGTTGTAAAGTTGATCTCCCGCAGGATCAAAAAGTAGATCTCGCAGATCCAAAAGTTATGCCAGTGCGTGATATTTAGACTAAACATTCAAGTTTGCCCCAAAGACAAGTTGTAGTTTATACTTGTCGGTTTAATTTCATTATTAAGTAATACAAAGACTTAGTCAAATGTATCGGGGACGTTACTCCCGATAGGGGTACCACCAATAATTAAGCATGCATTCAACGAGCAATTAAAAATATCACTCTAGGGACTTAGTCGGACATAGCCGGGTATAGCATAGTTTAGTAGTTTGGTACTTGTGTCTAAGTTGTAAAATGTAAAAACAACATGTGCCTCACCCCAATAAAAGTAAGTAAGTTTGCTAGCAATAAAGAGTGGGGCTGTGAATTCACCTTAGTAAGTAGAGAGAGATGACGATTATTCCTTGGAATAGAAAGTTGGAACGAACAGCAAGTCAACCTATTGACATTTAAGAGTAGTAAGTGTTTTTGCCCAAGTTTAAGTAGATGTTTAAGTATGATAGTGTTGTAAGTATAGTTCGTTTTACTAAGTTTCCTTTCCTAGTAAGTTTCTATTTTTAGAAAGTTTTCACTTTTAGTAGATTTCTTATCTTAGTATGTTTCTATAACTAGAAAGTTTCTACTTTAAGAGTCTTTTCCATTTTAGGATACTTGCCTTATTAGATAAGCTTCCAATCACCCCTTTCCCTTCGAATGGCCATTTCAGGTCTAGGGGCTTGAGCTATAGGATCCTTTATATCGAAAATCCAAACCCTTTCGCCTAGAGTTTCGTAGAAACCATTCGTCAAGAAAGTTCGAAGATCTATACATCTCTAATACATATCCCAAAATGTTTTTATGTGTTATAATATAAGTAGTAGGTTATAGGTGTTAGTAATAGTAATAGTGTATACATGTTAATTAATAGTATAAGTAGTATTAGGGTTTCATTAATTAGGGTTAGTTAATTAAAGTAGTATTTTAATGATTAGGGTTTAGGGTTTTGAGGATCTAAATAATATGAATGTTAAGATCATGCACGAATATGATTATGAATATAAACATGAATTGAAAGAAAGATTTAAAAGTTTTAAGATTTTGGATCATACCTTGTTAATGATGATGAAGATTAACAAGAAACAAGAAGTAAACTTGGTGGTGAAGATCAAATAACCCAAATAATGAAGAACACGCTTGAAAATCTTGATGAACACGAAGAACAAGCTTGAAGATCCGAATACCACAAGAGAGGGAGAGGGAGAGATTGTGTTTGAGAGAGGATTTTGGTGTGATTTGTGAATGAGAAACTAGGAGTCTATGAGTGTTTATATAGTGCAAGTATTAGAGTGTTAGTCAACATAAGGATGTTCTAATTAATGATTTTATTTTATTTTATAATTTTTAGTCAACAATAGGTGGTACTATTTATATATATATATATATATATATATATATATATATATATATATATATATATATATATATATATATAACTTTTTTATATATATATTTTATTTTTATTTTTTAGTCAACATAAGGATGTAATTGTTTAAGATTCTTTAGTCTCATTATCATTATTATTATTATTATTATTATTATTATTATTATTATTATTATTATTATTATTATTATTATTATTATTATTTTTTTATTTTTTATTTTTTATTTTTTTTACATTTACTACATGATAAGTATTATTTTCTTTTTACTAATTCATGACTTGTATATATATTTTTTTATTTAGTTCCCAATTATTTTATTATTTATATAAATGTCACTTTTTATTTATTACTTATAGGTTATTAGTTATAATATTACATAAATCCATAAATTTTAATTAGCAGTGAGTGTCGACTAACAGTTTATTATTTTCATCTTTTATTAACTTGTCAATTATTGCACAAAGTTAATTAATATGTTTTATAACTCTTAACACTTAACAATTGTTGATTAAAGTTTAATCATTAAGTTTTAATTATATTGTTTGAGCATTTAATATTGGAAAAATATATAATGAAAAAATGGGGGTCGTTATAAGCCATGGCCGTTCCAAGATTTTGTGTTATTGGTGTAAATTTCTACTACAAGAATAAAATAAAATTATATATTTTATGTCATGGCTCCTCTAAAATGATATTGAAACGATTTTAGCCCGCTACTAATATTGTTCAAGATCTGTTCTTGTGATCAAGTGTATTGTTGCTATAACTTTTGGCTAATTGTCTAGTAGATATCGAAAGGCTAGTCTCGATTGGAACATATGGATCAAAGATCCTACGATCTCTTTGTAACTTTTCCCAACGTCTTACTATATTTATATAATTTTTCTTTGATAAAAATAAGTGCAAACCAATAGGCAGATAGAATAAAAGCGAAGTTCTAAATAGTCGAGGGACTACTTATAAAATCTAAAATGGATATAGTCATGTAGATGGTCAATGTCAACTCTTAAGTGGAAACACAGGGTAAAACCGTAAAACAACTACAAACTCAATTACTCAAATGTTTGTCGTGTTACATATGTAACTCAGAACGTTCAGTTTCAGTCGATGAACTTTTGATCTTTTACTTTTTGTTCTTGTTGTT
The DNA here is from genome assembly GCF_046630445.1 of Rutidosis leptorrhynchoides. Taxonomy (NCBI): domain Eukaryota; kingdom Viridiplantae; phylum Streptophyta; class Magnoliopsida; order Asterales; family Asteraceae; genus Rutidosis; species Rutidosis leptorrhynchoides. Next base: position 76,576,737 of record NC_092334.1, read on the forward strand.
ATGTACCTATATCATAATATGAAATATGTTACAAAATTCTGTATACTCCGTATTAGGAAATTATGATGATTAAAAGAAAAATGACCTAAGGTGTGTTTGTATTTCATTTTAAGGGGATTATCAATTTTGAGAAATCAAGTACGTTATATATTAATGTTGGATCAGTTATCTCCGTTAGTTGCATAACTCGCCTCCAACTACTGTTTTGAAGGAAATCAAAACCAATCCGAGAGCATGGTTGGTAAGACCCTCCTCCCCACTGCCTCCACACTAAGCGAAAGGCAACCTGGGTGGATACTTCATGTCAAAGATAACATTGAGTGTAATGTTGCAGTTCAGCAGAGTCTAACTCCTGATATCTCGCTAAGAGAAGCAGATCACTACCAGTTGAGCTACAACTCAATGTTTATATATTAACAATATATATTACCGTTCAAAATCACCGAGCATTTTATACCATAAAGGATGTCATTTTGGACAATGTAGCTCATGGGTAAATTCGTCATTTTCACCCTAACCGTTTCTTTTTATTTTAGGCCCCAGCTAAGCATGGTTCAAATTTGTTTGGCATCAAAATGATATAGTTTTTTTTATCTCTCTTATTTAAATAACCCCTTTAAAAGCACTTAAAACTAGCTTATCAAAACTATATATATATATCTCATAATTATTTAAGATCAAATTTCATTAAAAGAAATTAAATGTTACATAGTAATAAAAAGATGAGTATCGTTACTTTTAAGTTAGAACTTCTTCAAAAAATTAACGATACTCTATTTTTTAAGTAAATCATATGCAAGCCTAATCATTGGTACTTACTTGAGAATATGAAAGACCTCGTGAATGTTGATTATAACAAACTGGATATTTACTTATTTTTCGTTATATTCGTAATATGATCGTAGAATATTAACGGCACACGTATGTGCCAATTATCAGGCTTTCATATGTTCGTTATCCTTAGATAAGTGCCAATGATTAGGCTTTCAAGCCTAATCATTAGATTAGGCTTGCAAGCCTGATCATTGACACTTACATATGTTCATTATCCTTAGATTGGTTAAGATAGAAAATTTGAGATAAAAATGTTATCTTTTAGTGAAATTTGCCCATTATTTAATTATTACATTACCCCTTTAAGATTATTAAAAAATTGGAGCAGTAAAATATTGTGACGACCCGGGAATTTTCGACCAAATTTAAACTTGATCTTTATATGTTTTCGACACGATAAGCAAAGTCTGTAATGTCGAGTCTCGAAAATTTTGTAACAGATTACATGAATGCATTTACCCTTTGACTATCTCCAACGATTCGCGAACAATTGGATGTAAATAAATATGTATTTAAATAAATAAATAAATATAAATGTAAATATATAAAATAATTTGAATTTATGAAATATAATGTAAAAATTAGAATTAAGTATGTAAAATATGATACAAAATAATTAAGTGTACTCAAAATAAATTTATATATAAATATAGGATTTTTATAAATAAATATTATAATATGTATTGTAATATATATATATATATATATATATATATATATATATATATATATATATATATATATATATATAATTTAATACTTAATGTAAGTTACTATATATATAATTATTAAATATTACATAATTAGTAAATTGTATATATTAAGTGTAAACACAAGTCAAGAAATTAGGCGTTATAATAACTTTATGATTACTTTCATTATTAATACAAAAACTAATATCAATATCAGTATTAGTTTTATGTATATATTATAATTGTAATATTATCAGTTATTATAATGATTATGTATTGTATTATAATTATTGTTAATTATTATTAAGAATTTTAAATATAATGATTTTTGTTATCACTGTTAATATCACTAGTATATTATAATAAGTAATAAACCTCTGATTAAGATTATTATTATTTATAATTACCATTATCATCTAAAATCATTATTATCATAAATACTCTTAGAAAATAATACAATTTATTATAGGTATTATTAATAATATTATTATAATCATTCTTATTAATAAACTTATTAAAAATTATCATTTTTATGATTATTAGTATCATTATTTATTATTATTATTATTATTATTATTATTATTATTATTATTATTATTATTATTATTATTATTATTATTATTATGTTTATTATTATGTTTATTAGAATTATTGATATTATCATTATTATTAAATTATTTATTATTATTAGTTCCATTATTATTATTAAAATAAATATTAAATATTAAGGTTGTATAATTAATATTAGTATAATTTCTTTACATGTTTAAATACAGATATAGATATAGTCAATATATAACTATATATACAATTACAGATATAATCAGATATATACATATTCAGAAAAAATACGGATATAAAATATGGATACATATTGATACAGATATATATACATATATAAATACATTAAATACATATAAAAATTATAGAAAATACTTAAGTCTGTTTTCCCAATCCCTATCATTCTGTAAAATTTTGAATTAGTTGGTACATCTGTCGATTCCAAGTCATGTAATTACAAAGTCTGTTGAACATAACCATCACCTTTTAATTTTTTATGTTCATCTGTTACATGAACCTGTGCTTGTTGTCTGCTCAATCGAATCAATTGCCAATACAACCAAAAATCGACCAAATCATCTGTACTGATAACAATTATTCGAATACTGGTTATATATGATGCTATCTTCAATTGCAAAACAAAATTTAAAATAAGAAAAATAAAGAAAACAGAAAACGACCCCTGTTCTTGAACTATTCGATCAAACACTCGAATTCAAATAACATTTCAAAATCCATTAATACAGTTTTGTTAGGAATGATCAAGATAAACTATCTGTAAGTTTTCGTGTTCCAATTGTTTCTATTAACTATGAATTTACGAGTCAAACATTAAACTTAAAAAGTCAAAATATTTGTTCTTCACAAAAATTCGTATTTGTTTTAATTCGTCTGTTGAAATTGATAAATGAGAAAGATTTTAGGATCGATTTGCAATATATTTCATGTTATAATCTGAGTCTAATTCGTTCTTAAAATTGAAATCATCAATTTTTTTATCCCATCTTCAACAGCGACGGCAGTTAACACATGTTTTCTTTTATTTTGTTTTTTTGGTTAACTCCATTTAATCACATTATAAATGTTTTATTTCTATTCTTAAAGTCCTTTAATCTGATAACTCAAATTAATGATGATTGGAGTGATTTTGATCGATGGTTTATGAAAAGGATGAAGAAAATATGACAGGAAATAAAACTGGGTTAAATAAATAACAGGTTCAATTATAAACAGAAAAACATAAATGGTTCATGGTGTGGGGTGTTGCGGGTTAGCGAGGGGTCTCGGGTTCGATCCTCACCGGGTGCATTCTTTTTATTAGAGGCTTTTAAAGGTAGTCTTTCTTCTAAAAATTATTATGATTATTATTATTATTGTTATTATGATTATTAATATATTGTTATTGTTATTGCTATTATTAATAATTACAATTGTTATTATACATACTAAGATTAATAATATAATTAGTATTATTATTAATATTCTTATCATTATCACTACTAGATTTATCATTAAATATTATTAGTATCATCATTAACATTAGTATTAGTTTAAGTATGATTTATGAAATTATTACTACTAATTTTATCATTTTAAGTATCGTTATTAATATTATGATTAATAATTATTATTGTTGATATTGTTAGTATTATAATTATTAGTAATAATATCATATTTAAATTTATAAGTATTAGACATGTTATTAACATTAGTATTATTAAGATTATTATTATTATAAACTGTATCATTTAAGTATTATTATTTTTAGTATTATCCATAATATTAACATTAAGATTTTATTGAAAATAAAAATTAAGGATATTATTAAGATTATAACTATGTATTAATCGTATAACAATTTGTATATACATATTCATAAATGACAAGTTAGATATTTTCAAAATAATACTAATATGAGATAAATATAACTAAATATATATTAAACATTTTGGATAGATACGCAAACTAAATAAGTATAATATATAATTTAAGATATAATATATAAAATTGTTCGATTACGATTATATATATTAATATATATACAAATGATATAGGTTCGTGAATCCGATGCCAACCCAACATTTGTTCAATGTTGTCATATGTATTTTTACAACAAAATACAGTATGGTAAGTTTCATTTGCCTTTTTACCCTTTATATTTTTGGGCTGAGAATACATGCGCAATTTTTATAAATGTTTTTACGAAATAGACACAAGTAATTGAAACTACATTATATGGGTGAATAATCGAAGCCGAATATGCCCCTTTTTGCTTGGTAACCTAAGAATTAGTAAACCGATCTACTAATTGACGCGAATCCTAAAGATAGATCTATTGGGCCTAACGAACCCCATCCAAAGTACCGGATGCTTTAGTACTTCGAATTTGTTTTTATCATGTCCGAAGGATTTCCCGGAATGATAGGGGATATTCTTATATGCATCTTGTTAATGTCGGTTACCAGGTGTTCACCATATGAATGATTTTTGTCTCTATGCATGGGACGTATATTTATGAGAACTGGAAATGAAATTCTTGTGTTCTATTAAATTGATGAAAATGATTATTTATGTTAAACTAATAAACTCACCAACCTTTTGGTTGACACTTGAAAGCATGTTTATTCTCAGGTATGAAAGAAATCTTCCGCTGTGCATTTGCTCATATTAGAGATATTACTTGGAGTCATTCATGACATATTTCAAAAGACGTTGCATTCGAGTCGTCGAGTTCATCAAGATTATTATTAAGTCAATTATAGTTGGATATATTATGAAATGGTATGTATGCCGTCAACTTTCGATGAAATGAAAGTTTGTCTTTTAAAAAGAATGTAATGTTTGTAAAATGTATCATATAGAGGTCAAATACCTCGCGATGTAACCAAATGTTATTGTATTCATTCTTATGGATTAGGACGGGTCTTTACATGTGGCATCAGAGCTGGTATAACGCCGTCCATGTGTGGAGGGTTAGTCATAAAGGAGGTTCTCACAGTGTTACCTGTGACGAAGCATTGGCTCTTACTCCTTGCGATCCCTTACGAGGGTTGGCAGTAGCCGAGAGGCAGGCCCTAAAATCAGTATCTGAGGTACACTCAGTGGTCACCAGGCGGTTAGCTGGGAAGGCACTGGGTGGGACGGTGGTTGTCCCCACTGTATTTACATGTGGTATCAGAGCGGTGGTCTTAGCGAACCAGGTCTTGCATTAGTGTGTCTAACTGATAGTTAATTAGATGCATTAGTGGGTCTGACTTCGACCGTGTCTGCATGTCAAAAGTTTTGCTTATCATTTTGTAGTGACCCAAACTTTTCCATGTTTATATATATTAATTGAGATTGATATTTACATGACTAAATGTTTCCAACGTGTTAAGCAATCAAACTTGTTAAGACTTGATTAAATGAAATAAGTTTCATATAGACAATTGATCACCCATGTTGACCGGCGATTCACGAACGTTACAAAATTGTAAAAACTACATGTTGTGGTATACATAGACATATATATATGGTTGACATAAGATTATGATGAGTAAGTATCGCACTAAGTATATTAACAATGTGTGATATATATAAGAAATGAGATTACTAAGTTAAGAAACTCGAAATGATATATATAACGATTATCGTTATGATAACGTCTACTAAATACATATGTATCATATTAAGATATTGATACACTATATTTAATATGATAAAATAATATTTAAATATATCATTAAGTGTGTTAACAATGAACTACATATGTAAAAACAAGACTACTAACCCAAGAATTACGAAACGAGACTTATATGTAATGATTATCATTGTAACAATATTTTAATGTATATATCATATTAAGAGATATTCATACATCATAATATCATGATAATATAATAATTTAACATCTCATTTGATATAATAAACATTGGGTTAACAACATTAATTGAGATCGTTAACTTAAAGGTTTCAAAACAACACTTATATGTAACGACTAACGAAGACTTAACGACTCCATTAGAATGTATATACATGTTGTGTTTTGATATGTATTCTTACACTTTTGAAAGACTTCAAGACACATATCAAAGTACTTCTACTTAACAAAAATGCTTACAATTACATCCTCGTTCAGTTTCATCAATAATTCTACTCGTATGCACCCGTATTCGTACTCGTACAATACACAGCTTTTAGATGTATGTACTATTGGTATATACACTCCAATGATCAGCTCTTAGCAGCCCATATGAGTCACCTAACACATGTGGGAACCATCATTTGGCAACTAGCATGAAATATCTCATAAAATTACAAAAATATTAGTAATCATTCATGACTTATTTACATGAAAACAAAATTACATATCCTTTATATCTAATCCATATATCAACGACCAAAAACACCTACAAACACTTTCATTCTTCAATTTTCTTCATCTAATTGATCTCTCTCAAGTTCCATCTTCAAGTTCTAAGTGTTCTTCATAAATTCCATAAGTATAGTTTCATAAAAATCAAAAATACTTCCAAGTTTGCAAGTCTACTTCCAAGCTTTCTAATCCATTCCAAGTAATCATATAAGATCAAGGAACCTTTGTTATTTACAGTAGGTTATCTTTCTAATTCAAGGTAATATTCATATTCAAACTTTGATTCAATTTCTACAACTATAACAATCTTATTTCGAGTGAAAATCTTACTTGAACTGTTTTCGTGTCATGATTCTGTTTCAAGAACTTTCAAGCCATCCAAGGATCCTTTGAAGCTAGATCCATTTTTCTCATTTCCAGTGGTTTTATCCAGAAAACTTGAGGTAGTAATGATGTTCATAACATCATTTGATTCATACATATAAAGCTATCTTATTCGAAGGTTTAAACTTGTAATCACTAGAACATAGTTTAGTTAATTCTAAACTTGTTCGCAAACAAAAGTTAATCCTTCTAACTTGACTTTTAAAATCAACTAAACACATGTTATATATCTATATGATATGCTAACTTAATGATTTAAAACCTGAAAACACGATGAACACCATAAAATCGGATATACGCCGTCGTAGTGAAACCGGGGGCTGTTTTGGTTTGGATAATTAAAAACTATGATAAACTTTGATTTAAAAGTTGTTCTTCTGGGAAAATGATTTTTCATATGAACATGAAACTATATCCAAAAATCTTGGTTATACTCAAAGTGAAAGTATGTTTTTCAAAATGGTCATCAAGATGTCGTTCTTTCGACGGAAATGACTACCTCTTTAGTAACTGACATGTAACTTAAATTTCTGACTATAAACCTATACTTTTTATATTTGGATTCTTAAATTAGAGTTCAATATGAAACCATAGCAATTTTATTCACTCAAAACGGATTTAAAATGAAGAAGTTATTTGTAAAACAAGATTGGATATTTTTGATCTTTTTAGCTACGGGAAATGTTTAACAAATCTATACAAATCATATCCTAGCTAACTTATATTGTATTATACATGTATTCTAATATATTATGTAATCTTGGGATACCATAGACACGTATGCAAATGTTTTGACATATCATATCGACCCATGTATATATATTATTTGGAACAACCATAGACACTCTATATGCAGTAATGTTGGAGTTAGCTATACAGAGTTGAGGTTGATTCCAAAAATATATATACTTTGAGTTGTGATCTAGTCTGAGAAGTGTATACACTGGTAATCTAAGAATTAGGGAACAGACACCCTAATTGACGCGAATCCTAAAGATAGATCTATTGGGCCTAACAAACCCCATCCAAAGTACCGGATGCTTTAGTACTTCGAAATTTATATCATATCCGAAGGGTGTCCCGGAATGATGGGGATATTCTTATATATGCATCTTGTTAATATCGGCTACCAGGTGTTCACCATATGAATGATTTTTATCTCTATGTATGGGATGTGTATTGAAATATGAAATCTTGTGGTCTATTGTTACGATTTGATATATATAGGTTAAACCTATAACTCACCAACATTTTTGTTGACGTTTAAAGCATGTTTATTCTCAGGTGAATACTAAGAGCTTCCGCTGTTGCATACTAAAATAAGGACAAGATTTGGAGTCCATGTTTGTATGATATTGTGTAAAAACTGCATTCAAGAAACATATGTCGATGTAATATATTTCTATTGTAAACCATTATATAATGGTCGTGTGTAAACAGTATATTTTAGATTATCATTATTTGATAATCTACGTAATGTTTTTAAAACCTTTATTGATAAAATAAAGGTTATGGTTATTTTAAAAATGAATGCAGTCTTTGAAAAACGTCTCATATAGAGGTCAAAACCTCGCAACGAAATCAATTAATATGGAACGTTTATAATCAATATGAACGGGACATTTCAGTTGGTATCCGAGCGTTGGTCTTAGAGAACCAGAAAATTTGCATTAGTGTGTCTTATCGAGTTTGTTAGGATGCGTTAGTGAGTCTGGACTTCGACCGTGTTTTCTTTAAAAATGATTGCTTAACATTTTTGTTGAAAACTATATATTATTAACATGTAAATATTATGTGATATATTAATCTCTTAACATATTTGATATTGTGTGATAGATGTCTACCTCTAGCACAAATCCCATTGACTCACCTAATAATAACGAAGAATCGAATATATATTGGCAAGATTCACAAGTTCCCGAAGAACTTGAAGAAGAGGAAACGGAACCGGAAGAAGAGGAACCGGAAGAAGAGGAACCAGAAGAAGAGAAACCGGAAGAAGAAGAGGTTCCGGAGGGGGGAATAGTAGGAACCACAGAAAACCGGTCAAATAAAAGAAAATCCTCAACCAATGGACCAAAGTTAATAATGGTCAATGGTGTTTCCGCTAAGGAAGCAAAATATTGGGAAAATTACCAATTTTTCGATGAATCGGATCCTGATGAGGATTCCGATGATGTTATAGAAATTACCCCGACCCAATTTAATGAGGCAAAAGAAAATAATAAGGAAAAAGGCATCAAAATAGAGAAATCTGATTCCGACCCCGATGAACTTTATATCTACCGTCAACACCCGTATTTTCAATATCGTGACAATAACCCGGGAACCTCTAAACTACCAGGTTTTTCTAAACCAATGTGGAAAATGATGACTCGTATTAGAGGAACATCATATATCCCTAGAAGATTAGGAAAAAGAACCAAGTCCGAAGAAGAAGAAACCAGTGATTCAGATTAAAGGGGTGTGAGCATGTTGTGTAATAAATGTATTGTAGTGTGCTTGTACTTTTATGTTCTATGTAAAAATTGCTTGTATTGTTTGTTATTACGAATCTAATCCTTGTCTATTTTACAGTATAAAAATAAAATGGATGTTAAGGGTAGACAACCGAATATTTTAGAAGACCTACCAGAGGATATGATTGAGGAAATCTTGTCTAGAGTCGGTCAGAATTCATCAGCACATTTAGTTATGGCGAAATTAACTTGTTAAACATTTGAAAGACTTTTCAGAAATGCCTTAGTTTATAAAAGGCTTTCCTTTGATAGGTGGGGTATATCACATTGGGGAGACTTTAAGTTACGCCGTGTTTTCTTTAAAGCGTTAAATGCGGGGAACCCAAATGCAATTTTACGCTACGGGTTAAGAACCTATTTTGACTCAACATATCCCAACATAGGATTTCGTGAATTAGAAAGAGCTTCTAACATGCAACATAAAGAAGCATGTTATGCTTACGGGTTAGTGATATTCGCTTCTTACCAAAGTGAGAAAAAGAACATCGGATTGCAGCTTTTAAATAAAACTTTCCCACAAGTGACGGATTCAGTAGTTGGGGTGAGAAACAAGGTTTTTAGATTATTACGGGGCTGTTGGACATTACGAAACCCTCGTCCTTTTGACGACATTACAACATGCTGCCTAGCCAATGGTCATAACGGTTATTTTCCACAAGACCAAGGATGGGAAGTCGTCTTAGTAAAACCAGAATGCATGACTTGTTTCTGGACTTATGAATTACGTGTCTTTATTTCCTTTGCTGAACAACTTGCGTATTAACTAGATTTATCTTCAAAACTGTCCTGTATCATAGTGTACTATATTTCATGTTATATGTAATATAGCGAAGTTGTAAATTTGAAGAATATTTGTATGTGATATATTATTATAATCAGTTTTTCATATGAAATTGTAGTAGTTGAATTGTATATTAGCTACTAAGTATGAACTTAATGGGTAGGTAGTACTCGAATTTAAAATTATAAAACGCTAATATGAAGAAAAAGCTTTTATAAATGAGTTCATATTATGATACGAGATACTGTTGACTACTCTTAATATTCTGTATAATTAAATTGTTTCATTTGACTATTTTGAAGGAAATGGCACCGACTACTCGACACACCTTGAATATGAGCGAAGAGGAATTTCGTACCTTTCTTGCTTCAAACATAGCCGCAGTACAGGCCGCGCTACATACCAACAATAACTCTGAATCTAGCAATACAGCTAACGGCGCAAGAAATCGTGTAGGATGCTCCTACAAGGAATTCACTGCCTGCAAACCTTCAGAATTTGATGGGACCGAAGGACCAATCGGATTAAAACGGTGGACCGAGAAAGTTGAATCGGTGTTTTCCATAAGTAAGTGTGCTGAAGGAGACAAAGTGAAGTACGCTACGCATACCTTCACAAGTATTGCGTTAACATGGTGGAATACCTATCTAGAGCAAGTGGGACAAGATGCTACTTACGCGCTACCGTGGTCAGCATTCAAGCACTTGATGAACGAGAAGTACCGTCCCAAAACCGAGGTCAATAAGCTCAAGTCAGAACTTAGAGGGTTACGAACACAGGGATTCGATATTACTTCGTACGAAAGATGATTCACAGAATTGTGCCTATTGTGTTCAAGAGCGTTCGAAGATGAGGAAGAGAAGATCGACGCGTTTGTGAAAGGGTTACCGGAGAGAATCCAAGAAGATATAAGTTCACATGAGCCTGCCTCCATACAAAAGGCATGTAGAATGGCTCACAAACTAGTGAACCAGATTGAGGAAAGAATTAAAGAACAGGCGGCCGAAGAGGCCAACGTGAAGTTAGTCAAAAGAAAGTGGGAGGAAAACGGTGATAAGAGTCACCAAAACAACAACTATCCCAACAATCGCAACATCAATCGCAACTACAACAAACGGCACAACAACAACAACAACAACAACAACTACAGCAATCATCCCAACAACAATAACAACCGCAACAACAACAACAATCAGAAGCAGCTATGCCAAAGGTGTGAAAAGTATCACTCGGGGTTTTGTACTAAATTTTGCAACAAGTGTAAAAGAAATGGTCATAGCGCGGCGAAGTGTGAGGTCTACGGACCAGGGGTTAACAGAACGACAAGAACAAATGGTGTCAGAACGAGTAATGGCAGAGCAAGTAGTGTCGGAGCAAGTTATGCCAATGTAGTTTGTTATAAATGTGGAAAATCGGGCCACATTATTAGAAATTGCTTGAAACAGGAGAACACGAATGGACAAGGCCGTGGAAGAGTTTTCAATATTAATGCGGCAGAGGCACAGGAAGACCCGGAACTTGTTACGGGTACGTTTCTTATTGACAATAAATCTGCTTACGTTTTATTTGATCCGGGTGCGGATAGAAGCTATATGAGTAGAGATTTTTGTGCTAAATTAAGTTGTCCATTGACGCCGTTGGATAGTAAATTTTTACTCAAATTAGCAAACGGTAAATTAATTTCAGCAGATTATAAATGCCAGAATCGAGAAATTAAACTGGGTAGCGAAATATTTAAGATTGATTTGATACCAGTAGAGTTAGGGAGTTTTGATGCAATAGTTGGTATGGACTGGCTGAAGGAGATGAAAGCAGAGATCGTATGTTACAAAAATACAATTCGCATTGTACGAGAAGAAGGAGAACCCTTAATGGTGTACGGATAAAAGGGCACCACGAAGCCACATCTTATTAGTAATTTGAAGGCACAAAAACTAATAAGAAAAGGTTGCTATGCTGTTCTAGCACACGTCGAGAAAGTACAAACTGAAGAAAAGAGCATCAATGATGTTCCCGTCGCAAAAGAATTTCCCGATGTATTTCCGAAAGAATTACCGGGACTACCTCCACATCGATCTGTTGAATTTCAAATAGATCTTGTACCAGGAGCTGCACCAATAGCTCGTGCTCCTTACAGACTCGCACCCAGCGAGATGAAAGAACTGCAAAGCCAACTGCAAGAACTATTAGAACATGGTTTCATTTGACCAAGCACATCACCATGGGGAGCTTCTGTTTTGTTTGTCAAGAAGAAGGATGGTACATTTAGGTTGTGTATTGACTACAGAGAGTTGAATAAACTTACCATCAAAAACCGTTATCCACTACCGAGAATTGACGACTTATTTGATCAACTACAAGGCTCGTCGGTTTATTCAAAAATCGATTTACATTCTGGATATCATCAAATGTGAGTAAAGGAGGATGATATTCCAAAAACTGCTTTTAGGACGCGTTATGGTCATTACGAGTTTATGGTTATGCCGTTTGGATTAACTAACGCACCAGCTGTGTTCATGGACCTTATGAACCGAGTGTGTGGGCCATATCTTGACAAGTTTGTCATTTTTTTCATCAATGACATACTTATTTACTCAAAGAATGATCAAGAGCACGAAGAACATTTGAGAAAAGTGCTAGAAGTATTGAGGAAAGAAAAACTGTACGCTAAATTTTCAAAGTGTGCATTTTGGTTGGAAGAAGTTCAATTCCTCGGTCACATAGTGAACAAAGAAGGTATTAATGTGGATCCGGCAAAGATAGAAACTGTTGAAAAGTGGGAAACCCCGAAAACTCCGAAACACATACGCCAGTTTTTAGGACTAGCTGGTTACTACAGAAGATTCATCCAAGACTTTTCCAGAATAGCAAAACCCTTGACTGCATTAACGCATAAAGGGAAGAAATTTGAATGGAAGGATGAACAAGAGAAGGCGTTTCAGTTATTGAAGAAAAAGCTAACTACGGCACCTTTATTATCATTGCCTGAAGGGAATGATGATTTTGTGATTTATTGTGACGCATCAAAGCAAGGTCTCGGTTGTGTATTAATGCAACGGACGAAGGTGATTGCTTATGCGTCTATACAATTTAAGATTCACGAGCAAAATTATACAACTCAGGATTTGGAATTGGGTGCTGTTGTTTTTGCATTAAAGACTTGGAGGCATTATTTATATGGGGTCAAAAGTATTATATATACCGACCACAAAAGTCTCCAACATATATTTAATCAGAAGCAACTGAATATGAGACAAAGCAGGTGGATTGAACTGTTGAATGATTATGATTTTGAGATTCGATACCACCCGGGGAAGGCGAATGTGGTAGCCGACGCTTTGAGTAGAAAGGACAGAGAACCTATACGGGTAAAAGCTATGAATAAAATTATTCGTACTAACCTTACTACTCAAATAAAGGAGGCGCAACAGGGGGTTGTAAAAGAAGGAAAGTTGAAGAATGAGATACCCAAAGGATCAGAGAAACATCTTAATATTCGGGAAGACGGAACCCGATATAGGGCTGATAGAATTTGGGTACCAAGGTTTGGAGATGTGAGAGAAATGGTACTTAAAGAAGCACATAAAACCAGATATTCAATACATCCCGGAGCGGGGAAGATGTATAAAGATCTCAAGAAACACTTTTGGTGGCCGGGTATGAAAGTCGATATTGCTAAATATGTAGGAGAATGTTTGACGTGTTCTAAGGTCAAAGCTGAACATCAGAAACCATCAGGTCTACTACAACAACCTGAAATCCCGGAATGGAAATGGGAAAACATTACCATGGATTTCATTACTAAATTTCCAAGGACTGCAAGTGGTTATGATACTATTTGGGTAATAGTTGATCGTCTCACCAAGTCAGCACACTTCCTGCCAATGAGAGGAGATGACAAAATGGAGAAGTTGGCGCGATTGTATTTAAAGGAGGTTGTCTCCAGACATGGAATACCCGTCTCTATTATTTCTGATAGGGATGGTAGATTTGTTTCAAGGTTCTGGCAGACGTTGCAACAAGCATTGGGGACTCGTCTAGACATGAGTACTGCCTATCATCCACAAACTGATGGGCAGAGCGAAAGGACGATACAAACGCTTGAAGACATGCTACGAGCATGTGTTATTGATTTCGGAAACAGTTGGGATCGACACCTACCGTTAGCAGAATTTTCCTACAACAGCAGTTATCATTCTAGTATTGAGATGGCGCCGTTTGAGGCACTTTATGGTAGAAAGTGCAGGTCTCCGATTTGTTGGAATGAAGTGGGGATAGACAGATTACGGGTCCGGATATAATACAAGAAACTACCGAGAAAATCATCCAAATTTAACAACGATTGAAAACCGCCCAGAGTCGACAAAAGAGCTACGCGGACAGTAAAAGAACAGATATAGAGTTTGAAATTGGAGAAATGGTCATGCTTAAGGTTTCACCTTGGAAAGGCGTTGTTCGATTTGGTAAACAGGGGAAACTAAATCCAAGGTACATTGGACTATTCAAGATTATAGATTGTGTCGGACTATGATAAGGCTAAAAAGGAACATATATTTCATAGCAATATCCCTCCTAAATAATAGGTTTTCATATGTAATTGTATTATATTTTCATTGTAATTGTTTAAATAAATAAGTGCGAAGACAAAAGGCGAAAACGAAGATTTGAAGACACAAACGTCCAAAAAGCTCAAATGTACAAGATACAATCCAAGTGGTTCAATTTATTGATGAGAAACGTCTAAAAATGACAAGAGTACAAGTTGCAAAACGCAAAGTACACAATATAAAATAGTACGAAAGGACGTTCGAAAATCCGGAACCGGAACATGAGTAAACTCTCAACGCGAGACGCAACGGTGCAAAAATTACAAGTCTACTATGCACAAGAATATAATATAATATATAAATAATTATATTAATTATTTATATTTTATATTTATATATAAATTATGTCGACAAGCAAAGATCCAAAATCATGTGAGCTGGAAAATCGAACTCCACGACTCGCGGAGTTTGCAGGCTTAAAACTCTACGACTCGCGGAGCTGTCAGAAATCAAAACGCATATAAAAGGCCATGCATTCGTTCGAGTTTTAAATATATAAAAAATAACAATAATAATACTCTGTAATATATAAATAAATAAATAAATAAATAAATAATATATATATATATATATATATATATATATATATATATATATATATATATATATATATATATATATAGTATAGGGTAGTTTTATATTAGATTAGTTCGGGTTATGTAAAGGTTATTTTTACGGGTTTTGAAGTCGAAATTATGTTCGTGTAACACTACGCGATAAATACTCAATGTAAGTTATGTTCTCTCTTTTTAAATTAATGTCTTGTAACTAAGTTGTTATTATGCTTATTTGAACCGAAGTAATCATGATGTTGGGCTAAAAATATCTAAAATTGGGTAATTGGGCTTTGTACCATAATTGGGGTTTGGACAAAAGAACGACACTTGTGGAAATTAGACTATGGGCTATTAATGGGCTTTATATTTGTTTAACTAAATGATAGTTTGTTAATTTTAATATAAAGATTTACAATTGGACGTCCCTATAAATAACCATATACACTCGATCGGACACGATGGGCGGGATATTTATATGTACGAATAATCGTTCATTTAACCGGACACGGGAATGCATTAATAGTCTATGGAATTATTAAAACAAGGGTGAAATTATGTACAAGGACACTTGGTGTAATTGTTAACAAAGTATTAAACCTTGGATTACACCCAGTCGATATCCTGGTGTAATTATTAAACAAAGTATTAAAACCTTGTTACAGTTTAAGTCCCCAATTAGTTGGAATATTTGACTTCGGATATAAGGATAATTTGACGAGGACACTCGCACTTTATATTTATGACTGATGGACTGTTATGGACAAAAACCAGACGGGCATATTAAATAATCCAGGACAAAGAACAATTAACCCATAGGAATAAACTAAAAATCAACACGTCAAACATCATGGTTACGGAAGTTTAAATAAGCATAATATATTTTATTTCATATTTCCTCGTACTTTTATTTATTGTCATTTTAATTATTGTTATTTATTTTATATTGTTAGTTAAATATCGTCATTTACTTTACGCTTCGCTTAAAATATAAAATCGACAAACCGGTCATTAAACGGTAAAACCCCCTTTTATATATTATTAATATAATATATTTTGTACGAATGTAATTATATAAAAATATAGTGTGCAATAAGCCCGCTCCCTGTGGAACGAACCGGACTTACTAAAAACTATACTACTCTACGATTAGGTACACTGCCTATAGTGTTGTAGCAAGGTTTAGGTATATCCCATCTGTAAATAAATAATTAAAACTTGTGTAATTTGTAACGTATTTCGTAGTAAAATATAATAACTATTTCGTACCCCTTCGCTTTAACATCAAGTTTTTGGCGCCGCTGCCGGGGACTTGGCGAAACGCTATATTTTTAATTTATTTTTGTATAAATATATTTATATATCATTTTAGAAAAACAATATAAAATTAAAAAAAAAAACCTCTAAAATGCAAACTCCGCGACTTGCGGAATTTTAGGGCACGTGGCACCTCGACTCGCGGAGCCGCCCTGACAGACGCACCCAGAACCCTAACTTGGCATTTATTACGAGTATAATTTAATTATTATTATTAAAACTTAATTAGGTTTATATTTAATATTAATATTTAGTTTTAGTTTTTAAATTAATTTGTATTTTAAATATTAATTAGTATTATTAAATATATATTTAAATTAATACTTTTATAAAATATAATATAAATAATATTTTTATAAAATTTGTATTTTTATTATTTTAATTATAATTTGTATTTTTATCGTTTATTCGTTCGTAATTAGTTTTAAGATTAGTTTTTGCCGTAGTTTATTTTTATTTCTAGTTTTTTTTTAAGATTTGCCGTAAAATCCCTTAAGTGCTTTTTCTTTAGATTAAAATTTAGGCGCTTTAGAATTTTGCGACGCAGTTTTTAGATTTTAGTGCCTAATTAAGTTATTGCCGTTTTGGATATAGAAGTCCTTTAAGCTTTAATACCTTTATGCGCAACTTTTTAGATTTAATTTTTAGACTTTTAAGTTACGACGCGCTATTTTCTTATTTTTATTTTTCTACGTTTTTTCGACGCGCACTCTTTTTCTTTCTTATTTCTCGACACGCTAGTTTTTAGGACTTAGAAATTTTCTCTACTTCTTCTCTAATAATTCAAAACGAAAAATTATTTTAAGCGGTTAAATTGATAGACATCTAAATTTTCTGTTTCATAGTAATAGTTGGATTTGTTAGTGGCTGAGTTGTGAGCTTCCGAGTTAAAGGGTTCTGGCTCCCTGCTGCATCTATTGGCTATTCGAAACGTGAGCAAAAGCAAAAAAGTCTATTAATTTGATAACTTATATAATTTTTATTTTTTTTATAACTAATAGGATAATTAAGTAAATGCACCACATTGTAGCTAAAATTTGGTAATAAGCGCATTATGGAAAATCTCGAGAATATTTTGGAAACTCTTTTTGAACTCCGAAATCAATTTAATCAATACTCTCAAACGGGTGTTGATGACAATTCGTTCAGTCAATCTTGGATCACGAATGACGAAACAATAACTGGTTGTGAAATCTGTGGAGATTATCACTCAACATGGGAATGTTATTATTACGTTCCTATGGAAAATTACGCACCCATGGAACCTGAATGGAATGATTATGAGGAATACAATTCTAATTGGGATTATTCCCAAGAATATATCCAAACTCAACAACCAGCAGACGAGGAAAATTATGTGTCTGAAAATTCTTTAGATTATATGAAAATCAAACTCGAAGAACTTGATGCTCAAAATGAACAAATGAGAGAGTTTGTAAATAGGCAAGCTGAAACTCTATCAGACTACACACCTGTTGATCTGAGGAGTATTGTGCAAGAAAATCTCATATCATCGAATTTTGATGAATTCGAGAGCTATGAAATCACCAATTATCCCGATGATACTTTTTATTCAGCTTTACCAATTTCACAACATATCGACACATTAGCCTCTACCGACGAAATCATCGACCAATCAATGAATGAAGAAGAAGTAAGGGTGACAAATTGGTACTCTTGGAAAAACGATAACGTTGAAAATTTTACCCCCGAGACCAAAATAGTGGGACCGATAAGTACCATTAATGAAGAAGAATCTACTTCGATCCCAAAATTCACTATTCCACAACTTTCCAACCCAATATTCTCAATAGATGAGTCATCTACCAAAGATGAACTACGAGCTGTAATAGATAATGACACCTCGAATTTCACCCAATTGGGTAATAGAGGTGAAAACTTTGATCCCGAGAATAAAAGGAAGGAAATGTTAGGAATTGTCCACCCTATAATATATATGTCGGTGTATATCGATCAATTTGACCAAGAACCAGAAAAGAGACATATCCATTTACTAAAAGCTACACTTAAAAAAGAATTAAGTAGTGACGATCGGGTGGTTCTAAACTTTAAACCCATTTATATATTTTATACCACCCGAGATGTAAATAACTGGCTCACTATTCTAATTCGTGAAACTTATTCTACCGACTTCACATGTCGTCAGCTAAGTGGGGGGAAGTCTAACCCCACTTAACGTTAAATTAGGGGTTCGGGTTAGTGCATAACTCGTTAATAAACATGCATAATAAATTAGGGTAAAAGACGCATTTTCAATTATTAACAAACAGTTCAGAAAAGCAACCGTTTTTGAAGAAAAACATGTGTGATAAAACAAGAAGGAATGAACGATTAGGTGCACCATCTATCATCCTGCAATTTTATGGTATCTTTAACTACTTTCACTAATAACCCGCATGAATTTATAATTATAGTCTGATTTCATGCAAATGAGGGCATTGCATGATCTCAAGTGTGAGGAAGGGTTATAAATTCTCTCGGGTTTGCACTTAGTTTATTTGCCAAATTTTGTGAAAATTTTAAAAATTTTCAACTAAATGAATTCAAAATCATGTTTATACATATTTATGAACGATGAAAACTAGGTGTTAATACCGAAATTATCGTTACCTCGAAAAGGACATAAATTGAGAAACAACTAAAACGCTTGAATTTATTTATTTAAGATATAAAAAGACGCATGAAAAATGCCAAGTGTGGGGAGAATGTACCAAGTTATTCAATTAAAAACTATCTATCACATGTTTCTGTAAAGTTATTGCAGGTGCTTTTTGGGCTAAATTAACTGTCTTACCCAATTTACTGTAAAGAGAGATGGATCTACACGATGAATCAATTCCATCATTAAAAGGAAGTAAAGTCTTTCGAAAAAGACACGCGCTTCTTGATTTAGGTCAAGAAATTGTCGTCCAGACCAGCTGTAGGTTGACGAAAAATCTAGAAAAGTCATCTCTAAAATCAGCAGGAAATCCACGGACCTCAGCATCAAACAGGGTCGCCAAGTGGTCAGATTTATCCTAACCATGAGAAGGATTTATCTCGTACAATGGGGGGCACCGTGCAAATTAGCTTGATACGACTAATGAATCAGATCCCCAGAAAGGATAATCTCCTTAAAAGATCAAAAATCAGCTTTTAAGACTGATATTACTCAATCTTTGAGATTGACCTTAAAGATTGAGAATTCAAACTCATGGAATTCAATGATATCTAAACTCGAGCTTGAACGAGAAAATATTTTGATCAAAAATTACAAACCGATTTGTTTTCTGAAAACCTATTTTCAATGCGTTCATTACCATTGAACGTAAAATCCTAGGAATTCACCTAGAATTCATTAGGTCACCTGAACCAAATCGGGTGTCAACCGTAAGAACGGTGGTTGCATAGCATGGTCGGAGACAGGACCTTGTGCCAGACCGAAAAAATTATAGGATGATCTTACTATTGCTCCTACAAAGAATAGTACTAGCATTCGACACGTTTATAGACCATAATTAAAAGCATGTCAGGGGACATTGCCTTAGCAGTTGCTTGTTCAACGCTTTCCTTTACAACCGGACGGCAGTTTGCCGAAAGGTAATATACGGGACAAGTAAACTGGACGTGTTGCTTTTCTAATACAAGGTTAGCAAGTGGGTGACACAAAACTATAAGTTTTGATCTAAAATTTTCAAATCTGAAACCCACACAATCCACAAAAATATTTTGCAAACACCGGTGAAGGGTTATTCCGGAAAACTTGTCTAGGGTAAAAGCTAGATTGAATTTTCAAAAGATCAAATGTTTTCATAAAAATCCAATTTCCTAACGGATCTAAATTTTCATAGTCATGTGGGACTGTAAACCGCCTTTCAAATGTGCACTTTGCTTTGGAAATCGAAAGTAAATCGGCTATTTGATTGCAAGTGTCGTTGACCTAAACCCGAGGCAACTGTGGATGACACACCCACCTTTAACCATGGTTCTATCATTACTATCATTATTTATACCACCATATCAAAATCACTAATGTACAAAGTGTGATGAATAAAAAAGTGATTCATGTATGTTTTTATTTCAAGTTCTGTATTGCTTGAGGACAAGCAACGCTCAAGTGTGGGGATATTTGATAAGGCTAAAAAGGAACATATATTTCATAGCAATATCCCTCCTAAATAATAGGTTTTCATATGTAATTGTATTATATTTTCATTGTAATTGTTTAAATAAATAAGTGCGAAGACAAAAGGCGAAAACAAAGATTTGAAGACACAAACGTCCAAAAAGCTCAAATGTATAAGATACAATCCAAGTGGTTCAATTTATTGATGAGAAACGTCTAAAAATGACAAGAGTACAAGTTGCAAAACGCAAAGTACACAATATAAAATAGTACGAAAGGACGTTCGAAAATCCGAAACTGGGACATGAGTCAACTCTCAACGCGCGACGCAACGGTGCGAAAATTACAAGTCTACTATGCACAAGAATATAATATAATATATAAATAATTATATTAATTATTTATATTTTATATTTATATATAAATTATGTCGACAAGCAAAGATCCAAAATCATGTGAGCTGGAAAATCGAACTCCACGACTCGCGGAGTTTGCAGGCTTAAAACTCCATGACTCGCGGAGCTGTCAGAAATCAAAACGCCTATAAAAGGCCATGCATTCGTTCGAGTTTTAAATATATAAAAAATAATAATAATAATACTCTGTAATATATAAATAAATAAATATATATATAATATATATATATATATATATATATATATATATATATATAGTATAGGGTAGTTTTATATTAGATTAGTTCGGGTTATGTAAAGGTTATTTTTACGGGTTTTGAAGTCGAAATTCTGTCCGTGTAACACTACGCGATAAATACTCAATGTAAGTTATGTTCTCCCTTTTTAAATTAATGTCTCGTAACTAAGTTGTTATTATGCTTATTTGAACCGAAGTAATCATAATGTTGGGCTAAAAATATCTAAAATTGGGTAATTGGGCTTTGTACCATAATTGGGGGTTGGACAAAAGAACAACACTTGTGGAAATTAGACTATGGGCTATTAATGGGCTTTATATTTGTTTAACTAAATGATAGTTTGTTAATTTTAATATAAAGATTTACAATTGGACGTCCCTATAAATAACCATATACACTCGATCGGACACGATGGGCGGGATATTTATATGTACGAATAATCGTTCATTTAACTGGACACGGGAATGGATTAATAGTCTATGGAATTATTAAAACAAGGGTGAAATTATGTACAAGGACACTTGGCGTAATTGTTAACAAAGTATTAAACCTTGGATTACACGCAGTCGATATCCTGGTGTAATTATTAAACAAAGTATTAAAACCTTGTTACAGTTTAAGTCCCCAATTAGTTGGAATATTTGACTTCGGATATAAGGATAATTGACGAGGACACTCGCACTTTATATTTATGACTGATGGACTGTTATGGACAAAAACCAGACGGGCATATTAAATAATCCAGGACAAAGAACAATTAACTCATGGGAATAAACTAAAAATCAACACGTCAAACATCAAGATTACGGAAGTTTAAATAAGCATAATATATTTTATTTCATATTTCCTCGTACTTTTATTTATTGTCATTTTAATTATTGTTATTTATTTTATATTGTTAGTTAAATATCGTCATTTACTTTACGCTTCGCTTAAAATATAAAATCGACAAACCGGTCATTAAACGGTAAAACCCCCTTTTATATATTATTAATATAATATATTTTGTACGAATGTAATTATATAAAAATATAGTGTGCAATAAGCCCGCTCCCTGTGGAACGAACCGGACTTACTAAAAACTATACTACTCTACGATTAGGTACACTGCCTATAGTGTTGTAGCAAGGTTTAGGTATATCTCATCTGTAAATAAATAATTAAAACTTGTGTAATTTGTAACGTATTTCGTAGTAAAATATAATAACTATTTCGTACCCCTTCGCTTTAACATCAGACTAGTAGCTTACCAACTGGAGCTACCTCAACAACTCGCGGCTGTACATAACACTTTCCATGTCTCGAATTTGAAGAAATGTTTTGCTAAAGAAGATCTCACTATTCCGTTGGACGAAATCCAAATCAATGAAAAACTTCAATTCATTGAAGAACTCGTCGAAATAATGGATCGTGAGGTTAAGAGACTTAAGCAAAACAAGATACCGATTGTTAAGATTCGATGGAATACTCGTAGAGGACCTGAGTTCACCTGGGAGCGTGAAGATTAGATGAAGAAGAAATACTCGTATCTATTTCCAGAAGATTCGTCAACACCTTCAACAGCTTAAAATTTCGGGACGAAATTTATTTAACGGGTAGGTATTGTATTGACCCGAACTTTTCCATGTTTATATATATTAATTGAGATTGATATTTACATGACTAAATGTTTCCAACGTGTTAAGCAATCAAACTTGTTAAGACTTGATTAAATGAAATAAGTTTCATATAGACAATTGATCACCCATGTTGACCGGCGATTCACGAACGTTACAAAATTGTAAAAACTACATGTTGTGGTATATATAGACATATATATATGGTTGACATAAGATTATGATGAGTAAGTATCGCACTAAGTATATTAACAATGTGTGATATACATAAGAAATGAGATTACTAAGTTAAGAAACTCGAAATGATATATATAACGATTATCGTTATGATAACGTCTACTAAATACATATGTATCATATTAAGATATTGATACACTATATTTAACATGATAAAATGATATTTAAATATATCATTAAGTGTGTTAACAATGAACAAACAAGACTACTAACCCAAGAATTACGAAACGAGACTTATATGTAACGATTATCGTTGTAACGATATTTTAATGTATATATCATATTAAGAGATATTAATACATCATAATATCATGATAATATAATAATTTAACATCTCATTTGATATAATAAACATTGGGTTAACAACATTAATTGAGATCGTTAACTTAAAGGTTTCAAAACAACACTTACATGTAACGACTAACGAAGACTTAACGACTCCATTAGAATGTATATACATGTTGTGTTTTGATATGTATTCTTACACTTTTGAAAGACTTCAAGACACATATCAAAGTACTTCTACTTAACAAAAATGCTTACAATTACATCCTCGTTCAGTTTCATCAACAATTCTACTCGTATGCACCCGTATTCGTACTCGTACAATACACAGCTTTTAGATGTATGTACTATTGGTATATACACTCCAATGATCAGCTCTTAGCAGCCCATATGAGTCACCTAACACATGTGGGAACCATCATTTGGCAACTAGCATGAAATATCTCATAAAATTACAAAAATATTAGTAATCATTCATGACTTATTTACATGAAAACAAAATTACATATCCTTTATATCTAATCCATATACCAACGACCAAAAACACCTACAAACACTTTAATTCTTCAATTTTCTTCATCTAATTGATCTCTCTCAAGTTCCATCTTCAAGTTCTAAGTGTTATTCATAAATTCCATAAGTATAGTTTCATAAAAATCAAGAATACTTCCAAGTTTGCAAGTCTACTTCCAAGCTTTCTAATCCATTCCAAGTAATCATCTAAGATCAAGGAACCTTTGTTATTTACAGTAGGTTATCTTTCTAATTCAAGGTAATATTCATATTCAAACTTTGATTCAATTTCTACAACTATAACAATCTTATTTCGAGTGAAAATCTTACTTGAACTGTTTTCGTGTCATGATTCTATTTCAAGAACTTTCAAGCCATCCAAGGATCCTTTGAAGCTAGATCCATTTTTCTCATTTCCAGTGGTTTTATCCAGAAAACTTGAGATAGTAATGATGTTCATAACATCATTCGATTCATACATATAAAGCTATCTTATTCGAAGGTTTAAACTTGTAATCACTAGAACATAGTTTAGTTAATTCTAAACTTGTTCGCAAACAAAAGTTAATCCTTCTAACTTGACTTTTAAAATCAACTGAACACATATTCTATATCTATATGATATGCTAACTTAATGATTTAAAACCTGGAAACACGATGAACACCATAAAATCGGATATACGCCGTCGTAGTGAAACCGGGGGCTGTTTTGGTTTGGATAATTAAAAACTATGATAAACTTTGATTTAAAAGTTGTTCTTCTGGGAAAATTATTTTTCATATGAACATGAAACTATATCCAAAAATCTTGGTTAAACTCAAAGTGAAAGTATGTTTTTCAAAATGGTCATCAAGATGTCGTTCTTTCGACGAAAATGACTACCTCTTTAGTAACTGACATGCAACTTAAATTTCCGACTATAAACCTATACTTTTTCTGTTTGGATTCTTAAATTAGAGTTCAATATGAAACCATAGCAATTTGATTCACTCAAAACGGATTTAAAATGAAGAAGTTATGGGTAAAACAAGATTGGATATTTTGATCTTTCTAGCTACGGGAAATGTTTAACAAATCTATACAAATCATATCCTAGCTAACTTATATTGTATTATACATGTATTCTAATATATTATGTAATCTTGGGATACCATAGACACGTATACAAATGTTTTCAAATATCATATCGACCCATGTATATATATTATTTGGAACAACCATAGACACTCTATATGCAGTAATGTTGGAGTTAGCTATACAGGGTTGAGGTTGATTCTAAAAATATAAATACTTTGAGTTGTGATCTAGCCTGATACGTGTATACACTGGGTCGTGGATTGATTTAATATAATATATATCGATTTATTTCTGTACATCTAACTGTGGACAACTAGTTGTAGGTGACTAACGGGGACAGCTGACTTAATATACTCAAATCTTTAAAACATAATAAAAATGATTGTAATTATATTTTTATCATACTTTGATATATATGTACATATTTTTATAGGTTCGTGAATCGATCCGTGGCCAAGTCTTATTTCCGAGGAAGGAAATATCTGTGAAAGTGAGTTATAGTCCCACTTTTAAAATCGATGAGAATACATGCAGGTTTTATAAATGATTTACAAAATAGACACAAGTACATGAAACTACATTCTATGGTTGAATTATCGAAATCGAATATGCTCCTTTTTATTAAGTCTGGTAATCTAAGAATTAGGGAACAGATACCCTAATTGACGCGAATCCTAAAGATAGATCTATTGGGCCTAACAAACCCCATCCAAAGTACCGGATGCTTTAGTACTTCGAAATTTATATCATATTAGAAAGGTGTCTCGGAATGATGGGGATATACTTATATATGCATCTTGTTAATGTCGGTTACCAGGTGTTCACCTATGAATGATTTTTATCTCTATGTATGGGATGTGTATTGAAATATGAAATCTTGTGGTCTATTGTTATGATTTGATATATATAGGTTAAACCTATAACTCACCAATATTTTTGTTGAAGTTTAAAGCATGTTTATTCTCAGGTGAATACTAAGAGCTTTCGCTGTTGCATACTAAAATAAGGACAAGATTTGGAGTCCATGTTTGTATGATATTGTGTAAAAACTGCATTCAAGAAACATATGCCGATGTAATATATTTCTATTGTAAACCATTATATAATGGTCGTGTATAAACAGTATATTTTAGATTATCATTATTTGATAATCTACGTAATATTTTTAAAACTTTTATTGATAAAATAAAGGTTATGGTTGTTTTAAAAATGAATGCAGTCTTTGAAAAACGTCTCATATAGAGGTCAAAACCTCGCAACGAAATCAATTAATATGGAACGTTTATAATCAATATGAACGGGACATTTCACATTTCGTGTCGAAAATTACCTCCTTATCATTCTTAGAGAATCACTTGCTTATCATCCTTAGTCTACACACATCTTATTGCATTGATTACATGATTAGTGTATAGACAAAAATTCACATCTTAGCATATTTGGTAATTCATATCTTAGCGTATCTGTTTTTGTAAACTTTGCCTGACATTTTTCGTAAATTCCTCCGTAACTTATGTGATTTTAGTATTATATTTGCATATGTAAATTATGTATCGCAGGGTACTAATCTACATCATATAATCTATTTCTTATCGAAAATCCTTCATCTGATAGTACGAGATGAATCCCTCAACCAGTTCGAGGCCTCAGATTCCGATAGCTATTCCGATAGTTATTCCGACAGCTATTCCGACATGGATGTTCACATAAGCTCCGAAAGCAGCGTCACCAGAATGAATCAACCAATCATCCATCCCCCAATTCATCTGATGGGTTCGTAGTCGACTTAATCAGTGGAGACGCGAAGAAGGCGATCCCTTCGACCAGCCAAATTTACCTCTTGGCGATGAACATGAAGCACTTACCGGCGAACCCATTCGAAACACCATTTTCACACTCATTTCCAGAGTATCTCGCCACGATTATATTCTATCAAAAAAAAGTTCTAAACCTTATTCATCCGTTCGTTCTGACCAACAATCATCCCGGAATAATGGAAGAAGTCAACGAGATTCGTGCTCAAGTAATTAATTTAGAAAATATGGTGCAAAACTTACCAGCTTCAGCAACATCACCGGCACCAACAGTACCACCAACAAGCTAAGTTTCAACAACACACGCCTCAACATCTCATTCTGTACCTCGATTATAATCATCATACTACGTATCGTTCTACATCAATTATCTTCGTTCGACATGGCAATTATGTAATCTCTAATGTTTTAAAGATTATATATCCTTGTTCTAACAGTAAATCAAATGAGTCTAATATCATATTGACTCATTAAATCCATGATTACATCTGAAGAAAATATATATGTCTATATATTTTCATAAAGATTTTAATTTAAAAAAAAATTCTTTTGTACAAACTGTTAATGGTGAAAATATTTTAACGGGTAGATAATACCCTAGAAATATTTGGATTTCACATTAATAAGTTACATTGTACATTCTTCAAATATGATTCAACAGTCATTTACTATCCTACTTACATCCACAGATATAAGAATTCGTTCACCACAGAATAACCATATTTATTCAATTTCATATTTAGATTTTGATCTATCAGAATCCGACAAGTGGCATAATGAAGAAAATATTGGACAAAATAAAATTTGTTAGAAACAAACAAATTAACTATGATAAATTTTGTTAAGAATCCACGCTAACAAAATTCTAGCTAACTGTTCCTAGCTAACTGTTAATTCCTTATTGTACATTTAATTATCGCAATTTATTTTATCGCAATTTAATTCTCGCAATTTTATTTATTGTCATTTACATTCTGTTATTTATTTTACGCACTTTATTTATCGTCATTTAAATACTGTATTTACGCATTTTAAATATCGGGACACGTATACAAGGTTTTGACATATCATATCGACACACACACACACACACACACACATATATATATATATATATATATATATATATATATATATATATATATATATATATATATATATATATATATATTATTTGGAATAACCATAGACACTCTATATGCAGTAATGATTGAGTTCTATATACAGGGTTGAGGTTGATTCTTAAATAATATATAAATTTTGAGTTGTGATCGAGTCTGAAACATGTACACGGGTCACGATACGTATTAATTAATTCGAATATTGTATATATAAAACTATATATGAATTATTGGACTGTAAACTGTGGACTATCGACTGTGGACTAATAACATTGGACAATTAAAATGAATTAAAATATTGATTATAACATATGAAACTAAACAATTCTTCAAGTTTGCCACTTGATTTCATCTTAAACCTCATTTGTATCTTCACGATTACCCTCTAAGTTCAAACCTTTCATGATTCTTGAAAACACCTCAATCGAGAGGATGAACCAACCGCACTCCAACTACAGAAGAAAAGATTGATACATATAGTTATGCACCTGAAAAACTCTCAGAAACTGAGTAAACATTTAACATGTAGCTGTGTTAATTCCTTTAGCGTTGTTATTACCGAAAATAACTTTGCAATCCCTTTCCAAAATAGCCAATTTTGTCACAGCTCCAGCAAATCAACTTCGATTTTCATTTAGATTAGCCTTATTATAACTTGAAATATAAGTTGCCTTTCGTCATCGTTATCGGAGAACCGTTTATATTCCATCACATTAGCAGAAACTTACCAGCAACTTCATTACTTATTCGTTTAAGTATCTCCGAAGAACCATTATATTTGTTCGATAAAACCCTATCATGTACTCATCCGCATCTTGAAACGGGGATTTCCATACCAATTACCGGGAATCAGCAACCCGTATTTTGAATCACGCAGCGTTTCTACATCAACAATTATATGTATACATATAATATTTATCTCTTAGAATTATGATCTCTCATTCTGAAATTCTGAAAAGCACCCAGTCTACAAATCAATACTTCAAATTCTGAAAAAGCTGAATACAGCAGCAAAAACTGTACATGACTCTAACAATCGAAAGTTTGATGATAAAGAATAGTATGTTGGCAAAGCTCAGAACAGTTGAAACTGGAAAACGGATTGAGCAAACCAAGAAGGAGGCTATAGAAAAATCACACGGAATAAATCTGCCTTCAAAGAATCCAAATGATTCAGTATCTGCTGGTCATTAATGAATACCTTGTTCCTGACTCTACATTTTTACGGACAATCTTCATCATCATCCATCGATATTAGAAATTCTAAGATATCATCGTATCTTTCATTATAAATATTCTCCATATTTCTGAAGATAATTTCATAACTATTTTTATTCGAAATCATTTATCTCTTCGCGATATCAGTGTTACATCATATAAGAAACTGTTAGTTTCTATATTCTGTAAACTTTCGAAATTTACAATATGAAAGTTTTTGAAGTAGCGTTGGAAATTAATGCATGAGTTAGTATAATATAATGACACTTGATCAACGTGATTATATTACAGTAAGTCATGCTGAGTTTCTAAATGGAACATGATGATTCACAGATTATAACGTCATCATGTGCCATGTTACATAACTCTTTCATTCTAATTAACTTCTGAACATATCAAGAAAATATATTCTTGATAGTTCTATTCTCGGTAATTCTGGTAATTTGACAAATCAAATCGTGCTAATACATTCTTCCTTATTTAGAACATGATGTTTATCCGAAATTTCATACTTACTAATTCTGGACCGTTACTCGCTTTACTAGAAGTCGGGAGGATAATAAAAAAAGCAAAGAGCTCTAAAATATAAGAGAAAATATAAAGTCCAATAACAACACGGAAGTTACAAACCGTGGATATTAATACGAATAACAATATAAAGACACGGTATAATTAAGAATAATATCACCCAAGGTAATAGTAGAAGTAAACAGATTTTTCTGGTGGAAGATTGAAAAGAAGATGACAGAAATGATAATTAGGAAAATATCAAGGATTAGAACGGGATTAAACATTTTCACAATCTTTTGGATGTATGAATTAAGAAATAAAGTATAGGAATGGTGAGAATAATGGAACGAAAGAGCTTAATTTATAATGGAAATATCAGACAGAGTAATCGAGGTAGATCACCGTATTTAATTATAGAGATCTTAATTTCCTTATTCGCCGAAAAATCAAATCTTTTAGATTTCAAAGATTTTCTTTAAATCCCTTGAATTCCAGAATTCAACCAAGACAAAGTCAAAAATTAAGACGCCCCTTATTTTCTAAATTCAACCCTGACTACGTCAAAAGTCAAGAAGAATCTTATTTTTCCAGTTCACTATTTTGTGATAGCTTCACTCGTACTCTTCGAATAATCGAATTATTTTATCTTTATTACTCAATGATGATAAAACTCTATTTATCAACTCATATTCGTCATGAAAACATTTTTTTTGTTAGCCATGACCACCTCACTCAAATTTCGGGACGAAATTTCTTTAACGGGTAGGTACTGTGACGAACCGGGAATTTTTGGCCAAATTTAAACTTGATCTTTATATGATTCCGACACGATAAGCAAAGTCTGTAATGTCGAGTCTCGAAAATTTTGGAACAGATTACATGAATGCATTTACCCTTTGACTATCTCCAACGATTCACGAACAATTGGATGTAAATAAATATGTATTTAAATAAATAAATAAATATAAATGTAAATATATAAAATAATTTGAATTTATGAAATATAATGTAAACATTAGAATTAAGTATGTAAAATATGATACAAAATAATTAAGTGTACTCAAAATAAATTTATATATAAATATAGGATTTTTGTAATATAATACTTAATGTAAGTTACTATATATATAATTATTAAATATTACATAATTAGTAAATTGTATATATTAAGTGTAAACACAAGTCAAGAAATTAGGCGTTATAATAACTTTATTATTACTTTCATTATTAATACAAAAACTAATATCAATATCAGTATTAGTTTTATGTATATATTATAATTGTAATATTATCAGTTATTATAATGATTATGTATTGTATTATAATTATTGTTAATTATTATTAAGAATTTTAAATATAATGATTTTTGTTATCACTGTTAATATCACTAGTATATTATAATAAGTAATAAAACTCTAATTAAGATTATTATTATTTATAATTACCATTATCATCTAAAATCATTATTATCATAAATACTCTTAGAAAATAATACAATTTATTATAGGTATTATTAACAATATTATTATTATCATTCTTATTAATAAACTTATTAAAAATTATCATTTTTATGATTATTAGTATCATTATTTATTATTATTATTATTAATATGTTTATTAGAATTATTGATATTATCATTATTATTAAATTATTTATTATTATTAGTTCCATTATTATTATTAAAATAAATATTAAATATTAAGGTTGTATAATTAATATTAGTATAATTTCTTTACATATTTAAATACAGATATAGATATAGTCAATATATAACTATATATACAATTACAGATATAATCAGATATATACATATTCAGAAAAAATACAGATATAAAATATGGATACATATTGATACAGATATATATACATATATAAATACATTAAATACATATAAAAATTATAGAAAATACGTATGTCTGTTTTCCCAATCACTATCATTCTGTAAATTGTTGAATTAGTTGGTACATCTGTCGATTCCAAGTCATGTAATTACAAAGTCTGTTGAACATAACCATCACCTTTTAATTTTTTATGTTCATCTGTTACATGAACCTGTACTTGTTGTCTGCTCCATCGAATTAATTGCCAATACAACCAAAAATTGACCAAATCATCTGTACTGATAGCAATTATTCGAATACTGGTTATATATGATGCTATCTTCAATTGCAAAACAAAATTTAAAATAAGAAAAATAAAGAAAACAGAAAACGACCCCTGTTCTTGAACCGTTCGATCAAACACTCGAATTCAAATAACATTTCAAAATCCATTAATACAGTTTTGTTAGGAATGATCAAGATAAACTATCTGTAAGTTTTCGTGTTCCAATTCTTTCTATTAACTATGAATTTACGAGTCAAACATTAAACTTAAAAAGTCAAAATATTTGTTCTTCACAAAAATTCGTATTTGTTTTAATTCGTCTGTTGAAATTGATAAATGAGAAAGATTTTAGGATCGATTTGCAATATATTTCATGTTATAATCTGAGTCTAATTCGTTCTTAAAATTGAAATCATAAATTTTTTTATCCCATCTTCAACAGCGACGGCAGTTAACACATGTTTTCTTTTATTTTGTTTTTTTTTGTTTACTCCATTTAATCACATTATAAATGTTTTATTTCTATTCTTAAAGTCCTTTAATCTGATAACTCAAATTACTGATGATTGGAGTGATTTTGATCGATGGTTTATGAAAAGGATGAAGAAAATATGACAGGAAATAAAACTGGGTTAAATAAATAACAGGTTCAATTATAAACAGAAAAACATAAATGGTTCATGGTGTGGGGTGTTGCGGGTTAGCGAGGGGTCTCAGGTTCGATCCTCACCGGGTGCATTCTTTTTATTAGAGGCTTTTAAAGGTAGTCTTTCTTCTAAAAATTATTATGATTATTATTATTATTGTTATTATGATTATTAATATATTGTTATTGTTATTGCTATTATTAATAATTACAATTGTTATTATACATACTAAGATTAATAATATAATTAGTATTATTATTAATATCCTTATCATTATCACTACTAGATTTATCATTAAATATTATTAGTATCATCATTAACATTAGTATTAGTTTAAGTATGATTTATGAAATTATTACTACTAATTTTATCATTTTAAGTATCGTTATTAATATTATGATTAATAATTATTATTGTTGATATTGTTAGTATTATAATTATTAGTAATAATATCATATTTAAATTTATAAGTATTAGGCATGTTATTAACATTAGTATTATTAAGATTATTATAAACTGTATCATTTAAGTATTATTATTTTTAGTATTATCAATAATATTAACATTAAGATTTTATTGAAAATAAAAATTAAGGATATTATTAAGATTATAACTATGTATTAATCGTATAACAATTTGTATATAAATATTCATAAATGACAAGTTAGATATTTTCAAAATAATACTAATATGAGATAAATATAACTAAATATATATTAAACATTTTGGATAGATACACAAACTAAATAAGTATAATATATAATTTAAGATATAATATATAAAATTGTTCGATTACGATTATATATATTAATATATATACAAATGATATAGGTTCGTGAATCCGAGGCCAACCCTACATTTGTTCAATGTTGTCATATGTATTTTTACTACAAAATACAGTATGGTGAGTTTCATTTGCCTTTTTACCCTTTATATTTTTGGGCTGAGAATACATGCGCAATTTTTATAAATATTTTTACGAAATAGACACAAGTAATTGAAACTACATTATATGGGTGAATGATCGAAGCCGAATATGCCCCTTTTTGCTTGGTAACCTAAGAATTAGTAAACCGATCTACTAATTGACGTGAATCCTAAAAATAGATCTATTGGGCCTAACGAACCCCATCCAAAGTACCGGATGCTTTAGTACTTCGAATTTGTTTTTATCATGTCCGAAGGATTTCCCGGAATGATAGGGTATATTCTTATATGCATCTTGTTAATGTCGATTACCAGGTGTTCACCATATGAATGATTTTTGTCTCTATGCATGGGACGTATATTTATGAGAACTGGAAATGAAATTCTTGTGGTCTATTAAATTGATGAAAATGATTACTTATGTTAAACTAATGAACTAACCAACATTTTGGTTGACACTTGAAAGCATGTTTATTCTCAGGTATGAAAGAAATCTTCCGCTGTGCATTTGCTCATATTAGAGATATTACTTGGAGTCATTCATGACATATTTCAAAAGACGTTGCATTCGAGTCGTCGAGTTCATCAAGATTATTATTAAGTCAATTATAGTTGGATATATTATGAAATGGTATGCATGCCGTCAACTTTCGATGAAATGAAAGTTTGTCTTTTAAAAGGAATGCAATGTTTGTAAAATGTATCATATAGAGGTCAAATACCTCGCGATGTAACCAAATATTATTGTATTCGTTCTTATGGATTAGGACGGGTCTTTACAAATATAATGTTCATATACGTCATTTTACATTATAGTTGAAAGAGGGAAATTATAGCTCTTAAAAATCGTTTATACATTATTGGTGATTTTAGTGTCATCAAACATTCATTTTAGTTAATTGAGATTTACTTAAAATGCAAGAGTTAGCTAGTTATACTTAACAACGGGTTCGAAGAGTGTGAAGTACATGTCTGTAAGAGTTGACTGCTAACTGTCGCGTAATCACAGGGGTCAAGGGGGCTGCGCCCCCTCGTGGGATCCAAGGGGCAGCACCCCTGGCGGGGTCTAAGGGGCAGCGCCCGAATTGAAAGGTTATGTCCTTTAACTGTCGAGTGTACATTTTTCATAATCCGTTTTTGAACATTCTCTGCATTCACATAACAAACAGAAACATCCACAAATTCTATGTGAGATAACTGATTAGTGATTTCATTGCCCAAAACACTAATTGCGTTTTTAACTTAACCCTGTAAAAATTTCGTGATAGCAAGGTAATCATTGGGTCAAAATACTTTATAGAGAAAGTGAATACATGATTCAAGAATTAATCCGGACAGTTAATTAATACCCAATTTCTAACATACATCGTATATATCATAGAAGGTTGAAAGAGGGAAATTATAAACTCATACTTCATGTCAAGGATCATTATACCCCTAACCGTAATATCAATATCAATTTGCATGTTAAAAGGATACACTATCAACACATGATATTGTATAGATAAAATATTAAAATATAAACAATGAAATAGATAGATAAGTAGATAACTCTACATTCGTTCTGAAAAATCAAATTTTATCATACATCATCTCACACTTCTCAAAATATAAAGCACACTTATTAAACAAAATCAATATCAATATTTATATAAATTATATAAATGAATTTTTACAAGATGATTCATCTACTATCAATTCTTATTCATACACCATAATACATATTTTATGATATTACACATTACAAAAATTTAAAATATTTTTAATGGTGTACAAATAGAATGAAACTAGATTGATGTCGGGCCGCGCGTTGCGGCGGCCGATTTCTTTTTTTTGGGTCATATTTGCTGGTGTTTACATATCCGATAAGGTCTTAGTTTTATTACAGAAAATTGCAACGTTTAACGAAGTTGCGGTTACAATGTAGTTACGATTAGGTTCTAGTTTACATATTCGATTAGATCCTACAATTCTTCCGTACATGGTGCGTTCTTGTTTAGTAATCCACAGGGTCAGTGCATCATCATCATTCTCAGAGACTACTTTAAACTCATTTGGATCCTTACTCAGGTCGGGTAACTCAGCATAAATGTATCGATCAATGTCCTCTGGTTCGTAACCGTTAACGCCTGATTGAACCCATAGTAAAGTGCGACAATGGGGCCGACTGTCTCTTTTGAAACTCAATAGTGTACGTCACTGCAATATAATTAAAGGTGTTAACAAAATATAAACTGAAATAATCATAAAAGTTAAGGGCAACAACTTTGGATCGGTGGACACATTAGTAAACAATTTTTTTTACCTAATGGGAGATAAAAAATCCATAACATAATACTAATAGCAGCTCTAACTTTCGCAAAAAAAAAAAAAAAAAAAAAAAAAGTTACACCACCATATAGACCATACCTTCAGTCATAGGCGGTACCGAGAACGAATTCGCTGAAGAGCAATGAGATTGTGCAGTAATGGCATGAGTCCCTTAGGAGGAAGCTGTCGAAACACCAAACACATAAACAACATAACAAACCAACAATAAAACCCTTAAATACTAAAAACACATGACAAAACACCGGTAACTATCAGTAAAATACAAAACTAACATGCGACACTCCCACATAATTACAAGTTATCAAAAGTCTAAACACCCAACGACTCAGAAACAGAAGTCCTTACACAATCGGATAGATGCATTTGTGAAGATCTTTTTTTATGTTACTGTAATTTGCTGCCTACTCTTAGTTGTCTCGCCTATGGACGTTACTTAAGTTTTAGTACTATGAATAGAACCTTGCACCTCTTACATTCCTAAATCTTCTATTGTTCACTTCTCATAACTACCTGGAGATAAGCATTAATAGATAACCGACACAAATAATAAATGACAAACTATTCAGGTTTTATAAACTTCAATTAACAGGAAAAAGCAACTGTACTCAGCATTGACATAAATATGCAAGACATTGAATATTAGACATATATGCACTTACATTCCTTCAATGAAATTAAGAAAAACAAAATAATAATAGTAAATAAGAGATACATAAATAGTAAAAAAACTCTAGATTTACAACAATAACAAAAAAAAAAACATAAACACACTGCAGAACAAAATAAGGGGTAAATTTAGAATCAAAAAGGGAAAAATTCGGGCTAACCTGATAGTAGAATTAGATATTTGTAGGCCAATTTTGCAGAATACCAAACAAACCGTTGATAAAACAATAGTGGTGGCAGTAATCGGAAGAAACGATTAGAGTAAAAAATGAAACGATTTGGGGAAAAAATGATCGGAACATGCAAAGGAAAAGAAAAACTGAAGATTAAAAAATATTAAGAACCTAAAATGGAGAATGTGTGGGACACATGCCAGAGCAGCATAAAATTTTGGAAAACAACATAGACAGGGATCGAACCTTGGGCATTCCTGAAGATAAAACACCGAAAGCATCCGGACAGAAGGGAGTTGCTTAACCATTTTTTCATGACCCGTCCTAATCCATCTGGACGAATACATTACATTTGGTTACATCGCGAGGTACTTGACCTCTATATGATAAATTTTACAAACATTACATTCGTTTTTAAAAGACAAACTTTCTTCACATCAAAAGTTGACAGGCATGCATATCATTTCATAATATATCCAACTATAAATTGACTTAATAATAATCTTGATGAACTCAACGACTCAAATGCAACGTCTTTTGAAATATGTCATGAATGACTCCAAGTAGTATCTCTAAAATGAGCAAATGCACAGCGGAAGATTTCTTTAATACCTGAGAATGAACATGCTTTAAAGTATCAACCAAAAGGTTGGTGAGTTCATTAGTTTAACATAAATAATCATTTCTATCATTTTAATAGACCACAAGATTTCACATTCCCATTTCTCATAAACATACGTCCCATGCATAGAGACAAAATATCATTCATATGGATTGAACACCTGGTAATCGAGATTAACAATATGCATATAAGAATATCCCCATCATTCCGAGATCCTCCTTCGGACATGATATAAATTTCGAATGACTAAAGCATCCGGTACTTTGGATGGGGCTTGTTGGGCCCAATAAATCTATCTTTAGGATTTGCGTCAATTAGGGTGTCTGTTCCCTAATTCTTAGATTACCAGATTTAATAAAAAGGGGCATATTCGATTTCTATAATTCAACCATATAATGTAGTTTTGATTACTTGTGTCTATTTCGTAAAACATTTATAAAAATTACGCATGTATTCTCAGCCCAAAAATATAAAGGGTAAAAAGGCAAATGAAACTCACCTAATGTATTTTGTAGTAAAAATACATATGACTATATTGAACAATGCATGGTTGGCCTCGGATTCACGAACCTATATCAACTGTATATCTATTAAAACTTATAATAGAAAACTCATAATCACATTTATTAATTATATAACATTTATGTGTTTGTAGTTATATGAATTTAATATTAATTTTTATTTTATACATATACTTTGTTTATATGTATTATAACTTAAATTATATGTTATATATCTATTTTGTATATATATACATTGAAAATAATTAATATTTATTCATTTAGTTATATTAATATATCTATATATATTTATATATGTTTTAGTATTATATAAAAAAAATATAGTTTGTTATATGTTATATTGTTCATAACAATAATACTAATCTGAATGAAATTTTAATAATTATAATAACTTTATTAAAAATGTTAATTTTTGATAAAAAGATAATTTCAATATAATGGTAGTGATAATCATATTAATAAAAATGATGATAATATTAATGATAATACTTTATGTTAATAATAATAATAATAATATTAATAGTAAAAATAATAATAATAATTATAACTTGATATTAATACAATATTAGAGATAATAATAATAATGATAATAATAATGATACTAATTATAATAACTATCTTAATAATAATAGTGGTAATATAATAATACTTACAACAATGAAAATAATAATACTAACAATTGTAATTATAACGATATTACTAATATTTAATAGATTTTAGTATGTTAGTAATCATGATAGTTAACTTAACAATACTAATAATAATATTCAAATTTGTAACTATAATTACAATGATATAATAATGATAATTAATACTTGTATTTGTAATAATAATAACTATATTAATGATTATAATAATAATAATAATAATAATAATAATAATAATAATAATAATAATAATAATAATAATAATAATAATAACTAATGATAACAATACTAATACTAATAATAATAATAGTAATACTTACTAATAATAACATTAATAACAATAACAATAACAATAACAATAACAATAACAATAACAATAACAATAACAATAACAATAACAATAACAATAACAATAATAATAATAATAATAATAAATATAATAATAATAATAATAATAATAATAATAATAATAATAATAATAATAATAATAATAATAATAATAATAATAATAATAATAATAATAATAATAAAAATTTTAATTTGAAAACTACCTTTGGAAAGCCCATTTTAAAAAGAAAAATGCACCAAGCGAGGATTGAACCCGAGACCTCTCGAAACCCAACACTCACTTTAACCACTAGACAGGATCCATTTTTCTGAATTTATACCCAACCAGATTTTTATTTAACTCCTTTCTTCCTGTTTTTAGGTTCCTCCATTCAGCCTTTATATAAAAAAAAAATTACGCCATGTAGGGCTCGAACCCGAGACCTCCAGTTTAGCAAACACACACACAACCACTCAGCCGATTCAGTTTTTCTGATATTATACCCCTCCGTATTTTATTTAACTGAAATGTTTTCTGTGTTCTATTCCTCCTTCTCCATCTTAATAAAATCAATCCATAATCCAACATATTGATTAATCACTTATCTATACGATTTGGACTTTTAAACAAATAAAAAAAAACTAATAATAAGTGTTTGTATTGTAAAAATAAAAAAAAATAAAAAAAACAACAAACAGCTGTTCGTCGCTGTTTGGGAAAAAAAGAAAAAAAAATAATACTGATCACGAAATTAAGAACGCTTTAATCTATACCTATAACATGAAGTAGTTTGGAAAACATTCATGTAAACCTTCCAAATCCTCAATTTGACTTGAAACATACAAGAAATTTCGAATTTAATTGAAGAACAATGTTTGACTTTTTAAGTCCTAAACTTTGACTCAAAAATTCTTGATGAATATGAAGAATTGAATCCTATAACTTTGCAGATAGTTTACCTATATCATTCCTAATAGAACTGCAATTCTAGTTTCTTTGAAATTGAATTTGAATGGAATGTTTGATAAAAGTAACCACGAACAGGAAAAGAAAAAAAAACACACAGTCTCTTTCTATAATTCTGATTTTACT
Source organism: Rutidosis leptorrhynchoides (assembly GCF_046630445.1). Lineage (NCBI taxonomy): Eukaryota > Viridiplantae > Streptophyta > Magnoliopsida > Asterales > Asteraceae > Rutidosis > Rutidosis leptorrhynchoides. The sequence continues at coordinate 76,616,574 of NC_092334.1, forward strand.
TTTTGATTCGCAACAGACATTAGATATAGTATATAATCAAATAATTGAAGCAGTAGCATGGTTGTTATTTAGTGATAAGTGGTCGACATATAATCACGAGCAGGGGAACGAAGAATCAGGATCAGAGAAAAAAAAATAAAATAATAGAGATTGATTTTGATATGTATAAGTATTCGCGTATATATATGTTTTTTTTATATAAATTATTTTTAACATTAATAATTAGTACTTATAACTACTGTTAATATTATTTATAATAAAATACTAATAACACTAATAGAAATATTAATAATAGTAATAATATTAATATTAAGATAATGCTAATAGTAATAAGAATAATGATAGTAGTATTAAAAAAAATATATGCTAATTTGTATTAATAATGATAATAATAATAATATTTACATTACAATAAAATTATAATCTAAATCATTCCTTTAATAATATTTATACTCAAGATCTCTATATTCATAATCTTATCAATATAATTAAAACTTTTATCCTCGTAGTCATAGTCATCATAAATCTTCGTCTTTAGTTTTTAAACTAATGCCTAAAGCTTTCTATAACATCAATTCGTAATCCTAATTATAATAATACTAGTAATACTTATATTATTAATAATCTGATAAAGTTAGTAATATTGATATTTAATAGAAATGATAAAAGTAGTAATAATATTATGATATCAACTATATTTTAACTTGTAATTAATATTACATATTATTAGTTATGTAATATTTAATAGTTATATATAATAACATATGTTGCATATTTATACATTTTAATATATACTACCTTATACCTATATTAATAATTATGTATAAAAATCGTATATATATATATATATATATATATATATATATATATATATATATATTTCAAATACTAATTAATATATTATTGTATACATTAGTTTATTAATATTTATATACATATAATTAGTTATACTTTCATATTTATATATACGTATCTATTTTCAATTAATAGTTTCGTGAATCGTTGGGAATAGTAAAAGGGTAATTGAATCAATGTAAACAGTTCAAAAGTTTTAAGACTCAACATTACAGACTTTGCTTATCGTGTCGGAATCATAAAAAGATCAAGTTTAAATTTGGTCGGAAATTGCCGGGTCATCACAGTACCTACCCGTTAAAGAAATTTCGTCCCGAAATTTGAGTGAGGTGGTCATGGCTAACAATAAACATGTTTTCATAACGAATATAAGTTGATAAATAGAGTTTTATCATCATTGAGTAATATGGATAAAACAATTCGATTATTCGAAGAGTATAGGTGAAGTTATCACAAGAGAGTGAACTGAGAAAAGTAATGATTCGTCTTGACTTTTGACGTAGTCATGGTTGAATTTAAAAAAAATAAAGTGCGTCTTAACTTTTGACGTTGTCTTGGTTGAATTCCGGAATTCAAGGGATTTAAAGAAAATCTTCGAAATCTAAAAGATTTGATTCTTCGGCGAATAAAAAAAATTAAGATCTCTATAATTAAATACGGTGGTCCGCCTCGATTTCTCTGCCTGATATTTCCATTATAAATTAAGCTCTTCCGTTCCATTATTCTCACCATTCCTATACTCTCTTTCTTAGTTCATACATCCAAAAAATTGTAGAAATGCTTAATCCAATTATAATCCTTGATATTTTTCTAATTATCATTTCTGTCATCCTTCTTTTCAATCCTCCACACACAAAAAATCTGTTTATTTCTACTATTACCTTGGGGTGATACTATTCTTAATTATACCATGTCTTTCTATTGCTATTCGTATTAATATCCACGGTTTGTATTTTATTTGTTGTTATCGGGCTTTATATTTTCTCTTATATTTTGGAGTCCCTACTTTCGTCTTCTATAATATTGTCATTCACAGTTAATATTCTCTCTTACTTGCTACGATTTATACCCTCTTCTATTTCGGAGCTCCGTGCTTTTGTTTTCTTTTCACTAATAATGGTCCAGAATCCGTAGGTGTAGAATTTCGAATGAACTTAATGTTCTAAACAAGAAAGAATGAAATCACACGAGTTGATTTGTCAAATTACCAGAATCACTGAGAATAGAACTATCAAGAATATACTTTCTTGATATGTTCAGAAGTTAAGCAGAATGAAAGAGTTATGTAACATGGCACATGATGACGTTATGATCTGTGAATCATCACGTCCCATTAGAAACTCAGCATGACTTATTGTAATATAATCACGTTGATCAAGTGTCATTATATTATACTAAATCATGCATCAGTCCCAACATTACTTCAATAACATTCATATTTTAAGCTCGACAGTTTACAGAATATAGAAACTAACAGTTTCTATATGATGTAACACTGATAGCACGAAGAGATTTATGATTTCAGATAAGAATAGTTATGAAAATATCTTCAGAAATATGGGGGATATTTATAATGAAAGATACGATGATATCTTAGAATTTCCAATATCGAAGGATGGTGAAGAAAATTTGTCCGTAAGAGTTTGGAGTCAGAAGCAAGGTATCCGCTAAAGATTTCATCAGAATTAGAATCATCAGGATTCTTAATGTACAAGTTTAGTCCTCGTGATTTGTTCAGAGACCCCTTCGTAGTTTGCTCAATCAGTTTTTCAGTTTCAAACTTTTTCTGAGCCTTGCCAACATACAATTCTTTATCATCGACTTTTGGCTGTTGAGGTCTTTTACAGTTTTTTTGTTGCTTCATTCAACTTTTCAAAATTCAGAGTATTAATTCGCAGACTAGGTGATTTTCAAAATTTCAAAATGGAAGATCATAGTTCTAAGAGATAAATGTTATATGGATACATATAACTGTTGAAGTAGAAACGTTGCGAGACTCACAATACAGATTTGCTGATTCCCGATAATTGGTATGGCAATTCTTGTTACAAGATGCGGATGAGTACATGATGAGACTTCAATAGATAAATATAGTGATTTGTCTGAGAGATTTAAACCAAGGAGTGACAAGAGTTCTGGTACATCTGCTTGTAATATGGTGGAATATAAAAGGTTCCCCGGTAACAATAAAAGAGCACGCATATATATCAAGGTTATAGTAAGGCTAGTCCGACTGAAAAGTCGAAGTTGACTTACTGGAGCTGTGACAAATTTGGCTAATTTGAAAAGAGTTGCAATGTTAATTTTTGGTAATAACAATGCCAAAGGAGCTAACACAGACACGTGTTAAACGTTTACTCAGGTTCCGAGTGTTTTTCAGGTGTATTACTATATGCATAAATCTTTCCTTCCGTAGACGAAGTGCGGTTGGTTCATCCTCTCCATTGAGTTGTTTTCAAGAATCGTGAAAGGTTTGAACGCAGATTGTAATCGTCCAGATACAAATGAGGTTTAAGATGAAATCAAGAGGCAAACTTGAAGAATTGTTTAGTTTCATATGTTATAATCAATATTTTAATTCATTTTAATTGTCCAATGTTGGTAGTTCACAGTCGATAGTCCACAGTTAACAGTCCAATAATTCATATAAAGTTTAATATATAATATTCGAATTACTTAATACGTATTGTGACCCGTGTACATGTCTCAGACTCGATCACAACTCAAAGTATATATATTATTGTAGAATCAACCTCAACCCTGTATAGCTAACTTCAGCATTACTGCATATAGAGTGTCTATGGTTATTCCAAATAATATATATAGATGCGTCGATATGATATGTCAAAACCTTGTATACGTGTCCCGATTAAAGTGCGTACAATAAATAATAGAAATTAAATAACGATAATTAAAATTGCGAGAATATAAATTGCGATAAATAAATTGTGATAAATAAAATGTGATCAGTTAGCTAGGAACAGTTAGCTAGGAACAGTTAGCGTGGATTCTTAACAAAATTCTTCTCATAGTTAAATTGTTTGTTTCTAACAAATTTTATTTTGTTCAATGTTTTATTCTTTATGCCACTTGTTGGATTCTGATATGTCAAAATCCAATTATGAAAGTAAGTGAAAATAGTTATTCTGCGGTGAACGGATACGTATTTCAGTGGTTGTAAGTAGGATAGTAATTGGCTGTTGAATCAAATTCGAAGAATGTACAGTGTAACTTATTAATGTGAAATTTAAATATTTCTCGGGTATTACCTACCCGTTAAAATATTTTCACCATTAATCGTTTGTACAAACGAATTTTTAATTACAATCCTTATGAAAATATACTTACATATATATTCTCTTTAGATGTAATCATAGATTTAATGAGTCAATGTGATATTAAACTCATCAAATTTACGGGTAGAACTAAAGTACATAATCTCTAAAACATTAGAGATTACTTAATCGCCATGAAGGACGAAGATAGTTTATGTAGAATGATTCGTAGAACGACGATTATGCTTGAGGTGTAGATTGCGAGGTTGAAACGTGTGATGATGTTGTTGTTGTTGGTACTTGTTATGCTGCTGGTGCTGCTGATGATGGTACTGTTGCTGTCGGTGCTACACGTGTTGTTGGTGTTGAGGTTGGTGATGATGTTGGTGTAGTAAGTATAACTTGTAAATCACGCACCATTCTTATCAAGGTTTCTATCCTACCCTCTATCATTTCTATCCACCCACTCATCTGATTCGATAGATCTTGATTATCAATTCGAATTTCCCTAACTTCTTCTAATATTCCCCTTCGATTGGTGTTCGGAAGTAGAGGTTGAATATTTTCTGAGATTGCAGTAATGCGAACTTCGAGGTGGAAAACTTTAGCAAGAAGGGTGAATACAATGTTGCGCATAGGTTCACCGGTGAGTACATCGTTTTCTCCGATGTTAGGAGGTAAGTTTGGTTCACAGTAGGGCTCGCCTTCTTCATTTCTCCATCGAGTGAGTAAGTCTCGGACCCACCCCCATCTCTTCCAGAAAGGAAAATAGTTAAACGGTGAAGACACTTCGGGTTCATTGACTTCGGAGTCTACTTCAATACGCATCTTGAAATTGCTTCCGAAACTAATGGAATCCAAGCTAGGTGTAGGATCCATCTCTTATGATCAGTTAGAGGATTTTCGATATGAAATGATTTTCGGTTATCGGATAATATTCTAATTATATAGAATATCTAATATAGTACAGAAGATCCCGTAAATTACGGAGAGAATTAAGGAAACGTGTCAGATAAAGTCCACGGTAATAGATACGCTAAGATATGGATTAGCAAATACGCTAAGATATGAATTTTGTCTATACACTATTCATGCAATCAATGCAGTAACACGTGACTAGACTAAGAATGATAAGTAGGTAATTTTTGACAAGAAATGATAAGCAAAACTTTTGACATGCAGACACGGTCGAAGTCCAGACCCACTAATGCATCTAAACAACTATCAGTTAGACACACTAATGCAAGACCTGGTTCGCTAAGACCACCGCTCTGACACCAACTTTCATGACCCGTCCTAATCCATCTGGACGAATACATTACATTTGGCTACATCGCGAGGTACTTGACCTCTATATGATACATTTTACAAACATTACATTCGTTTTTAAAAGACAAGCTTTCTTCACATCAAAAGTTGACAGGCATGCATATCATTTCATAATATATCCAACTATAAATTGACTTAATAATAATCTTGATGAACTCAACGACTCAAATGCAACGTCTTTTGAAATATGTCATGAATGACTCCAAGTAGTATCTCTAAAATGAGCAAATGCACATCGGAAGATTTTTTTAATACCTGAGAATGAACATGCTTTAAAGTGTCAACCAAAAGGTTGGTGAGTTCATTAGTTTAACATAAATAATCATTTCTATCATTTTAATAGACCACAAGATTTCACATTCTCATTTCTCATAAACATACGTCTCATGCATAGAGACAAAATATCATTCATATGGATTGAACACCTGGTAATCGACATTAACAATATGCATATAAGAATATCCCCATCATTCCGGGATCCTCCTTCAGACATGATATAAATTTCGAAGTACTAAAGCATCTGGTACTTTGGATGGGGCTTGTTGGGCCCAATAGATCTATCTTTAGGATTTGCGTCAATTAGGGTGTCTGTTCCCTAATTCTTAGATTACCAGACTTAATAAAAAGGGGCATATTCGATTTCGATAATTCAACCATATAATGTAGTTTCGATTACTTGTGTCTATTTCGTAAAACATTTATAAAAATTACGCATATATTCTCAGCCCAAAAATATAAAGGGTAAAAAGGCAAATGAAACTCACCTAATGTATTTTGTAGTAAAAATACATATGACTATATTGAACAATGCAGGGTTGGCCTCGGATTCACGAACCTATATCAACTGTATATCTATTAAAACTTATAATAGAAAACTCATAATCTCATTTATTAATTATACTTTGTTTATATGTATTATAACTTAAATTATATGTTATATATCTATTTTGTATATATATACATTGAAAATAATTAATATTTATTCATTTAGTTATATTAATATATCTATATATATTTATATATGTTTTAGTATTATATAAAAATATATAGTTTGTTATATTTTATATTGTTCATAACAATAATACTAATCTGAATGAAATTTTAATAATTATAATAACTTTATTAAAAATGTTAATTTTTGATAAAAAGATAATTTCAATATAATGGTAGTGATAATCATATTAATAAAAATGATGATAATATTAATGATAATACTTTATGTTAATAATAATAATAATAATAATATTAATAGTAAAAATAATAATAATAATTATAACTTGATATTAATACAATATTAGAGAAAATAATAATAATGATAATAATAATGATACTAATTATAATAACTATCTTAATAATAATAGTGGTAATATAATAATACTTACAACAATGATAATAATAATACTAACAATTGTAATTATAACGATATTACTAATATTTAATAGATTTTAGTATGTTAGTAATCATGATAGTTAACTTAACAATACTAATAATAATATTCAAATTTGTAACTATAATTACAATGATATAATAATGATAATTAATACTTGTATTTGTAATAATAATAACTATATTAATGATTATAATAATAATAATAATAATAATAATAACAACTAATGATAACAATACTAATACTAATAATAATAATAGTAATACTTACTAATAATAACATTAATAACAATAACAATAACAATAACAATAACAATAACAATAACAATAACAATAACAATAAAAATAATAATAATAATAATAATAATAATAAATATAATAATAATAATAATAATAATAATAATAATAATAATAATAATAATAATAATAATAATAATAATAATAATAAAAATAAATATTTGAAAACTACCTTTCGAAAGCCCATTTTAAAAAGAAAAATGCACCAAGCGAGGATTGAACCCGAGACCTCTCGAAACCCGAAACTCACTTTAACCACTAGACAGGATCCATTTTTCTGAATTTATACCCAACCATATTTTTATTTAACTCCTTTCTTCCTGTTTTCAGGTTCCTCCATTCAGCCTTTATATAAAAAAAAAAATTACGCCATGTAGGGCTCGAACCCGAGACCTCCGGTTTGGCAAACACACACACAACCACTCAGCCGATTCAGTTTTTCTGATATTATACCCCTCCGTATTTTATTTAACTGAAATGTTTTCTGTGTTCTATTCCTCCTTCTCCATCTTAATAAAATCAATCCATAATCTAACATATTGATTAATCACTTATCTATACGATTTGGACTTTTAAACAAATAAAAAAACTAATAATAAGTGTTTGTATTGTAAAAATAAAAAAAAATAAAAAAAAACAACAAACAGCTGTTCGTCGCTGTTTGGGAAAAAAAGAAAAAAAAAATAATAGTGATCACGAAATTAAGAACGTTTTAATCTATACCTATAACATGAAGTAGTTTGGAAAACATTCATGTAAACCTTCCAAATCCTCAATTTGACTTGAAACATACAAGAAATTTCGAATTTAATTGAAGAACAATGTTTGACTTTTTAAGTCCTAAACTTTAACTCAAAAATTCTTGATGAATATGAAGAATTGAATCCTATAACTTTGCAGATAGTTTACCTATATCATTCCTAATAGAACTGCAATTATAGTTTCTTTGAAATTGAATTCGAATGGAATGTTTGATAAAAGTAACCACGAACAGGAAAAGAAAAAAAAACACACGGTTTCTTTCTATAATTCTGATTTTACTTTTTGATTCGCAACAGACATTAGATATAGTATATAATCAAATAATTGAAGCAGTAGCATGGTTGTTTTTTAGTGATAAGTGGTCGACAGATAATCACGAGCAGGGGAACGAAGAATCAGAATCAGAGAAAAAATAAAAAATAAATAAATAAATAAAATAATAGAGATTGATTTTGATATGTATAAGTATTCGCGTATATATATGTTTTTTTTATATAAATTATTTTTAACATTAATAATTAGTACTTATAACTACTGTTAATATTATTTATAATAAAATACTAATAACACTAATAGAAATATTAATAATAGTAATAATATTAATATTAAGATAATGCTAATAGTAATAAGAATAATGATAGTAGTATTAAAAAAAATATATGCTAATTTGTATTAATAATGATAATAATAATAATATTTACATTACAATAAAATTATAATCTAAATCATTCCTTTAATAATATTTATACTCAAGATCTCTATATTCATAATCTTATCAATATAATTAAAACTTTTATCCTCGTAGTCATAGTCATCATAAATCTTCGTCTTTAGTTTTTAAACTAATGCCTAAAGCTTTCTATAAAATCAATTCGTAATCCTAATTATAATAATACTAGTAATACTTATATTATTAATAATCTGATAAAGTTAGTAATATTGATATTTAATAGAAATGTTAAAAGTAGTAATAATATTATGATATCAACTATATTTTAACTTGTAATTAATATTACATATTATTAGTTATGTAATATTTAATAGTTATATATAATAACATATGTTGCATATTTATACATTTTAATATATACTACCTTATACCTATATTAATAATTATGTATAAAAATCGTATATATATATATATATACACACACACACACATATATATATATTTCAAATACTAATTAATATATTATTGTATACATTAGTTTATTAATATTTATATACATAAAGTTAGTTATACTTTCATATTTATATATACATATATATTTTCAATTAATAGTTTCGTGAATCGTTGGGAATAGTAAAAGGGTAATTGAATAAATGTAAACGGTTCAAAAGTTTTAAGACTCAACATTACAGACTTTGCTTATCGTGTCGGAATCATATAAAGATCAAGTTTAAATTTGGTCGGAAATTGCCGGGTCGTCACACATTTCACCAGATATGCTACATAACCTGTATAAAACGACAGTAATTAAAACAAAAAAAGACCAAATTCAGGATAGCTAATAGTATATAAGGGTAATTAAGTTTGAAATGACATATAATCTCCACCCTAACTATAACATTAAAAAGCTAATTATCAACAACGTTTAACAAAATCATGAAGAACAACAGTTAAATAAGTAAATTACCAAATGCATATGAAGATGGATGCATGGGTTTTTTCATGCACATTAAGGCTCCCATTCTTGTAAATCATTTATCACCAAAACGGTGTTTGAGACAAAAGGGATGCAATTAGGCAAATGTAAATCACGATATTGTCACCAAAACACTGTAGATTAGGGCTGGACTCAGGTGCGTGAAAATTAAACTACAATTACAAATATAAACAATATAAGACATTACACCACAACGGTCCGAATTTGTTAGGCAAAAAAAAATAAAAAAAATAACCAATATAGAATAAAGAAAGCTGGAATGGAAACAAAAAATACCTTATGCATTCTGCCTACTATCGCACAGTTGGGAAGAATCGGTAGCAGCTATAGCAGCGGACCCTGAAACAACAATAGAAAATCAACTCGAAGCACGTGGGGGCGAGTTTGCACGGATACTTTCAGAAACACAAACGCTAACTCTTCTTTCTTTTCTTAGGGGCCATATTTAACACTAAACAACAACCGGAGAACAAATTTTTGTGAAAACAAACACAACACAAAGTCCACAAATCAAATCCATTAGAGGACCACACATCAATAATGAGACAATTTAAATTTACGATAACAACAACATAAAGCCATTCTTCATACTGCAAATTCCAATAATCTATATCTATCGTAGTCAGATTAAAACACACATCCACCTTATCCTACTAAACATTTCGAACAACAAAATAATCTCTAGCTCTAAACTTGCTAACAAAACATCATTATACCAACAAAACTCTACAAATGAAAAAAATGCTAATGTTAAAACATACACTTATATTCAAATTTGTATATATCACCTCATTTTATGTTATCTTCACTATCTATAAACAGATGCAACAACATACAAAAAACAAATTTCAGCTCTAAACTTAACATCAACATGAACAAAATATTAGAAAAATAATACAATGATAATTTTTCTAACATAAATGCAGATGATATGTTCAAGTCATTTTCTTAACATAGTCAAACACATGAAGCAATGACCAAAAACCAATTTCAGCTCTAGACTTATTAGCAAAAAATCCAACATATCAAGTAAGTTATACAACTGATCCAGAGATAGTGTTTATTATAAATTACTAACCTGAATATTTTTAGACCATAACCATCTTTCACTTTAAAAAATCCATAAGAGAACTTGATGTGGATGTTAACATAAATGTCTTTGCTGGTACTAAGACACTTGGAACCGAAACGGTATTTGCAAATATACTCCTCACACACAGATTTGCCCTAAAAAATGCAAAACTTCAAATGCAAAGATAAAAATAAACAACCATAAAAAAGAACAGAAAAATAAATTATAAGAGCTTACCTTGTTTACATCAGTGTAAGCCTAACTAACAATATACAATGAATAATTTTAGTTCTTCATAATGGTTTCAACAAATATTTTGTTCTTCAGTCTCTGAATCATCTATGCTGAAGATAAAACGAAACCCTAAAAACTAAAAGGAAGACGATGATTGATTTGGGATTTGGGAATTCTTTTCTGAAATTTGGATTCTAGGGTTAAATTTCAGTCGCACGAAATGGAGGGTGGGGGCAGGAGGTGGGGTGTGGCGGCGGTGAAGAAATCGGCGACAAGAAGATCGGCGGTGATGACGGGATTTCGATTGGCGTCGTGAGGGTGGAGCGTGACTGGGTTTTTTTTTTGGTGGAGGAAGAGTGAAGAAGATAGAAGGTGGTAGAAGGGAGAAGGTATTTTTGCACGGTGACTGTTATACTGTAGCGAAGGCGGTGATATGGCGGAATATGATTGGTGGTCTGTGTCCGTAATTAGTATATGGCGGTGAAGAAATTGGCGGCAAGAAGATCGGCGGTGATGACGGGATTTCGGCTGGCGTCGTGAGGGTGGAGCGTGACTGGGTTTTTTTTTGGTGGAGGAAGAGTGAAGAAGATAGAAGGTGGTAGAAGGGAGAAGGTATTTTTGCACGGTGACTGTTATACTGTAGTGAAGGCGGTGATATGGCGGAATATGATTGGTGGTCTGTGTCCGTAATTAGTATATAGTATAATTAACAAAACTTAACGACCAATACAAAACTAACAAAATAACAAAACTTAACGACCAAGAAAGCAAAGGGCCTTAAATCAACAGATAATATTCATTAAGGACCAAAAATAGCTAGTTTTCAAATCACACTTCCTTTTCTTCTTCTTCCCCCTTGTATCTTTACAATAATCATTGTTAATTAATTAATTAATTTCGTATTTATTTTTGAAGATCAATTCCAAAAACCCTAAAAACCAAAGTCTTCTTCTTCTTCCCCCAATTTCTGCATGACCAATTGACAACAACCCTCTCATCTATTCAATCATTTCCTTTTTTTCCCCAAATGTAACTTTCTATATCTATATTGAATAAATAGATAAATACTGTATTGTAATCTACATCAGATTGAATAAAAATCGTTACTTTTTATTTGGGTTTCAAATAAGGAAAAAGATGAATAGTGGGGTTAGGGTTTCCATTCCAAACAACGTAAGAAAAATGATCCAAAACATTAAGGAGATCACAGGTAATCATAGTGATGATGAGATTTATGCAATGCTTAAAGAGTGTTCAATGGATCCAAATGAGACTGCACAGAAGCTTTTATCCCAAGGTATACATAATCTTTGCAAGATCCATTTTTTTTAGTTTTTTATGCTTGTTATTTGTAAAGTTTTGATTTTTAAGTGTTTTTAATTGTGTGATTATTCATTATTACAGTGTTTTTAGGGTTAGGGTTAGATTGGTTTGAAGTTTTGTGCTTTATAGCTTATTGGTGTCTATTTTTCTTGGTTATTTGTAAAGTTTTGATTTTTAAAGGGTTTTTAATTGTGTGATTATTCACATTGACAGTGCCTTTAGGGTTAGGGTTAGAGTGGTTTGAAAGTTTTGTGCTTTATAGCTTATTGGTTTCTATTTTTCTTGGTATTAGTTTAATTTTATTGGTATTATCAAATTTTAATATATTTATTTTTGGAACTTGATGCTGTTTATGAATGATTGAATGGAAGCTTACTGTTTGATACTACCAAGACGTTGTGTTCGGAAAAGTCTGTTAATTGTGGCAGTGATCAGTGATGTTCGGTTGCCATTGTTGCATCGTGTAATTAAATTGGTTTAGGCATAGTTTCTTTTTATATGAATTTAGATTTGAGGTTGTAACTATGTTGTTTGTAGTATATTAATATACTAATACTAACATTTTATAATTATAATCTGGAAACTCGCTTTGTGCTAATATGCGATCTTAACCTGTCCTCGAAATGGTGGCACCGGTGTTGCCAGTTAGGGGAAATCTGCAGTGAGCTTGTGTTGGGTTATTTACGTATTTCCTGAACTTTTAAACATTGCATAACCACAGTCTGTACTTAATTTCTATCCATTGCATTCGATATGAATACGTATATCCATGTGTTTGTTGTTATATGTTTTATCTTACAAATTTTAATGTAATCACAATAAAGCTCTGTACTTAATACTTGCACAGATCCATTTCATGAAGTAAGGAGGAAGCGTGACCGTAAGAAAGAGGTAAGATCGGTGCACTTCTCTCTTTTTTTCTTATATTCTTTTCTTTTCATTTTAACTAATTATAATTATAATTATTATTTAACTAGATTAGCCTCATCATATGCTTTAGCTACCTAAAAAGATTCATAGTGTCTGAATAAATTCAGTTTTTGTATCGTAATATTTAACGTGGTACCCATATTGACACAGTTTATCTATACAGGAATGTATATTTTAGGGTGTCTAACTGGTTTTGTCATTTAAAAATGCTTGTTATGTAATTGACGCGTTATGTGATACTTTATATAAATATCTATACGCCTATGAATAAATATATAGATACATAATTTATAATATATATATATTATTGTAGGTTGTTAATAAAGAATCTACAGAGCCAAGATGGAAACCGGGGATGCAGGGACGTGGTAATAGAGGTGGGCGGGGAAACTACTCATCTCGCCACATTTTTCATGGTAATTCACAAGTCAGAATTTCTTAAATTTTGAATTATAGATTTACAATTTTTGACGGATGTAGTCGAATCGTAAAAAAGCCATTGTAATAATGCATATTTAATAAACATGATTTTTTCTTGTAGATAAACCAGATAAAGGCAGTAGTAAGATTGCTTTGTCTACAAAGGAAAATGAAATCATTCGAGTTGCAGATGATGTTACCGTACCTAAGGATAAGTTAACTAAAGACACTTCTGTAGTGGCAAGGTATTGCATGCACTAGTATCCAAGGTTTAAAAAATCACTACTCGGGGAGTACTCGGCAACTCGGGGAGTACTCTGATGTTGACCAAGGTTGACCTTGACCGATTTTGACTAATTTCGACTAATTTTTTGAGTACTTACGAGTTTTGACCGATTTTTCGAGTAATCCTGATTTGTGGCCAAATACTCACCGAGACTCGCCTAGTAATTCCAAGTTTTGCAACCCTGTTACTATCTACTTATCATTCATTTACATTGTAATCATTAAACTAAATTGTAATAATGCATATAAATGGGTGAAATCTTCACATATTACATTTCCTTCCTTTTTTCTGCAGTTCGTCCAGTGTTGTCTCTAATAAGCTATCTGACCTAGTTGCTGAGAAAACTAGTACCGCACCTTTCAAGGAAAACAAAATACCGACTAGTAGAGACGTTTCGGTTTCGAAGACGGTGCCACCCAAGTCAGGTGGTTATTTATCTGCTTCGGATCCTATTCTTACGCCAGCACAGGATTCACGCCTCCCAGTTGGTATGATTAGCCGTGAAGTTGGAAGTCAACAAGCTGCTGTTGACCAAATCAAGGAGACCACCCCTGCTGAGATTAAAACTGAATGTGAGGACTGTTTAGAATTTATTTATATTTAAAAGATGCCTTGATTTTGTAACTAACATAAATTGCAATTTCTAGATGGCAATTACTGAAAATTAGTTTTGTAAACGCTTATTATGACAGCTGTTCCTGAGGTACTCGTGTTTCAGGGAGATGGGAATAAAGTGATTTCGGAGACATCACGACCGCTTAGTAGGCCACCTTCAAACTACAATAACAGGTCACAACAAGCAATTGGGCCGCAAAAAGGTATCAACTTGTTAGATAGATATATATTTGTATTAACTGGGTTTTTTAACTATCGTCTGGTCTACTTACAGGCGGTCCTGGCAAAGAGTGGAAACCAAAACCGACAAATTCTTTTCCTGTCGAAACGCATTCGTCAATAAAGCCGGCATCCAATATTCCTGATTCAAAAGATGCTACTTCCGAAAAGGAATTACGAATTCCCGGTGATCGGCATGTTATCATCCCGAATCATCTTCATGTTCCCGAAGCTGACAAACTCGGGTTTCAGTTTGGAAGTTTTGATGCTACGTTTGGTATTAATTCAATCACTTTGAGTGGGCCCGTGAGTGACAAGAGTCCATCTCTTTCCGAGGCTTCTCAGGAGACCGTTGAACATATAGAAGAACATCCCACCAGGTTACATAGTTTTTCTTACCTGAATCGAATTTATTTAGCTAATTTTTTTGCTTGAACCCCTAATAAATAATCATATTTCTAAAATCAGAAATCAAGATATGTTGGTAACCGCTGATGATGATGGATTCTATCCTGATCACCGTCCATCTTCTTCTTCTAATGTACCTGAAATCTTGTCATCTAATGTGGGCCCTGAACCCATCGAGTCCAAACAAGAAACGTTGCATTCAATTGCAGGTCACCAACAACCAGGAATTCATTCTTCTTCTAACACAAGTTTTGGCTTCGTTCCACCAATAATAGGGAGCCACCTGGCACCTTTTGAAAGCAACGAGTCTCAAGTACCTTATGTTTCTCGTGTCCCCAACTTTGTTGTAAGTATTTGTTACAAATAATCTGGATGTAGTTTATATTAGTCTTGATCTTTTTCTGGTACATGGCACCTGTAACAAGCAATTGTTATATAAACATGAAATCAGATGTGGGATGAATGGGTAGGTTGGATGGGTTATGTAACATGTCAAATTTGAGCGGGTTGAGTTGACCCATATAACACCATTAGTAGGTCAAATATGATGATAAGAATTATAGTTATTTTATTAATAAAATAAGATCATAAGATTTTTTTTCATAAAGAATACCCGTTGAGGGACTTTTGGTTCTTTTAGCATAACCAAAACGACCCATTTAAAAGTACACGTGTCAAAATTGGCACCTTTATAAGTGAATCGTCCTCACGGATTCTTAACATTCGTTTTCAACTATTAATTATAAGTCTTCAGGTCTTCATTTGAAATCATTTGTATGTATTTTCTACATACAGATTCAACCACCGTTTGACCCATCAGGTTATTATCCTCAATTCTTTCGTTCTGGTGCTGATAGCGACGGACGTATATCACCTTTTCATCAACTTAACAAGTACAACGGAGATGCTCCTCCACCGGCTTCTCAATCTTCTCACGAGGTTTGCATTTTACCCTTATACATTACACGTGGAACCCATCAATATCTATACAAACATTTCATTTAGTTCTAGTCATATTTACAAATATGAACCACAGGTTGGGAACTCTTCAATGCTGCCCGGTAGTGTTCAAACCACATTAGCCACACAAGCAGGTGGAAGTTCGATAGCAGTGACACAGCAACCGCTACCCGTGTTCAGGCAACCAACCGGGTTGCAATTACCACAATACCCTCCAAATTTCATCCCATATGCATCATATTTTTCTCCATTATACATGCCACCACCTGCAATTCATCAATTTTTGAGCAACGGTGGTGCGTATCCACAACAACCTCAAGCTGGTTATCCGTCTCCACAAGTGGGACCTCAAAAATTTCCGCTTGCACAATACAAGCCTGGAAGTAATACTCCTAACTTGGGTCACATTGGTGTCCCGGGAACCTTTGGTCCCTATGGTTTGTCTGCAGCCGCAGGTTATAATCCGAACCCGGCTGCTACTAGTGGTAATTCAAGTTCAAATGATGATCTTGGTGGGTCCCAGTTCAAGGAAAACAATGTCTATGCATCTGGAACGCAGGTTAGCATGTGCTCTACCTCATCTTTATGGCTTCAATATAGTATGAAAATAGTGAATTAAAGATAAGATTTTTATTTTGGTTTATTTCTCGAAGCGATAAGAAAAGTATTTACCAGGGACAATGTTGTAATAGTCGCCCGGCGCGTCAGTTTGGGACTAGCCCGTCTCGACTTGCCCAAAAGGCCTTAAAAGTAGGTCAGCATTATAAAGTCGCTCAACACTAAAAAGTCGGGCTGAGTCGGACGAGTTGTCCACGTCGGTCAAAGTCGGTCAATGTCAAAATTAGATAAAAAATGATCGTTTTTAAAATTTGATTTTTGTTTTCATATGTCATCGGGTGAAATATTTATGCTTTGTATTTGATATATTTATGTGTAATACATACTTTTAGTTTATTTATTAACACCCGACTCGTCCCGACTCGACCGACTCGTCCCCGTCTCGCGTTTACAATCTTGACTAGGGATACCTGAATAAGCGTTGAATCTGCTCAATCTGGCCTGATCTAATTGCCTTTGTGTGCCCTGTTTATATCCTAAGTACTCTGTTTATTAGAACACGGATTCTTGACCTGTACTGAAGCCTGTGGGCTAGGGGTGTTCATCGGTTTGGTTTTCGGTGTTTCGGTTTATTTGGTTCGGTTTTTCCGGTTTTGAAATTCTAAAAATTAAAACCAAAAACCAAACCGAAACCAAATTCAAATATCAAAACCAAAACCAAAACCGAACCGAAAACCAAATTTGAATTCGGTTCGGTTTTGGTTAAAACCAAATTAACTTCCAAATCGATTTTTTTTTACTTTTTTCTCACGATATAAATAAACATTATATTATTAACTTTGTAAGTATCATACTAAAATAATATATATTACAAATTTTAGAAAGTAAAATAAGCTTATATAATATCATAATACAATACATTTTATATCAAAAAATAAACAAAACCAATACCAATAACAAAACTAAAACTTTCTCTGTTTTAGTCATAGTGTATACTTTCTAATAATAAACTGTTGTAAAGCAGTGTATATAAATTTGATTGATTCAACGTGCACACAGACATAAATTGAACTGAATAGCAAATCGACTTGAAATGATTACAGTTTCAAAAATGTGGAGTTAAAAGGAAAATTATGAAATAGAGATTAAAATAGAATTTCAATCCAAGTAAACCGAATTTGACTTGAAGAGTTAAAATATCTATTCAAAATCGTTTCTCGTACATGTATACAATAATATAAATAACTCAAAATATTTATTTAATATTGTATAAATTGAATTCTGTTTTATATTCGGTTTTCGGTTAACCAAATTAAAAAAATTTCAAAACCGAAAACCAAACCGAATTAAAATTCGGTTTTTTTCTCAATCCGAAAACCATTTTTCAATTTCGGTTTGGTTTTTTCGATTTGGTTTCGATTCGATACTCGGTTTAAATGGTTTCAAACCAAATGGTGCACCCCCCCCCCCCCAATTTATAGTTTGTGTTGGTTGTGATTTCATTTGTTACTTGTATGTATTTGTCGTGAAACTGAAAATTCGAATGTTTTGGAATGAATCTATTCTGCATGTTCATGATTATATTTAATTTTTTGCTTGTAGAGCGAAGGTCCTGGTGTTTGGATAGCTGCACCTGGTCGAGACATACCTGGTACTACGTTTTATAATCTCCCGCAAGGTGGTCAAGTTGCATACAACCCAACACAAATCCCGCATGGACCTTTTACTAGTTTTTATCACCCGGGTCAACCAGTAACTACCGGACCCATTCACCCACTTCTCCAACAACACCCCCAGGCCATGGCTGGTGGAGGTGTTGACATGGCGCGACCCACATCTAGCCCTTACCCGCATCAGCAGCAACAACAACCCCAGCCTACCCAAATCAACTGGCCTAATAATTACTGAAGAATTGTTAAAATCTTATTAAAAACCCGCAAAAGCTAGAGACACAATACCAATCTTGAATTATTATTTTTTTCTTTTTTTGGGGGGGAGGTCGAGTAAATGTTAGAAAAATGGAAGCAAAAAGATGATAAAGATGCAACAATGGCTGAAGTTGAGTGTAAATCGTTTATAGGAAGCTGGATCTTTTAGCCGTTGGGTTATCTATTTAGAGGATGAAAAAGTTAAAGGTCCTCATGTAACTCATAATGACCGATTACAACATAGTAAAGCTCGATTTGTGCTGGTGCTATGATTGACGATTATGCTCGTTTCTCACCTCGAGAGTTGTTAGACTTTTTATATTGGACCCACCATGAGAGTTGACTATCTTGATTCTTGTCTTTTAACTTCTGTTTTTTTTTCCTTTGAAAAATTTGAGGTTTTATAGAAGTAATGATCGGGTTATTTTGGTGTTACGTGTAAAGCGAAATTTTGATAGCAAGAGAGAGGGGATGTATCTGAAATGTTGTAATTGGTATTTGGTATAAACAAAAGCACCATAATTGTTTCAGGAGGCTTGATTAGCAGCTGCATACTTCATCAATCCAGAAAAAGGTTATTTTATGTTACTGTTTATGTATTTACAGATCATATCTGGTCTGTTTACTCATGATCCATATCAACCTGTTCACTAGGTATGAGCTGTGCTGTAACCAGATCTGAAATAACTTGGTGTATTTTATATCGCAAACATGGAAAAAAGTATAAATAATAAATGCCTGGTAAAAGAATCGATTATAGATAAAGAATCGATTCATCGTAAAGGTAAAGATGAAGGATTCGCGAACATACAAGGAACATAAGCATGACAACATTTTTAGACAAATATGGCTACAAATGTTGATTTGAAAACTGTCCAATAAGCTAGCAGCTATCATCAGAGGCTAATGGTCTTTAATTAATATCCACGGGTTAGTCTCCCTCCAAAATGTAGAATTGATGACCGAAGCATTAAAAAAAAAAAAAAAAAGGGAAGGGAACTTCTCAGAAGAAAACGCTACTAACGATGATGGAATAACCCGCCCAACATTCCGCCATCCAAATAGAGCTGACCAAATCTTAAGAGACCATGAACATTGTAAGAGACCATGAACATTGGAGAAGTAAATGATCAAGCATCCCGAACATAAAATGAAAAGAGATTTTCGGCCTTGTTGAATTACCTACTTTAGAGCATAAATATTACATAGTACAGGAACACAATCAGTTGCATCCACCAAGGGCGGACCTAGTATACTACTAGTGATACTTGATGTAGTGGAAACTTTTTAGGTTTATAACAAGTGACACCAATTGATAGAGTAAATTTTTTTGAATAATGTCATTGAAATAGGTCATCTTGTAGAATAACTTTTTAATTTTTAGTCAGTGACACCAGTAACTACCATTCATAGATCCGCCACTGGCGTCCACAATAGTTGATAATCCCGGCTGATATTTAATTAAAATAAAGTATACAATTGTTTAGGGGGATGATTCTCACACACACTTTTTTGATCCTCACACACCTATTTTAACCTTTTACTCTTCTAATAATACTCAATTGGTGTGTGAGGATCAAAAAAGTGTGTGTGAGAATCATCCCCCAATTGTTTAATGTAATTCTAGAACTGAAACCAAAAAAGGTTCCTTTCACCTTTTTATTTCATTCAGTTATTCAGTTTTATAAATTTCAAGTTACCAAGAGAGTATACTTATTTAGAAAATGATACAAATACTTCCAGTTTTTGCCAAGTTTTATTTTATTTCTATAGAAATGTTCAAGAAAAAATTTATATTCAAATCAGATAACACATGTTTTCGAATCATATAATAAAATCTTAATCTAATCTAATAGAAAGTTAAAAAAGCTTCAAAAAATTGTTTTCCAAAGACCCACTGTACACAAATCAAGACCAACCTTTGTCTGCATGTGTGTATGTATACAACAACCACCTTTGTCATCATATATACCAATTTCAACGGCAAAACGTAGTTAAATCCTTTGAACATAATTTCAGATAAAATTGATGGAGAAGGAAGAAGTACAATGAAAGGACCCGTTCATATACATTATAAACGATTCACAATAGTTGATTACATCGCGAGCTATTTGACCTCTATATGATACATTTTACAAACATTGCATTTGTTTTTAAAAGACAAACTTTCTTTACATCGAAAATTGACAGGCATGCATACCATTTCATAATATCCACTATCCAACTATACCTTGACTTAATAATAATAATCTTTAATGAACTCAATGACTTGAATGCAACGTTCTTCGAAATATGCCATGAAAGACTCCAATTAATATCTTTAAAATGAGCAAATGCACAGCGGAAGATTTCTTTAATACCTGAGAATAAACATGCTTTAAAGTGTCAACCAAAAGGTTGGTGAGTTCATTAGTTTATCATAATCATTCATTTTCATCATTTTAATAGACCACAAGAATTTCATTTCCAGTTCTCATAAATATACGTCCCATGCATAGAGACAAAAATCATTCATATGGATTGAACACCTGGTAACCGACATTCACAATATGCATATTAGAATATCCCCATCATTCCGGGATCCTCCTTCGGACGTGATATAAATTTCGAAGTACTAAAGCATCCGGTACTTTGGATGGGGCTTGTTGGGCCCGATAGATCTATCTTTAGAGTTCGCGTCAATTAGGGTGTCTGTTCCCTAATTCTTAGATTACCAGACTTAATAAAAAGTGGCATATTCGACTTCGATAATTCAACCATAGAATGTAGTTCCGATTACTTGTGTCTATATCGTAAAACATTTATAAAAGCAGCGCATGTATTCTCAGTCCCAAAAATATATAAAAAGAGAGTAATGAAACTCACCATACTGTATTTCGTAGTGAAAATACATATAACATCATTGAACTAGTGCAAGGTTGACCTCGGATTCACGAACCTAAATTAATTATATATAATTATATGTTGGTCAATATTTGTCTAACAATTAGGTCAGGTCATAGTGTACCACAATCCTAATGCTCGAGACTAATATGCAAAAGTCAACAAAAGTCAGTTTGACTCAAAATGATTTCCAAAATTTATACATGATTATAATATATTTTAAATATCGTCGTTTTATATTTTTAAATATTTTTAAAAGATTTATTAGAGTAAATAATATAATTCATTTATTAATAAATAAAATTTTATATTAAAATTTATATAATAAAATATAATTTTATATATATTAAGTAATAAAATTTATAGGGTTCATTTAATATCATAAAGATAATATGATAGGTATTATTAAAGTAATTTATTACACGTAGTAAAATATGTTTGTATTACATATTTATTTGATAAAATAATATCTATAATGTTAGTAAGTAAAAGTTGTATTATTTTGTAATAATAATTATTATTATAAAAATATCAATATTTATAATTACTAAGATGATATTATGATAAAACGATAATTCTAATTATGATAACTTTAATATTTACGATAATTTTTAATATTATCTTTAAAATAATAATTCTATTTAAAATGATAATAAAAATGATATTTTATAGTAACAATGACATTTCTATTAAAATGATAATTTTTGTTAAAATGATAATTTTTGTTAAAATGATAGTTTTGATACTAACGATACTTTTAATAATAATAGTAATGATAAAAATAATAAGAACGATAATTTTATCTAAATCAATATCTTATAATATTTTAATTTTATCATGATACTCTTACTCATTATTTCATAATCGTTTCGTTTAATAGCTTTTAATCGTCTTTTATATCGTGTTCATAATAATGATAATAATAGTAATCAAAATAATTAGGTTTTACTAATATTAGTTTTAATTACAATAATACTAATAATGATAATTACTATGACATTATTAACGATAATGATAATATAATAATAATAATAACAATAATCATTTTTAAATAATGATATATATATTAATAATGATAATAATAATAATGATAATAATAATAATAATAATAATAATAATAATAATTAGATAATAATAATAATTAGATAATAATAATAATAATAATAATAATACTAATTATAACTTTAATGATAATAACGATAGTAATAATAATAAAAATAACAATTTTTAATGATAAATCCTTTTATTGATAAAGATAATAATAATAATAATAATAATAATAATAATAATAATAATAATAATAATAATAATAATAATAATAATAATAATAATAATAATAATAATAAGATACAACTAGAACGACGATAATAACGACGATAATAATAATCATTTTTAATAATAATACAAACATTCGATGGACTATAACTTCAAATACGTTCATCGAAATCATTCGATATCTAAATGAAAAGTTCTTAATTTTTCGCTAGCTTTCCAGCGACATGCATATCTTATACCTTATCTCAGTCGCATATATAACTAATTCAGGATTCAACATAACCTAACTAAATGCAATATCAAAAGTACAAACATGCATAATCCTATATACTCGAGCACTAGTCAGGGATACACTATTAGTATGTAAAAGTTAAATTATGAGTACTCACGTATCAATATTGAGATTCAATATTGCAGGAAAGGTACGTAGACGCAACGGAGATGATAAACACTATATTGACCTCACGAGCATACCCATGAACCATAACCAATCACCTCCATAGCTATAACCCATAATTTCCTTAATCCAATCCCACTCGAAAAACAATTTCGAAATCACTCGGACAGCACTCCGACGTAATATTTTATGTATACTAATAATATCTTGAAATAATACGGAGTAAATATATATATGTAAATCGATTGAGAGAGTTTAGAGAAAAATATTTTCAAGTTTCTATGAAATAATGAAACCTATTGAATTCTATTTATAATAGATTTTTGAATTATTAAAGTGAATTATTAAAGTATGAATTATTAAAGTGAATTATTAAAGTATGAATTATTAAAGTGAATTATTAAAGTATGAATTATTAAAGTGAATTATTAAAGTTAAAGTAAAAATAAAGTAAAGGTAAAGTTTAAGTATAGTAAAAGTATAAAACTATGTACGTATAATACGCGTATAAATATATATAATATTAATTTAAATCGTTATATATATTTAATAAAATAAAATATAAATATCGTTATCTTTATCATACTGGTTAAGTAATGAGTTGTCAAAAGTGGTTCTAGATATTTATAAAAGTTATATACGTTTTAATAATAAAGTTCTTTTTAAACTGAGAACGTTTTTGTACGTTTGAAACTAAATCAAATAAATATAATAATTTTGTTTTCCAAAACCAAATATATTTTTAAGAATCATTTTATTTAAAGGTTAAAATAATGGAAATCGTTATATCATAAAACATTTTAGAAAAGTAGAATCATATATATTCATAATAGGTTTCAAGTTTTTAAATTACAGTCTGTTGGTGAAGCATGGGATAAAGTTCAAAGGTTAAATAAACGTATGAAATCATCTTAATGAAAAATGTCGAGTTACTTAACTTGTCGATATCCAACATCTAAGTTAGTTACACTTCACGTTCTTACTTATAAATCACTTTACCATTTTTCGAATGTTGTCAAAAAGAATAGATTTCTTAAATCACAGTGGACCTCATAACATAGACCCGTAATCATATCACAATGTATCTGATAAATCAATCATTTGATATTATCTTCTAATTCCATCGATAAACATATTGAAACAATACGTTCATGTAAAGTATTATACGTTTAATACTTTATTAATATTCTCAAGTTATAATATATATATATATATATATATATATATATATATATATATATATATATATATATATATATATATATATATATATATATATATATATATATATATATATATATATATATAACGGTTCGTGAATCGTCGAAATTTGGTCGAGGTTATAATGAATGTATGAACACAATTTAAAATTCTTGAGATTTAATTTAACAAACTTTGCTTATCGTGTCAGAATAATATAAAGATAAAGTTTAAATTTGGTTGGAAATTTCCGGGTTGTTACATACAAAGACCACCGAGGCATTTGCCTGAGTAGTATCGCGGTGGTGTTTAACACCCTCGCCGGGTAAGAGGTCCAGGGTTCGAACCTGGCTTCTGAATGACCAAATTAAACATGGACTGAAATAGGCTCCATTGAGGTCAGCCCAAAGGAAAGGTTTTACCGAACCGATCCGGGACTAAGGTCCGGCCCGCCTGCCCCTCGGGATGGTTTAAGGGTTCGGATCCCTGCGATCGTGGTTCGGGTTTCCTGCTCGAACGTGTGTGTGTGCAAATGATGACTAGGCTTCGGTCCGGACCGATGCAATCTTGCCGTTCAAAAAAAAAAAAAAAGGAAGAAGTACAAAGTCAAAATGAGATGACTGAAACTCTAGTTGATGAAATCGCTGATAAGTTAATCAACGGAGACATAATTAGTAAAATTCAAGGTGCCAGAGAAATTAGAAACATGTTTCGTAATCGTAAATGCTCCGGTAACATTAGCACCAAGTTTGGTTGCGCCGGTGCGATTCAACCGCTTGTTCATATGCTCAATTCTCAACATAATGATGCTCAGGAAGCTTCGCTTATTGCGTTACTTAATCTCGCTTCTAGAAACCAACGGTTAGTGTTTTATTTCAGATTTAAATTAAACTATTATATGTTTGGTTAAGGCTTCTATGTTGAGTTAAGGTATTAATTCTAGGGTTTAGAGAAAAAAAATATTGCCTTATTATGTTCATGTTGGAGAACACAGAACTCGGGAACTCGGTCGGTAATTTTTGGGAGTATCTCGGCTACTCGGGTAATTCGTATGTCGACTTAAGTTGACTTTTTCATTTTTTTAATATATAAATAAATATAAATTATAAAATATAATATATGTGCTAATATAAACTCCAAAGAGACTTTGACCAATTTGCTGAGTTTTTGACCGAGTTGGCCGAGTTGACCGAGAACTCCCCGGCCGTTGACCGAGTTGAGCACCGAGAACTCAGCTGGTGATCTAAACTGAGAACTACCCGAGAATCGGCCGAGTTGGCCGAGTATGGCAACACTGCTTATTGGAGTTATGATTATTTTGTAAGTTTATGCACAACACTGTTAAAATGTCAGTTAGCGCAATTATTGGCAATTGGATTATTGATCATGACCCAAGTCCATTTAATCCTTGGTTACACTAAAGTACCTAATATATTATTAGGTCTTTAATGTGTTTTCTAATAAGTTGATCCTTGTTAAATTACAGAAACAAGGAACAAATTGTTACTTGTGGTGTCATCCCTCCCCTTGTGACGCTTCTCAAGTTCGAAAATACAAACAACTTAAGAGAATTAGCCACTGCAACAATTCTATCATTATCAGCTGCACCAAACAATAAGTTAGCAATAGCCAATTCAGAAGCGGTCCCACTTTTCATTCAACTTCTGAATCGCGGTTCATTTCAAGCAAGAATCGAAGCAGTCACCGCCCTTCACAACCTCACTACCTCTAAAATAGAACCGATAATAGTTATTGACGCCACTGCTGCCGTTCCTTTAATTAACCTTCTTAAAGAATGCAGAAAGTACTCCAATGTCGCTGATAGAACGACCCGTTCAATTGGACTTATAACCAAAACACAAGAAGGAATATTAGCCGTCACAAAAGCTGAAGACGGGATACTAACGTTGGTAGAGACGATAGAAGATGGGTCTCAAGTTAGCACAGAACACGCGGTTGGTGCGTTGCTTGATATTTGTATGAGCTCGAGAAGTAAATATAGGGAACTTATTCTTAAAGAGGGTGCGATCCCTGGTTTGTTAAAGTTAACCGTGCGTGGGACCCTTAAAGCTCAGAACAAGGCTAGAATGCTACTTGGGTTACTTAGGTGCTATAGATCTGAAAAGAGACTGAGCCCTTCTGTGTTGGAGAAATTGTCTCATGACATTGCAGCTTGTATTGATGGGTCGGAGAAGACAGTTCAAGCTGCGAAAATATTGTTACTGCATATGATTCAAAGAAGTATGAACAAGGCTTCATCTTGCACAACTGAAAATTAGGTGATTTATAATCAACAATTGTAAAGTGAATTTTTGGTTAACAATATTGTTGCGACGTGCGATTATAACTGCATAATTTTTGTCATGGTGTGAGGTTGGGTACATATCGAAGAAACGGGAATTAAATGGGTCAGTCGGTCAGGTATGACCATATGGGTAACATAATATTTGTAGATTGTACGCAGAGGCGGACCATAGAAGGGTCAACCGGGTTCGGCTTTTTTTAGTGTATTTATGTGTTAAATTTCGACGTTTAGTGTATTTATATGTTGAAATTCGACATTTTGCCTTCGTTCTTTTGTTTTTTTTTTTCCTTCAAACTTTTAACATTTTCCACCCATTGAAAAAAATTCCTAGATCCGTCAATGAATGTAAGGTTGGATCTTGTGTAGTTCTGTAGGTGTACGTTTTATTTTAAGGCTTCATGGTACTGTTATATTTGTAGTGGGGGTCAGAGTTTTGTTTAGATGGTCTTCCCGGCTCAAATTACTATTTGTGGACTTGTAGTAGTTAACCGATAAATAAATATACAGATTACACCATTTTCATTTCTCAAAACCTATATAGCAACAACAATAACAATGAAAATACAGAATCTCGCGCCTTCTTGAGAGTTTGGTGATGCAAGTTTTTTGGGGCGGGTCGAATTATTCTAAACTTGTGTGGGTTAATTGGGATACAATCCTCCTCCCTTACGAGTGTTGAGGGTTAATAATTGGATCATTAAAAGCATAAATAACTTAGAAAATTTAGCACTCGTAAGTATATGGTGACGGCGGTTTTGATCGGAACATAACACATATGTGATCCACATTATAAAAAGTATTTACGGGCGGGATGGTGGGTTGGGTTTGAGCCTTCATAACTCGCTAAAGTCATCTGTTTGGGCTAGAGAATATTGATTTGCAATCTGTTGGTGTAAATTTCATTTAATCCATCTTTGTTGATGGAAGTGATACCAAATTTTTGCTTGATTGTTGGCTTGGTAACTCTTGCTTCAAAGACAAGTTTGTAAGATTATACAAGTTGGAAACTAACGCGCAATCAAGTATTATAGAAAGATCTTCTAGGAATGGCGCTAACACATACCGGTTATGAAGCTGGAAAAGGGAACTTGCAGGCCGTAGCTTGACTCAATTGGAGGAGCTCAGGGATATGCTGAAACTGGCATCCTTCAATGGGAAAGATCACGATTCATGGAGATGGAAATTGAATAGCTGCGGTCAAGGTTGCAAAATTCGCTATTCAGGGATTAATCGGTCAGGACTTTGGAAGGATTAATCGGTAATTCGTAGGTTAATCGGCGATTAATCGTATTGTACTTTATACAATTAAATGATAAATTCTAAAAATTATATGTGTAAATATAGAAGAAAACCATAAACATAAACTTTAACATAATTGTCTAAAACTGTTCATTTTATTCAAAAACTATAAAGTTCTAGTTTAAATTCATGTTAAAATGTTGACTGATATCGGCTAAAAAGTCATGTTTTTACCCCCGATATTAGGCCCTAAAACCCATAAAGTTCCAAACTTTATCGCAAAAATAATCGCTTTGTCGGTTGATTTTGTAGGTTAAGTAATTACAAAGGCGATGCAAAAAGAATCAAGTAAAACGGAGCTAAAACGAAGAATCTAGAGCGAAAACGGTGAAAGACAAGAAATCAAGTTACGATCTAGGAAATCTGGCTGACCAGGCAAGCCAAACGGCCTGCCAAAAGGCTTGCCTGGCTCACAAACGGCCTGCCAAACGGGTTTAGCAAACGGCCCCTGCAAACGGGCTGGCTTGGCAAACGGCCTTGGCAAACGGCCTGCCAGCCGTTTGCAGGCAGAAATCCAAGTCTATTTATAGGGCATTCTCCATCCATTTCAACACACACTCAATTTACAATTCATTTTATATTTTCAAGTTTTAGGTTAGTTTTGTAGCTAGCTTAACTTTTATTTTTCGGAGGATATCCCGGCGAGCCCCTGCGATCTCGGGCAGATTTCTTCGGCTTTTTCAGGTTTTTATCCGAAACGCTTGTCTTTGTATTTGTAACGACTCGGAATTTTCCGATCGTTCTATACTTATGAGATTAATATTTACATAAATTAAACCTTACCAACATGATAAGCAATCCAAACTGTTGAGACTTATATTTTTGAAAAGAGTTTTACACAACGTTTGACCGTCCAATTTGACCGATGATATCACGAACTATATAACACACGATAATTATACGATTATGTATATGTACATATCTATACATATTTAACATGATTTAAGGATGGTTTAACATTTCATTGTGAACTAACAACAATGAGTTATAAGTATACTTTGAGACCACTAACTTAAGTTTTCAAAACGATAACTATATGTAACGTTCTTTGACATATATACTTACAATCTATAATGTGTTGTGATTTATGTCACCAATATGATTTAAGTGTAATGGGATTAATTTGTAACCAAAATAATCTTGATAAATATCGAACAAGTTTGGGGAAGTGTGGAGTGCACACTTGTTTGAACTTATCTTGATTATGACGGGGGTTCGGGGGCAGCGCCCCCGATAAGCGGGGTCTAAGGGGTGGCAACCCCTGGCGGGGTCCAAGGGGCAGAGCCCCTGGCTGGGGTCGAGCTGCCAGGTCAGCTTGGAATTTTTTTTTTTGGGCTAACATTGCTTTATTAAAAATGTCTTAAAATTTTATTTTTGGCCCGGTTGGACCCAAAATAAAAGCCCGATTTTGAGCTTCTTTTACCGTATCATACCCATCATCTATACGTATTTACTATTGGTAAATACACATCAAATCAATATCCTTATCAGCCTTAGATCTGCCCTAGATAAGAGGGAATCTTATTTGTAAGCTAGCATACATTATTACTCAAAAATTCAACACAATAATTTGTCCTTGTTCCCTCAACAACCAGACTGTCCTATAAGTATCACCATCACCTTGGTTTTTTCATTTCATTCTTACAACCATCTTTCTCTAACCAAAAACACACTCTTAGAAACTCTAAGTGTTCTTCACAATCTCAGCAAATACTCATGAAGAACTAGCTTCATGAACAACCTATAATCATCATAAGAAAGTTTGATCAAGATTATTTTCTATCTTTTCCAGTAGCTTTATCCAAGTAACTTGAGGTAGTAACCTTATTCATAATCTTATTCGATTCATATTTATATAGCTATCTTATTTTGTGTTATAAAATTTTTAACAACAAGAACATAGTTTGAATGATTTCAAACCTGTTCGCAAACTAAATAGATCCTTCTAATTTGATTTTTAAAACACTTCAAAACCTGTAATATATCATATTATGACAAAATCGGATTAACCATATCTTGGCTAATTAACATAATATTTAATATATATTTACTTATGATTTGATTTTATATATTTCAGGACCACCCGTAAACAACACGAGAAGATTAATCATAAGACCTCATGATTGTACGCAACACGTCATCTGACAACACGGTACTTTATGTACGCAACACGTCATTTGACAACATGGTACCATGGGTCGAGATTAATTCTGATCAATACGAATACGATGGGGTCTTTATTTATTTTATTGAGCAATTAATTGTGGACCATTAACAACAGACTGCTAACTACGGACTAAGAAAATATTAAAAGTGTTATAAGTATATATGTATGTAACGATTACTTGAAAAGAAAATATGTTGATATATTATATATATGGTTAGGTTCGTGATATCTATCGGAGACCAAGTCGAGTTAAATACCTTCAAGGAAAAGGTGAGTATATAGTCCCACTTTTAAACTCTAAATATTTTGGGATGAGAATACATGCATTTTATGATTTACGTTATGGACACAAGTGATTAAAATTATATATTCTACGTTGAGTTGTACCACTGGCATATCTCCCTGTAACTTGGTAACTACTATTTACATGCGGTATTGTAAACGCGAATCCTGTTGATAGATCTATCGGGCCTGACAACCCCAACCGGACTGGACGACCAGTATTCAACGGTTGCACAGTACTTCGTTTCGGTGACTACACTTGGTACGGTGTAGTAAGATTTCATAATAAAGGGAATATGCGACGTTGATTAAATGTTAAGTATGGTTATCAAGTGAAATGTCCCGTTCTTATTGATTAAAAACGTTCCATATTAATTGATTTCGTTGCGAGGTTTTGACCTCTATATGAGACGTTTTTCAAAGACTGCATTCATTTTAAAACAAACCATAACCTTTATTTCATCAATAAAGGTTTAAAAAGCTTTACGTAGATTATCAAATAATGATAATCTAAAATATCCTGTTTACACACGACCATTACATAATGGTTTACAATACAAATATGTTACAACAAAATAAGTTTCTTGAATGCAGTTTTTACACAATATCATACAAGCATGGACTCCAAATCTCGTCCTTATTTAAGTATGCGACAGCGGAAGCTCTTAATAATCACCTGAGAATAAACATGCTTAAAACGTCAACAAAAATGTTGGTGAGTTATAGGTTTAACCTATATATATCAAATCGTAACAATAGACCACAAGATTTCATATTTCAATACACATCCCATACATAGAGATAAAAATCATTCATATGGTGAACACCTGGTAACCGACATTAACAAGATGCATATATAAGAATATCCCCATCATTCCGGGACACCCTTCGGATATGATATAAATTTCGAAGTACTAAAGCATCCGGTACTTTGGATGGGGTTTGTTAGGCCCAATAGATCTATCTTTAGGATTCGCGTCAATTAGGGTGTCTGTTCCCTAATTCTTAGATTACCAGACTTAATAAAAAGGGGCATATTCGATTTCGATAATTCAACCATAGAATGTAGTTTCACGTACTTGTGTCTATTTTGTAAATCATTTATAAAACCTGCATGTATTCTCATCCCAAAATATTAGATTTTAAAAGTGGGACTATAACTCACTTTCACAGATTTTTACTTCGTCGGGAAGTAAGACTTGGCCACTGGTTGATTCACGAACCTATAACAATATATACATATATATCAAAGTATGTTCAAAATATATTTACAACACTTTTAATATATTTTGATGTTTTAAGTTTATTAAGTCAGCTGTCCTCGTTAGTAACCTACAACTAGTTGTCCACAGTTAGATGTACAGAAATAAATCGATAAATATTATCTTGAATCAATCCACGATCCAGTGTATACGTATCTCAGTATTGATCACAACTCAAACTATATATATTTTGGAATCAACCTCAACCCTGTATAGCTAACTCCAACATTCACATATAGAGTGTCTATGGTTGTTCCGAAATATATATAGATGTGTCGACATGATAGGTCAAAACATTGTATACGTGTCTATGGTATCTCAAGATTACATAATATACAATACAAGTTGATTAAGTTATGGTTGGAATAGATTTGTTACCAATTTTCACGTAGCTAAAATGAGAAAAATTATCCAATCTTGTTTTACCCATAACTTCTTCATTTTAAATCCGTTTTGAGTGAATCAAATTGCTATGGTTTCATATTGAACTCTATTTTATGAATCTAAACATAAAAAGTATAGGTTTATAGTCGGAAAAATAAGTTACAAGTCATTTTTGTAAAGGTAGTCATTTCAGTCGAAAGAACGACGTCTAGATGACCATTTTAGAAAACATACTTTCACTTTGAGTTTAACCATAATTTTTGGATATAGTTTCATGTTCATAGTAAAAATTATTTTCTTAGAATAACAACTTTTAAATCAAAGTTTATCATAGTTTTTAATTAACTAACCCAAAACAGCCCGCGGTGTTACTACGACGGCGTAAATCCGGTTTTACGGTGTTTTTCGTGTTTTCAGGTTTTAAATCATTAAGTTAGCATATCATATAGATATAGAACATGTGTTTAGTTAATTTTAAAAGTCAAGTTAGAAGGATTAACTTTTGTT
This sequence comes from Rutidosis leptorrhynchoides, assembly GCF_046630445.1. Lineage (NCBI taxonomy): Eukaryota > Viridiplantae > Streptophyta > Magnoliopsida > Asterales > Asteraceae > Rutidosis > Rutidosis leptorrhynchoides. The sequence goes on from NC_092334.1 coordinate 76,649,059, forward strand.
TGCGAACAAGTTTAGAATTAACTAAACTATGTTCTAGTGATTACGAGTTTAAACCTTCGAATAAGATAGTTTTATATATATGAATCGAATGATGTTATGAACATCATTACTACCTCAAGTTTAGTAGGTAAACCTACTGGAAGTGACAAGAAATTATCTAGCTTCAAAGGATATTGGATGGCTTGAAAGTTCTTGAAGTAGGATCATGACACAAAAACAAGTTCAAGTAAGATTTTTACTCGAATTAAGATAGTTTATAGTTATAGAAATTGAATCAAAGTTTGAATATGAATATTACCTTGAATAAGAAAGATAACCTACTATATATAACAAAGGTTTCTTGATCTTAGATGATTACTTGGAATGGATTAGAAAGCTTGGAAGTAAATTAGTAAACTTGAAGGGATTTTTGAAGTGTTCTTGAAGTGTTCTTCCTATGATGATTATAGCTTGATTCTTGAAGTGATTTTTGATGAAGATGATGATTATCTACTGGAAAAATACGTTCATAATAGTGTGTGTGTGTTGAGAGAGAATTAGAAAGAGAATTGGAAGTGAAATGGAGTGAATGATGAGTGGTAATTGGTGAGTGGTGAGTGGGGTTAAAAGGAGTTCTAGTTAGTTGACTAGCTCATGGTAGAAGTTAAAATTGATTAGTCATACATGACATAATCAAGAGTGGAATCCCATGCTAGTTCCTATTGGTATATACCCATAGTAAGTACGTTTTGAAGCTGTGTATAATACGGGTAAGAATACGACTAGAATTCTTGATGAAAGAAAAGAATGGGAAAGTAACTGTAACCATTTTCTTTAAGTATGAGTGTTTTGATATATGTCTTGAAGTCTTCCAAAAGTATTTTAATACATCTAAATACACTACATGTATATACATTTTAACTGAGTCGTTAAGTCATCGTTAGTCGTTACATGTAAGTGTTGTTTTGAAACCTTTAAGTTAACGATCTCCATTAATGTTGTTAACCCATTGTTTATTATATCTAATGAGATGTTAAATTATTATATTATCATGATATTATGATATATTAATATATCTTAATATGATATATATACATTTAAATGTCGTTACAACGATAATCGTTACATATATGTCTCGTTTCGAAATCCTTAAGTTAGTAGTCTTGTTTATATGTATATAACTCATTGTTAATATACTTATGGAGATACTTACTTATCATAATCTCATGTTAACCATATGTATATCCATATATATATCGTCATGTCGTTTTTACAAGTTTTAACGTTCGTGAATCGCCGGTCAACTTGGGTGGTCAATTGTCTATATGAAACATATTTCAATTAATCAAGTCTTAACAAGTTTGATTGCTTAACATGTTGGAAACATTTAATCATGTAAATATCAATCTCAATTAATATATATAAACATGAAAAAGTTCGGGTCACTACAGTACCTACCCGTTAAATAAATTTCGTCCCGAAATTTTAAGCTGTTGACGGTGTTGACGAATCTTCTGGAAATAGATGCGGGTATTTCTTCTTCATCTGACCTTCACGCTCCCAGGTGAACTCAGGTCCTCTACGAGCATTCCATCGAACCTTAACAATTGGTATCTTATTTTGCTTAAGTCTTTTAACCTCACGATCCATTATTTCGACGGGTTCTTCGATGAATTGAAGTTTTTCGTTGATTTGGATTTCATCTAACGGAATAGTGAGATCTTCTTTAGTAAAACATTTCTTCAAATTCGAGACGTGGAAAGTGTTATGTACAGCCGCGAGTTGTTGAGGTAACTCAAGTCGGTAAGCTACTGGTCCGACACGATCAATAATCTTGAATGGTCCAATATACCTTGGATTTAATTTCCCTCGTTTACCAAATCGAACAACGCCTTTCCAAGGTGCAACTTTAAGCATGACCATCTCTCCAATTTCAAATTCTATATCTTTTCTTTTAATGTCAGCGTAGCTCTTTTGTCGACTTTGGGCGGTTTTCAACCGTTGTTGAATTTGGATGATCTTCTCGGTAGTTTCTTGTATAATCTCCGGACCCGTAATCTGTCTATCCCCCACTTCACTCCAACAAATCGGAGACCTGCACTTTCTACCATAAAGTGCTTCAAACGGCGCCATCTCAATGCTTGAATGGTAGATGTTGTTGTAGGAAAATTCTGCTAATGGTAGATGTCGATCCCAACTGTTTCCGAAATCAATAACACATGCTCGTAGCATGTCTTCAAGCGTTTGTATCGTCCTTTCGCTCTGCCCATCCGTTTGTGGATGATAGGCAGTACTCATGTCTAGACGAGTTCCTAATGCTTGCTGTAATGTCTGCCAGAATCTTGAAATAAATCTGCCATCCCTATCAGAGATAATAGAGATTGGTATTCCATGTCTGGAGACGACTTCCTTTAAATACAGTCGTGCTAACTTCTCCATCTTGTCATCTTCTCTTATTGGTAGGAAGTGTGCGGATTTGGGGAGACGATCAACTATTACCCAAATAGTATCAAAACCGCTTGCAGTCCTTGGCAATTTAGTGATGAAATCCATGGTAATGTTTTCCCATTTCCATTCCGGGATTTCGGGTTGTTGAAGTAGACCTGATGGTTTCTGATGCTCAGCTTTGACCTTAGAACACGTCAAACATTCTCCTACGTATTTAGCAACATCGGCTTTCATACCCGGCCACCAAAAATGTTTCTTGAGATCCTTGTACATCTTCCCCGTTCCAGGATGTATTGAGTATCTAGTTTTATGAGCTTCTCTAAGTACCATTTCTCTCATATCTCCAAATTTTGGTACCCAAATCCTTTCAGCCCTATACCGGGTTCCGTCTTCCCGAATATTAAGATGCTGCTCTGATCCTTTGGGTATTTCATCCTTTAAATTTCCTTCTTTTAAAACTCCTTGTTGCGCCTCCTTTATTTGAGTAGTAAGGTTATTATGAATCATTATATTCATAGATTTTACTCGAATGGGTTCTCTGTCCTTCCTGCTCAAGGCATCGGCTACCACATTTGCCTTCCCCGGGTGGTAACGAATCTCAAAGTCGTAATCATTCAACAATTCAATCCACCTACGCTGCCTCATATTCAGTTGTTTCTGATTAAATATGTGTTGAAGACTTTTGTGGTCGGTATATATAATACTTTTGACCCCATATAAGTAGTGCCTCCAAGTTTTTAATGCAAAAACAACCGCGCCTAATTCCAGATCATGCGTCGTATAATTTTGCTCGTGAATCTTCAATTGTCTAGACGCATAAGCAATCACCTTCGTTCATTGCATTAATACACAACCGAGACCTTGCTTTGATGCGTCACAATAAATCACAAAATCATCATTCCCTTCAGGCAATGACAATATAGGTGCCGTAGTTAGCTTTTTCTTCAATAACTGAAATGCTTTCTCTTGTTCATCCTTCCATTCAAATTTCTTCCCTTTATGCATTAATGCAGTCAAGGGTTTTGCTATTCTGGAAAAGTCTTGGATGAACCTTCTGTAGTAACCAGCTAGTCCTAAAAACTGGCGTATGTGTTTCGGAGTTTTTGGGGTTTCCCACTTTTCAACAGTTTCTATCTTTGCCGGATCCACCTTAATACCTTCTTTGTTCACTATGTGACCGAGGAATTGAACTTCTTCCAACCAAAATGCACACTTTGAAAACTTAGCGTACAATTCTTCCTTCCTCAATACTTCTAACACCTTTCTCAAATGTTCACAGTGTTCTTGGTCATTCTTTGAGTAAATAAGTATGTCATCAATGAAAACAATGACAAACTTGTCAAGGTATGGTCCACACACTCGGTTCATAAGGTCCATGAACACAGCTGGTGCATTAGTTAAACCAAACGGCATGACCATAAACTCGTAATGACCGTAACGTGTTCTGAAAGCAGTCTTTGGAATATCATCTTCTTTCACCCGCATTTGATGATACCCAGAACGTAAGTCAATCTTTGAATAAACAGACGAGCCTTGTAGTTGATCAAATAAGTCGTCGATTCTCGGTAGTGGGTAGCGGTTCTTGATGGTAAGTTTGTTCAACTCTCGGTAGTCGATACACAACCTGAATGTACCATCTTTCTTCTTGACAAACAAAACAGGAGCTCCCCACGGTGATGTGCTTGGTCGAATGAAACCACGCTCTAAAAGTTCTTGTATTTGGCTTTGCAGTTCTTTCATCTCGCTGGGTGCGAGTCTGTGAGGAGCACGAGCTATTGGTGCAGCTCCTGGTACAAGATCTATTTGAAATTCAACGGATCGATGTGGGGGTAATCCCGGTAATTCTTTCGGAAATACATCGGGAAATTCTTTTGCGACGGGAACATCATTGATGCTCTTTTCTTCAGTTTGTACTTCCTCGACGTGTGCTAGAACAGCATAGCAACCTTTTCTTATTAGTTTTTGTGCCTTCAAATTACTAATAAGATGTAGCTTCGTGTTGCCCTTTTCTCCGTACACCATTAAGGGGTTTCCTTTTTCTCGGATAATGCGAATTGCATTTTTGTAACAAACGATCTCTGCTTTCACTTCTTTCAACCAGTCCATACCGATTATCACATCAAAACTCCCTAACTCTACTGGTATCAAATCAATCTTAAATGTTTCGCTAACCAGTTTAATTTCTCGATTCCGACATATATTATCTGCTGAAATTAATTTACCATTTGCTAATTCGAGTAAAAATTTACTATCCAAAGGCGTCAATGGACAACTTAATTTAGCACAAAAATCTCTACTCATATAGCTTCTATCCGCACCCGAATCAAATAAAACGTAAGCAAATTTATTGTCAATAAGAAACGTACCCGTAACAAGATCCGGGTCTTCCTGTGCCTCTACCGCATTAATATTGAAAACTCTTCCGCGGTCTTGTCCATTCGTGTTCTCCTGGTTCGGGCAATTTCTAATAATGTGGCCCGGTTTTCCACATTTATAACAAACTACATTGGCATAACTTGCTCCGACATTACTTCCTCCGCCATTACTCATTCCGACACCATTTGTTCCTTTCGTTCTATTAACCCCTGGTCCGTAGACCTCACACTTCACCGTGCTATGACCATTTCTTTTACACTTGTTGCAAAATTTGGTGCAGAACCCCGAGTGATACTTTTCACACCTTTGGCATAGCTGCTTCTGATTGTTGTTTTTGTTGCGGTTATTATTGTTGTTGGGATGATTGTTGTAGTTGCTGCTGCTGCTGTTGTTGTTGTTGTTGTTGTTGGGCCGTTTGTTGTAGTTGCGATTGATGTTGCGATTGTTGGGATAATTGTTGCGATTATTGTTGTAATTGCTGTTGTTGTTGTATTGGTGATTCTTATCACCATTTTCCTCCCACTTTCTTTTGACTTGCTTCACATTGGCCTCTTCAGCAGTCTGTTCTTTAATTCTTTCTTCAATCTGGTTCACTAGTTTGTGAGCCATTCTACATGCCTGTTGTATGGAGGCGGGCTCGTGTGAACTTATATCTTCTTGGATTCTTTCCGGTAATCCTTTCACAAACGCGTCGATCTTCTCTTCCTCATCTTCGAATGCTCCCGGACACAATAGGCACAATTCTGCGAATCATCTTTCGTATGTGGTAATATCAAATCCTTGGGTTCGTAACCCTCTAAGTTCTGTCTTGAGCTTATTGACCTCGGTTCTGGGACGGTACTTCTCGTTCATCAAGTGCTTGAATGCTGACCACGGTAGTGCGTATGCATCGTCTTGTCCCACTTGCTCTAGATAGGTATTCCACCATGTTAATGCAGAACCTGTGAAGGTATGCGTAGCGTACTTCACTTTGTCCTCTTCAGTACACTTACTTATGGCAAACACCGATTCGACCTTCTCGGTCCACCATTTCAATCCAATCGGTCCTTCGGTTCCATCAAATTCCAAAGGTTTGCAGGCAGTGAATTCTTTGTAGGTGCATCCTACACGATTTCCTGTACTGCTAGATCTAAGGTTATTGTTGGTATGTAGCGCAGCCTGTACTGCGGCTATGTTTGAAGCTATAAAAGTACGGAATTCCTCTTCATTCATATTCACGGTGTGTCGAGTAGTCGGTGCCATTTCCTTCAAAAATAGTCAAATGGAACAAGTTAATCATACAGAATATTAAGAGCAGTTAATAGTATTTCGTAGCATAATATGAACTCATTTATAAAAGCTTTTTCTTCATATTAGCGTTTTATAAGTTTGAATTCGGGTAGTACCTACCCGTTAAGTTCATACTTAGTAGCCAATATACAATTCAACTACTACAATTCTATATGAAAAACTGATTATAATAATATTTCGCGTTCAAACTTTTACACAATATTTTACAAACTTACAATACCGCTTATTTTACATATAGCATGAAATATAGCACACAATAAATTTGATACAAGATGGTTGTGAAGATAATTCTAGCTAGTACACAAGTCGTTCAGCAAAGGCAATAAAGACACGTAATTCATACGTCCATAAACAAGTCATGCATTCTGGTTTTACTAGGATTACTTCCCATCCTTGGTCTTGTGGAACATAACCGTTATGGCCGTTGATAAGACAGCGTGTTGTAACGTCGTCAAAGGTACGAGGGTTACGTAATGTCCAACAGTCCCGTAACAATCTAAAAACCTCATTTCTTACCCCCAATTACCGACTCCGTTACTTGTGGGAACGTTTTGTTTAATAGTTGTAGCCCGATGTTCTTGTTCTCACTTTGGTGAGAAGCGAACATTACTAATCCGTAAGCATAACATGCTTCTTTATGTTGCATGTTAGCCACTTTTTCTAAATCACGAAGTCCAATATTCGGATATATTGAGTCAAAATAATTTCTTAACCCATTGCGTAAAATAGCATTTGGGTTCCCCGCAATATATGCGTCAAAGTAAACACATCGTAACTTATGGATTTCCCAATGTGATATCCCCCATCTTTCGAACGAAAGCCTTTTATAAACCAAGGCATTCTTGGAACGTTCTTCGAATGTCTCACAAACTGATCTCGCCTTAAATAGTTGTACCGAAGAATTCTGACCGACTTTAGACAAGATTTCATCAATCATGTCTCCGGGTAGGTCTCTTAAAATATTGGGTTGTCTATCCATTTTGTGTTTTTATACTGTAAAATAGACAAGAGTTAGATTCATAAAAAAAATACTTATTAATACAAGCAATTTTTACATATATCATAAAGCATAAGCACACTATATTACTTATATTACACCACACGAATACAACTATCTTATTCCGACTCGCTTGTTTCTTCTTCTTCGGTTTTGGTTCGTTTTGCCAAGTTTCTAGGGATATATGATGTTCCCCTAATACGAGCCGTCGTTATCCACATTGGTTTAGAAAAACCTGGTGGTTTAGAGGTTCCCGGGTCATTGTTACAACTTAAGGACTTCGGGGGTTGACGATACATATAAAGTTCATCGGGGTTGGAATTAGATTTCTCTATTTTTATGCCCTTTTCCTTATTATTTTCTTTTGCCTTTTTAAATTCAGTTGGGGTAATTTCTATAACATCATCGGAATTCTCGTCGGAATCCGATTCATCGGAGAATTGGTAATCCTCCCAATATTTTGCTTCCTTGGCGGAAACACCATTGACCATAATTAACCTTGGTCGGTTGGTTGAGGATTTTCTTTTACTTAACTGTTTTATTATTTCCCCCACCGGTTCTATTTCTTCATCCGGTTCCGATTCTTCTTCCGGTTCCGATTCTTCTTCCGGTTCCGACTCTTCTTCCGGTTCCTCTTCGGGAACTTGTGAATCAGTCCACGAATCATTCCAATTTACATTTGACTCTTCATTATTATTAGGTGAGTCAATGGGACTTGTTCTAGAGGTAGACATCTATCACATAATATCAAATGCGTTAAGAGATTAATATATCACATAATATTCACATGTTAAAAATATATAGTTTCCAACAAAATTTGTTAAGCAATCATTTTTCAAGTAAACACGGTCGAAGTCCAGACTCACTAATGCATCCTAACAAACTAGATAAGACACACTAATGCAAAATTCTGGTTCTCTAAGACCAACGCTCTGATACCAACTGAAATACAGTTGGGGACAACCACCGTCCCACCCAGTGCCTTCCCAGCTAACCGCCTGGTGACCACTGAGTGTACCTCAGATACTGATTTTAGGGCCGGCCTCTCGGCAATTGCCAACCCTCGTAAGGGATCGCAAGGAGTAAGAGCCAATGCTTCGTCACAGGTAACACTGTGAGAATCTCCTTTACGACTAACCCGTCACACATGGACGGCGTTATACCAGCTCTGATACCAACTGAAATGTCCCGTTCTTATTGATTAAAAACGTTCCATATTAATTGATTTCGTTGCTAGGTTTTGACCTCTATATGAGACGTTTTTCAAAGACTGCATTCATTTTAAAACAAACCATAACCTTTATTTCATCAATAAAGGTTTAAAAAGCTTTACGTAGATTATCAAATAATGATAATCTAAAATATCCTGTTTACACACGACCATTACATAATGGTTTACAATACAAATATGTTACAACAAAATAAGTTTCTTGAATGCAGTTTTTACACAATATCATACAAGCATGGACTCCAAATCTCGTCCTTATTTAAGTATGCGACAGCGGAAGCTCTTAATAATCACCTGAGAATAAACATGCTTAAAACGTCAACAAAAATATTGGTGAGTTATAGGTTTAACCTATATATATATATCAAATCGTAACAATAGACCACAAGATTTCATATTTCAATACACATCCCATACATAGAGATAAAAATCATTCATATGGTGAACACCTGGTAACCGACATTAACAAGATGCATATATAAGAATATCCCCATCATTCCGGGACACCCTTCGGATATGATATAAATTTCGAAGTACTAAAGCATCCGGTACTTTGGATGGGGTTTGTTAGGCCCAATAGATCTATCTTTAGGATTCGCGTCAATTAGGGTGTCTGTTCCCTAATTCTTAGATTACCAGACTTAATAAAAAGGGGCATATTCGATTTCAATAATTCAACCATAGAATGTAGTTTCACGTACTTGTGTCTATTTTGTAAATCATTTATAAAACCTGCATGTATTCTCATCCCAAAATATTAGATTTTAAAAGTGGGACTATAACTCACTTTCACAGATTTTTACTTCGTCGGGAAGTAAGACTTGGCCACTGGTTGATTCACGAACCTATAACAATATATACATATATATCAAAGTATGTTCAAAATATATTTACAACACTTTTAATATATTTTGATGTTTTAAGTTTATTAAGTCAGCTGTCCTCGTTAGTAACCTATAACTAGTTGTCCACAGTTAGATGTACAGAAATAAATCGATAAATATTATCTTGAATCAATCCACGACCCAGTGTATACGTATCTCAGTATTGATCACAACTCAAACTATATATATTTTGGAATCAACCTCAACCCTGTATAGCTAACTCCAACATTCACATATAGAGTGTCTATGGTTGTTCCGAAATATATATAGATGTGTCGACATGATAGGTCGAAACATTGTATACGTGTCTATGGTATCTCAAGATTACATAATATACAATACAAGTTGACTAAGTTATGGTTGGAATAGATTTGTTACCAATTTTCACGTAGCTAAAATGAGAAAAATTATCCAATCTTGTTTTACCCATAACTTCTTCATTTTAAATCCGTTTTGAGTGAATCAAATTGCTATGGTTTCATATTGAACTCTATTTTATGAATCTAAACAGAAAAAGTATAGGTTTATAGTCGGAAAAATAAGTTATAAGTCGCTTTTGTAAAGGTAGTCATTTCAGTCGAAATAACGACGTCTAGATGACCATTTTAGAAAACATACTTCCACTTTGAGTTTAACCATAATTTTTGGATATAGTTTCATGTTCATAGTAAAAATCATTTTCTCAGAATAACAACTTTTAAATCAAAGTTTATCATAGTTTTTAATTAACTAACCCAAAACAGCCCGCGGTGTTACTACGACGGCGTAAATCCGGTTTTACGGTGTTTTTCGTGTTTTCAGGTTTTAAATCATTAAGTTAGCATATCATATAGATATAGAACATGTGTTTAGTTAATTTTAAAAGTCAAGTTAGAAGGATTAACTTTTGTTTGCGAACAAGTTTAGAATTAACTAAACTATGTTCTAGTGATTACGAGTTTAAACCTTCGAATAAGATAGTTTTATATATATGAATCGAATGATGTTATGAACATCATTACTACCTCAAGTTTAGTAGGTAAACCTACTGGAAGTGACAAGAAATTATCTAGCTTCAAAGGATCTTGGATGGCTTGAAAGTTCTTGAAGTAGGATCATGACACAAAAACAAGTTCAAGTAAGATTTTTACTCGAATTAAGATAGTTTATAGTTATAGAAATTGAATCAAAGTTTGAATATGAATATTACCTTGAATAAGAAAGATAACCTACTGTATATAACAAAGGTTTCTTGATCTTAGATGATTACTTGGAATGGATTAGAAAGCTTGGAAGTAAATTAGTAAACTTGAAGGGATTTTTGAAGTGTTCTTGAAGTGTTCTTCCTATGATGATTATAGCTTGATTCTTGAAGTGATTTTTGATGAAGATGATGATTAACTACTGGAAAAATACGTTCACAATAGTGTGTGTGTGTTGAGAGAGAATTAGAAAGAGAATTGGAAGTGAAATGGAGTGAATGATGAGTGGTAATTGGTGAGTGGTGAGTGGGGTTAAAAGGAGTTCTAGTTAGTTGACTAGCTCATGGTAGAAGTTAAAATTGATTAGTCATACATGACATAATCAAGAGTGGAATCCCATGCTAGTTCCTATTGGTATATACCCATAGTAAGTACGTTTTGAAGCTGTGTATAATACGGGTAAGAATACGACTAGAATTCTTGATGAAAGAAAAGAATGGGAAAGTAACTGTAACCATTTTCGTTAAGTATGAGTGTTTTGATATATGTCTTGAAGTCTTCCAAAAGTATTTTAATACATCTAAATACACTACATGTATATACATTTTAACTGAGTCGTTAAGTCATCGTTAGTCGTTACATGTAAGTGTTGTTTTGAAACCTTTAAGTTAACGATCTCCATTAATGTTGTTAACCCATTGTTTATTATATCTAATGAGATGTTAAATTATTATATTATCATGATATTATGATATATTAATATATCTTAATATGATATATATACATTTAAATGTCGTTACAACGATAATCGTTACATATATGTCTCGTTTCGAAATCCTTAAGTTAGTAGTCTTGTTTATATGTATATAACTCATTGTTAATATACTTATGGAGATACTTACTTATCATAATCTCATGTTAACCATATGTATATCCATATATATATATATCGTCATGTCGTTTTTACAAGTTTTAACGTTCGTGAATCGCCGGTCAACTTGGGTGGTCAATTGTCTATATGAAACATATTTCAATTAATCAAGTCTTAACAAGTTTGATTGCTTAACATGTTGGAAACATTTAATCATGTAAATATCAATCTCAATTAATATATATAAACATGGAAAAGTTCGGGTCACTACATCAAGTGCTCAACAACTTAGAATATTTTTATTAAAACGTTTATATATGAAATCTTGTGGTCTATATTCATAACGCTGCCGGCATTAAACCTATATCTCACCTACTTTATGTTGACGTTTTAAGCATGTTTATTCTCAGGTGATAACTAAAAGCTTCCGCTGCAACATGTTGAATTTAAGCAAGATCTTGAGTATGCATATTTGTGTCAAAAATAAAACTGCATGTCGGAGGATTTGTAATGTAAAATATGTTGGAAGTCGTATTGTTATTATCACATGTAAAGTTTGTAAGTCTAAGATTATCGCTAAACGATAATCATTATTATCTTATTTAAACCTTGTATTTGTAATAAAAGTTATGGTTTGTATTGTAAAAACGAATGCAGTTTTTGAAAAACGTCGCATATAGAGGTTAATACCTCGCGATGAAATCATATGTTATTGTATTCGTCCTTATGGTTAAGGTCGGGTTATGACAGTATTAAACATGTATTCTTACCTTTTATGTTTAATAATGCGTTCCGATATTACCATGATAGCTTAATTAATCTGTATGTTGCCATGATAGAAGTTTGGGTTAGCGTGATTATGTTAAATTAGTACGGTTATCGTTATTATGCTGAACTAGGAAGTCTGATAGATTTGTATGCTAGCATCTTAAGGATTGACCAACCTAGGTTGTGATCATGACTTGTCCACCTATATGAACTTAGCTACTTCATAGGATTAAGACCCCTGGTTATACTGTATCTGAAGATTCTATGAACTCGGTATGGCCGGAGTTCCCGAGAGGCATTTAATGCGCTTTTAGGACACGGAACTTAGGAATTGAGACATGAATGACCTAGTATGCCTATTGACTGTTCCAAAGAGACCTCTTAGGAGCTGTTAAGATCTAGCTAGTGCCCTGACTGTATGATCCCAACCTATTGCATGTTTTTGTTTGATTGTTGCCCTAGGATTAAGTCATATTCACCGTCTAGGTACCTGTTAGGTTTCTATTTGTTTTACTTTCAGTATATCAACTTTAATGTTGTATAATGTTTGTCTTGGTTTGATCTCATTAGTATGATGAAATGGTTGTTAGTTTTCATTTAAGGTTTTGTCAACTTAACTCGACGGACTCCTTCCGTTTGTGATCAGTGTTCAATCAACACGGCACGTTGTTATTCAGTTAACCAAACTGATAACGAGGGTTAGGATTAGAACTCAACTCACTAATAAACCTAGTGCTTTACTAAGGATAACCTCCGAGGTATAGTTACATTTCAGTTATACAACTACGTGACATGCTTTTCACTACTCAACGAGAACTCTGAGAGTCTAGAGATAAGTAGGTCTGTGTAATTGGCTCATCCAACCAGATCTATACCATTTCAATCATAAGCTTTAATATCAACATAATTACCTTTTCCTAACCCAAACTAATATTTTGGTCAACATTTCCTTGATCTGCATACTCCGGACATCCTCACACTTTATTTACTTTTCCGCAATTAGGATTGACTGCTACTAATATTGTTACATTCGTGTAATAATTTTTATTCTACATGTGTGTCTTGTATGGTCTGCACCTTCCGACAAATGCATAAATATGCATATATGTTTGTTAATATCATTATTTTTGGCTTTTTAGAAAAAACGTAGAAAAACGAAAATATAATTATGTTTTGACCACCTTTTTCCCTCAAATTTTACCTACACAATTGATCTTTGAAACAAGACATTCCACAGTATAGAAACACAAATTACCGTGTGGGGACCCATTTCTCTACGTCCGTGTGTCGGTGGATCTATTTTCCACGTACGTTAGCCCGTTAGCCTTTACCACAACTATCTTGCGCCGTGCGCGCACTGCACCTTAACCGTCACACTATACCCAAAAATACTATGCCCTTTACAATTGACTTCTACTCACACAGTAGCAGCTCATTCTACACAATGCAGATCTGAAAAAAGTCAATACATACAATCTCCGTGTATCTAATACTCTGATTACCACTTCAATTGTATAAAGGTATTTCTAATTTAATATTTGTAAACTTATTTGTTACATCAAATCTTCAAAACCCTAGCTATTGTACTTGTTGTATCAACAATTTAGAAGTAAATGATGCTCGGCCGTGGTTTACCGTCACGATCCGGAAGTTTCCGGCCGGAAAGTTTAGGGCAAAATGCGCTGGCTATAATCAGAAACGTGTTCTTCACGTTTTTTGTAATCGGTGTGTTAGTTTTTACTGTTATTGCTGCTACCTATGAACCTGAAGATCCTTTATTCCATCCTTCAACTAAAATAACAAACTTTTTAACTTCCACTTCGAATGCCACATTTATATCCGATAGTACTGTTGTGAAAACTGGTGAGGATTTTATGAAAGCGAACGAAACTGCTTTCGGTAGTTCGATAAATGCATCCGATGTAGTTAGTATAGGTACGTTACCTGCGATGGATAGCGAGGTTGAGGAAAAAGAGGCGCTTGATTGTAGCGGCGAGATCGATAAGCCGATTGATTGTACTGATCCTGAGGTTTTTCATTTGATGATGAGTGCTGCGATTGAGCAGTTTAAGGATATACATTTTTATAGGTTTGGGAAACCGGTACGTGGAATGAATGATAGTTCTTGTCATATGGCGTGGCGGTTTAGGCCTAAAGAAGGGAAGACTGCTTCGCTGTATAAGGATTATAGGAGTTTTGTGATTGCTAGGTCGGGGAATTGTACGCTTAGTGTTGTTAGTATTGGTGATTATCATTCGGGTGGGAATGCTAGGAAAAGGAAGAAGCATCAGAAGCCTGGGTTTGAGAAAACGCCGATGGGTGAAGATGATAAGAACATTGGTGTTCAAGTGGTTGGTGAAAGTGTGAATGATACTCTTCCTGTTGTTGAATCGGAGAAATCGTTTGATCAAGGGAAGTATTTGTTGTATAGTGGTGGTGGAGAACGATGCAAGAGTATGGATCATTATTTGTGGAGTTTCATGTGTGCGTTAGGTGAAGCGCAGTACTTGAATAGGACACTTGTGATGGATTTGAACATTTGTTTGAATTCTGTTTATACTAGGTCGGGTCAAGATGAAGAAGGGAAGGATTTTAGGTATTACTTTGATTTTGAGCATTTGAGGGAGTCTGCATCTGTTTTGGATCAGGATCAGTTTTGGTCAGACTGGAACAAGTGGCATCAGAAAGACGGGTTGAGTATCTCGCTCGTGGAGGATATTAGGGTTACGCCGATGAAGATGGTTGGGGTGAAAGATACGTTGATTATGAGAAAATTTGGTAGTGTTGAGCCTGATAATTACTGGTATAGAGTTTGTGAAGGTGAAGCAGAGTCTGTTATACAAAGACCATGGCACATGATTTGGAAATCGAGAAGATTGATGGACATAGTTTCAGCAATATCAGCAAAATTGAACTGGGATTTTGATTCTGTTCATGTTGTGAGAGGTGAAAAGGCGAGGAATAGGGTACAATGGCCGAATCTTGATACAGATACTTCCCCTGAAGCTTTACTTTCTTCATTGCAAGATAAGGTTGACGATGGAAGGAATTTGTATATTGCAACAGATGAACCGGATACGTCGTTCTTTGACCCGTTGAAAGACAAGTATTCGACCCATTTTCTAGATGAATATAAAGATCTTTGGGATGAGAACAGCGAGTGGTATAGTGAGACGACAAAGCTGAATAAGGGTGTTCCGGTTGAGTTTGATGGTTACATGAGGGCATCTGTTGATACAGAGGTTTTTTTGAGGGGTAAAACGCAAATCGAAACTTTTAATGACCTCACTAGAGACTGCAAGGATGGCATCAACACTTGCACTTCCGAAGCTAGCTAACTTCTTAAGGTTTTGAGATCTTTCTTGTGTTTGTATGTGAATTATCATGGATCGTATTTTATTATACTGTCACTATTAAGAATTTTTGTCCTAAACGTAAACGTATAGTGTGAGGTCAAGTAGCACGTTAGATGTCTTTACTTTCAGATAAGTTACCTCTTTTGTAATTCTAGAATGTCGTTCGTTGATCATTAAGATCATGTGATACTATTTCATTTGCCTAATTCTGCTCTTGGATATATTGTGATGCTGTCATTTGCGTAAATCTGCTCACTTTTTGTCATGCACATTGTGTTGTAAAAAGTCCTATGACTTCTAGTTGTCGTATTAGTCAAATTATCAAGCCTAGCGGTGGAGGATAGTGTATCCGAAGGGTTATCTGCCCCATCTTGATTGTTTTTTAAAAAGTACACTAAATTTTTTTTTTTACCAAAAAAATGGTTTTTTCTAGTGTGTACTCTCATGTGAAAGTCGGGTTCAAGTTTTGCCACTGATCAAACCTTTGTTCTAAAGTCCCGTTTAGCTCACGGAATCCAATGGGATTCCGTGAGACAAACTTGACACATGAGAACAAACTGGGGAATTGCTAGAAGCAATAGATTTATGTTTGTGGGCATTTTGTTCCTTAAACTATTGCTGCTGTATATGGCATCAAATGAGGCATTTTTTAGTACTAGTTGAATTGGGTCCGGTGTAATCGACTCACAAATACTTATTTGTTTGTTAGAAATTTGTTACATTTACTAAAATTGATTCTTGAAAACTGATTAGGCGTGTTGTACTTAAAATTAGAGTCTAGCTTATTCCAGTGTTAGAAATTTATATTCTAAAATTACCAAAGATGACCATAAAATTCAAGGAGAAATTGTACACCAAATACACCATGAAAGATGACTTCTTTTCTTATCCAAACCCAAGCCGAAACTGAAAAAGAAGAAAACTAACAGTTTCTCAGGTGCCTACAACACCGGAAACATTACACGTTATACATCTTTCTGATCCAAACCCGAGCCAAAACTGAAAAGAAGGAAACTAACCGTTTCTCAGGTGTGCATAACAACACCGGAAACAATACACATTTTTATATTTACAAAATAGTAAATTTCAAGTCTGTACTTGTGCAAGAACATAAGCACTTAAAAAACATCCAAAAACTAACTGAAGAACCAGAAACCTCACATTGGGCAAGTGTTTTCTTCACCTTCTTTGGGCATCATCATATGGTTTCTGCAAAGTGGGCAAGTAACATTCCAATACTTTAACCATTTTTCAACACAAGATTTATGGAAAACATGTCCACACGAAAGCCGATTTATCTCTGAATCGGGTTTAAACTCAACCAAACAAACTGAGCATTCTTGTTTGGTGCGCCGGCACAACGAGTCGTAAAGGATCGACGGTGTTCGGCTTCTGAATTCTTCCATATAAGTTTCGGATGGTGTTCCTCTGCAGTCAACTGATTCTGAGTGTGCTTGATTGTTATAATCTTCCCATGATGATACATGAATGCCGATCACGTGAAGGATCGAACGAACTATTTCCTTCATTATCGAAATTGACATGGCTGTGTTCACCAGTATCACACACAGGACACCGGCATCAGATGGGCTCTGGTATGGTGACAGACCCATTTTGTTAACCTAAGTTGATACATAAACAGGATCAAACTTCATATTATTGATAAACGTAAAACTTGTTCTTATTGTTTTTAGCTTGAAAACTGGAAACATTGGTACACTTTTATAGTTAGTGATCTTACCTTTAGCAGGCAAAAATCTTGAAACAAGAAGCAGATGAATTTGATGTTCTTATAAATCCTCAACTAATTTGCTCTGAAAAAAAAAAAAAGAAAAAAAAAACCATAAATTGCAAAACATCAGTACATAAGATTCTAAGAAATACACACCATTAATAATTATTTCTTGGATTCATAAATTTGCACCTACATATCCATATCTTTGTATAACGGTCTTAACACAAAACTATAGATTGTATGATCATATTATATTATGGGGAAATCTAGAATGAACAAGATTTTAAACCCTAATAATTGTTTTTTTCCCTTGTCCTTACAATTCTTATCAAGAAATAGAAATATATATCCAAACAAGTCCATAAGTTAGGTTTATAATTGGATAGAGGTGAACAAAAAAAGGTAAAAAAGAAAGACTAATCCTGCACCACTTCCACTTTCTTTTTCTAAATATAGAATAACACAAAGTTTTGAGCAAAAATTCTGTTAATTACAAATAATTGCAACAAAAACACAATCCAGCCAACCAAAAGAAAATGTTAAACAATAAAAACAACAATAACAATAACCAATCATATATGAGTGGGGTATGGGGAGGTGGGACGTAGACAATCCTTCCTCTATAATAAAAAAATTATTTCTCCACCCCGAGTTAAACACTCAAGAGCGGAAAGAGCGGAGAAAGTCATATCTTCGACGGATAAAGAGATTGCTTTCAAGGGGACCTCCGGCCATTGTTAAACAATAAAAAGAGCTTGTAAAATTAAGCACACAATTGGGTTCTTACCTCAATTAAAAAAAGAAAGATCTAACCACAAAGGAATCATGTAATGAAAAAAAAGTCTAATTGGGGAATAACACACACTCCCACAAAAAGGTATTTATTTATATCAATTATTCAATATAAAAGATCAAAACTTTAAAAGAAGTAAAACACTTTGTTGAAATTTAAAGCAAACCCCAGTTGCTAAACCAAAAACCCACAAGAGATCCGGGTTTATTTCAAGAAAAGAATTTAAATTTAAAGTGGAATCTATAATAGATCGCAATAATCTTTCCTATATAATCAGTGACTTGAAACAGCTAAAAATGGAGATGAAAGACATACCTAGATGCAACAGATTGAGCTTCAATAGAATTTAGGTGATTTGAATTGTAGAATTCAAATGAAAAATTGAATCGGGTTAAATAAAATTGAGTAATAAAGAGAGTGAGGAAGGTGGGGGAAGAGAAAGTAATGGATGATGATGGGCACCTCAATAACACCGCCTACTTGAATTGGTATATCTTCTTGTTGCTACGCAGTATTTATATATGCCAACAACCATAGTAGTATCCCTATCGGATAAATAAAAAACAGTTTAAAACTAATTTTATTAACTTTAATTTTAATTACTTTATTTATTTTATTATATACTTTAATTTTAATTACTATATTTATATTTATAGTTTTAATTTTCTATTACCTATATATATTTAAATTTAAATTTACAAGTATACAACAAGAGTATAAATAAATGGTACTTCTTTATTTATAAAAGTGAATAGCTGATTTAAAACAACTTAATACAAAATACTAAACAATTAAATTGAACACTGAATTATGTATAAGGACACAATGACTTCATATATTCATTTCATATAAATGTCTAAATTAATGAATAAATAATTAGAAGTAATAAAAAAACTAATTAGAGAATTTAAAATTTTATAAATAAATTTTTATTTAAATATTTAGTGAATAATTTTTCTTAAATAACCAAAATAATAATATAGAAAATAAAAATTGAAACATGAAATATATAATTATAATAAATGATAATTAGGCATAGATAAAGCGATTATTTATTTATTTTTATTTTTTTTAAATTCAGGATCCCGATAGAGTAAATATTTGCACTTGAGTATGCTAAATATAGTAGTGGTGAAGCTTAAACTTGAGACCTTTATGTTCAAATCACATTCTTAAGAGTATATTATCATTTTATAATCTCTAAATTTATGAAATAAAATCACGTAAAGATCATGTTAAAACTTGATTTAACATTTCATAATTTTGGTAGTTAAAATACAAGAAAAATGATATCAAGCCTACAAATTTGGAATTATATCAATAAGCACAATGAAATTATATGATAATATTATATAAAATAAAGGATATTATATACTCTCCATTTGAATGTATCTTGTACCCGTACTTTTGTATTTGTTAGATTCGGTTCGGTGACCACTGTAGAGACCCGTCCTAATTCATCAGGACGAAGTCCATATCGATTATAAACGATTCACAACAGTTGATTACATCGCGAGGTACTTGACCTCTATATGATACATTTTACAAACATTGCATTCGTTTTTGAAAAGGCAATCTTTCATTACATCGAAAGTTGACGGCATGCATACCATTTTATAATATATCTAACTATAATTGACTTAATAATAATCTTGATGAACTCAACGACTCGAATGCAACGTCTTTTGAAATATGTCATGAATGACTCCGAGTACTATCTTTAAAATGAGCAATTTCACAGCGGAAGACTTCTTTCATACCTGAGAATAAACATGCTTTCAAGTGTCAACCAAAAGGTTGGTGAGTTCATTAGTTTAACATAAATAATCATTTCATAATTTTAATAGACCACAAGATTTCATATTTCCATTTCTCATAAACATACGTCCCATGCATAGAGACAAAAATATCATTCATAAGGTTTGAACACCTGATAACCGACATTAACAAGATGCATATAGAATATCCCCATCATTCCGGGATCCTCCTTCGGACATGATATAAATTCGAAGTACTAAAGCATCCGGTACTTTGGATGAGGCTTCTTGGGCCCAATAGATCTATCTTTAGAGTTCGCGTCAATTAGGGTGTCTGTTCCCTAATTCTTAGATTACCAGACTTAATAAAAAGGGGCATATTCGATTTCGATAATTCAACCATAGAATGTAGTTTCACGTACTTGTGTCTATTTTGTAAATCATTTATAAAACCTGCATGTATTCTCAGTCCCAAAAATATATATTGCAAAAGCATTTAAAAAGGGAGCAAATGAAACTCACGCATATAATTATTGTAAAACAGTTAATAAAACATTTGCATGTATTCTCAGCCTCAAAAATATAAAGAGTAAAAGGGGAGCAAATGAAACTCACCTAATGTACTTTGTAGTAAAAATACATATAACGACATTTAACAAGTGTAGGGTTGGCCTCGGATTCACGAACCTATATCATTTGTATATGTCAAGATATGTTCACATATAATAGAATAAAACAAATTTAGGTATTAGTATTAATTGTTATTTTAGTAACTTGTACGTTTCATGAATAACTAAATTAACTATATTTATTTTTATATACTTTAAATAGATAATTAATACTTATTACAAACATATTAATATAGTTATGTTTTATGTAAGTAATATATTTTTATATAGAAAATCTTTAATTGATATATTAATAATACTAATAATAATAAGATAAAAATAATAATAAAAATACTAATGATAAAAATAATGATGTTTTTAATAATAATAATAATAATAATAATAATAATAATAATAATAATAATAATAATAATAATAATAATAATAATAATAATAATAATAATAATAATAGTAATAGTAATAATAGTAATAGTTTTAATCATAAAAAATATGATAACTTTGATAAAAATGTTAGTTTCAATAATAATACCAATTTTAATAGAAAATGATAACTTTAACAATAATGATACTTTAAATAAATGTAATAATAAAAATGTTAATACTATTAAGAATGATAATATTAATACTACTAATAATAATAACAATAATAATAATTATAAGACAAATAATAATAATACTAATAAAAATGATTTACTACCTTAAAGGATCAAAAAGATATCAATTTGCCCAAGCCGGGACTCGAACCCGCGACCTCCCATTCACCCAACATACGCCTAACCAGCCCGCTGCCATTTCATTTCTGATATAACTCGAATTAAATTTAATATAACCTTCTTATCAGTCATTCCCTCTTCTTCCTAAGTTCACTCGATCAGAGATCATTTAATAACATAATCACTCTATCATCCTAATCACTTCCTCATTCATCTTACTATTCGGTTTCATCATCATCATTTCTTTATGAATCAAAATCATTATCTTCATTTATATCAAGTGGGTCTTCGATGAACAATAGTTGGGTTTGGGTTACGGTTATCAGCAGGAAAGTAATTAACGTAAAAGGTGATGAAAATTATATTAGTAGCAATGAAACAACTCAAGAGTTGCAGGTTTTCAAAAGAAAGTAAACAAAATATAAATAACGAGAGATGTTGGTTCGATTAATAACAGAAAACGGAACCAGTATCACGTAATGGTATTTGGGTTTGCACGGAATGGGCTGCAGTATTATTGGGCCGACTTGTGAATCAAAATTGTGGGTATGTATGTAGTGACCCGAACTTTTCCATGTTTATATATATTAATTGAGATTGATATTTACATGATTAAATGTTTCCAACATGTTAAGCAATCAAACTTGTTAAGACTTGATTAATTGAAATAGGTTTCATATAGACAATTGACCACCCAAGTTGACCGGTGATTCACGAACGTTAAAACTTGTAAAAACTATATGATGACATATATATGGTTATATATATAGTTAACATGATATTATGATAAGTAAACATATCATTAAGTATATTAACAATGAACTACATATGTAAAAACAAGACTACTAACTTAATGATTTTGAAACGAGACATATATGTAACGATTATCGTTGTAACGACATTTAATGTATATATATCATATTAAGAGATATTCGTACATCATAATATCATGATAATATAATAATTTAAAATCTCTTTTGATATTATAAACATTGGGTTAACAACATTTAACAAGATCGTTAACCTAAAGGTTTCAAAACAACATTTACATGTAACGACTAACGATGACTTAACGACTCAGTTAAAATGTATATACATGTAGTGTTTTAATATGTATTCATACACTTTTGAAAGACTTCAAGACACTTATCAAAATACTTCTACTTAACAAAAATTCTTACAATTACATCCTCGTTCAGTTTCATCAACAATTCTACTCGTATGCACCCGTATTCGTACTCGTACAATACACAGCTTTTAGATGTATGTACTATTGGTATATACACTCCAATGATCAGCTCTTAGCAGCCCATGTGAGTCACCTAACACATGTGGGAACCATCATTTGGCAACTAGCATGAAATATCTCATAAAATTACAAAAATATGAGTAATCATTCATGACTTATTTACATGAAAACAAAATTACATATCCTTTATATCTAATCCATACACCAACGACCAAAAACACCTACAAACACTTTCATTCTTCAATTTTCTTCATCTAATTGATCTCTCTCAAGTTCTATCTTCAAGTTCTAAGTGTTCTTCATAAATTCTAAAAGTTCTAGTTTCATAAAACAAGAATACTTTCAAGTTTGCTAGCTCACTTCCAATCTTGTAAGGTGATCATCCAACCTCAAGAAATCTTTGTTTCTTACAGTAGGTTATCATTCTAATACAAGGTAATAATCATATTCAAACTTTGGTTCAATTTCTATAACTATAACAATCTTATTTCAAATGATGATCTTACTTGAACTTGTTTTCGTGTCATGATTCTGCTTCAAGAACTTCGAGCCATCCAAGGATCCGTTGAAGCTAGATCCATTTTTCTCTTTTCCAGTAGGTTTATCCAAGGAACTTAAGGTAGTAATGATGTTCATAACATCATTCGATTCATACATATAAAGCTATCTTATTCGAAGGTTTAAACTTGTAATCACTAGAACATAGTTTAGTTAATTCTAAACTTGTTCGCAAACAAAAGTTAATCCTTCTAACTTGACTTTTAAAATCAACTAAACACATGTTCTATATCTATATGATATTCTAACTCAATGATTTAAAACCTTGAAACACGAAAAACACCGTAAAACCGGATTTACGCCGTCGTAGTAACACCGCGGGCTGTTTTGGGTTAGTTAATTAAAAACTATGATAAACTTTGATTTAAAAGTTGTTATTCTGAGAAAATGATCTTTATTATGAACATGAAACTATATCCAAAAATTATGGTTAAACTCAAAGTGGAAGTATGTTTTTCTAAAATGGTCATCTAGACGTCGTTCTTTCGACTGAAATGACTACCTTTACAAAAACGAATTGTAACTTATTTTTCCGACTATAAACCTATACTTTTTCTGTTTAGATTCATAAAACAGAGTTCAATATGAAACCATAGCAATTTGATTCACTCAAAACGGATTTAAAATGAAGAAGTTATGGGTAAAACAAGATTGGATAATTTTTCTCATTTTAGCTACGTGAAAATTGGTAACAAATCTATTCCAACCATAACTTAATCAACTTATATTGTATATTATGTAATCTTGAGATACCATAGACACGTATACAATGTTTTGACCTATCATGTCGACACATCTATATATATTTCGGAACAACCATAGACACTCTATATGTGAATGTTGGAGTTAGCTATACAGGGTTGAGGTTGATTCCAAAATATATATAGTTTGAGTTGTGATCAATACTGAGATACGTATACACTGGGTCGTGGATTGATTCAAGATAATATTTATCGATTTATTTCTGTACATCTAACTGTGGACAACTAGTTGTAGGTTACTAACGAGGACAGCTGACTTAATAAACTTAAAACATCAAAATATATTAAAAGTGTTGTAAATATATTTTGAACATACTTTGATATATATGTATATATTGTTATAGGTTCGTGAATCAACCAGTGGCCAAGTCTTACTTCCCGACGAAGTAAAAAATCTGTGAAAGTGAGTTATAGTCCCACTTTTAAAATCTAATATTTTTGGGATGAGAATACATGCAGGTTTTATAAATGATTTACAAAATAGACACAAGTACGTGAAACTACATTCTATGGTTGAATTATCAAAATCGAATATGCCCCTTTTTATTAAGTCTGGTAATCTAAGAATTAGGGAACAGACACCCTAATTGACGCGAATCCTAAAGATAGATCTATTGGGCCCAACAAGCCCCATCCAAAGTACCGGATGCTTTAGTACTTCAAAATTTATATCATATCCGAAGGGTGTCCCGGAATGATGGGGATATTCTTATATATGCATCTTGTTAATGTCGGTTACCAGGTGTTCACCATATGAATGATTTTTATCTCTATGTATGGGATGTGTATTGAAATATGAAATCTTGTGGGCTATTATTATGATTTGATATATATAGGTTAAACCTATAACTCACCAACATTTTTGTTGACGTTTTAAGCATGTTTATTCTCAGGTGATTATTAAGAGCTTCCGCTGTCGCATACTTAAATAAGGACGAGATTTGAAGTCCATGCTTGTATGATATTGTGTAAAAACTGCATTCAAGAAACTTATTTTGTTGTAACATATTTGTATTGTAAACCATTATGTAATGGTCGTGTGTAAACAGGATATTTTAGATTATCATTATTTGATAATCTACGTAAAGCTTTTTAAACCTTTATTGATGAAATAAAGGTTATGGTTTGTTTTAAAATGAATGTAGTCTTTGAAAAACGTCTCATATAGAGGTCAAAACCTCGCAACGAAATCAATTAATATGGAACGTTTTTAATCAATAAGAACGGGACATTTCAGTTGGTATCCGAGCGTTGGTCTTAGAGAACCAGAATTTTGCATTAGTGTGTCTTATCGAGTTTGTTAGGATGCATTAGTGAGTCTGGACTTCGACCGTGTTTACTTGAAAAATGATTGCTTAACAAATTTTGTTGGAAACTATATATTTTTAACATGTGAATATTATGTGATATATTAATCTCTTAACGCGTTTGATATTATGTGATAGATGTCTACCTCTAGAACAAGTCCCATTGACTCACCTAATAATAATGAAGAGTCAAATGTAAATTGGAATGATTCGTGGACTGATTCACAAGTTCCCGAAGAGGAACCGGAAGAAGAGTCGGAACCGGAAGAAGAATCGGAACCGGAAGAAGAATCGGAACCGGATGAAGAAATAGAACCGGTGGGAGAAATAATAAAACGGTTAAGTAAAAGAAAATCCTCAACCAACCGACCAAGGTTAATTATGGTCAATGATGTTTCCGCCAAGGAAGCAAAATATTGGGAGGATTACCAATTCTCCGATGAATCGGATTCCGACGAGAATTCCGATGATGTTATAGAAATTACCCCAACTGAATTTAAAAAGGCAAAAGAAAATAATAAGGGAAAGGGCATAAAAATAGAGAAATCTAATTCCAACCCCGATGAACTTTATATGTATCGTCAACCCCCGAAGTCCTTAAGTTGTAACAATGACCCGGGAACCTCTAAACCACCAGGTTTTTCTAAACCAATGTGGAAAACGACGGCTCGTATTAGGGGAACATCATATATCCCTAGAAACTTGGCAAAACGATCCAAAACCGAAGAAGAAGAAACAAGCAAGTCGGAATAAGATAGTTGTATTCGTGTGGTGTAATATATGTAATATAGTGTGCTTATGCTTTATGATATATGTAAAAATTGCTTGTATTAATAAGTATTTTTTTTATGAATCTAACTCTTGTCTATTTTACAGTATAAAAACACAAAATGGATAGATAACCCAATATTTTAAGAGACCTACCAAGAGACATGATTGATGAAATCTTGTCTAGAGTCGGTCAGAATTCTTCGGCACAACTATTTAAGGCGAGATCAGTTTGTAAGACATTCGAAGAACGTTCCAAGAATGCCTTGGTTTATAAAAGGCTTTCGTTCGAAAGATGGGAGATATCACATTGGGAAATCCATAAGTTACGATGTGTTTACTTTGACGCATATATTGCGGGGAACCCAAATGCTATTTTACGCAATGGGTTAAGAAATTATTTTGACTCAATATATCCGAATATTGGACTTCGTGATTTAGAAAAAGCGGCTAACATGCAACATAAAGAAGCATGTTATGCTTACGGATTAGTAATGTTCGCTTCTCACCAAAGTGAGAACAAGAACATCGGGCTACAACTATTAAACAAAACGTTCCCACAAGTGACGGAGTCGGTAATTGGGGTAAGAAATGAGGTTTTTAGATTGTTACGGGACTGTTGGACATTACGTAACCCTCGTCCCTTTGACGACGTTACAACACGCTGTCTTATCAATGGCCATAACGGTTATGTTCCACAAGACCAAGGATGGGAAGTAATCCTAGTAAAACCAGAATGCATGACTTGTTTCTGGACGTATGAATTACGTGTCTTTATTGCCTTTGCTGAACGACTTGTGTACTAGCTAGAATTATCTTCACAACCATCTTGTATCAAATTTATTGTGTACTATATTTCACGCTATATGTAAAATAAGCGGTATTGTAAGTTTGTAAAATATTGTGTAAAAGTTTGAACGCGAAATATTATTATAATCAGTTTTTCATATAGAATTGTAGTAGTTGAATTGTATATTAGCTACTAAGTATGAACTTAACGGGTAGGTACTACCCGAATTTAAACTTATAAAACGCTAATATGAAGAAAAAGATTTTATAAATGAGTTCATATTATGCTACGAAATACTATTAACTACTCTTAATATTCTGTATGATTAACTTGTTCCATTTGACTATTTTGAAGGAAAATGCACCGACTACTCGACACACAGTGAATATGAATGAAGAGGAATTCCGTACTTTTCTAGCTTCAAACATAGCCGCAGTACAGGCTGCGCTACATACCAACAATAACCTTGGATCTAGCAGTACAGGAAATCGTGTAGGATGCACCTACAAAGAATTCACTGCCTGCAAACCTTTGGAATTTGATGGAACCGAAGGACCGATTGGATTGAAACGATGGACCGAGAAGGTCGAATCGGTGTTTGCCATAAGTAAGTGTACTGAAGAGGACAAAGTAAAGTACGCTACGCATACCTTCATAGGTTCTGCGTTAACATGGTGGAATACCTATCTAGAGCAAGTGGGACAAGACGATGCGTACGCACTACCGTGGTCAGCATTCAAGCACTTGATGAACGAGAAGTACCGTCCCAGAACCGAGGTCAATAAGCTCAAGACAGAACTTAGAGGGTTACGAACCCAAGGATTTGATATTACCACGTACGAAAGACGATTCACAGAATTGTGCCTATTGTGTCCGGGAGCATTCGAAGATGAGGAAGAGAATATCGACGCGTTTGTGAAAGGATTACCGGAAAGAATCCAAGAAGATATAAGTTCACACGAGCCCGCCTCCATACAACAGGCATGTAGAATGGCTCACAAACTAGTGAACCAGATTGAAGAAAGAATTAAAGAACAGACTGCTGAAGAGGCCAATGTGAAGCAAGTCAAAAGAAAGTGGGAGGAAAACGGTGATAAGAATCACCAATACAACAACAGCAATTACAACAATAATCGCAACAATTATCCCAACAATCGCAACACCAATCTCAACTACAACAAACGGCCCAACAACAACAACAACAACAACAACAACAACAGCAACTACAATAATCATCCCAACAATAATAATAACCGCAACAACAACAACAATCAGAAGCAGCTATGCCAAAGGTGTGAAAAGTATCACTCGGGGTTCTGCACCAAATTTTGCAACAAGTGTAAAAGAAATGGTCATAGCGCGGCGAAGTGTGAGGTTTACGGACCAGGGGTTAATAGAACGAAAGGAACAAATGGTGTCGGAACGAGTAATGGCGGAGCAAGTAGTGTCGGAGCAAGTTATGCCAATGTAGTTTGTTATAAATGTGGAAAACCGGGCCACATTATTAGAAATTGCCCGAACCAGGAGAACACGAATGGACAAGGCCGCGGAAGAGTTTTCAATATTAATGCGGCAGAGGCACAGGAAGACCCGGAGCTTGTTACAGGTACGTTTCTTATTGACAATAAATCTGCTTACGTTTTATTTGATTCGAGTGCGGATAGAAGCTATATGAGTAGAGATTTTTGTGCTAAATTAAGTTGTCCATTGATGCCTTTGGATAGTAAATTTTTACTCGAATTAGCAAATGGTAAATTAATTTCAGCAGATAATATATGTCGGAATCGAGAAATTAAACTGGTTAGCGAAACATTTAAGATTGATTTGATACCAGTAGAGTTAGGGAGTTTTGATGTGATAATCGGTATGGACTGGTTGAAAGAAGTGAAAGCAGAGATCATTTGTTACAAAAATGCAATTCGCATTATACGAGAAAAAGGAAAACCCTTAATGGTGTACGGAGAAAAGGGCAACACGAAGCTACATCTTATTAGTAATTTGAAGGCACAAAAACTAATAAGAAAAGGTTGCTATGCTGTTCTAGCACACGTCGAGAAAGTACAAACTGAAGAAAAAGCATCAATGATGTTCCCATTGCAAAAGAATTTCCCGATGTATTTCCGAAAGAATTACCGGGATTACCCCCACATCGATCCGTTGAATTTCAAATAGATCTTGTACCAGGAGCTGCACCAATAGCTCGTGCTCCTTACAGACTCGCACCCAGCGAGATGAAAGAACTGCAAAGCCAATTACAAGAACTTTTAGAGCGTGGTTTCATTCGACCAAGCACATCACCGTGGGGAGCTCCTGTTTTGTTTCTCAAGAAGAAAGATGGTACATTCAGGTTGTGTATCGACTACCGAGAGTTGAACAAACTTACCATCAAGAACCGCTACCCACTACCGAGAATCGACGACTTATTTGATAAACTACAAGGCTCGTCTGTTTATTCAAAGATTGACTTACGTTCCGAGTATCATCAAATGCGGGTGAAAGAAGATGATATTCCAAAGACTGCTTTCAGAACACGTTACGATCATTACGAGTTTATGGTCATGCCGTTTGGTTTAACTAATGCACCAGCTGTGTTCATGGACCTTATGAACCGAGTGTGTGGACCATACCTTGACAAGTTTGTCATTGTTTTCATTGATGACATACTTATTTACTCAAAGAATGACCAAGAACACGGTGAACATTTGAGAAAGGTGTTAGAAGTATTGAGGAAGGAAGAATTGTACGCTAAGTTTTCAAAGTGTGCATTTTGGTTGGAAGAAGTTCAATTCCTCGGTCACATAGTGAACAAAGAAGGTATTAAGGTGGATCCGGCAAAGATAGAAACTGTTGAAAAGTGGGAAACCCCCAAAAAAACTCCGAAACACATACGCCAGTTTTTAGGACTAGCTGGTTACTACAGAAGGTTCATCCAAGACTTTTCCAGAATAACAAAACCCTTGACTGCATTAACGCATAAAGGGAAGAAATTTGAATGAAATGATGAACAAGAGAAAGCGTTTCATTTATTGAAGAAAAAGCTAACTACGGCACCTATATTGTCATTGCCTGAAGGGAATGATGATTTTGTGATTTATTGTGACGCATCAAAGCAAGGTCTCGGTTGTGTATTAATGCAACGAACGAAGGTGATTGCTTATGCGTCTAGACAATTGAAGTTTCACGAACAAAATTATACGACGCATGATTTGGAATTAGGCGCGGTTGTTTTTGCATTAAAGACTTGGAGGCACTACTTATATGGGGTCAAAAGTATTATATATACCGACCACAAAAGTCTTCAACACATATTTAATCAGAAACAACTGAATATGAGACAGCGTAGGTGGATTGAATTGTTGAATGATTACGACTTTGAGATTCGTTACCACCCGGGAAAGGCAAATGTGGTAGCCGATGCCTTGAGCAGGAAGGACAGAGAACCCATTCGAGTAAAATCTATGAATATAATGATTCATAATAACCTTACTACTCAAATAAAGGAGGCGCAATAAGGAGTTTTAAAAGAGGGAAATTTAAAGGATGAAATATCCAAAGGATCGGAGAAGCATCTTAATATTCGGGAAGACGGAACCCGGTATAGGGCTGAAAGGATTTGGGTACCAAAATTTGGAGATATGAGAGAAATGGTACTTAGAGAAGCTCATAAAACCAGATACTCAATACATCCTGGAACGGGGAAGATGTACAAAGATCTCAAGAAACATTTTTAGTGGCCGGGTATGAAAGCCGATGTTGCTAAATACGTAGGGGAATGTTTGACGTGTTCTAAGGTCAAAGTTGAGCATCAGAAACCATCAGGTCTACTTCAACAACCCGAAATACCGGAATGGAAATGGGAAAACATTACCATGGATTTCATCACTAAATTGCCAAGGACTGCAAGTGGTTTTGATACTATTTGGGTAATAGTTGATCGTCTCACCAAATCAGCACACTTCCTGCCAATAAGAGAAGATGACAAGATGGAGAAGTTAGCACGACTGTATTTGAAGGAAGTCGTCTCCAGACATGGAATACCAATCTCTATTATCTCTGATAGGGATGGCAGATTTATTTCAAGATTCTGGCAGACATTACAGCAAGCATTAGGAACTCGTCTAGACATGAGTACTGCCTATCATCCACAAACTGATGGGCAGAGCGAAAAGACGATACAAATGCTTGAAGACATGCTACGAGCATGTGTTATTGATTTCGGAAACAGTTGGGATCGACATCTACCGTTAGCAGAATTTTCCTACAACAACAGCTACCATTCAAGCATTGAGATGGCACCGTTTGAAGCACTTTATGGTAGAAAGTGCAGGTCTCTGATTTGTTGGAGTGAAGTGGGGGATAGACAGATTACGGGTCCGGAGATTATACAAGAAACTACCGAGAAGATCATCCAAATTCAACAACGGTTGAAAACCGCCCAAAGTCGACAAAAGAGCTACGCTGACATTAAAAGAAAAGATATAGAATTTGAAATTGGAGAGATGGTCATGCTTAAAGTTGCACCTTGGAAAGGCGTTGTTCGATTTGGTAAACGAGGGAAATTAAATCCAAGGTATATTGGACCATTTAAGATTATTGATCGTGTCGGACCAGTAGCTTACCGAATTGAGTTACCTCAACAACTCGCGGCTGTACATAACACTTTCCACGTCTCAAATTTGAAGAAATGTTTTGCTAAAGAAGATCTCACTATTCCATTAGATGAAATCCAAATCAACAAAAAACTCCAATTCATCGAAGAACCCGTCGAAATAATGGATCGTGAGGTTAAAAGACTTAAGCAAAACAAGATACCAATTGTTAAGGTTCGATGGAATGCTCATAGAGGACCCGAGTTCACCTGGGAGCGTGAAGATCAGATGAAGAAGAAATACCCGCATCTATTTCCAGAAGATTCGTCAACACCTTCAACAGCTTAAAATTTCGGGACGAAATTTATTTAACGAGTAGGTACTGTAGTGACCCGAACTTTTCCATGTTTATATATATTAATTGAGATTGATATTTACATGATTAAATGTTTCCAACATGTTAAGCAATCAAACTTGTTAAGACTTGATTAATTGAAATAGGTTTCATATAGACAATTGACCACCCAAGTTGACCGGTGATTCACGAACGTTAAAACTTGTAAAAACTATATGATGACATATATATGGTTATATATATAGTTAACATGATATTATGATAAGTAAACATATCATTAAGTATATTAACAATGAACTACATATGTAAAAACAAGACTACTAACTTAATGATTTTGAAACGAGACATATATGTAACGATTATCGTTGTAACGACATTTAATGTATATATATATCATATTAAGAGATATTCGTACATCATAATATCATGATAATATAATAATTTAAAATCTCTTTTGATATTATAAATATTGGGTTAACAACATTTAACAAGATCGTTAACCTAAAGGTTTCAAAACAACATTTACATGTAACGACTAACGATGACTTAACGACTCAGTTAAAATGTATATACATGTAGTGTTTTAATATGTATTCATACACTTTTGAAAGACTTCAAGACACTTATCAAAATACTTCTGCTTAACAAAAATGCTTACAATTACATCCTCGTTCAGTTTCATCAACAATTCTACTCGTATGCACCCGTATTCGTACTCGTACAATACACAGCTTTTAGATGTATGTACTATTGGTATATACACTCCAATGATCAGCTCTTAGCAGCCCATGTGAGTAACCTAACACATGTGGGAACCATCATTTGGCAACTAGCATGAAATATCTCATAAAATTACAAAAATATGAGTAATCATTTATGACTTATTTACATGAAAACAAAATTACATATCCTTTATATCTAATCCATACACCAACGACCAAAAGCACCTACAAACACTTTCATTCTTCAATTTTCTTCATCTAATTGATCTCTCTCAAGTTCTATCTTCAAGTTCTAAGTGTTCTTCATAAATTCTAAAAGTTCTAGTTTCATAAAATCAAGAATACTTTCAAGTTTGCTAGCTCACTTCCAATCTTGTAAGGTGATCATCCAACCTCAAGAAATCTTTGTTTCTTACAGTAGGTTATCATTCTAATACAAGGTAATAATCATATTCAAACTTTGGTTCAATTTCTATAACTATAACAATCTTATTTCAAATGATGATCTTACTTGAACTTGTTTTCGTGTCATGATTCTGCTTCAAGAACTTCGAGCCATCCAAGGATCCGTTGAAGCTAGATCCATTTTTCTCTTTTCTAGTAGGTTTATCCAAGGAACTTAAGGTAGTAATGATGTTCATAACATCATTCGATTCATACATATAAAGCTATCTTATTCGAAGGTTTAAACTTGTAATCACTAGAACATAGTTTAGTTAATTCTAAACTTGTTCGCAAACAAAAGTTAATCCTTCTAACTTGACTTTTAAAATCAACTAAACACATGTTCTATATCTATATGATATGCTAACTCAATGATTTAAAACCTTGAAACACGAAAAACACCGTAAAACCGGATTTACGCCGTCGTAGTAACACCGCGGGCTGTTTTGGGTTAGTTAATTAAAAACTATGATAAACTTTGATTTAAAAGTTGTTATTCTGAGAAAATGATTTTTATTATGAACATGAAACTATATCCAAAAATTATGGTTAAACTCAAAGTGGAAGTATGTTTTTCTAAAATGGTCATCTAGACGTCGTTCTTTCGACTGAAATGACTACCTTTACAAAGACGAATTGTAACTTATTTTTCCGACTATAAACCTATACTTTTTCTGTTTAGATTCATAAAATAGAGTTCAATATGAAACCATATCAATTTGATTCACTCAAAACGGATTTAAAATGAAGAAGTTATGGGTAAAACAAGATTGGATAATTTTTCTCATTTTAGCTACGTGAAAATTGGTAACAAATCTATTCCAACCATAACTTAATCAACTTGTATTGTATATTATGTAATCTTGAGATACCATAGACACGTATACAATGTTTCGACCTATCATGTCGACACATCTATATATATTTCGGAACAACCATAGACACTCTATATGTGAATGTTGGAGTTAGCTATACAGGGTTGAGGTTGATTCCAAAATATATATAGTTTGAGTTGTGATCAATACTGAGATACGTATACACTGGGTTGTGGATTGATTCAAGATAATATTTATCGATTTATTTCTGTACATCTAACTGTGGACAACTAGTTGTAGGTTACTAACGAGGACAGCTGACTTAATAAACTTAAAACATCAAAATATATTAAAAGTGTTGTAAATATATTTTGAACATACTTTGATATATATGTATATATTGTTATAGGTTCGTGAATCAACCAGTGGCCAAGTCTTACTTCCCGACGAAGTAAAAAATCTGTGAAAGTGAGTTATAGTCCCACTTTTAAAATCTAATATTTTTGGGATGAGAATACATGCAGGTTTTATAAATGATTTACAAAATAGACACAAGTACGTGAAACTACATTCTATGGTTGAATTATCAAAATCGAATATGCCCCTTTTTATTAAGTATGGTAATCTAAGAATTAGGGAACAGACACCCTAATTGACGCGAATCCTAAAGATAGATCTATTGGGCCCAACAAGCCCCATCCAAAGTACTGGATGCTTTAGTACTTCGAAATTTATATCATATCCGAAGGGTGTCCCGGAATGATGGGGATATTCTTATATATGCATCTTGTTAATGTCGGTTACCAGGTGTTCACCATATGAATGATTTTTATCTCTATGTATGAGATGTGTATTGAAATATGAAATCTTGTGGGCTATTATTATGATTTGATATATATAGGTTAAACCTATAACTCACCAACATTTTTGTTGACGTTTTAAGCATGTTTATTCTCAGGTGATTATTAAGAGCTTTCGCTGTCGCATACTTAAATAAGGACGAGATTTGAAGTCCATGCTTGTATGATATTGTGTAAAAACTGCATTCAAGAAACTTATTTTGTTGTAACATATTTGTATTGTAAACCATTATGTAATGGTCGTGTGTAAACAGGATATTTTAGATTATCATTATTTGATAATCTACGTAAAGCTTTTTAAACCTTTATTGATGAAATAAAGGTTATGGTTTGTTTTAAAATGAATGCGGTCTTTGAAAAACGTCTCATATAGAGGTCAAAACCTCGCAACGAAATCAATTAATATGGAACGTTTTTAATCAATAAGAACGGGACATTTCAATGTAATGGTGAATGGATTAGAAGGTAGCTAGGCCCATAAGCAGCTATCATCATTTTCACTGTATCACATACCTCATTCTCATCATCGTTTTTTTTTATTCATCCTCATCAACATATCAATGACATCGTTCATTAAACAGTAGCAACAACGATTCAAGTAGAACACAGGAGCTGTTAACAGTAGCAGTAATTGTAATCTTCAGTCTCTCATCATCATTAAGACCTTCATCATTTAACTGCAACCGTAACAGTATCTTTACAGTGATGGTTGTGGTTTTCGTATAGTAACAACAATGATTTCAAGTGGGTTTGAAATGGTGGAGATGGTGGTTGATCGTTTGAGAGAAAAAAAGAAGATGGCTTGTGTATGTTGAACCAGAAAAGAAAAGAAACAGAAAACTCAAGTGGGTTTTCGTGATGGTTGTTGGGTGCGTTCAAAAGGAAACATAAATATTAACTGTTAACCATGGTGGTGAGGCGGTGGAGTTGTGGAGGTTGTTCAAAACAGAAATAGATACAACAGAAAAATGATTCAGCTATGGTGGTGATTGTATGTGATTAGGGTTGTGTTTGAGTGGTTTTGCAAGGAAAGAAATAGAAACATCTTAAGCAGCAGTCGTAGAGTTTGGTGATGATGTCTGTCGATGGTGGGATGTCTTTGATGAAGATGATGAGACGATGATGATGGATTATGGGTGTTTCATATAATGGCAATTGTAAGTAGCAAGAAAAGAGAGATTAATATGTGGGAGATAGTTGTCGAAATGAGAAGAACACTAGTAATGGAAAAAGGAAAAAAGACATAAAGTATATGTATGGATCAAATATGGTTAAAGTACAAACAGCAAAAGCATTGAAATTGTGAGTGTGTTGGTTGTCATGCAATGTATGTGGTTATATAAAGATTCATGATGCAGAAAGCAAAAGCAATTAATATATAATTCATTTTACATATTAATCAATCAAGAGTCAAATTTAGAAATGTTAGTAGCCTAGCTTTTGGCATATATCAAAGAATATATCATATCATATATTTAATTATTATTTAAACATTAACATGTATATAATCCGATAACAATATGTCTATTAACACTTTGTAACTAGTTCCATGTTAGACTAAGTCATATTGTAACACAAAATAGTAGGTTAAAACAATTGAAGGCATACATGATACATGTTAACAATCGTATAAAAGTCGATTCAGTTTTCAAGCAAAACAACAGTACATATATAGAGAATATACTTTCAATTATATATATATATATATTATATATACCGATAGTTTTCACGGACTGTGTATCGTTCGAAATTAGTGGCGGATAAAAGTGTTCAGAAAAATCCCATATTTTTAAATTAACTATATTTATTTATTTTGGTCATCATAGTATAAAATTCGATCATTAACTATTAAATAAAAATTACATTAATTATTCACTCTCAACCTCAAGTAAAATATAAAAAGTTTTAAAATTCAACAAATGGTTCCTAAATATATCTTTGATAAGCCTAAAATTTATAGAACTCATTTTCGTATCACAGTTTATCTTAAAATAATATAAGTTTGATTTTAACTTACTTATTATTGATCGAATGACAATTGAGTGTTATTGTTGATTACAAAATAAATTTAAAACTATATATATATTCATTATACATTATTTACATATATAATCATTTATATATACATTAGAGGTTCGTGAATCGTCGAGATCGGTCAAGGGTAATTGCATAAATGCAAACACTTCAAAATTTTGAGATTCGTCATTACAGACTTTGCTTATCGTGTCGAATTCGTATGAATATTAAGTTTAAATTTGGTCGAAAATTTTCGGGTCGTCACAGTACCTACCCGTTAAAGAAATTTCGTCCCGAAATTTGAGTGAGGTCGTCATGATTAACCATAAAAATGTTTTCATGACGAATATGAGTTGATAAATAGAGTTTTATTACTGTTGAGTAATATGGATAAAATAATTCGATTATTCGAAGAGTACGAATGAAGCTATCACAAAAGAATGAAGATGAGTAAATGAAGATTCGTCTTAACTTTTGACGTAGAGGGTTAAATTCCGGAATTCAAGGGATTTAAAGAAAATCTTCGAAATCTAAAAGATTTGATTCTTCGGCGAGTAAGGAAATTAAGATTTCTCTAATTAAATACGGTGATCCGCCTCGATTACTCTGTCTGATATTTCCATTATAAATTAAGCTCTTCTGTTCCCTTATTTTCACCATCTCTATACAATCCCCAAATTTAAAAGATTATAAAAATGCTTAATCCAATTCTAAACCCTGATATTTTTCTAATTATCATTTTTGTCATCCTTCTTTTCAATCTTCCATCAGAAAAATCTGTTTACTTCCACTATTATCTTGGGGTGATACTTTCTTAATTATACCGTGTCTTTATTTTGCTATTCGTATTAATATCCACGGTTTGTAACTTCTGTGTTGTTTTTGGGCTTTATATTTTCTCTTACACTTCAAAGTCTCTACTTCTGTATTTCCATAATCATTGACATCCACAGTTAATACTCTCTCCAATTTACTGTGATTTATACCCCCATTGATATTTTGAAGCTTCATGCTTTTGTTTTATCTTCCCGACTTTAAATCAAGCGAATAATGGTCCAGAATTCATAAATATGGAGTTTCGAATGAACATATCTAATGTTCTAAGAGAGAGATTGTAATAGCAAGATCTTGATTGGTTAAATTACCAGAACTCAAGAGAAAAGGTAGAATTATCAAGAAAATATGTTCTTGATATGTTTACAAATTAGATAGAATGTAGGAGTCGTGTAACATGGCACATGATGACGTTATGATCTGTGAATCATCATGTCCCAATAGAAACTCAACATGGCTTACTGTAATATAATCACGTTGATCAAGTGTCATTATATTATACTAACTCATGCATCAGTTCCCAACACTACTTCAAAATCATTCATAATTTAAATTCAAAGTTTCGCAGAATATAAAAACTAAAAAAGTTTCCTTTTATGATATAATACTGATAGCTCAAAGAGATAATTAATATCGAACGAGAATATTTATGAAGATATCTTCAGAAATATTTGAGGATATTAATAAGGAAAGGTACGATGATATCTTAGGATTTCAGAATCAACTTGTGATGAAGAAATTCATTCACGATGATTTAGAGTGGTTAAGGAGTAAGGTATTCGCTAAATATTTCATCAGAAACAGAGTCATCTGGATTCTTTATATACAAGTTTAGTCCTTGTGATTTGTTCAGAGTCTCCTTCATAGTTTGCTCTATCCGGTTTCCAGTTCTAACTTTTCTGAGCTTTGCCAACATACTATTCTTTTATCTTTATACCTTCGACGGTTAAGGTCGTGTATAATTTTTGCTGCTGTATTCAGCTTTTTTCAGAATTTGGAGTATTGATTTGTAGATTGGGTGCTTTTCAAAATTTCAGAGTGGAAGATCATAACTCAAAGAGATAATGGATTATATGTATACTTATAACTGTTGATGTAGACATGCTGCGAGTTTTCAAAATACTTATTCCTGATTCCCAGTAATTGATATGGTAGTTCTCGTTACAAGATGCGGTTGAGTATATGATAGGGTTTCAATAAATAAATATAATGATTTATCACAGAGGTTTAAACCAAGGAGCAACGAGGTTGCTGGTACGTCTGCTGGTAATATAATGGAATATAAAAGAATTCTCCGGTATCAAAAGGGTAATCGTATATATCAGGATTATAGTAAGGCTACTTCGAATGAAAAGTCGAAGCTGACTCGCTGGAGCTGTGACAAAATTGGCTACTTTGAAAAGGGATCGCAAAGTTATTTTGGGTAATAATAAAAAATTAACATAGCTACAATTTAAACGTTTATTCAGTTGCCGAGAGTTTTTTAGGTGTATAACTGTATATATCAATCTTTCCTTCCGTAGATGAAGTGCGGTTGGTTCATCCTATCGATTGAGGTGTTTTCAAGAATCATGAAAGGTTTGAACGCAGATTGTAATCGTCAAGATACAAACGAGGTTTAAGATGAAATCAAGTGGCAAACTTGAAGAATTGTTTAGTTTCATATGTTATAATTAATATTTTAATTCATCTTAATTGTCCAATATTGACAGTCCACAGTTAGCAGTCCAATATTTCATATATAGTTTAATATATAATATTCGAATTAATTAATACGTATCGTGACCCGTGTACATGTCTCAGACTCGATCACAACTCAAATTATATATATTATTATAGAATCAACCTCAACCCTGTATAGAGAACTCGATCATTACTGCATATAGAGTGTCTATGGTTATTCCAAATAATATATATAGATGCGTCGATATGATATGTCAAAACCTTGTATACGTGTCCCGATATTTAAAGTGCGTAAAACAAATAACAGAAATTAAATGACGATAAATAAAGTGCGTAAAGTATATAACATAAATTAAATGACGATAAATAAAATTGCGAGAATTAAAATTGCGATAATTAAATTGCGATAAATAAATTGCGATAATTAAAATGTAATACAGCTAGGAACAGTTAGCTAGGAACAATTAGCGTGGATTCTTAATAAAATTTCTCATAGTTAATTTGTTTGTTTCTAACAAATTTTATTTTGTCAAATGTTTTCTTCATTATGCCACTTGTTGAATTCTGATAAATCAAATCCAAATATGAAATTGGATGAATATGGTTATTCTGTGGTGAACGGATTTGTATATCGGTGGATGTAAGTAGGATAGTAACGACTGTTGAATCAGCTTCGAAGAATGTATAGTGTAACTTATAAATGTGAAATCCGAATATTCCTCGGGTATTACCTACCTGTTAAAATATTTTCACAATTAATACTTTGTACGAAAGAATTTTTAAATATAATCTTTATGAAAACATATATACATATATATTTTCTTCAGATGTAATCATGGATTCATTGAGTTAATATGATGTGAAACTCATTTGGTTTACCGTTAGAACTAGAATACATAATCTCTAAAACATTTAGAAATTACTTAATCGCCATGAAGAACGAAGATAATTGATGTAGAACGATACGTAGAACAATGATCATACTCGAGGTACAGAATGAGATGTTGAGGCATGGATTGTTGATGGTACTGCTGCTGTTATTGATGGTACTGTTGGTGCCGGTGATGTTGCTGAAGCTGGTAAATTTTGCACCATATTCTCCAAAAATCATTATTCAGACGCGAAGCTCGTTGACTTCTTCGATTACTTCAGGATGATTGTCGGTAAGAACGAGCGAATGAATAGGGTTTATAATCTAAGATATTATGTAATCATGACGAGATATTCGGGAAATGAGGGTGAAAATGATTTTTCAGACTGGTTCTCCGGTAAGTGCTTCAGGTTCATTGTCAAGAGGTGAATTCGATTGGTGGAAGGAATCGCCTTCTTCGTGTCTCCATTGATTAAGTCGACTACGAACCCATCAGATGAATTGGGGATGGTTGATTGGTTAATTCATTCTGGTGACACCGCTTCGGAGCTTAGGTGAATATCTATGTCAGAATAGTTGTCGGAATAACTATCGGAATAGCTATCGAAATCTAAGGGACTCGAACTGGTTAAGGGATTCATCTCATACGATCAGATGAAGGATTTTCAATAAGAAATAGATTATAGGATGTAGATTAGTACCCTGCAATACATAATTTACATATGCATATATATTACTAAAATCTCATAAGTTACGGAGGAATCTACGGAAGCTGTCAGGCAAAGGTAACAATAACAGATACACTAAGATATGAATTTATCTATATACTGTCTATGCAATAGAGGCAGTAAGACATGTCTAGACTTTAAGGATGATAAGCAAATAATTTTCGACACGAAATGATAAGCAAAACTTTTGACATGCAGACACGGTTGAAGTCCAGACTTACTAATGCATCCTAACGACTATCAGTTAGACACACTATTACAAGACCT
This sequence comes from Rutidosis leptorrhynchoides, assembly GCF_046630445.1. Classification (NCBI taxonomy): domain Eukaryota; kingdom Viridiplantae; phylum Streptophyta; class Magnoliopsida; order Asterales; family Asteraceae; genus Rutidosis; species Rutidosis leptorrhynchoides. Next base: position 76,689,681 of record NC_092334.1, read on the forward strand.
GGTTCGCTAAGACCACCGCTCTGATACCAACTGTAGAGACCCGTCCTAATCCATCCGAACGAAGTCCATATCGATTATAAACGATTCACAACAGTTGATTACATCGCGAAGTACTTGACCTCTATATGATACATTTTACAAACATTGCATTCGTTTTTGAAAAGGCAATCTTTCATTACATTGAAAGTTGACGGCATGCATACCATTTTATAATATATCTAACTATAATTGACTTAATAATAATCTTGATGAACTCAACGACTCGAATGCAACGTCTTTTGAAATATGTCATGAATGACTCCAAGTACTATCTTTAAAATGAGCAATTTCACAGCGGAAGACTTCTTTCATACCTGAGAATAAACATGCTTTCAAGTGTCAACCAAAAGGTTGGTGAGTTCATTAGTTTAACATAAATAATCATTTCATAATTTTAATAGACTACAAGATTTCATATTTCCATTTCTCATAAACATACGTCCCATGCATAGAGACAAAAATATCATTCATATGGTTTGAACACCTGATAACCGACATTAACAAGATGCATATAGAATATCCCCATCATTCCGGGATCCTCCTTCGGACATGATATAAATTCGAAGTACTAAAGCATCCGGTACTTTGGATGGGGCTTCTTGGGCCCAATAGATCTATCTTTAGAGTTCGCGTCAATTAGGGTGTCTGTTCCCTAATTCTTAGATTACCAGACTTAATAAAAAGGGGCATATTCGATTTCGATAATTCAACCATAGAATGTAGTTTCACGTACTTGTGTCTATTTTGTAAATCATTTATAAAACCTTCATGTATTCTCAGTCCCAAAAATATATATTGCAAAAGCATTTAAAAAGGGAGCAAATGAAACTCACGCATATAATTATTGTAAAATAGTTAATAAAACATTTGCATGTATTCTCAGCCCCAAAAATATAAAGAGTAAAAGGGGAGCAAATGAAACTCACCTAATGTACTTTGTAGTAAAAATACATATAACGACATTTAACAAGTGTAGGGTTGGCCTCGGATTCACGAACCTATATCATTTGTATATGTCAAGATATGTTCACATATAATAGAATCGAACAAATTTAGGTATTAGTATTAATTGTTATTTTAGTAACTTGTACGTTTCATGAATAACTAAATTAACTATATTTATTTTTATATACTTTAAATAGATAATTAATACTTATTACAAACATATTAATATAGTTATGTTTTATGTAAGTAATATATTTTTATATAGAAAATCTTTAATTGATATATTAATAATACTAATAATAATAAGATAAAAATAATAATATAAGTGTTGGAAATAATAAAAATGATAATAAAAATACTAATGATAAAAATAATGATGTTTTTAATAATAATAATAATAATAATAATAATAATAATAATAATAATAATAATAATAATAATAATAATAATAATAATAATAATAATAATAATAATAATAATAGTAATAGTTTTAATCATAAAAAATATGATAACTTTGATAAAAATGTTAGTTTCAATAATAATACCAATTTTAATAGAAAATGATAACTTTAACAATAATGATACTTTAAATAAATGTAATAATAAAAATGTTAATACTATTAAGAATGATAATATTAATACTACTAATAATAATAACAATAATAATAATTATAAGACAAATAATAATAATACTAATAAAAATGATTTACTACCTTAAAGGATCAAAAAGATATCAATTTGCCCAAGCCGGGACTCGAACCCGCGACCTCCCATTCACCCAACATACGCCTAACCAGCCCGCTGCCATTTCATTTATGATATAACTCGAATTAAATTTAATATAACCTTCTTATCAGTCATTCCCTCTTCTTCCTAAGTTCACTCGATCAGAGATCATTTAATAACATAATCCCTCTATCATCCTAATCACTTCCTCATTCATCTTACTATTCGGTTTCATCATCATCATTTCTTTATGAATCAAAATCATTATCTTCGTTTATATCAAGTGGGTCTTCGATGAACAATAGTTGGGTTTGGGTTACGGTTATCAGCAGGAAAGTAATTAACGTAAAAGGTGATGAAAATTATATTAGTAGCAATGAAACAACTCAAGAGTTGCAGGTTTTCAAAAGAAAGTAAACAAAATATAAATAACGAGAGATGTTGGTTTGATTAATAACAGAAAACGGAACCAGTATCACGTAATGGTATTTGGGTTTGCACGGAATGGGCTGCAATATTATTGGGCCGACTTGTGAATCAAAATTGTGGGTATGTAATGGTGAATGGATTAGAAGGTAGCTAGGCCCATAAGCAGCTATCATCATTTTCACTGTATCACATACCTCATTATCATCATCATTTTTTTTATTCATCTTCATCAACATATCAATGACATCATTCATTAAACAGTAGCAACAACGATTCAAGTAGAACACAGGAGCTGTTAACAGTAGCAGTAATTGTAATCTTCAGTCTCTCATCATCATTAAGACCTTCATCATTTTACTGCAACCGTAACAGTATCTTTACAGTGATGGTTGTGGTTTTCGTATAGTAACAACAATGATTTCAAGTGGGTTTGAAATGGTGGAGATGGTGGTTGATCGTTTGAGAGAAAAAAAGAAGATGGCTCGTGTATGTCGAACCAGAAAAGAAAAGAAACAGAAAACTCAAGTGGGTTTTCGTGATGGTTGTTGGGTGCGTTCAAAAGGAAACAGAAATATTAACTGTTAACCATGGTGGTGAGGCGGTGGAGTTGTGGGTTTGTTTCTTGGCTTGAGGTTGTTCAAAACAGAAATAGATACAACAGAAAAATGATTCAGTTATGGTGGTGATTGTATGTGATTAGGGTTGTGTTTGAGTGGTTTTGCAGGGAAAGAAATAGAAACATCTTAAGCAGCAGTCGTAGAGTTTGGTGATGATGTCTGTCGATGGTGGGATGTCTTTGATGAAGATGATGAGACGATGATGATGGATTATGGGTGTTTCATATAATGGCAATTGTAAGTAGCAAGAAAAGATAGATTAATATATGGGAGATAGTTTTCGAAATGAGAAGAACACTAGTAATGGAAAAAGGAAAAAAGACATAAAGTATATGTATGGATCAAATATGGTTAAAGCACAAACAGCAAAAGCATTGAAATTGTGAGTGTGTTGGTTGTCATGCAATGTATGTGGTTATATAAAGATTCATGATGCAGAAAGCAAAAGCAATTAATATATAATTCATTTTACATATTAATCAATCAAGAGTCAAATTTAGAATAGTTAGTAGCCTAGCTTTTGGCATATATCAAAGAATATATCATATCATATATTTAATTATTATTTAAACATTAACATGTATATAATCCGATAACAATATGTCTATTAACACTTTGTAACTAGTTCCATGTTAGACTAAGTCATATTGTAACACAAAACAGTAGGTTAAAACAATTGAAGGCATACATGATACATGTTAACAATCGTATAAAAGTCGATTCAGTTTTCAAGCAAAACAACAGTACATATATAGAGAATATACTTTCAATTATATATATATATATTATATATACCGATAGTTTTCACGGACTGTGTATCGTTCGAAATTAGTGGCGGATAAAAGTGTTCAGAAAAATCCCATATTTTTAAATTAACTATATTTATTTATTTTGGTCATCATGGTATAAAATTCGATCATTAACTATTAAATAAAAATTACATTAATTATTCACTCCCAACCTCAAGTAAAATATAAAAAGTTTTAAAATTCAAAAAATGGTTCCTAAATATATCTTTGATAAGCCTAAAATTTATAGAACTCATTTTCGTATCACACTTTATCTTAAAATAATATAAGTTTGATTTTAACTTACTTATTATCGATCGAATGACAATTGAGTGTTATTGTTGATTACAAAATAAATTTAAAACTATATATATATATATATATATATATATATATATATATATATATATATATATATATATATATATATTCATTATACATTATTTACATATATAATCATTTATATATACATTAGAGGTTCGTGAATCATCGAGATCGGTCAAGGGTAATTGCATAAATGCAAACACTTCAAAATTTTGAGATTCGTCATTACAGACTTTGCTTATCGTGTCGAATTCGTATGAATATTAAGTTTAAATTTGGTCGAAAATTTCCGTGTCGTCACAACCACATTCATTTGGTGGTTCTTTCGTCTTTGCAATTATTGTTATTATAGATAAGGTACGGATATTCTAGGTGTACTAAGATCATTTCGTTAAAATTGTAACACCTCAAATTACGAGGTATTATTTTATTAATATCATATTGTTAATATCTTGTGATCAAAGAGGTGAGTGTAGAGTTTAATGAGTTCTGGTTAAGTTTCTTTACCTTTTATTAAGAAGCGGACTAAGTGTGCTAAATTTTAAAATAAGTTAAAAGCTGAAAACTTAGTCCTAATTTCCTCAAAATTTTACTTACAATTGTTGGGAGAGCTGAGTAACGGTCAAGGAAGTTGGAGGCCTATTTCACTTTATTTATAGTTTTAATTTTCTATTATCTATATTTAAATTTACAATGTCAACGAAGCATTGCTTCAACGACATCTCCTTCACCTTGTGTGTTGGGGTTGGGGTTAATATATGTGATGCCCCGTCCTAATCCATCCGGACGAAGTCCGTATCGATTATAAACTATTCACAATAGTTGATTACATCACGAGGTACTTGTCCTCTATATGATACATTTTACAAACATTGCATTCGTTTTTGAAAAGACAATATTTCATTACATCGAAAGTGGACGGCATGCATACCATTTCATAATATATCTAACTATAATTGACTCAATAATAATCTTGATGAACTCGACGACTCGAATGCAACGTCTTTTGAAATATGTCATGAATGACTCCAAGTAATATCCCTAAAATGAGCAAATGCACAGCGGAAGATTTCTTTCGTACCTGAGAATAAACATGCTTTAAAGTGTCAACCAAAAGATTGGCAAGTTCATTAGTTTAACATAAATAATCATTTCCATCATTTTAATAGACCACAAGATTTTCATTTCTCATAAATAAACGTCCCATGCATAGAGACAAAATATCATTCATATGGATTGAACACCTGGTAACCGACATTCACAATATGCATATAAGAATATCCCCATCATTACGGGATCCTCCTTCGAACATGATATAATTTTTGAAGTACTAAAGCATCCGGTACTTTGGATGGGGCTTGTTGGGCCCGATAGATCTATCTTTAAGATTCGCGTCAATTAGGGTGTCTGTTCCCTAATTCTTAGATTACCAGACTAAATAAAAAGGGGCATATTCGATTTCGATCATTCAACCATATAATGTAGTTTTGATTACTTGTGTCTATTTCATAAAAACATTTATAAAAATTGCGCATGTATTCTCAGCCCAAAAATATAAAGGGTAAAAAGGTAAATGAAACTCTCCTAATGTATTTTGTAGTAAAAATACATATAACGACAATGGACAAATGTTGGGTTGGCCTCGGATTCACGAACCTATATCATTCGTATATATATATTAAAACATATACTTGTAATCGAATAAATATATATATTATTATTAGTGATATAATTTTTATATTAATAACTTATATATATTTCATTATTTAGTTAAATATATTCATTTTAATAACTAAGATATTAATATAGTTTAATTACATGTATTAACTATGTTTTTATATAAAATGATAATTTATAATACTTATAATATTAATAATAATAACACTACTAATAATAAGATTAATGAATATACTAGTAAAAAAAAATAATGATACTTTTAGTGTTTCTGATAACAATAATAATATTAACAGTAACAATAGCTATAAAAATAACCATTTCACTTCTAATGGTAATAATTTTAGTAATAGTTCACTAATAATGATATTCATAATAATAATAATGATAATGTTACTAATAGTACTTATATAACTGTTAATAATAATACTTACTTTAATATCACTACTAATACTTATAATCACAAAATGGTATTAATACTAATTATAATAATAATAGTCATATTAAATAATAATACTAACAATATTAATTAATAATAATTTTAATACTTAACAATAATACAAGTACTAATAATAATAATCAATAACAATAATAATTTATAATAATAGTAATAACAATAATAATAATAATAATAATAATAATAATAATAATAATAATAATAATAATAATAATAATAATAATAATAATAATAATAATAATAATAATAATAATAATAATAATAATGAAAATGGAAATATCGAAGTGTATACCCTCTTTATAAGCTTTTCTAAAAAAAATGTCCCATACGAGACTCGAACCCATGACCTCTCGACCACCCGTAACACCTCAAGACCATTCCTCCGTTTCTATTTCTTCTGATTAATACCAGTTTTAAAAGAATATAACTCGCATAACTGAATTGATCCCATTCATCTTCTTAAAAAAAAAAAAAAACAGAACGATCCATTTTCAATACAATCAAATACACTAAATATCAAATTGATTTTTGAGACTTAATCTCCAACATCTAATTGATTAATTGGTTTGCAAAGAAAGAAAAAAAAAAATGTAACCTGCTGTTGCTGTGCTCGTCGTAGGAAAAAAAAAATTTAAACCTCCAAGTTGATTGTTGCTTCATTTGAGACCATAGTTACAACTTGAAAGAGTTTTTAAATCACTCATATAAACTATCTGCCTTATTAATTTAATTCGAAACATCAAAATGAATCCCAATTTTCCTTAAGAACATTTCAGTTGACTTTTTGGGATTACGGTTTGACTCAAAAATTCGAACTCGTTTCAAAGAATTAAAGGTTGGAATTTTACAGATAGGTTGAATGAAGGATCCCTAACAACTCTGCAATTCTAGTTTTGAACAAAAGCTTCGATTCCCAGTTTTGATAAATAAAAAAAAAATAAAGCAGAGGTATCAAGCAAGGAAAGAAAAAAAATGTTTTTCCAATTACGCAGTATCTGAAGTGGAATTATTTCGTGAGGTTTGGATGATTGAAGAATAATTCATGGAGATATTAGTCTTGCTGGTAGGGTTCGAAGGTGTCACAGGTGACAAAGATAGATAGCGAAAAGAAAAAAAATAAGAAGAAGAAAACAAAGTCTGATCTAATCAGTTTCCATATATATAATGTTTAATAATTTTAATTAATAAACTTATTAAATATAATAACAATTAATAAATTCATTAAATATAATAATATGCTAGTATTATTAATAACAATAGTAATAATAACTATAATTACAACAATAATTTTTAATGTTAATAAAAAGTAATAATATTAATAATAGTAGTATTAATACTAATTATAATTTTAATCCTTATTTAAAATCTTTATTTTAATAACTATAGCTTTTTAATTATGATTATAGCAATGATAATATTAATAATACTAATATTAATGTTAATACCAATAATAAAAATGATGTAATGATAATGTTATTGATATAACTATATTTTACTTGTTATTAAATTTAATGTATTAGTATTTCATATTATTGTCTATGTTATATAACTATTTAATATACATTTCATAATAACTTATATTGAATTTTATACTCTCTGATATATTACAATATATAATCAATAATCATGTATAGTATCATTTATATATATTTATATACATATACATATATATATTTTAACTGTTATAAATGAAATTATGTTTTTAAGTATTGAGTAAGTAACTATACTAACTACGTATAATTTAATTCAAAGTATACATTTATTACTTTATTAACGCTGACAAAATATTCAAAAACATTTACATTCAGCATACTCTTTATAATAAATTACACAGTTTAAAATAACAGGATTTTAAGTTATTCTAAGTTATCTTTTATTTCACCAAATAACATAATAGTTTAATTTATAATGTATAATTATTATTTATATATACATTTTATGTATACTACAATGTTATCATATATAAATCATATATATTTATAGCTTCATTTTAAATTACTCTTTATTATTTTAAATCTTATTTTACATCTCTAGTTTTAATATTTAAATTATATTTTATAATTTTAATTAATTATATATACTTGCAGTTATATATGTATATATATATATATATATATATATATATATATATATATATATATATATATATCTATATCTATATATACACAATTGTTCGTGAATCGTTCGTGAGTAGTCAAAGGTTAAATGATTCTATGAAATAGTTCAAACATTTTCGAGACTCAATATTACAGACTTTGCTTATCGTGTCGAAACTATATAAAGATTAAGTTTAAATTTGGTCAAAAATTCCCGGGTCGTCACAATATATGGGTTCGGGCCTTGCTCTGTCCATCATATTAATTAATCTGCTTAAAATATGGATATCCAGATTAACCGAGGGGGTTCTACCGGATCCGTTTAGGATTCAAACCCGATCCGCCTGCCCCTCGGGATGGTTAAAAGATCGGGTTCTTGTAATGCGATTCCGGTTTCCTCCCGAACGCGTGTGTGTGTGCAAATGATGAGTGCCATTGAAATAAATGATACACTGATGCAAAGCTTGCCGTTCAAAATATATATATATGTATATATATACATACATACATACATACATACATACATACATACATACATACAAACATACATAGATACATACATACATACACATATATATATATATATATATATATATATATATATATATATATATATATATATATTTATAAGTATATAACAATAGTATAAATTTAAATGGTACTTCTTTATTTATAAAAGTGAACAACTGATTTAAAAAAACTTAATAAAGAATAGTAAACAATTGAATTGAATATTGAATTATGCATAAGGACATATTACTTCATATATTCATTTCAAATAAATGTCTAAATGAATAACTAATTTAAAGTAATAAAAAAACTAATTCGAGAATTTAAAATTTTATAAATAAATTTTTATATAAATATTTAGTAAATACTTTTTCTCAAATAATAAAAAAAAATAATATAGACAATAAAAATTGAAACATAAGATATTTAATAAATGATAATTAGGCATGCATAAAGCGGATGTTTTTTTTTTTTAAATTAAGGACTCAGATAAGTTAAATATTTGCACTTGAATATGCGCAACCTAATTAGATTGTCACGTGATTGTTCTCGACTCTTTTCCTTATCACTCTAAAATATAATAGTCGTGAAGCTTAAACTTGAGACCTTTATGTTCAATTCACATATATTATCTTTTTATAATCTCCAAATTTAGGAAATAAAATCACGTAAAGATCATGTTAAAACTTGATTTATCATTTCATAATTTTGGTGGTTAAAATACAAGAAAAATGATATGGTTTCAATCAAGCCTATAAATTTGGAATTATATCAATAAGCACAATGAAATCATATGATAATAATAAAGGATATTACATATTTTCTATTTGGTCATTTTCTGGTGTAGAAGTCAAAGTGCCGCTTCCTAGAGGGAAGCACCTCTTTAATAGTGTAGGATGGTTTTTTGTTGAGAAATGAACACGAAGTTTTGCCAACACGCGTCACTTTTGTAGTGAAAGCGCCACTTTCTTGTAGAAAGTGCCGCTTTCCTTTTTGATCAGGAGTCCATAAATTTTGGAGAAAGTGCTGCTTACATTTGATATAAAAATTGAGTCAAAGGCATTTCAAAAAAATTATTTGAATTGTGTTGCCTTTTAAAAAAATCAAGTCAAGGGCGTTTCAAAAATATTTTTTTTTATCAAAACCTTGTATGAAATGTGTAAATATATCATTGGTATAGCATATTTATTTAAAAATTCAACTTGTTTATTTGTGTTTAAAGTATGTTATGATTTACCCCATTTTTAATGTACTAATAAAATTGCTAATCATGTATTGTAAATCTGACGAATGATAAATATTTTATTATTAGTATATTATGTAAAAATCATGGCTCAAAAACCAGACCTGAAAATAGCCCCAAAATGACTGTCTAAGAACATTTGCTATTTCAGCCCAGAAACAACCCCAAAATTATCTCAAGACAACCCCGAAAAAGTCCCGAAACAAACGGGTAAGAAACATATGAGAGTGTGGCGAGTGGTATGTGTGACGTCCCGGAAATTTCTGACCAAATTTAAACTTAACCTTTATATGTTTCCGACACGATAAGCAGAATTTGTAATATTGAATCTCAAAAAGTTTGGAACTACATTCATGTAATCAATTACCCTTTGACCGTGTTCGATGATTCACGAACAATTATGAGTATATAGATATGTATATATAATATATAATATTAACTGAAAACATTAACAAAGTATTAGATATATGATACTTTACATGAACGTATTTGTTTCGATATATTTATCGACAGAATTAAGAGATAATATCAAATGATTGAATTATCAGATACATTATGATATGATTACGGGCCTATGTTATGAGGTCCACTGTGATTTAAGAAATCTATTCTTTTTGACAGCATTCGGAAAATGGTAAAGTGGTTTATAAATAAGAACAAATGTGTCAATTAACGGGAACTAGACAAGGGTTAGTGGAAATTCCTGTTTAATTTCCAAGGCATGTTTTATAATATTTTCTTCGTGACCTTGATAAGATAACTATGTTAACTTTCATTTTATTTAATATGAAAATAAGAACGTGGAGTGTAATAACTTAGATGTTGGATATCGACAAGTTAAGTAACTCGATATTTTTCATTAAGATGATTTCATACGTTTATTTAACCTTTGGACTTTATCCCATGCTTCACCAACAGACTGTAATTTAAAAACTTGAAACCTATTATGAATATATATAATTCTACTTTTCTAAAATGTTTTATGATATAACGATTTCCATTATTTTAACCTTTTAACAAAATGATTCTTAAATATATTTAGTTTTGGAAAACAAAATTATCATATTTATTTGATTTAGTTTCAAAAGTACAAAAAACGTTTTCAGTTTAAAAAGAACTTTATTATTAAAACGTATATATCTTTTATAAATATCTAGAACCACTTTTGACAACTCATTAATTAACCAGTATGATAAAGATAACGATATTTATATTTTATTTTATTAAATATATATAACGATTTAAATTAATATTATATATATTTATACGCGTATTATACGTATATAGTTTTATACTTTACTATACTTTAACTTTACATTTACTTTACTTTTACTTTAATAATTCATACTTTAATAATTCACTTTAATAATTCATACTTTAATAATTCACTTTAATAATTCACTTTAATAATTCATACTTTAATAATTCACTTTAATAATTCATACTTTAATAATTCACTTTAATAATTCACTTTAATAATTTATACTTTAATAATTCACTTTAATAATTTATACTTTAATAATTCACTATAATAATTCAAAAATATATTATAAATAGAATTCAATAGGTTTCATTATTTCATAAAAACATGAAAATATATTTCTCTAAACTCTCTCAATTGAATTACATATATATATTTTCTTTGTATTATTTCAAGATATTATTAGTATACATAAAATACTACGACGGAGTTATACTCAGACGATTTAAAAATAAGTTTTCAAACGGGATAGAGCTAAAGAAATTATGGGTTATAGCTATGGAGGTTATGGGTATTGATCGAGGGTATTGCTCGTGAGGTCAACCTAATGTTTATCATTTTCGTTGCGTCTACGTACTTTCCTGCAATATTGAATCACAATATTGATACGTTCGTGAATCCGAGACAAACCCTGCACTTGTTCAGTGCCGTCATATACATAATTGCTACGAAATACAGTATTGTGAGTTTCATTTGCTCTCTTTTTAATTGCTTTTGCAATATATATTTTGGGGCTAAGAATACATGCGCTGTTTTATAAATGTTTTACGAAGTAGGCACAAGTACTAAAACTAATTCTATGTGGGTTTAAACCAGAAATATACCCTTAGCTTGGTAACATTAAACTACTTGTCTATGTACGGTAGGCGCGAATCCTAAAGATAGATCTATTGGGCCTGACAAACCCTATCCTGACTATAGGATGCTTTAGTACTTCGAGGTTATTTTAAAACACACCTGATCTGGTGTACTTCAGAGGGTAAAACATGAACGTTAAGGCTTGTTACCGGGTGCCTACAACTTATAGAATACTTTTAAACACTTGCGAGTGTACGGATATTTATGGAAACTGAAATCTTGTGGTCTATTACTATTACAGAAATGATTGATTATGATAAACTAATGAACTCACCAATATTTTGGTTGACACTTTAAAGCATGTTTATTCTCAGGTATTAAAGAAATCTTCCGCTGTGCATTAGCTCATTTTAAGGATATTACCTGGAGTCATTCATGGCATACTTTGAAAGACGTTGCATTCAAGTCGTTGAGTTCATCAAGATTAATATTAAGTCAATTATAGTTGGATGTAATATGAAATGGTATGCATGCCGTCAATTTTTGATGTAAAGAAAGTTTGTTTTTTAAAAACGAATGCAATGTTTGTAAAACGTATCATATAGAGGTCAAATACCTCGTGATGTAATCAACTATTGTGAATCGTTTATAATGTATATGAACGGGTCCTTTCAGTATGTATCAGACTAATTTGGGGCTTAAACGTAAGATTAATGTTTTGCCCTTAGGTTATTTATTAATTTAAATAATCGTGTTTATTATTATATTATGAGTATAGTTATTGATGTATTTGTTAGATACATTTTGTGACAAGAGTCACGTAACATATTTGTTAGTTAGATTTGGACTCCGTTAGGACCGCCTAATGAGGTGCGTAAGTTATATGAAAACTGGTAAATACCCGTGTGTCATGGGGTATGATTTTTTACACCCATTTAAGTAAAAAGAGCTACTCAATTTCCCAAATTGGATATATCACTCTCGTTCCTAACTTTGGATCATATAAACCTAACCTAATCTTGAAGTATTGTTGGATTGATACAAGTTTAGAATCTGATATCTTGTACTATCTGTAATCTAGAACAAGGTATGTGCATTGATTTTCTAGTTTAATCTTTGTCTAATCTAGGGTTTGGTTCAAATGGGTTTAGTTGAGTTATTGCTTGATTCTTGGGTGTTAAGTGTTATTAATGATTGTTTGTTGTTAGAATCATGTTATATATACACTATGTGATCTTCGTGAACCATCAATCGACCTGAGAAAAAAGGAAATTACCACTTTAAACTCATTGAAACTGTTGCTGCTAGCCGTTCTTTGGCTTTATGCAAATGAACTATCATTCGTGCGAACAACAGTATGGCTCGTGTGAACCATGTGCTAGTTTGTATGGATGAACCATGAGGATGAACTCTGGTTTGTTTGGTTGGTTCGTATGAACGAAGTACTGGTTTATGCAAACTAATTAAAGGTTCATGCGAATGACTAGCTGATTCATTCCCTGTTCTACTATATCAACTCGTGTGAAGGATATCTTGGTTCGTGCAAATGAGATGACCATCCGTGCGAACAAGATGCTGGTTCGCACGAGTCAGTCTGTTGGTATTGTGATTCTTTGGTAATGTCTTCTGTACGACTGAGGTTGCCCGTTCATGCGAATGACTGGACAATTTGCTGTATTTAGATTATTGATTCCGATAAGTGGAATATTGTCTTTTAGATGAGAAATAAGCAAAGCATGATCACTGAATTGATTTGTATTATTCTCGGGTGAAAGGACAAGGATAAAGCTCAGTAAGATTAGAACTCTAAGCACTTTCTTGTACTGGTAATCAGTGAGTGGGATTATCTATCATTTTATAGTATAGAGTAGCTAGTTATGCTACTGTGCCATGCTTCGATAGTTATTGCAACTGTTGTATGATATGTGGTGCTTACTGTGCGTAACTCAAGTTGTTTTACCCATCGTGTAGTAGCCTATGCATAAATAGATTAACCATGATTCAGAATATGGGTTGGGTTCAATTGTTGTTGTCTGTGTAGTATAAGTCAGAATGACGCATTCATTGCTTGTGGATTATTCAGTAACAAGAACTTTCAGTAAATCCTAGTCCGATCAACTAGTGGTTGCAGGCCCGACCAGACCGTCTAGTCTCTTGAGAATAACACTTGGAGTTGCTTATGTGTTTGTTATACTTGAGTTAGACAGTGGTTTGCTTGTATAACTATACTGTAACGCTATAGTTTGACAAGTGTGTTATGTTTGACAAAATTTAACTCTGAAATCTTTTTAAAAAAATATCATTGTAATGTAACTACTTTTGCAAGTGGCACCTAGTGTTTGTAAATATTATGCTACACTGATTTAATAACTATGTATAAACTCCGTTGTGTTATATATATATATATATATATATATATATATATATATATATATATATATATATATATATATAAGTGTACGGTGTCACATGATACAGTGTTTCGTATCGAGTGTCTTGCATTTCATGTTTGTTTACATGTCCCGTTTTTGACTTTATTTCATAAAGAGCTAAAAAATTATGCCACGTGACTCGTGACAATAGTTAGACCGAAAGGTTGTGTTGACACATGATTTCTTAAATAAAATGACATGCTATATTACAAAACATTTTTAGTATTGGTCGAACGTAAAGTATTTAGCTCAATTTACTAATTATTTTGAAACTTACTTTGAAGTCTATTAATCACTCGAAAAGTTGTAAAAATATTTAGAAATTTTAGATCCTAAGTTGGTTAAAAAGGTTTTTTAAGATACGCCTAATTGTAACCTATCGATGTAGGTCTCATGAACGCGTTATTATGACACTCGTAATGTTGGGTCGATGGTAGTGGTGTATATTGTTATATCTACGGGGTCTCTTTTTAATTACCTATATAGTTGATAAACTCAAAAGAATAATTGTTTGTAAAAATTAATTAATTTTGCACGATTATTTTAACCACTGTACAACGCACGAGCTCTAAAACCTACTAGTATATATATATATATATATATATACACACACACACACACACATATACATATACATATATAAGTTATTAGACATTTGTATCAAAAATATTAGTATTAAATACTAACGCATAGATTATGAGCCCGTTCGTTTAAATCTTTTTAACTTTAATTGACAAATAATCGATAAAACACTAAGCATGAGCCCTAAAATTGTTTTAAAACCGATTGTTAAGAATAATATTTTATGTACATCCCTAGTTATATATGTTTTTAGTACAAATTAATTCCATTATGTCATTCAAACAAAGAAGAGCAGACATACATCTAAATATGTATAAGGATTAGCAAATAACCATTTTAACTTTAATTGATAAGCATGAGCTCGTGCATTTATATAATATTCTATAAATATTATATTAACGTAATAATTTAAATATATGCGCAAGCTATAAAATAATTTTATATTATATAAAATATCGTTCATAAACAATATTTTAATGTCAATAAAAAATATCTATTTTATACTTTTATTACTATAATAAATATTGTAAATGGTTATAAATATATGATCATTTATATATATAAATATTATCAATATCAATATCTATATTAAATTAATGATCGGTTTAATATAAATTTAAAGTTATTATGATATCATATAGTTTATTATAGAACTAATTTAAATCTTGTATAATAATTAAAAATATTTAAATATTTATTATTTGAAAAGAAATAGTTCAAATAATCTCTAAAACAATATCATAATAATATAATATATATAATATGATTATAACATTTATAATTTTTAATATTAATATATATTATATGTTAAAATAATATAATATTTTAGTTAATAAAATCTATATGTTAAATTAAATTATGAAATCTAATAATTTAATTAATATATGAAAATAATTGATAGAGTGACATGTGGCAGAAATAAAGGATGAGTTGACACGTGACAGAAATTAATCTGGAATTGACACCTAAAATTATTATCACACGCTTTATATAATGTATAGATAGATAGATAGATATTGATATTGATAATAATATTAATATTAATATTAATATTAATATTAATTTTTGTTATGGTGGTTCATTATTATGTTATAAATTCATGTTGTGAGAAATGTATAAAATCATTATTATGTTATGCTTTCTCTGTAGTTTGTACACTATAATTTGAGTAATACAAGCCTTGCCTTGCATTTTGAAAATAGTAATAATAATAAAATAATAAAGAAAGAAACTAATTTTAACGAGTAACAAAAATATCTTTGCCATTTGCCAAACCCACTAATTATCTTGATTATGATATCCCACAATTTGCTTTGACCATTTCACCTACCACTTTTTTTTCATTCATTTAAGATTAATTAATAATATAATATAATTTATTATATATTTCAGCTCTTTAACTAAAGGGAGATGATACTCACACACTCCTTTTTGGTCCATACACACTAACTTACTAATATACCCTTAATTATGATAATGCAGGTTCAATCTCCTAGGTAAATTTAGGGATATAATTGTAAGTATTATGTCAAAAAATGTGTATGAATCAAAAAAGAGTGTGTGAGTATCACCTCCCTTAACTAAAATACCCTTCGTCTTGTGATTAAAAGTACAATATGTGCATATTTGTCTTAATAATATGCGACCAGTTCATAAAACACTTCGCCAATCGCTAGTATAATACTTATAATTATATTATAAAACACGGGTTGTATGGTTCAGTATGATAACGAAAAGATTTGAGGAATTAAACTCTCATCAGTTCAAGCATTATATTTTATATGTCAGTAAATTTACAGAAAAACTGATTAAGAACTCAATATCAGTTATAAATATTGAAAAAATAAGTTTTCTTTGCCCTCACCTTAATGTATACCTTATTAATTTTTTTAGTCTTCCTATATTACTCCGTACCTTTTTTTTTTTCTAATGGTCAAAATTGTATTAATACTACCCCTAACAAGCAGCTAGGGGGTTAAAAACTAAAGCGGGTAGTCGCCCTGGGGTTAAAAACGTAACCATGAGGGTGGTGGTGGTATGGTAAGACTCTGACCTTTCAATGTGGAGGTCAATGATTCAATTCCTTGCACCCACAAAGTTATTCTCCCTCATGGCCATGGAGGTTCGCCTGCAATGACTCCGAGATGTTCGCAAAGCGGGTAGTCGCCATGGGATTAGTCAGTTAAAAAAAAAATGTTGGATACTCAGGTTACAAAAAAAAGAGGGGGGGGGGGGGGGGGGGGGGGGGGTTTAAAAACATGCAATTACATCGTCTTTGAAAGCCAATCGCTTGAATTTTTTTTTTGGGACAGCGATTGGGATCACCTGAGGGGGACTAAACCACCCATTGCGATCATCTCCCGTTTCGACTATGCCGATGCAGCAATAATAACCCCGCCCCCATCGCTGCCTGGGAAGAAACCTTGAAACCGATCCAATGGCACGTCCAAGTAAAACCCCCTTCCCCTTTACACCCCCAAACGATATGGGAAATGTGACATGGGTGGATACTTCATGGCAGAGATGGAATTGTGTTTTTAATATGTAGCCAACGGGGGTCGAACTCCTGACATCCCCTAAAGGAGGCAGACCACCAACCGCTGGACAACATCACAACTTTCCAACAACAACAACAATACCCAATCCCATATGAGTGAGGTATGGGGGAGGTGGGATGTAGACAATCCTTCCTCTATCCTAGAATAAAAAGAAATCATTTCTTCACCCCGAGTTAAACACTCACAAGAGCGGAGAAAATCTTCTCTCTCTCTATTCGGCGGGTAAAGAGATTGCTTTCAAGGGAACCTCCGGCCATAAAGAGTGACAAAAACAATAAGAAATAAATTAAAAAAAAAATAGTAATAATAAATAAGAAATAAAAAATAAAATAAACAGAGACGCCATGAAAATGGTAGAATCAAATTTTCATAGGTTTTACATCGTGCCTGGAGTTCAATTTAGGCTCTAAGCGTCACATCACAACTTTCCAATCGCTTCAATTTACATCAGACTTTTCTCTACTAATAATCCAAGAATATGAACAACTACGAGTTGAATCAAATAACAAGGCTTTCTTCATAGGATCGTCACACAGAAGATCATGCTATTACGGTATTATATAAATAAATTACACATTATATAATTACAATTACAAATTATAAATAAATTACAAATTATATAATTATATAACTAAAAAAAAAAAATAGTTGACCATACTAGCACCATGTTTTCATGGTCATTGCGTACTTATTAAAAGATATTAAAAAGGGTTTAACCTATTATACACTGATTATCGCTTATTATTTACGTGCCTTAGTGGCTGACCTGCTGTTTTCGAATGTTATTGCATTAAAAGATTGTTTAAACTCGTTAGGTACCAATCTTTTATGAAGGTTAGTAACTATGGTTATAGAGTTTATGATACGAATTCTTTTGTATGTAACAAACCTGCTTTTCAACAACATTCTAAGATTATGTACTTCTAGCTTTGACCAAAGAGCCAATGGCTTGGCGGTATCGAGTTCACCCTTACAACCTTGAGGTTGAGGGTTCGAGTCCTGCTTAGGACATTTCGTGGTGTATAAATTCGTGTTAGTATTAGGTGATTGAGTGAGTTTGCCTTTCGAAAAAAAAAATGTACTTCTAGCTTTGCTTTTATTTATTTTAATACTACGTAATACTTTATCTGCTACTGTCTTAAGACCATTCCCAACGGTATCCGTCCTCAAGCTTCCTCAACTCCGCCCTCGAGGACTCCATTGGCAATCACCCCGCCCTCACTCTTCCTCAACCTTCCTCATTCACTCTGCCCTCACTCATTTCTTCTCCAGGAAATTTTGAGGACGTGATTTTTTTTCCCTCTCCTATTTTTGTGCTTTATTTACTTGTACCAATACCATTAACAACTTGTACATTAATTAATTAATTAATTAATTTTATGGGTATGTGATGGGGAGGAAGTATGTAGTGGTGTCAGGTGTGTGATGGGAAGGAAGTGAAAAATAAATGGAGAGAGAAAGCTGATGTGACGCTGATGTGGCGGTGTGTTCTGGGGAGGAAGTGCGTCATGGTTGGGAGTGGTTTAATTAAGTTTATATTTTTGAAGACATAATTGCACCCTATATGTACATATAGACATATATATCATGGGCTTTGCATATAAACTTTTTTTTGAACAGCGATTGGGATCACCCGAGGGGGATTTTAACCACCCGTTGCGATCATCTCCCGTTTTGACTATGCCGATACAGCGATAAACCCCGCCCCCATCGCTGTCCGGGAGAAAACCTTGAAACCGATCCAAGGGCACAGCCAAGTAAAACCCCCCTCTCCTTTACCCCCCAAACGATATGGGAAAGGTGCCATGGGTGGATACTTAATGGCAGAGATGAAATTGTGTTTTTATTATGTAGCCAACGGGGGTCGAACTCCTGACCTCCCCTAAAGAAGGCATGCCACCAACCGTTGGACCACATCACAATTTAGGGCTTTGCATATAAACTGACCCGATATTATACTTTGCATATAAACTGACATGATATTGATATTCGATACATGAATATATGTATATGTATATGTATGTATAGGTTGCAATCTAAATCGATGTTTAAAGAATCTTTCAAATTAATCATGTGTACAAACCACATCAATTAAATTTGGGACAGATGAGCCCCTGTTCAATCAATAATTTGGATATAATCGATTTTTTAACGCATTTGAACATATGTTGGGCAACAACAGTTACAAAACAAAGTCAGAATTTCATCTTAGGTATGTTTCCACCATTTGGATGTTGATTAGATATATTCTCTTATACGAGTATATGTTTTGCACATTTTGCTTTAATATTTGGTGGTTGTTTCATTATATTTTTCATGTAATTCAATCCTTCCTTCGAACCTCTGTTATAGGAAAGATATAATTCATATTTATTACTGTATTAAACAACCAAATGTTCTTTTTACAAAAAATGTGTTTGATGCTGCATTTAGAGTATCTGCAGACACTAATTTAGACGAAACTGATTATTCAATTTCATTCGGTGACATATCATCAACTATAAATTGTAATGATTGTCATGCGATCAGGATGCCGCTTCACTTCATTATTTGATGGTTTCGGAATGTACTTCAAGTTAGGTAAGTATTTTAAAAAACATATATTGTACTTCGTTATACAATGTATATTTATATTTATCTCTCTATGTATGAATGCATACGTGCATGTGTCTGGAAGTAAATTAGCTTGAATTACAACATGATCCAGAGATTATGATATTGTAAAGTATAACTACACACACGCGCGCCCCACACACACACATATATATTTAGCTGCCGCAATTCTTATTTCAACTCTTGTACTATTGTTGTTACTATTTTATGTGTGCTACTATAGTAGCTACAGTATGACAGTTTTTTTTTTTCGGTAAAGGATTTTCACGCGGTGAATATATTGATAATTAATACAAGATACAAGATCGAATCAATGTTGAGAGCACATGTTGCTCACAACCGAACAAGAATCAACTATTATAACACTAGAGTTAACAGTACGATGAGTATGCTGTGACGACCCGGAAATTTCCGACCAAATTTAAACTTAATCTTTATATGTTTCCAACACGATAAGCAAAATCTGTAATATTGAGTCTCGAAAACTTTGGAACAATTTACATGAATGCAATTGACTTTGACTAATCCCGACGATTCACGAACAAATTATTTGTAAATAAATATGTATAGGTGTATACATATATAAATGTAAATAAATATAATAATTGGAAATAATAATATTTAATCAATTGAATTAAGAATTATTATTTTTAAGTATTGACATTAAGTATTATTATTAGTATTATACATATCATAAAATTTATAACATGTAATGTTAATATCTGATATAATAAATTAAATTATAAGCTAAAACTGTTATAGTAATAATATTATTACTTTCAATATTAGCATCTACAATAGTATCATTAATATTATTATGCAAATGGATGTAAATATAAATTGTTATACTATTATTACTAATATTATTGTAATTAGTATTATTACTAGTATCATTAATAATAGTATTATTATCATTATTATTATTTTAGTTATCAACCTTATTATAATAAAAATAATACAATTTAATATGGTTATCATTAATAATATTATTATTATCATTTTTCATAATTACTATTATTCTTATCAATATTAGTATAATTTTGATAAAGTTATTATCAATATTAATTCTATTATTATTATTGCTAGTATTCTTATTAAAAATTTATAATATTAACAAATTTAATAAATAGATTTATATTATTACAGAAATTAATATAATAAGATATATACCAGTAATTGATATATATATATATATAGATACAAGTAAATTAATACAGATATAAGCTGATATATATATATATATATATATATATATATATATATATATATATATATATATATATATATATATATATATATATATATATACGATACAAATATATATACAGATTATATAAATACGGATAATTAGGTATATATAAATAAATATAAAACCAGTTATATATATATAACAGATATATAGATTATATATAGATAAATACGGATTTAATTATATATAAATATAGATAAATTACGCAATTAGAACCCATGAAAATCCAAAGAATCCGTTTGACATCAACATCAGAATAATCTTATCGTCCTTCCTGTCTTCAGATTCGATTCCAGGCGACTTCAATCCACAAGAAAGAATCCAAAATCTGTTTAGGGTCATTATCATCTTTATTTTTTTCTTCTTTCTGAATTGATTCTGTATGTCGAGGTTCATTACCATAAAACCAACGATAATTGAGTCATTGTGATTGTGATAATATCATTTTCCATCTGTACAACCCTCTGCAAATTTAATTCCAATATAAACAGAACAATTAAACAAAAATCTTTCTTTTGAAAACAGTCGGTTCCCTGTTCTTGCAAAATTCTTGCCAAAACTCAAATTCAAAATCCATTTCACAAAGTATAAATGCAAAGTTGTTAGGATTGATCTAAACGAACTATCTGTAAAGTTTAAAACCTCAAATCTACCTATCGAGTTCAAATTTTTGGAGTCAAAGTCTCAAGGTAAAAGTCAAACTTTTCGTTCATCGTGTAATTCGAAGTCAATTGAATGTTTCTGTATCAATTGGGAGTTCAGAAAGTTTTTGGATGGATTTACAACTATTCTCATTCAGTAATCTAGGTCTAAAACTTCCTAATTTTTCTAAAGTGATTTTCAGTTCATAAATGGTTAAACGTGTCTGTTGTTAAATTTTTTTTTATTTATTTCTGGCATAAATCATTTTAAATCACATTATTGTAATTGCTGTTTAATATTAAAAACCTAATACAGATTAAGAAACTTATTGATAGTAAGTATTGAAATCTGGTCGATTTTAGTTAAAAATTTTGAAGAAGATGAACAAATAAAATGTCGGGTTAAATGAATTAGAGATAGGATTAATTCAGATAAACGGGGACAGAGCAGTGGTTAGGGAATGATTCGTATATGGGTGAGGTCTCGGGTTCAATTCCCGAGATGGATAATTGTTTCTTTTTTGGAACTCATTTGATTGAGGTAGTCTTTCTTTTATTTTTTATTATTGTTACTTTTATTATTATTATTATTATTATTATTATTATTATTATTATTATTATTATTATTATTATTATTATTATTATTGTTATTATTATTACTAAAATTATAATTATTATCATTATTAGTGTTATGATTTTAGTTACTATCATTGTTACTAGTATTACTGTTATTATATGAAAATGATGATTATTATTTTTATTATTATTTTTGTTGTTATTATTACTATTATTAGTTATTGTTATTTTTACAAAGTATTATAATTGCTATTATTATTATTACCATGATTATAAGTATTATATCTATTATTATATTATCATTCTAAGTATTAATTATGATATCACTATTAAATTTAAAACTTTAATATATTTATCATGAATATGTTTATCACAATTATCATTATGAAGATAATACAAATTATTATTATTTTTGTAAATATGATTATTAGTATTTTTTTGATAGAATTGTTAATATTAACATAAATATTATTATTTATATTATCACGAGTATTATTATTAGGTAATTACTAAAATCAATATCACAACTATCATTAACAGTAAAATTAATATTTCTACAAGTATTATTATTAATATCATTGTTATTATCACTAATAGAGTTATTATTAACATAGATATATTATTAAAGCTATTATCATTATTTTTACTAATATTAACTTAGTATAAATTGAACTACTGTTTTGATAAACAAATGAAATACATAAATATATATAATTAACAAATATAACATAATAAAATATTTTATTATATAAAAGGAATATATGAAATGTGAATATATTATTAATATAAAAATAATATCATTAATAGGTTATATATATAAATTTAGTCGATTACGATTATGTGTATTAATATATATACACAAATGATATAGGTTCGTGAATTCGAGGCCAACCCTGCATTGTTCATTATTGTTATATGTATTTTTACTACAAAATACATTATGGTGAGTTTCATTTGTCTTTTTACCCTTTATATTTTTGGGCTGAGAATACATGCACAATTTTTATAAATGTTTTACGAAATAGACATAAGTAATTGAAACTACATTATATGGGTGAATGATCGAAGCCGAATATGCCCCTTTTGCTTGGTAACCTAAGAATTAGTAAACCGATCTACTAATTGACGCGAATCCTAAAGATAGATCTATTGGGCCTAACGAACCCCATCCAAAGTATCGGATGCTTTAGTACTTCGATGTTGTTTTTATCATGTCCGAAGGATTTCCCGGAATGATAGGGGATATTCTTATATGCATCTTGTTAATGTCGGTTACCAGGTGTTCAATCCATATGAATGATATTTCTGTCTCTATGCACGGGACGTATATTTATGAGAACTAAAAATGAAAATCTTGTGGTCTATTAAAATGATGGAAATGATTATTTATGTTAAACTAATGAACTCACCAACCTTTTGGTTGACACTTGAAAGCATGTTTATTCTCAGGTATGAAAGAAATCTTCCGCTGTGCATTAGCTCATTTTAGAGATCTTACTTGGAGTCATTCATGACATATTTCGAAAGACGTTGCATTCGAGTCGTTGAGTTCATCCAGATTATTATTAAGTCAATTATAGTTGGATGTTTTTTGAAATGGTATGTATGCTGTCAACTTTCATTGTAAAGAAAGTTTGTCTTTTAAAAACGAATGCAATGTTTGTAAAATGTATCATATAGAGGTCAAGTACCTCGCGACGTAACCAAATGTAATGTATTCGTCCAGATGGATTATGACGGGTCCCTTCAGTTGGTATCAGAACGATGGTCTTAGCGAACCAGGTCTTGCATTAGTGTGTCTAACTGATAGTTGTTTAGATGCATTAGTGAGTCAGGACTTCGACCGTGTCTGCATGTCAAAAGTTTTGCTTATCATTTCTAGTCGGAAATCATCTGCTTATCATCATTAGGAAATTACCTGCTTATCATTCTTAGTCTAGATATGTCTTACTGTCTCTATTGCATAGACAGTGTATAGATAAATTCATATCTTAGCGTATCTGTTATTGTTACCTTTGCCTGACAGCTTCCGTAGATTCCTCCGTAACTTATGGGATTTTAGTATTATATATGCATATGTAAATTATGTATTGCAGGGTACTAATCTACATCCTATAATCTATTTCTTATCGAAAATCCTTCATCTGATCTTACGAGATGAATCCCTCAACCAGTTCGAATTCCTCGGATTCCGACAGCTATTCCGATATGGAGTTTCACCTAAGCTCCGAAAGCAGTGTCACCAGAATGAAACAACCAATCATCCATCCCCAATTCATCTGATGAGATCGTAGCCTACTTAATCAATGGAGACGAGAAGAAGGCGATCCTTTTCACCAACCGAATTCACCTCTTGGTGAAGAACCTGAAGCACTTACCGGCGAGCCTATCCAAAACATCATTTTCAGTCTCATTTCCCGAATACCTCGCCACGATTATATTCTATCTAAAATTTTAAACCTTATTCATCCACTCGTTCCGACCGTCAATCATCCGGGAATAATGGAAGAAGTCAACGAGCTTCGCGCTCGAGTAATCAATTTGGAGAATATGGTGCAAAATTAACCAGCTTTAACAACATCACGTGCACCAACAGTACCATCAATAACAGTACCAGTACCATCAACAATCCATGCCTCAACATCTCATCCTGTACCTCGAGTATAATTAGCATTCTACATATCATTCTACATCAATTATCTTCGTTCTTCGTGGCGATTATGTAATCTCTAATGTTTTAGAGATTATGTATTCTAGTCTAACGGTAAATCAAATGAGATTAATATTATATTAATCATTAAATCCATGATTACATCTGAAGAAAATATATATGGAAGTATATTTTCATAAAGATTGTAATTAAAAATTCTTTTGTACAAACTGTTAATGGTGAAAATATTTTAACGGGTAGGTAATACCCGAGGAATATTTAGATTTTACTTTAATAAGTTATACTGTACATTCTTCGAATCTGATTCAACATTCATTTACTATCCTACTTACATCTACAGAGATACTGTAACGACCCGGAATTTTCCGATCGTTCTATACTTATGAGATTAATATTTACACAAATTAAACCTTACCAACATGATAAGCAATTCAAACTGTTGAGACTTATATTTTTGAAAAGAGTTTTACACAACGTTTGACCGTCCAATTTGACCGATGATATCACGAACTATATAACACACGATAATTATACGATTATGTATATGTACATATCTATACATATTTAACATGATTTAAGGATGGTTTAACATCTCATTGTGAACTAACAACAATGAGTTATAAGTATACTTTGAGACCACTAACTTAAGTTTTCAAAACGATAACTATATGTAACGATCTTTGACATATATACTTACAATCTATAATGTGTTGTGACCCAAAATAAAAGCCCGATTTTGAGCTAACATTGCTTTATTAAAAATGTCTTAAAATTTTATTTTTGGCCCGGTTGGACCCAAAATAAAAGCCCGATTTTGAGCTTCTTTTACCGTATCATACTCATCATCCATACGTATTTACTATTGGTAAATACACATCAAATCAATATCCTTATCAGCTTTAGATCTGCCCTAGATAAGAGGGAATGTTATTTGTAAGCTAGCATACATTATTACTCAAAAATTCAACACAATAATTTGTCCTTGTTCCCTCAACAACCAGACTGTCCTATAAGTATCACCATCACCTTGGTTTTTCATTTCATTCTTACAACCATCTTTCTCTAACTAAAAACACACTCTTAGGAACTCTAAGTGTTCTTCACAATTTCAGCAAATACTCATGAAGAACTAGCTTCATGAACAACCTATAATCATCATAAGAAAGTTTGATCAAGATTATTTTCTATCTTTTCCAGTAGCTTTATCCAAGTAACTTGAGGTAGTAACCTTATTCATAATCTTATTCAATTCATATTTATATAGCTATCTTATTTTGTGTTATAAAATTTTTAACAACAAGAACATAGTTTGAATGATTTCAAACCTGTTCGCAAACTAAATAGATCCTTCTAATTTGATTTTTAAAACACTTCAAAACCTGTAATATATCATATTATGACAAAATCGGATTAATCATATCTTGGCTAATTAACATATTATTTAATATATATTTACTTATGATTTGATTTTATATATTCCAGGACCACCCGTAAACAACACGAGAAAATTAATCATAAGACCTCATGATTGTACGCAACAAGTCATCTGACAACACGGTACTTTATGTACGCAACACGTCATTTGACAACATGGTACCATGGGTCGAGATTAATTCTGATCAATACGAATACGATGGGGTCTTTATTTATTTTATTGAGCAACTAATTGTGGACCATTAACAACAGACTGCTAACTACGGACTAAGAAAATATTAAAAGTATTATAAGTATATATATATATGTAACGATTACTTGAAAAGAAAATATGTTGATATATTATATATATGGTTAGGTTCGTGATATCTATCGGAGACCAAGTCGAGTTAAATACCTTCAAGGAAAAGGTGAGTATATAGTCCCACTTTTAAACTCTAAATATTTCGGGATGAGAATACATGCATTTTATGATTTACGTTATGGACACAAGTGATTAAAAATATATATTCTACGTTGAGTTGTACCACTGGCATACTTCCCTGTAACTTGGTAACTATTATTTACATGAGGTATTGTAAACGCGAATCCTGTTGATAGATCTATCGGGCCTGACAACCCCAACCGGACTGGACGACCAGTATTCAACGGTTGCACAGTACTTCGTTTCGGTAACTACACTTGGTACGGTGTAGTAAGATTTCATAATAAAGGGAATATGCGACGTTGATTAAATGTTAAGTATGGTTATCAAGTGCTCAACAACTTAGAATATTTTTATTAAAAAGTTTATATATGAAATCTTGTGGTCTATATTTATAACGTTGCCGGCATTAAACCTATATCTCACCAACTTTATGTTGATGTTTTAAGCATGTTTATTCTCAGGTGATAACTAAAAGCTTCCGCTGCAACATGTTGAATTTAAGCAAGATCTTGAGTATGCATATTTGTGTCAAAAATAAAACTGCATATCGGAGGATTTGTAATGTAAAATATGTTGGAGGTCGTATTGTTATTATCACATGTAAAGTTTGTAAGTCTAAGATTATCACTAAACGATAATCATTATTAAGTTGTATAAACATTGTATTTGTAATAAAAGCTATAGTTTGTATTGTAAAAACGAATGCAGTTTTTGAAAAATGTCGCATATAGAGGTCAATACCTCGCGATGAAATCATATGTTATTGTATTCGTCCTTATGATTAAGGTCGGGTTATGACAGATACGAATCCGTTCACCGCTGAATCACCATTTTCATCCAATTTCATATTTGGATTTTGATTTATCAAAATCCAACAAGTGGCATAATGAAGAAAACATTGGACAAAATAAAATTTGTTAGAAACAAACAAATTAACTTTGAGGAATTTTGTTAAGAATCCACGCTAACAAAATCCTAGCTAACTGTTCATAGCTAACTGTTAATCCCGTATTACATTTTATTGATCCCAATTTAATTATCGTAATTTTAGTTCTCTCAATTTTATTTATCGTCATTTAATTTATGTTATTTATTTTACGCACTTTATTTATCGTCATTTAAATACCGTTATTAACGCATTTTAAATATCGGGACACGTATACAAAGTTTTGACATATCATATCAACGCATCTATATATATTATTTGGAATAACCATAGACACTCTATATGCAGTAATGATCGAGTTAGCTATATAGGGTTGAGGTTGATTCTATAATAATATATATACTTTGAGTTGTGATCGAGTCTGAGACATGTACACGGGTCACGATACGTGTTAATTAATTCAAATATTATATATTAAACTATATATGAATTATTGGACTGTTAACTGTGGACTATCGACTGTGGACTAATAACATTGGACAATTAAAATGAATTAAAATATTGATTATAACATATGAAACTAAACATTTCTTCAAGTTTGCCACTTGATTTCATCTTAAACGCCATTTGTATCTTGACAATTCTAATCTGCCTTCAAACCTTTCGTGATTCTTGAAAGCACCTCAATTGAGAGGATGAACCAACCGCACTTCATCTACGGAAGAAAAGATTGATACATATAGTTATGCACCTGAAAACACTCAGAACCTGAGTAAACGTTTAACACGTATCTGTGCTAGATCTTTTGGCGTTGTTATTACCGAAAATAACTTTGCAATCCCTTTCCAAAAATTAGTCAATTTTATCACAGCTCCAACAAGTCAACTTCGATTTTCATTCGGATTTACCTTATTATAATCTTGATATATATGCGTGCTCTTTTATTGTTACCGGGGAACCTTTTTGTAACGACCCGTCAAAATCGCTATTGACGCGGCACGTTAATCATTGATTCCACAGTGAGGTTTTGACCTCTATATGATACATTTTGATAAAATATTGCATTCATTAAAATAAGTGACTTTCTAAACATAGAAAGTTATAAACATGTGGGCAAGTGCTTAGGTATAAGCAAAACCCCGAAATACATAAGTCTTTAATTTACAGGTTGACATCACAGTCCAATTATTTATTACACAACGCAGTTTTATTTTGAATGCAATAAACTTTGTACAAAGCATGAGAGACTCCATGCAGGCAACAAGCACATCACAGCGGAAGCATTCTAAGGACCTGAGAATAAAACATGCTAAAAAGTCAACACGAATGTTGGTGAGTTATAGGTTTAATTGCTCGAGTCATAAACATATATAAAGATAGACCACAAGATTTCATCAAAAGTTTATCAATAGATTCTACGTAACAGAGCACCCTGGTAACTAAACTTAACGCTATAGTGATAATTACCCCATTCGTTTTAATACACGCAAACCAACGTGTCTTAAACTCAAATAACATACGTCCGTTAAAAGGCTAGCGCTCTAGCTCGGACGGGGATGTCAAGCCCTATGGATCCATATACAATTATTCGCGCCCACCAGTCCATATCTTATGTACTGGCAG
The DNA here is from genome assembly GCF_046630445.1 of Rutidosis leptorrhynchoides. Taxonomy (NCBI): domain Eukaryota; kingdom Viridiplantae; phylum Streptophyta; class Magnoliopsida; order Asterales; family Asteraceae; genus Rutidosis; species Rutidosis leptorrhynchoides. The sequence continues at coordinate 76,719,280 of NC_092334.1, forward strand.
CTACTAGTTACCAAAGCTAAGGGATTTTCGGTTTAACTCAGTGTAGAATTTTTTATGTACTTGTGTCTTATTGCGTTTAAAATAAATTGCATGTATTCTCAGCCCAAAAATATTTAAAGTATTTAAAAAGGGAGACTATAAACTCACAGTTCAATATTGCGATTCAATATTGTAGGCAAATTGCGTAGACGTAATGATGGTAGACGACTGTATGGTTGGCCTTGGATTCAAGAACAATACCCCGAATAATACCCAATATTTCCTTAGCTTAAAGCAGTTTGAAACCCGAATTAAAAACACCCTCGTATATACCTTATTATTATTAAACTTAAATTTAAAATTAAAATTATAATATAAATATATATATTGAGAGATAAATGTGAAAAAATTTCGTCGAACAAACTGCGTATTTATATTACTTTTCGATTTACTGTAGCTAATGCGATCGCATGAGTTTTCAGTGTTTTTGCCATGCGATCGCATGGCCGCCTTTTCCGTTTTTGTTTGCTAGTTCGTCGACATCAAATAGTGTTTACTGTAGCAAATAGTGTTCACAAACTAGTGAACCAGATTGAAGAAAGAATTAAAGAACAGACTGCTGAAGAGGCCAATGTGAAGCAAGTCAAAAGAAAGTGGGAGGAAAATGGTGATAAGAATCACCAATACAACAACAACAGCAATTACAACAATAATCGCAACAATTATCCCAACAATCGCAACATCAATCGCAACTACAACAAACGGCCCAATAACAACAACAACAACAACAGCAACTACAGCAATCATCCCAACAACAATAATAACCGCAACAACAACAACAATCAGAAGCAGCTATGCCAAAGGTGTGAAAAGTATCACTCGGGGTTCTGCACCAAATTTTGCAACGAGTGTAAAAGAAATGGTCATAGCGCGGCGAAGTGTGAGGTCTACGGACCAGGGGTTAATAGAACGAAAGGAACAAATGGTGTCGGAACGAGTAATGGCGGAGCAAGTAGTGTCGGAGCAAGCTATGCCAATGTAGTTTGTTATAAATGTGGAAAACCGGGCCACATTATTAGAAATTGCCCGAACCAGGAGAACACGAATGGACAAGGCCGCGGAAGAGTTTTCAATATTAATGCGGCAGAGGCACAGGAAGACCCGGAGCTTGTTACGGGTATGTTTCTTATTGACAATAAATCTGCTTACGTTTTATTTGATTCGGGTGCGGATAGAAGCTATATGATTAGAGATTTTTGTGCTAAATTAAGTTGCCCATTGATGCCTTTGGATAGTAAATTTTTACTCGAATTAGCAAATGGTAAATTAATTTCAGCAGATAATATATGTCGGAATCGAGAAATTAAACTGGTTAGCGAAACATTTAAGATTGATTTGATACCAGTAGAGTTAGGGAGTTTTGATGTGATAATCGGTATGGACTGGTTGAAAGAAGTGAAAGCAGAGATCGTTTGTTACAAAAATGCAATTCGCATTATACGAGAAAAAGGAAAACCCTTAATGGTGTACGGAGAAAAGGGCAACACGAAGCTACATCTTATTAGTAATTTGAAGGCACAAAAACTAATAAGAAAAGGTTGCTATGCTATTCTAGCACACGTCGAGAAAGTACAAACTGAAGAAAAGAGCATCAATGATGTTCCCATTGCAAAAGAATTTCCCGATGTATTTCCGAAAGAATTACCGGGATTACCCCCACATCGATCCGTTGAATTTCAAATAGATCTTGTACCAGGAGCTGCACCAATAGCTCGTGCTCCTTACAGACTAGCACCCAGCGAGATGAAAGAACTACAAAGCCAATTACAAGAACTTTTAGAGCGTGGTTTCATTCGACCAAGCACATCACCGTGGGGAGCTCCTGTTTTGTTTGTCAAGATGAAAGATGGTACATTCAGGTTGTGTATCGACTACCGAGAGTTGAACAAACTTACCATCAAGAACCGCTACCCACTACCGAGAATCGATGACTTATTTGATCAACTACAAGGCTCGTCTGTTTATTCAAAGATTGACTTACGTTTCGCGTATCATCAAATGCGGGTGAAAGAAGATGATATTCCAAAGACTGCTTTCAGAACATGTTACGGTCATTACGAGTTTATGGTCATGCATTAGTGTGTCTTATCGAGTTTGTTAGGATGCATTAGTGAGTCTGGACTTCAACCGTGTTTACTTGAAAAATGATTGCTTAACAAATTTTGTTGGAAACTATATATTTTTAACATGTGAATATTATGTGATATATTAATCTCTTAACGCGTTTGATATTATGTGATAGATGTCTACCTCTAGAACAAGTCCCATTGACTCACCTAATAATAATGAAGAGTCAAATGTAAATTGGAATGATTCGTGAACTGATTCACAAGTTGACCTGATGGTTTCTGATGCTCAGCTTTGACCTTAGAACACGTCAAACATTCTCCTACATATTTAGCAACATCGGCTTTCATACCCGGCCACCAAAAATGTTTCTTGAGATCCTTGTACATCTTCCCCGTTCCAGGATGTATTGAGTATCTGGTTTTATGAGCTTCTCTAAGTACCATTTCTCTCATATCTCCAAATTTTGGTACCCAAATCCTTTCAGCCCTATACCGGGTTCCGTCTTCCCGAATATTAAGATGCTTCTCCGATCCTTTGGGTATTTCATCCTTTAAATTTCCCTCTTTTAAAACTCCTTGTTGCGCCTCCTTTATTTGAGTAGTAAGGTTATTATGAATCATTATATTCATAGATTTTACTCGAATGGGTTCTCTGTCCTTCCTGCTCAAGGCATCGGCTACCACATTTGCCTTCTCCGGGTGGTAACGAATCTCAAAGTCGTAATCATTCAATAATTCAATCCACCTACGCTGCCTCATATTCAGTTGTTTCTGATTAAATATGTGTTGAAGACTTTTGTGGTCGGTATATATAATACTTTTAACCCCATATAAGTAGTGCCTCCAAGTCTTTAATGCAAAAACAACCGCGCCTAATTCCAAATCATGCGTCGTATAATTTTGTTCGTGAATCTTCAATTGTCTAGACGCATAAGCAATCACCTTCGTTCGTTGCATTAATACACAACCGAGACCTTGCTTTGATGCGTCACAATAAATCACAAAATCATCATTCCCTTCAGGCAATGACAATATAGGTGCCGTAGTTAGCTTTTTCTTCAATAACTGAAACGCTTTCTCTTGTTCATCATTCCATTCAAATTTCTTCCGTTTATGCGTTAATGCAGTCAAGGATTTTGCTATTCTGGAAAAGTCTTGGATGAACCTTCTGTAGTAACCAGCTAGTCCTAAAAACTGGCGTATGTGTTTCGGAGTTTTTGGGGTTTCCCACTTTTCAACAGTTTCTATCTTTGCCGGATCCACCTTAATACCTTCTTTGTTCACTATGTGACCGAGGAATTGAACTTCTTCCAACCAAAATGCACACTTTGAAAACTTAGCGTACAATTCTTCCTTCTTCAATACTTCTAACACCTTTCTCAAATGTTCACCGTGTTCTTGGTCATTCTTTGAGTAAATAAGTATGTCATCAATGAAAACAATGACAAACTTGTCAAGGTATGGTCCACACACTCGGTTCATAAGGTCCATGAACATAGCTGGTGCATTAGGTAAACCAAACGGCATGACCATAAACTCGTAATGACCGTAACGTGTTCTGAAAGCAGTCTTTGGAATATCATCTTCTTTCACCCGCATTTGATGATACCCGGAACGTAAGTCAATCTTTGAATAAACAGACGAGCCTTGTAGTTGATCAAATAAGTCGTCGATTCTCGGTAGTGGGTAGCGGTTCTTGATGGTAAGTTTGTTCAACTCTCGGTAGTCGATACACAACCTGAATGTACCATCTTTCTTCTTGACAAACAAAACAGGAGCTCCCCACGGTGATGTGCTTGGTCGAATGAAACCACGCTCTAAAAGTTCTTGTAATTGGCTTTGCAGTTCTTTCATCTCGCTGGGTGCGAGTCTGTAAGGAGCACGAGCTATTGGTGCAGCTCCTGGTACAAGATCTATTTGAAATTCAACGGATCGATGTGGGGGTAATCCCGGTAATTCTTTCGGAAATACATCGGGAAATTCTTTTGCAATGGGAACATCATTGATGCTCTTTTCTTCAGTTTGTACTTTCTCGACGTGTGCTAGAACAGCATAGCAACCTTTTCTTATTAGTTTTTGTGCCTTCAAATTACTAATAAGATGTAGCTTCGTGTTTTCACTGTAGCACTGTAGCAAAATACGGTTTCACTGTAGCAAAATACGGTTTCACTGTAGCAAATAGTGTTTTACTGTAGCAAATAGTGTTTTACTGTAGCAACTAGGGTTTTACTGTAGGAAAGTCATTTTTACTTGTACATATATATATATACATACATATAATTGTTCATGAATCGTTGAGAGTAGTCAAAGGTAATTGTATATATGAAACAGTTCTAAAATTTTGAGACTCAATCTAACAGACTTTGTTTAACGTGCCAAAATAATAAATCGTATAGAGAATTGGTTTAAATTAGTCGAAATTTTTCGGGTCATCACAGTACCTCCCCGTTAAAGAAAATTTCGTCCCGAAATTTTGAGTAGTACCTGTTTCATGAGCGATATCAGTGAACAAATGTGGATACTTTTGCTTCATTTGATCTTCACGTTCCCAAGTAAACTCGGGTCCTCGTCTTGCATTCCAACGAACTCTAACTATCGGTATTTTGCTTTGTTTTAATTGTTTGACCTCACGGTCCATGATTTCAACAGGTTCTTCGATAAAATGGAGTTTATCATTAATTAGTATTTCGTCAAGAGGAATTATGACATCCTCTTCAGCTAAACATTTCTTCAAATTTGACACGTGAAATGTGTTGTGAACACTACTAAGTTCTTGCGGTAGCTTTAATCGATAAGCAACTGTTCCAATTCTTTCGGTGATTTCAAAGGGTCCTACGTACCTAGGACTTAGCTTTCCTTGTTTACCGAATCGTACAACGCCTTTCCAGGGTGACACTTTCAACATGACTTTGTCGCCCACTTGAAATTCTAGCGGTTTTCTTCTTACATCAGCATAACTCTTTTGGCGACTCATGGCCGTTTTCAATCGCTGTTGTATTTGAATGATCTTTTCGGTGGTTTCGTGAATAATTTCTGGTCCAGTAAGTTGTCTTTCTCCTACTTCACTCCAACATATAGGAGATCTGCACTTTCTACCGTAAAGTGCTTCAAATGGCGCTGCGTTGATGCTCGTATGATAGCTGTTATTGTATGAAAATTCTGCCAACGGTAAGTGTCGATCTCAACTGGTTCCAAAGTCAATCACGCATGCCCGTAACATGTCTTCCAATGTTTGTATTGTTCTTTCACTTTGACCATCTGTCTGTGGGTGATAAGCGGTGCTCATATCTAATCGAGTTCCCAATGCTTTTTGTAATGACTGCCAGAAACGTGATGTGAATCGGGTGTCGCGATCAGATATGATAGAGATGGGTACACCATGCCTGGAAACTACTTCCTTCAAATATAGGCGTGCTAATTTCTCCATACTGTCTGTCTCCTTTATTGGTAGAAAGTGAGCTGATTTAGTTAGACGATCAACTATCACCCAAATAGTATCATGACTACTTGCAGTCCTTGGCAATTTCGTAATGAAATCCATAGTTATTCTTTCCCATTTCCACTACGGAATTTCTGGTTGTTGCAGTAATCCTGACGGCTTTTGGTGCTCAGCTTTGACCTTTGCACACGTCAAACATTTGCTTACATAAGTAGCAATTTCTGTCTTCATATTAGGCCACCAATAAAACTTCTTGAGATCGTGGTACATTTTCCCGTTTCCTGGGTGAATTGAGTACCTCGTTTTGTGTGCTTCATCTAGTACTAGTTGCCTTAGATTACCATGTTTTGGTACCCATACCCTATCAGCAAAATACAGGGTTCCATCGGCTTTTACTTTAAGCTGTTTTTCTAACCCTCTGCTCATTTCGCCTTTTTCATTTTCTTCTTTTAAAGCCTCTAACTGTGCTGCTTGAATTTGCTTTGTGAGATCAGTACGAATTGTAATATTCAAAGCTCGGACCCTAAGAGGTTTTACTCTTTATTTTCGACTTAGGGCATCAGCTACAACATTAGCCTTTCCGGGGTGGTAACGGATTTCACAATCGTAATCGTTTAACAACTCTACCCAGCGATGTTGCCTCATATTGAGTTGTTTTTGATCAAAAATATGCTGAAGACTCTTATGGTTGGTGTACACTGTACACTTGGTGCCATATAGATAGTGTCTCCATATTTTGAGTGCAAAAACTACTGCTCCAAGTTCCAAATCGTGCGTCGTATAGTTCTTTTCATGAATTTTTAGTTGTCGTGAGGCGTATGCGATGACTTTTGTGCGTTGCATTAATACACATCCTAAACCTTGGCATGAAGCATCACAATAGATCACGAAATCATCATTTCCTTCCGGTAATGACAAAATGGGTGCAGACGTTAACTTCTTCTTTAATAACTGGAATGAGGATTCCTGTTCTGTGGACCAATCATACTTCTTTCCCTTTTGAGTCAATGCAGTTAAGGGTTTGGCGATTCTAGAGAAATCTTGAATAAATCTTCGGTAGTAACCAGCAAGACCTAAGAATTGGCGAATTTGTGTTGGAGTCTTCGGTGTTTCCCATTTACTAATGGCTTCGATCTTGGCGGGGTCAACTTTAATTCCATGTTTACTGACAACATGGCCCAAAAATTGTACTTCTTGTAACCAGAAATCACACTTCGAAAATTTTGCGTACAATTCTTCTTTCTTGAGTATCTCCAGTACCAGTCTTAAGTGTTGCTCATGTTCTTCCTTGTTCTTCGAGTAAATCAATATGTCGTCGATAAAAACAATGACAAATTTGTCTAAATACGGTCTACAGATGCGATTCATTAGATCCATGAATACTGCTGGAGCATTAGTTAATCCAAAAGGCATGACTAGAAACTCATAGTGACCGTAACGGGTTCTGAACGCGGTTTTAGGAACATCTTCTTCCTTCACTCTCAGCTGATGATATCCGGAGCGTAGATCAATCTTAGAATAAACACTTGATCCTTGCAATTGATCAAACAAATCATCAATCCTCGGTAATGGGTACCGATTCTTGATCGTTAATTTGTTTAATTCTCGGTAATCTATGCACATTCTCATAGATCCATCCTTCTTCTTGACGAACAGAATAGGAGCACCCCAAGGTGAAAAACTAGGACGAATAAATCCACGGTCCGATAATTCTTGCAACTGGTCATGTAATTCTTGCATTTCTGAAGGTGCAAGTCTATATGGAGATCGGGCTACAGGTGCAGCTCCTGGTATGAGATCAATCTGGAATTCTACACATCTGTGTGGAGGTAGCCCCGGTAATTCTTCTGGAAATACTCCGGGATATTCTCTTACAACCGGCATGTCATTAATGCTTCTTTCTTCAGTATCGATCTTCTTTACGTGTGCCAGAATAGCATAACAACCTTTTCTTATAAGTTTCTGGGCCTTCATACAGCTGATAAAGTTCAGCTTTGAGTTGCTCTTCTCCCCATAAATCATTAATGACGTTTCATCCTTACGAGGGATGCGGATTACTTTCTCAGCGCAAACAACTTCCGCTCTTGTTTTGGACATCCAGTCCATGCCAACGATTACGTCAAAACTTCCTAATTCTACGGGTATCAAATCAATTTTGAAGGTTTCACCAGCGAGATTCATTTCGCAACCATGGCAAATTTTATCAGCTTTTATCAGTTTACCATTAGCTAATTCTATAGTATATTTATCGTCTAGAGGTAATGATGCACATTTTAGTTTAGAACTAAAGTCTTTACACATATAACTTCTATCAGCACCCGTATCAAACATAATAGAAGCTAGTTGATTATTAACGGTAAACGTACCCGTGACAAGATTAGGATCCTCACGTGCTTCACTGGTACTAACATTAAATGCCCTCCCACGTGTGGGTTCTTTGTTCTTCTCCTTATCAGGGCATTGATTTATAAAGTGACCAGACTTCCCGCATCCAAAACATTTCTTGACATCGGTCAGTTTTTTCTTTACTTCAGAAACGGTGGCATAACAATCTTTCGCCACATGTCCTTTCTTGTTGCACTTATCACAGACCACTTGGCAATAACCTGCATGATGTGTGTAACATCTTTTGCAAAACGGATGGGGTCCCTTATAGTTTGGACTTGCAGTTGCCCCATCTTGTTTACCTTTAAAAGTTTCTTGTTTCTTCAGGTGAGTACTTTTTCCCTTATAGTCTTCCCATTTCCTCTTTCCTTCAGTTGTCTTGACTTCGGTAATTGGTGCCTTAATCGAACTCTCCGTGATCTGGTCTATGAGTTGGTGTGCCATTGTCATGGCTTCCTGCATCGTATTCGGTTTGGACGATGTAACATTTCCTTTGATATTGATCGATAAACCGTCAATATACATTTCTATCTTTCGTTTCTCATTTGGCACCAATTTGGGACATAACAAGGCTAGTTCCATGAAACGCTTTTCATAGTTATTGAGATTCGCGCCGATAACCTTTAGATTACGTAACTCAGATTCCATTTTTCTGATCTCGTTTCGAGGACAGTACTCCTCGATTAGCATCTTTTTCAGTTCTTCCCAAGAGATATCATATGCCGTATCTATTCCTTCTGCTTTAGCATAATTGTTCCACCAAGTAAGTGCACCATCTTGCAACGTGCACGAAGCATACTTTGACTTGTCTCCGTTCGCACAATTACTGATTTTGAAAACGGACTCCATCTTTTCAAACCATCGGGTTAGACCGACTGGTCCCTCGGTTCCACTAAACGTCTGTGGTTTGCATCCTTGAAAAGTTTTGTATGAGCATCCGTTTCGTGAGTTTGTGTTTACGGCTGCTGCTTTGGCTGCTGCTTCGGCTGTTGCATTTGCTGCTTCGGTTGCAGCAATTCTTTCATTCACACGTTTCTCGACTAGTTGCTCAAACTCAGCATCCGACATTTGAGACATGTTTCTTCAATAAACACAACAGATATAATTTAATCATATAGAATATTATAGGTAAAATGAGTTGTCAATAGTTAATCGTAGCATATTAATAATATGAACCAATTATTATAAAAGCCTTTTCTTCTTATTAGCATTTTATAATTATTTCTAGGGTATTACCTACCCGTTAAGTTCATACATAATAGCTAGTACAAGGAATTAACTACTAAAATCCTAATAATATTCCACTATGAAAAATTATAGCGAGTTACTACATTATTATGTAATAATAATAATAAGAAGTAGTAATAATACAAATAATCATTCCATGCATTTATTATTAATAAACCAAAATAATATAATACCATACAATACTGATATTTTACATATGCTTATTTTACATAACAAGATAGAGTAGCACACATAAGCAATAAAATAGCGCATGGAAGATTTATGGTTGCGAGGTCGTTTATTCAGAACTATCAGAAACTTCTTCTCATTTGGTTCTCTCTGCCAATTGTTTGTGTGCACATGGTCCGACAGACATTCTGGCAGTGTATTTTATTTTTGGTTGGGGTTTTGAGGTACCCGTTGTCTCAGTGGGTTTAATACAATAAGGGTGGTTACGGATCGAATGGTCATGTTCCGTTTTAATAATTAAGGACTTTTTATTATTGTGGTTGTTTTTATTATCTATAGCAAGTTGGAATTTCTCCTTAGTGATCTCTTTTATTTCATTAGCGAAATCCTCCTCCTTACTGATCTCGTCTGATGACGAACTGTCTGAGTCATGTGTAGGAGAATATGATGACGAACTGCAAGAATATGTACCGATGGTCATGAACCGGAATCTGCCAGGCGTAATCGGCACAACCCGCCCGTCGGCGGTATATCTGGACCAATGTCCATATTTGTTTAGAAATGGACGATCCTCGTTTACTCCAGGGATCATGGGTCCATGCCAACGATACTGTGGCTCCGGAAAACTAAAGCTGGGTGGAGCTGGAACCTCCTCTGGGTTTACCGGGAGTTGAGATTCCCCGGCTAACACAATTTCTTCTTTAATAGGTATTGGAACGCCCTTTTCAGTTGTGGATAGAATAGATTCAGTGTCCGATTCCGAGTCGTACAAAATGATAGGATTAGAGGAAGTCATCTATCACATAATTGAAACAACAATTACGTTAGCATATAAATATATCACATATAATGTTTTTGACCAAATAATAAGCAAAAATCAGTAAAAACAGATATGGTCATAGTCCAGACTCACTAATGCATCCTAACAATTACCAGTTAAACACACTAATGTAATTTCTGGTTCCCTATGACCTCAAGCTCTGATACCAACTGTAACGACCCGTCAAAATCGCTATTGACGCGGCACGTTAATCATTGATTCCACAGTGAGGTTTTGACCTCTATATGATACGTTTTGATAAAATATTGCATTCATTAAAATAAGTGACTTTCTAAACATAGAAAGTTATAAACTTGTGGGCAAGTGCTTAGGTATAAGCAAAACCCCGAAATACATAAGTCTTTAATTTACAGGTTGACATCACAGTCCAATTTTTTATTACACAACGCAGTTTTATTTTGAATGCAATAAACTTTGTACAAAGCATGAGAGACTCCATGCAGGCAACAAGCACATCACAGCGGAAGCATTCTAAGGACCTGAGAATAAAACATGCTAAAAAGTCAACACGAATGTTGGCGAGTTATAGGTTTAATTGCTCGAGTCATAAACATATATAAAGATAGACCACAAGATTTCATCAAAAGTTTATCAATAGATTCTACGTAACAGAGCACCCTGGTAACTAAACTTAACGCTATAGTGATAATTACCCCATTCGTTTTAATACACGCAAACCAACGTGTCTTAAACTCAAATAACATACGTCCGTTAAAAGGCTAGTGCTCTAGCTCGGACGGGGATGTCAAGCCCTATGGATCCATATACAATTATTCGCGCCCACCAGTCCATATCTTATGTACTGGTAGCTACTAGTTACCAAAGCTAAGGGATTTTCGGTTTAACTCAGTGTAGAATTTTGTATGTACTTGTGTCTTATTGCGTTTAAAATAAATTGCATGTATTCTCAGCCCAAAAATATTTAAAGTATTTAAAAAGGGAGACTATAAACTCACAGTTCAATATTGCGATTCAATATTGTAGCCAAATTGCGTAGACGTAATGATGGTAGACGACTGTATGGTTGGCCTTGGATTCAAGAACAATACCCCGAATAATACCCAATATTTCCTTAGCTTAAAGCAGTTTGAAACCCGAATTAAAAACACCCTCGTATATACCTTATTATTATTAAACTTATATTTAAAATTAAAATTATAATATAAATATAAATATTGAGAGATAAATGTGAAAAAATTTCGTCGAACAAACTGCGTATTTATATTACTTTTCAATTTACTGTAGCTCATGCGATCGCATGAGTTGTCAGTGTTTTTGCCATGCGATCGCATGGCCGCCTTTTCTGTTTTTGTTTGCTAGTTCGTCGACATCAAATAGTGTTTACTGTAGCAAATAGTGTTACTGTAGCAAATAGTGTTTACTGTAGTAAATAGTGTTTTACTGTAGCAGATAGTGTTTACACCCTAGCAACTAGGGTTTTACTGTAGGAAAGTCGTTTTTACTTGTACATATATATATATACATACATATAATTGTTCATGAATCGTTGAGAGTAGTCAAAGGTAATTGTATATATGAAACAGTTCTAAAATTTTGAGACTCAATCTAACAGACTTTGTTTAACGTGCCAAAATAATAAATCGTATAGAGAATTGGTTTAAATTAGTCGAAATTTTTCGGGTCATCACACTTTTATATCCCACCATATTATCAGTAGACGTACCAGCAACCTCGTTGCTCCTTGGTTTAAATCCCTCCGACAAATCACTATATTTATCTATTGAAGTCTCATCATGTACTCATCCGCATCTTGTAACAAGAATTGCCATACCAAATACCGGGAATCAGCAAATCTGTATTGTGAGTCTCGCAACGTTGCCACATCAACAGTTATATGTATCCATATAACATTTATCTCTTAGAATTATGATCTTCCATTCTGAAATTCTGAAAAGCACCCAGTCTGCGAATTAATACTCTGAATTTTGAAAAGTTGAATGAAGCAACAAAAACTGTAAATGACCTCAACAGCCAAAAGTTGATGATAAAGAATTGTATGTTGGCAAAGCTCAGAAAAAGTTTGAAACTGAAAAACTGATTGAGCAAACTACGAAGGAGTCTCTGAACAAATCACAAGGATTAAACTTGTACATTAAGAATCTTGATGATTCTGTTTCTGATGAAATCTTTAACGAATACCTTACTTCTGACTCCAAACTCTTGCGGACAAATTTTCTTCACCATCCTTCGATATTAGAAATTCCAAGATATCATAGTATCATTCATTATAAATATCCTCCATATTTCTGAAGATATTTTCATAACTATTCTTATCTGAAATCATTAATCTCTTCGTGCTATCAGTGTTACATCATATAGAAACTGTTAATTTCTATATTTTGTAAACTTTCGAGCTTAAAATATGAATGTTATTGAAGTAATGTTGGGAACTGATGCATGAGTTAGTATAATATAATGACACTTGATCAACGTGATTATATTACAGTAAGTCATGCTGAGTTTCTAAATGGAACATGATGATTCACAGATTATAACGTCATCATGTGTCATGTTACATAACTCTTTCATTCTGATTAACTTCTGAACATATCAAGAAAATATATTCTTAATAGTTCTATTCTCAGTGATTCTGGTAATTTGACAAATCAAATCGTGCCATTACGTTCCTTCTTGTTTAGAACATTAAGTTCATTTGAAACTCCATACTTACGAATTCTGGACTATTACTCGCCTTACTAGAGGTCGAGAGGAGAATAAAAAGGCAAAGAGCTCCAAAATATATGTAACGACCAAACTTCGTTTTACCAAAAACACGCCTTAAAAAAAAAATTTGAACCTGTACATCTGGACGGCGTCCAGTACTGAAGCCTTGGACGGCATCCAACACTTTAGGACGGCGTCCAAATGAACTAACGGGGACTGATCAGTTTTTAAATTTCACGCGAGCGGAAAACCCGCTTCCCGACACTTTTTAACGAAACGACTTTCACAACACATCATATTAAGTAACATTAAGAGATTTCCACAATAAAAATAAGTTTTAAAACACCGGGCCCGCAATGACCCGTTTTACAATTTATGTAGCGATTTCTACCCATTTATAACTTTAGACGGATTAGGACTCTACAACCCAACCCGATACCCAGAGCATAATCCCGGGGACTACCAATCCCCAAACCGCTATCAATATCCAAAAGCTACCCCATCGAGCCCAAGCGCTCCTATGCATCTAGCTTAACAAACTAGCTAGTTTCAAACCACAATACCTGTAAAAAGGTAAACAACGAGAGGGGTAAGCCTAGGCTTAGTGAATGCAATAATTATACATATACATATATAATATACCTACTTGCAAACACTTATACAAATACCTCATACACGCTAGCAAATTATATAGCATACCATCGCAAATATAACGCTACAATCTTCAAGATCACAAGCTAGCACAACAATAGCATATATAACTCGAATAATATATTATGCTACACTACAACACGTAACCATGGTCAAACAATAACACGAGGGAATGGTACTTCGAATTTCCCACCGGTGTTCATAACAACCGTTAGTGTACAACGAAATATATCACTAACCCCTAGGCTATTCAGACAACGAAATATCCGCTCGAAGCAATCATTAGTGTACAATGAAATATATCACTAACTCTTGGTCGGTTTGGACAACGAAATGTCCATCGTTAGTGTACAACGAAATATATCACTAACTCTAGGGCAAATTGGACAACGAAATATCCATCGTTAGTGTACAACGAAATATATCACTAACTCTTGGTGGTATAGACAACGCATACCCGGCCCCTCTCCCGACCTACAAATAGATACATTATATACACACATATATAATCATTCCACTCACCTCGAGATGCCCGCACAAATCAAATATGTAAACCGTCTCCAAACGCAACCGAGCAAGCTTTTACCTATAATACGCATATAGATATACACACAATCAACATACATTCTCTAAACGAGAATTCGACTCTAACACCCTTAACCGAGGGTTTATACCTACCTCCACAATCCGCCCATTTAGACACCTAAAGTGGACTTCTCCAATTACCACTACGGGTGGTAATTCCGACCCATTTAAAAATGTCATTTAGCACTTAACAAAAGCATTTAACATCCATTTAATCCAAACTAGTGTCATCATCAATTTTGACCCAATTCAAAGTCAACCCGTTTTGACATAAGTCCAAAAACGCCCAAACTAACCAATAATCACTAACACAAGTGAAAATGACCCTAATACACCAATTAAATCAATTCATAAGTGTTAAACACTTATCTTACCCAATTTGACACATAAACCCTAATTTTGACCCAATTCAAAACTAGTCTTCCAAATATACCCAAATGGGTTCCAATACTTCCATAATCACTAAACTAAGTGATTACACACTATTTACGAGCTCTAAGCAAGGCTAAGTCGTTCACCAACCCAAAACCCACAATCATCAACAATAAACCCGATTACTAGTTCAAATCTTCCATTAATGACTAAACGGGTTATCCCAAGAACATACAAGTTGAAACCCCAAATTGATTATCAAATCAAACAATAAAAACTCGGAGTTAGAACTTACCAACACTACCACAACGTAGTCGTGAACGAGGAGAACAACTTTAACTCTCGCGACCCGACCCGAATCACACTCCTTCTTCTCCAAATCCCCAACTCTCTCTCTAGAACCTCCTCTCTCTCACACTAGGGTTTAGTTGGGAGTGTTTGTGGGTGAAAATGGGGATAAGAGTGAGTTTAGATCAGTTTTGATGGCCCAAACGACCCCCAAGTGAAAAGACCCAAATACCCTCTTTTAAAAGCTTCAAAAAGTCACAGCTGGCCCGTCAGGCCTTTTGGACGGCGTCCAGATTAACTGACTCAGTTTTCTGAACTTGTTTTGGTCGTAACTTTCAAAACGTAACTCCGTTTTCGATGAATCAAATATCGTTGGAAACGTAATGAGATTTCCTTTCTAATGGTAAGGTTTTAGAACATCAAATCCAACTTTATTTGAGATCCAAATATACGCTTACATGCCTCGTATTTCGAATGACGTTCGAAATAACGCGTAACTGAAAAACGGGGTGTTACAATATAAGAGAAAATATAAAGCCCAAAAACAACACGGAGGTTACAAAGCGTGGATATTAATATGAATAGCAATATAAAGACACGGTATAATTAAGAATAGTATCACCCCAAGATAATAGTAGAAGTAAACAGATTCTTCTGGAGGAAGATTGAAATGAAGGATGACAGAAATGATAATTAGGAAAATATCAAGGATTAGAACGGGACTAAGCATTTCCACAATCTTTTGGATGTATGAACTAAGAAAGAAAGTATAGGAATGGTGAGAATAATGGAACGGAAGAGTTTAATTTATAATGGAAATATCAGACAGAGTAATTGAGGCAGATCACCGTATTTAATTATAGAAATCTTAATCTCCTTATTCGCCGAAGAATCAAATCTCTTAGATTTCGAGGATTTTCATTAAATCCCTTGAATTCCGGAATTCAACAAAGACAACGTCAAAAGTTAAGACGAAACTTTATTTCTTCAATTCACTCTTTTGTGATAACTTCACTCGTACGCTTCACATAATCAATTCGTTTTATCTATATTACTCAATAATGATAAAACTCTATTTATCAACTCATATTCGTCATGAAAACATATTTATTGTTAACCATGACAACCTTACTCAAATTTCGGGACGGAATTTCTTTAACGGGTAGGTACATATGCTATGGTTGTTTTAGTTTCGCGGACGTCCTACTGTAGTGGCAAACAATCTTTCTAATGCGGAGTAACGATTAAGTCGCAACAAGACCTATTGCTAGTTAAGATTATACTTCGAAAATTCTTACTGTACAAACTATTAGTGTACGATTTTGATGAATTCAATTAAATATATTCATTTATATAATTTGCATATGTGACCCCAACTAATACAATTTATATTTTATTTTGCACTGGTACAAATTTTAAAAGTATCAATGCAACAAATTATATGCAAATGTTAATTAATACTCATATTATTAACAAATATATGTTCATTACCACAAATAACATGTTAAATTGTTAATTATATTAAATGTTCACGTGTTACACAAACAAATATGCACTTGTGAACGAAAAACTATGTACTCCGTATTTGATTACACATGTAAATTTAAGTTTTTTCGGACTATTTTATGTTCATTCTTACTCTCCATCAACAATGATGAGTGATTCAATCTACTCACATGTGAAAATCTTTATAAATTAAAAGTTCTCGCAATTCTCGTTTTTTTGTGATTCTCGTTTGAACTTTTGATATATATATACACGTATATATATATATATATATATATATATATATATATATATATATATATATATATATATATATATATATATATATATATATATATATATATATGGTCATAATCAAGAGGGAAGCACTTTTTTAGGGGAAGGGGGAATTAATTTTTTTTTTATTTTTATGTTTTTTTTCGAATTTTTTTCTTCCAACATTAAGAGCACGCGAAAATATGAACATTTAAAAAAGACACTCTGTGATGAATGCTATTATTTTGACAGGAAAATGCTCAAAGAAAAAACTAATAACATGTATCATGCGTAATGTTATTCCTGAATGTTATTCTTCGAGCGTTTTTTTCCATCATATGTGAAGTTTTTTTCAAGATTTAGCCCGATTTAGAGTTTAGGGTTTAGGGCTTAGAGTTTAGGGTTTTGGGTTTAGTCCCTAATCCTAAAACCTTAAATCCTAAGCCCTAAACCCTAAACTCTAAACCGTCCGTGTTAAAAATTCAATCTAAACTCTAATTTCTAAACCCTAAACCCTAATTTCTAAACCCAAAACCCTAATTCTTAAACCCTGATAGCTAAACCCTAATATTTTAACTCTAACCAAGTTGGTGGTGGTGGAGTGGAAAATGGCCTACCCTTCTAAGGAGGGAATCATAGGTTCAAGTCCATGCAAGCTATTAAACCCCCTCTTGGCCACAGAGGTTCACCCGCGATGACTCTGGGCTGCCCGCAAAGCGGGTAGTCGCCCTGGGATATAGTCGACTCGCATAGCGTGGAGGAAACCCAGGTAAATCAAAAAAAAAAAATATATTTTAACTCTTAAAAACAAACTCAGAGCAAAACATTCGTTGCACTGAATGTTATCATTTATTTCCTCGAGCGTTTTCTCGCCAAAATAATGACATTCATCTCGAAGTGTCTTTTTAATCTTCATATTTTCATGTGATCTTAATGCCTGACAAAAAATTTCAAAAAAATAAAAAAAAATTACTTCCCCCCCAAAAAGTGCTTCCCTCTTGATTAAAACACTATATATATATATATATATATATATATATATATATATATATATATATATATATATATATATATAGCCAAAAGTTCAAACGAGAACCACAAAAAGGCGAGAACTGCGAAAACTTTTAATTTACGGAGATTTTTACATATGAGTATATTGAGTCACCCATAAATGTTGATGGAGAGTAAGAATAAACATAAAATAGATTGAAAAGACTTATATTTTACCTATATAATTAAATATATAGTTTCTCGTTCACATGTGCATATTTGTTTGTGAACATGTAAACATATTCATATAATTAACATTTTAACATGTTATTTGTGGTAATGAACATATGTTTGTTGATGATATGAATATTAATTAACATTTGCATATAATTTGTTGTATTTAAATGCATAAAAACTATGAAATTAAAAGGTTCTCGCAGTTCTCGTTCTTTTTGTGGTTCTCGTTTGAATATATATATATATATATATATATATATATATATAGGGAGTGAGTGTATTTTTTGTAATTTATGCATAGTACTCGAATGCTACTGGTTAGTTTAGAAAAAATTAATGTAGAAAAATAAAGAAAAATAGGCAAAATTATATCAAAGGCCAAGTTGAATTGTATTTTGGATTTTTTCTGTCAGTGGTGGCGATGGTGGTGATTAATTTGGAGTGAGGTGTTAAACGTGAAGAATGGAAGGTAGGTGGTGGTTTGTTTTGATTCTAGATGTAAGAATTAAGAAGATGATGAACGTGTTACTCGATTTGAGCACATGGAAAGCACTACGAATATTATCCTGGATTGTGAGAGATGGTCCAATTCGTTTATTTGTATATGTTTGTGGACTGTGAGACTTGTGGTGATCGCTCTTTCTTCTAATATTAGATTGCTAAGTTTATGTTGATATCATCAGGCACTTAAGCCATCTTAGAATATACTTGTTACGTTCATGATAATAACGACTAATGATGCGTTTCATAAAATTGAATGATTTAGCGTTGAATGATTCAGAATCTGAATGATTCAAAGCCTCTGATAAAGTTTGTTCTGAATGAAAATAAGTTGTTTGATAATCATTTTGAATAAACGATATTAATTGAGTAAAATTACCTTATTAACATATTACATGAATACAAAATTCAATATATTTGTTGGTTAACTGTTCTCGATATGATTTGAGAATAATATCATAGAAAATTTAGTGCTTAATAGTTAAGAGAATGCTTCAACCCTTAATAATTCAGTACTGAATTTTGAACCATTCAACATTATATATCATTCAGAGATCATAAATAAACTCACTGAACACACACGTAAAGATATTATACGAGTACATGATAGATTGATAGTTAATCATTAACTTTAAGAAGGTTCCAGTTGATTTATTATACGGAGTACAATATTTTATGTATGTTGATGATACCCCAATGATTGTATTAAAAAATTTATTTTATTATTTCAATATTAGTTTTATTTTATTAGAAGTACCACTTTTTTACCACTATATATATCGAATAATCGTTACATATTTATTTAAAGAGCTTCAGTAACATATGCATGTGTGATATACGTTAAGTTGCATGTGATGAACTAGGGGTGGTCAGTATTTGGTTTGAAACCGTGGAACCCGAAAACCAAACCGAAACCAAACCGGAAAAAAACCAAACCGAATTTTAAAAACGGTTTTCGGATCGAGTCAAACCGAAACCGAATTTGAATTCGGTTTTCGGTTCGGTTTTCGATTTTGGAAATTCTGAATTCGGTGTAACCGAAAACCGAATTCCAAATTTTTATATATTCAATTTGTATATTTATGTTTTAATGTCATTATAATTTAGGATCCAATCAATAAAATATGTTCTCACCCATATGACGATTTGGTAACTCACATTATAATTATGTTACTCAAATTATTATATTCTTCTTTTTAATAACAGAAGCGATACACGTCATAATTAAGCTGTAAATATTAATAAATCATCGAATTCTTGATAATTTAATAGTACGCCATTGTTTTAGGATATAAATAACTAAGACATCAGTAACGCCACAATTAAACTACCATCGTTCTCAGTTTTTTTATAGTATTCGGTTTTAACCGAAAACCGAACCGAATCCGAATTTGAATTCGGTTTTCGGTTCGGTTCGGTTTTAACTTTGAATTCAGTTTTCGGTTCGGTTTTCGGTTTTGCTCAAAAAAAATTCAAAACCGAATACACCGAACCGAATAAGCCGAACAAACCGAACCGATGAACACCCCTATGATGAACTCGTAAATTTTTTCGAATATGAGATTTTGTAATTAGTATAGGCGTAAAAAAGGTAAACATCAGTTTGAATTAATGAGTGTTTAATTAATATAAATATTAATTTTAAATATTTGCATCATTTTTACGATTGATTGGCGTAAGTTCTGACTTTTAATATTAAATAAACATGTCTTAGTCTTCGAAATGTTTGTGTTTGATTGGTTCCTAAATCTTGAATTGATATATCTTGAATTGATATGGAGCTTTTATTTATACCAGTGAAGTGATGGATTCGTTACATATGTTACCACATCCAGAAACGCCCTAAATTATAAGTAGATGTCATATTCATTTAAAAAAACGCGTCAATTGCGTAAGTTACAATACGGAATATTATACATCACAAGTATACTTATATACAACGCAATATTATATAATTTTTTTTTCACCGTTACTATTTTCTTTAATATATAAGTAATATACTACGTAATATTTTTAGTGCATTGGAAATTTATCATGGAACGTAACATTAGTAATACACCGCCTCACCAATCACTCTAGACATGTCCAATCATGAACACACATGTAACTGATCACCCTCGTACAGGATTTCACCGTCTATCTATGATTTTCCTTCTCAACAATCAGAAAATCCAACAGATGCCCTCGTAGACTCTTCATCAAGGCTTCAGTAAGAACGCATTCACAACCTCGAAATCTACTAACTTTTCAACTTTTCGCTTTCTCGCTGGTACGCTGACCTCCTCATAGCTATGAATTTCACAACCCATCTTCTCATCCAAAGTACGCTCCCACTGTACGAGTAAGAAATAAAACCGCGGTTACTCGAGAAGAAACTTGGTTCGTACCACCAGTCAGTCACAAATTTCTTTGCTATCGGAGAGTATAACAAGTACTCGAAGCCCTAGTGTTTCCCGGAATCATCACACTAACCATGAGAACATTGGAGACAACGTCGCATAACCATCTCCACAACTCTACTAGTTGACTAACTCCCACTAGCTCGATAACTTCGGTCTTCCCGACACTCTCAAAGATCCTAGGAAGCTCAAGTTCCTGGACTTACACGATTATCTGCTCCCATTCGTCACCTAAATACTCATAATTGATTACCCTCGAAGAATACAGCTCCTTTTGTTGAAACATCAACCAAACTCGAGCAACCGTCGAACGCGTTCTATCTGACACCCTTCGACAACCAATTACCCTTAGTGATAAGAAGCCCAAATCAGCCCGCATACTCCATAAACCCTGGAATATTAACCAAACACCATTGGTCATCCCGTTTCCAAACCCCGCAAGCCCCAAACTTTCCCGATATTCTCACTATCGACTTTCAACCCGATGCATCTTGTTCGTTATTCAACTGCTCTAACCCGAAAGAAAAACACCCTCCTGAGCTCCCATAAAAAAACCCACATCTCTGAAAACATAGCTCGCATCGTTCGAAGTTTCCGAGACAAAACCATCTCGCACTCGCGTCATCAAACTCGAAAAACTTCATCCTGAAACTGCCCATATTCGAAAAATCATATCTCAAGATCCAACGGTCAGATCAGCCTCGATTTTTTACCACGTGTAGACCAGTAAGTCTAATATCCACACACAAAAATTCAAGTCGATCCAACGGTTAACGAATCTGCTACGAATTTTCTTACAGCAGCTCCTGGAACTCCGAATTTGAAAGTTCAATAAGTCTTTCGCACGGGATCGCGAAGAACGAGAACTCAGATCTGACACCCGGATCTCCTGAAAAATATCTCTGCAACGAACCCATCAACACGACCTCTGACTCAGTAACCCTTCGCGAAAAAATCACCATCATGATGCAATCAGCGTCCCGATTACAAAATAACTTCCAAAAACCGATACCCGAATCTTGTGTGATCAACTCTCCCGGATACATAGACATATCCATGAGTTCATTGTGACCAACTAAGTAACCTGATCTCGATACATGTTGCAAACAAAATCCCTAACTCATCGTTTGATCTAACCTTAATGAAAAAAGTAAATCATCAACCATATCGAAGAAACTTGCTTTCAATTCGCCATCTCTCCCAAAGTCGAAACCTTGAGCTCTGATACCACTTGTTAGGATTTAGGACCCAAACAAGAACATGTGATTGTGGTATCGTCAATCACAAACAACCCACGAAAGACAAATGAATAATTAAAGCAAAATGATAAATAAACGACACAAAATTTAACGTGGTTATATCCCAACTCAAAAACACCGAGATGGGTTTAGTCCACGGGTGCAAACAGAGATTTTTCACTATTAATTCGGTGCACATATGTTAGGGTTACAATAGGGTGTTTATATAGGCAAATATAAACAAGGAAACAACTTAAAGAGCAAGAAAACATTTGCTCTTATTCATATTTATTCTAATACATAATTTACATGGTTCTCTCCGTAACTGATTTTTAATGGGATCCTCACCATATATATATATATATATATATATATATATATATATATATATATATATATATATATATATATATATATATATATATATATATATATATAAGCTAAATAATTAAGCACATTAACACCAACACAACTTTGGGAAAAAAGACAAGTGTAAGAAGTTCACCTAGAAAGCATGGACAACTTTTTTTTGAACAACATTTAGAGGGGACTAAACCAACCACGTGTGATGGCCCCGTCAATACACTTAATGGCTCCGTCACTTGGCCCACAGCTTGATCGAACTTTAAATGAATTTAATAAACAACATTGCATTCTTTTATTTCAAAAAGTTTCCCAAAAAGGAAATTTACCTAA
Source organism: Rutidosis leptorrhynchoides (assembly GCF_046630445.1). Classification (NCBI taxonomy): domain Eukaryota; kingdom Viridiplantae; phylum Streptophyta; class Magnoliopsida; order Asterales; family Asteraceae; genus Rutidosis; species Rutidosis leptorrhynchoides. Next base: position 76,741,872 of record NC_092334.1, read on the forward strand.
ATATGTAGTTTAAACAAACCCAACATATTAAATATCCAAAGTTGACATAAAACATAGCCAACCAAATACCCACAAGTTTAAATATCCAAAAAGAAAATGCAAGTTTAATGTTTCATAAAGTGTTTAACAAAATCTGCCCAAATGCATGCAGACACTTCTAACACAATGGAAGCACCAAACAAATCAAGTACCTGTGAAAACATGCGAGTAAACTGTCAACAAAAATGTTGAGTGAATTATAGGTTTAAATAAACAAATAAACTTTAGACCACAAGATTTAAAATGTTAGAAAACATAAAACATTATTCCATTATCTATGAGCCACCTGGTAACCACTTAACCATTTATTTACCCTTGCCAAACACAATATATATATATACACTGAACAAGTGTATCTTCAAATAAATACGAAGTACTAACACATTCCGATTATAAATTGCTAGCGCGACTAGCTCGAAATGGGGCTGTCAAGCCCGATACATCTATCCATAGGATTCACGTTCACCTGTAGAAACCAGTGATTACAGTTACCAGACTAGGGAATATTTTTGTTCAACTCATAATGAATAATTTAAATTTAATTGCCACTTGTGTCTAAACGTAAAATAAAATGCATGTAATCACATCCCAAAAATACTTTAAATAGTATGAAAACGGGACTATAACTCACCTTAAAGCAAATGAAGTAACTACACAAAAAGCGAACAACAAATGAAGTAAAGTGATCAAGAATGATCACAACGCCGACCTATAAATAAAGCAGGTCGATATAAATAACTAACTTAGGTCAAGTCTTAGTATGATAGCTATAGTACTTGTCGCAAGTAAACATAGAACAACACTCAACATGCTTCGGTTTGATCAAAACAGCGTAAGGACACATACTTTCTATTTTTAGCAGGTTTCCATTTTTAGAAAGTTTCTATTTTAGGAAAGTTTCTATTTTAGGAAAGTTTCTATTTTTGGAAAGTTTCTATTTTAGGAAAGTTTCCATTTTTAGAAAGTTTCTATTTTTGGAAAGTTTCCATATTTAGAAAGTTGCTATTTTTGGAAAGTTTATAAGTTAGAAAAGTTTCCTTAATTAGAAAGTCAACAAAAGTCAACTGAAAGTCAAAGTCAACCGAAAGTCAACTTAAAAGTCAACCTTGGTCAAACATAGTCAACATTGAATTTTAAAGTATAAGTTATATTAATAATATAAGTTATAATGTTATTTAAAGTCATATATGTATAATCATGTCATAACATAAGTTTAATTAAATTAAAATGAATTATTAAAGTTAACATAAGTTTAAATGATATAATTAATATAACATAAGTATTTAATTAATTAATTAAATATTAATCATAATATAAGTATTATTAATTAATAATAAATTTTAATCTTATCATAAATATTATTAATTAATAATGAATTATTAATCATATCATAAGTTTCTAATTAAAATCATTAAATCATAAGTATTTAATAATTAAATTATAATTAAATAATAACTAAGCCTTATAATAATTAAATAATTAATTAATATTTATTATAAGTCTTATTATAAAAATATCATAATATATGTTTAATACTTACCATAAGTATTTCTCATTAATAATAAAAGTATTATTAATCATAAGTTTAATTAAAAGTTTCATTAATCAAAATGTAATTAATAAATGATATAATAAATATGTATATCATAAGTTTTAAATTAAATAATTACTTTTTATATCCTAAGTAATTTAATAATAATGAAAATCATTATTTATATCATAAGTTCCATTTTATAACCATAAGTTTTAATTAAAAGTTCATCGGGTCATAACTTGAGCCCCGGGTATCGATTTTCGGCGAGTCTTATATATATCTTCGCCTAACCAAACCACCCGAGACATTAGTGCACTCAAGAACACCCCAAGAACAGCCACCAAGTAGTGACCATCAGCCATATATCAACTTGGAGCTTTAATCCGTTCAAAAACATGTTTTAGTCATAACGGGTGATCCGTGGCTCGGATTTCGATGAAGCGAACATGAATGTTCATCCAATCATCAATCCTAACACACTAGTACACCTTAGAGACTCTAAAAATGGTCACAAAGTCGGACCAAACCTGAACACATTTGTTTTTATACTTTGAATTCATGAAAACACCATTTTAATCATAATTTAAGTTCCGGGAATCGAAATAACATGAATCCGGAGTCTAAAATCAATGTCTCGATGAGAGGAACACATCTAAACACTTTAATTTAACATTTAAATCAGTTAAGTTTACAGAAATGGTTAAATACTCCTCTGTCCAATATCAATCAAACCGAAAACATGCTATAATAAGTGTTTCTATGCATACAATTAATAATACAACAACATACAATCATCATACTATCATAATAACATATAAATATAGAAAAATTAAAGAAAAATCAAAAAGTTAGGGTTAGGGTTTATACCCTAATCAAGAATTAATTTATGTAGACGCGTAGAGAACGAGATAAGGAATTCGGTTATGCAAACGATTTGATGATCCAAGTATTATTTTGATGAAGGAAGATGATGATGTTGATGTGTTGGGCGACAGCTACCAAGGGTGAGGGAGGAGAAGGAGAGAGCAAATTTAGAATTTAGGTTTTGTGAGATTTTGATGAAATGAAAAATGATTAGCAAAAAAAGAAAAACAAAGGGGTATACCCCCTTGGTTCGGCCGAATGGGTGCATGGGGGTGGGCCCCATGGCCCAATTTTGTTAAATGTTTAAATCCTTGTGGCCCGAATGCCCGAATGAAACCCGAAACGCGAAAACGCTACTACGCGATTAAATATTCGGAGAGATAACAATTACGTGACGAATAAAATATATAAACACTATATATAATCATATGACATTAAAATATCATATATAAAATAATTTGGATTTAAAAATCCCAAAAGTTTGACCGTTGGTTTGAAGACCGAAAAGATTCGCCGGATAGAAATCTACGACACGTAGAAACGTACGATTTTAAAATATGAATACAAATATTCACATAACATATAATAAATAATATATTATTACTAAAATAATAATATAGGTCATAGAAATGACGTTGCATGAATAACAATTAACGGACGTTAAATAATAAATGGTAAAAGATAACGGAAAAAGTAGGGTCGTGACAGTACATTCCCGTTTCGGAAATTTCGTCCCGAAATTTAAGCATGTGCAGTGGTTGACTAGGCATCTGGGAACAAATGCGGGTATTTCTGCTTCATCTGATCTTCACGCTCCGAAGTGAACTCGGGTCCGCGTCTGACATTCCATCTAACTCGAACGATGGGAATTCTACTCTGCTTGAGCGTCTTAACCTCTCGATCCATAATTTCAACAGGTTCCTCAATAAAGTGCAGTTGTTTATCAACATGAAGCTCCTCAAGAGGAATAGTTTCATCGGCCTCGGCCAAACACTTCTTTAAATTCGACACATGAAAAACGTCATGAACGGCACTGAGTTCTCATGGCAATTTCAAACGATAAGCCACGGGTCAAACTCTCTCGGTAATCTCAAACGGTCCAACAAAACGAGGATTCAACTTCCCCTTTTACCAAATCGTACCACACCTTTCCAAGGTGATACCTTCAACATAACACGGTCACCAACTTGAAATTCTATATCTTTCCTTCTCTTATCGGCATAACTCTTTTGCCAACTTCTAGCGGTTCTCAATCTTTCTTTAATCTGTACGATCTTCTCGGTAGTCTCATGAATAATTTCTGGGCCTGTGAGTTGAGCATCCCCAACCTCATTCTAACAGATAGGAGACCTACACTTTCTACCATACAGAGCTTCAAACAGTGCGGCTTTAATACTTACATGATAGCTGTTATTATCGGAAAATTCAGCCAGCGGCAAATATCTATCCCACCCATTACCAAAATCAATGACGCACGCTTGTAACATGTCTTCTAATGTTTTAATGGTCCTTTCACTCTGGCCATCCGTCTGCGGATGATAAGCGGTGCTCATATCCAATTTAGTTCCTAAAGCTTCCTGTAAGGATTGCCAAAACCTCGATATAAATCGACTGTCTTGGTCTAAAATAATAGATACAGGAACATAATGTCTTGAAACGATCTCCTTCAAATACAAACGAGTAAGCTTCTCCATCGAATCTATTTCCTTAATCGGCAAGAAATGAGCTGACTTTGTGAGTCGGTCAACAATCACTCAAATGGTATCATAACCACCCACAATTCTCGGTAACTTCGTAATAAAATCTATTGTAATATCTTCCCACTTCCACTCGGGAATCTCAGGTTGCACCAAAAGTCCAGACGATTTCTGATGCTCAGCTTTAACCTTAGCACATGTCAAACACTTAGCCACATAAGTAGCCACATCAGTTTTCAAATTAGGCCACCAATACAGCTCCTTAAGGTCATGATACATATTTCCTGAACCAGGATGAATAGAGTACCTAGACTTATGAGCCTCATCCAAAACAAGTTGTCGCAGATCACCAAATTTCGGAACCCAAAGGCGTCTTGCAAAATACCGAGTACCATCAGTTCGTACCTCAAACTTCTTAGCCATGCCTCTGACTTTCTCGTTCATAAAATTCTCCTCCTTTAAGGCTTCTTGTTGTGCCTCAAGAATCTACCTAGCGAGGTTGGTTCGAATTGTCATATTCAAGGCCCTAAACCTGCGAGGTTCAGCCCTCTCTTTATGACTTAATGCATCGACCACAACATTAGCCTTTCCCGGGTGATATAAAAGTTCGCAATCATAATCGTTCAACTTCTCAACCCATCTTCGTTGCCTCATATTCAACTGTTTTTGATCAAGAATATGTTGAAGACTTTTGTGATCAGTGTACACTGTACTTTTGACCCCATAAAGATAATGTCTCCAAATCTTAAGCGCAAACACAACAGCTCCCAACTCTAAATCATGGGTTGTATAATTCTGCTCGTGAATCTTCAACTGACGTGACGCGTACGCAATAACTTTCTTTCGTTGCATTAAAACACAACCAAAGCCCTGACGCGAAGCATCACAATAAACAACAAAATCATCATTACCCTCAGGTAGTGACAATATCGGAGCGGTAGTCAACTTCTTCTTCAGGGTTTGAAAAGCAGTCTCTTGTTCATCCTTCCACTCATACTTCTTCCCTTTGTGCGTTAAAGCAGTTAGAGGTTTCGCTATACGAGAGAAATCTTGAATGAACCTTCTATAGTAACCTGCCAACCTTAGAAACTGACGAATCTGAGTAGGAGTTTTCGGAATTTCCCAGTTCTCAATTGCCTCAATCTTGGCAGGATCAACTTGTATTCCCTGTTTATTAACAATATGTCCAAGGAATTGAACTTCTCTTAACCAGAAAGCACACTTAGAGAACTTAGCGTACAACTCTTCTTTCCTCAACAAATCAAACACCAACTTCAAATGTTCTTCGTGCTCTTCATCACTCTTGGAATAAATCAGGATGTCATCGATGAAAATAATAACGAATTTGTCGAGATAGGGTCTACACACACGGTTCATGAGGTCCATGAACACAGCAAGTGCATTTGTCAATCCGAACGGCATAACAAGGAATTCGTAGTGACCATAACGGGTGCGAAAAGTGGTTTTCAGAACATCAGATTCTTTAACACGCAGTTGATGATAACCGGAACGAAGATTGATTTTAGAATAAACAGACGAACCTTGAAGCTGATCCAACAGATCATCAATTCTAGGAAGAGGGTAGCGGTTTTTAACAGTAAGCTTGTTCAATTCACGATAATCAATACACAAATGAAACGAACCATCTTTCTTCTTAACAAACAGAACAGGAGCTCCCCAAGGGGACGAACTGGGATGAATAAAACCCTTGTCTAACAACTCACGAAGTTGACTCGACAATTCTTGAAGTTCGAACGACGCAAGTTGGTAAGGAGCACGTGCTACAAGAGCAGCACCGGGAACAAGATCGATTTGAAATTCTAACTCGCGTTGCGGCGGAAGGCCAGGTAAGTCTTCGAGAAATACCTCGGAAAAATCTCTAACAATATGAACATCACCAATGCTCTTCTCTTCTCTATCAGAATCAACAACATGGGCTAGAATAGCATGACAGTCTTTGCGAAGATGTTTATGAACTTTCAAACAGCTAATAAGGTTTAACTGTCTGCATTTCTTATCCCCAAAAACCATCAGCGGCTCTCCAACCACATTAGTAATAGGAACAGCTTTCTCATGACACACGATTTCAGCACGATTCACAGACAACTAATCCATACCAATAACAACGTCAAAACTGCCTAGATCAATCGGTATTAAATCTACCTCCAAATCTCTACCAGCCAGATTAATGTTACATTCACGATACACAGCCTTAGCAGTAAGCACTTTACCATTAGCTATCTCTACAACATAAGTATTGTCTAGAGGAGTTAACGGAGTTTTGATTTTTGGACTTAATTTACTCGACACAAAACTCAAATCAGCCACTGAATCAAATAGTACATAAACTGATAAATCGTTGACCGAGAACGTACCTGTAACAAGTTTTGGATCTTCCTCAGCATCCCTGGCATTAATGTTGAACGCCCTTCCACGTGCATTCTCAGTAGTCTTCTTGTTAGGGCAGGCATCACGAAAATGCCCCGGCTTACCACATTCATAACAAACCTTCTGATTACCACCATTTCTCAGCTTCCCATTACCATTAACACCATTGTTACCACCATTATTACCACCACTTGCATCAGGAGTAGCAGTACCCGGCATAACCACTGTACAATCTTTAGCAATGTGTCCCTGCTTGGAACACCTCTTACAAGTAACTGTACAATAACCATCATGAGGCTTATAACATCGCAGGCAAACACGCTGATTACGGTAATTAGAACCTGTGATGACCCAGAAATTTTGACTAAATTTAAACTTAATCTTTGTATGATTAACATTTCTGACACGATAAGCAAAGTCTGTAAAACTGAATCTCAAAATTTTTGAATTACTTTTATATATTTAAATACCCTTCGGTTGTTTTCGACGATTCGCGAACAATTATATGTAAATAGATACATATATACTATAATATGAAAAGGTAACAATGTATTAATTGTTTGATACCGTACATTAAACTTATTGGTTTAAATATCTATTTGAATGTATATGATAAGTTGAAATATTTATTATTAAAATTTATTTATAATAACTTCCAATGTGTATTTAAAAACTGATTTATGTATATTAAAAAGATATATACATATATATAATAAACGATAGTAACATTCGTTTATTGATTCAATTGATATTTAGATAAGTTAACTAAAGCGTTTAAGATGAACCAGTTAAACACTAATTTGTTACAGTGTTTTCAAATTGCCACATTACTCAAAATGCTACAGTGTTTTCGAAAATCACTATTTGCTACAGTGAAATTGACTTTGCTACAGTGAATTGCTACAGTAAAACGCTATTATAAAAATGTATTTTAACAAATAGCGAGACGATGATTTATAGAAGTAAATGACCAAAACACTCGAAAGTTTAAGATACACTTTGAGTGATAATTAAGGGATAATTTAAGGCTATTGATAAGGCTAAAAAGGAACATATATTTCATAGCATTATCCCCCAAGAAAGACAGGATTTTAGTTGTAATTGTTCCATATTCAAGTAATATTCGTTTATATTTAATAAGTGCGAAGACAAAAGGCGAAAACGAAGAATTGAAGACGGAAAGGTCCAAAATGCTCAAATGTACAAGATACAATTAAAAAGGTTCAAATTATTGATGAGGAACGTCTAAAAATGACAAGAGTACAAGTTGCGGAACGCAAAGTACACGATATAAAATAGTACGCAAGGACGTCTGAAAATCCGGAACCGGGACCCGAGTCAAGAAGAAACGCCCGACGCAACGGACCAAAAATATCTAGTCTACTATGCACAAGAATAAAATATAATATATAAATAATTATATTAATTATTTATATATTTATATTTATTTTATATTATGTCGACAAGCTAGGAGCCAAAACAATGTGAGCTGTCCCTGGTCCTCATGCGAGTCGCATGGCCAGAAGGCCATTTCCATGCGAGTCGCATGACTCCAGATTTCAGGCCAGGTTCTATAAATTGCAACATTTTCTGCCGAGTAAAGAAAGAAAAAAAAACACACACATACATATTACTCCGTATTTATTTTATTTATTATTTATATTATTATTATTATTATTATTATTAATAAGATTATTATTAATCTTATTATTTTTTTTTATTATTAGTGTTATTATTTTTGCGATACAAAAATAATAATGTACATCAAATATTACGACGGAGTGCTGTCCAAGAAATTTTCAAAATGAGTTTTCGAGCAAGCTAGAGCTAAGGAAATTATGGGTTATTGCCAATGGGTAATGTTCGGGGGTATTTTTTGTGAATCAAACCTCGTGTTAATCATCTCCGATGCGTCTACGTGCTTTCCTGCAATATTGTATATCAATATTAAACAGTGAGTTTCATATGATCCCTTTTACTCAATATATTTTTGGGCTGAGAATACATGCGACTGTTTATAAATACTGAAAATACAATATTTATATGCGTGAGTTTCATTTGCTCCCATTTTAATTGCTTTTGCAATATATATTTTTGGGCTGAGAATACATGCGCAGTTTTATAAACTGTTTTACTAAATGGATACAAATACTAAAACTGATTTTGTGTGAGTTTCATATGATCCCTTTTACCCTTTACATTTTGGGCTGAGAATACATGCAAATGCTTTATTAACCGATATACAATATTTATATGCGTGAGTTTCATTGCTCCCTTTTTAATTGCTTTTGCAATCTATATTTTTGGGCTGAGAATACATGCACTTTATTTTAAACGCAATGGATACAAGTACATACTAAATTCTACACCGAGTTTGAACCGAAAATCCCTTAGCTTTGGTAACTAGTAACTGCCGGTTATAAGAACTGGTGGGCGCGAGTAGTTATATATGGATCCATAGGGCTTGACATCCCCGTCTGTTCCAGGTATAGAAAGAAACTCTAGCCTGAACTATAAAACAGACGTATGCTATTTGAAGTTAGTACACGTTGGATTGCGTGTATTGTACATGTTGGTTGCATGTTAAACGAGGGGTACTTATTATAAACGTTAAAGTTTAGTTACCAGGGTGCTCAACTTTGTAGAACCGATTGATAAACGTTTCGGATGAAACAACTGAAATCTTGTGATCCACCTTTTATTTAAAACATAATGATAAACGTTTTGAATAAAACAACTGAACTTTTGTAATCCACATTGATATACGGATTATGTGTAATATTAAAACTATGAACTCACCAACCTTTGTGTTGACACTTGAAGCATGTTTATTCTCAGGTTTCTAGAAGTCTTCCGCTGTTTGCTCATACGTGATACAAGTTATGTGCTTGGAGTCATACATGCTATATACAAGAAACTTGCATTCATCAAACCATTACCATGTATCTTATTTTGACTGTATTGTCAACAGATGTATTATTGTAAACCATTTAAATGGTGATTGTCTATACGTAGGAATCATCAGATGTAAAAAAACCTGGAATTTATATATTCATTTATGAAATACCTTTTCAAACGAATGCAATGTTACAAAACATATCACATAGAGGTCAAATACCTCGCAATGAAATCAATGAATGACGTGTTCGTCCATATGGATTTGGAGCGATCGTCACAGAACCATAAGTATCTTGTTTCTTCTGCTGACTTTGGTTCTGGTTATGGTTGTTATCCCACTTCCTTTTCCCATAATCAGCCTTTTTAACAACTTCCTCACTGGCATTGGTTACAGCTTTCTTACTTCTTCTCAAAATCTTATCATTAAGCTTGTGTGTCATATACATAGCAGCTTCAATAGTCTGGGGCTCACTAGACTCAACCCCATGCTCAATCTATTCAGATAACCCATCAATATAAGCTTAAATTTTACGGTCCTCATCAGCATAAGCATTTGGACACAACAACGTCAGTTCAAAGAACCTTTGCTCATAGGCATCTAAATCGGTGCCCTTCATCTTTAAATTCTTTAGTTCAGTCTCCAACTTCTTAAGTTCACCCCGGGGACGATAACGGGTGATCATTCTCTCTTTAAAATCACTCCAAGACAAACCATAAGTAGCATCATTCCCCAAACTGTTAACCAAATTGTTCCACCAAGTTAAAGCACTGTCTTTGAGAGTGCAGCTGGTGAAACTAACCTTGTCCTCATCACAGACTCTACTAACCCTGAAAATAGACTCAATCTTCTCAAACCAATAAGTAAGTCCAATGGGTCCTTCGGTTCATCAACAACAGGATCATTACAAGGTCAAACACTATATGCTGTTTGAAAACCAGTTTTGCATTCATAAAAGATAGCGTTTTACAAAAGATAACGTGACACAAAGGTCGTTACAAAGTCATTATTTGAAAAGAACATAAGTTACGAATGTAAAAGAAAAGTTCCATGATTGAGACATCTCTAAGTAATGTAGCGGAAATCTAATACAGCAGGTCCATAACAGCAAGTCTATAACACCAAGACTGTGACGACCCGGAAATTTCGACCAAATTTAAACCTAACCTTTATATGTTTCCTACACGATAAGCATTAATTTGTAATGTTGAATCTCAAAAAGTTTGGAACTACATTCATGTAATCAATTACCCTTTGACCGTGTTCGACGATTCACGAACAATTATGTGTATATAGATATGTATATATAATATATAATAACTGAAAATATTAACAAAGTATTTGATATATATGATACTTTACATGAACGTATTTATTTCGATATATTTATCGACAGAATTAAGAGATAATATCAAATGATTGAATTATCAGATACATTATGTTATGATTACGGGCCAATGTTATGAGGTCCACTGTAATTTAAGAAATCTATTCTTTTTGACAATATTCGAAAAATGGTAAAGTGGTCTATAAGTAGGAACGTGGAGTGTAAATAACTTAGATGTTGGATATCGACAAGTTAAGTAACTCGACATTTTTCATTAAGATGATTTTATACGTTTATTAAACCTTTGGACTTTGTCCCATGCTTCACCAACAGACTGTAATTTAAAAACTTGAAACCTATTATGAATATATATAATTCTACTTTTCTAATATGTTTTATGATATAACGATTTAAATTAATATTAAATATATTTATACGCGTATTATACGTACATAGTTTTATACTTTTACTATACTTTAACTTTACCTTTACTTTACTTTTAATTTACTTTTACTTTACTTTAACTTTAATAATTCACTTTAATAAATCATACTTTAATAATTCACTTTAATATTTCATACTTTAATAATTCACTTTAATAATTAATACTTTAATAATTCACTTTAATAATTCATACTTTAATAATTCATACTTTAATAATTCACTTTAATAATTCATACTTTAATAATTCACTTTAATAATTCATACTTAATAATTCACTTTAATAATTCATACTTTAATAATTCACTTTAATAATTCATACTTTAATAATTCATACTTTAATAATTCACTTTAATAATTCATACTTTAATAATTCACTTTAATAATTCATACTTTAATAATTCACTTTAATAATTCAAAAATCTATTATAAATAGAATTCAATAGGTTTTATTATTTCATAGAAACTTGAAAATATATTTCTCTAAACTCTCTCAATCGAATTACATATATATATTTACTTAGTATTATTTCAAGATATTATTATTATACATAAAATACTACGACGGAGTTATATTCAGACGATTTCAAAATAAGTTTTCAAACGGGATAGAGCTAAGGAAATTATGGGTTATAGCTATGGAGGTTATGGGTATTGCTCGAGGGTATTGCTCGTGAGGTCAACCTAACGTTTATCATTTTCGTTGCGTCTACGTACTTTCCTGCAATATTGAATCACAATATTGATACGTGAGCATTCATATCTTATCTTTTATATATTAATAGTGTATCCCTGACTAGTGCTCGAGTATATATGATTATGCATGTTTGTATGCTTAGTTTCGTCGTTAAATAGTTTATGATAAATCATGAATTTGATACATATGCTACTGAGATAAGGTATATGATATGCATGTCGTTGAAAAGCTAAAGAAAAATTAATAACTTTTCATTTAGAAATCGTGTGGGTTCGATGAACGGATTAAAAGATATAGTCAACTGAATTATTATTAATTTTAATATTATTATTAAAATGATTATTATAATTGTTATCAGTTAATGTTATTACTAAAATTATCTTTATTACTAAAAATTAATATTTTTATTGAAACTATCATTTTATTATTTTTATCATTATTATTATTATCAATATTATTTAATCAAATAAATATGCGTACAAAGATATTTTTACCACACTTAATACAATTACATTAATAATACATACCACTATATTTTTATGATATTAAGTGAATTTTATAAATTTTATTACTTGAGAAATATAAAAGTATATTTTTATCATATATGAATTTAAATATAAATTTTTATTTATTAATAAATGACTTGTATTATTTAGTATAATAAGATCTGATAAATATATTGAAATATATAAAATGACTATATATAAGTTATATAATAAACATGTATAGATTTTGGAAGTCATTTTGGGTCAAGTTGACTTTTGTTGACTTTTGCATGTCGGTCTCGAGCATTAGGATTGTGATACACTACGACTTGACTTAAATTGTTAGACAGATATTGACCAACATATAAATATATATACTTAATATAGGTTCATGAATCCAAGACAAACCCTGCACTTGTTCAGTGTCATCATATACATAATTGCTACGAAATACAGTATTGTGAGTTTCATTACTCCCTTTTTATATATATTTTTGGGCTGAGAATACATGCGCTGTTTTATAAATGTTTTACGAAATAGGCACAAGGACTAAAACTAATTCTATGTGGGTTTAAACCAGAAATATACCCTTAGCTTGGTAACATTAAACTACTTGTCTATGTACGGTAGGCGCGAATCCTAAAGATAGATCTATTGGGTCTGACAAACCCCATCCTGACTATGGGATGCTTTAGTACTTCGAGGTTATATTAAACACACCTGATCTGGTGTACTTAAGAGGGTAAAACATGAACGTTAAGGCTTGTTACCGGGTGCCTACAACTTATAGAATACTTTTATACACTTGCGAGTATACGGATATTTATAGAAACTGAAATCTTGTGGTCTATTACTATTACGGAAATGATGGATTATGATAAAATAATGAACTCACCAACCTTTTGGTTGACACTTTAAAGCATGTTTATTCTCAGGTATTAAAAAAATCTTCCACTGTGCATTAGCTCATTTTAAGGATATTACTTGGAGTCATTCAAGACATACTTTGAAAGACGTTGCATTCGAGTCGTTGAGTTCATCAAGATTAATATTAAGTCAATTATAGTTGGATGTAATATGAAATGGTATGCATGCCGTCAATTTTTGATGTAAAGAAAGTTTGTCTTTTAAAAACGAATGCAATGTTTGTAAAACGTATCATATAGAGGTCAAATACCTCGCGATGTAATCAACTATTGTGAATCGTTTATAATGTATATGAACGGGTCCTTTCAGTTGGTATCAGAGCGGTGGTCTTAGCGAACCAGGTCTTGCATTAGTGTGTCTAACTGATAGTTGTTAAGATGCATTAGTGAGTCTGGACTTCGACCGTGTCTGCATGTCAAAATTTTTGCTTATCATTTTTAGTCGGAAATCATCTACTTACCATCCTTAGGAAATTACCTGCTTATCATTCTTAAGTCTAGACGCGTTTTTCTACATTTATTGCATAATAGTGTATAGACGAATTCTTATCTTAGCATATCTGTTACTGTGAACTTTGACTGACATCTTTCAAAGATTCCTCCGTAATTTATGGGATTTTGGTATTATATATACATATGTAAATTATGTATTGAAGAATACCAAATCTAAATTCTACAATCTATTTCATACCAAAAAATTCTTTCCCTGATCATACAAGATGGATCCCTCAACCAGTTCGAGTTCCTCGGATTCCGACAGCTATGCCGATATGGATTTCCACATGAGCTCCGAAAGCAGCGTGACCGGAATGAATCAACCAATTAGCCATCATCTATTCTAGATGAATTGGAGATGGGTTCGTAATCTACTTAACCATTGGAGACAAGAATAAGGCGATCCCTTTCATCCACCACATTGCCCTCTTGGCAATGAACCTGAAGCACTTACCGGCGAACCTGTCCGAAACAATATTTTCTCTCTCATTTCCAGAGTATCTCGTCATGATTATATACTACACCAAATTCTAGATCTTATCTATCCGCTCGTCCGAACCGACAATCACCCCGGTGTAATAGAAGAAGTCAACGAGCTTCGCGCTCGGGTAGTGGCTTTGGAGAATATGGTGCAGAGATTACAAACACCAGCAGCAGCATCAGCAGCATAACCAGTAACACCATCATCAACGCCAATAGTACCATTACCACCCCAACCACAATCACGTCGTAAACCTCAACTTTACACTCTGTCCCATGAGCACCAATGTCATACGCCCTGTAGATACCAAGGAATACCAACAACAATAACCGACGAAGTATTAATTCATAACTTCATTGGAGAAACATTTCGCGTAGATTATGTAATCTCTAAAGTCTTAGATATTATCTAATCTAGCCCTAACCATAAATCAGTTAAGCGAACCAAAATGATAGAAGGAAGAGTAGAAACCCTGACATAAATGGTGTGTGATTAACAAGCTAAACTTGTTTTATCAACATCATCAACAGTACCGTCAGCGTCACCAGCATCATCAGTACAGTCAACATCAGAATCAACAACACCTATAACATCACAAACTCCGTCAGCTCAAGAATCACTATGGACATCATTACGAATCAATAACCCGTATATTGTATCAACGAGTTATGAAGAATTAACTCATTCCCTTTGAAGAAATTATATGTATATTTTATATATTTTGAAATAACTATAAATCTTTCCGTGCTAAGCTATTGTGTGTGAATCTTAACTACTCGGTTAATTCATATTACAAATATGTAATAATGTACGTCCTTTGGCCGCAACTTAACCAGCGTTAACTACAATCTCTGTCACAATTCAACAAATTCCAATTCATAATAAATCAAGTATATATTTGATTTTACACTTTCATCATCGATGTACCCGAAACTTTTCAGATAACATCATTCGTACTTTGCGAAATTCACAAGAATTCCACGAACCGAACATCATACATCAACAAATAACGAAGTATTGATTCATAATTTCAATGTCATTAAAGAAATACTGCGTAAAAGTTATGTACTTTTTAAAGCCTTTAGGGATTATTCAATTCTAGTTTCAACCGTAAATCAAATGAGTTTAATTTAACATTAACTCATTAAATCTATGTTACATCTGAAGAAAATATACATATATATATTTTCATAAAGACTGTAATAAAATTCTTTTGTACAAAATATTAATTGTGAAATTTTTTTTAACGGGTAGGTAATACCCGAGAGATATATAAATTCACAATTAATATATTACATTCTTCGAATCTGATTCAGCAAATCATCCATTATACTCCCTACTTTCACAACAATATACATTCTTTTATAGAAATCAAAACAACCATACTCATTCAAAATTTAATTACATATTCTGATTTTGAAATCTCAAAATTCAACTTGAGATATGACCAAAATCATCACTCTTAGATCCTTACATCTTTCACAAGCTATATTTTGACTTCAAAACTGTGTTAGAACATCAAATGTATGTTAACGATTACAATCTGTGTTCAAACCCTTCGAAAATTTCTGAAGACACTTCGAATGATGAGCAATCGAGATGATGATCCAACCACATGTTACCTACAGTTATGTACCCGAAAAACTCTTGAAACCAAAGTAAAAGTTTAAACAACGTATCCGCGTCAGATTCTTTAGCATTTATTAGCAAAAATAACTTTGCGACTCCTATTCAAAGTAGCCAGTTTTGTCACAGCTCCAGCAAGTCAACTTCGACTTTTCAGTCAGACTAACCTTATTATAACCTTGAGATATACACCATCGTTATCAGGGAACCTTTTACATTCCACCACATTATTAACAGATGTATCAACAACTTCATTACCCTTTGACTTTAGCCTCTCCAAAAAGTCATTATAATTATTCATTGAAACCCCATCATTTACTCATTCGCATCTTGTAATGAGAATTTCCATACGAATCATTGGGAATTAGCAATCAGTATTTTGAAATCTCGCAGCATGTCTACGCCAACAGTTATATGTGTATATATAACGTATATCTTCTGGACTTAATTTGAATGTGAAGATTCTGAAAAACACTTCGAACTACGTATTGGTTCTCCGAAAATGGAAAAATACTGATGAAGCAGCAAAAAAACTATAAACGACCTTAACAGTAAAAGTTTGATGATAATGAATAGGTGTGCTGGCAAAGCGCAGAAAAAGAGAAGTCTTGGAACTGGAAAACGGATTGAGCAAAGTAGGAAGGAGGCTGTGGACAAATTACAAAGACTGAACCTGACTTCAAAGGATCCAAATAATTCAGTATCTGTTGAAGTCATTAACGAATACCTTGCTCCTGACTCTAAACCCCTGCGGACAATATTCTTCATCATCCTCTGATATTAGAAATTCTAAAATATCATCATATCTTTCATTATAAATATCCTCCATATTTCTGAAGATATTTTCTTAATTTTTCATATTTGAAATCATTTACCTCTTCGCGCTATCTGTATTACATCATAAAAGAAACTAGTTTAGTTTCTAAATTCTGAAACATTCAAGTTTAAAATAGGAATATTTTGAAGTAGTGTTGGGAACTGAAGCATGAATTAGTATAATATAATGACACTTGATCAATGTGATTATATTACAGTAAGTCATGCTGAGTTTCTAAATGGAACGTGATGATTCACAGATCATAACATCATCATGTGCCATGTTATACGACTCTTGTATTCTATTTAACCTCTAAAATATCAAGAAAATATTTCTTGATGATTCGGCCTTTTCCAAGGTATTTTAGTAATTTGACAAGTCAAGATCGTGCCATCACAATTTCCTTCCTAGAACATTAACAATGTTTATTTCAAAATTCATATCTGTGAATTCTGACCATTACAAGCGGTGCTTAATCGCAAGAAGAAGAAACGAAAGGACAAAACTCCGAAATAGAAATTGGGGTATAAATTGCAGCAAATAAAAGAGAGCATTAACTGTGAATGATAATGATTATAGAAGACAGAAGCAGAGACTTTGAAATATAAGGGAACATATAAAGCCCAACGACAAACCAGAAATTATAAACCATATATATTGATGCATATAGCAATATAAAGACACGGGAGAATGAAAAACACAATAACCCCAAGGTAATGGTAGAAGAAAATAACTTCCTCCGGTGGTAGATGAAAAAGAAGAATGACATATATGAAAGTTAAGAGTATATCAAGAATCAATACTGGATGAAGCATATTAACGAATGCTTTAAAGTATGAATTGGGGAGAAAGACTAGAAGGTGTGAGCTGTGGAAATAAAAAAACGAAGGGGGTGGATTTATAGTAAAATATCAGACAGAGAAATCGAGACAGATTATCGCATTTAATCAAATAAGATCCTGATTTTCTTAATCGCCGAAGAACCAAATCTTATTGCAAAGATTTTATTTAAATTCCATGAATTCCGGAAATCAATCATAACTACGTCGTCGGTTAAAACGAATATACGTTTACTCATTTCACTCTCTTGCGATAGCTTCACGTATACTCTTCGCGTAATCAAATTGCTTTATCTATATTACTCAATGATGATAAAACTCTATTTATCAACTCATATTCTTCATGAAAACATTTTTAAAGTTAGCCATGACGACCTCCATCAAATTTCGAGACGAAATTTCTTTAACGGGTAGGTACTGTGACGACCCGGAAATTTCGACCAAATTTAAACCTAACCTTTATATGTTTCCGACACGATAAGCAGAATTTGTAATGTTGAATCTCAAAAAGTTTGGAACTACATTCATGTAATCAATTACCCTTTGACCGTGTTCGACGATTCACGAACAATTATGTGTATATAGATATGTATATATAATATATAATAACTGAAAATATTAACAAAGTATTTGATATATATGATACTTTACATGAACGTATTTGTTTCGATATATTTATCGACAGAATTAAGAGATAATATCAAATGATTGAATTATCAGATACATTATGTTATGATTACGGGCCAATGTTATGATGTCCACTGTAATTTAAGAAATCTATTCTTTTTGACAATATTCGGAAAATGGTAAAGTGGTCTATAAGTAGGAACGTGGAGTGTAAATAACTTAGATGTTGGATATCGACAAGTTAAGTAACTCGACATTTTTCATTAAGATGATTTTATACGTTTATTAAACCTTTGGACTTTGTCCCATGCTTCACCAACAGACTGTAATTTAAAAACTTGAAACCTATTATGAATATATATAATTCTACTTTTCTAATATGTTTTATGATATAACGATTTAAATTAATATTAAATATATTTATACGCGTATTATACGTACATAGTTTTATACTTTTACTATACTTTAACTTTACCTTTACTTTACTTTTAATTTACTTTTACTTTACTTTAACTTTAATAATTCACTTTAATAAATCATACTTTAATAATTCACTTTAATAATTCATACTTTAATAATTCACTTTAATAATTCATACTTTAATAATTCACTTTAATAATTCATAATTTAATAATTCATACTTTAATAATTCATACTTTAATAATTCACTTTAATAATTCATACTTTAATAATTCACTTTAATAATTCATACTTTAATAATTCACTTTAATAATTCATACTTTAATAATTCACTTTAATAATTCATACTTTAATAATTCACTTTAATAATTCATACTTTAATAATTCATACTTTAATAATTCACTTTAATAATTCATACTTTAATAATTCACTTTAATAATTCATACTTTAATAATTCACTTTAATAATTCAAAAATCTATTATAAATAGAATTCAATAGGTTTCATTATTTCATAGAAACTTGAAAATATATTTCTCTAAACTCTCTCAATCGAATTATATATATATATTTACTTAGTATTATTTCAAGATATTATTATTATACATAAAATACTACGACGGAGTTATATTCAGACGATTTCAAAATAAGTTTTCAAACGGGATAGAGCTAAGGAAATTATGGGTTATAGCTATGGAGGTTATGGGTATTGTTCGAGGGTATTGCTCGTGAGGTCAACCTAACGTTTATCATTTTCGTTGCGTCTACGTACTTTCCTGCAATATTGAATCACAATATTGATACGTGAGCATTCATATCTTATCTTTTATATATTAATAGTGTATCCCTGACTAGTGCTCGAGTATATATGATTATGCATGTTTGTATGCTTAGTTTCGTCGTTAAATAGTTTATGATAAATCATGAATTTGATACATATGCTACTGAGATAAGGTATATGATATGCATGTCGTTGAAAAGCTAAAGAAAAATTAATAACTTTTCATTTAGAAATCGTGTGGGTTCGATGAACGGATTAAAAGATATAGTCAACTGAATTATTATTAATTTTAATATTATTATTAAAACGATTATTATAATTGTTATCAGTTAATGTTATTACTAAAATTATCTTTATTACTAAAAATTAATATTTTTATTGAAACTATCATTTTATTATTTTTATCATTATTATTATTATCAATATTATTTAATCAAATAAATATGCGTACAAAGATATTTTTACCACACTTAATATAATTACATTAATAATACATACCACTATATTTTTATGATATTAAGTGAATTTTATAAATTTTATTACTTGAGAAATATAAAAGTATATTTTTATCATATATGAATTTAAATATAAATTTTTATTTATTAATAAATGACTTGTATTATTTAGTATAATAAGATCTGATAAATATATTGAAATATATAAAACGACTATATATAAGTTATATAATAAACATGTATAGATTTTGGAAGTCATTTTGGTTCAAGTTGACTTTTGTTGACTTTTGCATGTCGGTCTCGAGCATTAGGATTGTGATACACTACGACTTGACTTAAATTGTTAGACAGATATTGACCAACATATAAATATATATACTTAATATAGGTTCGTGAATCCGAGACAAACCCTGCACTTGTTCAGTGTCGTCATATACATAATTGCTACGAAATACAGTATTGTGAGTTTCATTACTCCCTTTTTATATATATTTTTGGGCTGAGAATACATGCGCTGTTTTATAAATGTTTTACGAAATAGGCACAAGGACTAAAACTAATTCTATGTGGGTTTAAACCAGAAATATACCCTTAGCTTGGTAACATTAAACTACTTGTCTATGTACGGTAGGCGCGAATCCTAAAGATAGATCTATTGGGTCTGACAAACCCCATCCTGACTATGGGATGCTTTAGTACTTCGAGGTTATATTAAACACACCTGATCTGGTGTACTTAAGAGGGTAAAACATGAACGTTAAGGCTTGTTACCGGGTGCCTACAACTTATAGAATACTTTTATACACTTGCGAGTGTACGGATATTTATAGAAACTGAAATCTTGTGGTCTATTACTATTACGGAAATGATGGATTATGATAAACTAATGAACTCACCAACCTTTTGGTTGACACTTTAAAGCATGTTTATTCTCAGGTATTAAAGAAATCTTCCGCTGTGCATTAGCTCATTTTAAGGATATTACTTGGAGTCATTCAAGACATACTTTGAAAGACGTTGCATTCGAGTCGTTGAGCTCATCAAGATTAATATTAAGTCAATTATAGTTGGATGTAATATGAAATGGTATGCATGCCGTCAATTTTTGATGTAAAGAAAGTTTGTCTTTTAAAAACGAATGCAATGTTTGTAAAACGTATCATATAGAGGTCAAATACCTCGCGATGTAATCAACTATTGTGAATCGTTTATAATGTATATGAACGGGTCCTTTCAAAGACAGCAATTCTAACAGCGGAAGCAACATCGTCTAAGCACATGAGAAATACACGCTTAAAAGTCAACATGAATGTGGGTGAGCTATAGTTTGTAATCAGTAAAGTAATGTAGACCACGAGATTTCAGTGCTTCAATCAGCAGTTTAAATCAGTATGAAAAGTATATGCTTAACCGTGGGCACCCGGTAATTAGACTTAACGTATGTATATCACTCCCTAAAAGTGCACTTGGCGAGTGCGTTTGTCCTCGAAGTATTAAACACCCGTTGAATGCTAGCGCGACTAGCCCGAGTGGGGATGTCAAACCCTATGGATCCATATCTAAGATTCGCGTTCAAGGTTCAGAAACCAATGATTGAACTTTACCGAGCTAAGGAGAATCTTTGTGCTGTTATATCACCCACACATATGAAAAGTTTAAGTACTCGTGTCTAGTATGTAAAACGTAAAAAGCGCATGTATTCTCAGTCCCAAAAATAGTAAAAAGTAGTAAAGGAATGTTATAACTCACAGTAAATAAGCAGTAAAAGTTGATATGAAACGTATGCAGGTAGTAAGTTGGTCCGAAAGGTCGTCAACCTAAGTCAAAGGTCACTAGGTCAGTATGTTGTCCCAGTAAGTGTAAAAAGTGAATAAATTTAGTTTAAGTGTCATCATCAACATCATCATTATCATCATCATTCATCAACACTAAGGTAAGTTTAACAAGAATAGAGATCGAAATAAAAGGCTGACTTTGGACAGCAGTTATGACCTCTATACAAATCTAAAAGACGCGTAGTCAGTGGCTATGGATCAGTATGTGAGTCCACTAACTGCTGACAAATTTTCAGAACCTAACTTGTCCTATTTTGACCGTGGCGACGGTTTAAGTGCGAGTAGGTCAGAAATTTCAGAACAACGTTACAAAGGTGTAGTGACTTTCGGAAGGCTATAAATCCTAAACCGTATATCGGATTAAGTTGAGGCCTAAACAAAAAGTCATCTAATCAAAACGAACTATCTGAAAATCAATTTTCCAGAAGCCCAGAAGTCTGATCAAACCCCGAAAAACAGCAAACAAGTGCTCCGGTGAGATTCTTGGTGCTTGATGCTCATCACGGTTCTCATCCTTGATGCTTGTAAGCTTCAAGTGTACAACTCTTTGATGTTTTAGCATCACTTTGACCAAGGTTCAACCATCAACACACAACTAAGAGTAAAATCTATCATTCTACAAGTTTTGAACATCAAGATTGCCTCTTTATTGCATAAATCCAATAAAGCTTCAACCTTTGTCCATTTTACAAAAGTTTATGCATCTCCATCATATGTGATGATGAAGACTTGATCTTTATCATCACAACAAACACAAAAAGGTTCCAAGTAAATGAGATCTACAATAATAACTTAGATCTCAAGTATTAAGAAAACCCTAAGCTAGAAAGCTTGGATCTTTACAAGATTAATGAGACCATAAGCTAGAAAGCTACGATCTTTAACAAAATAATGAAAGTAATGAGACCATAAGCTAAAAAGCTAAGATCTTTAACATAATAATGAAACCCTAAGCTAGAAAGCTTGGATCTTTAGTGTTCTTGAAGATCTTGAAGCATAAAGCTTGGATCTTTAAGATACATGAAGATCATAAACACAAGTTTTGATCTTTAAAACAAAACAAAGAAATCACAAGCTAGATCTAACAAGTAAATGAAGATTCAAAGCTAGAAAGCTTGAATCTTTCATGTTCTTGAAGGATTCAAACCCAAGTTTGAATCTACAAGATATAACAAGATCAAAAGCTAAAAGCTAGATTCACTAAATGATGATGATGATGTCGTGGATGAGAAGAGGAGAAGAAGAGAAAGAAAAATTTAAAACTTACACTTTTTAGAGTGAGAAAGACTAGAGAGAGAATTAGAGAGTAAGTGTGTGTAATTTGTAAATGAAATCAAGTGTGAAATGAATGAGATAAGCTTGGTATTTATAGGAAGTGAGGTGGTGGTGAGGTGTTTAGGCCGCGGGTATGGTGGGGGGATAAGGGGACACCTTTTTGCTTTTTGGTTAATGGTTGTCTAAAGTTGGTGCTTATGTTAGGATCCCATGCAACATTAAGAATAATGCTTAACAAAAATGCTAGCATGTTCCCTCTAATAAATGAGCAGTTGTCTTTCATTCTTATGGGTCACTAACTTATTATAATTGGGCTAATTAAATAGTCCACTAGCTAGTGTAGGGTGGGCTAAGGTCCAACAAGGTAGAAAGTCCAACAAGACCAACTAGTGTGCTCTAGTAAATTACTAAGTGTAATTAAGCATCGAAAAACCCAAGTAATTGTTATTATAAAATAACAATCAGTATTTCGTAGTCATAATATTCCGATTATGACCAAAGTTAAACCTGTACACAGTACGTAGTTCGTTCTAAACGTCAAGTGACACTAACGGTCATAAAGGCTTTCGGGGATCAAGTTAAGTACTCTACGTACTTAAAGGCACGTTTTCACATATAAACGAAAGTAATCCACAGGTAGTAAGATCCCAGAGTATGGTATAGCTCAGTACACACAAATACACAGTTTCGTGAAAGCACAAAGCGCAAAAGCAAGTCGAAAAAGTCGGGTCGTTACATTACCCACCTGTTAATGAAAATTTCGTACCAAAATTTTAAGCTGAGGTAGATGGTAGAGTTGTGAAGAGGTGAGGATACTTCTGTTTCATCTGATCCTCTCGCTCCTAAGTAAACTCAGGTCCCCGTTTTGCATTTCATCGCACTCGGACGATCGGAATCTTGTTGCGTTTCAAGGTCTTGACCTCACGGTCCATAATTTTGACAGGTTCTTCCACGAAGTGGAGTTTGTCATCAATCATAAGCTCCTCGAGAGGTATGACGAGTTCTGGTTAGGCAAGACATTTCTTCAGATTCGACACGTGGAATGTGGGGTGAACAGCACTCAACTGAGTCGGAAGGTCCAAACGGTAAGCAACGGGTCCAACACGCTCCAAGACTTCAAAAGGACCAATGTATCGCAGGTTCAACTTTCCACGCTTTCCGAAACAGATTACACCTTTCCAAGATGCGACTTTCAACATAACGCGGTCGCCGATTTGAAATTCGCGCGGCATAGCTCTTTTGACGATCATGGGCCGTCTTGAGCCTCACTTGAATTTGGACAATCTTCTCGGTAGTTTCATGGACGAGTTCGGAACCGGTGAGTTGATTTTCACCTACTTCGGCCCAATAGATAGGAGAACGACGTTTACGGCCATACAATGCTTCAAAAGGTGCGGCCTTAATGCTCGCGTGATAGCTGTTGTTGTAAGAGAATTCGGCTAAAGGCAAATGTCTCTCCCAAGCTTTCCCGAAATCAATAACACAAACACGTAACATGTCCTCCAGGGTTTGAATCGTGCACTCGCTCTATCCATTGGTTTGCAGGTGATACGCTGTACTCATATCTAGACGTGTTCCCAAGGCTTCTTGTAAAGAACGCCAAAATCTAGAAGCAAAACGGGTATCGTGATCTGAGATAATCGATAAGGGTACACCGTGACGAGATACAATTTCCTTTATGTATAGCTGCGTCAGTCTCTCCATCGTATCAGTCTCTTTCATGGCTAGGAAGTGTGTAGATTTAGTAAGACGGTCAACGATAACCCAGATGGTATCATAACCGCCTACCATCTTCGGTAGCTTCGTGATGAAGTCCATCGTTATTCTTTCCCACTTCCATTGCGGGATTTCGGGTTGTTGAAGTAACCCAGACGGCTTCTGATGTTTAGCTTTGATCTTGGAACAAGTTAAACACTTTCTAACATATGCCGCAATATCCCTTTTGAGGTTTGGCCACCAATATTGTACCTTGAGGCCGTGGTACATCTTACCAGCTCCTGGATGAATCGAATACTTTGACTTGTGGGCTTCGTCTAGAATAAGGCTTCCTAAATCTCCATAACTAGGTACCCAAATTCTTCCGGCAAAGTATCGGAGTCCAGTCTCCTTAACCTCGAATCGAGAAACGAGAATGTTCAAGTGCTCTTGAGAAATATTCTCCTCCTTGAGAGTATAACAACCCTCATATTTCCATGCCTGAATTGACTAATTTAACTATAGGGTTGTTATCCATACGTAATATATAATTAAATTTGACATTGATCAAATATTTATTTTTAGTCGACACTTTTTGTTAACTAATGTTTACACTAATTATATAAAATAACTTTAGTTAATATTAATGCGTATTATATTTAAAACTATATGTAACATAATTATTAATTAAATGATAAGTTATTTTAATCATTATATATATTTTTAGCTTATAAAAAAATAAAAATAAAAAGAAATTAGATTTTTTTTATAAATTAAATAATGAGCCCATGAATTTTGACTAAATACTTTCAAAAACAAAAACTTATTAAATACATTTTTAACATGTTTTTATTATTTTGTCAAAATTGGCACCTTTATTTTATTATTTTTTTTTATTTTCACCAACCATTTTTACCTATAAATACATAGCTCCTCATTCATTTTTTCTTGCCAAACACAAAAACTTAAGTTATTCTCTCAAAACCTTGAAGAAAATTTGAGGTACTTTCTATTTTTATTAATTTTTTTCAATATTGTCATTTATATTTATATTTATTGTATATTCTTTGTAAAATTCGAAATTAATTATGTTTATATGTTATAATTAGTATTATAAGTGTTATGATGCATAAAAATAATTTTGATAATTTATGGAATATTATTTATAATTAAATACGAATTATGTAGTGTTTAAACGTAAAAACAATGTAAAATTCGTAATAAATACTTTTAACCAAAAATAAAATATATATAATTTTTTTATGAGTTTTTAAAACTTATATAGATTTGAAAAAATTATAAAAATAATTACTTGGGTCGAATTGGTATTTATTATATAATTAAATTCTATTATTATGTAATTCGAAGGTAAATTAAGAATAAATATAAAATAATAAAAAATATTTTTTTATATATTTTTCTACAGGTTATTAGACTGATAGAAACTTATAAAAATTATAAAAATAGTTGTTTGGGTTTATTTAGTAATTATGTAGAATTAAACTTGTTTTGTGAATAAATTAAGGGTAAAAACAAAAATAAATACAAAACTATAATAAAAACGTTTTCTTAAATTTTTATACTAATCTATATGATTAACTAAGACTATAAAAATTATGTATATAATTTTTACATATTTAATTAATTATTTAAACATTTTTAGATAATGTTCAATTAATAAAACACTATTATTTTTGAAGTAATTTAGGTATTTATTTAAAGGTAATTATATTTAATATATATAAGACATACTAAAGTATAATAACTAAATATTAAATAATACTTAGGTTATATTATCACATATATAATTATTAAGTACACTAATAATTCTTTGTGTGTATACACCTAAAGTAAAGGTTAATCAAAGATAATGTACAATTCATGTGAACTTCATCGCTACTCACGGTCGTAAGTGAATGATGTCTAGGTTGCCATTTATGGGTAAGCTTGTGGATCTCGAATGCCATGACTTAGATTCTGGTCAAGAATCCTGGGCCCCCGGTTACATCTGGTCATTCCTGACTTATTTGATAGCAACGAAGTTTGAGTAGAGTTGTACAACATCTTGCTAAAGATTAACCCGAACTTTCTAAAATTGGAAAATTACTATAAGTGGAAACTTTCCATAAATAGTAACCTTCCGAAAATGGAAATTCTTTAGTGAACCATTACTATCAATATAGTACTATATACTATTGTCTGTTAGGCAATGTCTGATCATACGTTCTATCTCTAGGTTGAGATCCCGGTCACGTCCTTCCGTTCAATTCTTTCGTGTGCTACTAAGGTGAACATCATAGCCTCCCTTTTTACTATTTCATAACTGTTTTATAACTTTTGGGGTGAGACACATGCTTGCTTTATAACTGTTTTACGCTTAGACACAAGTACTAAATTGTTAACTATGCTGTCATGCTTTGATTCATGCTAAATCCCTACCGTAATATCGTCAATTGTTACGTTTAAATGCAAACTTAATTATTATGAGTAGGCCTATTGAGAGTAACGTCTCTAACCGTTCGACCGTTGGTCTTTGGTTACATAATAATGATTCCACGACACTGACAGTACAAGGTGTCATAGGGTAAACTTGTTTAGTAGCGACATTACAAAATGAAGCAACACTTTTAGATTGATATTTCTATATCAATCAACTTTAAACTAAATCTTGTGGTCTAAAACTTTGGATATTATTTATAAACCTGTGAATTTCACTCAACCTTTTTGGTTGACACTTTAAGCATGTTTTGTCTCGGGTGATGATTGAGCTAGCTGTTTGCAACTTTGTGATGATAGATTTGATGCTTGCATGGAGTCCAAATCGCATATTATATTTTAGTTCATAAACATTTATTTTACGTTTTAATAATAATGTAAACATGTATTACTGCTTCCGCTGTTTTATTAACAAAGGTTTTATTTAAAAAGTCTCATATAGAGTCGTTCTCGTTTATACAACTGTGTTATGATATGATTGATCACAATTACCCCTGGTCCATTTTGGGGGGTGTGACAGATTGGTATCAGAGCAGAATTGTTGTAGAGAACCAGGATTGCATTTTATATGTGCCTTATACAATTAGGTACCTTAGCAATGTAGGACTACAACTTTTCTTGACTATAGTGCCTTTAATTGTTGCCTTTAACTGTTAAATGCTACACTATATTTTAGAAACTTTACTTATCTTAGAATGCCGAGCCAACCTAAGAACTCTGCTCACTTTCCTAAGTACTATTTAATTCCGCCACCACATTTAAATGCGACACCGTTCTCGACATTCCTATGTCATCTATCATAGTTTTGTGTATTACATATGTATTACATGAAATGTTATCTATGATTTTTGAAACTCTTATATTTATTACTATTCATACTCAAACGTATATAACCTCCTTGTTATATCACGTACCTATATGCCTTATGCCTTTATGCATCGGTTTGTGAACCGGAAAATGTCATTGAGTTATCTCAAAGACATTATAATGTCATCACTACTCATATTCATTACTTTTAAATCTTTGATTTCTCGTTATTTTTTTATCATTGAATTTTCTTGACGGATGGCATCTACGAAACTCTAGAATAGAAGGGTTTGAATTATCGATTTAAAGGATCCTATAGCTCAAGCTGTAGACCTGAATAGGCCATTACGAATTGAAAGTCTTTAATCGAAAGATTATCAGATTACATACTTATCATTTTATGATCTCGACACGTCATACTGCTATTATTGGAGTATAGACACATCATATCTTATTATATCTTATCATATCTATCTTAATAGACTTTGTCTAACACTTTTCCTAAATTTCCTCCGTAAATTACGAAAATATTTTTGCTATATATACGTATATCAAGAAGACAAATATATCATTCAATATTCAACACTCATCTTATAACAAAAACCCTTATTCCGATCAGATAATATGGATTTCTCACTTGATTCCTCGAACTCCTCAAGATCTAATGGCAGCGTAACCGGAATGAACCAACCAATTAGTCATCACCTTTTCTGGATGAATTGGGGGTGGGTTCGTAGTCTACATAATCAATGTAGAAGTGAAGAAGGTGATCCTTTTCACCCACCACATTGCCCTATTGGCGAAGAACCTGAAGCACTTACCCGCGAACCCGTTCGGAACACTATTTTGACCCTCATTTCCAGGATATCCCGTCACGAATATATAATATCTAGAATTTCATATCTTATTCATCCCCTTGTCTGAACCGCCAATCATCCCGGAATAATAGAAGAAGTCAACGAGCTTCGCGCTCGAGTAGTGGCTTTGGAAAATATGATGCAAAACCTACGAGCACTAGCAGCAGCACCAGCAGCATAACCAGCACCACCAGTACCATCAGCATCACCACCAACAGCATCAGCTTCACCAACAACAACATCTGCATTCCACGCCTCAACATCACACTAAGTACCTCAAACATTAACATCATACGCCCCATAGATACCAAGGAATATTAGTAATAATGAGTTAAGATGTATTGACTCATTCTTCCTGGAGAATTATATATGTATACTTTATACATATATGGTTTGGAACAATAATAAATCTTTTCGTACTAAGCTATTACATGTGAATCTTAACTAGTAAAATCATATATTATTTTATTTACACAACTGAATTAAATCATATAAGTTTCTATTTCAATTTAATATATATATATATATATATATATATATATATATATATATATATATATATATACTACTCGGTTAATTCATATCACTAATATGCTATGATGTACATCCTTCGTTAATGACTTAACAATCGTTAATCACTGCTTCAGCACACTAAACTCCATTTTCATAATAAATCAAGTGTATTATTCAAATACATGTTTGATTTTACACTTCCATTTTCGATGTACTCAAAACTTTCTAGAAAACATTATTCGTGCCTTGTGAATTTCACAAGAAATCCACGAGCACCAACATCATATACCGAGATATATCAATAACAATGAACGATGAAGTATTGATTCATAACTTCATTAGCGAAATATTTCGCGACAATTATTAAATCTCTAAGGTTTTGGAGATTATTAATTCTCATTTCAACCGTAAATCAAATGAGTTTAATATTATATTAACTCATTAAATCCATGATTACATCTGAAAGAAAATATATATGTACGTATATTTTCATAAAGATTGTAATTAAATATTCTGTTGTACAAACTGTTGACTGTGAAAATATTTTAACAGGTAGGTAATACCCGAGAAATATTTATATCTCACATTAATATGTTACACCGTACATTCTTCAATTCTGATTCAACAGCCATTAACTATACTACTTACATCCACATATGTATCCGTTCACTAAAGAATAACCATTTTCATATAAATTCAATTACATATTCTGATTTTGACATATCGGAATTTAAGTAATGCTTAAGCAAGTGTTATCTTCTTAAAGATCACTACATTCATGAATTATATTCATTCATATTCTATGATGAATTATCACATCAAACCACCGAACTTACCATTCTTTACTTTTGAAAATCACAACATTTCTTCCTCAACCGTTAGATCCATTGATGGATGCATCTTACGCTTAAACACTTCAAATTCAAAATTTTTGAAAACATCCTTTGAATCTTGACGATCACAATCAGCGTTCAATCATCTAAAAATGAAATTTCTTGAAACCATCTCGGATTGATAACCGACAATTCAAATATGGCTGCATTAAATGCAGAGGAAACAGCAAAATTGTAGATGACCTAAATGGCCAGGAGTTTGATGATAAAGAATGGGGTATTGGGAACGCTCGATAGAAAATTTGGTGCTGAAAAACGGATTGAGCAAACCATGAAGGAGACCGTGAACAAATGACAAGGACTAAACATGTAATCAAAGAATCTAGATGATTCGATTTCTGATGAAAACCACAAAAGATCTCCTTACGCATTCTAAATCCTTACAGAAGAATTTTTCTCGTTATCATTTGATCTTAGAAAATTCTAAGATATCATCGTATCTTTCGTTATAAATATCCTCCATATTTCTGAAGATACATTCATAACTACTCTTATCCGAAATTATTTATCACTTCGCACTTTATGTGTTACATAATAAAGGAAACTGTTTTAGTTTCTATATTTCTGTAACATACAAGTTTAAATTTTGAATGATTTGAAGTAGTGTTGGGAATTGAAGCATGAGTTAGTATAATATAATGACGTCAGGCCAACGTGATTATATTACAGTAAGTCATGCTAAATTTTTAATGGAAGATGATGATTCATAGACTTTATAATTATCATTTGCCATGTTACATGACTTTTACATTCTACTTAACCTCTGAACATATCAAGAACATATATTCTTGATAGTTCTATCCTTAGTAATTCTGGTAATTTGACAAATCAAATCGTGCTATTACCTTTTCTTCTGCTTTGTATATTATGATCATTCAAAACTCCATACCTACGAATTCTGGACCATTATTCGCTTGACTTGAAGTCGGGAAGGAAAAACAAGAGCATAGAGCTCCGACATATAAGGGAAAATATAAAGCCCGATAACAACACGGAAATTACAAATCGTGTATATCAATGCGTGTAGCAACATAAAGACACGGGAGAATTAAAAACACTATAACCCCAAGATAATTGTAGAAGTAAACAGATTCCTTTGGGAGTAAATGAAAAAGAAGAATGACAGAAATGATAGTCAGAAAAATATCCAGGATAAGAACTGGATGGAGCATTTTCACAATCTTTGAAAGTATGAATCGAGAAAGAAAGTACAGAAGTGGTGAAGATAATGAAACAGAAGAAGCTAATTTATAGCAAAATTCCAGACACAGCAATCAAGGCAATTTTAATTTCCTTAATTACCGGAGAATCAAATCTTATACAGATTATAAAGATTTTCTTTAAATCCCTTGAATTCCGGAAATCAACTTTAATTACGTCAAGAGTTAAAACAAATCTTTATTTTCCTCATTTCATTTTTTTACGATAGCTTCACTCATACTCTTCATGTAATCGAA
This sequence comes from Rutidosis leptorrhynchoides, assembly GCF_046630445.1. Classification (NCBI taxonomy): domain Eukaryota; kingdom Viridiplantae; phylum Streptophyta; class Magnoliopsida; order Asterales; family Asteraceae; genus Rutidosis; species Rutidosis leptorrhynchoides. Next base: position 76,773,534 of record NC_092334.1, read on the forward strand.
TTGTTTTATTACTCAATAGTGATAAAACTCTATTTTCCAACTCATATCCCTCATGAAAACAAACTTATTATCAACCATGACGATCTCTGTCAAATTTCGGGACGAAATTTCTTTAACGGGTAGGTACTATAACAACCCTCATATTTCCATGCTTGAATTGACTAATTTGACTATAGGGTTGTTATCCATACGTAATATATAATTAAATTTGACATTGATCAAATATTTATTTTTAGTCGACACTTTTTGTTAACTAAAGTTTACACTAATTATATAAAATAACTTTAGTTAATATTAATGCGTATTATATTTAAAATTATATGTAACATAATTATTTATTAAATGATAAGTTATTTTAATCATTATATATATTTTTAGCTTATAAAAAATAAAAATAAAAAGAAATAAGATTTTTTTTTATAAATTAAATAATGAGCCCATGAATTTTGACTAAATATTTTCAAAAACAAAAACTTATTAAAAACATTTTTAACATGTTTTTATTATTTTGTCAAAATTGGCACCTTTATTTTATTATTTTTTTTTTCATTTCACCAACCATTTTTACCTATAAATACATGGCTCCTCATTCATTTTTTCTTGCCAAACACAAAAACTTAAGTTATTCTCTCAAAACCTTGAAGAAATTTGAGGTACTTTCTATTTTTATTAATTTTTTTTCAATATTGTCATTTATATTTATATTTATTGTATATTCTTTTTAAAATTCGAAATTAATTATGTTTATATGTTATAATTAGTATTATAAGTGTTATGATGCATAAAAATAATTTTGATAATTTATGGAATATTATTTATAATTAAATACGAATTATGTAGTGTTTAAACGTAAAAACAATGTAAAATTCGTAATAAATACTTTTTACCAAAAATAAAATATATATAATTTTTTTCTGAGTTTTTAAAACTTATATAGATCTGAAAAAATTATAAAAATAATTACTTGGGTCGAATTGGTATTTATTATATAACTAAACTCTATTATTATGTAATTTGAAGGTAAATTAAGAATAAATATAAAATAATAAAAAATACTTTTTTATATATTTTTCTACAGGTTATTAGACTGATAGAAACTTATAAAAATTATAAAAATAATTTTTTGGGTTTATTTAGTAATTATGTAGAATTAAACTTGTTTTGTGAATAAATTAAGGGTAAAAACAAAAATAAATACAAAAATATAATAAAAACATTTTCTTAAATTTTTCTACTAATCTATATGATTAACTAAGACTATAAAAATTATGTATATAATTTTTACATATTTAATTAATTATTTAAACATTTTTAGATAATGTTCAATTAATAAAACACTATTATTTTTGAAGTAATTTAGGTATTTATTTAAAGGTAATTATATTTAATATATATAAGACATACTAAAGTATAATAACTAAATATTAAATAATACTTAGGTTATATTATCACATATATAATTATTAAGTACACTAATAATTCGTTGTGTGTATACACCTAAAGTAAAGGTTAATCAAAGATAATGTACAATTCATGTGAACTTCATCGCTACTCACGGTCGTAAGTGAATGATGTCTAGGTTGCCATTTATGGGTAAGCTTGTGGATCTCGAATGCCATGACTTAGATTCTGGTCAAGAATCCTGGGCCTCCGGTTACATCTGGTCATTCCTGACTTATTTGATAGCAACGAAGTTTGAGTAGAGTTGTACAACATCTTGCTAAAGATTAACCCGAACTTTCTAAAATTGGAAAATTACTATAAGTGGAAACTTTCCATAAATAGTAACCTTCCGAAAATGGAAATTCTTTAGTGAACCATTACTATCAATATAGTACTATATACTATTGTCTGTTAGGCAATGTCTGATCATACGTTCTATCTCTAGGTTGAGATCTCGGTCACGTCCTTCCGTTCAATTCTTTCGTGTACTACTAAGGTGAACTTCATAGCCCCACTTTTTACTGTTTCATAACTGTTTTATAACTTTTGGGGTGAGACACATGCTTGCTTTATAACTGTTTTACGCTTAGACACAAGTACTAAATTGTTAACTATGCTGTCATGCTTTGATTCATGCTAAATCCCTACCGTAATATCGTCAATTGCTACGTTTAAATGCAAACGTAATTATTGTGAGTAGGCCTATTAAGAGTAACGTCTCTAACCATTCGACCGTTGGTCTTTGGTTACATAATAATGATTCCACGACACTGACAGTACAAGGTGTCATAGGGTAAACTTGTTTAATAGCGATATTACAAAATGCAGCAACACTTTTAGATTGATATTTCTATATCAATCAACTTTAAACTAAATCTTGTGGTCTAAAACTTTGGATATTATTTATAAACCTGTGAATTTCACTCAACCTTTTTGGTTGACACTTTAAGCATGTTTTATCTCAGGTGATGATTGAGCTAGCTGTTTGCAACTTTGTGAAGATAGATTTGATGCTTGCATGGAGTCCACATCGCATATTTTATTTTAGTTCATAAACATTTATTTTACGTTTTAATAATAATGTAAACATGTATTACTGCTTCCGCTGTTTTATTAACAAAGGTTTTATTTAAAAAGTCTCATATAGAGTCGTTCTCGTTTATACAACTGTGTTATGATATGATTGGTCACAATTACCCCTGGTCCATTTTGGGGGGTGAGACAGAGAGCCTCTTCTTGACCTACGCGGATTTGGCTGTTGAGATTCGTCTGGATGGTGATGTTCAAGGCACGGACACGAAGTGGTACCGTTCTCTCCTTTCGGCTCAAGGTGTGACAACCCGAAAATTTTCGACCAAATTTAAACTTAATCTTTATATGTTTCCAACACGATAAGCAAAGTCTGTAATGTTGAAATCTCAAAAACTTTGAAAACTATGTTCATGTGTTCAATTAACCTTTGACCATTCCCGACGATTCACGAACAACTAATTATAAATAGATGCATATATATTAAAATGTATATATATATATATATATATATATATATATATATATATATATATATATATATATATATATATAATGATTTGAAATATAAATTGAAATAAAATACTATTTAAGTATTAGAAATAAATATGTAAAATAAAATAATATAAGATAATGAAGTTATACTTTTAAATGAATCTATATATATAGATATAATGTATATTAAAAATAAATGTTAAATGATTGTAATACTCGTTTAAGGTTCCGATTGATATTAAGCAAATTAAACTCAAACTTATTTGAATTTAAAATAAGCGGTTAGCCAAAAATGAGTTTTATAAATTATAGGCTTATTTAAAATGTATTTAGGAACTATTTATTGAATTTTAAAACTTTCTATATTTTACTTGGGGATGGGAGTGAATAATTAATGTAATTTTTATTTAATAGTTAATGACTGAATTTTATACCATAATGACCAAAATAAATAAAACTATTTAATTTAAAAATATGAGATTTTTCTGAAGACTTTTATTCGCCACTGATTAACAACGGAATACAAAATACTATCCCTATTAAACTGTTGGCAGATAAATTTAAATTGAAGGCTGCTTAACAGTTTAAATATTGAAATTTGCTCCTTTCAATTCACACGTTATATTATCAATTGATATGATATTATAAAGGTTATTATATTATTATCTATCACTGTGGTTGTTGAAATGCTTGTCCAATATCTTTATCAATATCTATTATTATTGTGTTTGTTTTGGTTCCTCACAATTAAGAATATACAAATTAATATATATACATGTGTGACATTTATATCTCAACCAGAACTACCACACTTTTTATCTTCTTCTGCGTGAACTCACAAGCCATCACAAACTATCACCACCGTGAGCTCTACCGCCATCACCCATAACCACCACCTATCCATCACCTCTCTCTCTCTCTCACTAATCTATCTCTTCCATCTCTTTTATTCAATTAACATCATCATCACTTCCACCGCAACAACCATGTGAGACCACCATGATTAATACCTATCATCCTTGTAAACATCACAACCAACGACACCTTCTACCACCGTAGAACACTCCCACCATCATGAGTCACCACCACCAAAGAACAAATCCAAACCGAAACCCATTTCAAATTTTCTGCTTGAGTTCTATATATATATATATATATATATATATATATATATATATATATATATATATATATATATATATATATATATATATATATATATTCTTCGTTTGAATATAACACAACCACCATCATCATTGACGACAGCTGCTGCTGTTGCTTAGTTTATTTCTGTTTCTATTCATGATAAATAACCACCACCACCATTGAAGAACCACCACATCCATCGAAAACTATCACCACCTTCAAACCGCACACCACCATCTTCATCCATATATATATATATATATATATATATATAATTTTTTTTTTCTCTTTTCCTTCTTCCTTTCTGTTTCAGACGAACCTAAACCAATCATCACTGCAACTTATGTTTTCCGGTTTCGATTGAACACAAACCCAAGGACCCAAGAACCCACGAAGTTTTAATGCATTTAGATTGAGACCTTTTCTGTTCGTTGCTAACTATAGAATCCAAACACCCACTTGTGTTTATCAAAACCCATTCGAAAAAACCAACTGCAACTAACGAAAGAAAAGGCTATGATTGTTTTCTGTTTTATGACAATAATAGGAGAAGAAGATGAAACAGTAACAAGGCGATGACAATTATGAAGATGATATGCTTAAAGATGATGGTGATGTGCAGAAAAGGTGATAATCAAAAATAATGAAGACAAAGAACTGTATGATGACGTGATGATGACCCCGTAATTGTTTTCTCGGTTCCCCTTCTAATTGCCATTCAACAGATTACCAGTTAAATCAATTAGATAATTGGGCTGCCTTGTTGGGCAGAGATGCAAATGGGAATGTCTGTTGGGCCATTATTTATCATTGGGTCGTGCCCTGTTGTGTCCTTGGGCCTAGAAACAAATTACAAATTCTGTTGGGCCATGTTAAAAACCCAAGTGCACGATTAATTACTGCTAGGCTGCTAGTTCATATTTTTTTTGACGATGCAATATATAGATATATGATGGAAGATGACATAAGAGTGGGGTTAATGAAAGTATTGTTAATGATTAAATAATGAGGTTTTGATAGGTGATTAAATGTAATGTCGTGAATGATTAAGATAAATGATGGAAGTGATAATAATAAAAATGATATATAAAGAATCGTTGATGATGATGTTGTTGTATGTTTATGAAAATGATGATACACGAGATGATATACATGATGATGAGGTAGAAGTCGTGAATGACTTTATGATTTAAATTGATGATGATGACTGATATAGGATGGTGAAGATTAGTAATTAACGATGATGATGAAGAAGAAAGGAAATAGAAGTGTCGGATTATACAGTTTTAGTAAGGAATTACTTCATGAGATCACAAATGGGTGAATGGCTGAAAGTGTTATCGAATTAGCGGGACGTCGCGGGTTCAATCCCGGACTTGGGCATTTTTTTAGGACTACTTCTTTGAGGTAGTTTACTTATTATTATTATTATTATTATTATTATTATTATTATTATTATTATTATTATTATTAATATTATTATTATTATTATTATTATTATTATTATTATTATTATTATTATTATTATTATTATTATTATTATCATTATCATTATTATTATTAATATTATTATTACTAATGTTGTTATTATTATTATTATTATTATTATTAATTATTTTTGTTGTTAATTGTTATTATTACTAATATTAACACTATTATTATTAGGGTTATTTTTACAAATAAAAACTTTATATAATAACACATTACAATACTTATTACTAAATTTTTTCATTTTATTAAAAACTACTATTATTATCATTATCATAAGAATTATTATTAAAACTATCATTAACAGTAAAAGTAAAATTTTTATAGTTAGTATTATTAATATCATTATATTTATCACTAAGATTATTAACAGTATTATTTTTAGTAAAATTAAGTATTATCAATATTATCATTTTTTCCATTACAAATATTATTATTATTACGATTACGATTACTAGCTTCAATAAACAATTGATATATATATAAATATATTCAACATGCATAACTTAGCTATATTAATACTTTTATATACAAAATGAATACATTTTATTTAATAATGAAAAATATATAAGTTAATAATATAAAAATTATAATAATAATACATATATTTACTCGATTACGAATATGTGTGTTAATATATATATAAATGATATAGGTTCGTGAATCCGAGGCCAACCCTACACTTGTTCAATGTCGTCATATGTATTTTTACTACAAAATACAGTAGTGTGAGTTTCATTACTCCCTTTTTATATATATTTTTGGGACTGAGAATACATGCGCTGCTTTTATAAATGTTTTATTAAATAGACACAAGTATCAAAATTACATTCTATGGTTGGATTATTAAACCGAATATCGCCCTTTCAAGCCTGGTAACCTAAGAATTAGGGAAATGGCCCCTAATTGACGCGAATCCTAAAGGTATAACTATCGGGCCCAACGAGCCCCGTCCAGGGTATGGATGCTTTAGTACTTAGAGGTATTATTTAGTATATTAGTTGCGCGCTGTATACTTGGGGATATTCTATATGCATCTTGTTAAGGTCGGTTACCAGGTGTTCAATCCATATGAATGATTTTAATCTCTATGCAGTTTGCGAAATGCCTGATACGAGATTATGTTTATGAAAGATGGAATTTAAATCTTGTAGTCTATTAAAAATATAAAATTGATGGATTATGATAAATTAATGAACTCACCAACCTTTTGGTTGACACTTTAAAGCATGTTTATTCTCAGGTGCTAAAGAAATCTTCCGCTGTGCATTTGCTCATTTTAGAGATGTTACTTGGAGTCATTCATGACATATTTCAAAAGACGTTGCATTCAAGTCATTGAGTTCATCAAGATTATTATTAAGTCAATTATAGTTGGATATATTATGAACTGGTATGCATGTCGTCAACTTTCTATGTAATGAAAGTTTGTCTTTTAAAAACGAATGTAATGTTTGTAAAATGTATCATATAGAGGTCAAGTACCTCGCGATGTAACCAAATGTAATGTATTCGTCCAGATGGATTAGGACGAGTCGTTAGACAAGGCATCAGCCACAACATTTGCCTTGCCAGGGTGGTAATGAAGTTCACAATCATAGTCGTTCAACGTCTCAATCCATCAACGCTGTCTCATATTCAGTTGCTTCTGATCAAAGATGTGTTGGAGGCTTTTGTGATCGGTGAAGATAGTACTCTTGGTTCCATATAGATAATGTCTCCATAGTTTGAGTGCAAAGACAACGGCTCCAAGTTCAAGATCGTGAGTAGTGTAGTTTCGCTCGTGAATCTTCAGTTGTCAGGAGGCGTAAGCAATAACCTTCTTCCGTTGCATTAATACACACCCAAAACCTTGTCGAGAGGCATCGCAATACACAACGAAGTCATCACTGCCTTCGGGAAGGGATAAAATAGGAGTGGTGGTTAACTTCTGCTTCAGGGTTTGGAATGCCGACTCTTGCTCGGTTTCCCAAACAAACTTCTTCCCTTTATGAGTTAATGCAGTCAAAGGACGCGCAATCAAAGAGAAACCTTCGATGAATCTACGATAGTAACCGGCGAGGCCTAAGAATTGGCGGATATGAGTAGGAGTAGTGGGGGTTTCCCACTTGCTGATAGCTTCGATCTTCGCGGGATCGACTTTGATACCCTGATCGCTCACGATACGACCGAGAAATTGAACTTCTTTCAACCAAAATTCGCACTTAGAGAATTTGGCATAAAGTTGCTCTTGTCTCAAGAGTTTTAGCATGAGTCGAAGATGTTGCTCATGTTCTTCTTCACTTTTGGAATAGATGAGGATATCATCTATGAAGACGATAACGAACTTGTCCAGGTACGGTTTGCATACGCGATTCATGAGATCTATAAACACGGCAGGTGCGTTGGTTAAACAGAATGGCATCACAAGAAACTCTTAATGGCCATAACGAGTTCGGAACACAGTCTTCAGCACATCACTCTCCTTCACCCTCAATTGGTGATAACCTGATCGTAAATCAATCTTGGAATAAACGCTGGATCCTTACAGCTGATCGAAAAGATCGTCAATTCTAGGAAGGGGATACCGATTCTTGATCGTCAACTTGTTCAGTTCACGGTAATCAATACACATGCGTAAAGATCCGTCCTTATTCTTCACGAACAAAACCGGTGCGCCCCAAGGCGATGAACTCGGTTGGATAAATCCACGGTCTAGCAATTCCTGCAGTTGACTCTGCAACTCTTGCAGTTCAGAAGGTGCAAGTTGATAAGGTGCGCGAGCTACGGGTGCAGCTCCTGGCACTAGATCGATCTGAAACTCCACTGATCTCGGCGGTGGTAATCCAGGCAAATCTTCTGGAAAGACTTCGGGAAATTCATTCACAATTCGTACATCATCCACGCTCTTCTCTTCAACTTCTAGCTTCTTCACATGTGCCAGAATAGCATTGCGTCCCTTCTTCATAACCTTTTATGCCTTCAAGCAACTAATAAGGCTCAACTTCAGACTACATCTATCTTCGTAAACAATCAGAGGCTCACCATCTTTGCGTGGTATACGAAGAATCTTCTCTTCGTAGATAACTTCGGCTCTTACCTTGGATAACCAGTCCATACCGACAATCACATCAAAACTTCCCAACTTGATGGGTATTAGATCAATCTCAAAATCCACTCCGGCTAGGTTGATAATACCTCCTCGGCCAATTTGGTCAACCTTCTCATGTTTTCCATTGGCTACCTCAACCAACATACTCTCCTCTAAAGGCACTAACGACCAATCTATCTTAGAGCAAAAGTGTCTACATACATAACTCCTATCATCACCAGTATCAAACAGAACATAAGCTAATAGGTTATTGATAGTGAATGTACCTGTAACCAAGTCAGGATTCACGTGGGCATCTCTTGCGTTCATGTTGAAAGCTCTTCCACGTGCTGGCCCACCATCCTTCTTCTTGTTAGGACATTCATTCCAGAAGTGGCCCTGCTGTCCACACTCATAGCACTTCCTTGGTCCATTTGGGTTTGTCCTCACTGCTGGGGCGGTGCTCTTACAGTCTCTGCCGATGTGTCCAATCCTCTTGCACTTCTCACATACTGCGTTGCATTATTCAGTGTGATGCTTGTAGCATCTCTTACACTGAGGAAGGGTACCTTTGTAGTTAGGATTAGAGCTACGATTTGGGTTCCTCCAGTCGTTGTTCCTTTGAAATTCTCATACCTCTCAGTCGGGTTCTGGTCAAAACCTTTTCCCTTGCTTCTGTCCCACTTACGTTTCCCATTACTAGCTCCCGATTCTGATTTCGCCTTCTCTGGCTCTTGGCGGGTAATTTGATTCATCAGGGTGTACGCCATACGCATAGCTTCTGGGATATTCGCTGATTTCAATGAAGTGACATTTCCTTGAATGTCCTTGGGGAGTCCCTACAGATACCTCTCCATCCGTTTGTACTCCGAAGTAATCATTGTGGGGCACATCAAGGCTAACTCCAAGTATCTTCGGTTATAGCCATCAAGATCAGTTCCTACAACTTTCAGTTCCCAAAACTCCGCTTCCATTTTCTGAATTTCGGTTTTGGGGCAGTACTCCTCGATCATGGCACTCTTAAACTCTTCCCATGGTTTAGCGTAAGCTTCGTCGATTCCTCGTGCCTGGGCGAGCGTATTCCACCAAGTCAAAGCGCCATCCGACAAAGTGCAGGATGCGAACTTAGTCTTATTCCCCTCGGAGCAGTTACTCACGCGGAACACAGATTCCAACTTCTCAAACCATCTCGTCAGCCCAACTGGCACTTCTGTTCTGCTGAAATTGTGGGGATTGCAGCTCTGGAACTCTTTGTAAGTACACCCGTTATGAACATCTGGGTTAGCCGGTGGAGCTGGAGCAGGGTTGGCATTTGCTATAGCCATGGCTACTCGAGTAGCTATCATCTCCTCGATCTGAGCTGCAGTGGGGATTTCTCGCGGACCTCTTCCATTAGCCATCGATCTTCCAAACAAAAATTTCGACCTAAGTCAAAATTCCACAATCGGTAACGTCATAGCAGAAGGTAAACAGTACGGAAATAATACAACACACGATAACTAAGCATGGCAACAAGCAGCAGGTAGCACAAAAGCTAACATGTAATAAAACGTCGTATAACAATTAAGAAACAGTAATTCCATTCATAATAAGAAAATTGCATACAATGGCATGAGGTTCGTACATTACATAAATGAAAAACAGGAAACTACAAACGGAATACATAAGGAAATCTAATACAATAGTCCTAGGGCTAAGGTGGGTAAATGATGTCCATCAGGTGGGACATCTGATCCTCGAGCTCAGTTACCCGAGCACGGAGGGTATGCACTTCCCTCATCAGTTCTTCGATGACGGGGGATGCTGGTGGGGAAGGTGGTGCAGATGGTGCATGTGGTGCAGGTGGTCCAGATGATGCAGATGTAGATGACACAGTACGGGCGGTCTTAAGTATAAATGGATCGGCAGGATACGGTACAACCCTCTTAAGGGCTGTGACCCTAACCAACTGTCCACGTGCGTCCACGTGCGTCCACGAACGGTCTTCCTCCGTTAATCCTTTGGATAACAGTACCATTGAAATGATACCGCTTCTTCGGCGGGGTAGAGGGCGGCTGCACGGGCTCCTCCTCAGGTTCCTCCTCAGAATCCTCCTCGCTGGAGTCGTCGGATGATGATCCGTCTGAATCATCGAAAGGAAATGCAGGATCATCACGGGCGGGAGAAAGCGTCTGACCGGTGGTCATAAGTCAATATCTGCCTGGTGGAATACGTACAACACGTCAATCAGTGCATCTAGCCCAATGTTCATGCTTGTTACGGAAAGGACCGTCTCCATTTCCCCCAGGAATCACAGTATCATCGGAATGGTACTGTGGCTCCGGGAGTCTAGGGCTGGGTGGTGCTAGAATCATCTCGGGATCCTCGTCTCCGTCTGAGATGTCCATCAGGTCAAGCACGAGTCCACTATCTCTAGAAGGTGAATCGCCAGAGTTGTCGAAGGGTAGTGGTGAATCAGCAACAATCATAGGCAAGGCAACAGTCGTCTCTGAGTCACTCTCGAAGTCAAAGGTCATGGGCAGCATGTCTGACATCTGAACAAGGAAAAATAACTTTTTCCATGTCAGTAAGATATATAGCAAGCACGTAATCAGGCACTACAACAACCTAGATCGTCTACCGCAGTACATAGCATGGCAATAACAACAGTACTAAAAAAAGTAACATGCAAACGAAAGCAGACATTAGCATGCAGTAACGAGGATAAGCAATAGCATACAGCAAGTTCACATAGTAGTAAGGGTAAACAGTAGCACGCAACAAGATCATACGACAATATAAGTAAGCAGTGACATGCAGCAGTAGTAAGCAGTAACAAGCAAACGAGAAAGTTGTAGATTAGTCCTATTAGTGAATCCTACTCGGTCTGGTCTAGACTCACTAATGCAACCTAATTCCCTACAACCAATGCTCTGATAGTAAATGTGATGCCCCGTACAAAACCATCGTGTACGGTTCATCAACAACAGGATCATTACAAGGTCAAACACTATATGTTGTTTGAAAACCAGTTTTGCATTCATAAAAGATAGCGTTTTACAAAAGATAACATGACACAAAGGTCGTTACAAAGTCATTATTTGAAAATAACATAAGTTACGAATGCAAAAGAAAAGTTCCATGATTGAGACATTTCTAAATAATGCAGCGGAAATCTAATACACCAGGTCCATAACAGCAAGTCTATAATACCAAGACAGCAATTCTAACAGCGGAAGCAATATCGTCTAAGCACCTGAGAAATACATGCTTAAAAGTCAACACGAATGTTGGTGAGCTATAGTTTGTAATCAGTAAAGTAATGTAGACCACGAGATTTCAGTGCTTCAATCAGCAGTTTAAATCAGTATGAAAAGTATATGCTTAACCGTGGGCACCCGGTAACTAGACTTAACGTATGTATATCACCCCCTAAAAGTGCACTTGGCGAGTGCGTTTGTCCTCGAAGTATTAAACACCCGTTGAATGCTAGCATAACTAGCCCGAGTGGGGATGTCAAACCCTATGGATCCATATCTAAGATTCGCGTTCACGGTTCAGAAATCAATGATTAAACGTTACCGAGCTAAGGGGATTCTTTGTGCCATTATATCATCCACACATATGTAAAGTTTAAGTACTCGTGTCTAGTATGTAAAACGTAAAAAGCGCATGTATTCTCAGTCCCAAAAATAGTAAAAAGTAGTAAAGGGATGCTATAACTCACAGTGAATAAGCAGTAAAAGTCGTTATGAAACATATGCAGGTAGTAAGTCGGTCCGAAAGGTCATCAACCTAAGTCAAAGGTTATTAGGTCAGTATGTTGTCCCAATAAGTGTAAAAAGTGAATAAATTAAGTTTAAGTGTCATCATCAACATCATCATTATCATCATCATTCATCAACACTAAGGTAAGTTTAACAAGAATAGAGATCGAAACAAAAGGCTGACTTCGGACAGCTGTTACGACCTCTATACAAATCGAAAAGACGCGTGGTCAGTGGCTATGGCTCCGTATGTGAGTCCTCTAACCACTGACAAATTTTCAGAACCTAACTCGTTTTCTTTTGACTGTGGCGACGGTTTAAGTGCGAGTAGGTTAGAAATTTCAGCACAACGTTACAAAAGCGTAGTGACTTTCGAAAGGCTATAAATCCTAAACTGTATATCGGATTAAGTCGAGGCCTAAACGAAAAGTTATTTACTCAAAACTAACTATCTGAAAATCAATTTTACAGAAGCTCAAGAGTCCGATCAGACCCCGAAAAACAGCAAACAAATGCTCCGGTGAGATTCTTGGTGCTTCATGCTCATCACGGTTCTCATCCATGATGCTTGTAAGCTTCAAGTGTACAACTCTTTGATGTTTTAGCATCACTTTGACCAAGGTTCAATCATCAACACACAACTAAGAGTAAAATCTATCATTCTACAAGTTTTGAACATCAAGATTGCCTCTTTATTGCATAAATCCAATAAAGCTTCAACCTTTGTCCATTTTACAGAAGTTTATGCATCTCCATCATATGTGATGATGAAGACTTGATCTTTATCATCACAACAAACACAAAAAGGTTCCAAGTAAGTGAGATCTACAATAATAACTTAGATCTCAAGTATTAAGAAAACCCTAAGCTAGAAAGCTTGGATCTTTACAAGATTAATGAGACCATAAGCTAGAAAGCTAAGATCTTTAACAAAATAATGAAAGTAATGAGACCATAAGCTAAAAAGCTAAGATCTTTAACATAATAATGAAACCCTAAGCTAGAAATCTTGGATCTTTAGTGTTCTTGAAGATCTTGAATCATAAAGCTTGGATCTTTAAGATACATGAAGATCATAAACACAAGTTTTGATCTTTATAACAAAACAAAGAAATCACAAGCTAGATCTAACAAGTAAATGAAGATTCAAAGCTAGAAAGCTTGAATCTTTCGTGTTCTTGAAGGATTCAAATCCAAGTTTGAATCTACAAGATATAACAAGATCAAAAGCTAAAAGCTAGATCCATTAAATGATGATGATGATGTCGTGGATGAGAAGAGGAGAAGAAGAGAAAGAAAAATTTAAAACTTACACTTTTTAGAGTGAGAAAGACTAGAGAGAGAATTAGAGAGTAAGTGTGTGTAATTTGTAAATGAAATCAAGTGTGAAATGAATGAGATAAGCTTGGTATTTATAGAAAGTGAGGTGGTGGTGAGGTGTTTAGGCCGTGGGTATAGTGGGGGGACAAGGGGACACCTTTTTGCTTTTTGGTTAATGGTTGTCTAAAGTTGGTGTTTATGTTAGGATCCCATGCAACATTAAGGATAATGCTTAACAAAAATGCTAGTATGTTCCCTCTAATAAATGGGCATTTGTCTTTCATTATTATGGGTCACTAACTTATTATAATTGGGCTAATTAAATAGTTCACTAGCTAGTGTAGGGTGGGCTAAGGTCCAACAAGGTAGAAAGTCCAACAAGACCAACTAGTGTGCTCTAGTAAATTACTAAGCGTAATTAAGCATCCAAAAACCCAAGTAATTGTTATTATAAAATAACAATTAGTATTTCGTAGTCATAATATTTTAATTATGACTAAAGTTAAGCGTGTACACAGTACGCAGTTCGTTCTAAACGTCAAGTGACACTAACGGTCATAAAGACTTCTGGGATCAAGTTAAGTACTCTACGTACTTAAAGGCACGTTTTCACATATAAACGAAAGTAATCCACAGGTAGTAAGATCCCAGAGTATGGTATAGCTCAGTACGCACAAATACACAGTTTCGTGAAAGCACAAAGCACAAAAGCAAGTCGAAAAAGTCGGGTCGTTATAGCATACATACTTTATGATAGAAATCATACAACATATATAGCACCTAACATACATGAACTATATTACGCATAATATAACATGCCAAGAGTCACAACATCCGAAATAAAATGATAATGATAATAGATGTCATAAAGAAATAACCATCCATACATAAATGAAAACATCCCATAACAAAATCCTCGACAAAACGCCGTACATCACCCAAAAATGAATGTATAAAAAGGATAATAAGTCCATGAAATAAAATAATCACTCATGATATCATCACATCACATCTGTTTGGAGCGGGTATGATAAGCTGAGCCGGTATGAGGCTCGTCAGGAGTCTCATACTTCCTCAACTTTCCTTTCACCTCCTCCAACTCCGTCTTCAGACCACGAACCACGCTCTCAAGAGCCTCGAACTTAGCGTCCACCTCACGGTTACGTTTCCTATTCTCGAACTCGATCCTATGCTTGAAGCTAACGAACGTATCCATATCAGCTATAATCTCATCCATCACCTTCGTATGTGGCAAGACACGCATACAGTCGCTAAGAGCATCAATGCGAGTCTCATTCGTATACGCTCTAGTCATATGAGTGATGGTAGGCATGTAGTAGTTAACAGGGTCTCTCAGGCGAGGCTGTCATGCACGACGAGCGGCAGACGGGGAAACAGGAGCAGGAACGGAATTGTTGCTTGAAGCCGACATCTGCAAACAGTAAAATCACAAACCACATACAAAATAGAAGTACCATAAGTAATAACTTATAATTATCCCTCAAAAGAAATGAAATGCATAATAATGCCATATCAAGAAGGGCCGGGCTGTAGACTAGAATCTAATGCACCCTAAAAACTACGGGTTGACCACATTATGACCGCCTAGTTCCCTACAACCAGAGCTCTGATACCAACTGTGATAACATTTGGGGTAGAAACCCACTCAGTACCTTTCTTGCAAACAGGTTGACCACTGAGCTTACCTCAGACACTGATTTTACAGCCCGCATTTCTGCTACTGCCAACCTTAGAAAGGGACCGCAAGGGGTAAAAGCCAATGCTTCGTCACAGGTTACACTGTGAGAACCCCCTCTATGATTAACCCGCCAAGAATGGACGCGGTTCAAATCTGGATCTGATACCAACTGTGATGGTCCCGTCAATACACTTAACGGCTCCGTCACTTAGTCCCACAGCTTGATCGAACTTTAAATGAATTTAATAAACAACATTGCATTCTTTTATTCCAAAAAGTTTCCCAAAAAGAAAATTTACCAAAATATGTAGTTTAAACAAACCAAACATACTAAATATCCAAAGTTGACATAAAACATAGCCAACCAAATACCCACAAGTTTAAATATCCAAAAAGAGAATGCAAGTTTAATGTCTCATAAAGTGTTTAACAAAATCTGCCCAAATGCATGCAGACACTTCTAACACAGCGGAAGCACCAAACAAATCAAGTACCTGTGAAAACATGCGAGTAATCTGTCAACAAAAATGTTGAGTGAATTATAGGTCTAAATAAACGAATAAACTTTAGACCACAAGATTTAAAATATTAGAAAACATAAAGCATTATTCCATTATCTATGAGCCACCTGGTAACCACTTAACCATTTATTTACCCTTGCCAAATACAAAATATATATATATATATACACTGAACAAGTTTCTATTTTTGGCAGGTTTCCATTTTTGGAAAGTTTCTATTTTAGGAAAGTTTCTATTTTTGCGAAGTTTCTATTTTAGAAAAGTTTCTATTTTTAGAAAGTTTCTATTTTTGGAAAGTTTCCATATTTAGAAAGTTGCTATTTTTGGAAAGTTTATAAGTTAGGAAAGTTTCCTTAATTAGAAAGTCAACAAAAGTCAACTGAAAGTCAAAGTCAACCGAAAGTCAACTCAAAAGTCAACTTTGGTCAAACATAGTCAACATTGAATTTTAAAGTATAAGTTATATTAATAATATAAGTTATAATGTTATTTGAAGTCATATATGTATAATTATGTCATAACATAAGTTTAATTAAATTAAAATGAATTATTAAAGTTAACATAAGTTTAAATGATATAATTAATATAACATAAGTATTTAATTAATTAATTAAATATTAATCATAATATAAGTATTATTAATTAATAATAAATTTTAATCTTATCAAAAGTATTATTAATTATGAATTATTAATTATATCATAAGTTTCTAATTAAAATCATTAAATCATAAGTATTTAATAATTAAATTATAATTAAATAATAACTAAGCCTTATAATAATTAAATAATTAATTAATCTTTATTATAAGTCTTATTATAATAATCTCATAACATATGTTTAATACTTATCATAAGTATTTCTCATTAATAATAAAAGTATTATTAATCATAAGTTTAATTAAAAGTTTCATTAATCAAAATGTAATTAATAAATGATATAATAAATTGCATATCATAAGTCTTAAATTAAATAATTACTTTTTATATCCTAAGTAATTTAATAATAATAAAAATCATTATTTATATCATAAGTTCCATTTTATAACCATAAGTTTTAATTAAAAGTTCATCGGGTCATAACTTGAGCCCCGGGTATCGGTTTTCGGCGAGTCTTATATATATCTCCGCCTAACCAAACCATCCGACACATTAGTGCACTCAAGAACACCCCATGAACAGCAACCAAGTCATGACCATCAGCCATATATCAACTTGGAGCTTTAATCCGTTCAAAAACATGTTTTAGTCATAACGGGTGATCCGTGGCTCGAATTTCGATGACTCGAACATGAATGTTCATCCAATCATCAATCCTAACACACTAGTACACCCTAGAGACTCTAAAAATGGTCACAAAGTCGGACCAAACCTGAACACATTCATTTTTATACTTTGATTTCATGAAAACACCATTTTAATCATAATTTAAGTTCCGGGAATCGAAATAACATGAATCCGGAGTCTAAAATCAATGTCTTGATGAGAGCAACACATCTAAACACTTTAATTTAACATTTACATCAGTTAAGTTTACAGAAATAGATAAATACTCCGCTGTCCAAAATCAATCAAACCAAAAACATGCTATAACAAGTGTTTCTATGCATACAATCAACAATACAAAAACATACAATCATCAGAAAAATCAAAAAGTTAGGGTTAGGGTTTATACCCTGTAATAACCCAATCCAATATCCAACCGAATACGAGAAATTTTTTTTTTTATTACAGCCGAGTGCGCGGCAAGCAGCACCCTAGGGTGCGCGGCGCGCAGGAGGTCTGGCGGCTTCTGTCCGAATTTACAATTTTTCAATTAAAGATCTCCCACTTCCCGACATATTTAGACTAAACGCTTTTCACAACATGTTATAATGGTTAAAACTCACACGATTCAATAATAAAATAAGTTTTACAAAATTGGCCCACATATGCCGTAAAACGAGTTTCGTACAAAAATATAAGTTTCGACCACACTAGTTTAAATTCCAAACGACACTATGAGCATGGTGTTTGGGGGTTAAACTACCCAAATCTCGGTCAAACTCCAAAAGCTATATGCCAAAAGCATCATCTATCAAAACAAAGCGGGATCACTAATCCAAACGAACGCCCTTACCCTTGTCCACGCCAGAGCCTATAAAAAGGTAAACAACGAGAGGGTAAGCTAAAGCTTAGTGAATGCAATAATTATACACATACCTATATAATATACCTACTTGCAATCACTTACACACATACCGCATACATGCTAGCAATACAATTAGCATACCATCTCAAGTACGAAGCTAATAATCTCCAAAACCGCAACTAGCATAATCAATAACATATAATCGACATAATACAATATGCTACAATACAATACAATACACAACCATGGTTAACCATTCTCGCATCATGGTGCTACCGGCTCTTTGGTTCACACCGTACGCATCGATTATGATGCTACCGGCTCTTTGGTTCACATCACAACCCGAGTCATACTAGCGTTAAAGTGCTACCGAATCTTTGGTTCACACTCTAGCAACTCGTGCCGTAGTGCTACCGGCACTTTGGTTCACACTACAACACACGTACTATGACGCTACCGGCTCTTTGGTTCACATCATAGCACAATCGCACATACTATGGCACTACCGGCTCTTTGGTTCATACCATAGCATACAATAAATACATTATATACATACGCATATAATCATTCCACTCACCTTAACGCCTTCGGTGAATGTTTTATACTTCCGCAAGCTTCAAGATAAAGTACCTAATACAATAAGTACTCAATCAACACACAAACTAGTTGGACTAAACACCAACCATTCACTCATGTGCATTTAATGACTTAAATGCATTAAATGCCCCATTTTCACCAAAACCGTCCATTTAAGGTCAAGACCATCACATATCACTAAAAGCTAGTGACTAAGGTCCAACAACACTAACTAATACACAATTAGGGTATTTCATATCCATCTTTCCCAACTAGGTTAATTATCACCCATTTAACCATTTTAAAGTCACACACCCATTTCGGGTTATCCACTAACCCCATTAACACCCATTTGCTTAATAACTAGGTGTATTAGTAATTAACTAACCAATTATGACTCATAAGTCCATTTAACATTTCCAAAACCCTAGGTTAGTCATCCTTAGGTCCTCATGACCCAATCTTACCCAAGAACACCCAAAATCACCAAATATGGGTTTTATGTTCATCGCTAACCCAAACCCTAACCCTTAAACAAATTAAAATAAGGAAATCAAAGATAGAGCTTACCACCACAATCACAACCTAGCTAGTGATTAGAAGAACAACTTTAACACACGCGGTTTGACCCAAAATCAACTTCTTCCTCCTTGATTTGAGCTTTCTCTCTCTCAAAGGGTTTCTCACTCTAGAAATTGAATTTGGAAGAGATGATGTGGTTGGTGATAGAGTTAAGAGTGTTTCAACCACCATCCAATTTGGCCTCTAATGCCCTAACTCGTCCCCATATGAAAAGATAAGAATACCCTTTATTAAACTTTAATTTAAAAAGCAGGAATCTGCCAACAGCAGCAGTGCGCGGCGCGCACACATACCCTTGCGCGGCGCGCACAAGGGTCTGGGCAGAATCTGACCTCTGTTTAATTACACAATGCATCCCACATTTCAAGTATCCTATTTACACGTATGTACAATAAAATATGCGGGTCTTACAACTCTCCCCCACTTGAATCGGAGCGCGTCCTCACGATCCAAGCCGCATGACAAGAGGGAAGATAAACTAACACAAACTCATCGGGCTCCCATGTAAACTCGGAACCTTTACTACGTCGCCATTGAACTTTATAAGTTCTCACTTCATTATTCCTCAACCTTTTCACTTTTTCATCGAGTATAGCAATCGGCTCCTCAACATATTCCAACTTGTTGTTTAACTCGATTTCATCTAATGGCATCTAAGATGAATCATCCGCAAGGCACTTACGGAAATGGGAAACTTGAAATGTATTATGGTTCCCCGCTAGCTCTTCGGGTAATTCCAAACGATACGCAACTTCACTAACACGAGCTAGAATCTTAAATGGCCCAATAAACTGAGGAGCTAACTTTCCCCGTTTTCGGAACCGAATAATACCCTTCCATGGTGAAACCTTAAGCATCACCATGTCACCTTCTTGGAACTCAATCAATCGCCTACGCTTGTCGGAGTACGACTTTTGTCTATCTTGTGCCGCTTTCAAATGAGTCTGAATCATCTCAATCTTGCTATTTGTCTCTAAAACCAAATCGGTACTCCCGATTTCTCTTTGACCCACTTCACCCCAACAAATTGGAGTTCAACACCTACGCCCATAAAGCATCTCATAAGGTGGCATCCCGATGTAGCGACCCCGACAAATCGTCAAGTGACGGCGTCGGCTACGTGGGTCCCATTACCTGATTATAAGTCTTTAAGATAACGTTTGACCAAAATATGTCGCCTTCATTTCAAAATAAGGATTGTTTCAAAGTTTACAAGAATTGTTCAACCCAAAAGTTAAGTTACAACGTTATAAGTACGATTGAAATCTAGGCGACACGGTTTAAAGTAAAGTCAAAAGACGCTCCATGAAATGCATGTATACTCGACATCGGATGCAAGTATCAAATAGTAAGCGGAAGCATGTTTCACATATCGTGCAAGACCTGAGAAAAACATAGAAATCTGTCAACGAAAACGTTGGTGAAATCATAGGTTTAAGTAAGTAAGTACAAGTGAACCACAAGATTTGCATCAATGAAATAATAGTAATACATTCCAAAAGTTTGTTTCACGAGCACCCAATTATCAAAGCTTAACATTCCTTCCATTGTATACCCCATCACTTAGTGCTAGAACAAACACTGATTCTCGAAAATATATTTCATCCGTAGACGGTAGCGAACCGTCAAAGATGAGGGTTGTCAACCCATATGGCCATATAACATAAGTTCTCGCTTACACCCGGCAAGTGTAACTAATGATAATCGAATTGAGGATTTTTGTTCTAAACTCGTATGTAGAATGTTTGTTTTCCCGTTCTTGTGTTCACTTAGTTCAAAAGAATCGTTTATGTTTTCTCATCCCAATATAATTTCAAAAAGAGTAAAAGTGGGACTATGATCTCACCTTTGATTGCAAGAGTGAAATAGTACTTCAACAAGTAAACGTGCAAAGAACAATGCTAGTCTCGACCTAAACAATTAGGTTGTATCAATAACGATAGTCACGAAGGGTCAAAGATGTTCAATTAGTCCTATGGCTCGTTACGACTCGATTATATTAACATGTGAATCAACTAGTCAAGTTTCATGCAAGTTACAAGTAATTAATCATGTTAGAAAGGTTGCATAAGTATTTGGTTAAGTTTGACAAAAAGTCAAACTTGGTCGGGTCAAAGTCAACGGAAAAGTCAACGGGGTCGGGTTGGGTATCCGACAATTTTTCTAAGTTATATAATCATATATGAGCATGTTGGCCAAGTTTCATGTTAATCGGAGGTCCGTAGCATAGCAAACATTTTACGTCAAAATATCAAAGCGAACAGCCCATTTTAGTGTATCAGGACGGCGTCCCAATTGTCAGGACGGCGTCCTGATGTGAAGAGTGGGACGGCGTCCCAATTGTCAGGACGGCGTCCCAATATGAAGGGTGGGACGGCGTCTAGGAGGTTGGGACGGCGTCCCAAAAGGCTTACAGGTCCTGTTTGCAGAAAACACAAGGCACGAGCCAAACTTCAATCAATCCTAGTTTATGATCCGCAAACAATCAAGACATGTATTTTATATCACCGGAAAGCTCTTTCGACAAGGAACACAACTAGATACATTTCCTAAATCAAATTTATCATTTTAGACAACAAAAATCCCGTCGAAAGTTCGTTAAACGTTCCAAAACAAGGTTTCAAGTTCGTCAATTGCAATTCAAGTTTCGGGAATCCAATTTATACATATGATATGCCGTTTTGAAGGTAATGAAACATGTAATACAACTAAACACTTACTAACAACATTTCATAGCATTTGATGCACCAAAAGTTCATATAAAGCTTATCAAACCCTAATCCAAAATCACCAAAATCACTAATCAAGTTTATGAAGTTTTACAAATCAACCTACACATCAAAACGAAGCTAATGATACTAGTAACACTTTTAAAACATGCACTTTAACAATCTAACAACATTTGATCATCCAAAATCAAGGATTAAGCAAGCAATTTTCATATTCAAGCTAGTTACACCAAAAACAACAAATCGAGCATACAAATTACATACGCGACATCACAATGAGCCATAGACACTAATTAACAACATTTCAAGTCAAAAACACGAATTTAGAGAAATTTAGAGTTTTAGAAATGTTACCCAAACTTGATGATATTGGTATCAAAATGTAGAGGATGAAGAGAGGATCACGAAAATGTAATTTGTTTTGATGTTTGCTTCTCCAATCGGATTTAGATGATGATTGAATGAATTTGGAATTTGGGTGTGTTCTTGCTAGAGAGAAAGAGAGAGAGAGGGAGATGGTTGAATGGTGGTGATTGGGGTGGACTAGGTGACCTAGTCAACTAGTTTGCCCCGTGTCAATTTTAGTCCCTCGAGTTTGAAATCGGGTGCGGAAAATACCTAAACGGAATATTTTAAAACGCGTAATAACGGAAGATATTAAAATCCGATAACGAGAAATTTAGAATGTTAGCTAACGGAGGTTACGAATCTAGATACGAGGAATATTATCTAAAAAGAAAAAGACGGCGTTAAAAATAATTTAACGAAAAAATGCGGGATGTTACATTATCCACACCTCAAAAGAAATTTCGTCCCGAAATTTAGTTGGAAGTAATAGTCGATGTCTCTTACTCGAGACCTAGTGTAGTAACTCTACGAATGATTGAAGGTACTTTCTTAGACATTCCACGAATCCGGATAGTCGGGGTGTTACGTTGTATTAGGGCTTGGTTTTACGATCCACAAGTTCAGCCGGTTTTCCCTACGAGGAGGGGTTTGTCATCATTAGTTGGTGCATCTAGAAGGATTGCACGTTCCTGTTCCGCAGGACACGTTTCTAAGTTTGTTACACGAAATGTAGGGTAAACGGAAACTTAATTGAGTCGGAAGTTCTAAACGGTAGGAAGCGGTTCCAATACGTCCCAAGGTTTCAAAAGGTTCAATATTGCGGCCATAGCCTTTCTCGATTTCCCAAAATGGATTACACCTTTCCAAGGTGCGGTTTCTCAATATCACGCGGTTACACACTGGAATTTGTGAGGTTTTCATCTAAGTTTGGTATAACTCTTCTGGCGACAATGGGTTGTCTCGAGCCCTTCTCGGACTTGAACGATCTCAATTGTTGTTTTTTTTTTTTTTTTTTTTTTTTTTTTTTTTTTTTTTGGAGTTCAGATTTCGGTGGTTGATGCTTTGGTTAAATGAACAGGGGTATGACATTAGCGGTCATATAGGGTTTCGGAAAGTGCGTGTGAACACACGAGTGGTATCTACTGTTGTAAGAGTGATCTACTAAAGGTGATAATACGAGTTTGTGACATGTCTTTCCAAGACGTAAATCGTTCGTTTGCTCGGTTCGTCGGTTTGTGGGTGGTACGCGGTACTCATGTCTAAACGGGTCTCCAAGGTTTCTTGTAAAACTAGAAGTGAAACGAGTATTTCGATACGGAATAATTGACAAAGATACACCGTGTTGGAATAGAATCTCTTAAGATACGTTTGAACAAGTTAGTTAGGGTTCGAAAAATGTTCGTTAGGACTATTCACCCTCGTGGCGAATACTTAGGTAATATGAGGAATTTCTTTAAACGGAAATGCGAGCGATAAAGATAGGAGTGAAATGAGGACTTAGAATAGGATGAGCTTGCATCTCGAGGTTGCCATAACGTGCCTCTAGTTGTCAAAAGTTGAAGTCTGAAAGAGAAACGAGGTAGTACACGTAGTTGTATAGTTCGGGGTTGAATAATAGTTGACCGATTATCAGAAACACAAGGGTGTTAAGTCAAAGAAGAGTGAAGTATCGTTGGATTGTGTGTTATCTTAAATTCCAGTAATATCAGACGGTGACGGTGAAATAACAGAGGTATGTAGTGTGGTACGTGATGACGAGAAGTTTGATCGGATCCACAATTTAGTATTCGAATTCTTTGTGTAAAATAACGAATTTTAGTTATGTTGATTTTTGAGACGAGAGAGTATGCCTTTCGGCTTTCAAGTAGAAATATTTCCATGTTTGAGTTCCATCTAGTGCTATACGAATTTAGCTAGGAAGGTTGGTGTGAAGAATCACGTTCAAGGCTCAGACATGAAGAGGTTTAAAGTTGTGTAACACAAGAAAAGTCAGAAATGAATCTTCGGTAACAACCGGTGAGATCTAAGATTTTTACGAATACAAGTCTGAGTTGGGAGAGTTTCCTGATTACATGTGGCTTGATTTCGAGATTGATTGTAACGACCTGACCATAAACATCATGGTCTAGAAAATTGGACTTCGTTCAACAGAAATTCTCACTCAGAGACTTTGGTATAGAGTTGCTCTTTTCTCAAAACTTCGAGCGGGAGATGGTGATGTTGTTCGTTTTCCTTCTTTACTTGGATAGGTCAAGATATCATCTATAAATACGATAACGAATTAGTCTATATGAATTTGCATACGCGGTTCGAGAGGTTTGTGGATACGGGCGTGCCTTGGATAAATCGAATGGTACCAAGAGAGATTTACAACTAACGTTGTGAGTTCGGAAGATGGCTTAGGAGACATCGTCTCACTTAACCCCCAATTGGTGATAACCGGAACGGAGGTCGATTTGGAATATACGGGATTCGTGCAAATAATTATGAGGTCATGGATGCGAGGGAGAGGGTATCGGTTTCCAACCGAAAATTTCTTAGTTCACAATAATCTATACATAAATGTAGGGCAACAATTTCTCCTTAATGAATAGGTTTTGAGTTCCTTAGTTCTATTGGTGTCGAGTTCAATTTCTTAACGTATATCCTCCGATAATATTTATAGGCACACAATATTTTTCCGTTGGTCGCTTAAATTGCCTAAGTAGTGTCTAGGGAAAAAGTGGAGTGCAAAGAGCACGAGTCAAAGACTTGGTTATAAAACGTCTAACGGTAATGAAATCGAATAAGTATGAAGTATACGGTTTGTTGTGAAGAAACGTACCCGTTACTAGTCCATCGTCGTTCCGGGCATCCTAGGTGTCGATGTTGAAGGTTCAACGGCGTGCGTTGGGGTTGATTTTCTTATTTGGGCACACATTCCTAAAATGACCCAGTTGGCCACATTCGAAGCAAGCACCCGTTCTGTGTGCGTTGGGCATCTTTCGAGCGACGGGTCCTTGGCGCCGGTGGCGAAACCTGCCACATCCTTCAAAGTGATGCTTGTGGCATTCGTTACAAAAAGGTAGTTTTCCGGTATAGCCTTTCTCGTCGTTGGAGGCGAAAGGCTTCTTGGAGAGGTTGTTGTGGTTGTGGTTGCTTGATTGAGAGGCTTCCCATGTTCTTTTATTGCCGCTCGATTGGTTCTCGACCATTGGTGCCGGCGTTTCCATTTCATTCGCCGTGTCTAAAGTATGGCGGGCCATTGTTAAAGCCTCTTGTAGGTTAGTGGGTTGAGATGTCATTACCTTGTGTTGAATGCTCTTAGGGAGGCCATCCATGTAAAGTTCGACTCTTAGGGATTCGGGAGTCATGAGATTTGGACACATCGAGACTAGTTCGGTAAACCGTTGATTATAAGCTTCGAGGTCATTTCCGACCGTTTTTAAATTCCTTAGACCCTGTTCGAGCCTTCGAGTCTCGTCGCGCGGGAAGTATTCGGTGATCATTCTTTCTCTTAATTCGGTCCAAGAGAGTGTAAGGGCTTCATCGCTTCCCACCAATTGTACATACGTGTTCCACCACGAGAGAGCAATGCCGGTGAAGGTGAGGGTGGAAAACTTGACCTTATCTTGGTCTCGACAACCGCTTGTGTTAAAAACGGTCTCCATTTGTTCAAACCATCGGGTGAGAGTAACCGGTCCTCCGGTTCCATCGAAAGTGGGAGGATTGTACTTCATGAAGTTCTTGTAGGAGCAACCTTCGATTGAATTACCGGCTCCATGATTGTTGTTGTTAGAAAAGTGATCGGCCACGGCCGTACCCACGGCGGTGGTTATCATTCGTTGAAGAGCTTGTTCTAGAGTTTCGAGAGGAGTATTGTGTTGACCTTGGTGAGCCATTGTTCCTTCATGAGACAAGAATATCGTTGGTTAGTATTTTCAACAATACTAACCGGAGTATGGAAATAGGATAGAGAGGAAAATTTTTTTTTTTTTTTGACTCACCTTAAATTCTTTACGTCATAATGTCGGAACGTCCATGTGAATCACCGTAATATAATCCCGGAAATTATATTACCCTGATTCTCATGTGCATTTAACATTACTTCATAAAGTCAAGGTGGCGCATCAACAAAATTTATCAACGTAAGATCAAGATCGAATACGAGTTAGATATGATAGAAGAGTTCGAGTATAAATGCACAATTAGTCAAATAATTCCTACTTCAGTCTATATGCCGGTTGTAGTCTAGATTCACCTATGTACCCTATGACTCGGGGTGGACACAAATGAACTCTAAATCCCTACAACCAAGGCTCTGATACCACTTGTAGCGACCCCGACAAATCGTCAAGTGACGGCGTCGGCTACGTGGGTCCCATTACCTGATTATAAGTCTTTAAGATAACGTTTGACCAAAATATGTCGCCTTCATTTCAAAATAAGGATTGTTTCAAAGTTTACAAGAATTGTTCAACCCAAAAGTTAAGTTACAACGTTATAAGTACGATTGAAATCTAGGCGACACGGTTTAAAGTAAAGTCAAAAGACGCTCCATGAAATGCATGTATACTCGACATCGGATGCAAGTATCAAATAGTAAGCGGAAGCATGTTTCACATATCGTGCAAGACCTGAGAAAAACATAGAAATCTGTCAACGAAAACGTTGGTGAAATCATAGGTTTAAGTAAGTAAGTACAAGTGAACCACAAGATTTGCATCAATGAAATAATAGTAATACATTCCAAAAGTTTGTTTCACGAGCACCCAATTATCAAAGCTTAACATTCCTTCCATTGTATACCCCATCACTTAGTGCTAGAACAAACACTGATTCTCGAAAATATATTTCATCCGTAGACGGTAGCGAACCGTCAAAGATGAGGGTTGTCAACCCATATGGCCATATAACATAAGTTCTCGCTTACACCCGGCAAGTGTAACTAATGATAATCGAATTGAGGATTTTTGTTCTAAACTCATATGTAGAATGTTTGTTTTCCCGTTCTTGTGTTCACTTAGTTCAAAAGAATCGTTTATGTTTTCTCATCCCAATATAAGTTCAAAAAGAGTAAAAGTGGGACTATGATCTCACCTTTGATTGCAAGAGTGAAATAGTACTTCAACAAGTAAACGTGCAAAGAACAATGCTAGTCTCGACCTAAACAATTAGGTTGTATCAATAACGATAGTCACGAAGGGTCAAAGATGTTCAATTAGTCCTATGGCTCGTTACGACTCGATTATATTAACATGTGAATCAACTAGTCAAGTTTCATGCAAGTTACAAGTAATTAATCATGTTAGAAAGGTTGCATAAGTATTTGGTTAAGTTTGACAAAAAGTCAAACTTGGTCGGGTCAAAGTCAACGGAAAAGTCAACGGGGTCGGGTTGGGTATCCGACAATTTTTCTAAGTTATATAATCATATATGAGCATGTTGGCCAAGTTTCATGTTAATCGGAGGTCCGTAGCATAGCAAACATTTTACGTCAAAATATCAAAGCGAACAGCCCATTTTAGTGTATCAGGA
Organism: Rutidosis leptorrhynchoides; assembly: GCF_046630445.1. Lineage (NCBI taxonomy): Eukaryota > Viridiplantae > Streptophyta > Magnoliopsida > Asterales > Asteraceae > Rutidosis > Rutidosis leptorrhynchoides. The sequence goes on from NC_092334.1 coordinate 76,801,373, forward strand.
CGGCGTCCCAATTGTCAGGACGGCGTCCTGATGTGAAGAGTGGGACGGCGTCCCAATTGTCAGGACGGCGTCCCAATATGAAGGGTGGGACGGCGTCTAGGAGGTTGGGACGGTGTCCCAAAAGGCTTACAGGTCCTGTTTGCAGAAAACACAAGGCACGAGCCAAACTTCAATCAATCCTAGTTTATGATCCGCAAACAATCAAGACATGTATTTTATATCACCGGAAAGCTCTTTCGACAAGGAACACAACTAGATACATTTCCTAAATCAAATTTATCATTTTAGACAACAAAAATCCCGTCGAAAGTTCGTTAAACGTTCCAAAACAAGGTTTCAAGTTCGTCAATTGCAATTCAAGTTTCGGGAATCCAATTTATACATATGATATGCCGTTTTGAAGGTAATGAAACATGTAATACAACTAAACACTTACTAACAACATTTCATAGCATTTGATGCACCAAAAGTTCATATAAAGCTTATCAAACCCTAATCCAAAATCACCAAAATCACTAATCAAGTTTATGAAGTTTTACAAATCAACCTACACATCAAAACGAAGCTAATGATACTAGTAACACTTTTAAAACATGCACTTTAACAATCTAACAACATTTGATCATCCAAAATCAAGGATTAAGCAAGCAATTTTCATATTCAAGCTAGTTACACCAAAAACAACAAATCGAGCATACAAATTACATACGCGACATCACAATGAGCCATAGACACTAATTAACAACATTTCAAGTCAAAAACACGAATTTAGAGAAATTTAGAGTTTTAGAAATGTTACCCAAACTTGATGATATTGGTATCAAAATGTAGAGGATGAAGAGAGGATCACGAAAATGTAATTTGTTTTGATGTTTGCTTCTCCAATCGGATTTAGATGATGATTGAATGAATTTGGAATTTGGGTGTGTTCTTGCTAGAGAGAAAGAGAGAGAGAGGGAGATGGTTGAATGGTGGTGATTGGGGTGGACTAGGTGACCTAGTCAACTAGTTTGCCCCGTGTCAATTTTAGTCCCTCGAGTTTGAAATCGGGTGCGGAAAATACCTAAACGGAATATTTTAAAACGCGTAATAACGGAAGATATTAAAATCCGATAACGAGAAATTTAGAATGTTAGCTAACGGAGGTTACGAATCTAGATACGAGGAATATTATCTAAAAAGAAAAAGACGGCGTTAAAAATAATTTAACGAAAAAATGCGGGATGTTACACCCGATACTAGTATGATAACTATTATTGTACGAGAATTCCACAAATGGTAAGTGCTCATCCCAACTACCACCGAAATCAATAATACACGCCCGTAACATATCCTCTAATGTTTGATTCGTACGTTCAGTTTGACCGTTCGTTTGAGGATGGTACGCCATGCTCATTCTCAATTTTATACCCATATCTTCATGAAACTTATTCCAAAACCGAGATGTGAAACGAGTATCCCGATCCGAGATAATAGATATAGGAACCCCATGTCTCGATATCACCTCCTTGATAAATAACTTTAACAAAGCCTCCGACAATATCATTTCCCGAATGGGAAGAAACAAGGCACTTTTCGTCAACCGATCAACTATCACCCAAATCGAATCAAATTGGGTTCTCGCCGTCTTTGGTAACTTTGTAATGAAATCCATGGTAATGTGCTCCCATTTCCATTTTAGAATTTCTAACGGTTGTAACTTATCATACGGCTTTTGGTGCTTGGCCTTAACTTGCAAACACGTGATATATTGTTCAACATACTTTACGACATCACGTTTCAAGCCCGACCACCAATACTCTTTCTTCAATTCAAGATAAATTTTTGTCGTGCCCGGATGAATGGAATACTTTGACTTATGTGCTTCATCAAGTAGCACTCGTCGGAAATCTCCCATTCTAGGCACCCACACTCGTCCTTGAAAGGACAACAAACCGTACGGGCCTAAGGTAATAGACTCCGTTTGTCCCACGATTCGTTCCTCATGTTTATTGTTAACAAAAGCTTCAATTTGTATCTCACAGAGCTTTACAAGAAAATCGTTAGTAATAATCATGCGTAACGATCCTACTCGTATCGCCGGATGTTGACTCTTCCGACTTAACGCATCCACGACCACATTCGCTTTACCCAGATGATAAAGTATCTCACAATCATAATCCTTTACCACATCCATCCACCTACGTTGACGATAATTCAAATCTCGTTGATCAAAAAGATGTTTCAAACTCTTATGATCCGAATAGATCGTGCACTTGACACCGTACAAGTAATGGCGCCAAATTTTCAACGCATGAACAACCGCCGCCAACTCAAGATCATGAGTCGGATATCTCATTTCGTGTTCCTTTAATTGTCGAGAGGCGTAAGCGATGACTCTACCTCTTTACATTAGAACACACCCGAGCCCATTTAAAGACGCATCACAATAAACCGTCATGTCTTCTACCCCTTCCGGCAACACTAACACCAGAGCTTGACATAACTTCTCTTTTAACAATTGAAAAGCAATTTCTTGCTCGTTCTCCCAATTAAATCTCGCATTCTTTCTCGTCAATTTCGTTAATGGAGAAGCGATCTTAGAAAAGTCTTGGATAAACCGACGATAATAACCGGCCAATCCGAGAAAACTTCGGATTTCCGTAGGCGTAGTCGGTCGTCCCCAACTCTTTACCGTCTCAATCTTCCCCGGATCTACTTGAATACCATCATTGTTCACAATATGGCCAAGGAATTGAACTTCCCTTAGCCAAATTTCACATTTGGAGAATTTTGCATACAACTTCTCCTTCCGCAACGTCTTCAACACACCACGCAAATGATGTTCATGTTCCTTCATACTCTTCGAATAGACAAGTATGTCGTCAATGAACATAATCACCGACTTATCCAACATAGGTTGGCACACTCGGTTCATAAGATCCATGAATGCCGCCGGTGCATTCGTAAGACCGAAAGGCATAACTACAAACTCAAAATGCTCATAACGCATTCGAAATGCCGTTTTCTCAATATCTTCCTCACGGACCCGCATTTGGTGATAGCCGGAACGTAAGTCAATTTTAGAAAAATAAGTCGCGCCTTGGAGTTGATCAAACAAATCGTCAATCCGAGGCAATGGATAACGATTCTTGATTGTCACCTTGTTCCACTCACGATAATCAATGCACATCCGCATACTACCATCCTTCTTCTTCACGAATAAAACCGGAGTGCCCCACGGTGAAGCACTCGGTCGAATAAAACCCTTCTCAAGCAACTCTTGGGTTTGATTTAACAACTCTTGCATTTTCGTTGTTGCTAAACGATAAGGAGTTTTAGCAATGGGAGTAGCACCCGGAACCAACTCAATGCGAAATTCAACTTGTCTTTCCGCCGAAACACCCGATAATTCTTTCGGAAAAACGTCTTCGAATTCATTAACCACCGAAATTTCACGAATGGGTGGTGGCTCTTCACGAGTATCAACTACATGAGCAAGAAAAGCCATGCCACCACTAACAAGAAAACGACGTGCCCGTGCATAAGTGCATAATGGCACAAGTCTTCTCCGTCTCTCGCCATGAATAATTAACTCTACCCCACTAGGGGGCACAAGTCTTCTCCGTCTCTCGCCATGAATAATTAACTCTTCCCCACTTGGGGTCTTCACACGAATAGATTTTTCATGGCATGCAATATTGGCTCTATGACGATCGAGCCAATCCATACCAACGACAATATCGAATTCACCCAAGGTCATCGGGATAAGATCAATTTTAAACGTTTCGGTACCAAACACAATATCACAATCATTACAAACATCAGCCCCTAGCACCGTCTTACCATCCGCTATTTCAACTTCTACCGGATGACTTAACTTAGCTAGCGGTTTATCAAGCTTAGACATGAATCTTATAGAAACAAATGATAAATTAGCACCGCTATCAAATAGGATCCTTGCCGGATTAGAGTTAACCATGAAAGTACCTGAGACAACTTCGTTTGATTGCTTGGCCTCATCATGGGTCATTAAGTAATTTCGTCCCCTCGTCGTTTCCACCACCTTTTCTAGCTTCTTAACTTGATCACCCCTCAAATCGGGACATTCCGTCCTTCGGTGACCCTCTTTATTACAATTAAAACAAACGATTTTGTTGGAAGATGGTTCGTACAATCACGGGCCAAGTGCCCTTGTCGCCCACAATTGTAGCACGTGGGTCCAAAACTCTTAGAAGCCCCCTTTTTCACACTATCGACGCTCTCGGTCACACTCCTACTCTTCTTGTTCGAGTGGCTAGTAGCTTCAAATTTTCGTTTGCCAAAGGTGAAGTCACTCTTTTTCGGAGCAAGCGACTCGAAACCTTTAGCGATATCAAACAACTCATCAAAAGTTTTTGCCGAATTCCTACTAATCCTTTCTTGATAGTTATCATTCAAGGTTTAGTAGAAATCTTCTTTCAATATATGGTCATTCCCGACATACTCCGGGCAAAATTGGGTCTTTGATAAGAAAGTGGACTTGAGAGTGTTCAAATCCATTGACCTTTGCCTCAAAGTACGCAACTCATCCTTAAGCCTCGAAAGATCGGCCGAAGTTCGGTACTCCTTGAAAAATTCTTCCTTAAACTCGTCCCACGTCAAACTCATACTTTGTTCTTCGCAATAAAGTTGGATTTTTGCATCCCACCACAACTTGGCGTCACCCCTCATCATGCTACTACCATACCTTGTCCTTTTATCGAGAGGGCACTCACTAGTACGAAAAGCCCCCTCCCTGTCGGAGATCCAACGAGCACTCTTGAGCGGGTCTCGTTAACCCTTAAAGGTAGGAGGTTGAGCATCCTTGAAAATTTTTATAGTGGAAGTCTCGCCTTCCAACGTTATCCTCTTGAAGAACAATCTTAACTTGTTCCTTGACTAGATTGACTACTTGCTCATCAATCAAATCTAAGAATATCTTCCTAACGTCCTCTAGAAAGGCCTTATAACGCCTTTGTATAATGGCCTCAACCTTGGCCGTAAACTCGACATCCTCACTCATACCCCCTTCATTGTTCTCGGGTCCGTTTCTCGTCTTCATACTATAAAACGGAAATAGGTAAACAATGAAACGAAAGGAATTTACATAAAAGCATATAAGTACATCTCACACCGCCCCCATCTTGCTCAACAATCATCGTACATCGCTTGTTTGACACGATTTGAACCCGTAACAATGGTAGCTAATCATTGTTACGCGAGCACGTCGCGTTAACTTGCTAGTACAACGTCTATCTCGCTTGATGATTGCAAATAAAACACAAAACAATTAGCGCATAGTTAGTTCACCTAAACCTAGGCACTAACAAATCCACAGTCCGACCCTTCTCCTACAAGTCCCGCATAACGCGCATACACAATAAAGTCTAAGTCTAGGCACCTATCTCAAGTCGCCTAAATCCCTTAGACCATGCTCTGATACCACTTGTAACAACCTAACCCAATATCCAACCGAATACGCGAAATATTTTTTTTTATTACAGCTGAGTGTGCGGCACGCAGCACCCTAGGGTGCGCGGCGCGCAGGTGGTCTGGCAGCTTCTGTCCGAATTTACAATTTTTCAATTAAAGATCTCCCACTTCCTGACATATTTAGACTAAACGCTTTTCACAACATGTTATAATGGTTAAAACTCACACGATTCAATAATAAAATAAGTTTTACGAAACTGGGCCCACATATGCCGTAAAACGAGTTTCGTACAAAAATATGTGTTTCGACCACACTAGTTTAAATTCCAAACGACACTATGAGCATGGTGTTTGGGGGTTAAACTACCCAAATCTCGGTCAAACTCCAAAAGCTATATGCCAAAAACGTCCTCTATCAAAACAAAGCGGGATCACTAATCCAAACGAACGCCCTTACCCTTGTCCACGCCAGAGCCTATAAAAAGGTAAACAACGAGAGGGTAAGCTAAAACTTAGTGAATGCAATAATTATACACATACCTATATAATATACCTACTTGCAATCACTTGCACACATACCGCATACATGCTAGCAATACAATTAGCATACCATCTTAACAACAACAACAACAACAACAACAACAACAACAACAAAACCCAATACCACATAAGTGGTGTATGGGGGAGGTGAGATGTAGACAATCCTTCCCCTATCTGAGAATAAAGACAAGTCATTTCTCCACCCAGAGTGAAAACACTCTCAAAAGTAGAGAAAGTCATCCTCTCTAGTACCTACTTGCAATCACTTACACACGTACCACATACATGCTAGCAATATAATTAGCATACCATATCAAGTACGAAGCTAATAATCTCCAAAACCGCAACTAGCATAATCAATAACATATAATCGACATAATACAATATGCTACAATACAATACAATACACAACCATGGTTAACCATTCTCGCGTCATGGTGCTACCAGCTCTTTGGTTCACACTCTAACAACTCGTGCTGTAGTGCTACCGGCTCTTTGGTTCACACTACAACACACGTACTATGATGCTACCGGCTCTTTGGTTCACATCATAGCACAATCGCACATACTATGGAACTACCGGCTCTTTGGTTCATACCATAGCATACAAATAAATACATTATATACATACGCATATAATCATTCCACTCACCTTAACGCCTTCGGTGAATGTTTTATACTTCCGCAAGCTTTAAGGCAAAGTACCTAATACAATAAGTACTCAATCAACACACAAACTAGTTGGACTAAACACTAACCATTCACTCATGTGCATTCAATGACTTAAATGCATTAAATGCCCTATTTTCACCAAAACCGTCCATTTAAGGTCAAGACCATCAGATATCACTAAAAGCTAGTGTCTAAGGTCCAACAACACTAACTAATACACAGTTAGGGTATTTCATATCCATCTTTCCCAACTAGGTCAATTATCACCCATTTAACCATTTTAAAGTCACACACCCATTTCGGGTCATCCAATAACCCCATTAACACCCATTTGCTTAATAACTAGGTGTGTTAGTAATTAACTAACCAATTATGACTTATAAGTCCATTTAACATTTCCAAAACACTAGGTTAGTCATCCTTAGGTCCTCATGACCCAATCTTACCCAAGAACACCCAAAATCACCAAATATGGGTTTTATGTTCATCACTAACCCAAACCTTAACCCTTAAACAAATTAAAATAAGGAAATCAAAGTTAGAGCTTACCACTACAATCACAACGTAGCTAGTGATTAGATGAATAACTTTAACACACGCGGTTTGGCCCAAAATCAACTTCTTCCTCCTTGATTTGAGCTTTCTCTCTCTCAAAGGGTTTCTCACTCTAGAAATTGAATTTGGAAGAGATGATGTGGTTGGTGATAGAGTTAAGAGTGTTTCAACCACCATCCAATCTGGCCTCTAATGCCCTAACTCGTCCCCATATGAAAAGACAAGAATACCTTTTATTAAACTTTAATTTAAAAAGCATGAATCTGCCAACAACAGCAGTGCGCGGCGCGCACACATACCCTTGCGCGGCGTGCACAAGGGTCTGGGCAGAATTTGACCTCTGTTTAATTACACAATGCATCCCACACTTCAAGTATCCTATTTACACGTCTGTACAATAAAATATTCAGGCGAAGGCTACCAAGGGAGAGGGAGGAGAAGGAGAGAGCAAATTTAGAATTTAGGTTTTGTGAGATTTTGATGAAATGAAAAATGATTAGCAAAAAAAAGAAAAACAAACGGGTATACCCCCTTGGTTCGGCCGAATGGGTGCATGGGGGTGGGCCCCATGGCCCAATTTTGTTAAATGTTTAAATCCTTGTGGCTCGAATGTCCGAACGAAACCCGAAATGCAAAAACGCTACTACGTGATTAAATATTCGGAGAGATAACAATTACGCGACGAATAAAATATATAAACACTATATATAATCTAATCATATGACATTAAAATATCATATTTAAAATAATTTGGATTTAAAAATCCCAAAAGTATGACTGTTGGTTTGAAAACCGAAAAGATTCGCCGGATAGAAATCCACGACACGTAGAAACATACGATTTTAAAATATGAATACAAATATTCACATAATACATAATAATTAATATATTATTAATAAAATAATAATATAGGTCATAGAAATGACGTGGCACGAATAACAATTAACGGAAGTTAAATAATAAACGGTAAAAGATAACGGAAAAAGTAGGGTCGTGACACCACGCGATCAACTAATTCAATTTGTTTAACAATTGCTTGAGTATAAAATGATAAAATTATGTTTTTTACCTCAAAAGTATCACATGATTATTTGATTATACCACATAAACTTTAATATAATTATATCATTCATGCAAAAGCCGAACTGTTCACGTGATTTTTTTATTGGGGGTTAATTACTATCTGTTTTAGTGGATGAATAAAATTTAATGACGTTTGTACCAGTAGTGTTGTGTAGATTGCTATTTTATACCAACTTTCTTCATCGCTTCTGCACTCTTCACTCCAAATCCTCTCGACGTTACAGGCACTAACACAATCGTCTACTTCGCCGCCATCTTCCCTGGCCCAACCACCGGTTTGGGGATTCCTTTTCGCTTTAAAAATTAGGTTTTATTCGATTTATATGACTAGAATTTATTGCTAGGGTTTTACGATTTGGTTGGTTCATGTTGGTTATTTTGGGGTTTCGAAGACGGTTTTGTTATAAATATTGGTCTTTTCAGATAACATGAACAATGAAACTATCATCCCTTTTCTCACCGTCCCATTTTACATCTCCATGTTACAACTTTTTTATCTCGAAAAAAAAATGTGTCTACTTCAGTAAGAAATTACTACAAACTTTAAATTTTACGATCTATCTTTATTTACTAATCGAAATATGTCATTTTTAAATACTTTAAATCAAACATTGTTTATATACTGTAAGAATAAACATGACGCGTCGTTGTATAAATCTATCTTTATGCGGAGTAACAAAATGTTGTTTTTAGAACACATTTGAAGGAAATCGAAGAGAGACAGAGAGTAATATGGGTTATATAATTTGGAAAAATTGTTAGAGCACGAGGTGTCCGTAATATATTTTCGACGTACATTTACCTTGAAATTGATTAAAGTGAGGTGTAGTTCGGTGTCCATTGCAAGGTTGAATATAACGTGGACCAATAAAAAATAGAATAATTTAAAAAAAAAAAAAAAGTTAAACCCATCGACGGTTAACCGACGTTGGGAGGGGACGGTGGAATGGAAGCCGGGGCGGAGCGTGGTATTTTTGCCAATCAATTTGATCAACGGTGAAAGAGAAGCCGGATACCTAGTGCTCTTAGAAACTTAGAATTGAGAAACCGAGAAACGATACTGCTTTTATATATTGTGCATTCATTATAGAGATGACAGATGATTTTTCCATGTAACATCATTGGATAACGAAATAAATAAATAAACAAACCTTGAATACGTAACAGATAGAATATACCAAAAAAAGGTAGAAACTTGTGTTAAATTTTGAAAGCTACATATAAAGCTTTTAGGAAACTTTGGTAAAAAGTGATGAAATATGAAGATAAAATACTTACCCATACGGAACCAAGTAATGTGGGGCTTCGGGCTTCCTACTCAGACTCAGTTTTCACATAAATCGTTAGCTTTTGTAGTATTTTAAAATGTTCTCTTTTTTTTTCTCGCAAAATTCATGTGCAATTAACACTACACTACAGATATTGAATTGTCTCATTAGTTTAAATCTCATTGTGCCATGCATAAAAATGAGCTTTTATAAATGTTAAACTTTTTAATACATTTAAAAAATTAGAAAAATGTTCTCAAAACAATTGTATCAATTGTTTATTATCAAATAGTTGTATATCCAATATTGCTAAGGTATTCTCTATAAGACGCCGACCTTTTTATTTTTTCTACATCAGTCTGGGATCATCCGGGAGACTATATCACCCACACATTCATCTCATATAGTTGTATAATTCGCCTTCAACTACTGTCCTGGAGAAAACAAGGGCGGATCTATGTTATATCCAGTGGTACCACAGGCTACCACTGAAATACGCGATCCATTGAAAAATTTTCGGGGATTTTATCTAGTGATACCCATGTATAGTGTAATTTTTTGTGTGTGACAGCACTGGATAGTAATTTTTTTTTAACTTTTAACTAGTGACACCAGTGACTACGAAACCTACATCCGCCACTGAGAGGAAATTCAGATCAATTCGAGGGCATGACCGGTAAAACCCCCCTCCCCGCTGCCTTCGCACGAAGCGAAAGACGATCTGAGTGGATACTAGGATACGACCTGTTGATGCTTGTTGATTTTTTTGTCATAGCATATCTGACCAAAATGATGCTTTCACAATCATAATATTAAAAAGGTCCGTTGCATGTATTATTTAGAAAAAAAACTTAAAAGATCTTATATTTTTATATTTATAAGTTCAAAATGGGACACGACAAATGTTATTGAATTAAACTGAGGGTAAGTTCACTGAACAGGCAAGTGGGCCTCAGCCCATATTTGTTCACGTGCCGGGCCATGTCCGTCAGTCACGCGTCTAAACTTGATACGTGTAGAACTCAATCACACACAAAACCTCATACCTTTGCTTGCTTGCTTCTATTCTTCGTTCATTGTCGTATTCTTTTGTTGTGATTCAATGAATGCATGAGACAAAAATATGGAAAACAACGACGAAATAATTACTAAAGAAATCTTTTTGACATTATACAAATAAAAAACAAAAAAACTGATCCTGACCGGTTACACACAAGGTTGAAAAAGACGCGAGACGGGGCCGAAACGGTAGCGACCTCAAAATGTCGCAACGGAAAAAACGGGGTCGAGACGGGGTCAAAACGGATGTTGACTAATGTTGACTTTTATATATATAAATATATATTTACACATATTTTAGAGCTAAAAAACCTTCGTTGACAAATTTGTACCTATATTTGCTATTAGCCTTAATATAATACAAAATGGAATACTAAATTAAGTCAATTTTGATTGATTTGACCGACTTATGACTGATTTTAATAGAATTTCTGACTTTTGGCCGGCGTTGACCCAATTTCTCCTGCATTTGACCTGACTTTTGACCGTTGACCGACTTATAAGAAAATGAGACGGGGTCGAAACGGTTTAGTCGCCAAAACGCCGCAACGGGCGTCGCAACGGACGCAACGGACGCCGTTTACAACAGTGGTTACACATGACTTTGATAAACTGAGATCGATGGGTGCTCAGCCTCTTCTAAAGATCAAATAAAATTTAAATTTCAATTGTATTTTATGCTCAAATAATTATAAGACACCTTCATTGACCGAGTCTCAAATATATTATTATGTTCAAATAATTATAAATTAGTTGGCACATTTGTTCAAGACTTATATAGTTTACAAGTAGATCATTGTCACTTTAAAAGTTAGTTTAAAAATTACAAATATAATATGTGTTTATCGAGTAAGTTACCCTCATCTCTCAATCCTGGTTCGCCTCTGGCTGGATTCATATTTTCAACGTACAATACTTCAATTTAAAAATTCGTACATTGAATAATTTTGTATTGTACAATAGTTAATGCGTATCCATGTGACATTTGTAAAACGTTGGTTTTTTATATATATAAAAAATAGTCTATTGCATAAAAACAGAGCTAGATACAATGAACCAAATATTAGTCTGTGGATTTTTTTGCATCCTAGGATTGGAGTCAATAGTCCTTAAATGATCTATCTAATAGTATAAGATATAATATAATATAATATAATATAATAATATAATAATAATATAATATAATATAATATAATATAATATAATCATGGTGTCTCATTAAGGTCATGTTCAGTATATAAAATTTCATAAAAATTATTTTTTTTAATACAAATAAAATTTTAATATTACTAAAAGTAATAAAAAATGGATGATGTGTTTTGATCCATACACACCATTTTACATAAAATGACTAATATACCCCTCCTTTAATTTCAGCAATACACCTCCAGTTCTTTGGCTCCACCTTCATCCCTAACATCCGTACATAACAAAACCCCCTAATCACTTGATTTTAGTCTCTACCTATGATTGATATTTGATAATATGAAAAATCATAAAAATAAACAGCCCCAAATTTTATTTTGGTATGATGATAGTAAGACGGAAAGCCTAGCCTTCAAATTCCGGTGATGAACGACGTTTTCTCACAATCTCCTGCAACCTCAGTTACTAGACCTAAATTTATATCTTTATCAAAGTTAATTTAAATTTTATTGTTCTTCCTCATATATCGAGATCTGTACTTAGTTTTATATTGATTCTGTGTGTATTTGTATATCTATTGTTCCTGATACAATTATCTTTTATTTAACTTTTATTGAATCTGAGTTTATTTGTGCTTTATAATAAGAAGTTTGATATTTAAATTTTGAATATTGGCATTAGGTTGGAATTTAGTTGAAGCTTACATGATTTATTTCAATTAATAGAAAATAGCGTATCATATTAATTAGTGAGAATCGTATTTGCGAACTCACATTTGGGTGTAATCTATCTATTACATACTAGTAAAAGGACAATTACATGACATCATTGTGTAATTTTTAGCTTAGACCATGGTTAACCGAGCGTCACCAGCAATCCGTCAACCACGCTGGCACGATTAGACGCCGTCTGACGCCTGTAACGCAGCGTCAGAGGTGACGCTACGGCGGCGTTAGTCATCAATTCGACGGAGAAGTAAAGTGGCGTGAGATCGACGTGGCCTATTTTGATTAGTTGTGCTTTTTGACTTGTTGCTAATTGTCTTTATTTGTTTACTTTGGATTTAAGTTTTAAAAGAAATGGTGGCCGGGTGGAATGATGAAGATGATGAAAATGGCTTCAGGTTGAGAGAAATGATGATGAAGAGATGCGATGATGTAGGTTAGAATCTTGGGCTGACCATCATTTTTTTTTTTTTTTTTTTTTTTGGGCTGAAAACTTTGGGCCACTTTTTCAATTTATATTTATAACTTATATATTTAATAATATATGTTTTATTTTATGTTTTATTAAGTTTTTAAGTACCGAATAATTTTTTTTCTATATTATGTTTGTTTTTTAGTTTTTTTTTAACCGATGTATGTTTTTAAGTTTATTAATGTTTAAAATATTTTAGTTTTTATTAAATAATGTATTAAATTTAAATTGTATAAAACTGGTGGGACCTATTTGACACTGGAGGGGCGTCAGGGTTATTTGAGTGTCAAATGCTGACACTGCCACGTCACAGGCAGATTGCACTTTTTGGCCAAAAAGTGAACAATCTGCATGTGACGTCATAAGCAGGGTTAAAATTGGTCTTAGCTTAAAAAATAAAAGGGGACACATGTCACATATCCAAAACACATTGCTTACATCATCTATTACATAAATTTTTTAATTATTTAATATTAAAAAAAAGGAACTTAAAAAAAAAAGGTGTAACCCTATTCACGCGTGTCTGCCCGAGCCCCTATTCAAAAGATTCAAGCCCTAATTACATCACAGCTTTTTTCATCTTCCCAAAAAATTTGCTAAGATTTTCTCATCTTCTCGATACAAATAAATTTTGCGTGTGCCTTTACATCTCAAATTCTACATATCAATTCAAAAATCACACACTAAAACATCAATCCACGTCTCTTTCTCCTTCAACGTTGTCGTTCAAAAAACCCTAACGTCTCTTTCTTCTAGCTACTATTTTCTTCCATACCCAAATCAGATTTTGTCGAATCAGGTATTGTATATTTATTTTGGGAAGTTATTTCTGTTATCAATATCTATTTCATGATTTCATTTCGTTTTTTGTGTCAATTGGACCATTTTAATCATTGATGATGGTAAATCATTAGCAGAGAATGAAGATTAGGGTGATATTAACCATTTGATTTATCGATATTCAATGTGGGTACAAGCTTTGATCACTATGAGCATGCTGCTGCTGATACAATTTGTTCCTTGTGTTGTTACTTAGTTTTTTTCTTTCTTTCTCAAAGTCGGTGTCTTAATCTTTTGATTAATGAGTTTGATTCTTAATTTCACATTTTGTTTTTCTCTGATGAGTATAATTTAACATTTTTTCAGTTAATTAGTATGTTATTTCATTTATTAGTTTATGTAATAATATATTATGAAAAAGTTGAGACAAGTTATGTTACTTTGATTAATACTGCATGATGCCCACTAAGTGTTTGATGAAATGTTCAAATAAAAAAGGGCTAACTTTGTGAATTTATTTGAATTGACAGGTTTCATGTGTTGCTTTGAGCTAATCTTGGTCAAAAGAATCATCTTTTGAGTTATATTTTGTACGATGGAGGTAGGTTTTATGTGTTGCATAAGCCACATGTTCTCCTTCTTCATAAGCCAAAAGTTCTCTTATGTGCTTAAACTTATGGCAATACTCTTATGAAAGTAGCCTTTTGATTAATACTGTGTATTATTGTTTTGTTTCAGGTATTGATATGATTTGAAACACAACGGGAGTTTCTTTGCTCATGAAGTTGTGAGTTTCATTATTATCTTTATTGGCTTTAACTAATGATTTACAACCTCAGTTTACAACTTCAACTAGAAAGGTACCATCTTTTAGGTTTCCTATTTGGGTACTTTATGATTTTACTTATCAATGAGGTTGTCTTGATGCATTCTGGTAACATGAGATTGTTAATGGCTGACATTGGAAGTGCTTATCTCTAATATATTTGCAGAGCATTAAACCAATTTTTGAATGGTATGTTATTATGTTTTTTAAGTTTCTTTGATATTGTAATTTGTAAAGAAACTTAAAAGTGATAAATGTTACGGTTTCTTTGATATTTTCCTGTAGGTTGAATTATAAGAGAGATTGTAGGTTGACTTTAAAATAAACAAGTTGTATTCATTATTGAACAAGTCATCTCTTTGTTATGATGACAAATATTATTTTGTAAATATTATAATGTTATGATTAAATATTAAAATAATCATGCGTATTGTATGTTTGACATTCACAAGGTGTCCAATTCGTTTAAAATATTTACTTAAATGCGTGAAACCAAATTGCATGTTATACTGTATATTGTACGCTGTTTACTTTAGTTCTTATTGTCACTACAAAGTGGATTAGACACAAAGAATGCAAGTCCAAAATATAATTCATATAGTTTACATATTATGGTTAACTTTATAAATCATTTTTAATCAAAGTGGATTAGACACAAAGAATGCAAGTCCAAGATATAATTCTTATATGCTATCTATGATCTTTATGATATGAAATTATAAGTGTTAAGAAATGCAGTGAAATATTGTATATTTTGAAATTAAATGGTAGTATAATGAAATGGTTTCTGGTGGGTACGTTTGATCTGAATGTTTTCAACTACTTGCCCTTAAACTATTGAATATTTTGCGGATTGTTTTTTTCTCTGATGATAAGTGCACAAAATGGTCGATGAAATGTCTCAAGAGAAAAAGCTAAAGAAGGAGAAGCTTGAACTTGTTCATTCCAATGTCTATGGACCTACAACGGTTGAGTCGCAGGGTGGTTCCCACTACTATGTCACCTTCATTGATGACTCCACTAGAAAGGTATGAGTTTACTTTCTTAAAGTTAAATCTGATGTGTTATCTACTTTTAAAGTGTGGAGAGCTGCTGTTGAAAACGAGACTAACTTGAAAGTTAAGTGCTTGAAATCTAACAATGGGGTTGCCGAACTCATGAACCGTACGCTCAATGAACGTGCTAGCAGTATGAGGTTACATGCGGGTCTACCCAAGATGTTTTGGGCAGATGCTGTGAATACGACAGCTTACTTGATTAATAGGGGATCCTCAACACCGTTAGAGTTTCGAATTCCAGAGGAAGAGTGGATCGGTAAAAAGGTGAGTTTGGCTCACTTTGTAGTGACCCGAACTTTTCCATGTTTATATATATATTAATTGAGATTGATATTTACATGACTAAATGTTTCCAACGTGTTAAGCAATCAAACTTGTTAAGACTTGATTAAATGAAATAAGTTTCATATAGACAATTGATCACCCAAGTTGACCGGCGATTCACGAACGTTACAAATTTGTAAAAACTACATGTTGTGGTATATATAGACATATATATATGGTTGACATGAGATTATGATGAGTAAGTATCTCACTAAGTATATTAACAATGTGTGATATACATAAGAAATGAGATTACTAAGTTAAGAAACTCGAAATGATATATATAACGATTATCGTTATGATAACGTCTACTAAATACATATGTATCATATTAAGATATTGATACACTATATTTAACATGATAAAATGATATTTAAATATATCATTAAGTATGTTAACAATGAACTACATATGTAAAAACAAGACTACTAACTCAAGAATTATGAAACGAGACTTATATGTAACGATTATCGTTGTAACGATATTTTAATATATATTATATATATATATATATATATATATATATATATATATATATATATATATATATATATATATATATATATATATATATATATATATATATATATATCATATTAAGAGATATTCATACATCATAATATCATGATAACATAATAATTTAACATCTCATTTGATATAATAAACATTGGGTTAACAACATTAATTGAGATCGTTAACTTAAAGGTTTCAAAACAACACTTACATGTAACGACTAACGAAGACTTAACGACTCCATTAGAATGTATATACATGTTTTGTTTTGATATGTATTCTTACACTTTTGAAAGACTTCAATACACATATCAAAGTACTTCTACTTAACAAAAATGCTTACAATTACATCCTCGTTCAGTTTCATCAACAATTCTACTCGTATGCACCCGTATTCGTACTCGTACAATACACAACTTTTAGATGTATGTACTATTGGTATATACACTCCAATGATCAGCTCTTAGCAGCCCATGTGAGTCACCTAACACATGTGGGAACCATCATTTGGCAACTAGCATGAAATATCTCATAAAATTACAAAAATATTAGTAATCATTCATGACTTATTTACATGAAAACAAAATTACATATCCTTTATATCTAATCCATATACCAACGACCAAAACACCTACAAACACTTTCATTCTTCAATTTTATTCATCTAATTGATCTCTCTCAAGTTCCATCTTCAAGTTCTAAGTGTTCTTCATAAATTCCATAAGTATAGTTTCATAAAAATCAAGAATACTTCCAAGTTTGCAAGTCTACTTTCAAGCTTTCTAATCCATTCCAAGTAATCATCTAAGATCAAGGAACTTTTGTTATTTACAGTAGGTTATCTTTCTAATTCAAGGTAATATTCATATTCAAACTTTGATTCAATTTCTACAACTATAACAATCTTATTTCGGGTGAAAATCTTACTTGAACTGTTTTCGTGTCATGATTCTGCTTCAAGAACTTTCAAGCCATCCAAGGATCCTTTGAAGCTAGATCCATTTTTCTCATTTCCAGTAGTTTTATCTAGAAAACTTGAGGTAGTAATGATGTTCATAACATCATTCTATTCATACATATAAAGCTATCTTATTCGAAGGTTTAAACTTGTAATCACTAGAACATAGTTTAGTTAATTCTAAACTTGTTCGCAAACAAAAGTTAATTCTTCTAACTTGAATTTTAAAATCAACTAAACATATGTTCTATATCTATATGATATGCTAACTTAATGATTTAAAACTTGGAAACACGATGAACACCATAAAATCGGATATACGCCGTCGTAGTGAAATCGGGGGCTGTTTTGGTTTGGATAATTAAAAACTATGATAAAATTTGATTTAAAAGTTGTTCTTCTGGGAAAATGATTTTTCATATGAACATGAAACTATATCCAAAAATCTTGGTTAAACTCAAAGTGAAAGTATGTTTTTCAAAATGGTCATCAAGATGTCGTTCTTTCGACGGAAATGACTACCTCTTTAGTAATTGACATGTAACTTAAATTTCCGACTATAAACCTATACTTTTTCTGTTTGGATTCTTAAATTAGAGTTCAATATGAAACCATAGCAATTTGATTCACTCACAACGGATTTAAAATGAAGAAGTTATGGGTAAAACAAGATTGGATATTTTTGATCTTTTTAGCTACGGGAAATGTTTAACAAATCTATACAAATCATATCCTAGCTAACTTATATTGTATTATACATGTATTCTAATATATTATTTAATCTTGGGATACCGTAGACACGTATGCAAATGTTTTGACATATCATATCGACCTATGTATATATATTATTTGGAACAACCATAGACAGTCTATATGCAGTAATGTTGGAGTTAGCTATACAGGGTTGAGGTTGATTCCAAAAATATATATATACTTTGAGTTGTGATCTAGCCTGAGACGTGTATACACTGGGTCGTGGATTGATTCAAGATAATATATATCGATTTATTTCTGTACATCTAACTGTGGACAACTAGTTGTAGGTTATTAACGAGGACAGCTGACTTAATACACTCAAATCCTTAAATCATAATAAAATGGTTGTAATTATATTTTGATCATACTTTGATAAATATGTACATATTTGTATAGGTTCGTGAATTGATCCGTGGCCAAGTCTTATTTTCGAGGAAGGAAATATCTGTGAAAGTGAGTTATAGTCCCACTTTTAAAATCTAATATTTTTGGGATGAGAATACATGCATGTTTTATAAATGATTTACAAAATAGACACAAGTACGTGAAACTACATTCTATGGTTGAATTATCGAAATCGAATATGCCCCTTTTTATTAAGTCTGGTAATCTAAGAATTAGGGAACAGACACCCTAATTGACGTGAATCCTAAAGATAGATCTATTGGGCCTAACAAACCCCATCCAAAGTACCGGATGCTTTAGTACTTTGAAATTTATATCATATCCGAAGGGTGTCCCGGAATGATGGGGATATTCTTATATATGCATCTTGTTAATGTCGGTTACCAGGTGTTCACCATATGAATGATTTTTATCTCTATGTATGGGATGTGTATTGAAATATGAAATCTTGTGGTCTATTATTACGATTTGATATATATAGGTTAAACCTATAACTCATCAATATTTTTATTGACGTTTAAAGCATGTTTATTCTCAGGTGAATACTAAGAGCTTCCGCTGTTGCATACTAAAATAAGGACAAGATTTGGAGTCCATGTTTGTATGATATTGTGTAAAAACTGCATTCAAGAAACATATGTCGATGTAATATATTTCTATTGTAAACCATTATGTAATGGTCATGTGTAAACAGTATATTTTAGATTATCATTATTTGATAATCTAAGTAATGCTTTCAAAATCTTTATTGATAAAATAAAGGTTATGGTTGTTTTAAAAATGAATGCAGTCTTTGAAAAACGTCTCATATAGAGGTCAAAACCTCGCAACGAAATCAATTAATATGGAACGTTTATAATCAATATGAACGGGACATTTCAGTTAGTATCCGAGCGTTGGTCTTAGAGAACCAGAAAATTTGTATTAGTGTATCTTATCGAGTTTGTTAGGATGCATTAGTGAGTCTGGACTTCGACCGTGTTTTCTTTAAAAATGATTGCTTAACATTTTTGTTGGAAACTATATATTATTAACATGTAAATATTATGTGATATATTAATCTCTTAACATGTTTGATATTGTGTGATAGATGTCTACCTCTAGCACAAATCCCATTGACTCACCTAATAATAACGAAGAGTCGAATATATATTGGCAAGATTCACAAGTTCCCGAAGAACCGGAAGAAGAGGAAACGGAACCGGAAGAAGAGGAACCAGAAGAAGAGGAACCAGAAGAAGAGGAACCGAAAGAAGAAGAGGTTTCGGAGGGGGGAATAGTAGGAACCACAGAAAACTGGTCAAATAAAAGAAAATCCTCAACCAATGGACCAAAGTTAATAATGGTCAATGGTGTTTCCGCTAAGGAAGCAAAATATTGGGAAAATTACCAATTTTCCGATGAATCGGATCCTGATGAGGATTCCGATGATGTTATAGAAATTACCCCAACCCAATTTAATGAGGCAAAAGAAAATAATAAGGGAAAATGCGTCAAAATAGAGACATCTGATTCCGACCCCGATGAACTTTATATGTACCGTCAACACACGTATTTTCAATATCGTGACAATAACCCGGGAACCTCTAAACCACCAGGTTTTTCTAAACCAATGTGGAAAACGACGGCTCGTATTAGAGGAACATCATATATCCCTAGAAAATTAGGAAAAAGAACCAAGTCCGAAGAAGAAGAAACCAGTGATTCAGATTAGAGGGGTGTGAGCATGTTGTGTAATAAATGTATTGTAGTATGCTTGTACTTTTATGTTCTATGTAAAAATTGCTTGTATTGTTTGTTATTACGAATCTAATCCTTGTCTATTTTACAGTATAAAAACAAAATGGACGTTAAGGGTAGACAACCGAATATTTTAGAAGACCTACCAGAGGATATGATTGAGGAAATCTTGTTTAGAGTCGGTCAGAATTCATCAGCACATTTAGTTATGGCGAAATTAACTTGTCAAACATTTGAAAGACTTTCCAGAAATGCCTTAGTTTATAAAAGGCTTTCCTTTGATAGGTGGGGTATATCACATTGGGGAGACTTTAAGTTACGCCGTGTTTTCTTTAAAGCGTTAAATGCGGGGAACCTAAATGCAATTTTACGCTACGGGTTAAGAACCTATTTTGACACAACATATCCCAACATAGGATTTCGTGAATTAGAAAGAGCTTCTAACATACAACATAAAGAAGCATGTTATGCTTACGGGTTAGTGATGTTCGCTTCTTACCAAAGTGAGAAAAAGAACATCGGATTGCAGCTTTTAAATAAAACTTTCCCACAAGTGACGGATTCAGTAGCTGGGGTGAGAAACAAGGTTTTTAGATTATTACGGGGCTGTTGGAAATTATGAAACCCTCGTCCTTTTGACGACATTACAACATGCTGCCTAGCCAATGGTCATAACGGTTATTTTCCACAAGACCAAGGATGGGAAGTCGTCTTAGTAAAACCAGAATGCATGACTTGTTTCTGGACTTATGAATTACGTGTCTTTATTTCCTTTGCTGAACAACTTGCGTATTAACTAGATTTATCTTCAAAACTGTCCTGTATCATAGTGTACTATATTTCATGTTATATGTAATATAGCGAAGTTGTAAGTTTGAAAAATATTTGTATGTGATATATTATTATAATCAGTTTTTCATATGGAATTGTAGTAGTTGAATTGTATATTAGCTACTAAGTATGAACTTAACGGGTAGGTAGTACCCGAATTTAAACTTATAAAACGCTAATATGAAGAAAATGCTTTTATAAATGAGTTCATATTATGCTACGAGATACTATTGACTACTCTTAATATTCTGTATGATTAACTTGTTTCATTTGACTATTTTGAAGGAAATGGCACCGACTACTCGACACACCTTGAATATGAGAGAAGAGGAATTTCGTGCCTTTCTTGCTTCAAACATAGCCGCAGTACAGGCCGCGCTACATACCAACAATAACTCTGAATCTAGCAATACAGCTAACGGCACAAGAAATCGTGTAGGATGCTCCTACAAGGAATTCACTGCCTGCAAACCTTCAGAATTTGATGGGACCGAAGGACCAATCGAATTGAAACGGTGGACCGAGAAAGTTGAATCGGTGTTTGCCATAAGTAAGTGTGCTGAAGGAGACAAAGTGAAGTACGCTACGCATACCTTCACAGGTATTGCGTTAACATGGTGGAATACCTATCTAGAGCAAGTGGGACAAGATACTGCTTACGCGCTACCGTGGTTAGCATTCAAGGACTTGATGAACGAGAAGTACCGTCCCAGAACCGAGGTTAATAAGCTCAAGTCAGAACTTAGAGGGTTACGAACACAGGGATTCGATATTACTTCGTACGAAAGACGATTCACGGAATTGTGCCTATTGTGTCTGAGGGCATTCGAAGATGAGGAAGAGAAGATTGACGCATTTGTGAAAGGGTTACCGGAGAGAATCCAAGAAGATATAAGTTCACACGAGCCTACCTCTATACAAAAGGCATGTAGAATGGCTCACAAACTAGTGAACCAGATTGAGGGAAGAATTAAAGAACAGGCGGCCGAAGAGGCCAACGTGAAGCTAGTCAAAAGAAAGTGGGAGGAAAATGGTGATAAGAGTCACCAATACAACGATAACTATCCCAACAATCGCAACATCAATCTCAACTACAACAAACGGCACAACAACAACAACAACAACAATAACTATAACAATCATCCCAACAACAATAACAACTGCAACAATAACAACAATCAGAAGCAGCTATGCCAAAGGTGTGAAAAGTATCACTCGGGGTTCTGCTCCAAATTTTGCAACAAGTGTAAAAGAAATGGTCATAGCGCGGAAAAGTGTGAGGTCTACGGACCAGGGGTTAATAGAACGAAAGGAACAAATGGTGTCAGAACGAGTAATGGCAGAGCAAGTAGTGTCAGAGCAAGTTATGCCAATGTAGTTTGTTATAAATGTGGAAAACCGGGCCACATTATTAGAAATTGCCCGAACCAGGAGAAGACGAATGGACAAGGCCGCGGAAGAGTTTTCAATATTAATGCGGCAGAGGCACAGGAAGACCCGGAACTTGTTACGGGTACGTTTCTTATTGACAATAAATCTGTTTACGTTTTATTTGATTCGGGTGCGGATAGAAGCTATATGAATAGAGATTTTTGTGCTAAATTAAGTTGTCCATTGACGCCATTGGATAGTAAATTTTTACTCGAATTAGCAAACGGTAAATTAATTTCAGCAGATTATATATGCCGGAATCGAGAAATTAAACTGGGTAGCGAAATATTTAAGATTGATTTGATACCAGTAGAGTTAGGGAGTTTTGATGTAATAGTTGGCATGGACTGGCTGAAGGAGATGAAAGCAGAGGTCGTATGTTACAAAAATGCAATTCGCATTGTACGAGAAGAAGGAGAACCCTTAATGGTGTACGGAGAAAAGGGCAACACGAAGCTACATCTTATTAGTAATTTGAAGGCACAAAAACTAATAAGAAAAGGTTGCTATGCTGTTCTAGCACACGTCGAGAAAGTACAAACTGAAGAAAAGAGCATCAATGATGTTCCCGTCGCAAAAGAATTTCCTGATGTATTTTCGAAAGAATTACAGGGACTACCTCCACATCGATCTATTGAATTTCAAATAGATCTTGTACCAGGAGCTGCACCAATAGATCGTGCTCCTTACAGACTCGCACCCAGCGAGATGAAAGAACTGTAAAGCCAACTGCAAGAACTATTAGAACGTGGTTTCATTCGACCAAGCACATCACCATGGGGAGCTCCTGTTTTGTTTGTCAAGAAGGATGGTACATTTAGGTTATGTTTTGACTACAGAGAGTTGAATAAACTTACCATCAAAAACCGTTATCCACTGCCGATAATTGACGACTTATTTGATCAACTACAAGGCTCGTCAGTTTATTCGAAAATTAATTTACGTTCTGGATATCATCAAATGCGAGTAGAGGAGGATGATATTCAAAAAACTGCTTTTAGGACGCGTTATGGTCATTACGAGTTTATGGTTATGCCGTTTGGATTGACTAACGCACCAGCTGTGTTCATGGACCTTATGAACCGAGTGTGTGGGCCATATCTTGACAAGTTTGTCATTGTTTTCATCGATGACATACTTATTTACTCAAAGAATGATCAAGAGCACAAAGAACATTTTAGAAAAGTGCTAGAAGTATTGAGGAAAGAAAAACTGTACGCTAAGTTTTCAAAGTGTGCATTTTGGTTGGAAGAAGTTCAATTCCTTGGTCACATAGTGAACAAAGAAGGTATCCAGGTGGACCCGACAAAGATCGAAACCGTTGAAAAGTGGGAAACCCCAAAAACTCCGAAGCATATACGTCAATTTTTAGGATTGGCTGGTTACTACAGAAGATTCATCCAAGATTTCTCCAAAATAGCAAAACCCTTGACTGCATTAACGCATAAAGGGAAGAAATTTGAATGGAAGGATGAACAAGAGAAGGCGTTTCAGTTATTGAAGAAAAAGCTAACTACGGCACCTATATTGTCATTGCCTGAAGGGAATGATGAATTTGTGATTTATTGTGACGCATCAAAGCAAGGTCTCGGTTGTGTATTAATGCAACGAACGAAGGTGATTGCTTATGCGTCTAGACAATTGAAGATTTACGAGCAAAATTATACGACTCACGATTTGGAATTGGGTGCTGTTGTTTTTGCATTAAAGACTTGGAGGCATTATTTATATGGGGACAAAAGTATTATATATACCAACCACAAAAGTCTCCAACATATATTTAATCAGAAGCAACTGAATATGAGACAACGCAGGTGGATTGAACTGTTGAATGATTATGATTTTGAGATTCGATACCACCCGGGGAAGGCGAATGTGGTAGCTGACGCTTTGAGTAAAAAGGACAGAGAACCTATACGGGTAAAAGCTATGAATATAATTATTCGTACTAACCTTACTACTCAAATAAAGGAGGCACACCAGGGGGTTGTAAAAGAAGGAAAGTTAAAGAATGAGATACCCAAAGGATCAGAGAAACATCTTAATATTCGGGAAGACGGAACCCGATATAGGGCTGATAGAATTTGGGTACCAAGGTTTGGAGATGTGAGAGAAATGGTACTTAAGGAAGCACATAAAACCAGATATTCAATACATCCCGGAGCGGGAAAGATGTAAAAAGATCTCAAGAAAAACTTTTGGTGGCCGGGTATGAAAGCCGATATTGCTAAATATGTAGGAGAATGTTTGACATGTTCTAAGGTCAAAGCTAAACATCAGAAACCATCAGGTCTACTACAACAACCTGAAATCCCGGAATGGAAATGGGAAAACATTACCATGGATTTCATTACTAAATTGCCAAGGACTGCAAGTGGTTATGATACTATTTGGGTAATAGTTGATCGTCTCACCAAGTCAGCACACTTCCTGCCAATGAGAGAAGATGACAAAATGGAGAAGTTGGCGCGATTGTATTTGAAGGAGGTTGTCTCCAGACATGAAATACCCGTCTCTATTATCTCTGATAGGATGGTAGATTTGTTTCAAGGTTATGGCAGACGTTGCAACAAGCATTGGGGACTCGTCTAAACATGAGTACTGCCTATCATCCACAAACTGATGGGCAGAGCGAAAGGACGATACAAACGCTTGAAGACATGCTACGAGCATGTGTTATTGATTTTGGAAACAGCTGGGATCGACACCTACCGTTAGCAGAAAATTCCTACAACAACAGTTATCATTCTAGTATTGAGATGGCACCGTTTGAGGCACTTTATGGTAGAAAGTGCAGGTCTCCGATTTGTTGGAATGAAGTGGGGGATAGACAGATTACGGGTCTGGAGATAATACAAGAAACTACCGAGAAAATCATCCAAATTCAACAACGATTGAAAACCGCCCAGAGTCGACAAAAGAGCTACGCGGACAGTAAAAGAAAAGATATAGAGTTTGAAATTGGAGAAATGGTCATGCTTAAGGTTTCACCATGGAAAGGCGTTGTTCGATTTGGTAAACGGGGGAAACTAAATCCAAGGTACATTGGACCATTCAAGATTATAGATCGTGTCAGACCAGTAGCTTAACAACTAGAGTTACCTCAACAACTCGCGACTGTATATAACACTTTCCACGTCTCGAATTTGAAGAAATGTTTTGCTAAAGAAGATCTCACTATTCCATTGGACGAAATCCAAATCAATGAAAAACTTCAATTCATTGAAGAACCCGTCGAAATAATGGATCGTGAGGTTAAGAGACTTAAGCAAAACAAGATACCGATTGTTAAAGTTCGATGGAATGATCGTAGAGGAACCGAGTTCACCTGGGAGTGTGAAGATCAGATGAAGAAGAAATACCCGCATCTATTTCCAGAAGATTCGTCAACACCTTCAACAGCTTAAAATTTCGGGACGAAATTTATTTAACGGGTAGGTACTGTAGTGACCCGAACTTTTCCATGTTTATATATATTAATTGAGATTGATATTTACATGAATAAATGTTTCCAACGTGTTAAGCAATCAAACTTGTTAAGACTTGATTAAATGAAATAAGTTTCATATAGACAATTGATCACCCAAGTTGACCGGCGATTCACGAACGTTACAAATTTGTAAAAACTACATGTTGTGGTATATATAGACATATATATATGGTTGAAATGAGATTATGATGAGTAAGTATCTCACTAAGTATATTAACAATGTGTGATATACATAAGAAATGAGATTACTAAGTTAAGAAACTCGAAATGATATATATAACGATTATAGTTATGATAACGTCTACTAAATACATATGTATCATATTAAGATATTGATACACTATATTTAACATGATAAAATGATATTTAAATATATCATTAAGTGTGTTAACAATGAACTACATATGTCAAAACAAGACTACTAACTCAAGAATTACGAAACGAGACTTATATGTAACGATTATCGTTGTAACGATATTTTAATGTATATATCATATTAAGAGATATTCATACATCATAATATCATGATAACATAATAATTTAACATCTCATTTGATATAATAAACATTGGGATAACAACATTAATTGAGATCGTTAACTTAAAGGTTTCGAAACAACACTTACATGTAACGACTAACGAAGACTTAACGACTCCATTAGAATGTATATACATGTTGTGTTTTGATATGTATTCTTACACTTTTGAAAGACTTCAAGACATATATCAAAGTACTTCTACTTAACAAAAATGCTTACAATTACATTCTCGTTCAGTTTCATCAACAATTCTACTCGTATGCACCCGTATTCGTACTCGTACAATACACAACTTTTAGATGTATGTACTTTTGGTATATACACTCCAATGATCAGATATTAGCAGCCCATGTGAGTCACCTAACACATGTGGGAACCATCATTTGGCAACTAGCATAAAATATCTCATAAAATTACAAAAATATTAGTAATCATTCATGACTTATTTACATGAAAACAAAATTACATATCCTTTATATCTAATCCATATACCAACGACCAAAAACACCTACAAACACTTTCATTCTTCAATTTTCTTCATCTAATTGATCTCTCTTAAGTTCCTTCTTCAAGTTCTAAGTGTTCTTCATAAATTCCATAAGTATAGTTTCATAAAAATCAAGAATACTTCCAAGTTTGCAAGTCTAATTCCAAGCTTTCTAATCCATTCCAAGTAATCATCTAAGATCAAGGAACCTTTATTATTTATAGTAGGTTATCTTTCTAATTCAAGGTAATATTCATATTCAAACTTTGATTCAATTTCTACGACTATAACAATCTTATTTCGAGTGAAAATCTTACTTGAACTGTTTTTGTGTCATGATTCTGCTTCAAGAACTTTCAAGCCATCCAAGGATCCTTTGAAGCTAGATCCATTTTTCTCATTTCCAGTAGTTTTATCCAGAAAACTTGAGGTAGTAATGATGTTCATAACATCATTCGATTCATACATATAAAGCTATCTTATTCGAAGGTTTAAACTTGTAATCACTAGAACATAGTTTAGTTAATTCTAAACTTGTTCGCAAACAAAAGTTAATTCTTCTAATTTAACTTTTAAAATCAACTAAACACATGTTCTATATCTATATGATATGCTAACTTAATGATTTAAAACCTGGAAACACGATGGACACCATAAAATCGGATATACGCCGTCGTAGTGAAACCGGGGGCTATTTTGGTTTAGATAATTAAAAACTATGATAAAATTTGATTTAAAAGTTGTTCTTCTGGGAAAATGATTTTTCATATGAACATGAAACTATATCCAAAAATCTTGGTTAAACTCAAAGTGAAAGTATGTTTTTCAAAATGGTCATCAAGATGTCGTTCTTTCGACGGAAATGACTACCTCTTTAGTAATTGACATGTAACTTAAATTTGTGACTATAAACCTATACTTTTTCTTAATGGATTCTTAAATTAGAGTTAAATATGAAACCATAGCAATTTGATTCACTCAAAACGGATTTAAAATGAAGAAGTTATGGGTAAAACAAGATTGGATATTTTTGATCTTTTTAGCTACGGGAAATGTTTAACAAATCTATACAAATCATATCCTAGCTAACTTATATTGTATTTTACATGTATTATAATATATTATGTAATCTTGGGATACCATAGACACGTATGCAAATGTTTTGACATATCATATCGACCCATGTATATATATTTTTTGGAACAACCATAGACACTCTATATGCAGTAATGTTGGAGTTAGCTATACAGGGTTGAGGTTGATTCCAAAAATATATATACTTTGAGTTGTGATCTAGCCTGAGACGTGTATACACTGGATCATGGATTGATTCAAGATAATATATATATCGATTTATTTCTGTACATCTAACTGTGGACAACTAGTTGTAGGTTATTAACGAGGACAGCTGACTTAATACACTCACATCTTTAAAACATAATAAAAATGGTTGTAATTATATTTTGATCATACTTTGATATATATGTACATATTTGTATAGGTTCATGAATCGATCTGTGGCCAAGTCTTATTTCTGAGGAAGGAAATATCGGTGAAAGTGAGTTATAGTCCCACTTTTAAAATCTAATATTTTTGGATGAGAATACATGCATGTTTTATAAATGATTTACAAAATAGACACAAGTACGTGAAACTACATTCTATGGTTGAATTATCGAAATCAAATATGCCCCTTTTTATTAAGTCTGGTAATCTAAGAATTAGGCAACAGACACCCTAATTGACGCGAATCCTAAAGATAGATCTATTGGGCCTAACAA
The DNA here is from genome assembly GCF_046630445.1 of Rutidosis leptorrhynchoides. Lineage (NCBI taxonomy): Eukaryota > Viridiplantae > Streptophyta > Magnoliopsida > Asterales > Asteraceae > Rutidosis > Rutidosis leptorrhynchoides. Next base: position 76,830,243 of record NC_092334.1, read on the forward strand.
ACCCCATCTAAAGTACCGAATGCTTTAGTACTTCAAAATTTATATCATATCCGAAGGGTGTCCCGGAATGATGGGGATATTCTTATATATGCATCTTGTTAATGTCGGTTACCAGGTGTTCACCATATGAATGATTTTTATCTCTATGTATGGGATGTGTATTGAAATATAAAATCTTGTGGTCTATTGTTACGATTTGATATATATAGGTTAAACCTATAACTCACCAACATTTTTGTTGACGTTTAAAGCATGTTTATTCTCAGGTGAATACTAAGAGCTTCCGCTGTTGCATGCTAAAATAAGGACAAGATTTGGAGTCCATGTTTGTATGATATTGTGTAAAAACTGCATTCAAGAAACATATGTCGATGTAATATATTTCTATTGTAAACCATTATGTAATGGTCATGTGTAAACAGTATATTTTAGATTATCATTATTTGATAATCTAAGTAATGCTTTTAAAACCTTTATTGATAAAATAAAGGTTATGGTTGTTTTAAAAATGAATGCAGTCTTTGAAAAACGTCTCATATAGAGGTCAAAACCTCGCAACGAAATCTATTAATATGGAACGTTTATAATCAATATGAACGGGACATTTCACACTTAAGGGTTTTCGGTTGTAATGTGTATATGAAAACCAAAGACATTGACAAAGACAAGCTTGAAGCTAAATCAAAAAAATGTACTTTTATCGGGTATGGGTTGGATGACATGGGTTATAAGTGTTGGGACAATGAGGCGAGGAAGATGATTCGTAGTAGAGATATTACTTTTGATGAAAGCTCGTTGTATGGCACCAAGGTAACGGTTAATTCTAATCATAATCCGGTTATGATTGATGATTTTGTTGATGTGAATACAGGTTTTAGTGGGAGTTCGGGAACTATTGAATTGCCGATTGACGGTGAGGATCAAAGTGATGGAGATGATTTGGAGAGTGGTGCTAGCTCCGAAAATGATGAGAGCTCTATTGGTGGGGATGATGGTGACTTAACTTGTGACGACCCGAAAATTTCCGAACAAATTTAAACTTAATCTTCATATGATTTTGATACGATGAGAAAAGTTTGTAATGTTGAAGTCTTAAAAACTTTGAACGGTGTTCATGTATACTTTTGACCTTTGACTAATCACGACGATTCACGAACAATTGTTGTTAATAAATATGTATATATATACATATATGTATATATATAAATAATAAAGATACGTATATATAATATTTTTAAAAAAATTAATAAAGTATACTTTAATCAATAGGAATTAAAAAAAAGTGTAAAATAATAAAAAGAATAATTAAGTTAATATTAAAATGAATGAACATATATATATATATATATATATATATATATATATATATATATATATATATATATATATATATATATATATATATATATATATATATATGTGTGTGTGTGTGTGTGTGTGTGTGTATGAATTCTATACATAAGTAATATTATAAATAATAAATATTAAAAATTCAATTTATTATATACTTGGTAATTATGATATACATAATGAATTGTAATATATTAAAATTAATTACAAGTTTGAAAATAATTGTTATATTAATATTATTATTATTACCTTCATTATTATTATTAATGTTAATATTAACACTTGCACTACTAATATCATTATTTCTAATATATATATATATATATATATATATATATATATATATATATATATATATATATATATATATATATATAAAAGTTGAATACATGTAACTTGATATATCCTTTATATAATTTGCATTATTATTATTAGATATTATTATTACCATTATCATTAAGAATTACTAATATTATTATTATTATAATTATTATTATTTCTATAATTATTATTATTAGTATTTATATTAATAAAATTAATATTATACTTACTTTAAACGAAATTATGCAAGTAAATATCAGAATTTGGTACATGTTACTATCATCTTGGGATTAGCTTTGGATGCTGTCTCTAATATCTGCTACAAGAATAATTTCAGTACAGATATAATCCAAATTCGTTAAACATCTGTATCATCTTTTTACTTTAATATTTTTCCTATTCTTGATTAAATTCAGTTAGAGAATATTAATCGGTTATAAATCAAACCTGTGACTAATTCATATCCTCCATCAATTATTCAATCTTACTCTATAAATTTTTCACTGCAATTCCAAAAACAAAACAGAAAAAGATGAAGAACAACTGGAACCTCTGTTCGCTACAACTTTTTATTAAAAACTCGAATTCAAAACCAATTGCAAAATCTAATAATGCAGAGATGTTAGGAAAGATCAAATTAAAATATCTGTAACTTTTCATTCTCCAATTCTTCTTATTAAACTCGAATTTTGAAGTCAAAGTTATTTGCAAAAAGTTAACTGAATGGTTCATCTTAAAATTCGAATTCAGTTTGATGTTTTTGGAACAATTGATGATTCAGATAGATTCTATGAAGGATTTAAAACACAATTCATGTTGGAATTTTTATCTAAAACTATCTAAAATGTGAAATCCGATTTAGACTTCAAAGTGTTCATAACGGTGACACACAATAGCTTGAATTCGAATGATAATTAAAAATGTATTAATGAAGTATTCTTTAAAATGTATTAATGAAGTATTCTTTAAAATCTCTCCATTTGTTCCTATCGAGTTCGAATTGTCGAGTCAAAGTTTGAATTCCAAAAGTCAACTGATCTGTTCATGATAAAATTCGAGTTTATGTTATTATTTCTGGTTCGATTGATAAATTCAGAGTATTATACTGATGATTTTAAAGATATTCCATGAAGGAACCAAGGTCTCAAAACACTTTAATATCAAAATCAAAAATTTTGTTCTTCGTTCTTGTTTTTCAAAGTTACAGCTACTGCTGTTTAAAGTTTTCTTGTTTGATGTTGATTTCAACCATTCCATTATATCATCTCTGTTTTATTAAACTTTTAAAAACCCAGCTCAGTGATTTGTTATTATGATCAATGGATTTCTATGGTCGACTTGGATTTCATAAAATAGTGAGGAAACAGAATGGGGATATAAATAAAATTAAAATGGTTTTTATATCAGGACAGAAAACAGACAGATGGTTTAGGGTGTTGAAGGTTTAACGTGAGGTCTCGGGTTTGAGCCCAGTTCGTGGCGTTTTTTTTTAAAAAAGCTGTGAAGGTAGTTTTATTTATCATTATTATTATTATTATTATTATTATTATTATTATTATTATTATTATTATTATTATTATTATTATTATTATTATTATTATCACCAATATAAGTTTTAAGTATAATTCATTATTATTATGATGATTATAATTACAATTATGATTATTATTATTATTATTATTATTATTATTATTATTATTATTATTATTATTATTATTATTATTATTATTATTATTATTATTATTATTATTATTATTATTATTATTACTAATTATTGTTATTACTAATATTATCATTAAGAATTACGATTATTATTATTATCATAGTTATTATTATTATTATTGCTAGTATTAGTATTATTATTAACCTAATTCTAAGTCTATTATTATTATTACTATGATTATTATGATTGTTATTAACATTAGTAATAGTATTATAAATAAGAATATTATTAGTAGTATCATTTTTATAAGAGTTATCACTTTTATTAAAACTATCACTTTATATAAAATTATTATCACATCTAGTAATATTATTATTGTTAATATCATTTTTATTTGTAATATCATTATCATTATTATTATATTATAACAAATAAAGATTTTGTACAAAAATATATTTATATTACTTATAATTATATAATAAACATATTAACATATATATATATATATATATATATATATATATATATATATATATATATATATATATATATATATATATATATATATATATAGTATATAATATATAGGCAAAATATAGTACAAATCCTATATAAACTACAACAACAAATAAAAATAAATATTAAATAATTAATGAATGAAAATTTATGTGAATTCCATTAAATGTTTTAATAGTATATACAATTGATATAGGTTCGTGAATCCAAGGTCAACCCTGCATTGTTCAGTTTCGTCATATGTATTTTTACTACAAAATACAGTATTGTGAGTTTCATTACTCCCTTTATATATATATTTTTGGTACTGAGAATACATGCACCGATTTTATTTATGTTTTACGAAATAGACACAAGTAATCAAAAACTACATTCTATGGCTGGATTATTAATATTGAATATCACCCCTTTTTAGCTTGGTAACCTAATGATTAGAAAACGGGTATGGCCCCTAATCGATGCAAATCCTAAAGATAGATCTATGGACCTCGACAAGTCTCATCCAGGGTACGGATGCTTTAGTACTTCGAGATTATTATTATTATACAGACGAGAGGTTCTGTTTGGGGATATTCTATGCATTAAAGTTAAGTCGGTTATCAAGCGTTCATCATATGAATGAATTTTAATTCGCGGGTTACGCGTGTTATTATGTACTCGGGTTACGTGTACAATTGAATATCTGAAATCTTGTGGTCTATTAAAATGATGGAAATGAATGTTTATGATAAACTAATGAACTCACCAACCTTTTGGTTGACACTTGAAAGCATGTTTATTCTCAGGTACGAAAGAAATCTTCCGCTGTGCATTTGCTCATATTAGAAATATTACTTGGAGTCATTCATGACATATTTCAAAAAGACGTTGCATTCGAGTCGTTGAGTTCATCAAGATTATTATCAAGTCATTATAGTTTGGATATATTATGAAATGGTATGCATGCCGTCAACTGTCGATGAAATGAAAGTTTGTCTTTTAAAAACGAATGCAATGTTTGTAAAATGTATCATATAGAGGTCAAGTACCTCGCGATGTAACCAAATGTAATGTATTCGTCCAGATGGATTAGGACAGGTCATGAAAGTTGGTATCAGAGCGTTGGTCTTAGCGAACCAGGTCTTGCATTAGTGTGTCTAACTGATAGTTGTTTAGATGCATTAGTGAGTCTGGACTTCGACCGTGTCTTCATGTCAAAAGTTTTGCTTATCATTTCGTGTCGAAAATCATCTACTTATCATTCTTAGGAAATTACCAGCTTATCATTCCTAGTCTAGACACATCTTACTGCATCGATTACATGAATAGTGTATAGACAAATTCATATCTTAGCGTATCTGTTACTGTAGACTTTATCTGACACGTTTCCTTAAATCCCTCCGTAATCTACGGGATCTTTTGTACTATGTATAGGTATTCTATGTAATTAGAATATCATCCGATATTCGAAAATTATTTCATATTGAAAAACCCTTTACTCAATCATACGAAATGGAACTCGCCACTAGTTCAAGTTCCTCGGATTCTGACAGCTATTCCGATATGGAAACACACTTGAGCTCTGAAAGCAGTACAACCGGAATGGATCAACAATTAGTCATCTTCAATTCTGAATGAATTAGGATGGGTTCATAGTCGACTTAATCAATGGAGACGAGAAGAAGGCGATCCTTTCCACCAACCGAATTAACCTCTTGACGAAGAACCTGAAGCACTTACCGGCGAACCTGTCCGAAACACCATTTTCTCTCTCATTTCCAGGGTATCTTGACACGATTATATCCTATCCATAATTCTAAACCTTATTCATCCACTCGTTCCGACCGACAATCATCCCGGAATCATAGAAGAAGTCAACGAGCTTCGCGCTCGAGTAATCAATTTGGAAAACGTGGTGCAAAACCTACCAGCTTCAACAACAGCACCGGAAACACCAGTACCACCAACAACCCAAGTTTCCACATCACACTCCTCAACATCTCATTTTGTACCTCGAGCATAATCATCGTTCTATGAATCGTTCTACATCGTTTATCTTCGTTCTACATGACGATTATATAATTTCTAATGTTTTAGAGATTATGTACTCTAGTTGTAACCGTAAATCAAATGAGTTTAATATCATATTAACTCATTAAATCTATGATTACATCTAAATAAAATATATATGTATATGTATTTTCATAACTATTGTAATTAAAAAAAATTTCTTTTGTACAAACTGTTAATGGTGAAAATATTTTAACGGGTAGGTAATACCCGAGAAATATTTATATTTCACATTAATAAATTACACTTTACATCATTCGAATCTGATTCAACAGTCATTTACTATTCTACCTACATCCACAGATATACGAATTCGTTCATCGCAGAATAATCATTTTCATTCAATTTCATATATTGGAATTTTACCTATCAGAATCCAACAAGTGGCATAATGAAGAAAACATTGGACAAAATAAAATTTGTTAGAAACAAACAAATTAACTATGAGAAAAATTTTGTTAAGAATCCACGCTAACTGTTCCTAGCTAACTGATTACATTTTATTTATAGCAATTTATTTATCGCAATTTATATTCTCGCAATTTTATTTATCGTCATTTAATTTCTATTATTTAATTTACGCACTTTAAATATCGGGACACGTATACAAGGTTTTGACATATCATATCAACGCATCTATATATATTATTTGGAATAACCATAGACACTCTATATGCAGTAATGATAGAGTTAGCTAGACAGGGTTGAGGTTGATTCTTAAATAATATATATACTTTGAGTTGTGATCGAGTCTGAGACATGTACACGGGTCACGATACGTATTAATTAATTCGAATATTATATATTAAACTATATATGAATTATTGGACTGTTAACTGTAGACTATCGACTGTGGACTAATAACATTGAATAATTAAAATGAATTAAAATATTGATTATAACATATGAAACTAAACATTTCTTCAAGTTTGCCACTTGATTTCATCTTAAACCTCATTTGTATCATGACGATTACAATCTGTGTTCAAACCTTTCATGATTCTTGAAAACACCTCAATCGAGAGGATGAACCAACCGCACTTCATCTACAGAAGAAAAGATTGATGTATATAGTTATGCACCTGAAAACACTCGGAACCTGAGTAAACGTTTAACACGTATCTGTACTAGCTCCTTTGGCGTTGCTATTACCGAAAATAACTTTGCAATTCCTTTTCAAATTAGCCAATTTTGTCACAGCTCCAGCAAATCAACATCGATCTTTCATTCAAATAAGTCTTATTATAACATTGATATATACGTTTACCCCTTCATCATCGTTACCGGAGAACCGTTTATATCCCATCACATTAGCAGTAAACTTACCAGCAACTTCATTACTCATTGGCTTAAGTCTCTCCAAAGAACCCTTATATTTGTTCATTAAAGCCTTATCTTATACTCATCCACATCTTATAACGAGAATTACCATACCAATTACCAAGAATTATCAATCAGTATTTTGAATCTCGCAATGTTCCTACATCAACAGTTATATGTATACATATAACATTTATCTCATAGAATTATCATCTTCCATTCTGAAATTTTGAAGAGCATTCAGTCTACAAATCAATACTCTGAATATTGAAAAGTTGAATGAAGTAACAGAAACTGTAGACAACCGTAAACGACCGTAACAGTCAGAAGTTTGATGGTAAAGAAGGATACGTTGGAAAAGCTCAGAAAAGTTGGAACTGAAAAACGGATTGAGCTAACCACGAAGGAGACCAAGGCCAAATACAAGGACCATGCCATATATTAAAAGAATCCAGGTAATTCTGGATCTGATGAAACCTTCAACGAATATCTTGCTTCGTACTCATATTAAAATCTTGCGAAAAATCTTTCTTCATCAACCATCGAACTTAGAAATTCCAAAATATCATCATAAATATCTTCGATATTTTTGAAGATATTTTCATAAATATTCTCGTCCGAAATTATTTATCTCTTCATGCTATCTATATTACATCATAAAGGAAACTACATTAGTTTCTAAATTTCTTAAAAAATTAGAGTTTGAAATATGAATGATTTTGAAGTAGTGTTGGAAACTGATGCATGAGTTAGTATAATATAATGACACTTGATCAACGTGATTATATTACAGTAACTCATGCTGAGTTTCTAATGGAACGTGGTGATTCACAGATTATAACGTCATCATGTGCCATGTTACATGACTCTTACATTCTACCAAAACTCTAAACATATCAAGAACATATCTTCTTGATAGTTCTACATTTTCTCTTGAATTCTGGTAATTTAACCAATCAAGATCGTGCTATTACAATCTCTCCCTAAGAACGTTAGTTATGTTCATTCGAAACTTCACACCTACGAATTCTGGACCATTATTCACTTGATTTAAAGTCGGGAAGAGAAAACAAAAGGATGGAACTCCAAAATATAAAGAAAATGAAAAGAGTGAATTTATAATGAAGATATCCGACAGAGCAATCGAGATAGATTACCGAATTTATTAAAAGAGATCTTAACTCTCCTAATTACCGAAGAATCAGATCTTATAGATTTCAAATATTTTCTTTAAATTTCTTGATTTCCAGAAATCAACCGTGACTACGACACTGGTTAAGACAAACCTGCATTTATTAATTTCACACTTTTATGATAACTTCACTCGTACTCTTCACATAAATGAATGTTTTATCCATATTACTCACGGATGGTAAAAACTCTAATACTAGCTCATATGTGTCATGAAAACATATTTATTGTCAGCCATGACCATTCTAATCAAATTTCGGGATGAAATTTCTTTAACGGGTAGGTATTGTGACGACCCGAAAATTTCCGAACAAATTTAAACTTAATCTTCATATGATTTCGATACGATGAGCAAAGTCTGTAATGTTGAAGTCTTAAAAACTTTGAACGGTGTTCATGTATACTTTTGACCTTTGACTAATCCCGACGATTCACGAACAATTGTTGTTAATAAATATGTATATATATATATACATATATGTATATATATAAATAATAAAGATAAGTATATATAATATTTTAAAAAAATTAATAAAGTATACTTTAATCAATAGGAATTAAAAAAAGTATAAAATAATAAAAAGAATAATTAAGTTAATATTAAAATGAATGCATATATATATATATATATATATATATATATATATATATATATGTATATATATATATGTATGTATGTATGTATGTATGTATGTATGTATGTATGTATGTATGTATGTATGTATGTATGTATGAATTCTATACATAAGTAATATTATAAATAATAAATATTAAAGATTCAATTTATTATATACTTGGTAATTATGATATACATAATGAATTGTAATATATTAAAATTAATTACAAGTTTGAAAATAATTGTTATATTAATATTATTATTATTATTACCTTTATTATTATTATTAATGTTAATATTAACACTTGCACTACTAATATCATTATTTCTAATATATATATATATATATATATATATATATATATATATATATATATACGAAAATTGAATACATGTAACTTGATATATCCTTTATAAAATTTGCATTATTATTATTAGATATTATTATTACCATTATCATTAAGAATTACTAATATTATTATTATTATTATAATTATTATTATTTCTATAATTATTATTATTAGTATTTATATTAATAAAATTAATATTATACTTATTTTAAACGAAATTATGCAAGTAAATATCAGAATTTGGTACATGTTACTATCATCTTGGGATTAGCTTTGGATGCTGTCTCTAATATCTGCTACAAGAATAATTTCAGTACAGACATAATCCAAATTCGTTAAACATCGGTATCATCATTTTACTTTAATATTTTTCCTATTCTTGATTAAATTCAATTAGAGAATATTAATCAGTTATAAATCAAACCTGTGACTAATTCATATCCTCCATCAATTATTCGATCTTACTCTATAAATTTTTCACTGCAATTCCAAAAACAAAATAGAAAAAGATGAAGAACAACCGGAACCTCTGTTCGCTACAACTTTTTATTAAAAACTCGAATTCAAAACCAATTGCAAAATCTAATAATGCAGAGATGTTAGGAAAGATCAAATTAAACTATCTGTAACTTTTCATTCTCCAATTCTTCTTATTGAACTCGAATTTTGAAGTCAAAGTTATTTGCAAAAAGTCAACTGAATGGTTCATCTTAAAATTCGAATTCAGTTTGACGTTTTTGGAACAACTGATGATTCAGATAGATTCTATGAAGGATTTAAAACACAATTCATGTTGGAATTTTTATCTAAAACTATCTAAAATGTGAAATCCGATTTAGACTTCAAAGTGTTCATAACGGTGACACACAATAGCTTGAATTCGAATGATAATTAAAAATGTATTAATGAAGTATTCTTTAAAATCTTTCACTTAATCTATCTAGAAAGTTTCAAAGTCCAATTGTTCCTATCGTGTTCGAATTGTCGAGTCAAAGTTTGAATTCCAAAAGTCAACCGATGTGTTCATGATAAAATTCGAGTTTATGTTATTTTTTTGGTTCGATTGATAAATTCAGAGTATTATACTGATGATTTTAAAGATATTCCATGAAGGAACCAAGGACTCAAAACACTTTAATATCAAAATAAAAAATTTTGTTCTTCGTTCTTGTTTTTCAAATTTACAGCTACTGCTGTTTAAAGTTTCCTTGTTTGATGTTGATTTCAACCATTCCATTATATCATCTCTGTTTTGTTAAACTTTTAAAAACCCAGCTCAGTGATTTGTTATTATGATCAGTGGATTTCTATGGTTGACTTGGATTTCATAAAATAGTGAGGAAACAGAATGAGGATATAAATAAAATTAAAATGATTTTTATATCAGGAAACAGAAAACAGACTGTAACACCCCAAATTTCAAGATATATTTAGTAATAAATAAGTAACTTTTATTAACGTTTTATATGTATGATCTAAGAATAAATGTAAAAGAAAGGTTAGAAGTGACTTGAAATATTATTATTTTTAATAATAATAAGTGTTGGTGGTCGTGGGCCAAAAATATTAAGTCGAAATGTTTAACGGTTAACTTTTCGATAAGTTGTCATTTTGGAGCTGTTTCGTAAAACGATCATAACTTGCTCATATTTTCTTAGATTGAGGTGATTTAAAAACCCAGACGTCCGTAATTAAATATGTGACAACTTTCGTGTTTTAAGTTTTTCAAAATTCTGCCCCGATTGACGGAAAATGGGCCAAATACGAGTTAAAGTGGGGTTTGACAGCTTTTGTATATTAAGGGACTGAAAGTGTAAAATGCCTAAAAACGTTTTTGGCCATAAAAATCAGTCTTGAGAGCTCATTTTCCAGCTCTAACAACTTCTGGAAATTTACTCTCATTTTAGAGAGAGAGTGGGGCGTTTTTAGAGAGAGAAAGAGGAAGAACATGGAGAAAAAAAGAGTGATTTTGACTCACTTGACTTGGATTCTTGTTGTAGCTATCTAGGGCTTCAATTTTAATGCTTTGGTAAGTTCTTAATCCGAATTTTATGTTTTAATTTCGTTCTTGAGGTTGAATTAGGGTTCTTGGTGAGTTAAACATCTAGTAAGTTGTAGTGTTGCTTCTTTTGGGGCATGCATGTAAGGTGTTTGATGAAATGCCTCAAAGAAGAGTTGATGTTGATGATGATGATTTTAATTGTTAAAAATGAATCTTTGATGATGCTTATGTTTAATTATTCATGAATTTGAGTTTCATAAGTGATATTATGGATTAAAGACTTATTGTTGTGATGTTAAAGAACATGACAAACTTATGCATATAAGTTGTTTGTTAAAATGCCTAAGAGAAGAACTAATAATGTTCATGATGTTATTAGCCATGTATGATGATTAAATTGTGTTAAAAATCATTCATAATAGTGTCATTAGTAAATGTAAGTAGCTTGGTTTTGTTGGAAATATTTTTGTGTTGAATTGAGTTGAAAATGGAGTCAATGATGTCAAACCCGTCACTAAGAAAAACTTCACAAAACTTGATTTTGTAAAAATCATATAAAATCAACCGTAGCTCCGTTTAGGGCGTGTGAGCACTTTTCTGAAAGGGCTTTGAGTGTCCTTTCCAATGAACACGTCTTTAAATTCTGAACAGAGACTTAAATGGGTCAGAATATGCTGTGAATGTAGTGTTAGAAATCGGGTATGAATTGACTGCCGGATTCGTTCTTGAATCGTGTAATCACTGTCTCTATAAAGTATTTCGACCCTACGATTGCCTCGTTTACACGAAATGTTTACAGGGATAAGACAAGAACGCAATCAGTGTTTTTGGCAATGAAATCACTGATCAAATTCTTAGAGAATATGTGTATGTTTTCTGTTTGTTATGTTCATTGTGAAAGCAAAACATATTCCTATATTTATAGGAAGTGAAAAGGTGCGAGTGAAAGGACGCAACCTTTCAATGTAAATATGCAACCTTTCAACTAAAAGATGCAACTCTTCGTTTACACCTTTTAGAAAATGACATCCCTCTTCATGAAATGATGTAACCATTCATGGTTACCTTTCATCAAAAGATGTAATTTCCAAGACCTTATTGAATTAACTCGAACGAGCGTGCACTCCGCACTCTTCAAACTCGTCATTGAGCTTAATTCGATAAGCCTTTGCTTTCTAGTAAATCCCAATTAACTAAAATGATTGTTGATAACACTAAAATCACCAACAAATCCCCCCATTTTAGTGTAATCCTTGATTTACTAAAATAATTAAACAAACATAACAAACTAATGCATAAATGGAAATGTTCATGAAGAATTGAATTTCCACTTAGTATAATATTTACGAGAATTCGAAAATCAGGGTGTTCACGAAGAATTGAACCCTTCAATTCATATGAAAACTATAAAATACTATACACATCAGTTTCTCACATATCCCTAAGACAATCTTGACACTATTATAAGCCATGTGTCCTAATCCTTCAGTGAACATATTGGCAGCTAAGTCCAAAGCTCCATTGAAGCGGCAAAACTTCATGTTCACATAGGTAGCTCTTTTAGTCTTGCACCCGCATTTTCAATTTTTCAAAAGAACTATTAAGAAGTTAAACTTCAACCTAACTCCACTTACGGGTCTAAACACATACTTTGGGATCAGTATATTTATGTGTTTCAATCTTCAGAAAGTAAGCTTACCTCATTGAATTCAGCTCCTAGTGTTGTACTAGAAGGGAATTGGGCGTCTCACTTTGGAAGATTTGGTTGGACTTCAATCCCATATCATTAGCCAACTTGTGCGCACTTAAGTCTTAGGCTAATTCTTTTATCTTGTGATTTGAAATTTTGTTGTGACCCAACAAGATCCACATATATCACACCATTCGTGATCAACTCACGAAATATAGTATGTCTGAGGCATAAGTATCTAGATTTTTCCTTGTACATTTGACTATATGCCTTAGCAAACATATATCTCATAATTAGAGATCTAAATGGACATTACTATCTCTTTCGACTTCAATCAATTCTTCCTTTGTAATCCTTATATCCAAGGACTTACTAAATTCTTATATTACCATAAGAAACTCGTACGTACTTAAAATTAATTGATTGATCAGTCAGTGTGTATGTCCACATTTCACGGACTCACCAATGTAAACCTATAATTAGTACACCCATGATAATGAATCCTTATTATCATTTTGTGCACAATTATTACCATTACATTGGATAACGAAATTATACTTATAAACATACCTTAGGCAATTCGATTCTAAAATCAAGAAGAAATGACAAGGTATAATGTCTCAATAATTCAACATTATTTTCTTGATCCAAGATACTTCATATATACCAAGTTAAATATCCCAACAACTTGTAGATGCATCACCTTTCATCTATACAATACAAGTCTAATATTCTAACAACTTGTAGATGAATCATCTTCTTCATCAATAGTTTAATCAATATATCCTTAAATACTTTAAAGACTACATTGTGAATTAAACTATAATGCAAAGTTGAATTGTTACATCTTTAAAATACTTAATGAATTCCCATTGGGAATTAAATCATAATCAAGTATTCAAAAACTTAACACATCAGACTGTGTCACTTAATTGTTTCGTAACAGTCGAAAGTCACAAATCTAATTTGTTATTGTCCCATTAAATTGCCCAACGGGAATTTGTTTGTTTTGACAGTTACTGAACACTTTCATTAATTGTACATCATTAACCAACCCAATCAAACGAAATTCTTTATTCAAAATGTACGATACCCAATTAATTCACCCATGACCGAGTTGAATTAATTTACCTATACATTTTCACACAAGAATCTTTCAAGAAATACATCCATCATATATGTATATACCAGATGGAAAAATATTACATGCTTGCCCATATTCTTCTCTTTTAGAATCTATATAAATATAAATGAGTGGGTTCTTCCAGGTCATAACAATCATGTAATCTTTCTGATAGAATTAACCGCCACTTCAAACAATAACATCATCAGGTTAATGAAACCTCTCAATTCAATTTCATGATTAATTGAAGTCTAGTCATCATTTAATAAGCAACATGTGTTGCAAGTTGCAACATCACAACAAAGAGAGATCTCTATATGTTTCCATTTGTTACATACCAAACCACTTATCATGCAAAATAGACACGTGTATGTATCTCTACCCGTACGTGTCTACTTACAAGATCATATGTAACAAGGAATATACTTTTCACAAACATCTCATGTGTTTCTTCTAGTTTTCAACAGAAACCATCAAGTTACCATTCCTAATTTTTCATTAACGATAGAAAATAAACTCCAGATTAATTTAAAGTCTCATGAACTTAATCCATAATATCATCACTTTTAAATTTAGGAATTGTGGTTTTACCACCATGCAATGGATTTTACGATCCCATATATGGATTATTTGTTTCATGTTAAAATAACTTGCCTTTCTGTCGTATGTAAATAAAGGTTTTGATTCACAAAGGCAAGTGGTAATACATTCATCATTTATATCAATATTATTAACATAAATCATGATAACAACTAATTAGGCCACATAATTTAACTATTTTATATGTGCCTATCATGACATAAAAATGAAATAAGATAGATAGGAATCGCGTACTTGTAAAAATGGATTGAAATCCCATGTTGATTCCTCCATGTGAATCTTCAGGAACCATATGCAGAATCATACATGATCTTGTATGAGGATATATCCACCCATTCGTTTCCAATGCAATGAATTTGTTTCACAAAACATTTCCAGGCCATGCCTTATCTCCAATTCCATAATTAAATGAATTCCACAAATGATAAATGATTCCATAATTCTATAATCAATAATTCATCGTCATCGGCATGAAGCCATCTACTGATCAATTAAATGAATCCCAAAAATCCACGAGTCAACAATCTCATGAATTTCATTTAATTGTTACACCATTTAGATTGTTACACCAACTTTCTGACCAGAATGTTTATGCATATGCATTACTTTCAATGAACCGTAACAATTTACATAACCAAAGATTGGTTATTATACTTCGTAACAAACATAATTCTCATATCTCTCAGTGTTCTTCACAAAATTCATTATCGATGATTATCACAAAAATACTTTATAGAATTGTTAGAAATCGGGTATGAATTGACTACCGGATTCGTTCTTGAAAAGTGTAATCACTGTCTCTATAAAGTATTTCGACCCTACGATTGCCTCGGTTACACGAAATCTTTACAGGGATAAGACAAGAATGCAATCAGTGTTTTTGGCAATGAAATCACTGATCAAATTCTTAGAGAATATGTGTATGTTTTCTGTTTGTTATGTTCAT
This sequence comes from Rutidosis leptorrhynchoides, assembly GCF_046630445.1. Lineage (NCBI taxonomy): Eukaryota > Viridiplantae > Streptophyta > Magnoliopsida > Asterales > Asteraceae > Rutidosis > Rutidosis leptorrhynchoides. Next base: position 76,845,980 of record NC_092334.1, read on the forward strand.
TGTGAAAGCAAAACATATTCCTATATTTATAGGAAGTGAAAAGGTGCGAGTGAAAGGAAGCAACCTTTCAATGTAAATATGCAACCTTTCAACTAAAAGATGCAACTCTTCGTTTACACCTTTTAGAAAATGACATCCCTCTTCATGAAATGATGTAACCATTCATGGTTACCTTTCATCAAAAGATGTAATTTCCAAGACCTTATTGAATTAACTCGAACGAGCGTGCACTCCGCACTCTTCAAACTCGTCATTGAGCTTAATTCGATAAGCCTTTGCTTTCTAGTAAATCCCAATTAACTAAAATGATTGTTGATAACACTAAAATCACCAACATGTAGGGCTGTCCAAATGGTAGAATTGTGTAAAGTTTGTATAAAGTATTATTGTTTGGAATTTTGGGCATGTTGTAAGTGTCCATGTTATTAGGGAGTTATTTGGACATGAGTTACCACTTGTAGTGTAGTGATTCAAGTTCCTTTCTTGAGTCAAAATCGGCCAAAAGTTTAATTGGGTTAAAATTACGCTAGTAGACACTTTGATGCCTAATGGCGTTATGAGCGGATTTATGTGTTAAGAAAGTTAATAATGTGATTAGCATTGTGATTAGGAGCTAATCAAGGGAAGGAAAGCGGCCAAGTGTGCAAAAGAGGCCAAGGTGAGTACATAGGTAAATTTATGTTCAATTAACGATTTAATTATGTATTCGATATTATGATGTGTTTTTCGTTGTATCATGAATATTGTGATCGAATAGAACAAGTATTTTGTTTACGGTAAGTTATCAAGTTAAAGATTTTGATGAAGTCAATTTTATTAGTTTATGTTACGGTTGTTAATGGGTACTTAATAATGAATGTGGTAGATGATATTATGATGTGTTAAGTTTGCTAATACAATTTCAAGATGTTAAAGAAGTCTTTCAAGAATTTTTTTAATAGCAAGGGAATTCGAGTAGAGTGACGAGATATGAGTCTATGATAAACCAATGAAGAAGGAATTACACCATGATAAGCCGATCATGAGGGCCACGATAGGTAAGTGGGGATACACTTGTACATACACGGGAGTGCAAGGTAAGTATTATGTGATTGATGATTTATGATTAGTGTTGAGTTCTTTTATGAATGTAATATGTTGTAGATATGTATTGTTATGATGTATTAGTGATGAAGTGTATGATGTGTTCGTGAAGCAAGGACATACAAACTCTCCTAAAAGAGAATAGTTACCAAGAAGACGGGTTACGAAGGATAATTATTGTTATTTATAGTGTGCTAAGTTTATGGACACTTATTCTTAATTCTCTATGTTACTCACTAAGCATTGAGCTTACCCATATTCATTGTTGTCATGTATGTAGGTTCTTGAAAGCGGCGAGAGATCATAAAGTAGACTTTCACGAATGTATTGGGACAAGTGAAGGAAACGGATCTTGCAAGTTCCTAAAGGGTATATAGAAAGCGTCGAAGAAGTAGCGGTTTTGCAAGAAATTTAAGTAACAAGTTAGCTCAAGTAAGTAAAAGCAACTTTCTGAATCTTGCTTTTATTATTATGATGATCTATGTTATTGAATGCGGATGATCATGTGTTCAAATGTTCACAATTCAAGGTTGTTTTGCTTTAGAGTTTTCAAGTATGATCAAATTGGTTTTGTAAGTGGAATTGTGAGTCTCGAAATTGGATCATGCTTTAGGTAATTACATGTGTTGACATTTTTAGTTATGTCCGTTAAACGTTTTGGAATAAACTAGTAGTCAAATATATTGTAATAAGATTAATGAAAGGCTTAAGTATGTTCAAATGAAGCGTGATAGATACTGGAATGAGTTGAAATGGATCAAGTTTGACATATAAGACGATATGGGTCGCAGAATGGGATTAAAAGATCCCGGAATGGGATCAAAGGTGATTTTCAAGAAATTTGATCAGAACCTAATCCCATAGTGGGATGATGGGATCCCGTAGTGGGATCTTAAAAAAAAAAAAATATTCGTTCTCTGGCGTTAAAAGTTGGTATCAGAGCGGTAGTTTAAGAGAATTAGATAATCCACCTTAGGATTATTTAGACTTAAACCGAGGTATATTTATGCTTAGACATGTATGATTGCATGATTATTATGAGTAACTGCTTTTAACTATTATGAGTTGCTTACTCTAAATGAATGATATGTGACTATATGATTATTAAATGGAATAAATTTTGGACGCATGAAGTTTAATTCGATAATGGTATGCATCATATGGAATAAGTTAACAAGGAGCTAGTTCCGAGAAGACTATGCACTTGTGATGTAATGTATGATAGTGGTTTGATGCACCCGGATTGCATCCGTGCAAGAGGGTGATGATCAAACCCACTAAGTGATGAAGCTTGGATCCATGTCAATGACGACTAGCTTGGACTAGTGTCCATGTCAATGACGATTAGCTTGGATTTGTGTCCATGTCAATGATGATAAGCTTGGATTTGTGTCCATTTCAATGATGATAAGCTTGGATTTGTGTTCATGTCAATGACGACTAGCTTGGACTTGTGTCCATGTCAATGACGATTAGCTTAGATTTGTGTCCATGTCAATTATGATAAGCTTGGACTTGTGTCCATGTCGATGATGATAAGCTTGGATCCATGGTAAAGTTAATGAGCTTGGACTTGCGTCCATGGTAAAGTTAATGAGCTTGGACTTGTGTCCATGGTAAAGTTAATTGTGACGACCCAGAAATTTCCGACCAAATTTAAACTTAACCTTTATATGTTTCCGACACGATAAGCAGAATTTGTAATGTTGAATCTCAAAAAGTTTGGAACTACATTCATGTAATCAATTACCCTTTGACCGTGTTCGACGATTCACGAACAATTATGTGTATATAGATATGTATATATAATATATAATATTAACTGAAAACATTAACAAAGTATTAGATATATGATACTTTACATGAACGTATTTGTTTCGATATATTTATCGACAGAATTATGAGATAATATTAAATGATTGAATTATCAGATACATTATGATATGATTACGGGCCTATGTTATTAGGTCCACTGTGATTTAAGAAATCTATTCTTTTTGACAATATTCGAAAAATGGTAAAGTGATTTATAAGTAAGAACAAATGTGTCAATTAACGGGAACTTGACAAGGGTTAGTGGAAATTCCTGTTTAATTTTCAAGGCATGTTTTATAATATTTTCCTCGTGAAAGTAAGAACGTGGAGTGTACATAATTTAGATGTTGGATATCGACAAGTTAAGTAACTCAACATTTTCCATTAAGATGATTTCATACGTTTATTTAACCTTTGGACTTTATCCCATGCTTCACCAACAGACTGTAATTTAAAAACTTGAAACCTATTATGAATATATATAATTCTACTTTTCTAAAATGTTTTATGATATAACGATTTAAATTAATATTAAATATTTTTATACGCGTATTATACGTACATAGTTTTATACTTTTACTATACTTTAACTTTACCTTTACTTTACTTTTACTTTACTTTAACTTTAATAATTCATACTTTAATAATTCACTTTAATAATTCATACTTTAATAATTCACTTTAATAATTCATACTTTAATAATTTACTTTAATAATTCATACTTTAATAATTCATACTTTAATAATTCACTTTAATAATTCAAAAATCTATTATAAATAGAATTCAATAGGTTTCATTATTTCATAGAAACTTGAAAATATATTTCTCTAAACTCTCTCAATCGAATTACATATATATATTTACTTAGTATTATTTCAAGATATTATTAGTATACATAAAATACTACGATGGAGTTATATTCAGGCGATTTCAAAATAAGTTTTCAAATGGGATAGAGCTAAGGAAATTATGGGTTATAGCTATGGAGTTTATGGGTATTGTTCGAGGGTATTGTTCGAGGGTATTGCTCGTGAGGTCAACCTAACGTTTATCATTTTCGTTGCATCTATGTAATTTCCTGCAATATTGAATCACAATATTGATACGTGAGCATTCATATCTTATCTTTTATATATTAATAGTGTATCCCTGACTAGTGCTCGAGTATATATGATTATGCATGTTTGTATGCTTAGTTTCGTCGTTAAATAGTTTATGATAAATCACGAATTTGATACATATGCTACTGAGATAAGGTATATGATATGCATGTCGTTGAAAAGCTGAAGAAAAATTAATAACTTTTCATTTAGAACTCGTGTGGTTTCGATGAACGGATTAAAAGATATGGTCAACTGAATTATCATTAATTTTAATATTATTATTAAAACGATTATTATAATTGTTATCAGTTGATGTTATTACTAAAATTATCTTTATTACTAAAAATTAATATTTTTATTGAAACTATCATTTTATTATTTTTATCATTATTATTATTATCAATATTATTTTATCAAATAATTATGCGTACAAAGATATTTTTACCACACGTAATATAACTACATTAATAATACATACCACTATATTTTTATGATATTAAGTGAATTTTATAAATTTTATTACTTGAGATATATAAAAGTATATTTTTATCATATATGAATTTTAATATAAATTTTATTTATTAATAAATGACTTGTATTATTTAGTATAATAAGATCTGATAAATATATTTAAATATATAAAATGACTATATATAAGTTATATAATAAACATGTATAGATTTTGGAAGTCATTTTGGGTCAAGTTGACTTTTGTTGACTTTTGCATGTCGGTCTCGAGCATTAGGATTGTGATACACTACGACTTGACCTAAATTGTTAGACAGATATTGACCAACATATAAATATATATACTTAATATAGGTTCGTGAATCCGAGACAAACCCTGCACTTGTTCAGTGCCGTCATATACATAATTGCTACGAAATACAGTATTATGAGTTTCATTACTCCCTTTTTATATATATTTTTGGGCTGAGAATACATGCACTGTTTTATAACTGTTTTACGAAATGGACACAAGTATTAAAAACATATTCTACATTGAGTTGTACCACTTTACATATTTTTCCCTAATAGCTTGGTAACTACCATTTACATGCGGTATTGTAAACGCGAATCCTGTTGATAGATCTATCGGGCCTGACAAACCCAACCGGACTGGACGACCAGTATTCAACGGTTGCACAGTACTTCGTTTCAGTGACTACACTTGGTACAGTGTAGTGAGATTTCATAATAAAGGGAATATGCGACGTTGATTAAATGTTAAGTATGGTTACCAAGTGCTCAACCACTTAGAATATTTTTATTAAAACGTTTATGTATATGAAATCTTGTGGTCTATTACTATTACGGAAATGATTAATTATGATAAACTAATGAACTCACCAACCTTTTGGTTGACACTTTAAAGCATGTTTATTCTCAGGTATTAAAGAAATCTTTCGCTGTGCATTAGCTCATTTTAAGGATATTACTTGGAGTCATTCATGACATACTTTGAAAAACGTTGCATTCGAGTCGTTGAGTTCATCAAGATTAATATTAAGTCAATTATAGTTGGATGTAATATGAAATGGTATGCATGCCGTCAATTTTTGATGTAAAGAAAGTTTGTCTTTTAAAAACGAATGGAATGTTTGTAAAACGTATCATATAGAGGTCAAATACCTCGCGATGTAATCAACTATTGTGAATCGTTTATAATGTATATGAACGGGTCCTTTCAGTTGGTATCAGAGCAGTGGTCTTAGCGAATCAGGTCTTGCATTAGTGTGTCTAACTAATAGTTGTTAAGATGCATTAGTGAGTCTGGACTTCGACCGTGTCTGCATGTCAAAAAGTTTGCTTATCAATTCTAGTCGGAAATCATCTACTTATCATCCTTAGGAAATTACCTGCTTATCATCTTAAGTCTAGACACGTTTTCCTGCATTTATTGCATAATAGTGTATAGACGAATTCTTATCTTAGCACATCTATTACTGTGAACTTTGACTGACATCTTTTCAAAGATTCTCCGTAATTTACGGGATTTTGGTATTATATATACATATGCAAATTATATAATTGAAGAATACCAAATCTAAATTCTATAATCTATTTCATACCAAAAAAAAATTCTTTCCCTGATCCTACGAGATGGATCCCTCAACCAGTTGGAATTCTTCAGATTCCGACAGCTATTCCGATATGGATATCTACCTGAACTCCGAAAGTAGCGTCACCGGAATGGATCAACCAATTTCCATCATCTATTTTGGATGAATTGGGGATGGGTCCGTAGTCTACTCAACCATTGGAGACAAGAAGAAGGTGATCCCTTCCATCCACCACATTGCCCTCTTGGCGATGAACCTGAAGCACTTACCGGTGAACCTGTTCGAGACACCATTTTCTCACTCATTGCTAGAGTATCTCGTCATGATTATATACTATCCCATATTGCGAATCTTATTCATCTGTTCGTTCCAACCGCCAATCATCCCGGTGTACTAGCAGAAATTAACGAACTTCGCACCTGAGTAGTGGCTTTGGAACACATGGTGCAAGGATTACAAACACCATCAGCAGCACCAGTGGCATAACCAATACCGTCAGTAACATCCACATCGCAAGCCTCAATACCACAAGCTTCAGCAGCATCACCGGCATCAACAGCCCCACCACCATCAACATCAACAGGATCAGTACCACCACCAACAATCACATCCGCATCACACGCCTCAACATCACAAACTGTACCTCAAATATCAACATCACACGCACCATAGATACCAAGGAATACCAACAACAACAAACGATGAGGTATTGATTCATAACTTCATCGGAGAAACATCCTGCTGTGATAATGTAATCTCTAAAGTCTTAGAGATTATCTATTTCAGCCTTATTGTAACGACCCTGGATTTTCCAACGTTTATTTATTAATAATTGTTATTATTAATACATGTGATTAAACGAATGTATGTCATTACATTTGCATGTTGCCATGATTGCCCGGACTTGACTTTAATTGCCCGAAACGTCTTTGTGACACCCGGAACTTACATGAATAATATTTTCAAGTATTATTTACATTCATGATTAATTTTATTAATCATTTTAATTAACTAAGACTATTAGTTAGTTACTTGGGCTTTAATTGGATTAACTTGTTATTATTGGAACTTGGGCTTGTTTTAAGTTAATGGACTCATGAATAAAGATTCATAAGCCCACCCTACATATTAATGGACTACTTGGCCCATGTCTTTCAAAGTGTAAGTATTATTTGGAGAGTAACTAGTTGGTTAAGGCCTTTAGAATCTAGTTACCTTATAATCCCCATGAGACTACCTCCATTAACCACCTTTTATGAGCTTTACCATGCATGGACCATTGAACACTTTTCTTCCCCCTTGACCCATGAAACCGTCGGCCTTAGGCCACTATTAGGGGAGTTTGGTTCATTTTTTTACTTACTTGCTCTCTTGCATTCTTCATTCCAAAACGCACACTTAATTCTCTCAACTTTCTCTCTCACTTTTCTCTCTAAGTCTTGTAAGTATCTTGAGTTTTTCTCTTCTTCCTTCTTAATTAAAACCGAACCTAACACCCTTAAATCATCATCATCTTTGTTCTTTGTTGTTAAATGTTTGTAGTTGTTAGTTGTTGTTACTTTATTACTTGTTACTTTACTTACTAGTTTCCAAGAATAAACTTTCTAGTTTGATTCTTCTTATTTCTTGTATTTATCAAGAACACAAGAACTAAACTTACTAGTTTATGTTCTACATATATGGTTTCAAAAGTTTGTAAGTTCATGTGTTGAAAGCACACTTGTGATTCATGAAATAAACTTTAAAGTTTACTTTCCTTAAAGATCAAGATTAGGCTTGAATCTTTAAAGTATGCAAACCATGAACTTAATTACTTGTTTACTTAGCTATTTACTTCATTTACTTGCACTTTAATTTCATGCTCTATGTTATTATTGGTCAAATGTTACTAGTTAACTTTGATCTCATTAATCTTGAACTAAAAGTTAACTTGAAAGTTCAAGAACATATAAATAAGTTTTCTTTAAATATAACTTTGTATACTTATGCTTGATCTAGACTTTTGGGTCTTGGATCTTCATGATCTAACTAAAGAACTATGTTCTACATCTTAAGATCTTGATTAGTTAGTTTACTTTCAAGTTTGTAACTTGTTATTAGCTTTAAAGTTCATGTAGGTGTTAGATCTAAGACTTTGATATAACTTTGGTTCATCAAACTTCATACAACTCTTAAGTGAGTTGTGCTTCATATCTTAGACTTGCACTAGGGTTATGATGGTCAAGACTTGGTTAAGATGATGTAGATACATCAATAAGTTGTACACTTGAAGCTATATGCATCAAGGATGAGAACCATGATGAACATCAAGCACCAAGACCACCGGAACCCTTTTAAACTTACTGTTTCTGTCCAAAAGCTACTGATCTGATGTTTCTGTACATACCAGTAGACCTGGGCTGTTCTAACCTTGATTTTTAGATAGAACTTTCCGAGTAGATAACTTTTCATATAGGACTCGTCTTAATCCGAGTTACGGTTTAGGATTTATGGCCCTCCGATCGTCACTATGTCCTTTAATGTTGTGCAGAAATTTCTGACCTACTCGCACTTAGACCGTCGCCACGGTCAAACGAAGATGAGTTTGCTTCTGTAAATTTTACCACACTTAAGGGACTCATATACAGAGCCATGGCCACTGGTCTCACCTTAATTCAGTAAGGGTAGAGGCCGTGGTGACTGATCGAAGTCAGCCTTTGTTTTAAACTACTTTCATAAACGAAACCTACTTTACGCCTTTTGTTTGATGATGAATGATGATGACCTTTATGACCTTAAATACATACTTTTAAACCTATTAAGACGATTTACTGACTTAGTACTATTTGCCTTAGGTTGAGGACCTTCGGACCGATTACTTGCACACCTTTTCCGAACCGACTTTACGACTACATTATCATTGTGAGTTATAGCATTCCCTTTTTACTTTAACTTATTTTGGGAACTGAGAATACATGCGGATTTTATGTTTTACATACTAGGCACGAGTACTTAAACTTATATATGTGTGGGTTATATAACGGCAGAAACATTCCCTTTAGCTCGGTAACGTTTAGTCATTGGTTTTTGAACCGGTGAACGCGAATCTTAGATATGGATCCATAGGGTTTGACATCCCCACTCGGGCTAGTAGCGCTAGTATTTAATGAGTGTTTAATACTTCGTAATCATACGCACTTTCCAAGTGTACTTTCAGGGGGTATAAACGTTAAGTTAGTTACCAAGTGCCCACGGTTAACATATACTTTATCATACTGTTTTGAAACGCTCTTTGTAGCACTGAAATCTCGTGGCCTACCTTACATACTGTTATACTTAAACTACAGCTCACCAACCTTTGTGTTGACATTTTTAAGCATGTTTTTCTCAGGTGCTTGAGGTTAGCTTCCGCTGTGTACTAGTCGTGCAGTAGACACCCGCTGCTTAGAGTTGTCATCGCATGAACTACTTTATTTTGCATTCAAACATTCGTACTTTTGATCTATGACTTGTAACGACCATTGTGGTCACATACACTTATTATTTGCTTCTACTTAGTGAAGCATGCTTTTGAAATGTAAAACATTTGATGTCGGTTATGACATCACCTTTTTATCGTGAATGCAACTTCTTTAATTACAGCATATAGTACTTAACCTTGTAATGATCCTGTTGTTGATGATTCGTACATGATGGTTTTGTACGGGGCATCACATTTGGTATCAGAGCATTGGTTGTAGGGAATTAGGTTGCATTAGTGAGTCTAAGACCGACCCGAGTAGGATTCACTAATAGGACTAATCTACAACTTGCTAGTTTACTTGTTTCCGCTGAATTTACTGCATGCTACTGCTTACTTTTTCTGCTATATGCCGTATGCTACTACATGATTTCACTACTGCATGATGCTACTTGCTTTTGATTGCATGCTACCTTCATACGAATTACTGTTATTGCCATGCTAGTTACCGTTATACATGATTTAAACTGTTGGCCTATTATTTGCTTGCTTTATGACATACTGACATGGAAAATTTATTTTTCCTTGTTCAGATGTCAGATGTTCCACCTACTGGCATTTCGGGCAGTACAGACTCAGACCCCGTCGCCCTACCTACTGCTACACCTGCTGCTGCTACTGCCGATACACCGGCCCCGACACCCACTAGTGATCCCGGCGCTTCTACTTCCGGAGCTGGTACTAGTGCACCTGCCCCAGTGTCTGCTCCCGGACCCTCGAGGTCACAGCCCCGCATTGGTGGTATTGAGATCCCCGCGGAGTTCGGGGAAGGGCCATTTCGTAACCACATGTGCACGCCTTGCCGACGCACTCCCTACGGACGTTTAGTCGTGATTCCGCCAGGCAGACACAGACAGATGTTGGCCGCCTTCGGACGCTTCGGATTACCAGCTCAGCCACCAGTGTCACCACCACACGATTCGGATGACTCATCATCCGCCGATTCTTCATCATCAGACGACTCCAGCGATGATGAGGATCCTGCTGACAGACCTATTCAGGCACCCTCCACCCCGTCGAAGAAGCGGTACCGTTTCGACGGCACCGTCATTCCAGGGGTGAATGGAGGTCGTGCTTTTACTGACGCATTTGGCCATCGTCGTAGGGTTACTGCTCGTAAACAAGTTGTGCCATACCCTGCCGACCCACAGATACGTAAGGTTCCCCGTTACGTATTGACTATTCCTGGAACCATACCACCTAGATTTAGATACGGACCACTTACATCTAGGGACGTACCATCTACATTCGGAGCCAGACCATCTACATCAGCACCACCGGCACCACCCGCACCACCCGCCCCACCTGCACCGCCTGCCCCACCAGCTTCCTCTAACGAGGAACTGATGAGGGAGGTTGAGATCCTCCGAGCTCGAGTCACTGAGCTCGAGGAGCAGTTCACCCACCTTCACCGTAGGACCTTGTGTTTAGATTTCATGATGTAATCTAGATATAGTCTCATGTATTTCATATGTATTGTACGAACTTATTCAGATGTATGAAACTTATTATTATTAATGAATGGAACTTTGCGTTATTTAATTCTTGCACGATGTTCTATTTACATTGCTGTACGATGATTATGTGGTATTTGTACCTAGATGCATTATTTAATAACATGTGATGTTTTGATTCCATGTTGGTCACTATATACTGTATTATTACTACTTGCATACTGGATTTTGACTTGAGTCAAAATTTTTGTTTAGAATACCATGGCTAACGGAAGATCCACACCTACCGCCGCCCAGATTGAGGACATGATCAACGAACGGGTCGCTGCAGCCCTAGCAGAAAGAAATCTCGAAGCTCCACCGCCACCACCACCGGTTATTCCACCCGTTCGAAATGAGTGTACATACAAGGAATTCCAGAGCTGCAAACCGCATAACTTCAGCGGCACCGAGGGACCAGTTGGTCTCACCAGATGGTTCGAGAAACTTGAATCAGTATTCCGAGTTAGCAACTATTCGGAGGACAATAAGACTAAGTTTGCATCTTGCACGCTATCTGACGGTGCGCTAACATGGTGGAACACGTTAGCTCAAGCGAAAGGTATCGATGAGGCGTATGCTACGCCATGGGAGGAATTCAAGGCGGCTATGATTGATGAGTATTGTCCGAGAACCGAAATTCAGAAGATGGAAATTGAATTCATGCAGTTGAAGGCTGTAGGGAATGACCTTAACAGTTACAATCGTAGGTTTTTGGAGTTAGCACTGATGTGTCCAACCATTGTGGTCACATACACTTATTATTTGCTTCTACTTAGTGAAGCATGCTTTTGAAATGTAAAACATTTGATGTCGGTTATGACATCACCTTTTTATCGTGAATGCAACTTCTTTAATTACAGCATATAGTACTTAACCTTGTAATGATCCTGTTGTTGATGATTCGTATACGATGGTTTTGTACGGAGCATCACATTCGTACACGATGATTCGACCATGGTCACCCCCGAATTCAAACGCATGGAGAAATACTTCTCGGGACTCCCTAAGTCCATCAAAGGAAACGTCACCTCATCCAAACCACCGAATGTTCCCGAAGCAATGCGCATGGCACATACTCTCATGAATTAGATTCTTATTGATGAGTCGGAGAAGGCTAAGTTTGAGGCTGGTAGTAGCGAAAAGAGGAAATGGGACAAAAACCACAACAACCACAACAACAACAACAACAGGGGGAGAAACTACGATCAAACCCCCGCCAAGAGGCACAACAACGGTGGAAACCCTAATCCCAACAACAACACCAACACCAACCCGAACTACAAAGGAACCTTACCACAATGCAAGAGGTGTTACAAGCACCACACTGGGTATTGCAATGTTGTCTGTGAGAAGTGCCAACGGGCTGGGCACATCGGGAAGGACTGCAAGGTCACTACTTTGAATGGGAAGCCAAACACCAATGGACCGAAGAAGTGCTACGAATGCGGACAGATGGGCCATTTCAGAAATGCATGCCCAAACAAGCGAAAAGACGAAGGACCACCCGTGGTAGAGCTTTTAATGTTAATGCAAGGGATGCACGCGATAACCCCGACTTGGTGACAGGTATATTCACAATCAACAATCTTTTAGCTTCTATCTTGTTTGATACTGGTGCGGATAGAAGTTATGTATGTAGACATTTTTGTGATAAGATTAATTGGTCATTAGTCCCGTTAAAAGAAAGTATGCTTATCGAGGTCGCCAACGGTAAACTTGAAAAAGTTGACCACATTAGTCGAGGAGCTATTATCAACATAGCTGGTGCAGATTTCGAAATTGATTTGATACCTATCAAACTGGGAAGTTTTGACGTGATCGTCAGTATGGATTGGTTGAGCAAGATAAAGGCCGATATTATCTGTGGAGATAAAGCACTTCGCATACCACAAGGAGATGGCGAACCACTGGTTATCTATGGAGAGAGATGTACCTCGAAGTTGAACCTCATTAGTTGCGTGAAAGCGCAAAAGATTATGAAGAAGGGACGTTTTGCTGTCCTAGCACATGTGAAAGCGGTAGAAACTGAGGTAAAGAGTGTGAACGACGTTCGAATTGTGATCGAATTTTCTGATGTCTTCCTAGAGGAGTTGCCTGGATTGCCGCAGAGAGCCGTAGAGTTTCAGATTGACTTAGTGCCAGGAGCTGCACCTGTAGCTCGCACACCTTATAGACTCGCACCTTCCGAGATGCAAGAATTACATAGTCAACTACAAGAGCTGTTAGACCGTGGATTTATCCAACCAAGTTTTTCGCCTTGGGGCGCACCTGTGTTGTTTGTGAAGAAGAAGGATGGATCCTTCCGTATGTGTATCGACTACCGTGAACTTAACAAATTGACTATCAAGAATCGGTATCCTCTTCCATGAATTGACGATCTTTTTGATCAACTACAAGGATCGAGTATCTACTCAAAGATCGATTTGCGATCCGGTTATCACCAATTGAGGGTGAAGGAAAGTGACGTGATGAAAACTGCATTCAGAACCTGTTATGGTCATTATGAGTTTCTCGTGATGCCGTTCGGGCTAACCAACGCACCTGCCGTATTTATGGACCTTATGAATCGTGTCTGTAAGCCGTACTTGGATAAGTTTGTTATCGTCTTCATAGATGATATCCTCATCTACTCTAAGAGCGAAGAAGAACACGAGCAACACCTCCGATTAGTGCTTGAACTCTTAAGACAAGAACAACTTTACGCCAAATTCTTCAAGTGCGAATTTTGGTTGAAGGAAGTACAGTTTTTGGGTCATGTTGTGAGCGACCAGGGTATCAAAGTTGATCCCGCCAAGATTGAAGCCATCAGCAAATGGGAGACCCGCACTACTCTGACGCATATTCGCCAATTCCTAGGCCTCGCCGGTTACTACCGAAGATTCATCGAAGGATTTTCTCTGATTGCGCGTCCTTTGACCGCGCTGACTCACAAGGGCAAGAAGTTCATTTGGGAACCCGCACACGAATCAGCATTTCAAACTTTGAAGAAGAAGTTAACCTCCGCACCTATCCTATCGCTTCCCGAAGGCAGTGACAATTTCGTTGTTTATTGTGATGCATCGAAGAGTGGTTTTGGTTATGTACTGATGCAACGATCAAAGGTTATTGCCTATGCCTCCCGCCAATTGAAGATTCACGAGCGGAACTACACTACACATGATCTTGAACTTGGAGCCGTTGTCTTTGCACTCAAATTATGGAGACATTATCTGTATGGAACTAAGAGCACTATCTTCACCGATCACAAGAGTCTCCAGCACATCTTTGATCAGAAGCAACTGAATATGAGACAGCGTCGATGGATCGAGACGCTCAACGACTACGATTGTGAACTCCATTATCACCCTGGCAAGGCCAATGTTGTAGCTGACGCTTTAAGCCGAAAGGAGAGGACGGCACCTCTTCTTGTTAGGGCTCTGAACATCACCATCCATTCGAACCTCAACAGCCAGATCAGAGTAGCCCAAGATGAGGCTCTCAAGGAGGAGAACATATCTCATGAACATTTGAACGTACTTGTCTCTCGATTCAAGGTTAGGGAGTCTGGACTCCAATGTTATGCCGAAAGAATTTGGGTACCTTATTATGGAGATCTACGAAACCTGATACTTGATGAAGCACATAAATCGAGATATTCGATTCACCCTGGTGCGAGTAAGATGTACCACGACCTTAAAGAACAGTATTGGTGGCCGAATCTCAAGAAGGACGTTGCGACTTATGTTGGTAAGTGTTTAACTTGCTCAAAGGTTAAAGCCGAGCATCAGAGACCTTCTGGATTACTTCAGTAACCGGAGATCCCACAATGGAAGTGGGAAAGGATCACAATGGATTTTATCACCAAGCTGCCAAAGACGGTGGGCGGATACGATACCATTTGGGTTATTGTTGACCGCCTTACCAAATCTGCACACTTCCTAGCGATGAAGGAAACTGATACGATGGAAAGACTTACTCAGTTATACATTAAGGAGGTTGTATCATGACACGGTGTACCTTTATCGATCATCTCCGTTCGCGATCCCCGTTTTGCCTCTAGATTTTGGCGTTCTTTGCAAGAAGCCATGGGAACTCGTCTTGACATGAGTACTGCTTATCATCCTCAGACTGACGGGCAAAGTGAACGAACGATTCAAACCTTGGAGGACATGCTGCGTGCATGTGTCATTGATTTTGGAAAGGCCTGGGAAAGACATTTACCACTCGCCGAATTCTCGTACAATAACAGTTATCACTCTAGCATTAATGCTGCGCCTTTTGAAGCATTGTATGGCTGTAAGTGCTGATCTCCTATTTGTTGGGCCGAAGTAGGCGAAAAGCAAATCACCGGACCCGAGGTAGTCCACGAAACCACGGAGAAGATTGCTCAGATCCAAGCTAGACTTAAGACCGCTCGTGACCGCCAAAAGAGTTATGCCGATCTTAAACGTAAAGACTTTGAATTCAACGTTGGTGATCGTGTTATGTTAAAGGTTGCACCTTGGAAAGGTGTGATCCGTTTTGGAAAACGTGGAAAGTTAAACCCACGATACATTGGTCCTTTTGAAATCTTGGAACGTGTTGGACCCGTTGCTTACCGTATGGATCTACCAGCACAATTGAGCTCAGTTCATCCTACCTTCCATGTGTCAAACTTGAAGAAGTGTCTTGCTGCACCTGAACTTATCATACCACTTGAGGAACTTACGATTGACGACAAACTCCACTTTGTGGAAGAACCAGTTAAGATTATGGATCGTGAGATCAAAACTTTGAAACGCAACAAGATTCCAATTGTACGAGTACGATGGAATGCCAAACGAGGACCTGAGTTTACTTGGGAGCGAGAGGATCAAATGATGCCAAAGTATCCTTACCTTTTCCCTACTCCTCCATCTACCTCAGCTTAAATTTCGGGACGAAATTTTCTTTAACAGGTGGGAAATGTAACGACCCTGGATTTTCCAACGTTTATTTATTAATAATTGTTATTATTAATACGTGTGATTAAACGAATGTATGTCATTACATTTGCATGTTGCCATGATTGCCCGAACTTGACTTTAATTGCCCGAAACGTCTTTGTGACACCCGGAACTTACACGAATAATATTTTCAAATATTATTTACATTCATGATTAATTTTATTAATCATTTTAATTAACTAAGACTATTAGTTAGTTACTTGGGCTTTAATTGGATTAACTTGTTATTATTGGAACTTGGGCTTGTTTTAAGTTAATGGACTCATGAATAAAGACTCATAAGCCCACCCTACATATTAATGGACTACTTGGCCCATGTCTTTCAAAGTGTAAGTATTATTTGGAGAGTAACTAGTTGGTTAAGGCTTTTAGAATCTAGTTACCTTATAATCCCCATGAGACTACCTCCATTAACCACCTTTTATGAGCTTTACCATGCATGGACCATTGAACACTTTTCTTCCCCCCTTAACCCATGAAACCGTCGGCCTTAGGCCACTATTAGGGGAGTTTGGTTCATTTTTTTACTTACTTGCTCTCTTGCATTCTTCATTCCAAAACACACACTTAATTCTCTCAACTTTCTCTCTCACTTTTCTCTCTAAGTCTTGTAAGTATCTTGAGTTTTTCACTTCTTCCTTCTTGATTAAAACCGAACCTAACACCCTTAAATCATCATCATCTTTGTTCTTTGTTGTTAAATGTTTGTAGTTGTTAGTTGTTGTTACTTTATTACTTGTTACTTTACTTACTAGTTACCAAGAATAAACTTTCTAGTTTGATTCTTCTTATTTCTTGTATTTATCAAGAACACAAGAACTAAACTTACTAGTTTATGTTCTACATATATGGTTTCAAAAGTTTGTAAGTTCATGTGTTGAAAGCACACTTGTGATTCATGAAATAAACTTTAAAGTTTACTTTCCTTAAAGATAAAGCTTAGGCTTGAATCTTTAAAGTATGCAAACCATGAACTTAATTACTTGTTTACTTAGCTATTTACTTCATTTACTTGCACTTTAATTTCATGCTTTATGTTATTATTGGTCAAATGTTACTATTTACTTCATTTACTTGCACTTTAATTTCATGCTTTATGTTATTATTGGTCAAATGTTACTAGTTAACTTTGATCTCATTAATCTTGAACTAAAAGTTAACTTGAAAGTTCAAGAACATATAAATAAGTTTTCTTTAAATATAACTTTGTATACTTATGCTTGATCTAGACTTTTGGGTCTTGGATCTTCAAGATCTAACTAAAGAACTATGTTCTACATCTTAAGATCTTGATTATTTAGTTTACTTTCAAGTTTGAAACTTGTTATTAGCTTTAAAGTTCATGTAGGTGTTAGATCTAAGACTTTGATATAACTTTGGTTCATCAAACTTCATACAACTCTTAAGTGAGTTGTGCTTCATGTCTTAGACTTGCACTAGGGTTATGATGGTCAAGACTTGGTTAAGATGATGTAGATACATCAATAAGTTGTACACTTGAAGCTATATGCATCAAGGATGAGAACCATGATGAACATCAAGCACCAAGACCACCGGAACCCTTTTAAACTTACTGTTTCTGTCCAAAAGCTACTGATCTGATGTTTCTGTAACATACCAGTAGACCTGGGTTGTTCGAACCTTGATTTTTAGATAGAACTTTCCGAGTAGATAACTTTTCATATAGGACTCGTCTTAATCCGAGTTACGGTTTAGGATTTATGGTCCTCCGATCGTCACTATGTCCTTTAACGTTGTGCAGAAATTTCTGACCTACTCGCACTTAGACCATCGCCACGGTCAAACGAAGACGAGTTTGCTTCTGTAAATTTTACCACACTTAAGGGACTCATATACGGAGCCATGGCCACTGGTCTCACCTTAATTCAGTAAGGGTAGAGGCCGTGGTGACTGATTGAAGTCAGCCTTTGTTTTAAACTACTTTCATAAACGAAACCTACTTTACGCCTTTTGTTTGATGATGAATGATGATGACCTTTATGACCTTAAATACATACTTTTAAACCTATTAAGACGATTTACTAACTTAGTACTATTTGCCTTAGGTTGAGGACCTTTGGACCGATTACTTGCACACCTTTTCCGAACCGAATTTACGACTACATTATCATTGTGAGTTATAGCATTCCCTTTTTACTTTAACTTATTTTGGGAACTGAGAATACATGCAGATTTTATGTTTTACATACTAGGCACGAGTACTTAAACTTATATATGTGTGGGTTATATAACGGCAGAAACATTCCCTTTAGCTCGGTAACGTTTAGTCATTGGTTTTTGAACCGGTGAACGCGAATCTTAGATATGGATCCATAGGGTTTGACATCCCCACTCGGGCTAGTAGCGCTAGTATTTAACGAGTGTTTAATACTTCGTAATCATACGCACTTGCCAAGTGTACTTTCAGGGGGTATAAACGTTAAGTTAGTTACCAAGTGCCCACGGTTAACATATACTTTATCATACTGTTTTGAAACGCTCTTTGTAGCACTGAAATCTCGTGGCCTACCTTACATACTGTTATACTTAAACTATAGCTCACCAACCTTTGTGTTGACGTTTTTAAGCATGTTTTTCTCAGGTGCTTGAGGTTAGCTTCCGCTGTGTACTAGTCATGCTGTAGACACCCGCTGCTTAGAGTTGTCATCGCATGAACTACTTTATTTTGCATTCAAACATTCGTACTTTTGATCTATGACTTGTAACAACCATTGTGGTCACATACACTTATTATTTGCTTCTACTTAGTGAAGCATGCTTTTGAAATGTAAAACATTTGATGTCGGTTATGACATCACCTTTTTTATCATGAATGCAACTTCTTTAATTACAGCATATAGTACTTAACCTTGTAATGATCCTGTTGTTGATGATTCATACACGATGGTTTTGTGCGGGGCATCACACTTATCCATAAATCAGATGAGTAGAATAGATAGAGATGATGGGGAGAAGAATGAAAACCCTGACAAGAATGGTGAGCGATTTACAAGCTAGACTTGCTATACAAGCATCACCAGCAGTTACCGGCAGTATCTTCAGCATCAACAATATCGTCAGCACCACCATCACCGTCAGTACTGTCAGCATCATCAGCACTAGCAGCACCTATAACATCACAAGTTCCATCAGTTAAAGAATCGCTGTGGACGTCATCATTGATCAACAACGAGTATTTTGTATCAACGAGTTATGAAGTATTAACTCATTCTTCTGAAGAAATTATATATATATATATATATATATTTTATATATATGAATGCTGAAACTATAAAAATCTTTCGTACTAAGCTATTGAATATGAATTGAAAAAGGGTAGATACTACTCAGTTAAATTCATATTACTAATATGCTATGATGTACATCCTTCGTTAACAACCTAACCATCGTAACTACAATCTTTGATTCAATTAAATGAATTCGGTTTCATAATAAACCAAGTGTATCATTCAATAACATGTTTGATTTTACACTTTCATCTTCATGTACTCGAAACTTACTGGAAAACAACATTCGTATCTTGTGAAGTTAGCAAGAGTTCTATGAGCATCAGCATAATTCACTAAAGAAATATCTATAAGAATAAATATTGAAATATTGATTACATTAGCAAAATACTCCGCGAAGATTATGTAATCTCTAATGTTTTAGAGATTATTCTTTACTAATCCAAGCCGAAAATCAAATGAGCTTAATATGATATTAACTCATTAAATCTGTATTACATCTGAAGAAAATATACATACATATATTTTCATAAAGACTGTAATGAAAAATTCTTCTTCAAAATATTATTTGCGACATTTTTTTTAACGGGTAGGTAATACCCGAGAGATATATAAATGCACAATTAATATATTACATTCTTCGATTCTAATTCAGTAAATCATCAACTATACTCCCTATTTTCACAACTTCTTTTATAAGAAATCAAAACAACCTTACGATTCTTTTCAAAGTAGCCAGTTTTGTCACAGCTCCAACAAGTCAACTTCGACTTTTCAGTAAAACTAATTTTATTATAACTTCGATAGATACGCTGCCCTTTCACCATCGTTACTGGGGAACCTTTCATATCTCACCACATTAGCAGTAAACTTATCAACAACTTCATTAACCTTCGACTTAAACCTCTCCGAAAAGTCACTATACTTATTCATTGAAACTCCATCTTTTACTCATCCGCATCTTGCAACAAGAATTGCCATACCAATTACTGAAAATCAGCAATCAGTATTTTGAAATCTCGCAGCGTTTCTACTTCAATAGTTATATATACATATAACGTCTATCTCCTAAACTTACACAATTCGAATATGAAGTTTCTGAAAAACATCTCAAACTGTGAATTAGTTCTCGAAATGCTAATGAAGCAGCAGAAACTGTAAATGACTTTAACAGTCAAAAGTTTGATGACAAAGAATAATGTGTTGGTAAAGCCCAGAAAAAGAGAAGAGTTGGTACTGAACAATGGATTGAGCAGACCGTGAAGGAGACCAAGGACAAATACAAGGACCAAAGTCTGTATTTAAAGAATCTTGATGATTCTGTTTCTGACGAAGTCATTTACGAATACCTTGCTCCTGACTCTAAACCTTTGCTGACCTTATTCTTCATCATCATCTTATCTTAAATATTATAAGATATCTTCGTATCTCTCATTATACATATTCTCCATATTTCTGGAGATATTTTCACAACTATTCTTATCTGAGATCATTTATCTCTCCGTAATATCTGCAACATAAAAGAAACTGTGTTAGTTTCTAAATTCTGAAAAATTCAAATATGAATGTTTTGAAGTAGTGTTGGGAACTGAAGCATGAGTTAGCAAATGATAATGCTAAAAACGAACATATATTTCATCGCATTATCCCTCAAGAAAGACAAGCTATTAGTTGCAATTGTTCTATTTACAAGTGATATTCATTTAAATAATAAAAGGTGAAGACAAAAGACAGATTCGACGAATTGAAGACGCAAACGACCAAAAAACTCAAAAGTACAAAGTACAATCAAAGTGGTTCAAATTATTGATGAGAAACGTCTCAAAATTACAAGAGTACAAGACGCAAAACGCAAAGTACAAGATATTAAATTATACGAAAGGACGTTCAAAAATCCGGAACCGAGACATGAACCAGCTTTCAACGTACGATGCAACGGATCAGAAATTATAAATTAATTATGTATATAAATATAATATAATATATAATTAATTATATAAATTATATATTTATATTATATTTATAATAAAAACTGTCGGCAGCTTTGGATCCTGGTTTGGTGAGCTGAAATTGTGGGCTCCGCACTCGCGGAGCTCTGAAGAGTAAAATCCACCGCACTCGCGGAGCATAGAATTCTATAAAAGCCCATGCAATTCGACGGTTTTAATACACCTTTTATATTTTATATATATTTTTCTTTCCCCATTTTTATGTATCAAGTATCACTCCAAATCGTAATCTCAATTTGTAATTTTAATTTTAAGTTAGTGATAATAATAAGGATCGATTAGTCGAATGTTTTAAGGTTTTGTAAGTCGAAACTCTGTCCGTGTACCACTACGCTAATAACACCCACTGTAAGTTATGTTTATGTTATTTTCATCAATGTCTCGTAGCTAAGTTATTATTATGCTTATTTAATGCCGAAGTAATCGTGATGTTTGACTAAAAATATTAAAATTGGGTAATTGGGCTTTGTACCATAATTGGGGTTTGGACAAAAGAACGACACTTGTGGAAATTAGACTATGGGCTATTAATGGGCTTTATATTTGTTTAACTAAATGATAGTTTGTTAATTTTAATATAAAGATTTACAATTGGACGTCCCTATAAATAACCATATACACTCAATCGGACACGATGGGCGGGATATTTATACGTACGAATAATCGTTCATTTAACCGGACACGGGAATGGATTAATAGTTTATAGAATTATTAAAACAGGGGTGAAATTATGTACAAGGACACTTGGCGTAATTGTTAACAAAGTATTAAAACCTTGGATTACACGCAGTCGATATCCTGGTGTAATTATTAAACAAAGTATTAAGACCTTGTTACAGTTTAAGTCCCCAATTAGTTGGAATATTTAACTTCGGGTATAAGGATAATTTGACGAGGACACTCGCACTTTATATTTATGACTGATGGACTGTTATGGACAAAAGCCAGACGGACATATTGAATAATCCAGGACAAAGAACAATTAACCCATGGGAATAAACTAAAATCAACACGTCAAACATCATGATTATGGAAGTTTAAATAAGCATAATTCCTTTATTTTCATATTTAATTGCACTTCTAATTATCGCACTTTTATTTATTGTCATTGTATTTAATTGCACTTTTAATTATCGTACTTTTTAATTATCGCAAGTTTATTTTATCGCACTTTTATTTATCGCAATTTCATTATCGTTATTTACTTTACGCTTTAAATTAAGTCTTTTATTTATTTAATATTTTACATTAGGTTTTAACTAAAGTATTAAAAATCGACAAACCGGTCATTAAACGGTAAAAACCCCCCTTTTTATAATAATAATATTACTTATATATATTTGTATTTTTATTAATTAAAACTAATATAGCGTTAAGCTTTGTTTAAAAGATTTTCCTGTGAAACGAACCGGACTTACTAAAAACTACACTACTGTACGATTAGGTACACTGCCAATAAGTGTTGTAGCAAGGTTTAGGCATATCCATTCTATAAATAAATAAATATCTTGTGTAAAATTGTATCATATTTAATAGTATTTCCTAGTAAAATATAAGCTATTTCATATACGCCTCTACGCACATCAAGAGTTTTTGGCGCCGCTGCCGGGGAACAACACTTAACGCCGAAGCGAGATGCTATTATAAAATAAAAAAAGTAGTTTTTACATTATTTTTGTAGAAATATATTTACATAAGTTTTAAATATCAAAAATATAAAAACATAAAAAAATATATATATCTTTAAGTGTTTTAAAAAAATAAATAATAAGGTATTTTTAGTTATAAAATACTCATAAGTGATTTTTATTTAAAATATAAGTTTTAGTTATATTATAAAACATTTTTTTAACAGAAAATTAAAAAAACAAAACATAAAAAAAAAATCCGAACCTGCATAAAAAATTGAACCTTTCTCAGCTGAAACTGAACCCTCCGTGACTCGCGGAGTATTTGAACTGGGTTCATCCGCACTCGCGGTGGTACCCTGACACACCTGATCAACCCTAGTTTCGCATTTATTACGGTGTATTATTATTTATTATAATTAAACCCTAATTAGGTTTTTAGTATTTTATTATTTAGTTTAGTTTTATTAATTAATTTGCATTTTTAAGTTTAATTAGTTTAAATAAATATATAAATTAATACTTTTATAAAATAAATAACATAAAAATAATATTTTTATAAAAATTATAATTTTATAAACTTTAAGTTTATTTTTATATTTTGTATATTTTTATTTGTTTTAGCATAATTTTTTTTATCGTTCGTACTTAATTTTAAATATAGTATTTGCCATAGTTATTTTTATTTCTAGATTTTTAGGCTTTGCCGTAAAATCCCTTAAGTACTTTTTCTTTAGACTAAGATCTAGGTGCTTTAGAATTTTGCGACACCGTTTTTAGTTTTTAGTTCCTTTTTAAGTTATTGCCATTTGGGATATAGTATTTCTTTTAAGCTTTAATATTTTTAGACGCAACTTTTAATTTTTAGTTTTTAGTGCCTTTTTAAGTTTAGACGCGCTACTTTCTTATTTTTATTTTTCGACGCCTATTATTTTTCGCCTTTTTATTTTTTCGACGTTTTTCGATGCGCTATTTTTCTCTCTTATTTCTCGCCATTCTAGTTTTTAGGACTTAGAATTTTCTCTATTTCTTATCTAATATTTCTTTAAATTTCAAACGAAAAATTATTTTAAGCGGTTAAATTGATAGACATCAAAATTTTCTGGTTCGTAGTAATAGTTGGATTTGTACGTGGACCGGGTTATTGGAGCCAAACAGTACTCAATTATATTGAGACCAAATGAATCCTGCCCCTCTGCTGCATCTTTTGGCTATTCGAAATGTGGGCAAAATTAGAAAAGTCTATTAATTTGATAACTTATATAATTTTTCTTTCTTTTTAAAAACTAATAGGATATTCAGTGAATGCACCGAGCAAAACGTTCACCACCTTTTGTACGTTCACCACCTGTAACTCGATCAAGACATCTAGCAAATATTGTCGCTGTTGATTTTTCTTTAGAATCGTCATCCAGTCGACCAAGTACTCCAATTCAAATTTCCGATAATCCATTTTTTGAACCCGACCTCACAATTGAGAATCCGGAGAATATTCACGGACAATTCATAGATCCTGAACCAGTAATCTTTCCTCCGGAACCGCCAATCATTCAAACAGAGATTGTTGAGGAACGAACCATTAAATCAGAATCCTCTAGTGATTCAGATTCAACAAATTCAATAATAGAGAATCTGGAACCTTTAAGTATGGAAGACCGAATGAGAGCTAAACGCACTGGCCAAGGTCACGCAATTACTCAACCTGACATTAATGCGCCAGATTATGAAATCAAAGAACAAATTCTACATATGGTGACTAATCAATGCCAATTTAGTGGTGCGCCGAAGGAAGATCCAAATGAACATCTTCGTACCTTTAATAGGATCTGCACTCTATTTAAAATAAGAGAAGTGGAGGATGAACAGATATATCTCATGTTATTTCCCTGAACTTTAAAGGGAGAAGCCAAAGATTGGTTAGAATCGTTACCTGAAGGGGCGATTGATACATGGGACGTTTTAGTTGAAAATTTTCTTAAACAATTCTTTCCGGCATCTAAAGCCGTAAGACTTCAAGGAGAAATTGTTACGTTCACACAAAAGCCAAATGAAACTCTATATGAGGCATGGACAATATTTGAAAAGTTATTGAGAGGATGTCCGCAACATGGTTTAGACACTTGTCAAATAGTACAAATATTCTACCAAGGATGCGACATCACTACAAGGAAAGACATAGACATAGCAGCTGGTGGTTCCATTATGAAGAAAACAGAAACTGATGCTTATAAAATTATTGATAACACTGCTTCCCACTCACATGAGTGGCACCAAGAAAAAGATATCATTAGATCATCTAAAGCAGCTAGAGCCGATTCTAGCCATGACTTAGATTCCATTTCTGCAAAGATAGATGCTGTCGAGAGACGAATGGAAAAGATGACTAAGGATATACACTCAATACGAATTAGTTGTGAGCAGTGTGGAGGACCACATTTGACAAAAGATTGTCTCAGTATTGAACTAACAATGGAACAAAGAGAGAATGTTTCATATATAAACCAAAGGCCTGGAAATAATTATCAGGATAATTATCAACCGCCAAGACCAATTTATAATCAAAACCAGAATTATAACCGAAATGTTCCATAAATAACCAACAAGGTCCTAGTAATCAACAAGTACCCAATAATACTTACAATCAACAAAGACCTAATTTTCAAAACAAACCACCACAAACCGATGATAAAAAGCCGAATTTAGAAGATATGATGACAAAGCTAGTTGAATCTCAAACACAGTTTTTCACATCTCAGAAACAAACCAATGAACAAAATGCTCAAGCATTTAGAAATCAACAAGCTTCTATTCAAAATTTGGAACAAGAAGTAAGTAACCTAGCAAGGTTAATAGGTGAAAGAAAACCGGGAAGTCTACCTAGTGATACAAATGCTAACCCCCAAAATGAAACAGCTAAAGCCATTACCACAAGAAATGGTATGACACTTAAACCACCTAAAATACCTGTAAATTCTGATGAAGCTATTCCTACTCCACAAGAACCACAACCTGAACAAAATAAGGAAAAAGAACCGGTAGTTGAAAAGGTTAATGAAGATAACACAGTTAAGGCTAAACCTTATGTTAAACCATACCAACCACCACTTCCTTACCCAAGTAAAATGAAAAAAGAGAGACTTGAAGCCGAGCAATCCAAATTCTTGGATATGTTTAAACAGATAAATGTAAATCTTCCTTTCATTGATGTGATTTCAGGAATGCCTAGATATGCTAAATTTCTGAAAGATCTAATCACAAATAGAAAGAAAATGGAAGAACTCTCGGCTGTTACTATGAATGCTAATTGTTCAGCAGTGCTGTTGAATAAGATACCAGAAAAATTATCAGATCCAGGAAGTTTCACAATTCCATGTTTTCTGGGTAGTCTTAGTTCAATAGAAGCATTGGCAGACTTAGGTGCTAGTATAAATCTAATGCCGTATTCACTATATGCTAAACTAGACCTTGGAGAATTGAAACCAACAAGAATAAGCATACAACTAGCCGATCGATCAATAAAATATCCTAGAGGGATAATGGAGAACATGCTAGTTAAAGTTGGTACTTTAGTATTTCCAGTAGATTTTGTTGTTCTGGACATGGAAGAAGATTCTCAAGTTCCTCTCATATTAGGAAGACCATTCTTAAACACGGCTAAAGCAATGATAGACGTGTTTGGTAAGAAACTAACCCTAAGTATAGAGGACGAGAGTGTTACCTTTTCAGTTGATAGAGCAAAGCAACAACCGCAATCAGCAGATGATACATGCTATTATATTCAAACTATAGATTCACATGCAGAATTGTTAGAAGAATTTTCAGAATTACAAGGAACAGGAGAATGTTCTTTAGGAGAAGGAACTGAACCAATTGATGAAACTGAAATGTTAGCTACACTTATGGCTAATGGATATGAACCAATAACAGAAGAAATTCAAATGCTAAAAGAAGAAGACAGATATCGATATAAATCATCGATAGAAGAACCTCCGACATTAGAGTTAAAGCCACTTCCAAACCATTTGGAATATGCTTATTTACATGGTGAATCTGAATTACCTGTAATAATATCATCTTCTCTTACTGAAAATGAAAAATCTCAACTTATTTCTGTGTTAAAAGCTCATAAACCAGCCATTGCATGGAAGATTCATGATATTAAAGGAATAAGTCCTTCGTATTGCACACATAAAATCCTTATGGAAGAAGGTCATAAAACGTATGTGCAACGCCAACGAAGACTAAATCCTAATATGCAAGATGTTGTTAAGAAAGAAATTATTAAACTGCTAGATGCAGGTTTAATTTATCCAATTTCTGATAGTCCATGGGTAAGCCCAGTTCAATGCGTACCTAAGAAGGGTGGCATGACTGTCATCACAAATGAGAAAAATGAGCTTATTCCTACTAGGACTGTAAGGATGGCGTGTTTGTATTGATTATAGAAAATTGAATGACGCCACCAGAAAAGATCACTTTCCCTTACCTTTTATTGATCAAATGTTGGAAAGATTAGCCGGAAATAGTTATTATTGTTTTCTTGATGGTTTTTCCGGATATTTTCAAATTCCAATAGCACCCGAAGACCAAGAGAAAACCACATTCACGTGCCCTTATGGTACTTTTTCTTACAAACGCATGCCATTTGGACTTTGCAACGCCCCTGCAACCTTTCAAAGGTGCATGATGGCGATTTTTCACGACATGATAGAAGAATGCATGGAAGTTTTCATGGATGACTTTTCAGTCTTCGGTGATACTTTTGAATCATGTCTAGTTAATCTTGAACGAATTCTTATTAGATGCGAACAATCAAATCTAGTACTTAATTGGGAGAAATGCCATTTTATGGTTAAAGAAGGCATCGTTCTTGGACATAAAATTTCAAAGGAAGGAATTGAAGTAGATAGAGCTAAAGTAGATGTAATTGCTAAACTTCCACATCCTACCAATGTTAGAGGAGTTAGGAGTTTTCTAGGGCATGCCGGTTTTTACCGACGTTTCATAAAAGATTTTTCTAAAATTGCCACTCCTATGAATAAACTCCTAGAAAAGGATGCTTCATTCATCTTTTCAAATGAATGTATCAAATCTTTTAATATTCTTAAAGAGAAACTCACTAATGCGCCGATCATGATAACTCCAAATTGGAATCTACCATTTGAACTAATGTGCGATGCAAGTGATTTTGCAATGGGATCCGTTTTAGGACAAAGGATTGAAAAACGATTTCAACCTATATATTATGCTAGTAAAACGTTACAAGGAGCACAAACAAATTACACAACTACTGAAAAAGAACTCCTTGCTATTGTCTTTGCTTTTGACAAATTTCGATCATATCTCGTTCTAGCTAAAACGGTGGTCTATACCGACCATTCTGCTCTTAGATACCTATTTTCGAAACAAGATGCTAAACCAAGATTAATCCATTGGATCTTACTCTTACAAGAGTTTGATATTGAAATCCGAGATAAAAGAGGAGCAAAAAATCTCGCAGCTGATCATCTTTCTCGTCTTGAAAATCCTGAATTAGAAGTTCTAAATGAATCGGCCATACAAGACAACTTTCCTAATGAATATCTATTGAAGATAGATTATAATAAAATTCGATGGTTTGCAGACTATGCAAACTACTTAGTATGTGGATTCCTTGAAAAAGGATTATCGTACCAAAATCGAAAGAAATTCTTTAGTGATATAAAACACTATTTCTGGGAAGATCCACATTTGTTTAAAAGTTGTCCCGATGGAATAATACGCCGATGTGTATTCGGAGATGAAGCTAGTAAAATTTTAAACCATTGTCATACAGGACCAACAGGAGGGCATTATGGGCCTCAACTCACAGCAAGAAAAGTTTACGATGCTGGATTCTATTGGCCTACAATTTACAAAGATGCACACATTCTTTGCAAATCCTATGATGCTCGTCAAAGAGCCGGAAAAATAAGTCAACGTGATGAAATGCCACAAAATGTCATTCAAGTATGTGAAGTATTTGACATTTGGGGATGACAATGATTATAGAAAACAGAAGCAAGGACTTCGAAGTATAAGAGAAGATATAAAGCCCGATAATGACACATAAATTACAAATCGTGTATATCAATGTTTATAGCAACATAAAGACACGGGAGGATTAAAAGCACTATAACCCTAAGGGCAAAGTAGAAATAAGCAGACTCCTCTGGTGGAAGTTGGAAAAGGAGAATGATGGTTGTGATAGTAAGGATGAGGACAAGGATTAAGACTGGATTAAGCATTTACACAAACTTTTGAATTTGGGAATTTAGTATAGAAGTGGTGAAAAGCAATGAAAAGGAAGAGGTTCATTTATAATGGAAATACCGGACCGAGCAATCAAGGCAGATCGTCGCATTTAATTATAGAAATCTTAATTTCCTTACTCACCGAAGAATCAAATCTTTTAGATTTCGAAGATTTTCTTTATATCCCTTGAATTCCGGAATTCAACTAAGATAACATCAAAAGTTAAGACGCACCTTATTTTCTAAATTCCACCATGACTACAGCAAAAGTTAAATCTCTATCTTAATCTGTTGTGACAGCTTCACTCGTACGCTTCACCTAACCGAATCGTTTTATCTATATTACTCAATAATGATAAAACTCTATTTAACAACTCATATTCGTCATGAAAATATTTTTAGTGTTAGCCATGATGACCTTGATCAAATTTCGGGAAGAAATTTCTTTAACGGGTAGGTACTGTCACGACCCGGAAAATTTCGACTAATTTTGAACCAAACTCTCGATACGATTTAATATTTTTGACAAAATAAGCCAAGTCTGATAGGATTAGTCTCAAAAATTTTGAACTGTTTCATATATTGACCTTCGACTGTTCCCGACGATTCACAAACAACTATTTATAAATAAATGTGTGTGTGTGTGTGTGTATATATATATATATATATATATATATATATATATATATATATATATAAATGTATGAGTATATATATATAATAATGTGAAGTAATAAGAAAATACAAATTTATCAGAAGAACTAAACATGATTAATAATATATACAAGTTAAATTATAATTATTTTATTAATATTATTATTACTTTCATTATCATTAAAATAAATAATAATGCTAATATTAATATCTGTATTATTAATGTTATTATTTATAACATATAGATATGAAATTTGATACATCATTATTGTTATCATTATTAATAGCATTGTTATTATAATTAGAAAAAATTATAAATATGATTATTATCATTACTAAAAAATTATTATTTAAGATTACTATTATGATTTTTATTACATTTATTACATTTATCATTTTTATTATTAGTATTATGTTATTATTAATATTATTATAATTTCTATTATCTTTATTATTAATAATGATATTAATATTAATAGTATTTATTTATTAATATTAATATATTAATATTATTATTAATAATACTGAATATAATTAATCAAGTATTGACAAAATCTGTTACACATCAACTTTCAGTTTTATCTTTTTCTGACTTAATTTCTTTCATCTACTGCTTGAGATTGAACATTATTTGATTCTTGTTACAAGTCGGTTTCAATTAATCAAATCATGTTTCTACTTCAATTATGCAACACATTATATATATTTCTAACTATCTCAACCATAGGACACAAACTCTTATCACAAACTGTCACCAAGAACCTCCGGTTCAGTTACCATCGGCCACCACTTCATCATCTTCACCACACCTCTACAACACCATCAAGAACAACCACCACCTTGTGTTTTCCTGTCTTTGTAACCGAGACCCAAACACCATGGTTATGTTTTTACTACTACTTCACTATTTCTGTTTCTAAGTCGAGTTAAACATCATCGTGACCTCCATGGTTGCTGTTATCTATTTCTGTATTCTGTACAAGAACCCCCGAACACTCACACCATGAAACCTCTATCATCTGCTTTCTGTTTCGTTTGATAAAACCAACAAATAAACAATGAAACCCATTTAAAACACCACCCTAATCAAAACCCATTTAACCACCATCATCGCCATCATTACCTTGCAAACTCACGATCACCATGTACAACCTCACAGCCTTCACCACTACATCATCTCTTTCTCCTCTCTCTCTCTAAAATTCTTGTTAGCAAACAACCTTGCACCATCTTTTGAACAAAACACCCACCACACCATCAAACCTATTTCTTTTATGTTATAAATCGTGAATCGACACCATCATTGATAAACTGAAACTTGCTGCAGTTTGCCTTCTGTTCGATCGACATCCAACATAAAATCACCACCATGAAAACCTGCAATTTATTACTTCCATTCTGGTTCAACTCAAACCCTATGAATACCTACCGCAACTTCGATGACTGATATACACTTCTGTGATTGTTTCTGTTATTGTACGAAGTTTAAACTCAACAAAACCCGATACTGTTGCTGCTTTATATTTTTCTTTTTTTAATCGATAAAAAAATCATTGATGATGCCGATATTAACAATGATAACGACTGCTGTAGGGTTATTTTCCCATTATCTGATAATCACTTTATGTATTTTTAATTCCTAATTTAATTCACCGACACCTTCATGAAACCACGAAATCCATCGGTGGGTTTAAATTGTTATATGTTAGCGGGCTTTGGAATACAATAATATTGGGCCGGTTATTATATGTGATTGAGGATTGGGCTGCGTCCTATTTTCGTTGGGCTAAGAAACGGACTGCGTTGATTAATGTTGGAGATAGAACAGAATGAAAGGATTATATAGATTTCGGTTATCTATTTAAACAGAAAAATGAAATGGCTTAGATGGTTAAGGTATTGGTGGGTGAACGAGAGGTCTCGGGTTCGAGCCCCGGTGATGACATATTTTTTTTAAAGCCTGTTTTGCTGAGGTAGAAGCTCTATTTTATTATTATTATTATTATTATTATTATTATTATTATTATTATTATTATTATTATTATTATTATTATTATTATTATTATTATTATTATTATTATTATTATTAAAAGTAGTACTTTTAGTAAAATTATCATTAAGTACTATTAGGATTACTATTATTATTATTAACAATTGTATTATTTTTAGAGACATTATTATTTTTATCTCAATTATTATTATTATTACTATAAAAATTATTATTACCAATATTAATATTAGTATTATTATCATTATTTTGGTATTATCATAATTATTATTTTAATAAATAAAAGATATTTATATAAGAAAATATAGTTATTACATATATCATAAGTATATCTAATTTACTATTTTAATACAAAAACAACATATAAATATATATATATAGTTATATGTAGCATTTGAAATAATAAATACATGACTATTTTAAATAAGTAATATATTATATGATTAATAAATATAAACCGAGTTGAATACCATTATATATTCATTATACGTGTTAATATATATACTTGATATAGGATTGTGAATCCAAGGCCAACCCTGCATTGTTCAATATAGTCATATGTATTTTTACTACAAAATACAATTGGTGAGTTTCATTTGCTCCCTTTTTAATTGCTTTTGCAATATATATTTTTGGGCTGAGAATACATGCGCTGCTTTTATAAATGTTTACGAAATAGACACAAGTACTTAAAAATACATTCTACGTTGAGTTGTACCACTGGCATACTTCCCTGTAGCTTGGTAACTACTATTTACATGGGTATTGTAAACGCGAATCCTGTTGATAGATCTATCGGGCCTGACAACCCCAACCGGACTGGACGACTAGTATTCAATGATTGCACAGTACTTCGTTTCATTACTACACTTGGTACAGTGTAGGGAGATTTCATAATAAAGGGAATATGCGACGTTGATTAAATGTTAAGTATGGTTACCAAGTGCTCAACCACTTAGAATGCTTTACATATTTGCGAGTGTATTATGTTTACGATTATGAAATCTTGTGGTCTATTAAAATATTGAAATGATTGTTATGATAAACCTATGAACTCACCAACCTTTTGGTTGACACTTTTAAGCATGTTTATTCTCAGGTACGAATTAAGTCTTCCGCTGTGCATTAGCTCATTTTAAGGACATACTTAGAGTCTATCATCGCAATGGGACCAAATGTTGATGACTTCGTCCAGGAGGATAAGGACGGGTTGTTACAGGTGGTATCAGAGCGATGGTCTTAGCGAACCAGGTCTTGCATTAGTGTGTCTAACTGATAGTTGTTTAGATGCATTAGTGGGTCTGGACTTCGACCGTATCTGCATGTCAAAAGTTTTGCTTATCATTTAGTGTCGAAAGTTATTTTCTTATCATTCTTAAATTCTAGACACGTCTTACTGCCTCTATTGCTTAGACAGTGTATAGATAAATTCATATCTTAGTGTATGTGTTATTGTTACCTTTGCCTGACAGCTTCCGTAGATTCCTCCGTAACTTATGGGATTTTAGTATTATATATGCCTATGTAAATTATGTATTGTAGGGTACTAATCTACATCCTTTAATCTATTTCTTATCAAAAATCCTTCATCTGATCGTACGAGGTGAATCCTTCAACCAGTTCGAGTCCCTCGAATTACGATAGCTATTTCGATAGTTATTCCTACAGCTATTCCGACGTGGACGGTCACCTAAGCCCCGAAAGCAGCGTCACCAGAATGAATCAATTAATCAGTCATCCCCGATTCATCTGATGGGTTCGTAGTCTACTCAATCATTGGAGACAAGAAAAAGGTGATCCCTTCCACCAACCGAATTCACCTCTCGGCGAAGAACCTGATGCACTTACCGGTAAAACTGTTCGAGACACCATTTTTTCGCTTATTTCTAGGGTAGCTCAGCACAATTACATTCTATCTAAAATTCTAAACCTTATTCATCCACTCGTTCCGACCGACAATCATCTCGGAGTAATGGAAAAAGTCAACGAGCTTCGCGCCCGATTTGTAACCTTGAAAAATATGGTGCAAAACATACCAGATTCGGCAACATCACCGGAACCAACAGTACCATTAGTAACAGCACCCGTACCATCAACAATCTATGACTCAACATCTCATTCTGCACCTCGAGTATAATCATCGTTCTACATGACGTTCTACATGACGTTCTACATCATTTATCTTCGTTCGGCATAGCAATTATGTAATCTCTAATGTTTTAGAGATTATATATTCTTGTTCTAACGGTAAATCAAATGAGTTTAACATCATATTGACTCATTAAATCCATGATTACATCTGAAGAAAATATATATGTATATATGTTTTCATAAAGATTGTAATTAAAAATTCTTTTGTACAAACTGTTAATGGTAAAAATATTTTAACGGGTAGGTAATACCCGAGGAATATTTAAACTTCACATTAATAAATACACTGCACATTCTTTCAAATCTAACTCAACAATTATTTACTATCCTACTTACATCCACAAGATATACGAATCCGTTCACCACAATACAACTATTTTCATTCAATTTCATATTTGGATTTTGACTTATCAGGATCCAACAAGTGGCACAATGAAGAAAACATTTGACAAAATAAGATTTGTTAGAAACAAACAAATTAACTATGAGAAATTTTGTTAAGAATCCATGCTAACTGTTCCTAGCTAATTGTTCCTAGCTAACTGATTACATTTTATTTATCGCAATTTAATTATCGCAATTTACATTCTCGCAATTTTATTTATCGTCATTTAATTTCTGTTATTTACTTTACGCACTTTATTTATCGTCATTTAATTTCTGTTATTTATTTTACGCACTTTAAATATCAGGACACGTATACAAGGTTTTGACATATCATATCGACGCATCTATATATATTATTTGGAATAACCATAGACACTCTATATGCAGTAATGCGGGAGTTAGCTATACAGGGTTGAGGTTGATTCTACAATAATATATATAGTTTGAGTTGTGATCGAGTCTGAGACGTATACGGGTCACGATACGTATTAATTAATTCGAATACTATATATTAAACTATATATGAATCATTGGATTATTAACTGTGGACTATCGACTGTGGACTAATAACATTGGACAATTAAAATGAATTAAAATATTGATTATAACATATGAAACTAAACATTTCTTCAAGTTTGCCACTTGAATCCATCTTAAACCTCGTTTGTATCTTAACGATTCCAATCTGCATTCGAAACCTTCCATGATCCTTGAAAACACCTCAATCAAGAGGATGAACCAACCGCACTTCATCTATGGAAGGAAAGATTTATGCATATAGTTATGCACCTGAAAAACTCTCGGAAACCTGAGTAAACGTTTAACACGTATCTGTTCTAGTCCCTTTGACATTGTTATTACCGAAGATCGTTTTGTAATCCCTTTCCAAAGTAGCCAATTTTGTCACAGCTCCAGCAAGTCAACTCCGACTTTTCATCCGAAACAACCTTATTATAACCTCGATATATATGCGTACTCTTTATTGTTACTGGGGAACCTTTTATATTCCACCATATTACCATCAGCGTTTAATCATCTAAAAACACAATTCTCCTAAAACCACCTCGGTTGATAACCGACGACCGAGATCCGTTAACTTTGAAAATGCTGACGAAGCAGCATGTTGTAGATGGTCTTAATGGCCAAAAATTGATGATAAAGAATGGAGTGTTGAAAACGCTCAATAGAAAATTTTAGTACTGAAAAGCGGATTATGCGAAACTATGAAGGAAGCCGTGGAAAAATCACAAAGAATAAGTTTGACTTCAAAGAATTCAAATAATTCAATGCCTGCTGAAGTCTTTAGCGAATATCTTAATCCTTACTCTAAACCCTTGCGGACAATAGTCTCCATCATCCTTTAATCTTAGATATTCAAAGATATTATCGTATCTTTTATTATAAATATCCTCGATATTTCTGAAAATATTTTCTTAACTAATCTTATCTGAAATCATTTATCTCTTTGAGCTATCAGTGTTACATCATATGAGAAACTGTTAGTTTCTATATTCTGCGAACCTTCGAATTTAAAATATGAATGTTTTTGAGGTAGTGTTGGGAACTGATGCATGAGTTAGAATAATATAATGACACTTGATCAACGTGATTATATTACAGTAAGTCATGTTGAGTTTCTAATGGAATGTGATGATTCACAGTACCATCATCATGTGCCATGTTACACGACTCTTGTATTCTATTTAACCTCAAAACATTTCAAGAAAATATTTTCTTGATGATTCGGTCTTTTTCCAGATATTCTGATAATTTGACAAGTCAAATTGTGCTATTACCGTTTCTTAGAACATTAACAATGTTCATTCTGAAACTTATATCTACGAATTTTGGACCATTACAAGAGATACCAATTGCAAGAAGAAGAAACGAAGGGACAAAGCTCCGAAATAGAAATTGGAGTATAAATCGCAGCAAATAAGGGGGAGTATTAACTGGGGATGACAATGATTATAGAAAACAGAAGCAAGGAATTAGAAGTATAAGAGAAGATATAAAGCCCGATAATGACACATAAATTACAAATTGTGTATATCAATGTTTATAGCAACATAAAGACACGGGAGGATTAAAAGCACTATAACCCCAAGGGCAAAGTAGAAATAAGCAGACTCCTCTGGTGGAAGTTGGAAAAGGAGAATGATGGTTGTGATAGTAAGGATGAGGACAAGGATTAGGACTGGTTTAAGCATTTACACAAACTTTTGAATTTGGGAATTTAGTATAGAAGTGGTGAAAAGTAATGAAACGAAAGAGGTTCATTTATAATGGAAATACCGGACCGAGCAATCAAGGCAGATCGTCGCATTTAATTATAGAAATCTTAATTTCCTTACTCACCGAAGAATCAAATCTTTTAGATTTCGAAGATTTTCTTTATATCCCTTGAATTCCGGAATTCAACCAAGACAACGTCAAAAGTTAAGACGCACCTTATTTTCTAAATTCCACCATGACTACAGCAAAAGTTAAATCTCTATCTTAATTTGTTGTGACAGCTTCACTCGTACGCTTCACCTAACCGAATCGTTTTATCTATATTACTCAATAATGATAAAACTCTATTTAACAACTCATATTCGTCATGAAAACATTTTTAGTGTTAGCCATGATGACCTCGATCAAATTTCGGGACGAAATTTCTTTAACGGGTAGGTACTGTCACACCCGGAAAATTTCGACTAATTTTGAACCAAACTCTCGATACGATTTAATATTTTTGACAAAATAAGCCAAGTCTCATAGGATTAGTCTCAAAAATTTTGAACTGTTTCATATATTGACCTTCGACTGTTCCCGACGATTCACAAACAACTATTTGTAAATAAATGTGTGTGTGTATATATATATATATATATATATATATATATATATAAATGTATGAGTATATATATATAATAATGTGAAGTAATAAGAAAATACAAATTTATCAGAAGAACTAAACATGATTAATAATATATACAAGTTAAAATATAATTATTTTATTAATATTATTATTACTTTCATTATCATTAAAATAAATAATAATGCTAATATTAATATCTGTATTATTAATGTTATTATTTATAACATATAGATATGAAATTTGATACATCATTATTGTTATCATTATTAATAGCATTGTTATTATAATTAGAAGAAAAATTATAAATATGATTATTATCATTACTAAAAAATTATTATTTAAGATTACTATTATGATTTTTATTACATTTATTACATTTATCATTTTTATTATTAGTATTATGTTATTATTAATATTATTATAATTTCTATTATCTTTATTATTAATAATGATATTAATATTAATAGTATTTATTTATTAATATTAATATATTAATATTATTATTAATAATACTGAATATAATTAATCAAGTATTGACAAAATCTGTTACACATCAACTTTCAGTTTTATCTTTTTCTGACTTAATTTCTTTCATCTACTGCTTGAGATTGAACATTATTTGATTCTTGTTACAAGTCGGTTTCAATTAATCAAATCATGTTTCTACTTCAATTATGCAACACATTATATATATTTCTATCTCAACCATAGGACACAAACTCTTATCACAAACCGTCACCAAGAACCACCGGTTCAGTTACCACCGACCACCACTTCATCATCTTCACCACACCTCTACAACACCATCAAGAACAACCACCACCTCGTGTTTTCCTGTCTTTGTAACCGAGACCCAAACACCATGGTTATGTTTTTACTACTACTTCACTATTTCTGTTTCTAAGTCGAGTTAAACATCATCGTGACCTCCATGGTTGCTGTTATCTATTTCTGTATTTCTGTACAAGAACCCCCGAACACTCACACCATGAAACCTCTATCATCTGCTTTCTGTTTCATTTGATAAAACCAACAAATAAACAATGAAACCCATTTAAAACACCACCCTAATCAAAACCCATTTAACCACCATAATCACCATCATCACCTTGCAAACTCACGATCACCATGTACAACCTCACAGCCTTCACCACTACATCATCTCTCTCTCTCTCTCTAAAATTCTTGTTAGCAAACAACCTTGCACCATCTTTTAAACAAAACACCCACCACACCATCGAACCTATTTCTTTTCTGTTATAAATCGTGAATCGACACCATCATTGATAAACTGAAACTTGCTGCAGTTTGCCTTCTGTTCGATCGATATCCAACATAAAATCACCACCATGAAAACTTGCAATTTATTACTTCCATTCTGGTTCAACTCAAACCCTATTAATACCTACCGCAACTTCAATGACTGATATACACTTCTGTGATTATTTCTGTTATTGTACGAAGTTTAAACTCAACAAAACCCGATAATGTTGCTGCTTTATATTTTTCTGTTTTTAATCGATAAAAAATCATTGATGATACCGATATTAACAATGATAACGACTGCTGTAGGGTTATTTTCCCATTATCTGATAATCACTTTATGTATTTTTAATTCCTAATTTAATTCACCGACACCTTCATGAAACCCCGAAATCCATCGGTGGGTTTAAATTGTTATATGTTAGCGGGCTTTGGAATACAATAATATTGGGCCGATTATTATATGTGATTGAGGATTGAGCTGTGTCCTATTTTCGTTGGGCTAAGAAACGGACTGCGTTGATTAATGTTGGAGATAGAACAGAATGAAAGGATTATATAGATTTCGGTTATCTATTTAAACAGAAAAATGAAATGGCTTAGATGGTTAAGGTATTGGTGGGTGAACGAGAGGTCTCGGGTTCGAGCCCCGGTGATGACATATTTTTTTTTAAAAGCCTGTTTTGCTGAGGTAGAAGCTCTATTTTATTATTATTATTATTATTATTATTATTATTATTATTATTATTATTATTATTATTATTATTATTATTATTAAAAGTAGTACTTTTAGTAAAATTATCATTAAGTACTATTAGGATTACTATTATTATTATTAACAATTGTATTATTTTTAGAGACATTATTATTTTTATCTCAATTATTATTATTATTACTATAAAAATTATTATTACCAATATTAATATTAGTATTATTATCATTATTTTAGTATTATCATAATTATTATTTTAACAAATAAAAGATATTTATATAAGAAAATATAGTTATTACATATATCATAAGTATATCTAATTTACTATTTTAATACAAAAACAACATATAAATATATATATATAGTTATATGTAGCATTTGAAATAATAAATACATGACTATTTTAAATAAGTAATATATTATATGATTAATAAATATAAACCGAGTTGAATACCATTATATATTCATTATACGTGTTAATATATATACTTGATATAGGATTGTGAATCCAAGGCCAACCCTGCATTGTTCAATATAGTCATATGTATTTTTACTACAAAATACAATTGGTGAGTTTCATTTGCTCCCTTTTTAATTGCTTTTGCAATATATATTTTTGGGCTGAGAATACATGCGCTGCTTTTATAAATGTTTACGAAATAGACACAAGTACTTAAAAATACATTCTACGTTGAGTTGTACCACTGGCATACTTCCCTGTAGCTTGGTAACTACTATTTACATGGGTATTGTAAACGCGAATCCTGTTGATAGATCTATCGGGCCTGACAACCCCAACCGGACTGGACGACCAGTATTCAACGGTTGCACAGTACTTCGTTTCGTTACTACACTTGGTACAGTGTAGGGAGATTTCATAATAAAGGGAATATGCGACGTTGATTAAATGTTAAGTATGGTTACCAAGTGCTCAACCACTTAGAATGCTTTACATATTTGCGAGTGTATTATGTTTACGATTATGAAATCTTGTGGTCTATTAAAATATTGAAATGATTGTTATGATAAATACTCACCAACCTTTTGGTTGACACTTTTAAGCATGTTTATTCTCAGGTACGAATTAAGTCTTCCGCTGTGCATTAGCTCATTTTAAGGACATACTTGGAGTCTATCATCGCAATGGGACCAAATGTTGATGACTTCGTCCAGGAGGATAAGGACGGGTTGTTACAAATAAGTTACATTTTGATAAAGGAAAATCAAAATCCGCAGCAAAAAGAAGAGCACGACACCTTGAAAGATGTCATAAATGCGGAAAATGGTCACATGAAGGTAAATGTTCAAATAATCAAACCTATTCAAACACCGAATTTGTTACTTTATGCAGAGATGGACCGTTCATATGTTTAGAAGAAAAAACGTTGAATGCTCGAGGTTACGCCTATGTAGCTATGGAAAACCAATTAGTCCGACTATCTTATGAGTGGGCTAGAGCATATCACTAAGAATACTATCTCACAGGTAAGTTTGTACAGTTCTTATTTTTATTTTTATTTTTAACCTTTTGATAATAAACGCTAATTTGTTCACTATAAAGTATTAAATTGGTATTCGATAAAATTAGGTCTTGCAACCGAAATTATTGATATCATACAAAAATTTATTACATCACTGCGAAATTTACCGTTTATTCTTAAGGTATAAATATCTTTAATCAATCAACCCAAAATATTTCAAAAATTCGTCATGAGTTAAATTAGGTCGTTGAACCGAAATTACTTTACCGAAAAGAGGGGCGTATATTTTTGATAATATTTGATTGATTAAAGTGGGATAAAAGACCAAAAATATTTTTAATTTTATTTTTACTTTGTTTTTAAAATTAATATTAAAATAATATTGTAAATTTGTTAAAATTAATATATATTTAAAATTATAAATATTTGAAAAATTAATATTTTTAATATAAATTTGTATGAAAACAAAAATATAATTTAAGTTTTGTGTGAATTTTTAATATAAATTTTTAATTTTATGCATTTTAAATTTAAGTTTGGTGTAAATTTAAAAACAAAAATTTACTTTATTTTGCTAAGTTAAAAATATGATTTTTAAAATTCGTCGTGAGTTGAAGACTAGGTCGTTGAACCGAAATTGCTTTACCCGAGGGAGGGACGAGAACTTTTATTATCATTATTTTTAATCTTATTGAACTAAAGTATGCCAAAAACATTAAAAAAAAACCCAAAAATCTTTGCTTTTAAAACAATGTTTTGAAATGACGAAATTTTAAAATTTTGTCGGGGGACGGACTATGACATCGTTCCGAAACAACCTCGTCCTAAATAAAAGGTAAAACAAAATTTTAAATTTAATTTATGTTTTAGAAATTATAACCTTTTTATATTAAAAAAAACGCCAATATGTTTGGAAACTTTGGTAAAATTTAATCATTTCTACGCTAATCACCCTCAATAATTTAAATTGTTACTGATTTCTTGCAAATGAGGGCATTGTAAGATCTTAAGTGTGGGAAGGTGATAAGGCTAAAAAGGAACATATATTTCATAGCAATATCCCTCCTAAATAATAGGTTTTCATTTGTAATTGTATTATATTTTCATTGTAATTGTTTAAATAAATAAGTGCGAAGACAAAAGGCGAAAACGAAGATTTGAAGACAAAAACGTCCAAAAAGCTCAAAAGTACAAAATACAATTAAAAAGGTTCAAATTATTGATGAAGAACATCTAAAAATGACAAGAGTACAAGTTGCGGAACGCAAAGTACACGATATAAAATAATACGCAAGGACGTTCGAAAATCCAGAACCGGGACATGAGTCAACTCTCAACGCTCGACGCAACGGACTAAAAATTACAAGTCAACTATGCACATAAATATAATATAATATTTAAATAATTCTTAAAATTATTTATATATTATATTTATTTATATATTATGTCGGCAAAGCTAAGATCCAAATTGATGTGAGCTGGAAAATCAAACTCCACGACTCGCGGAGTTTGAAGGCCAAAAACTCCACGACTCGCGGAGTTTGAAAAATCAGAAATCCCTATAAAAGGCCACGAATTCTGCGAGTTTAAAAAACATAATAATAATAATACTCCGTAGTATAATATAAATAAATATATATATAATATATATATATATATATATATATATATATATATATATATATATATATATATATATATATATATATATATATATATATATATATATATATAGTATAGATTAGTGTTATATTAGATTAGTTTGGGTTATGTAAAAGTTATTTTTACGGGTTTTAAGGTCGGAGCTCTGTTCGTGTACCACTACGCGATAAATAATCAATGTAAGCTATGTTCTCCTTTTTAAATTAATGTCTCGTGCTTAAGTTATTATTATGCTTATTTGAGCCGAAGTAATCATGATGTTGGGCTAAAAATTAAAGACGGGGTAATTGGGTTTTGTACCATAATTGGGGTTTGGATAAAAGAACGACACTTGTGGTAATTAGACTATGGGCTATTAATAGGTTTTATATTAACTAAACAATACCTTGTTAATTTAATATACAAACTTATAATTTGACGTATTTATATATAACCACATACACTTGACTGGGTACGGTGGGCGGGATATCTATAAATACCAATAATTATTCATTTTACCGAACACGGAAATGGATTAATAGTTAATAGACTTGTTGAAACATGGGTGAATTACATTCAAGGGTAATTGGTGTAATTGTTAACAAAGTAGTAAAACCTTGGTTTACACGCAGTCGATAACCTGGTGTATTTATTAAACAAAGTATTAAAACCTTGTTACAATTCGAATCCCCAATTAGTTGGAATATTTGACTTCGGGAATAAGAATAATTTGACGAAGGCTTTCGCTCTTTATATTTATGACTGATGGACTATTATGGACAAATCCGTATGGACATATTAAATAATCCAGGACAAAGAACAATTAACCCATGGGAATAAACTAAAATCAACACGTCAAACATCATGATTACGGAAGTTTAAATAAGCATAATTCCTTTATTTTCATACTTAATTGCACTTCTAATTATCGCACTTTTGTTTATTGTTATTGTATTTAATTGCACTTTTATTTATTATCTTTGTATTTAATTGCACTTTTAATTTTCGTACTCTTTAATTATCGTAATTTTATTTTATCGCACTTTTATTTATCGTAATTTCATTATCGTTATTTACTTTACACTTTAAATTAAGTCTTTTATTTATTTAATATTTTACATTAGGTATTAACTGCGACTAAAGTTTTAAAATCGACAAACCGGTCATTAAACGGTAAAACCCCCTTTTATATTATTATTATATATAAAAATATATATTTTGTACAAATATAGTTGTTTAAAAATATAGTGTAAAATAAGTCGATCCCTGTGGAACGAACCGGACTTACTAAAAACTATACTACTCTACGATTAGGTACACTGCCTATAGTGTTGTAGCAAGGTTTAGGTATATCCATTTTGTAAATAAATAATTAAAACTTGTGTAATATTTCGTAGTATTTCGTATTTAAATTAATACTATTTCCAACACCCCACTGCATACATCAAGTTTTTGGCGCCGCTGCCGGGGACTCGGCGAAACGCTATATTTTTAATTTATTTTTGTATAAATATATTTATATATATTTTTAGAAAAACAATATTAAATTTAAAAAAAAAACACGTTTTTCAAACTCCACGACTCGCGGAGTTTGCAGGCTTAAAACTCCATGACTCGCGGAGCCACCCTGACAGGCGCACCCAGGAACCCTACTTCGCATTTATTACGGAATAATTTTAATTATTATTATTTTAAAACCCTAATTAGGTTTAATTAATTTAATATTTAATTTTTAGTTTTAATTAAATTTGTAATAATTACTTTTAATTAGTTTTATTATATATAAAAATTAATACTTTTATAAAATAAAAATATAAAAATAATATTTTTATAAAAATTGTACTTTTTACAACTTTAAGTTTATTTTTATATTTTGTATTTTTTTTTA
Organism: Rutidosis leptorrhynchoides; assembly: GCF_046630445.1. Taxonomy (NCBI): domain Eukaryota; kingdom Viridiplantae; phylum Streptophyta; class Magnoliopsida; order Asterales; family Asteraceae; genus Rutidosis; species Rutidosis leptorrhynchoides. Next base: position 76,890,209 of record NC_092334.1, read on the forward strand.
GTGTAATTTTTGTATCTTTATTGTTCGTAGCTAGTTTTAAGTTCTAGTATTTTACCGTAGCTAATTTTTTTAGATTTTTAGGCTTTGCCGTTAAATCCCTTAAGTGCTATTTCTTTATACTAAGATTTAGGTGCTTTAGAATTTTGCGACGATTTTAAAATTTTAGTGCCTTTTAAGTCACGACTCGCTACTTTCTTATTTTTATTTTTCGACGTTTTTCGACGCGCATTCTTTTTCTTTCTTATTTCTCGACGCTTTAGTTTTTAGGACTTAGAAATTTTCTCTATTTCTTATCTAATATCTCAAATGGAAAGACAAATTATTTAAGTGGTTAAATTAATGGACGTTGACAATTTTCTGCTTCGTAGTAATAGTTGGATTTGTTAGTGGCTGAGTTGTGAGCTTCCGATTTAAAGGGTTCTGGCTCCCTGCTGCATCTTTTGGCTATTCAAAACATGGGCAAAAGCAGAAAAGTCTATTATTTGGACAACTTATATAAGTTTTTCTATTTTTATAACTAATAGGATAATTAGTAAATGTACCACATTGTAGCTAAAATTTGACCATCGCAATAAAATGGAAAATTTTGAAAACAAGGCTATGGAAACTCTTTTTGATATCCAAAATCAATTAAATCAATACTCTCAAACGGGTGTTGATGACAATTCGTTCGGTCAATCTTGGATCACGAATGACGAAACAATAACTGGTTGTGAAATCTGTGGAGATTATCACTCAACATGGGAATGTTATTATTACGTTCCTATGGAAAATTACGCACCCACGGAACCTGAATGGAATGATTATGAAGAATATAATTCAAATTGGGATTATTCACAAGAATATTTCCAAACTCAACAACCAGTAGACGAGGAAAATTACGTGTATGAAAATTTATTAGACAATATGAAAATCAAACTCGAAGAACTCAATGCTCAAAATAAACAAATGAGAGAGTTTGTAAACCGACAAGCTAAAACTCTATCAGACTACACACCTGTTGATCTGAGGAGTCGTGTGCAAGAAAATCTCATATCATCGAATTTTGATGAATTCGAGAGCTCCGAAATCACCAACTATCCCGATGATACTTTTTATTCAGTCTTACCAATTTCACAACATATCGACACATTAGCTTCTACCGACGAAATCATCGATCCATCAATGGATAAAGAAGAAGTAAGGGTGGCAAATTGGTACTCTTGGGAATACGATAACTGTAGTGACCCGAACTTTTCCATGTTTATATATATTAATTGAGATTGATATTTACATGATTAAATGTTTCCAACATGTTAAGCAATCAAACTTGTTAAGACTTGATTAATTGAAATATGTTTCATATAGACAATTGACCACCCAAGTTGACCGGTGATTCACGAACGTTAAAACTTGTAAAAACTATATGATGACATATATATGGATATATATATAGTTAACATGATACTATGATAAGTAAACATATCATTAAGTATATTAACAATGAACTACATATGTAAAAACAAGACTACTAACTTAATGATTTTTAAACGAGACATATATGTAACGATTATCGTTGTAAAGACATTTAATGTATATATATCATATTAAGAGATATTCATACATGATAATATCATGATAATATAATAATTTAAAATCTCATTTGATATTATAAACATTGGGTTAACAACATTTAACAAGATCGTTAACCTAAAGGTTTCAAAACAACACTTACATGTAACGACTAACGATGACTTAACGACTCAGTTAAAATGTATATACATGTAGTGTTTTAATATGTATTTATACACTTTTGAAAGACTTCAATACACTTATCAAAATACTTCTACTTAACAAAAATGCTTACAATTACATCCTCGTTCAGTTTCATCAACAATTCTACTCGTACAATACACAGCTTTTAGATGTATGTACTATTGGTATATACACTCCAATGATCAGCTTTTAGCAGCCCATGTGAGTCACCTAACACATGTAGGAACCATAATTTGGCAACTAGCATGAAATATCTCATAAAATTACAAAAATATGAGTAATCATTCATGACTTATTTACATGAAAACAAAATTACATATCCTTTATATCTAATCCATACACCAACGACCAAAAACACCTATAAACACTTTCATTCTTCAATTTTCTTCATCTAATTGATCTCTCTCAAGTTCTATCTTCAAGTTCTAAGTGTTCTTCATATATTCTACAAGTTCTAGTTACATAAAATCAAGAATACTTTCAAGTTTGCTAGCTCACTTCCAATCTTGTAAGGTGATCATCCAACCTCAAGAAATCTTTGTTTCTTACAGTAGGTTATCATTCTAATAAAAGGTAATAATCATATTCAAACTTTGGTTCAATTTCTATAACTATAACAATCTTATTTCAAGTGATGATCTTACTTGAACTTGTTTTCGTGTCATGATTCTGCTTCAAGAACTTCGAGCCATCCAAGGATCCGTTGAAGCTAGATCCATTTTTCACTTTTCCAGTAGGTTTATCCAATGAACTTAAGGTAGTAATGATGTTCATAACATCATTCAATTCATACATATAAAGCTATCTTATTCGAAGGTTTAAACTTGTAATCACTAGAACATAGTTTAGTTAATTCTAAACTTGTTCGCAAACAAAAGTTAATCCTTCTAACTTGACTTTTAAAATCAACTAAACACATGTTCTATATCTATATGATATGCTAACTTAATGATTTAAAACCTGGAGACACGAAAAACACCGTAAAACCGGATTTACGCCGTCGTAGTAACACCGCGGGCTGTTTTGGGTTAGTTAATTAAAAACTATGATAAACTTTGATTTAAAAGTTGTTATTCTGAGAAAATGATTTTTATTATGAACATGAAACTATATCCAAAAATTATGGTTAAACTCAAAGTGGAAGTATGTTTTCTAAAATGGTCATCTAGACGTCGTTCTTTCGACTGAAATGACTACCTTTACAAAAACGACTTGTAACTTATTTTTCCGACTATAAACCTATACTTTTTCTGTTTAGATTCATAAAATATAGTTCAATATGAAACCATAGCAATTTGATTCACTCAAAACGGATTTAAAATGAAGAAGTTATGGGTAAAACAAGATTGGATAATTTTTCTCATTTTAGCTACGTGAAAATTTGTAACAAATCTATTCCAACCATAACTTAATCAACTTGTATTGTATATTATGTAATCTTGAGATACCATAGACACGTATACAATGTTTCGACCTATCATGTCGACACATCTATATATATTTCGGAACAACCATAGACACTCTATATGTGAATGTTGGAGTTAGCTATACAGGGTTGAGGTTGATTCCAAAATATATATAGTTTGAGTTGTGATCAATACTGAGATACGTATACACTGGGTCGTGGATTGATTCAAGATAATATTTATCGATTTATTTCTGTACATCTAACTGTGGACAACTAGTTGTAGGTTACTAACGAGGACAGCTGACTTAATAAACTTAAAACATCAAAATATATTAAAAGTGTTGTAAATATATTTTGAACATACTTTGATATATATGTATATATTGTTATAGGTTCGTGAATCAACCAGTGGCCAAGTCTTACTTCCCGACGAAGTAAAAATCTGTGAAAGTGAGTTATAGTCCCACTTTTAAAATCTAATATTTTTGGGATGAGAATACATGCAGGTTTTATAAATGATTTACAAAATAGGCACAAGTACGTGAAACTACATTCTATGGTTGAATTATCGAAATTGAATATGCCCCTTTTTATTAAGTCTGGTAATCTAAGAATTAGGGAACAGACACCCTAATTGACGCGAATCCTAAAGATAGATCTATCGGGCCCAACAAGTCCCATCCAAAGTACCGGATGCTTTAGTACTTCGAAATTTATATCATATCCGAAGGGTGTCCCGGAATGATGGGGATATTCTTATATATGCATCTTGTTAATGTCGGTTACCAGGTGTTCACCATATGAATGATTTTTATCTCTATGTATGGGATGTGTATTGAAATATGAAATCTTGTGGTCTATTATTATGATTTGATATATATAGGTTAAACCTATAACTCACCAACATTTTTGTTGACGTTTTAAGCATGTTTATTCTCAGGTGATTATTAAGAGCTTCCGCTGTCGCATACTTAAATAAGGACGAGATTTGGAGTCCATGCTTGTATGATATTGTGTAAAAACTGCATATTGTGTAAAAACTGCATTCAAGAAACTTATTTTGTTGTAACATATTTGTATTGTAAACCATTATGTAATGGTCGTGTGTAAACAGGATATTTTAGATTATCATTATTTGATAATCTACGTAAAGCTTTTTAAAACCTTTATCTATGAAATAAAGGTTATGGTTTGTTTTAAAAAATGAATGCAGTCTTTGAAAAAAACGTCTCATATAGAGGTCAAAACCTCGCAACGAAATCAATTAATATGGAACGTTTTTAATCAATAAGAACGGGACATTTCAATAACGTTGAAAATTTTACCCCTGAGGCCAAACCGAACTTCACCATTCCACAACCTTCCAACCCAATATTCTCAATAGACGAGTCATCCACCGAAAATGAACTACGAGCTGTAATAGATAATGACACCTCGAATTTCACCCAATTGGGTAATAGAGGTGAAAACTTTGATCCTGAGAATAAAAGGAAGGAAATATTAGGAATTGTCCACCCTATAGAAATAAGTATGTCGGTGTATATCGATCCATTTGACCAAAAATCAGAAAAGAGACATATCCATTTACTAAAAGCTACACTTAAAAAAGAATTAAGTAGTGACAATCGGGCGAGTCTAAACTTTAAACCCATTGATATATTATACACCACCCAAGATGTAAATAACTGGCTCACTACTCTAATTTGTGGAACTCATTCTACCGACTTCACATGTCGTCAGCTAAGTGTGGGGAAGTCTAACCCCACTTAACGTTAAATTCGGGGTTCGGGTTAGTGCATAACTCGTTAAAAAAAATGCATGATAATTTAGGGTAAAATATGTATATTCAAAGATTAGCAAACAGTTCAGAAAAGCAACCGTTTTTAAAGAAAAATATGTGTGATAAAACAAGAAGGAATGAACGATAAGGCGCGCCATCTATCATTTGACGAGCTTTGTAATTACAAACTGGGTATTTTCAATCACTTTTCTACACTAATCACCCTCATGAATTTATAATTAGAGTCTGATTTCATGCAAATGAGGGCATTGCATGATCTCAAGTGTGGGGAAGGGTTATAAATTCTCTCGGGTTTATACGCCAAATTTTATGAAAATTTGAAAAAATTTCAACTAAATGAATTTAAAATCATGTTTATATATATTTATGAACGGTGAAAATTAGGTGTTAATACCGAAATTATCGTTACCTCGGAAAGGACATAAATTGAGAAACACCCTAAAACGCTTGAATTTATTTATTTAAGAATAAAAAGGCAAAGAAAGAAACTAAGTGTGGGGAGAATGTACCTAGTTATTCAATTAAAAACTATCTAGCACATGTTTCTGTAAAGTTTATTGCAGGTGCTTTTGTTTTGGACTAAATTAACTATTTTACCCGATGAAAGAAAAGAAAAGATGGATCTACACGATGAATCAATTCCATCGTTAAAAGGAAGTAAAGTCTTCCAAAAAAGACACGCGCTTCTTGATTTAGGTCAAGAAGTTGTCGTCCAGACCAGCTGTAGGTTGACGAAAAATCTAGAAAAGTCATCACTAAAATCAGCAGGAAATCCACGGACCTCAGCATCAAACAGGGTCGCCAAGTGGTCAGATTTATCCTAACCATGAAAAGGATTTATCTCGTACAATGGGGGGACACCGTGCAAATTAGCTTGATAAGACTAATGAATCAGATCCCCAGAAAGGATAATCTCCTTAAAGATTAAAAATCAGCTTTTAAGCCTGATATTACTCAATCCTTGAGATTGACCTTAAAGATTGAGAATTACAAACTCATGGAATTCAATGATATCTAAACTCGAGCTTGAACGAGAAAATATTTTGATCAAAATTACAAACCGATTTGTTTTCTGAAAACCTATTTTCAATGTGTTCATTACCATTGAACGTAAAATCCTAGGAATTCACCTGGAATTCATTAGGTTACCTGAACCAAATCGGGTGTCAACCGTAAGAATGGTGGTTGCATAGCATGGTCAAAGACAGGACCTTGTGCCAGACCGGAAAATTATAAGGGTGAGCTTTACTATTGCTCCTACAAAGGATAGTAATTGTGTCCGACATGTTATAGACCATAATCAAAAGCAAGTCACGGGACATTGCCTTAACAGTTGCTTGATCATCGCTTTCCTTTACAACCGGACGGTAGTTTACCGAAAGGTAATATACGGGACAAGTAAACTGGACGTGTTGCTTTCCTAATATAAGGTTAGCAAGTGGGTGACACAAAACCATAAGTTTTGAGCTAAAATTTTCAAATCTGAAACCCACACAACCCACAAAAATATTTTGCAAACACCGGTGAAGGGTTATTCCGGAAAACTTGTCTAGCGTAAAAGCTAGATTGAATTTTCAAAAGATCAAATGTTTTCATAAAGATCCAATTTCCTAACGGATCTAAATTTTCATAGTCATGTGGGACTGTAAACCGCCTTTCAAATGTGCACTTTGCTTTGGAAACCGAAAGTAAATCGGCTATTTGATTGCAAGTGTCGTTGACCTATACCCGAGGCAACTGTGGATGGCACACCCACCTTTAACCATGGTTCTATCATCACTATCATTGTTTATACCACCGTATCAAAATCACTGATGTATAAAGTGTGAGAATAAAAAAGTGATTCGAGTGAAGTGTGATTTTATTTCAAGTTCTGTATTGCTTGAGGACAAGCAACACTCAAGTGTGGGGATATTTGATAAGGCTAAAAAGGAACATATATTTCATAGCAATATCCCTCTTAAATAATAGGTTTTCATTTGTAATTGTATTATATTTTCATTGTAATTGTTTAAATAAATAAGTGCGAAGACAAAAGGCGAAAATGAAGATTTGAAGACAAAAACGTCCAAAAAGCTCAAAAGTACAAAATACAATTAAAAAGGTTCAAATTATTGATGAAGAACATCTAAAAATGACAAGAGTACAAGTTGCGGAACGCAAAGTACACGATATAAAATAATACGCAAGGACGTTCGAAAATCCAGAACCGGGACATGAGTCAACTCTCAACGCTCGACGCAACGGACTAAAAATTACAAGTCAACTATGCACATAAATATAATATAATATTTAAATAATTCTTAAAATTATTTATATATTATATTTATTTATATATTATGTCGGCAAAGCTAAGATCCAAATTGATGTGAGCTGGAAAATCAAACTCCACGACTCGCGGAGTTTGAAGGCCAAAAACTCCACGACTCGCGGAGTTTGAAAAATCAGAAATCCCTATAAAAGGCCACGAATTCTGCGAGTTTAAAAAACATAATAATAATAATACTCCGTAGTATAATATAAATAAATATATAATATATATATATATATATATATATATATATATATATATATATATATATATATATATATATATATATATATAGTATAGATTAGTGTTATATTAGATTAGTTTGGGTTATGTAAAAGTTATTTTTACGGGTTTTAAGGTCGGAGCTCTGTTCGTGTACCACTACGCGATAAATAATCAATGTAAGCTATGTTCTCCTTTTTAAATTAATGTCTCGTGCTTAAGTTATTATTATGCTTATTTGAGCCGAAGTAATCATGATGTTGGGCTAAAAATTAAAGACAGGGTAATTGGGTTTTGTACCATAATTGGGGTTTGGATAAAAGAACGACACTTGTGGAAATTAGACTATGGGCTATTAATGGGTTTTATATTAACTAAACAATACCTTGTTAATTTAATATACAAACTTATAATTTGACGTATTTATATATAACCACATACGCTTGACTGGGTACGGTGGGCGGGATATCTATAAATACCAATAATTATTCATTTTACCGGACACGGAAATGGATTAATAGTTAATAGACTTGTTGAAACAGGGGTGAATTACATTCAAGGGTAATTGGTGTAATTGTTAACAAAGTAGTAAAACCTTGGTTTACACGCAGTCGATAACCTGGTGTATTCATTAAACAAAGTATTAAAACCTTGTTACAATTCGAATCCCCAATTAGTTGGAATATTTGAATTCGGGAATAAGAATAATTTGACGAAGGCTTTCGCTCTTTATATTTATGACTGATGGACTATTATGGACAAATCCGTATGGACATATTAAATAATCCAGGACAAAGAACAATTAACCCATGGGAATAAACTAAAATCAACACGTCAAACATCATGATTACGAAAGTTTAAATAAGCATAATTCCTTTATTTTCATATTTAATTGCACTTCTAATTATCGCACTTTTGTTTATTGTTATTGTATTTAATTGCACTTTTATTTATTGTCTTTGTATTTAATTGCACTTTTAATTTTCGTACTCTTTAATTATCGTAATTTTATTTTATCGCACTTTTATTTATCGTAATTTCATTATCGTTATTTACTTTACGCTTTAAATTAAGTCTTTTATTTATTTAATATTTTACATTAGGTTTTAACTGCGACTAAAGTTTTAAAATCGACAAACCGGTCATTAAACGGTAAAACCCCCTTTTATATTATTATTATATATAAAAATATATATTTTGTACAAATATAGTTGTTTAAAAATATAGTGTAAAATAAGTCGATCCCTGTGGAACGAACCGGACTTACTAAAAACTATACAACTCTACGATTAGGTACACTGCCTATAGTGTTGTAGCAAGGTTTAGGTATATCCATTTTGTAAATAAATAATTAAAACTTGTGTAATATTTCGTCGTATTTCGTATTTAAATTAATACTATTTCGTACACCCCGCTGCACACATCAGAAGGGGTTAAATTCTTTCGGATTTTTAAAATTTTTACTTTATACACTTGGTTATCATTAGAAATACTAGTAACGCAGTAGTTGTATTAGAATCTAGTGCTCTCTGATAATAAAGAACAGCCCTAGTCTTATATACTGACTACCCAATTCTAGTAAAATTTTCAAAATTTTCAATTAAATGAACTCAAAATCATGTTTATACATATTTATGAACAATAAAACTAGGTGTTAACACCGAAATTATTGTTACCTCAGAAAGGACATAAATTGATAAACAACCCAAAATGTTAGAATTCATTTAAAATAGAATAGAGGACAATAAAAGGGCAAATAAAAGAAAATAAAAAGCCAAGTGTGGGAAAAATTACCAAGTTATTTAAAACATATTTTTGTACAAATAATTAAAGATACTTTTGCTTTGGATTAATTTAATCAGTTTTACCCGATTTACTGTAAGAAAAGATGGATCTACACGATGAATCAATTCCATCATTAAAAGGAAGTAAAGTCTTCCGAAAAAGATACGCGCTTCTTGATTTAGGTCATGAAGTTGTCGTCCAGACCAGCTGTAGGTTGACGAAAAATCTAGAAAAATCATCACTAAAATCAGCTTTTAAGCCTGATATTACTCAATCCTAGAGATTGACCTTAAAGATTGAGAATTACAAACTCATGGAATTCAATGATATCTAAACTCGAGCTTGAACGAGAAAATATTTTGATCAAAATTACAAACCGATTTATTTTCTGAAAACCTATTTTTAATGCGTTCATTACCATTGAACGTAAAATCCTAGGAATTCACCTGGAATTCATTAGGTCACCTGAACCAAATCGGGTGTCAACCGTAAGAACGGTGGTTGCATAGTATGGTCAAAGACAGGACCTTGTGCCAAACTGGAAAATTATAAGGGTGAGCTTTACTATTACTCCTACCAAGGATAGTAATTGCATCCGACACGTTATAGACCATAATTAAAAGCATGTCACGGGACATTGCCTTAACAGTTGCTTGTTCAACGCTTTCCTTTACAACCGAACGGTAGTTTATCGAAAGGTAATATACGGAGCAAGTATACTGGACGTGTTGCTTTCCTAATACAAGGTTAGCAAGTGGGTAGCACAAAACCGCAAGTGTTGAGCTAAAATTTTCAAATCTGAAACCCACCAAACCCACAAAAACAATTTGCAAACACCGGTGAAGGGTTATTCCAAAAAACTTATCTAGGGTAAAAACTAGATTGAATTTTTAAAAAGATCAAATGTTTTCATAAAGATCCAATTTCCTTAAAGGATCTAAATTTTTATAGTCATGTGGGACTGTAAACCACAACGTTACTACCATTGTTCATACCGCTGTAATGAAATCACTGATGTACAAAGTGTGAAGAATAAAGAAGTGATTCTAGTATGTTTTTATTCAAGACTATATTGCTTGAGGACAAGAGACGCTCAAGTGTGGGAATATTTGATAATGCTAAAAACGAACATATATTTCATCGCATTATCCCTCAAGAAAGATAAGCTTTTAGCTGCAATTATTCTATTTACAAGTGATATTCGTTTAAATAATAAAAGGTGAAGACAAAAGACAGATTCGACGAATTGAAGACGTAAACGACCAAAAAGCTCAAAAGTACAAAGTACAATCAAAGTGGTTCAAATTATTGATGAGAAACGTCTCAAAATTACAAGAGTACAAGGCGCAAAATGCAAAGTACAAGATATTAATTTATACGAAAGGACGTTCGAAAATCCGGAACCGAGACATGAACCAGCTTTTAACGTACGACGCAACGGATCGGAAATTATAAATTAATTATGTATATAAATATAATATAATATATAATTAATTATATAAATTATATATTTATATTATATTTATAATAAAAACCGTCGGCAGCTTTGGATCCTGGTTTGGTGAGCTGAAATTGTGGGCTCCGCACTCGCAGAGCTCTGAAGAGTAAAATCCACCGCACTCGCGGAGCATAGAATTCTATAAAATCCCATGCAATTCGACGGTTTTAATACACCTTTTATATTTTATATATATTTTTCTTTCCCCATTTTTATTTATCAAGTATCACTCCAAATCGTAATCTCAATTTGTAATTTTAATTTTAAGTTAGTGATAATAATAAGGATCGATTATTCGAATGTTTTAAGGTTTTGTAAGTCGAAACTCTGTCCGTGTACCACTACGCTAATAACACCCACTGTAAGTTATGTTTATGTTATTTTCATTAATGTCTCGTAGCTAAGTTATTATTATGCTTATTTAATGCCGAAGTAATCGTGATGTTTGACTAAAAATATTAAAATTGGGTAATTGGGCTTTGTACCATAATTGGGGTTTGGACAAAAGAACGACACTTGTGGAAATTAGACTATGGGCTATTAATGGGCTTTATATTTGTTTAACTAAATGATAGTTTGTTAATTTTAATATAAAGATTTACAATTGGACGTCCCTATAAATAACCATATACACTCGATCGGACACGATGGGCGGGATATTTATATGTACGAATAATCGTTCATTTAACCGGACACGGGAATGGATTAATAGTATATAGAATTATTAAAACAGGGGTGAAATTATGTACAAGGACACTTGGCGTAATTGTTAACAAAGTATTAAAACCTTGGATTACACGCAGTCGATATCCTGGTGTAATTATTAAACAAAATATTAAGACCTTGTTACAGTTTAAGTCCCCAATTAGTTGGAATATTTAACTTCGGGTATAAGGATAATTTGACGAGGACACTCGCACTTTATATTTATGACTGATGGACTGTTATGGACAAAAACCAGACGGACATATTGAATAATCCAGGACAAAGAACAATTAACCCATGGGAATAAACTAAAATCAACACGTCAAACATCATGATTATGGAAGTTTAAATAAGCATAATTCCTTTATTTTCATATTTAATTGCACTTCTAATTATCGCACTTTTATTTATTGTCATTGTATTTAATTGCACTTTTAATTATCATACTTTTTAATTATCGCAAGTTTATTTTATCGCACTTTTATTTATCGCAATTTCATTATCGTTATTTACTTTACGCTTTAAATTAAGTCTTTTATTTATTTAATATTTTACATTAGGTTTTAACTGCGACTAAAGTTTTAAAAATCGACAAACCGGTCATTAAACGGTAAAACCCCCCCTTTTTATAATAATAATATTACTTATATATATTTGTATTTTTATTAATTAAAACTAATATAGCGTTAAGCTTTGTTTAAAAGATTTCCCTGTGGAACGAACCGGACTTACTAAAAACTACACTACTGTACGATTAGGTACACTGCCTATAAGTGTTGTAGCAAGGTTTAGGTATATCCATTCTATAAATAAATAAATATCTTGTGTAAAATTGTATCATATTTAATAGTATTTCCTAGTAAAATATAAGCTATTTCATATACGCCTCTACACACATCAGTATAATATAATGACACTGGATCAACGTGATTATATTACAGTAATTCATGCTGAGTTTCTAATGGAACATGATGATTCACAGAACATACCGTCATCATGTGCCATTTACACGACTCTTACATTCTACCAAATCTCCAAACATATTAAGAACATATCTTCTTGATAGTTCTATCTTTCCAGATATTCTGGTAATTTGCCAAATCAAGATCGTACCATTACAATTTCCTTCTTAGAACATTAACTATGTTCATCCAAAACTTCATACCTACTAATTCTGGACCATTATTCGCTTGACTTAAAGCCGGGAAGAGACAACAAAAGTATGAAACTCCGAAATGTAAGGGAGAATATAAAGTCCAATAACAATACATAAATTACAAACCGTGTATATCAATGTTTATCTCAACATAAAGACACGGGAAATTAAAAACACTATAACCCCAAGGGCGAAGTAGAAGAAAACAGATTCCTCCGGTGGAAGTTGAAAAAGGAGAATGATTGTTGCGATAGTAAGGATAAGGACAAGGATTAGAACTGGATTAAGCATTTTCGCAATCTTTTGAAATTGGAATTGAGTATAGAAGTGGTAAAAACTAATGGAATGGAAAAGGTAAATATATAAGGGAAATATCAGACGTAGTAATCAGGACAGATCATCGCATTTAATTAAAGAAGATCCTAATTTCCTTAAATCTCGAAGAAACAGATCTTATAGATTTCCAAGATTTTTTTTTTTGAATCCCTTGAATTCCGGAATTCAACCATGACTACGTCAAAAATTATGACGAAACTTATTTTCCTCATTCCACTATTTTGTGATAGCTTCACTCATACGCTTCGAGTAATCGGATCATTTTATCCATATTACTCTATGGTAATAAAATCCTATCTATCAACACATATCCGTCATGAAAACATTTTTATGGTTAGCCATGACGACCTCGATCAAATTTCGGGACAAAATTTCTTTAACGGGTAGGTACTGTGACGACCCAGAAATTTCCGACCAAATTTAAACTTAACCTTTATATGTTTCCGACACGATAAGCAGAATTTGTAATGTTGAATCTCAAAAAGTTTGGAACTACATTCATGTAATCAATTACCCTTTGACAGTGTTCGACGATTCACGAACAATTATGTGTATATAGATATATATATAATATATAATATTAACTGAAAACATTAACAAAGTATTAGATATATGATACTTTACATGAACGTATTTGTTTCGATATATTTATCGACAGAATTAAGAGATAATATCAAATGATTGAATTATCAGATACATTATGATATGATTACGGGCCTATGTTATGAGGTCCACTGTGATTTAAGAAATCTATTCTTTTTGACAATATTCGGAAAATGGTAAAGTGATTTATAAGTAAGAACAAATGTGTCAATTAACGGGAACTTGACAAGGGTTAGTGGAAATTTCTGTTTAATTTTCAAGGCATGTTTTATAATATTTTCCTCGTGAAAGTAAGAACGTGGAGTGTAAATAATTTAGATGTTGGATATCGACAAGTTAAGTAACTCGACATTTTCCATTAAGATGATTTCATACGTTTATTTAACCTTTGGACTTTATCCCATGCTTCACCAACAGACTGTAATTTAAAAACTTGAAACCTATTATGAATATATATAATTCTACTTTTCTAAAATGTTTTATGATATAACGATTTAAATTAATATTAAATATGTTTATACGCGTATTATACGTACATAGTTTTATACTTTTACTATACTTTAACTTTACCTTTACTTTACTTTTACTTTCTTTAACTTTAATAATTCATACTTTAATAATTCACTTTAATAATTCATACTTTAATAATTCACTTTAATAATTCACTTTAATAATTCATACTTTAATAATTCACTTTAATAATTCATACTTTAATAATTCACTTTAATAATTTAAAAATCTATTATAAATAGAATTCAATAGGTTTCATTATTTCATAGAAACTTGAAAATATATTTCTCTAAACTCTCTCAATCGAATTACATATATATATTTACTTAGTATTATTTCAAGATATTATTAGTATACATAAAATACTACGATGGAGTTATATTCAGGCGATTTTAAAATAAGTTTTCAAACGGGATAGAGCTAAGGAAATTATGGGTTATAGCTATGGAGTTTATGGGTATTGTTCGAGGGTATTGCTCGTGAGGTCAACCTAATGTTTATCATTTTCGTTGCGTCTACGTACTTTCCTGCAATATTGAATCACAATATTGATACGTGAGCATTCATATCTTATCTTTTATATATTAATAGTGTATCCCTGACTAGTGCTCGAGTATATATGATTATGCATGTTTGTATGCTTAGTTTCTTCGTTAAATAGTTTATGATAAATCACGAATTTGATACATATGCTACTGAGATAAGGTATATGATATGCATGTCGTTGAAAAGCTGAAGAAAAATTAATAACTTTTCATTTAGAACTCATGTGGTTTCGATGAACGGATTAAAAGATTTGGTCAACTGAATTATCATTAATTTTAATATTATTATTAAAATGATTATTATAATTGTTATCAGTTGATGTTATTACTAAAATTATCTTTATTACTAAAAATTAATATTTTTATTGAAACTATCATTTTATTATTTTTATCATTATTATTATTATCAATATTATTTTATCAAATAAATATGCGTACAAAGATATTTATACCACACGTAATATAACTACATTAATAATAATACCACTATATTTTTATGATATTAAGTGAATTTTATAAATTTTATTACTTGAGATATATAAAAGTATATTTTTATCATATATGAATTTTAATATAAATTTTTATTTATTAATAAATGACTTGTATTATTTAGTATAATAAGATCTGATAAATATATTTAAATATATAAAACGACTATATATAAGTTATATAATAAACATGTATAGATTTTGGAAGTCATTTTGGGTCAAGTTGATTTTTGTTGACTTTTGCATGTCGGTCTCGAGCATTAGGATTGTGATACACTACGACTTGACCTAAATTGTTAGACAGATATTGACCAACATATAAATATATATACTTAATATAGGTTCATGAATCCGAGACAAACCCTGCACTTGTTCAGTGCCGTCATATACATAATTGCTACGAAATACAGTATTGTGAGTTTCATTACTCCCTTTTTATATATATTTTTGGGCTGAGAATACATGCACTGTTTTATAACTGTTTTACGAAATGGACACAAGTACTAAAAACATATTCTACGTTGAGTTGTACCACTTTGCATATTTTTTCCTAATAGCTTGGTAACTACCATTTACATGCGGTATCGTAAACGCGAATCCTGTTGATAGATCTATCGGGCCTGACAACCCCAACCGGACTGGACGACCAGTATTCAACGGTTGCACAGTACTTCGTTTCAGTGACTACACTTGGTACAGTGTAGTGAGATTTCATAATAAAGGGAATATGCGACGTTGATTAAATGTTAAGTATGGTTACCAAGTGCTCAACCACTTAGAATATTTTTATTAAAACGTTTATGTATATGAAATCTTATGGTCTATTACTATTACGGAAATGATTAATTATGATAAACTAATGAACTCACCAACCTTTTGGTTGACACTTTAAAGCATGTTTATTCTCAGGTATTAAAGAAATCTTTGTTGGAATTCAATATACAAACATGTTCTTAATTTTAACATAATTACTAAATCAATTTAGTAAGAAATATAGCAAGCGGAAGCATGATATATTAAGAAAACAAGTGTATGTATTAAACCATTTTAGTTGAATTCCAAGTAGATATCAAGTCTTGATAATATGCTTACAAATGTAATGAGTAAAGAAGAGTGTTTATACCTCCTCAAAGCTAGTTGAGGGTTGTTTCAAATGTGCAAGATGATGATGAAGATGATGAAGAATGGAGCTTCAAAATGATGAAACCTCAAGGAGAAATACCCAAGCTATTAACCCAACACCTTTGTTATTGGTTAGGATTTATGTGACACTTGAAACTAGCTTGCAAAAACCAAATTTTGATCTCTCTTTTGCTCCCCCACAGCCACGGCCTACTGCTCAGTTTTTGGAGAGTTTTTTTGCAATTTTCAAGTGTATATGCATGTGAGAGTCAAGGTTCCTTGGTAGAAGAGACTAGTCTTGCACTTAAGGAAGTGTGTATATAGAAAGTAACAAAAGCAAGCATGAGTTGTCTCCTAGGAGACCCAAAATTCTGCACACTTCTTATAATAATAATAACAATGTTTTAATATTTATATAAACTTGACATAAATATATAAAACCATGTATATTATTAAGTTACTTGCATATTTTATAAACTTTTTATAAAATATAACACAATATAATTATTCATACCTATAAATAATTAAATATAAATTATCCAAATAATTTATCTCAAGTGATAATATTTTAGAAAACCGATTTTCTAAAATCCAAGTGTCGCGTATTTATTTAACGACCCAATCGTTAAGATTAAATACATATAAAGTGTCGGTAAGCTTGTTATTGGGTATGACCCGACTTGGATCATAACACATTAGCCACATTAATTTAATATGTCTCTCGGGCATTCGAAATACCTTCAATCTCCCACTTGCACGAGAAACATAAGAAATTAATGCAAGTGATGGATACCACCTAACGACCGTCCATCACCCCCAATATGTTATGACTTTGTGCCATTCAATAACATCATCCCTTTCGAGTTCCATCTCGAATATGAATAGGTGAATCTTTCATTATTTCCTTTCGTCCTAGATGTCATGTTAAATCCAAGAGATACAGAGTGATCACTCTCTTTTAGATTTAACTTTATCAGGCCTTAGACATCTGACTCTCAACGAATAAGAGGGACAAATTCCATCTTGACTACATACGTCCTAAATATGTACCTTGCATTATACCTGAGCTCTTCCTTGTGAGCTACCATATTTCAGAATAGCGAAGGAAAGAATCAAGGCACAATACTTGGTAAATATCCGAACCCAATATGTATCTCAGGTCAGAGGATACAATGATATTCGCCTTTACTCAAGACTACATGTGATCAACCACAAAGGCTCCATTTAGTAAATCTTGAGGGCGGGTCTTCCAATATTTGTATCCCACAAATATCTATGAACCTTGGTTGCAACCTTGCCCCACATTCAGTCCGTGAATGTATACCAATCCAAGTTCATAATAGTCTAAACCTCACACTTGTTCCCACAAATGTGATCAACTACGGAATTTAGAATAATTGCTTATTCATGGATAAAATATGCAAAATAGGAACTTAACTCAAAATAAATTAAACCATAATTATATTAATGAGGTTGAACAATTTCGTTCCGTTACAATACTTAAAACAGATCATGACCAATCACTAGAATATCGAAGCCCTAATGCACAAACATGTCCTGCATGTTTTGATCCATGTAAGAGCTTCGTGAGAGGATCCGCTATATTAAGATCTGTGTGAATTTTGCGAATACATATCTTTCCCTTTTCAACTTCATCCCTTATGTAGTTGAATCTCCGCTCAATGTGACGGGTCTTTTGATGAGCACGAGGTTCCTTGATTTGAGCAATCGCACCCTCGTTGTCACAAAAGATCTCAAGAGGGTCCTGAATGGAAGGGACTACTCCTAAGTCGTCGATGAATTTCTTCATCCATGCAACTTTCTGAGCTGCTAATGATGCGGTGATGTACTCCGACTCTGTAGTGGATAGAGCAACAACATCCTGTTTTGAACTCTTCCAAGAGACCGCACCTCCATTTAATGTGAAGACATAACCGGATTGTGATCGAGAATCATCACGATCAGTTTGGAAACTCGCATCCACGTAACCTTTTACAGCGAGTTCCTCCTCACCAGACCCATATATCAGAAACATATTCTTAGTCCTCCTAAGGTATTTCAATATACTTTTAACAGCAATCCAATGACTGTTTCCTGGGTTATTCTGGTATCTACTTGTCAGGCTAAGAGCGCATGACACATCCGGTCTAGTGCATATCATTGCATACATGATAGACCCAATGGCAGAAGCATATGGGACTTTCTTCATTCTCTCCTGTTCATCTTTCGTGGTGGGGCACTGAGATGAACTGAGAAGTGTTCCCTTTTGAATAGGTACCAAACCTTTCTTAGAGTTCTCCATCTTGAACCTTTTCAAGATCTTTTCAATGTATGCACTTTGATTTAAACCTATCAGTTTCTTGAATCTATCCCTGTAGATCCCAATCCCCAAAACGTATTGTGCTTCTCCAAGATCCTTAATGGAGAAGCATTTGCTTAACCAAGTTTTAACACCTTGCATTGCCGGAATATCATTTCCAAATAACAATATATCATCCACATATAGTACAAGGAACATGATAGTGCTCCCACTAGCTTTCTTGTATACACAAGCTTCATCACCATTTTTAATGAAGCCAAATTTCTTGGTCTCCTCATTAAAACGATGATTCCACATTCTAGATGCTTGTTTTAATCCGTAGATTGACTTCTTTAACTTGCATACCTTTTTAGGATATTTCGGATCAACAAAACCCTCAGGCTGAACCATATAGACATCTTCCTCAAGATGTCCATTTAGGAAGGCGGTCTTGACATCCATTTGCCATATTTCATAATCATAATGAGCAGCAATGGCAAGTAATATCCTAATAGACTTTAGCATTGCCACAGGCGAAAAAGTTTCATCATAGTCAACCCCTTGAGTTTGAGTGAAACCTTTTGCTACAAGTCTAGCTTTATATGTATCCAAGTTTCCATGTATGTCGGTTTTCATTTTGAAAAGCCATTTACAATCAACTAGCCTTGAGCCAGCAGGTTGTGTAACAAGTTCCCAAACTTGGTTGTCATACATGGATTGCATCTCAGCGTTCATGGCTTCCTGCCATTTATCTTTATCAATCCTTGATAAAGTATCTTGGTAGTTTATTGGTTCATCCAAATCAACCACATAGCAACTATCCATGAGAAACCCATATCTTTCAGGAGGATTACTAATCCTACCAGATTTGCGAACGTCTTGTGTATTTTGATCATCCATTTGATCATTCTCAACATTTTCATGTTGAGTGCTAGTGTCAACCAATTGTGTATCATCAACTTGATCTTGAACCTCCTCAAGATCTATCTTCCTTTCACAATTTCCTTCCATTAGGAACTTAGTTTCAAGGAATTCCGCCTTCCGAGCAACAAATACATTCTGCTCGGATGGATCATAGAAATAATATCCCATATCATTCTTGGGATATCCTATGAAGATACACTTCGTAGATCAAGCATTCAACTTATTAGGGACGTAACGCTTAGGGTAAGCTTCACATCCCCATACCTTTAAGTATGATAGAGATGGAGGTTTTCCAAACCACATCTCATGAGGTGTTCGTTCCACTTTCTTGGTTGGGGCCATATTTAAAATACGAGCCGCGGAGCATAGACAATAACCCCAAAATGATAGAGGTAACGAGCTTCTAGCCATCATAGATCGAACCATATCCATTAGGGTTCGGTTCCTCCTTTCGGAAACTCCATTCAGTTGGGGTGTTCCAGGAGGAGTGAGTTGTGAGATAATCCCACAACTTCTAAGATGATCTTAGAAGGCATCGCTTAGGTATTCACCTCCTCTATCGGTACGCAGTACCTTGATTGTCTTGTTGAGTTGATTTTGTACTTCATTTTGATATTCTTTGAATGCTTCAAAAGTTTCATCCTTATGCCTTAACAAATAGACATATCCGAAACGACTGAAGTCATCAATGAATGTAACAAAGTATCTTTCACCATTCCTAGTCATGGGCTTAAAGGGACCACACACATCCGAATGTATTAATCCCAATAAGTCTTTAGCCCTTTCATAGGTCCCTTTGAAAGGTGCTTTAGTCATTTTTCCTTGTAAACAAGATTCACATACATCAAACGAGTCCATCTCATTTGATTTTAAAAGTCCATTCTTTTGAAGTGTATGTATTCGGTTCTTGTTTATGTGACCAAGGCGACAATGCCATAAGTAGGAATCACTCAAATCCCTTTTGAGTTTCTCGGTGCTTGTATGGTACATTGAGCTACTAGATGATGTGTCATCATGAACCAATTCATAAATTCCATTTGAAGGCGAAGCCTTGAAATAGAATACATTATCTAAACAAACATGGATATCATCATTAATAAAATTAACATTAAAACCATATTGTTTCAAACGGGAAACAGAAATAATGTTTCGACACAAGTCGGGTGCATACAAAACATCATTCAAAATAAGTTCCATGCTACTTGGAAGTTTTAACACAAAGTCTCCTTGAGCTTTCACTTGCACTTTAGCTCCATTCCCCATGAAGAGACTTGATGTTCCCGCTTGCTTGTTACTTCTTTTGAACCCCTGCAAAGAATTTCAAATGTGAGTTCCACATCCAGTGTCTAATACCCATGTATTAGAATAAGTAATACTAAGCTCTATATATACCATATATATATTACCTGAGGATTGCCCCGCATCCCTCTTTTCCTTCAACTCCTTAAGGTAGACCGGACAGTTCCGTTTCCAATGACCCATCTCACCGCAACCGAAACATGGGTCTTCCTTGGGGTTTGCCTTTTCCGCAACCTTTTGCTTTTTGTTCTTGTTCTTGGTTGGGGTAACCATCTTCACCTTTCCCTTGCCTTGATAGGCGGGTCCTTTTCTCTTAGCCACCTTAGGCTTAGAGGTGTTGTTACCTTTTGACCCGCCATCATTGATCATTAGCACGGGTGAAGCCCTTTTACCCATGCTTGTTTCGGCCGTCCTTAACATGCCATGAAGCTCACCGATGGTCTTATCCATTCCATTCATATTGTAATTAATTACAAATTGGTCAAACCTCTTTGACAAGGAGTTTAGGATAAGATCGGTGGCTAGCTCATTGGAAATGTTGAGGTTAAGACGGTTTGCGCGATCAATGAGGCTTTTCATTTTGAGGACATAGGAGGAGACGGATTGGGTGTCATCCATACGACATGCATGTAGCGCTCGAACCGTTTCGAAGCGCTCGACACGTGCTTGTTGAAGGAACATCTCCTTCAATTGCGTTATCATGTCATATGCACTATGATGTTCGAAATCCTTTTGGAGTTCGGGTATCATAGTCCCAAGCATTAGGCAACCAACTTGCACTGAATCGGCACAATATTTGTCATAGTAAGCCATGCCCTCCGTATCATCCATGTCGGGTTGATCGGGAATGGGGTCCTCCAACACATATGCTTTATCCTCGAGTTTGAGGACAATCCTAAGATTACGGAACCAATCCATAAAGTTCGTATGGTTGAGTTTGTCTTTCTCGAGGAGAGACCTTAACGATAGGTTGTTTAGGTTAAGTGGTGCGTTTTGCATGTTGTTGTTGTTATTAGCGGCCATCTACAAAATTAACAAAGTTCATTTAAGTATTGATTTCAAATTTAATAAATAATACCCTTTTATATTATAATTGTCTTATTAAATATTAGAATCCAACGGTAAATCAAATTTCGGTTAGGTGACCTTTATCCCGTTATTTGATTTAGCTAGGTAGTCATTTATATGACAATTGCAATCCTTTTGCAACTTCTAAATTATGGGATCATGCAATCCTTTTGCATGGCATATTTATCCCATCAACGCCTATTTGTTCCTCATGCTTCGGTGACCCTAAGTTCATGATTCCCAAATCAAGTCGTCCTACTTGTGTAAACATGTAAAATTAACATACAAGTGGTTAGGTGACCTTTATCCCACAAGCATGCGAATTTTACCTTAACCATATTGGTTCGCTCATAACGGTTAGGTGACCTTTATCCCATTATGAGTTCCCTACTATGTTTAAGTGTCCCACAGAAGGATGGCGTTAAACTTGTTTACCTTGTCGATTATGGGATTTTAAGTTTTCGTTAATTCTAGTTTAAGAAAACATTTATGCCATACACCAACATGCATTTAGTGTATGGTTCATTTGAAATCCATTTTCAAGTCTTGTAATTTGCCAATTACTTTATATTATGTAATCCTTTTCTTGTTCTTAATAACCATTTATTAAGGTTTTTAGTTGCTTTTAATTTAACCAATTAAATTGTCGTCTTGCATGTTATTAATACGTCTAATTTAACCAATTAAATTGTCGTTTTGCTTGTTGTTATCTTGTGATTAATTGTATCAACCAAACATACAATACAATAAACAAACAAACAACCACACATGCAAAACAAGTATGTTCACAATCTAGCCATTTTGGTGGACATTTGTTTAGCCGAAAACAAATGTCACCGGGTTAAGGGGTAATAATACAAAGTAGGAGATTTCAAATCTCCCACTTCACCTTGCATCCATATGTTCCTTGTGTTCTTCAAGTCTTCATCATCTTGTATCTTCATTTTACAAAATATGTATCCTAATACATTTTTATCTAGAAAATGAAAATACAACCTATTCTATTTTACATACCAAATGTAAAACAAATTACATAGCCAAAATAAATATTACATCCAATTGAATGAATTAATATTACATACCAAATGAATATTACAAACATTCAACCAAACAAATATCCATTCAAACACACATGCATACATCATAAGGTCAAGGCATTGATTGTGAACTAGAATATACAACAAAATGACCAATTTGCAAGTTCCAAACCCACTTTTGGAACTCTTTAAAATTCGGCCAAAATCAAGCAACCCTCCAAACCCGAAAAGTTTTTGTAATCTACTTTCATGCATGTTTATAGATTACAAAATTCATGGGTTTATAAACCATATAAGAAGCATATTCCAAAGACCTCGGCTCTAGATACCAATGTTGGAATTCAATATACAAACATGTTCTTAATTTTAACATAATTACTAAATCAATTTAGTAAGAAATATAGCAAGCGTAAGCATGATATATTAAGAAAACAAGTGTATGTATTAAACCATTTTAGTTGAATTCCAAGTAGATATCAAGTCTTGATAATATGCTTACAAATGTAATGAGTAAAGAAGAGTGTTTATACCTCCTCAAAGCTAGTTGAGGGTTGTTTCAAATGTGCAAGATGATGATGAAGATGATGAAGAATGGAGCTTCAAAATGATGAAACCTCAAGGAGAAATACCCAAGCTATTAACCCAACACCATTGTTATTGGTTAGGATTTATGTGACACTTGAAACTAGCTTGCAAAAACCAAATTTTGATCTCTCTTTTGCTCCCCCACAGCCACGGCCTACTGCTCAGTTTTTGGAGAGTTTTTTTGCAATTTTCAAGTGTATATGCATGTGAGAGTCAAGGTTCCTTGGTAGAAGAGACTAGTCTTGCACTTAAGGAAGTGTGTATATAGAAAGTAACAAAAGCAAGCATGAGTTGTCTCCTAGGAGACCCAAAATTCTGCACACTTCTTATAATAATAATAACAATGTTTTAATATTTATATAAACTTGACATAAATATATAAAACCATGTATATTATTAAGTTACTTGCATATTTTATAAACTTTTTATAAAATATAACACAATATAATTATTCAAACCTATAAATAATTAAATATAAATTATCCAAATAATTTATCTCAAGTGATAATATTTTAGAAAACCGATTTTCTAAAATCCAAGTGTCGCGTATTTATTTAACGACCCAATCGTTAAGATTAAATACATATAAAGTGTCGGTAAGCTTGTTATTGGGTATGACCCGACTTGGATCATAACACATTAGCCACATTAATTTAATATGTCTCTCGGGCATTCGAAATACCTTCAATCTTCCGCTGTGCATTAGCTCATTTTAAGGATATTACTTGGAGTCATTCATGACATACTTTGAAAGACGTTGCATTCGAGTCGTTGAGTTCATCAAGATTAATATTAAGTCAATTATAGTTGGATGTAATATGAAATGGTATGCATGCCGTCAATTTTTGATGTAAATAAAGTTTGTCTTTTAAAAACGAATGCAATGTTTGTAAAACGTATCATATAGAGGTCAAATACCTCGCGATGTAATCAACTATTGTGAATCGTTTATAATGTATATGAACGGGTCCTTTCATTAATGAGCTTGGACTTGTGTCCATGGTGAAGTTAATGAGCTTGGACTTGCGTCCATGGTGATATTAATGAGCCTGAACTTCCGTCCATATTCATGATGATGAGCTTAGACTTATGTTCATGTAAATTGTGATAAGTGTAGGCCATATGTCTATGGATGATATGATTAAATTAGATTTTAGAAGGAAACTTTCGAGTTGAAAGGTTATGATTATGTATGAAAGAATGCTTATAATTCTATCATGAACACGAAATATGATGTCATGAGTGACTTGATGCTCCCGGATTGCATCCGTGCAAGAGGGTGATGATCAAGATCACTAAGTGAAAAGCTTAGACTTATGTCTATGTTAATGTGATGAGCTTAGACTCAACATCCATGTTAAATTTTGATGAGTCTAGACCTTATGTCTATGGGTATATATGTTTAGCTTAGGCATAATCCTAGGTCATTGCATCTATGGTGTGGTATGACCGGATACGATACATATAAGAAACTTGCGGGTTGACAGGTTATGTTTTTGGTTATGATTATGCTAATGCTAAGAGTTCTCTTGGGTTTTCATGACCACGAATTCTATATAGGATGATGTAAGTTGCAAGTTTAGGATGAACAAACACATCAATAGGTGTAAGACTTAGCGTGAGACTAAGCAAAAAAAAAATTGAATGAATAGAAACTGTCATGTAAAGTAGTTGTCAAAAGTATAATGAATGTACCCTTAAGTGATGATGACTAATAACGATGTAACGATAATGTGCTAAACAAGTTTTGACTTAGTTGAATGGTGTTTAAGAACGAGTCGATAAGAAATGTTAAATGAGTTAAAGTTGTATGCTTGATAAAAAGTTAAAATTGTGAAAGGTAGACTTAAGTCTCTGGATGGCACCGAGCAAGGGATTCTTTATGGTTATACGAAACGTCAGAGTTGCAAAGATATAAATGTTAATGTGGTCGTTAAATGATATTTATGTAAATGATGAAATCTAAGTTTTATATCAAAGAATATGTAAAGTGTAAGGATCATAAGGTGCAGGAACTATGAAATGCATAATTGATGGAGACAACTGACGGGCTCTATCGATTAGAGTATTAATGTTTAAAAGAGTTTTACTTTAAGTGAGGAAGGACACGTAATAAAGGACTACCAAATTCATGTCGTGCACACATTAAGCAAGGTACGATTTCTTGTAAGTTATGTTAATTATTCATATGAATGATGATACGATTGAGAAGTATAGATAATGGTCATTAAAGCGCAAAGACAGGAACCTGTAATGACTAAGTGAATGTGAATCCGTACGTTTGGAACACTCAATGCGACGATAAGATAAGTAAATTTTATACTATACATGATGTTGATTATATGTATATTTTGATTTAAGAAAACCCGAGGGTTGTATTTATGATAAATATTATCACACAAGTGTTGTGGGATTACAAGTGTTAAGAAAGTTTAGCATGATTAACGGTAATTATGAGATGAAAGAACTAATCACCAGACGATGTATATAGATAGACTTTTAACTAAAGGGAATACTGAGATAGAAAGGAAGTATGGCCTTAAGGTAGAATGGACTTAGAAATGTAATATATTATGCCAGAGAAGAATGAATATTATCCTTAGAATAAACGTGTGAGTTAACACGCCATAATGCCATGATGGGTGCCCTTATTCTATGCTTAAGCGTTTAATTTTAGGTAAATGAAGATAGTTAGCAAGATTTTCCTTAATAAATAAGATTGTTTACATTGTCATGAAAGTTACATGATGAAGTTAAAAAGGAAAACGGTGATTCCATAAATGAATATGATTAGTTGTAATTAATTGAAAACGAGTAAGAGTAGACGGGAAGTCACTTTAACGTTTCTGTTTTGATAGAACAGATTCAAAGAGGATGTACCACACGGGTGTAAATGAGTTTTATGCAAGTAATTGGAAAGAAATAGAGTGAGATAAATGTACGCTTCCACAAAGAAGAAGATAATTAAGTTATGTAGAGTCGTTGAACTAAAGTTATATTGTTGTAAATTGAAAGAAGTAAGGCAATACCAAGGAACTTGACGTATTTTTATGACATCTTTCGTGTATTTTCATAAGAAAATGCATTTGATAGAAATAGCTCTTAAAATATGGTTATTGATTGAGATGTTGATTTAAGAGAAACTGTTTAAAAGAAGAGAAATCATGATTTGCACAGTAAAAGTTATGTTAAAGACTAGTGAACAGTGTAGTGGTATAAAGGAAAGTGATGTGAATTCACTTCGTTTATGTGTAATAAATGATGGTTAGCTATGATTGGTATTATAGAATCGGTTCGTGAGGACACGAACAATCCAACGAGGGGAGAGTTGTAACACCCCAAATTTCAAGATATATTTCTAGTAATAAATAAGTAACTTTTATTAACGTTTTATATGTATGATCTAAGAATAAATGTAAAAGAAAGGTTAGAAGTCTCTTGAAATATTATTATTTTTAATAATAATAAGTGTTGGTGGTCGTGGGCCAAAAATATTAAGTCGAAATGCTTAACGGTTAACTTTTCGATAAGTTGTCATTTTGGAGCTGTTTCGTAAAACGAGCATAACTTGCTCATATTTTCTCGGATTGAGGTGATTTAAAAACGCAGACGTCCGTAATTAAATATGTGACAACTTTCTTGTTTTAAGTTTTTCAAAATTCGGCCCCAATTGTCGGGAAACGGGCCAAATACGAGTTAAAGTGGGGTTTGACAGCTTTTGTATATTGAGGGACTGAAAGTGTAAAATGCCTAAAAACGTTTTTGGCCATAAAAATCAGTCTTGAGAGCTCATTTTCCAGCTCTAACAACTTCTGGAAATTTACTCTCATTTTAGAGAGAGAGTGGGGCGTTTTTAGAGAGAGAAAGAGGAAGAACATGGAGAAAAAAAGAGTGATCTTGACTCACTTGACTTGGATTCTTGTTCTAGCTATCTAGGGCTTCAATTTTAATGCTTTGGTAAGTTCTTAATCCGAATTTTATGTTTTAATTTCGTTCTTGAGGTTGAATTAGGGTTCTTGGTGAGTTAAACATCTAGTAAGTTGTAGTGTTGCTTCTTTTGGGGCATGCATGTAAGGTGTTTGATGAAATGCCTCAAAGAAGAGTTGATGTTGATGATGATGATTTTAATTGTTAAAAATGAATCTTTGATGATGCTTATGTTTAATTATTCATGAATTTGAGTTTCATAAGTGATATTATGGATTAAAGATTTATTGTTGTGATGTTAAAGAACATGACAAACTTATGCATATAAGGTGTTTGTTAAAATGCCTAAGAGAAGAACTAATAATGTTCATGATATTATTAGCCATGTATGATGATTAAATTGTGTTAAAAATCATTCATAATAGTGTCATTAGTATATGTAAGCAGCTTGATTTGTTGAAAATGTTTTTGTGTTGAATTGAGTTGAAAATGGAGTCAATGATGTCAAACCCGTCACTAAGAAAAACTGCACAAAACTTGATTTTGTAAAAATCATATAAAATCAACTGTAGCTCCGTTTAGGGCGTGTGAGCACTTTTCGGAAAGGACTTTGAGTGTCCTTTCAAATGAACAAGTCTTTAAATTCTGAACAGAGACTTAAATGGGTCAGAATATGCTGTGAATGTAGGGCTGTCCAAATGATAGAATTGTGTAAAGTTTGTATAAAGTATTATTGTTTGGAATTTTGGGCATGTTGTAAGTGTCCATGTTATTAGGGAGTTATTTGGACATGAGTTACCACTTGTAGTGTAGTGGTTCAAGTTCCTTTCTTGAGTCAGAATCGGTCAAAAGCTTAATTGGGTTAAAATTACGCTAGTAGACACTTTGATGCCTAATGGCGTTATGAGCAGATTTATGTGTTAAGAAAGTTATTAATGTGATTAGCATTGTGATTAGGAGCTAATCAAGGGAAGGAAAGCAGCCAAGTGTGCAAAAGAGGCCAAGGTGAGTACATAGGTAAATTTATGCTCAGTTAACGATTTAATTATGTATTCGATATTATGATGTGTTTTTCGTTGTATCATGAATATTGTGATCGAGTAGAACAAGTATTTTGTTGACGGTAAGTTATCAAGTTAAAGATTTTGATGAAGTCAATTTTATTAGTTTATGTTACGGTTGTTAATGGGTACTTAATGATGAATGTGGTAGATGATATTATGATGTGTTAAGTTTGCTAATACAATTTCAAGATGTTAAAGAAGTCTTTCAAGAATTTTTTTAATAGCAAGGGAATTTGAGTAGAGTGACGAGATATGAGTCTATGATAAACCAATGAAGAAGGAATTACACCGTGACAAGCCGATCATGAGGGCCACGATAGGTAAGTGGGGATACACTTGTATATATACGGGAGCGCAAGGTAAGTATTATGTGATTGATGATTTATGATTAGTGTTGAGTTCTTTTATGAATGTAATATGTTGTAGATATGTATTGTTATGATGTATTAGTGATGAAGTGTATGATGTGTTCGTGAAGCAAGGACATACAAAATCTCCTAAAAGAGAATAGTTACCAAGAAGACGGGTTACGAAGGATAATTATTGTTATTTATAGTGTGCCAAGTTTATGGACACTTATTCTTAATTCTCTATGTTACTCACTAAGCATTGAGCTTACCCATATTCATTGTTGTCATGTATGTAGGTTCTTAAAAGCGGCGAGAGATCATAAAGTAGACTTTCACGAATGTATTGGGACAAGTGAAGAAAACAGATCTTGCAAGTTCCTAAAGGGTATATAGCAAGCGTCGAAGAAGTAGCGGTTTTGCAAGAAATTTAAGTAAGAAGTTAGCTCAAGTAAGTAAAAGCAACTTTCTGAATCTTGCTTTTATTATTATGATGATCTATGTTATTGAATGCGGATGATCATGTGTTCAAATGTTCACAATTCAAGGTTGTTTTGCTTTAGAGTTTTCAAGTATGATCAAATTGGTTTTGTAATTGGAATTGTGAGTCTCGAAATTGGATCATGCTTTAGGTAATTACATGTGTTGACGTTTTTAGTTATGTCCGTTAAACGTTTTGGAATAAACTAGTAGTCAAAGATATTGTAATAAGGTTAATGAAAGGCTTAAGTATGTTCAAATGAAGCGTGATAGATACTGGAATGAGTCAAAATGGATCAAGTTTGACATATAAGACGATATGGGTCGCGGAATGGGATTAAAAGATCCCGGAATGGGATCAAAGGTGATTTTCAAGAAATTTGATCAGAACCTGATCCCATAGTGGGATGATGGGATCCTGTAGTGGGATCTTAAAAAAAAAAAAAATTCGTTCTAGGGCGTTAAACAGACGGATGGTTTAGGGTGTTGAAGGTTTAACGTGAGGTCTCGGGTTCGAGCCCGGTTCGTGGCATTTTTTTTAAAAAAAGCTGTGAAGGTAGTTTTATTTATCATTATTATTATTATTATTATTATTATTATTATTATTATTATTATTATTATTATTATTATTATTATTATTATTATTATTATTATTATTATTAAAATTATTATTATTATTATTATTATTATTATTATTATTATTATTATTATTATTATTATTATTATTATTATTATTATTATCACCAATATAAGTATTAAGTATAATTCATTATTATTATGATGATTATAATTACAATTATGATTATTATTATTATTATTATTATTATTACTAATTATTGTTATTACTAATATTATCATTAAGAATTACGATTATTATTATTATCATAGTTATTATTATTATTATTCCTAGTATTAGTATTACTATTATTATTAACCTAATTCTAAGTCTATTATTATTATTACTATGATTATTATGATTATTATTAACATTAGTAATAGTATTATAAATAAGAATATTATTAGTAGTATCATTTTTATAAGAGTTGTCACTTTTATTAAAACTATCACTTTATATAAAATTATTATCACATCTAGTAATATTATTATTGTTAATATCATTTTTATTTGTAATATCATTATCATTATTATTATATTATGACAAATAAAGATTTTGTACAAAAATATATTTATATTACCTATAATTATATAATAAACATATTAACATATATATATATATATATATATATATATATATATATATATATAGTATATAATATAATATATAGGCAAAATATAGTACAAATCCTATATAAACTACAACAACAAATAAAAATAAATATTAAATAATTAATAAATGAAAATTTATGTGAATTCCATTAAATGTTTTAATAATATATACAGTTGATATAGGTTCGCGAATCCAAGGTCAACCCTGCATTGTTCAGTTTCGTCATATGTATTTTTACTACAAAATACAGTATTGTGAGTTTCATTACTCCCTTTTTATATATATTTTTGGGACTGAGAATACATGCGTCGATTTTATTAATGTTTTACGAAATAGACACAAGTGATCAAAAACTACATTCTATGGCTGGATTATGAATATTGAATATCACCCCTTTTTAGCTTGGTAACCTAATGATTAGGAAACGGGTATGGCCCCTAATCGACGCGAATCCTAAAGATAGATCTATGGACCTCGACAAGTCCCATCCGGGGTATGGATGCTTTAGTACTTCGAGATTATTATTATTATTATACAGACGAGAGGTTCTGTTTGGGGATATTCTATGCATTAAAGTTAAGTCGGTTATCAAGCGTTCACCATATGAATGAATTTTAATTCGCGGGTTACGCGTGTTATTATGTACTCGGGTTACGTGTACAATTGAATATCTGAAATCTTGTGGTCTATTAAAATGATGAAAATGAATGTTTATGATAAACTAATGAACTCACCAACCTTTTGGTTGACACTTGAAAGCATGTTTATTCTCAGGTACGAAAGAAATCTTCCGCTGTGCATTTGCTCATATTAGAAATATTACTTGGAGTCATTCATGACATATTTCAAAAAGACGTTGCATTCGAGTCGTTGAGTTCATCAAGATTATTATCAAGTCATTATAGTTTGGATATATTATGAAATGGTATGCATACCGTCAACTGTCGATGAAATGAAAGTTTGTCTTTTAAAAACGAATGCAATGTTTGTAAAATGTATCATATAGAGGTCAAGTACCTCGCGATGTAACCAAATGTAATGTATTCGTCCAGATGGATTAGGACGGGTCATGAAATAACTCGATCACCACAACCCGTTACTCCACCATTGAGACGCTCTAGTAGAACGCCCAAACCTACTGTTAGGTTTTCTCCATCGGCAAACTATTTACTCTATACCGAAAATGGTGAACCCGAGAGTTATTTTGACGCAATACAATCTAAAGAATCCATACAGTGGGAGCTTGCTATGAAAGAAGAGATGGGGTCACTTATCAAGAATAAGACATGGTGTTTAGTGAAATTACCTCCAATGAAAAAGGCGTTGCATAGTAAATGGGTCTTTCAAATCAAAGATGAGTTGAACGGAAAAAAGCGATACAAAGCTCGTTTAGTAGTCAAGGGGTTTCAACAAAGGGAAGGAGTTGATTATAATGAGATCTTTTCGCCGGTTGTGAAGATGACTACTATTCGATTAGTTTTGAGTATTGTTGCTGCTGATGACTTACATCTAGAACAATTAGATGTAAATACCGCATTTTTACATGGGGATCTTAAAGAAGAGATTTATATGGTGCAACCAAAGGGCTTCCAGGTAGTTGGTAAAGAGAGATGGGTTTGCAAATTAAAGAAAAGTCTGTATGGGTTAAAACAAGAACCACGGCAATGGTACTTGAAGTTTGATAAATTTATGACAAGGAATGGCTTTACAAGAAACGAGTCAGAACATTGTTGTTACGTGAAGAAATTCAAGTCCTCCTATGTTATATTGTTACTTTATGTTGATGACATGTTGATTGCAGGATCGGATATGTTAGAGATCAACAGGTTGAAAAGAAAGTTGTCTCACGCGTTCGAGAGGAAAGACTTATGGACTGCTAAACGGATACTCAGAATGGGTATTGAAAGGAATCGGGTTGAAGGTACTTTAACTTTGTCTCAAAACAAGTATAGCGAGAAAGTGTTAGAGCGGTTCAACATGGGTGATTCAAAGGCAATATATGTACCTTTGGGCGGTACTTTAAAGTTAACGAAAAGTCAAGCACCTACAACGGAAGTAGACAAATAGGAGATGGCTCAAATTCCGTATGCGTCGGCAGTGGTAGTATTATGTATGCAATGATTTGTTCAAGATCCGACATAGCTTATGTAGTGGGAGTAGTGAGTCGGTTTATGTCGAATTTGGGTAAAGAGCATTGGGAAGGTATAAAGTGGCTTTTGCGCTACTTGAAAGGTACTTCTAAAATGGGGTTGCAATTCACTAAAGGTGATTCCATTTTGAGAGAGTACGTTGATGCTGATTTGGGTGGCTGTGACGATTCGGGTAGAAGCACTACGGGGTAGTTTTCACGGTTGGTAAGACGGCGGTTAGTTGGATGTCTAAACTTCAAAGTTGCGTTCCGCTGTCAACAACGGAGGCCGGATATATGGCAGTAGCAGAAGCATGCAAAGAACTTGTATGATTGAAGAATTTTATGTTGGAGTTGGGACGAGTTCAACAAGATTATGTCTTGTACTGTGATAATCAAAGTGCTATTCATTTGGTGAAGAACCCGATGTTTCATGGTCGTACGAAACACATTAAACTGAGGTATCATTTTATTAGAGAACGCATTGAAGATTGTACTTTAGTTGTTAAGAAAATTTCTGGTACGGAGAATCCTGCTGATATGTGTACCAAGGTGGTTACGATCGGGAAGTTGAAGTTTTGCATAACTTCAACTGGTCTTCTTGTTAACTGAAAATAGAAGACGTCGACTAGAGTGATAAAGGGTTATTGATGTTAGATTTCGACAAGTAGTGTTGAAGACCTTGTATCGAAAGTCTGCTCTGCCAACGATGTTGAGTTTGCGTGTCCCATGTTTGATTGGCGGTATAAAGAAGGTGGTTCGACGTTCTTGTTGAAATGGTTGGAGTTGGGTTATTGTTTTGACTATCTTCAAGTGGGAGATTGTCAGATGTGTGAAGGATATCAAAACGAAAGGAGGAGACAGGATGCAGATGGAGGCGCGCCGCGGCCTAGAGAGTAAACGAGAGACAAATTGAAGAAATCTTCTGTTTCGATTTTGTGCGTGGAGGCGCGACGCGGGTTGTCTGACAGGAAGGAAACTTCCAGAATTTAGTTTTTTGCTCCTTAAGTCGTTGAACGCCTATAAATACATCTTATTGTAACCCTGTACTATATGCACGAAAATATCAATAAAAATCACTCTAGTTGGCCGTGGACTAAAGCAATCAAACCGATTGCATATAACCACGTAATTTCTTGTGTCGTTTACGTTTCTTTACTTTATTCTTTCCGTTTGTCGTTTGTGCGATCACAATCTTTTGTAAACACCTTAAGCATATATATCAAAGACTGTATCGGCCACCAGAAACTCAAATGTAACGCTTATGAATTACCATTTTTTTCTTTCCATTAGTTCTTTTATGTTTTTTTAACAGTTAATGTTGGATCAAGACATCAAGTTCTGCTATTGTCCAACCTTAATATAATGTTTTCGGCTCTTCCCAATCATACAATGGAGAAGGTACATAATGTCATATTATCTTATCATTTATTAATAAGTTGGCTCTATATTATTCTTAACCGTTACTAATGCTTTCATTGTTTGAGATTTGTTTCATTCTGCATTATTTACTCATCTATTTATCTATCATCTTATATGTATGTATTACGTAATATTCTAGCCGTCTGCACCCATGAATGATAAGGGATGTTTGAACCTCCAGATAAAACTTTAACATCACACGAATGAAAATGGCCACATGAACTGCAATTAAAGATACAAGTCTCGGCTGTCCTCCTGGTAACGACACATGAATAATAGTAACGCAACTGTTAACCCGAAGTCATTAAGGCGGAAATTATCACAGGAACAAAAAATGGTGACAAAAATCTATATTCCTAGAATACAGTTAATGCACGAGGACATTACTTTTCCGTTTGTATTAAAAAGAATACAATACCTAATAAAGTTGTCCGAATACAATTGAGGGAGATGAACGTGTGGGTAGTTTAATCCACTGGGCGATCCCGTACTGCTGTTCAAAAAAAAAAAAAAGTTGTCTTATGTGATGACTATCATATAGTACAAAGCACCTAGCTTACTCTGGCCCAATTTTTTCACCATTCGTCGTAGCACTAATGCCTTTGGAAGTAGTAGCACTACTGCCTTTAAATGTGGTGCATAACTGTTGAGTAAATCATCCCACATCGGCCTTGGGTAAAAACATTGTGGTGTTTATAATAACTTGGGTTCCTCATCCTCTTGAATTAACTTTTGGGGTTGAATTGGACTCAAGTCATTTATTTCACATGATATTAGAGCTACGGTTATTGATGTTGGGACCACGCCCGGTCATTGATGTTGGGACCGCGCCCTCGTGTGAGGGGGGCATGTTGAGTAAATCATCCCACAATAGTAACCAGATATATATCATACATCACATGAACCAAAACATGGCTTATGTTATAATTCAGTAGGCTTATAACTACTTTTAGTGGTCTAGTTCTTGACTGTAGACTAATAAGTATATAGAGAGAATATGAGAAAATATATATTTTAGTGTATCTTTTATAAACTCATAACACACATATTTATACTCAAAAAATCTACTATACAATATCTATAATAATAATAAAATTAACATCCAATTTAACTTTTATAACACTCCCCCTTGGATGACAATTTTATTAGAGAATAACTAGTACTGCCTCGTTAAAAACCTTGCTAAAGAAAACTCATTGGGATAAAACTTTAGCTAAGGGAAAAAGAGTGCAGCATAGAGTTGACTCCCCCTCAAGTAGGCAACGCCTGATTTGTTACATCTTCTGAACATGCCTCATGCCAATATTATGAATGTGTGTTCTGAAAATAGCAGTTGGAAGTGCTTTGGTGAAAAAGGTCAGCAGAGTTTTTGCTGGACTGAACATATCTCATTTCAATCTGGTTGTCCTTAATGAGATTTTGAGTGTATGAGAAGAATCTAGGAGGTATGTGTTTTGTTCGGTCACTTTTGATATACCCTTCTTTCATCTGTGTTATGCAAGCTACATTATCTTGATAGATAGTTGTTGGACTTTTATCGCGTTATAGTCCACAAGAATCAGTAATGAGTTGTGTCATTGATCTCAACCAAAAACATTCCCGAGTAGCTTCATGTAATGCAATCACTTCGGCATGATTTGATGATGTTGCAACAAGTGTTTGTTTTTAAGAACGCCATGATATTGCGGTAGCTCCATTTAGGAATACATATCCATTTTGAGATTTAGCTTTATGTGGATCAGATAAATAACCTGCATCTGCATAACCAACCAAATCTTGTTTCGATTCGTTAGAATAAAATAATCCTAAATCAGTAGTTCCTCGAAGGTATCGAAATATGTGTTTGATCCCATTCCAGTGTCTTTTGGTAGGAGCTGAGCTGAACATAACCCTTGCCAACAAATTAACTGCAAAAGAAATGTCAGGTCTTGTACAATTTGTAAGATACATAAGAGCTCCAATTGCACTAAGATATGGTACTTCTGGTCCTAGGATATCTTCATGATCTTCACAGGGACGAAATGGATCAGTGTCAACATTAAGTGATCTAATAACCATAGGATACTTAATGGTTTTGCATTGTCCATATTAAAACGTTTTAAAATCTTTTCAGTATATGTTGTTTGATGTACAAGTAAACCATTAGGCATATGTTCAATTTGTAAACCAAGGCAATACTTGGTTTTTCTGAGATCTTTCATTTCAAATTCTTTCTTTAGAAGTTGAATGGCTTCATGAATCTCTTTATTTGTACCTATGATATTAAGATCATCAACATAAACAGCTATGATCACATATCCGGATGTTGTTTTCTTAATGAAAACACATGGGCAAATAAGATTATTGGTATACCCTTTGCTTATCAAGTAATCACTTAATCGTTTATACCACATGCGACTCGATTGTTTCAACCCATATAAAGACCTTTGTAACTTGATTGAGTACATTTCTTTGGGTTTTGCATTGGTTGCTTCTGATACCTTAAATCCTTCAGGTATCTTCATATATATATATATATATCACTATCAAGTGATCCATAAAGATAAGCAGTCACAACATCCATGAGATGCATTTCTAAATTTTTAGAAACTGCCAGGCTGATTAAGTATCTAAAAGTAATTGCATCCATAACAGGAGAATAAGTTTCCTCATAATCAATTCCTGGTCTTTGAGAAAAACCTTGAGCTACAAGTCTAGCTTTATACCTTGTAACTTCATTTTTCTCATTTCTTTTTCGCACAAAAACCCATCTATATCCCACGGGTTTCACATCTTTAGGTGTGAGAATGATAGATCCGAAAACTTTTCTTTTATTGAGCGATTCAAATTCAGCTCGTATTGCTCCTTTCCAATGATCCCAATCATGTCTATTTTGACATTCTATGATAGATTTTGATTCTGGATCATCATCATTCATGATGTCATATGCAACATTATATGAAAATATCTCATCAAGATTTTTCATTTCATTTCGGTTCCATAATATTTTTGAATGTGCATAATTGGTTGAAAATTCCGTATTGACATCATCAATCTCCTCTGCAGAAGGAGTATTGATTTGTAGTTCTTCTTGAACACTTTTTTTTACCTCATTATCAGCTGATTTTCTTTTTCGAGGATTTTTATCTTTGGAACCAATTGGTCTCCCACGTTTCTGGCGTGGCAAAGACTCAAGAATGACATTATTGCCAGTTTTTGGAATTTCAATTTGAGCTGGAGCATTTGCTGCTGGTATATATGACTTAGTCACTCTTTTTGTATCTGTAAATGCATCAGGCAATTT
This sequence comes from Rutidosis leptorrhynchoides, assembly GCF_046630445.1. Taxonomy (NCBI): domain Eukaryota; kingdom Viridiplantae; phylum Streptophyta; class Magnoliopsida; order Asterales; family Asteraceae; genus Rutidosis; species Rutidosis leptorrhynchoides. Next base: position 76,927,545 of record NC_092334.1, read on the forward strand.
ATTCGCAAGTTCTTGCATATGCATTATTTTTTGAACTTCGGTCTCGCATTCTTTTGTGCGAGGATCAAGATACATTAATTGAGGTTCACACCATGAAACATCATTTTCTTTATTTTTTATTTCTCCCCCTAATCTAGAGAATAATGTTTCATTAAAGTGACAATCAGCAAAACGTGCTGTAAAAACATCACCCGTCATGGGTTCAATATATCTTATTATTGAAGATGTTTCATATCCAACATATATTCCAATCCTTCTTTGAGGACCTATTTTAGTGCGTTGTGGTGGTGCGATAGGAACATAAACCGCACAACCAAATGTTCTAAGATAGAAAATATTTGGCTGTCGACCAAAATTAAGTTGGTAATGGAGAATATTTATGACTTGCACTTGGTTTAATGCGAATTAATGTCGCATCATGTAAATTTACATGTCCCCATATAAATATTGAGAGTTTTGTACTCATTTTCAATTGTCTAGTTATTAGCTGCAAGCGTTTATCTATTGATTCAGCTAAACCAATTTTTGTGTATGCACATGAGCAACTGGATGTTCAACAACAATTCCTGTAGACATATAATAATCATTAAATGCTTGAGATGTTAACTCACCAGCATTATAAAGTCTCATCCTTTTTAATGGTGTAATCAGAATAATGTGTTCTCAATTTAATAATTTGTGCAAGAAACTTTGCAAATGCCATATTACGGCTTGATAACACACAAACATGAGACCATGCGTTAGATGCGTCTATTAGAAAAATGGTCCACATGATGGATGAATTGGTCCATATATATCCCCTTGAATTCTTTCAAGAAACATTGGTGATTATTTCTCAATGTGCTTTTCATTAATCGCCATATGTGCTTTTCATTAATCACCATATGTGTTTTTCGTTAATCACTATATGTGCTTTTCATTAATCACTATATGTGCTTTTCATTAATCACCATATGTGATTTTCATTAATCACCATATGTGCTTTTCATCATATATCATTTTCACCATATGCGCTTTTAATCATATGTGCTGCGCTTTTCGTCATATGTACTTTTCATTATATGCGCTTTTAATTATATGCGCTGTGCTTTTCATCATATGCGCTTTTTATCATATGCGTTTTTTATCATATGCGCTTTTCGGTGCTACATAGATATTTCTCATTTTTGATTATCATTGACTGATAATCATATCCATTATGATATATATCAGAGAAACTTAACAAATTTCTCTTTGATTTGGGAGAAAACAAGACATTGCTTACCAAAAAATTCGTACCATTTGGTAATATGAAATTTTGCCTTTTTCGTTCCTTATATCAAGTTTGCAAGAGCTGATATAGTATTTATAATTCCTTCATTTGATTTAAATCAATGAAATATTTCTTAGATTTGATCATAGTGTGTATGTTACTACTATCTGCAATACACAGGTCTTTACCATTTAATTGATGTTGTATTTCAGCAGGATTCATACTAAAACTTCAAATAAGATAAGCAAATAATGAGTTATATTTCAGCAAGATAATCAAATTATATTACCTGCAAACAAGTTATAATCTGAAGTACATAAAAGATAACACTTAATAAAACATATGCGTTATGGTCTAAAGCCATTTATTTATGAGTGATACATAAAAAACTAGGCATCTTAGAAAATTCAAACCATTCAAGTCTCAAGGTAGCTCAGGGTTAATTTAATCAAGATTTGTCAACAGATTCACTCTCGTTTTCTTTTCTTTTAGGACTTATTTGTAGAGCTAAACAAGATGTTCATGTATTCAAGAAATACTAGACTGATGATCCACGTTACCAGATCATTAATAAGAATCTCCGGAATTCTTATAAGAGCGTCTACTAATATCTTTAATTTTATTCTTTCATGGATCACCGTTAATTTTTTTTTTTTTTTTTTTTTTGATAATTAATATCGTATCTATCTTTGAGTATTTTCCATAATACACTTGGATTTTCGATCATATAATATGTAGATTCTAAGGACTCGTCAATATGTTTGCTAAGAAAAATACTTACTATTGCTTTCTCTTGTTCGGAATAATTGTTATTTTCATTCAGGGTTTCTAAAATACCGTTTGATTCGAGATGTTTTTCAACATTCATAACCCATGTTAAGTAGTTGTTCCCACTTGTTCTAAATGAGCAAATTTAAGCCTTTTCAAATTCGACATTTTCTATTATCAAAAAGATGAATAACATAAATCATAATCATAATCAACTTCTATTCATAGACAAATAATAAAATGAAATTAGAATCATTTTAAATTCATAAGTAGCAAACAACAGAATAATGCTATGATTTCAAATAATAAAACTACAAGGGCATGATAGAATATAGGTTCACCCGGTGGTATATTAGCAACAATGATGATAGTTAATATGACCAATACAATAGGAAAAATCATCCTTGTGTGAATCATTTTTACAAAAACTTTTTGAGAGTAGTAATCTGAAAAATGAAGATTGATTTGTGAAAATGTGAAAACGGAGATGTTTATTTTATATTTGAAAAATATAGTTGTTGTAACGTCGTCAGTTGACGTTAACAACCGTTATGTATATATGACCGTTGTAACGTCGTTAGTTGACGTTAACGAATAAAGTCACTATATCAAAACGCGTATGAGTAATATAAAGGACAAGATTTTTTTTTTCTTATTTTAACTTTTAAGATTTACTTTTAATAAAAATACAAACTACTTTTTCTTATTTTAACTTTTAAGATTTACTTTTAATAAAAATACAAACTACTTTTTCTTATTTTAGCTTTTAAGATTTACTTTTAATAAAAATACAAGCTACTTTTCTTATTTTAACTTTTAAGATTTACTTTTAATAAAAATACAAACTACTTTTTCTTATTTTAACTTTTAAGATTATAAATTTAAGAATAAACATTAGTATGCATGAAATAAATAATGATTAATTGCATAAGTAATCATAAATGTTAGATAACATATAAAGACTCCATCGTATTCGTATTGATCGGAATTAATCTCGACCCATGGTACCGTGTTGTCAAATGACGTGTTGCGTACATAAAGTACCGTGTTGTCAAATGACGTGTTGTGTACAATCATGATGTCTTATTAACATAAATATAAATGTTAGTGAAGTTAATAAGAGTTAGATTACAGAAAATATAATTCAGGCGGTATAACCGACCATATATAACTTAAATAACATAAATATAAATGTTAGTGAAGTTAATAAAAGTTAGATTACAGAAATATAATTCAGGCGGTATAACCGACGATATATAACTTAAATAACATAAATATAAATGTTAGTGAAGTTAATAAAAGTTAGATTACAGAAATATAATTCAGGCGGTATAACCGACCATATATAACATAAATATAAATGTTAGTGAAGTTAATAAAAGTTAGATAATTTCTTACCTTGATTAGTGACGTGTGCTTGCTTAGATAAACCTTGATTATACAGAGCACTTCGTGCTGATAACGTGTTATAATTCAGTAGGCTTATAACTACCTTTAGTGGCCTAGTTCTTGACTGTAGACTAATAAGTATATAGAGAGAATATGAGAGAATATGAGAGAATATATATTTTAGTGTATCTTTTATAAACTCATAACACACATATTTATACTCAAAAAATCTACTATACAATATCTATAATAATAATAAAATTAACATCCAATTTAACTTTTATAACAGCTTACAAAATTTTATTAATTATTACAATTTGTAAGCCCCGTTATTTAATCACCACGAAAAGTCATTTACTTATAGAATACTAAAAAAAACATATTTGTAGTACCAAACTTCAAATTGTGTACATTAAAAGCCATCAATAAAACTTATATTAGTTATATATCTAACAAACATATTAGAATATTAACTTTAAGATGTTGGTGTATTGGTGGTGACCAGACTTTCAATATGGGAGGTGTCAGAGATTCAATCCTCGTGAGCTGTAAAATATTTCCTTTGAGGTTAACCGCTCATTTCATGGGCCTTAGAGGTCTTGGGCGTCTTGCTTTCGAGCCACACTCGAGGGGGTTTTATCACACACGGCGCCCGAATGGATTCTCCTGAGGGATTTCCTTCTGAGGGCGGTATGATTATAATAGTTCGTCTCAAAAATGATCGGGTGGATGGGTCCGATATCGTATTCGGACCCCGTTAGTGACTTCTGTCCCCATTAAGAATATTACTTACGTCTTCCAGGCCTTGAAAAATCGTTTATACTTACCGAAAGATGGATCGATAAATGTAAAGTCGACGTGATTAGGGACAAAAGCCTAATAGCAATCTGATATATTTTCGTTATATACCAAAGTTAAATGGGCTGGGCTAACATTATATTTCGTCCACCATCAGTTAAAACCACAGTACATTATACATCGAATATTCAATTTTGTTGGGTACGATTTATTACATTTAGTAAATCCAAAAGGAAAATTTTTATATTTACTTAAAGAAGTTTTACTTAAACAAAGTAGTTCCCAAAGAGAAGGTGATTAATGAATAATACTTTCATGTAAGAAAAATTTTCATGGTTGGTTCACGAACTTTGTATTGAAAAATGGTTAGTCCCAAGTTTTAAGCCTAATACACGTTTGGTCCCAGATTTAACTGAGCGTTTATCACGTGTTAAAGTTAACTATCAAGGACGTGTATTATTCTTAAAACTTGGACCAACCATAAGTTATCTTGAAACTGATTTCCCAATTAAGTTATCATCATCATCATAACATCGAACATCAAGATCAAGATTATTAATAACAACATCATACAACTGATTTCACAATTAGCAAAAACATATTTAAAAACAAGATTATTAAATTTCAAATCATAGGATTATTATCATTTAATTGATTTCACAGTTAAAGGAACACTTTTGTTCAATGGATTCTTAATAGCTCTAGATCTATACTCCGAAGTTCATAACACCATAATTCAATTCAAGATCTTTAATTTTTATTTCCACGATATTCAAATCAATTCCATTCCACCCATACGCGTCCATCATACGCGTTTTTTTCGTTACTGGAAATCGAACCTTTGTTTTTCATTATATCAGATACACCACAAATTGTAGCAATCACAAGTTCGTCATCGGAGTGCTTACAGTTCTAACCTATTAAAACCTGCAAATAAAATCATAACCTTTAAACTCGTAACGAGCTCCAACGTTATCCAGTTAATAATCGTGTAGCTATCCAAACTTTAGTGCCGACGACGAGGACGAGGACGAGGACCCCGACCCGGATACAACTATCATCTCCGTCAAATTAATTATGAACATAGGTGGATCTAGTTTGTTCCTTGTAAATCGGTTCCGAGTTGTTGATGTAGAACCATTAAAATTGCCAAAGTCGTTTAGATCTATAGCTTGAATTTGTTTTTAAACGACTTGATAGTTTAGAATGAAACTGAAATGATTTGTTACTAAGGCTCTGTTCCAGAGTTTTGTTTTAGAAGGAAAAGAAAGGAAGTAGAAAGAAGCTAAAAAAATATTGTGTTCCTGAGTTTTAGTAGGAAGGAAATGGAAGGAAGTGGATTGATGATTTTGCCTAACTTTCCTTCAAAATTGGAAAGATCCTACTACCTTCCTTTCACTCGTCTTCATTTCACTTCACTTCTCTTCTTTTATTTTTATAAACTTAGGAACATAGCCTAGTTTAGGTTTGTATATAAAGGATTTGTGTATGTGTTCGTGAGATTGTCGCCACCATCAATTTCTCTATTATTTTTTGGATTTCAAGAGATCTGTATCTAAATTTGTTTTTTTATTTGATTAGGTTTTCTCTTTGTGTTTGATTGTTTTTCTGGATTTGCCTTTGATTTTGTCGGGGTTTACATTTGTAATGATAAAGATGAGCGTTAATACCATCTAGTTAACTTTAACACTTAATAAACGCTCAATTAATGCTCAGTTAAATCTCAGACCAAACGTGTATGATGCTTAAAACTTAGGATCAACCATGATCGATTTAAACTTTAGGTCTCAATATGATTTTTTATACAAAGTTTATGGACCAACCATGAAATTTTTTCTTTATGTAACTACAAAAACATGTGAAGGGAAGAAGGCTCAAAAATGAACTAGAAAAATTAACTGATTCGTTCCATACAACGAGCTACAAAAATGGTCATCGATCAAAACCTAATTCGATTTTAGGTTATACCAATCACAAACAGAATATGTTACCATTACAAGTTTCTCTGCTTAATACATTCATTACTCCATCACAAAATATTATCACAGCGATCTTTATGTTTAGCCAACCCAGAATGCTGCTCATTCTGATGATAGTTTCTTCTTCATAGAACAAAATATGAACCGTTCAATATGATTTCTAAGGACAGAAACAGATTAACATCACATCTTTGCTCAAGAGATTCAAAAAGTTCATTCTTTTTTTGTTGTTCATGTAAAGAAACCAAGCTTAAATGATGAATCTTGAATCTTGATTATCGGGAGGTCAGTTTGTGAAATCAGCGTTCTTTGGTGCCTATAATCCAGGCGACACCTGAGATAATAACCATACAAACATTTGTCATTGCTAAAATAAAGTAATCCTTTTTGTGATTAGATTTAATAACTTACCTCATAAATATATGATCAAGCAATGTATATACTCTTAGTAGCTTCTGGTTTGAGTCATGGGATCATAATCGTAAGCATCACCCGCTTTCACAAAACGCCCTTTCACACGCTTTCGTACATCCGCTCTCTCCTTTCGTGTAGCATACCTTACTCTCTTGTCAAATCTACCATAGATAAGAAATATTATATATTCAAAAAATAAATCTGCAACAACTAGAGGTGACAACTTCTGCACATTTGGGTTGCATTTTATCTATAGATTAAACATTAGCTTATAATTTATAATTTATAAGTAAACAGGTCAAACAGACCACCCAAAGTATATTTTTACATGCACAGAATCAGCTAAATTATTTTACTAAAAAATAGTTTTATTGGCGGAACTAAATCACGTTTATTTAAATATTGGACAAATAAGGTGTTGTTTGTTGTTCTAAAGACATAAGATAAAATAATATCTTATTCTCTCGCATACTTAGAAATATGCTTCTTAGGGCTGTAGACATGATTAAGTTATTTTGTAGACATAAAAACGAAAAGTTTTCACCATTCAGCACACAGACCTTTAGGCCACATCTTCTCTACAGACATGGGTCGCAGGTCTAAAGACAAAAGCATCTTAAAAAACAAAGAGCACGTAAGAGATTCAGGCATACACATCCCATTTCTATAAGGAAACTTTTTTTTATCTGTTTCGACCCATTACCTAACCCGCCCGATCTATCATATTCACACCGTATATTTAAAACTACATTGCAAGCTGCTAAGAGAAGTTCATACTAGCCTACTAGGTACTCACTTTCTGGTCTTCTTCTTCTCCTTGTAACGAAGGACGGCATCGTTCCGGATACCCGATGGAGTGGTACTATTATGAACCGGAGGTGGTTCACCCATGAGAACCATAGACGAAGCTCCACAATCTTGATAATCACCCGCAGTAGCAGGGCTGTCCCACGTTAGACTCGAAAACGCAATATTAGAGTGTTGTCTTCCATAACGAGGGTTTGGCTCCGTTTTACAGCTCCATAAAGAATCACCTGATGCAGTATTACTGCACGCAGGTTGAACCGGCCCATTTCCATGTCCAATGCAAGTTTCCTGATATAAAAAAAGCAAAACCATGAGCAACTATGCGTTGAAGATTAATAAGCAAGTATGATAATGTTCCAAAAATGGTTAATTACTAAATGGTCCCTATAAGTTTGTAAACTCCTAACAAACTATATAAAGGTAATTTCATGTATACATTTCATTATACCAAAAAGTACTCATCAATTTTCTCTCATCAAGATCAAGTAGACAGTCAGAACACGTAGTTAAATTGTATTCATCATAAGACAGATCAATCCTGTTTAATAGTATTAACTACATTACACGACTAACATACACCAACTAGTACTCCCTCCGTCCCATTATAAGTGTCTTTTTTTGACTTTTGAAAGTCTTTCTTTCTCAACTTTGACTGATACTTTTTTTGTTTGTGTTATATGATACTTGATGAAAGTTCTATTAATGAAAATACATTTAAAACCCAATCTATTCATATAAATCATCACATATTATAACACACAAACAAAAGTATTTAAAGTCAAAGTGGAAAAAGAAAGACTTTCAAAAGTCAAAACAGTACACTTATAATGGGACGAAGGGAGTACGATTTTGTTACCTTAGCAGCATATGCACCATGACAAACGGATTCAGCAACAGACATTTCTTTTGAACCAAACAAGCTATCAATCCCATCTTTTGCAAAAAGATGTTCAGGATCATTTTGGCCTACACCAAACAGCACCTCATAGTTCTCAATGCTCAAGTCAACTTCATCCATATTGAAGTCATCATAGAATCTGTCCTCGATAGTTTTTTCAGTCCCTTTTGTAAACGAATCTTTTGGATCAGCTTGTTGTTGTACATTTTGCAAATCATTATCCTCAATTTTCCCGGATAAATCTTGATCATTCTTGTTATCTGCAATGGTCATTAACCCCATTTCCTGCTCACAAGTGGAATCAATAGCACAATCGGACATAAATGACCAAATTGAAGATAACTCAACGGCTGAAGGGCAGCCCGAGTAACAATTCAACGTTTGTCGACTATGTGAACCAGTTGCTGAATCAGATCCATTATGAACCTCCCAATCACAATTTTGACAAAGCGATAGCTTTTCGTCAACACATCTAACAAATGCTGGTTGTGAGTTACATCTATCACATACGAGCGTTCTTGAATGGCGTTTAGATAAAGCATTTGCGGAATGTATATTTCGGTCACACGATAAACATAAGTAAGCTTCATCTGATCTACAATATACCATTGATCTTGCCTCATGGCAATAATCACAATTGTAACCCATTTCCTTCTTTCAAAACACTGGTAAAATCATATAACACCCACTGTGCAAGATTATGAATTCTGTATAGAAGAAATGATAAAGTAAGTTAGAAAGTTGGAATCTTGACCAAAAAGGCACAAACTTTATTGACTATGAATATGTTCTACAACAGTAATGATAAGGTTGAACTTTTTTTAAGGGCAAATGGTTCATATACAAAGATTCCAATATGGGTAAGCTTATTTTTCAATTAGCTTATCTCTTAAGCTTATAGCTTTAACATATGAATTTTAAGCAAATAAGCTCTGAAATGTGTTTGGGTAAGCTTATTATTGTGACTTTATTAGCTCTGTGTAGCTTATTGAAAATGTTACTCCGTATAAGCTTGAAAGATTTAGCTAATCCAAACACCCCAAAAGATTGAAAACGATTTGTGTATTTTAATTTCTAAAAAAGTTGGAGAATTCAACAAGTATACAGATAAATTACAGAATAAACATCAAGAAACTATAAAATTTGCCAAACCCCTATATGAATTAGTAATTGAGTACTCCATATCAAGTTTAACAGATCAAGATTAGAATAAAAACCAAAACTTTGTTCAAATCGATTAGAACCAAAAGAAAACTGGGGGAGGGGAGATAGCAAGACCCATTAAAAAGATTTGATCTTTACCAAATAAATTGGATTAAAGGCTGTTGTAAATTTGAATTACGAAGATATTAAACAACACCCAGTAGTACTCAATTTGGAAAAACATACATAAACAAAACTCAGAAAAGCTTACCAAGTTTGTAAATTGAGATGAAATCAGATAGGTTTTTGTTGCCGCCTTTAAAACCCTAACAAAGTAATAAGAGAAATTTTCAAGATTTATGATTTCTTGATAATATCTGTGTATGTTTTGTGAGGTAGGTGTTGGTACTGTTATTTGTGTAAGATATCTTGACAAATACCAGTACAATTTATTGTTTTTTTAATATAAAAATATCACAAAAAGTGCAAAAAGTGAAATAGAGAGAGGTGTGTAGGCTGTTTTGGAAGGTGGGACCTTGTCACTTTCATCACATTTATAAGATGATTTGCAATCAGAAGAAATGTTAATGTTAATTACTAGTGGTGTTAGAAAACAGAGTTGTAAATCATAATCTGAACAATTCTTGAATCGTAAAATTATCTTTTTAATTTAGTTTTTCGACCCAGTAAGTCAACAAGTCTCAGGTATCACGAAATTTAAAATGAGATAAGACAAGAACATGATTCGACTACAGGCAAGAACAATACGAGAATGTGTATTTCTGTGTTTTGGATTGAAAACAAAGTAAACTAATTTTCTGGAAGGAAAATCGGTTTTAATTTGGTTAATAAATCAAATGGTGTAACCCTTCGTGTTTGCAGGAAAATCGTTGCCCCTTGGACCTCGCAAAAAGACGCAAACTCTTTGACCCCCACTATTTTTGTGATAGTATCTAGTCCAATTCTTACGAGCGTGACCTCAACATTTTTCAAACTTGTTGTTAAGTATAATTAGAAATCTCTTGCTTTTCAAGTAAATTTCAGCTACCTAAAAAAATTGTTAAATGACACTAAAATCACATGCATCTAATTTAATGTTTTCTTGTAATCATCCACTATGATATGAAGTATTCCTTAATACGAGTATAAATTTCAAATTACTAAATTAATATAAGTTATCAATGTTTTGATAATTAACTTTTTTTAACGGCAACAATAAGCCTTTTTAGTCTGATTTTATTGTTACATGTAATGTAATCTATCTATATATTCATATAAAGCTCTAAAATGATAATGTCATCGTTTCACTAATTATCCTTTAATTTTCATAATGATGATATCATTATTTTATATTAATTTTAATTAAAAAAGATACAAAATAAAAATAAATAAATGCCGATAATATATGAACGCCAACTTGAAAGGCAAAAATAACTAATAAAATATCATTTAATATTTAATACGGTATTACCTGTTTTATAAATATAGGTATCTCGGTGCATCTCCGCCGTATATTATTACAACTCTTTTTCTCAATATGTACAAACCTTTACAACTCTTTTTCTCAATCTCCACCATATTATCCAATAACCTTTTGTTCTAAAAAGTAGGTACAAATCTTCACGTTTTAATAGTTTTTTCAAAGAATTACTCTCTTTTATATGTTGTTTGACGATGAAATTTATCACACCTTGAATGTTTTATATTATTGTATGTTTGTTAAACAACAAGAATCCAAAAACCAATAACATACGTCAAATCATATTGCGACTATTTAAAATGAAGGTATATAGTACGATAGAAGAATTCAAAAATAATCATGATTTTCGCGAGGTTTTACAAGGTATTTTCAATTCCTCTTTTAATGTTAAATAATTATCATTTATGACAAGGAAAATAGTTAATTGTAATGAAAATTTGAAGATAGTGGTAAGAAAATGAATGCAGTTCATTTATTCTCATCAAGTTAACAACGACAAGTTTCTTAATCGAAATCCGTGATCTTTAGCATTTACATTCACTTAATATCTAAAACATATTATTAATTTCGTTTAAACAAACCCGTAGTTTCACGGGTAATTTCGCCAGTTTGAATAATGTGTATTAGTTGGTTAATTAAAATGGTAACGTAAACATTAACCTAACCCTACTGTTGAACCCCAACTATCCTACATACCGTAGTCCTAACCCTAGCCCTACTCCTAAATCCTAACCAAACCTGTTGCTTATTTCTATAAATATATATTGGGTTAGTATTAATTAATTTGTCGTCTTCCAAACACACTTCACATGTCTTTGTAACCTCATCCAACCTATTTTTGCTTTGCTTGCTCTTAACTTTTGAATACTTGTCATATCTGCTCCACTTCACTTTGTAAAATCACTAAGCAATCATCATGCACCACACAGACAAGACACATAACTAATATGTAATGTGTTTCCACATTTGAATGAGTTACTACATGTATCTAGGATCAGTTTGGTATTTGTTTGTTATTAAAGTAGATGAAATACTGTTAGCCTGTTAACATTACTCTATTTAAATAAAAATGTCCAATTTCTAGCCTTCAGTCTTTTATGACTTGAAATGACGGCTAAAGACACTTGAAATAAATGGGGAGTGATTCGTACAATCGTACATAACCATATTTTATCCATACACAATCAAACAGACTTTATCGTGTTGTACAGTACAACACTGTAAAGTTTCTTTGGTTGTGTATGAATAAAAAATGATTGTGTACAAATCATTATCCGAAATAAATAGTTAAGCCATGGTTTGTCGGAAACTAACAAAGAAATAGGGGCACAAATTAGCAAAACCCCTCGTTATAATACGTAAAACATTATTCATATTTTTGTTGAATTTCAGGGAAAAAGACTAACAAATGCATGTGGGTCAGACAAACAAGATCCAACCCAATTTGACCTGTTACTAGCTAGCCTGTTTTGACCTGTTACTTAGCCAGTCCATTTTGCCAATAGTTGAAGAGTAACCTCACAAGTGATCCCAAAATTCGGCCCCTTTATATTCATGGAAGGAGCTCATCAGAAATTGAAATCAGTTGAAGAGTAATTTGACACACAAGTCCCAAGTTCGAATCGTATGAGTAAATAAGTATACATGTTTGTGGCCATGTAGGTTAAACCACAATGAGTACGGGCAATCCACAATGCGAGTGGTCGCCCTGAGAGTAGTTGGTTCGCAAAGGGAACCGGATCAGATACCAGGTTAATCCAAAAAACGTTGTTTGTAGGAAAAAAAAAATTAGGATTGCAACAGTACAGGCCGGACAAGTTAAGAGCTAACTAAAGTAAACGCACATTCGCAACTAGATCTACTATTCATTCCCTAAGTTATTTTTCTTGTACAAAACTATCAACAAGGATAAGAACAAGGCATTTATGAGTGTATAGTCCCATTAATTAGAAGCTTTCCCCATAATTAGGGGCATTTGATAATGTCGAAAGGTAAGTTCAACAGCACAACAGTACTCAACAGAAGTATCTAGTGGAGGTCATTATCATAATTCAATGCAGATATTTAACAGCAATATATGATAAAACATCAGTCTCTATCAACCTAATGTATACTACTATTTTTGTAGACTATTCAAACAACAAATTAATGGATAAAGAGTACACTTGTGAATTGATTCAACCATACTATTTGAATCTAGAGATACATATGGAGCTCAAAGATATACGACATATGGAGCAATAGATTGTTTCATTTTAAATCAAATTAAATTGAATTATAAGCTAAATTAGGAACTTTATGGACAATTTGGATTAATATACACTAGTATATATTAGTGAAGTTAATAATTCAGAAATAGGCATTGCTAATGTGAAAGAGGAGAGGGTTTCTATAACACACACAGGCACAAAAGCAACAATGAATCAAATCAAACACTGTATATTGTTCTGTTTCTTGTCGACTACGTATCAATGAGTTTTTAAAAACTCGCTGGCTTTAATGAACGATTGGCAACACAGTGGAAAAAATCTGGTGATCACCAAAGTAAGATGCAAACACACTGTTTCTAAACATAAAACAACGAGAAGTATAGTAAGCATACTAATGTTAGCAAGAAACATGAACTACAAAAAACACTTAAAGAAAGTTTTAAATGGACTGCACACGAACGTCTCGGAGAGCTGAGTTCAACCATACAGTGCACGCCATGGCTCTTTCTCCTGTTCTTTTGACATCTTGGTCGGGTTCCACGTGACAATTTCTTTCACAAAACGCAGGGATGAAACACTTGCCAATGTTTCTCCGATCTTACATATTACCTGTGAAAGAAACCATAAGGAAAACGTAAATAGCTGCATATAGTCTGCTAGCACTTGATCACTTGATGGATACCGTGATTATTCGGTAAAAACAGGTGCCTTAAGCATGTCTTATATTCGGCAAGATCATTGAATGTCAACGACTACAACACCTTGACATTTCATCATAAGTATATAATAGGATTTTTTGAAAAATATGCAAAGTTGTTCTTCATTTAAAATTTTATCGTACTGTATTTGTACAATTGAGTCCTTAAATGATGGCTTTTGTTGCCATAGTATACGATATCTCATGTTCATAGCTATAAGTCATGAATCAACAACCTCGTGCCCCAGTCAGACTCACAAATAAACTTACCCATTTTACCTATACCCATTATGACCCTGATCATTTTGACAACCAATGTTTTAATTTTAAGACAACTTATTTCATGAGTAGCCAACAGAACCACATATCAACAAAAACAAGCGCAGACACAAAACATAAGCATAAAGAGGAAGTACCTCAAGGTCATCCCCCGGAGTTCTACGATGACCAATTTGCCCAACGAGAATACACGTCGGTGTTTTCAACACACGAACCAGCTGAAGAGCAGTACATAAAGGTTCATGATGAATCTGCATTGAAGAGGGTGCAGTTTCATGTCTTTTAGCCAAGGTTTGTAACGTATCAGTTTGAGGACCAATTTGAATCCCAAAAACGTTATCTGCATCCGCTGCATTTTTCATTTCCATCTTTATCTTTGACGAGTCTAGAATGAATGGAAGAATCAACGTAGGCATAGTCGATGTGTCTTCGACTACTAAAGATGACAAAACTTCATTGATCGCACATGCCAACACCGGAGACTCGTACTTTTGTAGAACCAAAATAGACACCTGGTGAAAGTTCAAAAGTCTAATAAAATTTGTTTAAAATATATAGCATCCTACATTTTAAATAAGAAAGTTTTAAACCAGGAACATGTAACAGAAGTAAGTATGGCATACGTTATGATCATATATATAATACTCATAATTGTATTACTTCAGTAACATTTTTTAGCGGTCATTTTAGAGGTATTCATCGGTTCGGTTTTCGGTTTGTTCGGTGTATTCGGTTTTGAATTTGTTTTTTGGGCAAAACCGAACCGAAAACCGAATTCAAAACTGAAACCGAAACCGAAAACCCAATTCGAATTCGGTTCGGTTTCGGTTAAAACCGAAAACCATGAAAAAATTCAGAACCATGGTAGTTTAATTGTGGCGTTACTAATGTCTTAATTATTTACAACCTAAAACAATGATGTACTATTAAATTACTAATGTCTTAATTATTTACAACCTAAAACAATGATGTACTATTCAATGATTTATTAATATTTACAACTTAATTGTGACGTTTACTGTTTCTGTTATTAAGAAGAAAAACATAATAATTTGAATAACATAATTATAATGTGGACTACCAAATCGTCATATGAGTAGGAACATATTTAGATGATTGGATCACAAAATATAATGACATTAAAACATTAAAATACAATTAAATATATTAAAAATTTTGAACTCGGTTTTGAACTCGGTTTTCGGTTTAACAGAATTCAGAATTTTCAAAACCGAAAACCGAATTCAAATTCGGTTTCAGTTTTACTCGATCCGAAAATCAAACCAAAACCAAACAAACACCTCTAAACTTCACAAACAAATTTGCTAAAAAGTCAAATTTGGCAAAACTAACCTATCGCATAGAAAATTAGCAAAAAAGAGCCAAATTAAGCAAATGAATAGCTAGAAATCTGCAATAATCGCGTAAAATCTAAATATCTCACAAAACTAACCTAACTATCGCATAGAAAATTAGGTTGTTTGATTGTAATTGATAATGTGATAGATAAGTAATTTTCAATTATATCGATTTAATTTCAATTAGAGCAATAAGATACTTACTTGAGGACGACCAGTGGAATCGATAAAATGAGTAATGTTTCCGGAAGCTGTGGTATCCTTGATTCCATATCCATCTAGTGACAGATCGAACAACTCTTTTCTGTAAAAAAAATAAAAAAAAAATAAAAAATAATTGAGAATATTATAAATTGAAACGATGATTGCGTATGAGAGTACATAAAAAGATGAATGAGTGGAAATCTGACGATGTTTTCAGGGAGTTTGACAGAAGACCGTCGATGATAGCGGTGGATAAACCGCCGTCGACGTCGTCGGAGATGAATATGATTACTTGGGCAGCAGTCTTCATTTTGCTATCTGTTTGTTTTCTGGGTTTTGGGTGAATAATGTAGCCAGTGATTTGGTTGTGTAGCTTATTGGGCTAGGCTTAAAAAATCTTGTTTCTAGGCACATTAATATGAGGAGGGTTTATCACTTTTTTTCCAAGTTTTACCAGGTTTTTAAGTCAGAGCTCAGAAAAAAAAAAGTTGACAAAATGTCCGCGCAAGTCGCAAGACACCTTGTGACCAAGCCCGCGCAAGACGCAAAACTAATGGACTTGCGACCTTGCACATTGCGTCCTTGCGTCTTATCCTGTCAAGATGAGATTTTCTGGATAAGATTTTGTTGGATTTCTTAGATTTTTAGGGATAATATTTTGTTGAGATATATAGAATTGCCTTGGTAGAGTTTATTTACACTCTCATATTCCATTATTTCAAATTAATTTCAGAGATTATATGCACGTAAAGGTACATATTTAAGCATTTTTGCACTTATTTAATTATTAATGAATTGTGGTAATGATGATAAATTTGTTGTTCATCTATGTTGTGGGGGTTCTTTTGAGTTTATTAACAACATTTTCATATATTTGCCCCTAGATTGTTTTAGAATTCGATTAAAACTCCCAATTGCACCCCAAAAATCCATGAATCGAAGAATATTGTTATCAAATGTTCTTAATAAGCTTGATATGCCACTCAATGCACCTGTTTCAATGAGATATGTGGTAGATAATCATGTTTTTGATATTACGGATGATTATGAAGACTTTCATGAGTTTTTACAATACGCAATCGCAAACGCCCCTATTGATATTTATATTGTCGAGAGAGTACGAATGCACCAGCTACAACGAAACCCAGAAATACACCAGCCACAACCAAACCCATAAACACACCACCCACAATCAAACCCAGAAATACACCACCCACAACGAAACCAAAAAACACACCATCACCAACAAAACCCATAAACACACCTGCCAGAACCAAACCTCTATAATAACAATTTAGAAGAGGATCTACCTGAAATACCACCTCCAAACACATAAGAGTTTGATTTGTTTAACCATGGTGTTGAGAACGTATGTAAAATTAAAAAAAAAACAGACCACCCGTTTGAATCTGTTATCGCATCTAGTGATTCGGGTGAAGCAAAAGACGGAGACAGTGAAGATGAAGAAGAAAAACAAGATTTATTCTGGAATATGCCACGTCTTTTGAGTCGGCAAGAGGAAGAGCCTGAATTTACCACCCAAATACCAACCACGTATAAGGTATCTGATTTAATTAAAGTTCGTCAGACGTTTTTGAATAAGGATGAGTTTATAAACAATCTGTTTAGAAAATTCCTTGAAGAAAACTTCCAAATCAAGCCGGTAAAGTCAGACAAATCTCGATACACAGCTAAATGTGTGTTGCCAAACTGTGATTGGAAATGTAGTGCTTACAAAATAAGACACACTTAGAACTTTATGGTAAAAAAATTGCATGACGTACACACATGTTCACGCATACAAATTATGGGTAACACTAAACATGCAAGCAAAAGGGTGTTGGGTAATATTCTTATGGATTCATTCAAGTCTGCAAATCGAGAATATAAACCGAAAGATATACACGAGGATATAGGCAATCGGTTTGGTGTGAGCATATCTTACAATCAAGCATGGGGGGCCAAATGTCATACATTACAAATGCTTCGTGGCAGTAGTGATGACCCGTTCCGAATGTTTCCAAATTACCTACATAACATCCGGATCCACGACCCGAGAAGCGTAACTAATGTGATCACTAACAATGAAAATAAATTTCTGATGTGTTACTATTCCCTTGGCGTAGTTGTAAATATAAAAATAATTGTACTTTTATTTATATTTATCATTAAGGTAGACGCAAGGGAGCAAGGTATGCCTTGCGCCTACCTAACCATGTGCAATGAAGCAAGCAAGGCCTTGCGCCTAGAAGATCACAGAGGACGCAAGGCGCAAGATTAGTCTTGCGCCTTGTATTGTGTCTTGCGCCTCGTTAATTACAGAATATGCTAGACACAAGTTAGTTCTCGTGTCCTTGCGTATTGCTTTTAATTTACTTATTTTTTTAATCTAACAAGCATGTTCGATCATTTGTTCAATGTTGTCGTCCGATAATCATCGTCGATGGTGCGCATCTGAAGTCGGGGTACTTGGGGACTAATTTAGTTGTTATTGCAATGGATGGTAATAATGGAATTTTGCCATTGGCTTATGAAATTGGTGAAGGCGAGACAAACGAGGTTTGGTCGTGGTTTTTTGGCAACCTAAGAGATCATTTAACTCGTTGTGGTATGGGTGATCGTATGTCAGAGCTTACTTTTATATCTGATCGTGCTCCTTCAATAGCACATGGTATTTCAAATGACTTTCCCGAAGCGTTTCATGCTTTCTGCGCACGTCATTTGTTCATGAACATCAAGGGAAAATCCAGCAAATTAAAATATTTCGAATGACACTATTGAAAAATGGTTAAAGATTACCGTGCGTCGGATTTTCGGGATCATCTTAGTGTATTTCGAAGAAGATTGAAAGCGACTTACAAATATCCAGAAGACATTGGTTTCCACAAATGGTCCAGAAATAGAGCTGGACATGTTAGGTATTCATATCTTACTAGCTACAGTGTAGAGTCTATGAACGCACTAACTAAACATGCTCGAAAACTACCTGTTTGCATGTTATTGGAATTTTTTCGCGCTTCAGTACAAGATTGGTATTTCAAACATCGCAACACATTGGTTAGTATTACTTCCACGGTTACTCCATATGCTGAACGTAAACTAGCCAAAAGGACAAAAAAATCTAAAAGGTGGCAAGCAATCCCGTCGACAAACAATCTAATAGAAGTGCGTAATGGACGAAAAAATGGGATGGTTAATCTAGAAGATAGAGTATGTTCATGTGGCCAGTGGCAATTATTGGGCATGCCTTGCGGACATGTTATTGCATCAGCACGACGCTTCGAAGTTGAGGATGTTACTTGTTATTTATCACGCTGGTTCACGACTGAAACTTATATAAATACGTATGTGGAACACATCCTTCCTTTACCCCATCGGTCAGAATGGTCAGATCGAGGGCCCGGCGTTTTACAAATTGTAAACCCCCCCATTCCAGTGAAAATAAAACCTATACGCCCAAAAAGTACAAACCGTATTCCGTCACAAGGTGAAGAAACTGAAAAAAGAGTAAGAATATGTACTCGTTGCAAAGAAGCAGGTCATGGTAGGAATACGTGCAGTGCACCTTTTGACCGAACATGTGAATCTACTTCTAAAAAGGTAGTAAGATAATCTGTAACGACCTTGGATTTTCCAACGTTATTTATTAATAATTATTATTATTAATACTCATGATTTAACGAATGTATGTTATTATATTTACTTGTTACCGTACTTGACTTTTGGATGCCCGAAACGTCTTTGTGACACACGTACATTATACGAATAATATTTTTGAATATTATTTACATTCATGATTAAGTTTTATTAATCATTTTAATTAACTATGGTTAATAGTTAACTACTTGGGCTTTAATTGGATTTATTTGTTAATTACTTGAACTTGGGCCTTGTTAATGTTAATGGACTCATGAGTATGGGCTTATAAACCCACCCTACACCTTATTGGATTAACTAGCCCATTTATACTACATGTAAGTATTACTTAGAAATAAACTAGTTAGTTAACTTGCATAGAATCTAGTTGCTACATAATCCCCATGAAACTACCCCATTTAACCAACCTTTTTAAGCCTTTCATGCTAGTAACCATTGAACTATCCCCTCCCCCTCTTTGACCCCAAAAACCATCGGCCCTATAGTGCATGGGGAGGAGTTTTTGTTTCATTTTCTCATCACTTCATTTGCTTGTTTCTCTCATTTTCAAAACACACACTTACTAGCTTTCTTTTTTCTCTCTTTCTCTCAAGCATTTCTCTACATTCTTGTAAGCAACTTGAGCTCTCCTTTCCCTTCTTTTTTTGCTTAAACCGTAGCCTAAGGCTACACAACATCATCATCATTTGTTTGTTGTTTAAATTTGTTCATGTTGTCTAGTTACTTACTTGTTGTTCTTTACTAGTTACAAGAATCAACTCTCTAGTTTATTCTTCATTTTTATCTTGTATTTACAAGAACAAACAAGAACATAAGCTTTCTAGTTATGTTCTACACTTGTTGTTTTTAAAAGATTTAGAGTTCATGTGTTGCAAATCATACTTGTAAGTCATGTTAGTAAACTTTAAAGTTTACTTTCTTAAAGATCAAACTTTGGTTTGAATCTTTAAAGTATGAACAAACCATGAACTAATTACTTGTTTACTTAGTTTATGTCTTCATCTTATGCACTTTAATTTCATGTTTGTTGGTTGTTATTGGTCAAATGTTACTAGTTAACATTGATCTCATTAATCTTGAACTAAAATTAACTTTAAAAGTTCAAGAACATGTAAGTAAGTTTCTTTAATTATAACTTGGTACACTTATGTTAGATCTAGACTTTTGAGTCTTGGATCTTCAAGATCAAACTAAGAATTATGTTCTACAACTTAAGATCTTGATTTCATAAGTTCACTTTCAAGTTTGTAACTTATTATTAGTTTTATAGTTCATGTAAGTGTTAGATCTAAGACTTTGATGTAACTTTAGTTCATCAAACTTCATACAACTCTTAAGTGAGTTGTGCTACATGTCTTAGACCTACACTTGTGTCATAATAGTCAAAACTTGGTTAATATTACCTTTATAGTTCATGTATGTGTTAGATCTAAGACTTTGATGTAACTTTGGTTCATCAAAACACTTGCAACACTTAAGTGAGTTGTGCTTCATGTCTTAGACTTACACTTGAGTTATGATGGTCAAACCTTGGTGAAAATGATGCAAACACATCAACGAGTTGTTGTCATAACCCGACCTTAACCATAAGGACGAATACAATAACATATGATTTCATCGCTAGGTATTGACCTCTAAATGCGACACTTTTCAAAAACTGCATTCGTTTTTACAATACAAACCATAGCTTTTATTACAAATACAAGGTTTAAACAACTTAATAATGATTATCGTTTAGCGATAATCTTAGACTTACAAACTTTACATGTGATAATAACAATACGACCTCTAACATATTTTACATTACAAATCCTCCGATATGCAGTTTTATTTTTGACACAAATATGCATACTCAAGATCTTGCTTAAATTCAACATGTTGCAGCGGAAGCTTTTAGTTATCACCTGAGAATAAACATGCTTAAAACGTCAACATAAAGTTGGTGAGATATAGGTTTAATGCCGACAGCGTTATAAATATAGACCACAAGATTTCATATATAAACGTTTTAATAAAAATATTCTAAGTTGTTGAGCACTTGATAACCATACTTAACATTTAATCAACGTCGCATATTCCCTTTATTATGAAATCTTACTACACCGTACCAAGTGTAGTTACCGAAACGAAGTACTGTGCAACCGTTGAATACTGGTCGTCCAGTCCGGTTGGGGTTGTCAGGCCCGATAGATCTATCAACAGGATTCGCGTTTACAATACCTCATGTAAATAGTAGTTACCAAGTTACAGGGAAGTATGCCAGTGGTACAACTAAACGTAGAATATATATTTTTAATCACTTGTGTCCATAACGTAAATCATAAAATGCATGTATTCTCATCCCGAAATATTTAGAGTTTAAAAGTGGGACTATATACTCACCTTTTCCTTGAAGGTATTTAACTCGACTTGGTCTCCGATAGATATCACGAACCTAACCATATATATAATATATCAACATATTTTCTTTTCAAGTAATCGTTACATATATATATATATATATATATATATACTTATAATACTTTTAATATTTTTCTTAGTCCGTAGTTAGCAGTCTGTTGTTAATGGTCCACAATTAGTTGCTCAATAAAATAAATAAAGACCCCATCATATTCGTATTGATCAGAATTAATCTCGACCCATGGTACCATTTTGTCAAATGACGTGTTGCGTACATAAAGTACCGTGTTGTCAGATGACGTGTTGCGTACAATCATGAGGTCTTATGATTAATCTTCTCGTGTTGTTTACGGGTGGTCCTGGAATATATAAAATCAAATCATAAGTAAATATATATTAAATATTATGTTAATTAGCCAAGATATGATTAATCCGATTTTGTCATAATATGATATATTACAGGTTTTGAAGTGTTTTAAAAATCAAATTAGAAGGATCTATTTAGTTTGCGAACAGGTTTGAAATTATTCAAACTATGTTCTTGTTGTTAAAAATTTATAACACAAAATAAGATAGCTATATTAATATGAATTGAATAAGATTATGAATAAGGTTACTACCTCAAGTTACTTGGATAAAGCTACTGGAAAAGATAGAAAATAATCTTGATCAAACTTTCTTATGATGATTATAGGTTGTTCATGAAGCTAGTTCTTCATGAGTATTTGCTGAGATTGTAAAGAACACTTAGAGTTCTTAAGAGTGTGTTTTTGGTTAGAGAAAGAAGGTTGTAAGAATGAAATGAAAAACCAGGGCGATGGTGATACTTATAGGACAGTCTGGTTGTTGAGGGAACAAGGACAAATTATTGTGTTGAATTTTTGAGTAATAATGTATGCTAGTTTACAAATAAGATTCCGCCAGGGGTTGCCACCCCTTGGACCCCGCTTATCGGGGGCGCTGCCCCCGAACCCCCGTCATAATCAAGATAAGTTCAAACAAGTGTGCACTCCACACTTCCCCAAACTTGTTCGATATTTATCAAGATTATTTTGGTTACAAATTAATCCCATTACACTTAAATCATATTGGTGACATAAATCACAACACATTATAGATTGTAAGTATATATGTCAAAGAACGTTACATATAGTTATCGTTTTGAAAACTTAAGTTAGTGGTCTCAAAGTATACTTATAACTCATTGTTGTTAGTTCACAATGAGATGTTAAACCATCCTTAAATCATGTTAAATATGTATAGATATGTACATATACATAATCGTATAATTATCGTGTGTTATATAGTTCGTGATATCATCGGTCAAATTGGACGGTCAAACGTTGTGTAAAACTCTTTTCAAAAATATAAGTCCCAACAATTTGAATTGCTTATCATGTTGGTAAGGTTTAATTTGTGTAAATATTAATCTCATAAGTATAGAACGATCGGAAAATTCCGGGTCGTTACAGTACCTACCCGTTAAATAAATTTCGTCCCGAAATTTTAAAATTGTACCTATTTTGCGTTCTCGGGAAACAAATGTGGGTACTTTTGTTTCATCTGATCCTCTCGTTCCCAAGTAAACTCGGGACCCCTTCGAGCATTCCAACGAACCTTAACGATTGGTATGTTGCTCTGCTTGAGTTGTTTAACTTCACGGTCCATGATTTCGACTGGTTCTTCTAGGAATTGTAGTTTCTCGTCGACTTGGATTTCTTCAAGAGGAATGGTGAGGTCTTCCTTTGCAAGACACTTCTTAAGGTTTGAAACGTGAAATGTATTATGTACTCCGGTGAGTTGTTGTGGTAATTCGAGTTGATAAGCTACCGATCCAATGCGTTCGATGATCTTGAACGGGCCTACATACCTTGCGTTCAGTTTACCTCTTTTTCCAAAACGTATTACACCTTTCCAAGGTGACACCTTTAACATAACCATGTCACCTATCTGAAACTCTAATGGTTTCCTTCGGACATCGGCGTAGCTCTTTTGGCGACTACGGACTGTTTTCAATCTCTCCTTGATTTGTACTATCTTCTCAGTCGTTTCGTGTATGATCTCGGGACCAGTTAATTGTTGATCCCCTACTTCATACCAACAGATAGGGGATCTACACTTCCTTCCATACAGTGCTTCGAATGGTGCAGCTTTAATGCTCGCATGATAACTATTATTATACGAGAATTCTGCTAATGGTAGATATTTATCCCATCCGTTTCCAAAGTCGATCACATATGCCCTGAGCATGTCTTCAAGAGTCTGAATTGTTCTTTCACTCTGCCCGTCAGTTTGTGGATGATATGCGGTGCTCATATCCAAACGAGTTCCCAGGGCCTCCTGTAGTGATTGCCAAAACTTTGATGTAAATCTACTATCACGATCGGATATAATGGAAATAGGTATTCCATGCCTTGAAACAATTTCCTTTATGTATAATCGTAATAGTTTCTCCATTCTATCCGTTTCCTTTATAGGCAAGAAATGTGCAGATTTGGTGAGACGATCAACTATTACCCAAATGGTGTCATAACCCCAGGCAGTCTTAGGTAACTTTGTGATGAAATCCATGGTAATACCGTCCCATTTCCATTCTGGGATTTCTGGTTGTTGAAGTAACCCTGACGGCTTCTGGTGTTCTGCTTTAACTTTGGAACAAGTTAAACATTCCCCAACATACGTTGCAACGTCTGTCTTCAAATTAGGCCACCAATAATGCGTCTTAAGATCTTGATACATCTTTCCAACTCCAGGATGTATCGAGTATCTTGTCTTATGTGCCTCATTCAATATCAACTTCCTTAATCCACCCAACTTTGGTACCCAAATACGGTTTGCAAAATATCGAATTCCGTATTCCCGTATAACGAGTTGTTTCCCATACTTCTTCATTATTTCATTTCCTATGTTTTCTTTAGTAAGAGCTTCTCGTTGAGCCTCTTTGATTTGTGAGTTGAGATTCATGCGAATTTTTATGTTCATTGCTCGTACTCGAATTGGTTCCCGTTCCTTTCTGCTTAGAGCGTCGGCCACTACATTCGCTTTCCCAGGATGATAGCGAATCTCACAATCATAGTCGTTTATCAGCTCGACCCACCTACGTTGCCTCATGTTCAGCTGTTTCTGATCGAAGATATGTTGAAGGCTTTTATGATCGGTAAACACAGTGCATTTAACCCCATATAAGTAGTGTCTCCATATCTTCAATGCAAACACTACTGCTCCCAATTCTAAATCATGCGTCGTATAATTCCGCTCATGAATCTTCAATTGTCGGGATGCGTATGCTATAACTTTCTTCCGTTGCATAAGGACGCAACTAAAACCTTATCGCGAAGCGTCACAATATATCTCAAAATCATCGTTCCCTTCAGGTAATGATAAAATAGGTGCTGTAGTCAACTTCTTCTTCAGTAATTGAAATGCACTCTCCTGCTCAGAAGTCCATTCGTACTTCTTCCCTTTTTGTGTTAACGCTGTTAATGGTTTAGCTATTCGAGAAAAATCTTGAATAAACCTTCTATAATAACCAGCTAAACCCAAAAATTGGCGTATCTGCGTTGGTGTCTTAGGAGTCTCCCATTTTTCAATGGCCTCAATTTTAGCTGGGTCAACCTGAATTCCTTTGCTACTAACAACATGGCCAAGAAATTGCACTTCTTTCAACCAAAACGCACACTTAGAAAATTTTGCGTATAATTGTTCTTTTCTTAACAATTCTAATACCAATCTTAAATGCTGCTCATGCTCTTGCTCACTCTTGGAATAGATAAGAATATCGTCAATGAAAACGATAACAAACTTATCTAAATACGGACTACAAACTCGATTCATGAGGTCCATGAATACAGCTGGCGCATTCGTTAACCCAAACGGCATGACCAAAAATTCATAATGACCATAGCGTGTCCGAAAAGCAGTTTTCGGAATATCTTCTTCTTTGACGCGTAGTTGATGATAGCCCGACCTTAGGTCGATTTTCGAGTAAACACATGATCCTTGCAATTGATCAAATAAGTCATCAATTCTCGGTAGTGGATACCGATTCTTGATAGTTAACTTATTTAATTCACAATAATCTATACACATTCGGAAAGATCCGTCTTTCTTCTTGACGAATAAAATCGGAGCTCCCCACGGTGAAGTGCTCGGTCGAATGAAACCACGGTCTAGTAATTCTTGTAACTGGCTTTGTAACTCTTTCATCTCAGATGGTGCAAGTCTATATGGAGCACGAGCCACTGGTGCAGCTCCTGGTACTAGATCTATTTGAAATTCTACAGATCTAAATGGAGGTAATCCTGGTAACTCTTCCGGAAATACTTCAGGAAAATCTCTTGCCACAGGCACGTCGTTGATGCTCTTCACTTTTTCCTTCGTTTTGACTTTATTAACATATGCTAAGATAGCATAGCACCCTTTCTTCAAGCACTTTTGAGCTTTCAAATAACTAATGAGTTTTAGCTTTGAGTTACCCTTCTCTCCATAAATCATTACTGGCGTTTTATCCTTACGAGGAATGCGAATTGCCTTCTTGGCGCACACAACTTCAGCTCCTATTTTGGACATCCAGTCCATGCCGACTATTACATCAAAACTTCCTAATTCTACGGGTATCAAATCAATCTTAAATGTTTCTCCGGCTAAATTTATTTTACAATCACGGCAAATTTTATCGGCTTTAATTAGTTTACCATTAGCTAACTCAATCATGTACTTAGCATCTAGAGGTAATGATGAACAATTCAATTTAGCGTAAAAGTCTCTACTCACGTAACTTCTATCGGCACCAGTATCAAATATAATAGATGCGGATAAGTTATTAATGGTAAACGTACCCGTAACAAGCTCCGGGTCTTCACACGCCTCTCTAGCATTAATAACAAATGCTCTTCCACGTGCAGATCCATTATTCTTCTCTGGATTCGGACACTGGCTCTTATAATGACCCTGTTTCCCACACCCATAACAAGTAACAGTGGCCAAGGCAGTTCTATTTGCATTGGTGGCAGGAGTCTTGGTACCGTTTGTATTTGTAGCAGGAACCCTACAATCTTCAGCAAGATGACCTTTTCGATTACAATTGTTGCACACCACATTACAATAACCAGAGTGATGTTTGTGGCATCTGTTACATAAAGGATTTCGTCCTTTGTAACCTGAGTTTGAACCGCTACGCGCACCTTGCGTGGTTTCTTGTTTCTTGTTGGATTGTTGATGATTACCTTCCCACTTTCTTTTGTTTCCTGAGGTCTTGACATCGGTGTTCTTATCCAGAATAATCTGGTCCATCAATTCGTTCGCCATGGTGATAGCTTCATGAATAGTCTTGGGTTTGGATGCTGTAACATTTGCCTTGACCTTTTTAGGCAAACCGTCTTTGTACAGTTCAATCTTCCGTTCTTCGGTTGGTACCAATTCGGGACATAGCAAAGCTAATTCCATGAATCGCTGATTGTAGTTGGTGAGTTCAGTACCAACAGCTTTCAGACTTCGTAATTCAGCTTCCAACTTCCTAACCTCGTTCCTTGGACAATATTCGTTGATTAGCATTGTTTTGAATTCTTCCCAAGGAGTATCATAAGCTACATCTCCTCCTACTGCCTTCACATAGTTTTTCCACCACGTGAGTGCACTATCTTGTAGGGTGCACGATGCATACTTGGTCATGTTCTTCTCAATACAACCACTGATTTTAAACACAGACTCAATCTTTTCGATCCACCGGGTTAAACCGACCGGTCCTTCTGTTCCACTGAATGATGAGGGTTTGCAACCTTGAAAAGTTTTGTAAGTGCACCCCACACGAGGATTTGGGTTAACTGCAGCACCTCTTGCAGCCTCGACCCATAACATTCTGTCGTTCACTCGCTGATTGATGAGTTCCTGGATTTCTTGTTCCGTCATTCGGTTCCATCGCGCCATAATCTTCAATAAGAATGAAAAAATAATTGTTCACATGGAATATTATAGATGTAGTATGTATTTACAGTACATCGTAGCTTATTAATAATATGAACCAGTTATTATTATAAAAGCCTTTTCTTCTTATTAGCATTTTATAATTATATCTAGGGTAGTACCTACCCGTTAAAGTTCATACTTAATAGCTTAGTACGAAAATCAATTACTACCACCCAAATAATACTTAACCATGGAAAATTATTGCATTTCACACTTCACTATTTTACATATGCTTATCTTACATCAAACATTAAGCAAACCACACTAGTAATATTATACAAAACATTATATGATCCCATGGTTTAAAACAACATCGCATCATTTAACCCAAAGCGTTTGTGTTCAAAGAAATCACTTAAAGGTTATCCTGGTTGTCTCCCTGCGTTTTGGCTGAGGAACCGAAGAACTAGATGTCGGGATAGAACTAATATGAATAGCGGGAATAGGTGTGGAAGTTTCTGGTGGAGTTGGTGCAACAACATCCTCTCTAGACTCGGGATTTAGATTTTCCATTTCAGTAGCCTTTCGTTTCTTTCCTCGTTCGAACTTGTCTTTTGTAATTTCCTGTATTTCTTCCTCCTCAGGATCACTTTCCGGTTCCTCTTCAATTGATTCATCCGAAACTTGTGAGTCTTCCCCAAAGGTGTCGTTTTCATCATCGGATAGATTAATGACTGGAACACCATCTGAAGAGTCTGGTTCGGAGTCGCTGAATGTGATAATAAGTTCTAAGCCAGACATCTATCACATAACAACTAGCACGTTAATACCACATAATATTTACATATTAATTTTTAACCAACAAGGATAAGCAATAGTTTTTGAAATCAAACACGGTCAAAGTCCAGACTCACTAATGCATCCTAACAAACTCGATACGACACACTAATGCAAATTCTCTGGTTCTCTAAGACCAACGCTCTGATACCACATGTCATAACCCGACCTTAACCATAAGGATGAATACAATAACATATGATTTCATCGCGAGGTATTGACCTCTAAATGCGACACTTTTCAAAAACTGCATTCGTTTTTACAATACAAACCATAGCTTTTATTACAAATACAAGGTTTAAACAACTTAATAATGATTATCGTTTAGCGATAATCTTAGACTTACAAACTTTACATGTGATAATAACAATACGACCTCCAACATATTTTACATTACAAATCCTCCGATATGCAGTTTTATTTTTGACACAAATATGCATACTCAAGATCTTGCTTAAATTCAACATGTTGTAGCGGAAGCTTTTAGTTATCACCTGAGAATAAACATGCATAAAATGTCAACATAAAGTTGGTGAGATATAGTTTTAATGCCGGCAGCGTTATAAATATAGACCACAAGATTTCATATATAAACGTTTTAATAAAAATATTCTAAGTTGTTGAGCACTTGATAACCATACTTAACATTTAATCAACGTCGCATATTCCCTTTATTATGAAATCTTACTACACCGTACCAAGTGTAGTTACCGAAACGAAGTACTGTGCAACCGTTGAATACTGGTCGTCCAGTCCGGTTGGGGTTGTCAGGCCCGATAGATCTATCAACAGGATTCGCGTTTACAATACCTCATGTAAATAGTAGTTACCAAGTTACAGGGAAGTATGCCAGTGGTACAACTCAACGTAGAATATATATTTTTAATCACTTGTGTCCATAACGTAAATCATAAAATGCATGTATTCTCATCCCGAAATATTTAGAGTTTAAAAGTGGGACTATATACTCACCTTTTCCTTGAAGGTATTTAACTCGACTTGGTCTCCGATAGATATCACGAACCTAACCATATATATAATATATCAACATATTTTCTTTTCAAGTAATCGTTACATATATATATATATATATATATATATATATATATATATATATATATATATATATATATATATATATATATATATATACTTATAATACTTTTAATATTTTTCTTAGTCCGTAGTTAGCAGTCTGTTGTTAATGGTCCACAATTAGTTGCTCAATAAAATAAATAAAGACCCCATCATATTCGTATTGATCAGAATTAATCTCGACCCATGGTACCATGTTGTCAAATGACGTGTTGCGTACATAAAGTACCGTGTTGTCAGATGACGTGTTGCGTACAATCATGAGGTCTTATGATTAATCTTCTCGTGTTGTTTACGGGTGGTCCTGGAATATATAAAATTAAATCATAAGTAAATATATATTAAATATTATGTTAATTAGCCAAGATATGATTAATCCGATTTTGTCATAATATGATATATTACAGGTTTTGAAGTGTTTTAAAAATCAAATTAGAAGGATCTATTTAGTTTGCGAACAGGTTTGAAATTATTCAAACTATGTTCTTGTTGTTAAAAATTTATAACATAAAATAAGATAGCTATATAAATATGAATTGAATAAGATTATGAATAAGGTTACTACCTCAAGTTACTTGGATAAAGCTACTGGAAAAGATAGAAAATAATCTTGATCAAACTTTCTTATGATGATTATAGGTTGTTCATGAAGCTAGTTCTTCATGAGTATTTGCTGAGATTGTGAAGAACACTTAGAGTTCCTAAGAGTGTGTTTTTGGTTAGAGAAAGAAGGTTGTAAGAATGAAATGAAAAACCAGGGCGATGGTGATACTTATAGGACAGTCTGGTTGTTGAGGGAACAAGGACAAATTATTGTGTTGAATTTTTGAGTAATAATGTATGCTAGCATACAAATAAGATTCCGCCAGGGGTTGCCACCCCTTGGACCCCGCTTATCGGGGGCGCTGCCCCCGAACCCCCGTCATAATCAAGATAAGTTCAAACAAGTGTGCACTCCACACTTCCCCAAACTTGTTCGATATTTATCAAGATTATTTTGGTTACAAATTAA